>NW_009258204.1:0-1200000 GCF_000320585.1 Heterobasidion irregulare TC 32-1 | reverse complement strand
TTGAACGAGTCATTGTCTCGCATGATTAACCTGGCAACTTTGGAAACATCAACAGGTTTTGACAACTTCAGAACTTCAAGTTCGATTCTCTCGTCTGTGGACCCAATGCCAACGCTGCCAAGGATCACTTCATCAGGATGTACTTTGCTCAAGCAAGGATTGCCCTATATTCTACATGCGGAAGAAAGCTCAGAAAGATGTTGAAGATGCTGGTGCTATTCTCGAGCGGTTTGATGATGAATCATGGTAGCACACGGACTGGAGCCTCTTCACTGCCTATTAATCCATATTCGTGCGATCGGATCATGCTGTGGCATGATATTCTATGACGATATAGATACAAATCTTGGCTTGCTTGCACCTTTGACATCTGTGTGATCTTTTTAGAGTATCAATATCCGAGGCCACTATCTGCCACTACGCGCGAAGACACCGAAGTCGCTCTTATAGCGCCGGAGCAACGGTGCCTGGAGGCTTCTTCAACCGTGGGAAATCACGTGATAAATACGACGCGATCTGTCACGCTGTGACCGTCTGTTAGACGTGAACTACAATGGCGGCGACCGCGCGCTCAGCTCGAGCTCAACGTGTTCGAAAACCTCAGGCTTCTCTTCAGGAATCTGACTCGGGCGCAGATACGGAGCAAGAGACACCCAAGGCTACAAAGGCTCATGGCTTACGACGGCGACTCAGCGAGGTTCAGGACAAGAGCTATTCAGCGGACGCTCCTACCGGCCGCCCACCTTTGAGAGCAGTCAATATCAACGATGATGCGGCAGAGAAAAGGAGGAGGAGGAAGAGTACCAAACCACTGGCATCAGAGAATGCTGAGGCGGGGCCGTCGTCGGAAGGTATCGACATGGGGCAAAGTGGAGTCGGCGAAAGCTCCCGCACCGCACAGGCGCGGCAGAAACAGCTGGCATCCGTTGTCGAGACTCCGATGATCAATGTCCCTTTAGATGTCATGAGCTCAAACTTCGAGGAATGGATGAAGATGGCCATGGATAATGCGAGTCTTGATTATCTCTGTTGTTCCTGTAGCTTACCCTTGCGACACAGAAAATCAATGCTGCCAACTCCTGGAACTTTGCATTAATCGACTACTTCCATGACATGTCGTTGTTGCGGAATAACAACGACAACACCATCAACTTTCAACGCGCATCGAGCACGCTTGACGGCTGTGTCAAGATTTGGACAAGTCGTGTGGACAGTGTTGGTACAGAAACAGGCAAACTCTTGAGCAATCTTGCTTCCGAGGGCCGAGGTGACGACGAAGAGGAGCCAACGTCCGACAGCCCTGACTCTCAGGATCCTCAGCAGCGCAAGCGAGCAAAGAATCATCGGGCAGAATCGACACTAGCAAAAAACGCCGCCCAACTTAAGATCAAGAAACTGGATCTGGAATTCAGCGTAGATCCGCTCTTTCGCAAGACTTGCGAGGACTTCGACGAAGGTGGTGCCCACGGGTTGCTCATGAACCATTTGAGTCTCGGAGTCGGCACCGAGGGTGGTCTGAGAGTGGTGTTTGATGCAAGTGATTCTATGGGGAAAGAGATGGAAGAAGAGGAGGAGGAACCAGAAGACGAGATAGATCTTACCCAGCTTAGAAGTGCGTTGATTTTTAATACCCCATCCAGTTTGATTCCTCACTTTCCTTATACTCTAGGAGACTTCCTTCCGGATCTTGTTGTCCTAGATTCCAAAGCGATATCCCATTCCTTGGAGAGTTTTTCATTTTCCAAAGATCCATTTTCATTCGATAACACCATACTTTTCCGTGACAATACCCCTCATCCGGCAGACGACGACGACAACGACGACGAAGACTTTGGTGGTCCCCCCGGTGATGCTGGTATGGAAATCAACGATGCGAGTCCCCCGCCAGAACAGGACTTTTTTGTCGGAGACCAGGCAGTTGGCGATGACTTCGGTGGTGAGGCCATGAGCCCGAATGATGAAGATGAAGGCGGTTCAGTGGGTCCACAAGCAATTCATGCTCATACCGCCCCCGGGGGCTTTGTGCCCTTTGATCCGCGACGCATGCCTAATGAACGTGATCTTGTCATGGCAATGACTGACGCAGAGGCGGATGGTGGCATGATGGATTATTTCGACCAAAACTTCTTGAAGAACTGGGCCGGTCCTGAGCATTGGAAGCTCAGGAAAGTCGTACGGAGGCGTAAGCTTTTTTTTCACTCGTGGTTTCATTTCTGATAACTTGTCACCCCCTTATCCCATCAGCTGATGCAGCTGATGCAAACACTTCAAAGCCACGAAGAGAGAAAAAGGAGGCATTCAAGATCGATTTTCTATCGCCGGAAGAAAAATCCTTCAAGGAGGTTTCGAAAGAACTTTTCGCACCTGTTACTCGAGGTGCGGGTATCACATTAGTCAAACCATCCACCGCGAAGGCAAGCGCCAACTCGCGAAGGACATCGAAGAGCAAGAAGTCCAAAGAGAAGGAGAAGCGGGATGAGCATACACTTCCTGATGATATGCATTTTACTAGCCAGCAGCTTGTCACTCTATTCTTAAAGCCCAAATTCTCGGTAAGGTCTCATTAAGAATGCTCTCCAGGTCACTGAAGTCGCTTTGACTTTAGCTCAAGATGCGCGGGCAGCGTGTTCCGTTAAATGAAAACGGTGATGGTGAAGTTGATGAGAATTTTTGGGCCAGAGCTGCTGCCGATCAAGCAGCTGTACGTGATATAGAGGACGGCGACGACTGTCAGTCATTTTGTCTCTCGATGGGCGAAGTCGGCTGATCTGGTGTCTCACAGCCAATGGCGGCGCCATTCCCTTCAACACGCAATTCTTCCATGACGATTATGATGACGGACCTGGTTTCGATGATGATGGTGGCGACGCTACCGCGAGCGCTGAGCCTGGAGAGCAAGATTTACTCGCTGCAACTCGAGGGCAGACGCGCCGAGTACGGCCCGAATTTGTCAATTACACAAAACGTGCCAAACGTGTCGATGTCCGAAAACTAAAGGAAAACATTTGGAAGGGCCTGAATATTGTGGTACCACAACAGAAAGAAGAAAACGCAGATAATATGGTGCGTGTATTCATTGAATACCGTCCAAACATTGACTGACATGCATCGGGTTTCCAGGAACTCGACGAACCGCCAGCAGAGGGCACGGATCCGTCGGAGGCAAGAGTGTTTGATTTGGTACTATCGGAGCTTCAACAGTCCTATCCACAAGACAAACTTGCGGAAATCAGTACAAGTTTCTGCTTCATCTGTCTCTTACACCTTGCAAATGAGCGTGGGCTTAAACTTGAAGGAGCATTGGAGGATCGTATTGGCGATGCGGAACCCGATGCGGATGATAAGGACCCTCGCGTTGGAAATATATGGGATCTGAAGGTCAGTAATCTCTTAAATTTACGTCTAGTGAATTAAACGATCTATGTTTATTCCTCCAGGTTTATCGTGATCCAAATGCCGTGCCAGCAGCATAGTGACAAGCAAAGATTCGTCCGAGTTTGTTACATAGTTCGTTGCAAGTCATTGCAGCTATGTATATTTTCTATATCTCCGTGTTGTGGCTTTACGCTTCAAGAGTAGAACGCTGTTGATGTGGCATATATATCATACCTTCTGTATTGTATTGGCACTTATAAGCATTATTCACTCATTACGGACACAGAGTGTGGGGGAGATGACGGTGAGATGAAAGTGGTAGTTGCAATTCGTTAGTAGGTATATAATCGTTAACTATGCGATGACACAATGAGGAAGCAATACGGATACAGCTTTATCTAGGGTATGCAGAGGAGCTAGAAATACAGCTAGCAATGATACTGAAGCTTGATGAGGAATCGAACAAATTGGAAACGTGAAAATATGAACCGTCAAAGACAACGCCGCCAACGAGGAAGCCTGACCTATTCCAAATCCAATAGGATATCGCTTCACCACTCTCACCGCAGCTTGGCCTTACATGCCGCCCAGAGCCTCTCAGATTTCCTTACATGGCGCGTGCGCAGCTCGTGGTATTCTCCAAAGGCCTGGGGCGGCAACTCAAGAGTGTCTCGCGCGGGCATGCTGAAGACGTCTGTGTCCGGGAAGATTGTAAGGAGGTCGCCAGGGGCGATGCGCGCACAAGGCGCAGCAGTGGCAGTAAAAACGCGGTCGTGAAAGGGCGCGAAAGTATACACTTCGAGAAATCCGTCTCCATGGTCATACGTATGAGCAGCTGAAGCAATCTCACTGAGCAAGCTTTGATGAATGAAATATAAGAGGGACAGTACCTTGGACAACCATGACTTGACGTTGAACAAGAGCGACCGCAACTGATCCGTACCTCAGCATAATGTGAGAAGGGTTAGAGACGAAGATCAAAATATTATGACGGATTTATGCGGTCGCGGGAGGGTACGAAAGCAAAAGACAGACGAAGGAGTGAGATAGAGTCCACAAACCACTGCGATGGGGAAAAAGGAAGAGGTCGCCTTTTAAGGCTCTCTGCATCTATTGTCCGACTGCCCCACAGAGAAGAATAGCGATCATGAGGCGCCGGGAAGGCAGGACCAAGACAATAGCGCTGCAAAGCCACAAACACAAACGGCCCGAGTCACGTGACCATGTACAAAGTGGCATCCGTTCTAGGACGAAGTCTTCGCCATTCGCGATCGACACGTTCCGAGGATAGACAAGACCGGCCTACTGCATTTTTCATATCTTATGAGGACAGGGGGAAAGTGAGGCGATAAGGAGAATATCTTGGATCATCACCCTTGTAAATTCTCGGGCCGATATCAACGATGTTCGAGGTGACTTACCTCGTTTCAACATAAACTGACTTACATGTCTGGTTGATCATGTCTACATGATTGTTGTTTTATCTGTTGAAGATGGTAGATGAATTCAAATTGTACAAACCCGGTGATAGAACATGAACAAAACAACGAACTAGTAATGGCACGGAACATGGAAACACCCGGTACGGATGGCGTTCAGAAATTAAAATGAACGACGGTCAGTTGATCATTTACCACAATTGCTAGCGAAGAACACACCTCCAATGTACCGAGAAATCTCACAGCCCAACATGAATAAATGGGATCCATCTCATGGGCTCGATGTTTTTGACACGCATTCTTTGTACTGCATGATGCAATGCGAAAGCAGCTTGTTCTCCGTGAACAGAGTGTCGCTCACGCAGCTTGGAGTAAAAATTTCCCGCGACTTCCGGACCATCGTCGTCATTGATGGACCACAAGGTCGCAACAACACTTCGGAAGCCGGTAAACAGAAGGCCACCTGCAAAGTGGATCGCCTCGTCTGGAACCTGAGTATCAACAGAAGCAGTTTGGCATGCACTGAGGAATGCAAGATCCGCATTGCGAATTGTTCGCTTCATGATCCTCTCCAGCGAGAGAGGGGCGTCGTGCAGCATAAATCTACTATTAAGGCCATCTTGAACGCCGTGGCATGCGAAATGAACCCATTGGCAGTGGGACATTGCATCCTCAACTTTTTGAACAGTGGCTTCTGGGCCGGACAAGATGGTCAACGTATCATCGCCTAGGCTGCGACGGATGACATCCACTTCAACTGGGACCATAGGTAAGGGAGCAGAACCCGGTGTGTCCGATTGGGCAACGATGAGGACGCGAGGGGCCCCAATGAGAGACTTGGACAAGGAGGCTCTAAGAAGCGAGCTAGGGTTTGTGATGTAAGATGACACAACAAAATCCATGACATTCACGTCATTTTTTCCCGCTGCGTGTAGAGGGAAAGAGGCAAGTGGCCCCAATGGGCACCAAAATAAACGAGGAAGGGTGCCAGAAACATTCCTCTTGAAAAGTTTCATCAAAGGGATTAATAGAGCGCTAGGGGAAAAGTGCATGCAACGTACGTGTATTCCAAGAGCGTGTATGATGGGATAAACTATGAAGTCCCATAAGAAGGCGAGTATTTTCGACAATATGGAATCACCATCGACTTGTCGTGCCTTTTGCTGTTGCCAATGGCGAGCTGCACCTCGTATGTCGCGTCCTGAGGTGACCAGAGCTTGTCTTAGCTCTAAAAGAAGTTTCTCGATATGGCGATGGCTGACGTCGAGAAGGGGGACGTGTCGGACAGCTTCAGATTTGGAGGATATGATCAAAGCATCACACCGGAATGAAGACACGTTCACGATAACCACGGGGCCGAACGCTGCAGCCTTCGCTAGATCATGGAATCGTTTGGGCTGGGTAAATTCGGAAAAGCCTGGGATACTTCTGATCATGCCCACGAGCTGCTCCCACTGTGTAGCCAGCGTACGACGGCGAGCATCATCCCCTGCTTCTAGGCCTTGAAGTTCGTTAGCTATCGCCTGTAATTGCTGCGCCATGACGGGTTGAGCAGCTTCTAGATCGCCAAGAGGCATTCGAATCTGTAAGGCTGACTGCCAAATGACAGAACGGCCTTGGTCTACGAATTCAACGGCGCCTTCGAGATGGCCGTATTGGATACAGCAGGCTACAGCGTCGCTTGTGATACCACCTGCACAGCTAACCAATTCCTTGCGCTGCTGTTGTACATCCGTGCCAACCCAGGCGAGCTGAATCAAGAGCTCCAACGCCCTCGCATAGCCTTGCAACGCCAGCTCCCTGTTGGTATAGAAAAAGGTATCTCCAGTCGCCTTGGTGCTCTCGAATCGCTGGAGAGTGAATGTCGAATTAGAGGTAACAAAGCGACGTCGCACCATGACTGGTTCCGTCTCTATTCTGCGAAGGATTTCAATGAAAGGGTCTAAGGGCATGCCCTCTACAGGCGCATACAGTCGCGCCTTGGAGCGATGCACAGATGCAATGGACAGCCGAGAAACGTGGATGGGATATTCGGGATGATCTCGAGAAATGCCTTGCAGGGCCTCCTCATGGTAAGCGACTGCTTCATCAAGGCGATCAGGATTTTGTTTATCCGCGAGTCGAGTGTCATAGTAAGTATTGACGATTCGGCTACCCATACGGCTCAACCAGATGGACCGAGCCTCGCATGGGGTAGTCAGAGCGATCGCCGCGCGCCAGTGCTTGTAGGCCTTTTCCAAGTCTTCGAGGTCAGAGAACCCAGAATTGATGCCATACTGCATTTCGAAGTGTTCAGTTTGCTCCGATCGGAGCTCATATAGATCGCCCAGAAACCCATGTCGAAGATGCAACGCGAGGTATTCAGTTGGTGCTGCCTGGAGGAATGCTTCCTGCTGAGCGATGACTTGGCTAGACTCTGTGATGGAGGCGCATTTCCGGACGCGGCTATACAACTCTCGTGCTAAGCCATCAAGGAGGTCCTGCATCGTAGACCCTGTTCCTGTGACTGTCTGAAGAGCTTTGTCGTAGGCTCCAAACACATCATCCAGATCTGTGATGCTTTCAGAACAAGTCAGCATGCTCCAAAGAACATGTCTGGCGTCCGACATGTCATGCGAGTCTGGGCCACCGTCTTGCATCGGCATATAGAGTGTAGACAATTAGACGCCACTGATTCCCAGGATCCCCGAAGGACGAGAGATGTGAGACGATTACTAAGAGGTGAGACGAGAGATCTAGAGGCCGCAGATGGTGCTGATAGAACTCTAAGCGCCCTGCGTCACGCATACAATGAGTTCTCAATAATTGGGTTCTGTCCCTTACCTTCGATTCGAGAGTCCGACGAGGCTGTGACGATGCGCCCCTTGTAGTTCTGTGGATATAGCGAAACTAGCCGCGTAAAAGCCACGATTCGAGGGCTGGGAAAACTGCGCTGTCCATGGTTAAGTTTCGTCATCGATCCTAGCGGCCAAAAACCTGCAGAAAAAGTGCTGTAGAATGCTCTTCAATCGAGAAGAGATATTGGCGATGGTAATTGGCTCTTCAATTAAACATGAAAAGTAGCAAGAAGATGGAAAACGCGTACATCATCGGTTGCAAGTTCAGAAATTTTCGTTCGAAACAAAAACAGCGACGCCATTTGGAAATTCACTTTCGGATCCTCGCAAAACATCATCGAGATCATTTCTGCCTATTGCTCTCGAACTAAGTAACACAGAAACAAATAGAGTTGTGGTCCGGAGAAAGGCGGGAATGGTGCCGAACGCGCGTGACCACTCGCGTCGGTGGCGTGAAAGCGTTGTGGAAGCTCGATCGTCGACTCAAACAGCTCTGCACATTGCAGCGCTGCTTCCAAACCATCATGAACCACTCGCATCCCATGAGCGCGACGCAGGCCAAAGAACGTCATTATGCGCAGCTTGCCAATAGCCTGACGCGGCTCTCGCGGTCGGTCGGACAGACCGCGGACCTGTTCGAGCAGCTGCAGATCGACCTGGACTCGATGCGGACGCTAGCGGCACTGCACGCGGCCCAGTGAGCTTGAGATTGTGTCCTTGACAAGGAAAAAATGTCCGCTGATATGTGGGTCGCCGTCGCTAGGTTCATGAGTGTCGCGACGCGCCTCAATCCCGAAGCTGCCGCGCATGAAGAGGGGCGGTGAGTCGTGACGGTGTGGATGAGATCGGTAAGTTCCCCTTCCTCAAAAATTCGTCTTCGGGTCTAAGCGCTCGTCTTTGGATCATCCGGCTGTGTATGACTTTATTGGATTCTCAAAGGGAATGTCTTTGTGCGCAGACTATGACGTGTGTACGCTGTCTAGAAAACAAATTTGTGCTGGTATCAAAAATTATGTAATCTTTTAGTCTGTTATACCGGAAAACAGTCGCCGTACAATTAAGTAGCTCCGACCTTCAGTCCGGGGCCAGTTTCTCTCTAGCACCCTTTCACCGCTGGCATAGGCCTCTTGTCGTTTTCGTTTCGACCTTCCACTGTCTTTGTTATCTCTAGGCCCGCGGGTTTTAATTTACAGCATTCTTTCATTTCCGCATGTCGGGCACATCGTCCAACGAACGTGGAGACTACAAAAATGTCGCACTTGAGGAAGAGGATATCGTCGAGATGAAGAAGGCGATTGCGACGGGGTCGAAGGAATCGACGGCCGTATCATCGCGTAAGTGCTTCTATAGACCTTGGAGATGTGGTGATTGTGAAGTTTGGAACGTTGCTGACGACCTTGCGCCATAGTCCCGCCTATAGCATGCTACTGCTTTGCGTCAATTCTTATGACGGTGGTGAACAAGGTGCGTCTTGTGTCCTCTTGTGTCTGTTGCCGTATATATGGCCACTCAATCTGTGATGAAATGGTCAGTTTGTTGTGTCAGGGAGCAATTTCTCCATGAACTTCCTGCTCTTGTGCATTCAATCAACAGTATGCGTCGGCTGTGTGCTAGCAGTAAAGAAACTTGGAGTCATCTCTTTCCGCACATTTGACGTACAAGACGCAAAGGCGTGGTTCCCCATCAGTTTCCTCCTCGTCACCGTAATCTACACTGGGTCAAAGAGTTTGGTGTGCCCAGCTGTTATTTTCTATGAAGGTCGCGATGCTTATTTGGCTTCAGCAATTTCTATCTATTCCCGTGTATACGATATTCAAAAACCTGACCATCATCCTCATCGTACGTACCGCTCTTGTCGAGCTTATCTGTTTGATTGATAGGGTATTTTACATAGGCATATGGGGAGGTTCTCTGGTTCGGTGGCCGAGTTACAGCACTTACTTTAGTATCCTTCCTATTCATGGTGAGCGTTGTCTGTGATCTTAAGAGATAGGATGCTTTTCTGAATAAGAGTGGATTTCACAGGTTGTCTCGTCGGTCATCGCAGCTTGGGCGGATATTGCGAGCGCTATGAATGACGCTCTCGTCCCCGGAGAGTCCGCTTCTGATTTCGGTGGGCTGAGTTCTGTAACAGGGGTTGTTCGCGGTATGAACATTGGGTATTTATGGATGCTTATCAACTGCTTTACCAGCGCTGCCTATGTTAGTCTTTTCCCAACATAGCGGTTTCCCAACATAGCGGGATCGTCGACTGACCGTTGAGCCCCTAATAGGTTTTGGCAATGCGCAAACGAATCAAGGCAACGGGATTCTCGGATTGGGACTCGATGTTCTACAACAACTTGCTTTCTATCCCCGTCTTGATTATCTTCTCCTTCATAGTCGAAGATTGGGGTTCCGCAAACCTCGTTCGCAACTTGTGAGTTGCACACGCTTCCTCTCCGGGAGCCTGCTTGACATAATCACACCCTTCTCTAGTCCGCCTGAGACCCGTAATCTCCTCCTATTTGCCATTGCCTTCTCTGGCGCGGCCGCAGTCAGCATATCGTACACTACGGCATGGTGTATACGCGTGACGAGCAGTACGACATACAGGTGATTTGGATTTCCCTAGCAATCTTCAGCATGCGAAGTTTGACCTCAACTGCTATCGTTGTAGCATGGTCGGCGCCTTGAATAAGCTGCCTGTCGCGGCGTCTGGAATGATCTTCTTCGGCGACCCCGTTACGACTGGATCGGTGTCAGCAGTGTCGGTCGGGTTCTTCGCAGGGATTGTGTACGCGATCGCAAAGAACAATCAGAAGAAGGCAGAAAGCGCATCGAGGGTGCCAGAATCGATCATTCCGTTGTCGAATCGGAAACCATAGTAGCTAGCCTGATTATGGTGGAGCGCTGGAGTGTTGGTAGCTTGGTCGCTGGGACAGATATTAGATAGAGTTCTTCTTGATTGGGTACCTTGGACGCTGTATCGCCGACCGGCAGCTGAGATTAGATATAAGTAACGGGCCTGATTTGCGGAAAGCCGACGAGGAGACGGAATGCGGGGCGAGGAGTGTGAATGAATCCGGGGTAAAAGCAGCACATGATTGTTGTGCGGCGAGTGAAGATATATACGTTTGTGAGCGAGATCGGAGGAAATCGGGCGGATGTGAGAGCGGTATAAAGGACGGCGGGGGAAGGGGAGTGTTGTGTGCATCGTATATCGCAGCCCAAGAGGTGTCCAAGACTGGCCAAGAGTTGGCATCGCTGACGGCGTCGCGAGGACCGCACTAAATCCGGTGCTCGGGTCCACTCTCGACAGCAAGTATAAGTACAACATCCTCGCATCGACCTCCTTCGTCCCAGCTTGCCCTCTCTTTCTATCTCCCACCGCGCCCCAACGTTCGTCACCTTCCGTTCCCATTTTTGGATATTCGCGCGTATACAGACTCAGATAATCTCGGACCCTCGATCCTTTCCCCATCCGCATCTCATCAGGCTACTACCATGTCCACTTTACACCCCCCCAGGCTCGCGTCGATCTTCGCGGTCACCCCCAGCGCACCGGGCACTCCGGTGCACTCCATCCAGACGATGAGGAGGAAGGCTGCAGGTCACAGCGGGCCCTTGACGAAGATCCTGGTCGCGAATCGTGGTGTACGACCCCGTGTGCTCTTCCCATGATCCAGACAACTAATCCTATGAGTCCAGGAAATCGCGATCCGTGTATTCAGGACCGCTCATGAGCTCGCCATGCACACCGTCGCCATCTACTCTTACGAGGACCGTATGTCCGCTCATCGTCAAAAAGTGCGTTCTTCCTCAGATCTCTTCTTGAGTGCTATACTGAGCGCATCTCTCGCAGGCGGACGAAGCTTATCGCGTCGGAAACGGGTTGACACCCGTCGGAGCTTATCTCGCCCAAGACGACATCATCAGGATCGCGCTCGAGCATGGCGTTGACATGATCCACCCCGGGTGCGTCATCTTGGCATTCTTTCATGCCTGAACAACGTCTCATGCTCGAAAAGATACGGCTTCTTGTCCGAGAATGCTGAGTTTGCTAGAAAAGTCGAGCAGGCGGGCATCGCCTTCGTCGGCCCCAGTCCCGAGGTCATCGACAGCCTGGGCGACAAGACGAAAGCGCGGACCCTTGGTAAGTGGCCTGCCATGCGTCAGCGTTCGCGCTTAACCCATCTCCTTCCAGCAATGAGGGTCGGCGTCCCTGTTGTTCCCGGCACCCCAGGGCCCGTGGAATCGTATACGGACGCAGATCTCTTCATCAAGGAATACGGCTTCCCAGGCGAGTCGAGTTGACAAGCTATACGCACGTTTCTTGTGACTGACAACGCGCTTTTCTTCGATACAGTCATTATCAAGGCCGCCATGGGCGGTGGCGGGCGCGGCATGCGCGTCGTCCGTGAACAATCGGAATTCAAATCCTCGTTCGAACGCGCGGTCAGCGAGGCCAAGGCCGCGTTCGGTGACGGCACCGTCTTCATCGAGCGCTTTCTCGAGCGACCGCGTCATATCGAGGTGCAGCTCCTCGCGGACGCTGTCGGCAACACTGTGCACTTGTTCGAGCGCGACTGCTCCGTGCAACGGCGTCACCAGAAGGTCGTCGAGGTCGCACCCGCGATGCATCTCCCAGAGGAGGTCCGCCAGGCCGTCTTGGCCGATGCGATCAAGCTTGCGAAGAGCGTCAAGTATAGGAACGCGGGCACGGCGGAGTTCTTGGTTGACCAGATGGGTCGACACTACTTCATTGAGATCAACCCTCGTATTCAGGTTGAGCACACTATCACCGGTGCGTTTGATAAGAGTCGGCACTCGAGAAACGGCCTGCTGACAGTACAATTGATTTCTGATTATGCAGAGGAAATTACTGGTCTCGACATCGTCGCAGCCCAGATTCAGATTGCCGCGGGTGCCACACTTCCTCAGCTGGGGTTGACCCAAGAGGCCATCACCAAGCGCGGATTTGCCATCCAGTGCCGTATCACCACGGAGGACGCGTCCCAGAACTTCCAGCCGGACACAGGCAAGATCGAAGTCTACCGCAGTGCCGGTGGAAATGGTGTTCGTTTGGACGCGAGCTCTGGGTTTGCGGGTGCTCAGATCACGGTATGACTGTTCGCTCGTTAGGACGCGTCATTCCTGGTACTTAATCTTCAATAGCCTCATTACGACAGTTTGCTGGTCAAATGTACCGTCAGCGGTACTACATACGAAGTCGCTCGTCGCAAGATGTTGCGCGCCCTCGTCGAGTTCCGTATCCGTGGTGTCAAGGTACGTCATTTCTTGACTAGGGTCGTCTCGGTAACCAATGTTTTTCGGTAGACGAACATTCCCTTCTTATTCCGCTTGTTGACACACGATGTTTTCATTGGTGGCAAGACTTGGACGACGGTATGCGGCCTAGATTTTTAGTTCAGCGAACAGGCATCCTGATCTGCATATCAAATAGTTCATCGATGATACCCACGATTTGTTCAAGCTCGTGCAGAGCCAGAACCGGGCCCAGAAATTCTTGGCGTACCTCGGCGACATCGCTGTCAATGGCAGCTCCATTAAGGGCCAAACGGTGGGTTTTTTTCATCTCCCGTAGGACTTCTAGGACTTATGTCTTTCTTAGGGCGAGCCAGGGCTCAAGGACGACATCGTCATCCCGCCATTGCAGAACCCCGAAAACCCGGACGGTCCCCCTCTCGACACTTCCCTTCCTTGCGAGGTTGGCTGGCGCAATATCATCGTTGAGAAAGGCCCTGAAGCGTTCGCCAAAGCTGTCCGCGAGTATCCTGGCACGCTCGTCATGGACACGACCTGGCGTGACGCGCACCAGTCGCTGCTCGCGACGCGCCTCCGTACCATCGATATGGTCAACATCGCGAAGGAGACGAGCTATGCACTCGCAAACGCGTACAGTCTGGAGTGCTGGGGAGGTGCGACGTTCGATGTGGCCATGCGGTTCTTGTACGAGGATCCATGGGAGCGTCTGGTACGTTGAGACTGCTTGTTTTTTCGTGGAAGAATTCTCTGATGTTATATCTTGATCAGCGTACCCTCCGCAAGCTTGTTCCTAATATCCCGCTTCAAGCTCTCGTTCGTGGAGCTAACGGTGTGGGATACACCAGCTACCCGTGCGTGTTTTTTTGTTCGTGACGTTCGTAATATCCTCTGATCGTCTGTGTAGAGACAACGCCATCTACGACTTCTCAAAGAAGGCCGTCGAGAATGGTCTCGATATCTTCCGTGTCTTTGACTCGTTGAATTATATTGGTACGTAGTGTGCTACTATTTGCTGATGAATGCAGAGCCTGACTGTTATCAATTTCTTACAGAGAACGTAAGATTATATTATGTTTCTTCTGGCCTTTGAGTTTCCTAACAGTTGCCTGTGATTAGATGAGACTCGGCATCGATGCAGCAAAGAAAGCTGGTGGTGTCGTCGAGGCCGTCGTTTGCTACAGTGGCGACGTCGCAAGTCCGAAGGAAAAGAAATACACGCTTCAATACTACGTTGACTTTGTCGACCAGCTCGTGAAAGAAGGGATCCACGTCCTTGGCATCAAGGACATGGCTGGCTTGTTGAAGCCCGAGGCCGCCAAGCTGTTCGTGTTTCCTTTCGCTGTCAACTTTTCTATGAAGTGATACTTACCACTTCCATAGGCTCGTCGGTACCATTCGTGCGAAGCATCCTGACCTCCCCATTCACGTCCACTCGCACGATACCGCTGGTATCTCCACTGCCAGTATGCTCGCGGCCGCCGCGGCTGGTGCGGACGTTGTCGATGTGGCGATTGATAGTGTGTACCCATTTTTCCTGACAACACCACATTACTGACTATATATAATTCCTTCAGGTATGTCGGGGTTGACGTCACAACCGCCAATGGGAGCTATTTGCATGGCCCTGGAGCAGACCCAACTCGGCACCGGGATCCGCTATGCTGATATCCAGGCTCTGAATCTATACTGGACCCAGGTCCGCCTGCTCTACAGCTGCTTCGAAGCCAATGTCCGCGCCTCGGACTCTAGTGTGTTCGACCATGAGATGCCCGGAGGCCAATACACCAATTTGATGGTGCGTGAACAGGCCACAGCCATCCGGTCCTCATCTGACAGTTCATTTTAGTTCCAAGCCTCTCAGCTGGGTCTTGGTACTCAATGGACTGGTCGGTATCTCCGATTTATACATATATGATGCATCGTCGCTGACATCCGCAATAGAGATCAAGAAGAAGTATATCGAGGCCAATGACCTGGTGCATAATACCTCAGTATTCCTGGTTGTCAAAGCTGAAGCTGATATTCGGGTTTTCAGTGCGGCAACATCATCAAGGTCACGCCATCATCCAAGGTTGTCGGAGACTTCGCTCAATGGATGACGCAAAACTCGTTATCTAAGGAGGATGTTATAGCCCGGGCTGATCAGCTCGACTTCCCTTCATCCGTTGTCGAGTTCTTCCAAGGCTATTTGGGTCAGCCCGTGGGCGGATTCCCTGAACCCTTACGGTCCAACATCATAAGGAATAAGCCGAGGATCGACGGTCGCCCGGGAGCGAGCCTGGCACCGCTGGACTTCAAGAAGATCAAAGCGGAACTGCGGAGCAAGTTTGGAAAGCATATCACAGATGCTGATGTCACTTCGTATGTGATGTATCCCAAGGTAAGGCGATCAATCACCTTCCGTGTATCGTGCGGCGGGTTGACATGCTGATTGTTGCAGGTCTTCGAGGATTATCAAGGATTCCTTGATAAATATGGAGACCTTAGGTAAAATTGAAATCCTTTGGGAGGAGTGCTTTTGCTTATAGAACTTTCCTCGACTAGTGTGATCCCTACACGTTATTTCCTGGGCCGTCCTGACGTTGGCGAGGAAATGCACATCTCCATCGAGCAGGGGAAAACCCTCATCATTCGCTTGATGGCTGTCGGACCTGTAGTGGAAGGCCGGGCTCTGCGCGATGTCTGGTTCGAGGTGAATGGTGAAGTAAGTGTGAAGACAGAATGATCTGCATGGGCTTCTCGCTGAAACCACGACGTCACAGGTGCGGGCAGTGTCCGTTGAGGATAAGAATTCTGCTGTGGAAACCGTGTCCCGTGAGAAGGCCACGTCTGATCCTGGCTCTGTCGGCGCACCCATGTCGGGTGTTGTTGTCGAGGTGAGAGTCAAGGATGGCCAAGAGATCAAGAAGGGCGACCCTCTCTGTGGTGCGTATGCCGTATGCCTTCTTCGCTTACCGTTCCCTGATGTCTTGTTTTCATCCTTCCCAGTCTTGAGCGCCATGAAGGTAAGAACATTGATGTATGTAGAGTGACGAGGTGAATACTGATAACAACTTTCCAGATGGAGTCTGCCGTCACGGCCCCAGTTTCTGGCCACATCAAACGTGTTGTCGTGCAGGAAGGCAAGTGGTCATTATCTAAACAATGACGGCTTTGATTCTGATGCCGTGATGCTTGTACAGGAGATTCCATCAACCAAGGTGACCTGGTTATCGAAATTGTGCATTGAGATTAGAAGGACAGGCGCGAGCATTGCATAGAATTGAAAAGAATTGTAACGAATACATTGCCAACGATGTAATTATAGAAATCCAATGAGTTGTAATCATCTCATGACGCGCCGCAGTCTGGACCGTCAAGCATGATAGCCTCATGCTCTCCTTGCCAAGTGCATGTACGAAGGTAGACTAGAACACTTTATGCCTGGATAGCAGATTCCGTTCCCCACCCCGCCTCATGAGCATAAGGTTAGAACACAGTGTTCAACTGGTGATGTCGATAGAGTATCCGAAGGCCAATCCTAGATCATCGCACCATCGCAGAAACTACATAGGTCATCGGACGGCAAGATTTATGTAGGCGTCGCCCAATATGTGCGCAGGTATCGAAGTGCTATCCCCAGCAGGACAACCCTGAGACCTCGTCATCGACGAACTCTATTGAATCCGTCTTATCGTCGAGTTCGATTGGCTTGTAATCATAGGGTAGGAGAACCTTCCCATGAACAGCGCCCTGTGACGGCAGTGGCAGCTCTAGGTTCTGCAGATTCCAGCCAGTAAACGCTTTCCAACACTATTCCGGCGGACAACGTGCCTACAACTGTAAAGTTGTTGATTTGCAAATAGGTTTGGGACCTCAAGAAGGGATACAACAGATGACGTGGGCTACTAGTACAAGTGAGGTCATGCTTCGAACAACTTTATGGGTCCTAGACCAGGGAAGAAGCGGCCTGAAGCCGTTCAATCAGGCTCGCGTGCAACTCTTCCACGATTGCCTAAGCCCCGGTGGCGATGGTTCAGACTTGCCACAAAGCAAATAGGACGGGTCTCACCTTCGCAGGCTTGATCTCGTCGATCAGTCCGACACCCGTGCCCGCCCAGATGACCATGGACTTAGGGTCTCCTTTCGAAGCCCCCTCGTCAAAGCGCCGTTGTATATCCTCTATTTTGACCTTGTCTTCGAACTCCTGAACGGACGGTATGCGCAGACAACGTCCGTCTATACCGTCCGGCCACCCGGTGGTACCGCGTAGAATGTCGAAAACCATGCTGCGTGCCGTGTCACCGGTCTTGGCAGCGATGAGGGCAGCTTTCTGTGCATCCGAGTACTGGCTCTCGGGTGTGAGCAGAAAACGTGTCCCTATCACTGCTCCAGCAGTACCGAGGGCTATACAAGCAGCCAATTGCGCGCCGTTGGTTACTCCACCGGCAGCCAGGAGCGGTGGGGGGTTTTGGTGTGGGAGCACCGACAGCACTGAGGGGATGAGGGTCAGAAGGGGTGGAGCGGAAGCAGAGCCGTGTCCTCCCGCTTCGATGCCTGTGAAAGGTGCGGCAGTCGCAGTGAGAAAATTGAAACGAGTGAAAGTGGTCCTGCGGGACAACCTTGAGCAATCAGAACGTCAGCCTTCCAATCACGCACAGCGGTCAACGCTTGCTCGGCCGAGTTGACCTGGATGAAAATCAGAGTCTTGGAATCCCTTCCTGCCTTCTGGTCATGGCTCCGCACGACGTCGACCCAGTGACCTAAATCGTTGCCGAAGGAGAGCCATATCGCTCGCACGCCGATATTGAGGGCCTCGTGTAGTATCTCGACGCTCTTGGATTCTGGCCGATCGAGAACCCAGCCGAGGAAGCTCGCTCCGATTGGGAGTGGACCCGAAGGCAAGTTCAAAAGGGATCTGACTAGAGCTATCTGGCTCCTGAAATTTTCAAGAGTAGTATAGCCTGGTGTGTGATTGAGGAGCGTTGTGAGGCTCGGTAAAGAGCGTACATTTCCTTGACTGACCTGAGCCTATGAATCCGAAGCCTCCAGCGAGTGCGACTTCGCTAGCTAATGCCCCTCCACTGGCAAATGCCATGGGAGCAAGCACTACAGGGGTGCGAATACCTGTTAAGATCCATGAACACGAATTAAGTGAAGCAAGGGTGCTGATAGATACCCAAGAGACGGGTAATTGGGGTATTGACGGCGGCCATGGTTGTCTTGAAAGCACAATGGTTGTCTTGAAAGCACACAGGTCTCACCGTGAGCGTTTAAAGGATAAATCCGATGCATATGATTGTGCAGTGCTCTTGCAAGATGCAGCTGGCATCATTCTCGGCCGATACCAATATCAGTCTGACTCAACGGTACGTGGAACTGCTGACTCGCGATTCAGCGTTTCAGCCACCAGCATGTTTGTGGTTGTTTGGTCGCCAGTATACTTTCGTTTGCTCATTGCTGAACGTGCTCAACATCGTTCAGCTTGACCATCATGGTGCGTGATTTTGAAACATCGATCTCGAAGATCGTCATTCTCACATATCGTTTATTCATCCTGTAGCCTCCCCCAAAATCAAAAGGCGGTAAAATGTTGAGCCTCATCAACTGGAGGCTCAAAGTCACCATCACCGATGGACGTGCGCTTACAGGCCAGATGCTTGCGTTTGACCGACACATGAACCTTGTCTTGGCCGAATGCGAAGAATTCCGGCGCATCAGGCCGAAGAAGAAGCCTGGTGAAACGGAGGCAGGCCCGGAGCAAGAGGTGAAGCGTACGCTCGGACTCGTGATTTTGCGTGGCGAAGCTGTGGTCAGTTTGACCGTAGAGGGCCCTCCTCCTGTTCAGGACGAGGACAAGAAGAATGCGGTGCGTCTGAACGCCTGAACTTTTCAAATAAACACCCCTCACGTTTTTCACGTTTGCCCCGTGTGCAGCTCCCCGTTGGACCTGGTCGTGGTATGCCAGCAGGTCGTGGAATGGGCATGATGCCCCCTAGTGAGTCTTGCACTTGTTCTATATGATCGCGGCTGATCAAGACTGCTGATCGTCTTCCATGCGTATCTTCAGTGGGACCCCCTTCTCTCCAACGCCCCCCAATGCCGTTTGCACCCCCAGGAATGCCCGGAGCTCCTCCCGGCTTCAGGCCCCCTGGTTTCCCTCAGAATCTGCCTTTCCCTCCACCTGGATTTGGTGGGCCCCCTCCTGGGTCAGTCCTTGTGTAGCTCGTGCCATGCATATTGAGAACTCACAGCCATGTCATTAGCTTCCAACAGCCTCCACAATAGTCGGAAAAATGTGTCTGATGTTAGATAGTCGCTATCGTGTTCGCATGACAAAACAGCGTTCGAGGGACGGCTTTGGTAGCCACGGGTTCCTCTATTGGTGACATCGCCAGTATCTCGCCGTGACAAGGTTTGTACATAAGTGTATCAACGAAGTGGTGAGGAAGGCGATACTGTTTTGTTATCTTCTACCATTCCTTCCTGTTCGACAGGCTGCTGCATCTGTCCCGCAATGTCCTACCAATGACTGTGCTTTACTTCCAATGGCAACTGAGCCAACTCGGCTTCATTGCTTGCAGTCAGTATACTGCCTCTGCGTGCGGCAAATGTGGCACGTTTGAGCTTGAGCTTTCCGAAGGGTAAATTTAGAAGATGTGTGTGTGTCGTTGGCGCACTGAATACTGAGTACTGATCTCTCGACAAGTTTCACACACTCACGATCTTCTCAAATTCTTTGCCAGGGTCCAACACATTAAGTATGCCATGAACTTTAATTACTCACCAGACTCGCCCTCAGCCCATCCTTAAGATGCGGTCAAGGGACAATCACATCAATCACCCATCAATCCTTGGAGACATGCCTTCTGTCAGTTCCTGGGTGCTTCTTGACGGATGGCCATGAATGAGGGGCGAAAGAAGGTGTGCGGAGGTTGGGGGTTCGTTTACGAGACCCATGCCATGTCCTCTCATCAGTCGCGCGGCTTATTGTGATCGGCTGGCATGCATCGTTATGTCTGACAAACCTCGAATCTCGCGATACACAAGAGCGCTTTCGTTGAGGACTTCTCCGCACCAGTGAGCAACTCCTTAGGATGTTTCTTCACGTACAAATCACCACATCTGGTAGCTTTGCCGTTCTGGGGGTCCAACGTGCCCGATGATGCGGGGGTACCGTAAGTACAGCCCATACAGCCATCCTCGATTGTGGAAGGCTCAAATGCCCGCAATGATCTCGAGCTGTTTGCGGGAAGTGCGTGGGATCGAATATCGTCTGTGCTCCACATTGGTTATTCGGCCATGGTTGGGGTGTTGCAAGGCGCACGGTCACCCTCGCATTAAGAGACTTGCTGAAGATAGACATGGTTACAAGTACGTATGAGGGCGTGCGACGCGGATATGTACGGATGGGCAATGGGCTTTCGGCTGCGCGGAATCAGACTTGCTGGGCGTCCCACCACTATGGGTGAAATCATGGGGCTCGTCAAGCGATGGGCATTGATGATCATGGACGCTCATGGGTCACAACGATCCCGCACAATTTCCGCGCTTGCGCCTTAATGGTCTCCTTTTTGTACCTTCTAGCCGGTCACCTTTCCTCCTGACCGGTCTTCGTGATTTTCAGCGAGAGGAGATGATATCGCGTGTCTCTATCAGCAGGTGGACCTAGTCTACCGTCCTCCAAAGTGGTCACCGTTCAATTAAAGAGTAAATTCAAGACTGGTATAGCTATTTTTGTTCACATGCTCTCCTATACACGCCGTGACGCGTCCCCTTCTCACTGGCGAAAATTTCGAGATCTGGAGTCCATAGACGAGTTATCAATCTACGGACCTGAGCAATTAGCGTCCTTGCCGACGGTGGCGACGACTCGTGGGCGTGTGCAGGGCTGCATTTGGCTGCATGGGGTGAGAGCATCAGCAATTGAGCGCCCGCGCCACTACGCTCGGCTAACCTTGAGTCCGACATAGAATGCATAGTAGCCGCCCCTCGTCGCCAAGTGCGCGGATGGACTTGGTCTCATCCCTAGCGCCCAAGCTTGCAAAGTAGACTGTCAGATACTGGACGATCCGAGCGGGAACCCATCCGTCATGATTGTCGAGCTTCGGACTCGATTTATGGGCGCACCCTCAAGTTGCGTCATGCCTCTGGAGTCGTACTGAGCGAATGTGCACCACGTGCGTGCGTTAATTGCGAGGCATTCGTGGAGCGCGTCAAAACTCGTGTGGCGGCGAGTCTATTCCTTTGGAAGCTTAGCAGAAGGCTTCGGAAAGAGTGCGGCGGGGAGTGCGGGTCGGGGGCGTGCTTCTTGACTTTTCCGAATTTCTGACAGACGTTTGGATTGGCGTGCGCAGCCCGTTGGTGCCTCGCTGGAGCGCTCCCCTCGGGTTTCCAGTCGCTGAGTTTCTTGCGGACGACGTTTAGTTTGGACGCAGCATTTGCATCAATATACATCCGAGACACAGTCGGCACAGTGTCGGCAACTGTCCTCACTTATCTCGTATCTCGCGTGCTGTCGTGTTCATTTTCGCTGGCGAGTTCGGAGATCGTGCCGCCGGAAGGCTGAGGTGGTCTCGCACTCCAAGCTACTCCAAGTCTACGGGTCCATCAAAAGTGTGAATGCAGGTTAATCCCTACCACCGAGTCATAATACGATCCGATGCTTGAGATTTACGCTACGGGCAGGTACAACGGTGGCGCGGGTGTTTGTGCGCGTCGCAGCGGATCGCAGCAGGACAGAGAGGGACCTGCTTAAAGTCAGTTCGCATCACGAACAAGGGCCCAAAGGTCGGCTTGGGCGGGCGGAAGCATCGCAGTCTATCACTGTCCAAGCACCTGTGATCCTGCTGCCTATCTTGGCATGCTCTGAGGCCGTCCTCGCCAGCCATCGCGCGATTGCCCCAAACCGCATACCAAGACCTCACGTTCCACATATGGCAGTATTCGTGCGGAGATCGGGAGGCCTAGCTAGTACAGAATTTGTAGTGGGTCGGGCAGAGAGGCGAGGGGGGAGGATTCGCACGAGCCGGGGGGTCCGCCGTCGGTGCCGTGGAACGTGGATCGCAAACACGTGTGCCGTTCAGCTGGGGCGGCAGTGCTAGCTCCTCGACGCTGTCACTAGCTATATGTAGGCGGCTCACAGCCACGCGTGTCCAAGAACGGGCGCCTCTGCTGCAGAGGCGTCGTCACTTTGTGAGGAGGACACGCGATCGAGTGATTTACGGGCCCCGCATCGAAAACGGGCGAGAAAGGGAAGGAGAGGACGAGTGCCTGGTCGCGCGAGCGCTCCAGTCCGGCGCGAGCGATGCGGGTCGTCGCAGCTCCTCGCCAGTCTGCGCGGCACCAAAGCGACCCGAGCGCCGGGCGGGATAAGTAAATGCACAAAGATCAGGGACTCCGGGAACGGCGCGTCGGTGCGAGCGGGACCACTGGGGGACCTCGAAAGCGCGCTAGTGCGCATGAGGAAGGTGCGGGAAGGGCGAGCGAGGTGGGGCGTCTGAGGCGCCCGCTCGGTGCCTTTTGCGTGTTAATTGCTGACTTTCTGATGTCGACACCGGGGCGCACTGGATCGCGGCGAGAAGTCGAGAATGTGCGCTCGGGAGCGCGCCACGGGAGGCTCGAGCTCGCCATCCGGAGGGGCTGTCGCACTCAAGTCGTCAGAGGACAGTTGTATGATGGCCTCCTGATGGTGGCGTCGTGCAATATCGCGGAGAACGTGCCATCATGCGTGAATGGATGCGGTACATGGACTAGCGGAGGCGATGGTTCCGGAAAACAGGGCAGCATCCACCTGATCATTATCACTTGGCTGAGAGACTCATGAGAGAGAGGCAGGTCAACACCAAGTGCTATGTATACGCGGAGGGAAGCAGGTTGCTCCACTCCGTAGATGCGTTGCTGCGCTATTATTAGAACTCAATTAGAGCAGCTGGGCAATGGCAGGACGCCCCAGCGTTTGAGAGGCGTCGGTGACTATTTAATAGATGTGACTTCGAATAATCTTGACCTCATGGGCAGTAATGAGCGCCTCACTCCACTGTGCATAGACGCCACGGAGCATAATTAACTGACTACAACGCGACATGTGGCAGAGAGCATGCAACATGTAGAAGCATGTAGACCCAGACCATCCCACAATGAATTAAAACGTCACGGATGTAACGGACGGCGAACACTGGCATGAATGTGAGTGTGTGAGATCGTATATTAACGTCCAGTGACGGCACGCCGTATGTCTAGACGAGTGGCTATGTGTACTCTACGGAGATATGAACTGAATGTACGCTGTCTGGATCTGTGCTCTGCATTGGCATTGGCATGAATGAATGGCCTTCGGTGATGACTACGCACATGTTGTAATGACTGAACGAGGCCCGTCGACGTGAGACGTACGTCCTCAACGTCGATGGTGACACCGGCTCCAGGTCGACGAGGCGCGTGATTACTACAGGGCGAGCCCGGGGACAGGGGGGTGATAAGGAGTTAGAGAGGACCACCGGATGCCATCCTCATTGATTTCAGGCCCAGGCTGTGTACGCGTACGTGACAAATACGAACAACGATCCCCCTCGTTTGTTTGGCCCGTCACATCTCGCTCGACGCAAGACGTCTATTCAGTTGACGGAGAAGAGAGACAAAGAGAAGAGAAGGGAAGGGAAGGAAAGAGTAAGAGAAGCGACGCCCGGCGGGACGAGTGAGGCTGCGAGTCGGGGACACGTCGGGGCAGGGCGGATCTGTGCGTATGGGGGAACACGATCGGTCACGCACGCACCGCGTCTCGGATCTTCTGGTGACACCCAATTCAGAAACGGGGCTTCGAAATGCGTCCGGTGCGCGACGTATCGACGAGCGCGCAGTCTTGGGGTCTGCGAGCGCGTTGCGCGTGTTCGACACGGCTTGTCGATGTACGTACTTGGTAATTGGTTGGTACACGTACATCGTCCCGCGCGCGGGGATTTCACACGCCGCGCATCGTCCCGCGCGTGGCTGGCGGGTGGCGGGCGTGTAGGTCTCAGTGATCCTTCGCTTGGTTCCACGCACGTTCACCCCGCCCCGCCCCGCTCTCGGGCCCCTCTGGTGTGGCATTTAGCGACAGTCGGGACTCGACGCGCGAGAGGGGCCCTGGCAAACCAGACATCGCGCCGGCGCGCGGGCCCGCCCATAACCGTGCTCGCAGCTGACCGACCGACCAGCGCGGCGCAGATTGCGACGATAGGGCGTTCTGTTCTGTCTTGAATGATGGAGGGGCGTACGCTGCACCGTGGGGGCCAGGCGCAGCGGGCGTGGGCAAATGCGGAGACGGAAAGAGGGCTTCGGCGGTGGTCACCTGGCGTCGCTGGGCTCTGGGGACGCGCATATATTTGGAACTGAATAAGCTCGCCTTGTTGTCGTGATCGCGTACGTGATCAGGCGGCCTGCGAAACTGAGCTTGGGGGGGGGCTAAAAGAAGGAACGGGCGTGTGCACGCTTGTTTGTGTGTCTGGCTTGGGAAGATGATGTGGTATTTGTGTCATTCTATGCTGGGCACGGGGTGGGGCTCAGGTGGCAACGCTATCGGTTCCATCGAACGCGGGTTCGCGAAGGCACAGAGGAGGGACCTGTGGTTGGGGCTCGTGCACAGTGCGACCGAGAGGGGGAGTTAAAGTGGGAGCTACCCAGGCCGACACCAGGGAGCGAGAGAGACGAGCTGCGGGACAGAGGGAGCCTGACCGACCGTGACCTGCAGCGGGGAGCAGCAGGGGGGCGGCGCGTGGTTCTGTGCGTCTGGCGGTGGGAACGTATCCGGGGCGGGGGGTGTGGGCGCCGGACGGGGGTTCGCGAAGACTGAGCGGGGGTAGGCTTATCTCCAGCACACGCAGACTCCCTCCCTCCTTCGTCCTTCCTTCTCACCCACCCTCGCGCGTGCGAACCGAACCAGGTCGAGTCGAGTCACGAGGGCGGGGCGACCGCGTCTGACTCGGGGAGAACAGGAGGGGCGTCGCGAGCGAGCGTCGAACCGGATCGAGAGGACAAGGCGGGGTGAGTCAGCGCGCGGGATCAGATCGAGCGAAGGGGGGAGGGGCCCAGGGGGGGCCTGAATTTGTCGACAGGGCGTCGCGCGTGAGTGGGGCTCGCGCAAGGGAGCAAACGGGACTACTTTGTCTTGGCCATGCAGCTTGGGCTCGGGAGGCTCGAGCTCGGGCTGAGCAAGTGGGAACGATAACGAGCGCGCCGCGTCTGGGTCGCGTCTGGGCTTCGTGGGCTTGGTCGCGGACCCGGTGCGCTGGGAGGGGAGCGTGGCCACCTGGGAATGGGAGAAGGGGAAATGAATAGAGATTGCGGCAAAGTGGACAAAGCTGAGGTGGTTTTCGGTGGACGGACGGCCGGCTATGTGCGGGCAGGGGAGGTGTTTTGGCGAGTGCGCGGTCCACGCACGCGACGGACGGGCTGGGTCTGGGAAGCGCGAAGGGAAGATGCGTCCAGTGGCCGTCGATGAGAAGATCGAGAAGGCGCGAGGGAGGAAGGGACAGGGTTGGGAAGGGTGCGCGTGTCTGGATCTTCGCGAAGGCGGGGGTTGGGGTGGACGGGACGCGTGTGTACATACTGGGGATGGGGGCAGAACGCGCGCTTGGGAGGCGGGGACGTTTGGGAGTGCGCGTGGTCAGGAATACCACGGAAGACGTGGGGGTCATCAATCGGACGTTGGGCGGAATGAGGGTAGGAGATGCACGCGTGGGCGGCGGCGGCGGCGGCGGCGGTGCTCAGCTGCGTGAGGACGTCGTCGTCGCTCGGACGGGGAATGCAAACACGCGAAGTAACGTGGTCGTGTGTACGCCCGAGGCATGGAGACCCATCAGGAAGGAGGCCGAGGGAGGGTGGGAGCGCACAGCCGCGGTGAAGGGCCCAGAGCACGGTGCCGCGCCAGAAATAGAAAAAGAAAGCACCTCGCCGCGAAAAGGGGGCGCGAACATATGTCGGTGTTGATGTTGTTGCTGCCGTTGTTGTTGTTGGTGTTGGTGTCGTCAGGTCTCCCCATCCGAATCTGTTGGCGAAGCACGTCCGACATGTCCTCTCACACGTCCACAGACCACGCTGCCCTGCCATACACCTGTTGGCGTCCGCCTCGGTGTCGTACACATGCCCACGCTCCGCCGCTTCCCTTCCCTCGCCAATGACTCCGCTGCTGTTGCAATGATATGAACGATTATGATGCGGCCTGATGCCGTTCTTGTTCTTGTTCGACGTCTTCTTGATGATGGTGACGTGGCCGTTGTAGCCACATCCTAGCCCTTGTCGTCGCTGTGCGATCAGCACTGGCATGTGCCGACCCGTCATCTTACATTTCATGTGCATCTCTAGAACCTTACACGTACCCCCAGTCCTCGTATTAGGACCAGGAATAGGCATCGTATGCACGCAAGCACACTGGCACAGTATACCCTCTCATCGAAAAGATTTCTCGTCGCCCCGCCGCGCCGCGGACGCGTTCCCTCAGGTTCCCTTGCCAAACCTTGTCCAGAGAACTTCGCAAGGTCCCAAGAACACGCACGCGCCCAGCTGCGCCCAGATGCCAATGATTGTGCACCTATCTGAATCTTCCTTTCCGACTTCGTCTGTTTGCGCCAGCCAACTGCTTCCGTCCGCCCCGCCGAGCTCCGCTGCTTCTGCGGACGCAAACAGCGATCGCGCGGACGACCGACCGACCGACCGACCGACTGTGGTGGACCTGACCGTTCGAGCACCGGACTGAACCGTGCCGTAAGGAGTTGTTGGCTTGGGCGAGCTCGCTCGAAGACTGCTCGAAGATGTGCCGGGGACACGTGGCGCCAGGGATTTCTGATCGAGGCTCCCTCGACGATGCCAGGCGGGTGCGCACTCTGCAGGGCTGGCTGGCACACGCACGCAAAAAATCTGATGGTCCGTCCCCCGTTCTGATCCTGCGGCCTGCGTGCGCCCCACTCCTCGCGGATGTCAATTTCTTGACGTCGAACGGACGAAGGGCATCATCAGAAACGCCATCGCCGCGACTCTTACTACGGGTCCAATTCATGTCTGCCGGCAAGTCTCGATTCCCGACGCCTCACCGAACCTTCGATCTCGCGCGCTCGATCGGTGTGCACTACGTTCGTTCGACAGACGGATTGTTTATTGTCGAAAAAAAACCGATATCACCATCCAGATATACGACGGGACTGCTAAGCTGGGACGCGCTCGAGGCCTTCTATAGATGAGGAGCTATGCGCGGCGGCGAGAGAGCTGATAGAGAGAGATATATGAGAGAAGAAAGAGACGCTGCCGAGGCTGGGTGGTATGTATAGATAGTACAAATAACGTATTCCTACAAGGCGGCGGGAAGACGAGCACGGCGATAGGCAAAACAAACGGAAACAAAGAAGCAAGCACCCCGACACAGGGCAGGGCAGGGCAAGGCAGGGCGGTAGGTAGATCGAGATCAGATACGAAGCAAGGAAGGAAAAATGTAACGAAGGTGTGTGTGAGCTGCGTCGCGTCACTGGGAGCGTGCCAGGGGGTGAGAAGCCAAAGGACGGGCGAACGCGCGATAGGGGGGGGGGGGGGGAAGGTGAGGCATGCGAAAAGAAAAGTGGGGGGGCCGAAATCGAATCGAGACGGGACTGTGCGCGCGCGCGTGGGTGTGCCGATGTGTGGGGTAGGGGGTAGGAAGGGTGAAGGGAATAAAAAGATGGGAATGAGGATGTGAGAACAGCGCGTTTTTTTAGGGCAAACTCCTAGAACGTGGTGGAAACTGCAAAGGCGAGACGAGACGAAAAAAGACGAGGTGGGGCGAGGCAGGTCGAGGCCATGCACAGAAGGAGACGAAGAAGCAGAAGGACGGAAGGGGAAGGCGACGGGAAGAGCTGGATGTAGATACGAATATGGAAGGTATGGAGGTGGGGGGGGGGGGGATATGGACTTGGATACTTGCATATGGACATTTGATGCGGTAGAGAGCATGAAGAGATCTAGAGAGAGAAGAGAGAGAGAGAAGAGGAAGAAACAGAGACAGGACTGGAAGACGAAGACCGGTCATGCGTAGGCGTAGAAGGAAGACGCGGCGGGGTAAGCTCGCGACGGCTTGCGTCCGCGCGTGCGGAAGGCAGGGTGGTCGTCGATGTCCAATGGGGACGCCGCAGGGGTGGGGCGGAAGGGCACCTTTGGCTTGTGATCGTCGGTGCTGACGACGACGCGGCTTGCGTACCAGCCTGCTAACAGGTCACCCTCGTTGTCCCAGCCATCGTGCTTGCCGATCGCGGTGCTCGGGAGGATGTCCTCGTCGAGGATGGCGAGCGGGCCGCGGTGGGCACGGGCAAAGACGGTGAAGGGGGGTGGGTCGATGCCGTGGATGGAAGGACCGTGGGGCGCACGGTCAGGCTTTGCGGGGAGGCGGGTGGGGGCGACCCACGAGCGGACGTGGGTGGCGAGGGCGCCCAGGAGGGACGTCTTCTGGGAGAGGGGGTGGTCGAGGGTGGAGACGGGGGTTGCGACCGAGTCTGTGAGAAGGGAGGTGGTGATGCTGGAGCTGTCGAGGGAGCGGTGGGGGAAGGGGTGGGAAGACGAGGGGTAGGGTGCACGGATGGGCTTGGATGGCTCCGGGCGGACGGTGTGGGGAGAGGCGACGGAGAGGGAGGGTGGGAGCGGGCGTCGGTGGGGAACGGAGAGGAGTTTTGGGCGAGAAGTTTTGCGAGGGTGGGAGGGGGTCTGGTCTCTGTCGTCTGGGGGAAGACCGGGGGAGACGTCGCGGGCCCAGGCGAGGATGCCGGCATGATCGTTGCCCATCCAGCGAATGGGGTCGGGCGAGGGTGCGTCGCGGACGAGCGGGAGGGGGGCAAAGTGCGAGAGGGAGGGGACGGAGGAGTTGGGGTGGTCGCGTTGGAAGCACTCCTGGGAGCAGTAGGCGCCGTGGAGGCCGCCGTCCTGTGGGTCAGGGAGGGGGGGTGGAGAGCGTGAGGGACGTCGAGGGGAAGGGCGCGAGGAGCAGCGACTTACGAAGCGGCGAGAGCAATGCAAGCACCAGTCTGTGTCCATGCTGCGTGGAAGAGGGCTGTGACGGGAGGGGAGAGGAGAGGAGGGAGGGTGGCTAGGGAAGGGAGGGAGAGTTGGGAAGAGGGGCTGGTTATATTGCACGGCTCGGACGACATCGCAAGATCTCCCAGATCTTCGCCACTCCCATTGCAAATACATACACGCCCAACGCCTAGGCTCGAGCTAGGCCTTTCCCGTCGTAGCGCGCCGTGTCGTCGGGTGCCCAGTCCCGCTCCAGTCCGCCCCAGCTACGCCCAGTCCTGGTCCGCGGGACCGTCGACCGTCCCCCGCGCTGCCCCCACCTCGATCCACCCCGCCCGACAGCTCTCGAGTATCGACAGCTCGCCCAGCGCCTGCGTCACCGCCAGCCGCGTCTTGCGCCCCATCCCGGTCCGTCCCTGCCATCCCCGTTCGTTCAGCCCGGCTCCAGCACAGACAAACCGCCCAGCATGCACGCACGCACCTCAGCCCACTCCCCGACCCCAGCGCTCCCCATCCCCGACCCCACCCGACCGAGCCGAGCCCTGCAGAGCGCGACCACCGTGCGAATCACACCCACCGCGACCTGCAGTCCCGGTCAGCACACGCTCCCCTGGGCCCCACCACATCTCCCTTACCTCCTCTGCTGTCGTCCCCTCCACTGCTCCCGTGCCCTCCGCCGCCTCCCCCGCGGCCACCTTCTCCATCTGCACCTGATGCTCCGCTGCCATCACCAGCACCCTCATCACATCCTCCCCCGCCCACCCCGAACCGGCGACAACCCCCAGAGCGCACAACGCCCACAGCCCGTGCGAGACCGCCCCGTCCCCTGTCACACACAGAAGCAGGCCCCCGCCCTCCACGTCCACGTCCACGTCACCCTCCACCCCGACGTCCGTCCCCGTCGCACTTCCATCCCCGTCACCGGCCCCCACCTTCCCGGTCGCCCCTCCGCCCCCGACGTTCACCACCCGCTCTGACTCGGCCCACCCCGCGTACCCACGCCACGTGCCCACCACCCTCACGGCCTCCGCCAGCCCCTCTGCGCCCCCCGTCGCCACCGCCCACACCTCCGCCGCCGTCCACCGCACCACGTCGTGCTCGTTCCCGTCCAGCATGAACCCGTACCGCGCCAGCAGCGCCGCGTTCCCCAGCCCGCTCCCATACGTGTTGAACACCTCCGCCCCGCCCGCGATCGGCGCGTTGCTCACCATGTCGCAGCTGTTCTCCGCCTCCCCGGCGCCCTCGGCTTCGGCGTGTCCGTCCACCGGCGTCTCCTGCTCCCGATCGTGCGCGCATTCCGCCAGCGAGCCGCACACGACGCACACGTCGTAGTCCGTCTGATGGATCGAGGAGCGAGCCGTCAGCGCGATGTCCACAACAGAAACCGCCGACAGGGAAGCCAGCCAGCCCCGGCCCACGGGAAACCGGACGCCGCTGCGATCCCCGGACGCACGCACGCACCTCGAGATGGACATCGTGCTCCTGCCCGTGATTGAACCTGCCCCCGCCGGCGCATCCGTCAGCTCTGCCCGCCCACTCGATAGCCCCGGCCGGTCAAGCAGCAGCACTCACGTGTCGGCGACGGGCACCATCCCCAGCCCGTGGTACGCGTCCACGACGAACGCCCGCGAGCTCACCAGCGCGTACGCGTGCCGGAACCCCCGCGCGCTCGCCACGCCATCCGCCGCCTCCGCGCGCCCGAGGCGCACCGCTAGGGGCGCGACGACCGCCGCGTGGAACGCCCGGATCTCGTCCTGCACCCGCCGCAGCAGACATCACGTATGGAGGGACGGTGATTGCATCAGAATCGGGCATCAGAATCGACAATAAAAATAAAAATGATAAATAAAATCATCATCATCATCATCATGCATCATGCCATGAGATGAGGCTTCTTTGTCCTTTTTTTTTTTGGTCTTGTTCGTCGCGCGCGCGCGCACCCCTTTGCTAGGAGCTGCGAGCTTAGCGTGATACTAATAAGCGACGAGGAGAGACCTTTTATTCGTCGGAGCCGTCGGCTCGACTCGTGCGTGAATTTTCCCACTTGTGTTCGTCTGCCTTTGTGCTCTTTTCTCTCTCTCTCTTTGTTCCCCCAAAGCGGCGGACAAAGGCGTAAATGACGCACCTCCACGAGCGCGCCCGTCTCCGTGCGCCAGTACCGCGCGACGTCCGTCTCGCGCAGCCAGCGCCGCGCTTCGACGCCGTCCGGGTCCGGGTCGTCGTCGTCCGCGGACTCCGCACCCCAGAGGAGCGCGATGGAGGTCCCGGCGGCGGCGGGGGGCAGCGACTGCAGGTAGCCGGCCCAGCGAGACGCGTCGCCGAGCCATCTGGGATCGAGATCGCGCGGTGCGGCGAATGCCCGTCGCGTACGTGGCGCATCACGTAAGGTGACGGAAGAAAAAGGGGGGTCGGAAGCGGGACCAAGAGCCCAAGGGAGGCGATCAATAAAGGACGGACGGACGGACGGACGGACGGGCGGGCGGACGTGGGGAGGTGACGGCAGAGGCGTGGCGTGGTGTACGTTGAGATTAGGTTCGGGGTGCGCCACGAAGGGGAAGGAGGAGGGACGATCGTCAGCCCCCGCAGATCGATTTGGCCGCGCGGGGGGTGCTTACTGCTCGGTGAGGACGGCGGCGGCGAGCGCGAGGTGCGCGGCGTGCCCGTATGGCGCGGCCGGGATGTGCGCGGCGAGGGCGCAGGAGCGCGCGGAGAGCACGGCGGATTTCGGGATGTGGACGACTGCAGCAGGGGGGCCCAGGCGCGTCGAATGCGCGTCCCGCGGTCGCATCGCGTCGCGTTGCATCGCATCGGTGCAGGGGTCGGGGTCGGGGGCAGTCCCACGTGCAAGTCATATTCGGATCGTGACGGCAGCGGCGTGTGTGTGTGTGTGCGCGCGCCGCGAGGAGGGGCGGGGCGAGGCGGGGCGACACGACATATCAGGTTACCGGAGTCATTCGCGTCGGTCAGCGCGTTGGGACGCCGAGCCACACCGAGGCACCGAGCAGAGAGAGAGACGGACTTACGCGAGGAGCCGCAGGCGATGGGCGCGTCGAGATCCGCGCGCGCGCGCACGTACATGCCGGCATGCGTATCCTCGGACGCAGTCGCGCCGCCGCCGCCGCCGCCGCCGCCGATGTCATCGTTGCGGCGTTGGTGGTGTTGGTGTTCATCGCTGCGATCGCGCGGATCGTGACCGTGGTCGGCGTCAACGAACTCGAGCCTGGGGTCGATCCAGACGCCGTGTGTGGCGCACCAGGCGAGCAGGGCTCGGACGCGCGGTGACGCCATTGCGTGTGCGCGTGCGATGGTCTCCAATTGATCCGAGGGGCGCGAGGAAGGAGGGGCACTTTGCGAGTGCCAGTGGTTTTGCCGACGAAGGAGATCTGGTGTGGCGCGTCGTTGGAAGGCCGAGAGGCGAGGTCTAGAAGGCCGAGGCTGCGCGCGTTGCTAATGGCGATGCTGGTGTGGTTGTTGATGTTGTGGTTGTGGTTGTCGCGATGGGGTCGGAGGCACGTACTTGGGAGCGTGGTCTGTGGATGTGGTTCGACGCGGATGCGCTCGACGCGTCGAGGTGTGGGAACTCAGGGAAGCGTGCACGCGGACTGGCGGACTCGACGCTCGGCCGGAGAGTTCCACGGCGCTCTCTCGTCTACGGGTGCGTACGGTCGACGAAAGTGCGCGGTAAGATGCCGATGGGGCGTCACGCGCGCGGGTGCTTGGCGGGTCGAGAACGCTCAGCAAATCGAAGTCGGAAAGACAGAGAAGAAGGGGAGAGAATCGACGACAGAGGGGGGTGCCAGTAAGTAACGAATATGTAAATAACGAGAGGCTCTCGTATGATGCACGCCTTCCATCTGCAAGCACCCGCCGACCCCCGACCGCCCCTTTTCTGGCCCTGTTCGCGGCCGTCACGGTCACCCCCTCCTTCGCGCGAGCGGGTCTTGAATATGGCATCCCTCACTGCTCCTTCTTCTCGCTGGCCGACACCGGCGCCGCGTTCGGATTCTGATCGACGCTCGCGTTTTCCGCAGCCAGCACCTTCGCGAGCTCGCGGGCCTCGACCCGCTTTGCGTATTCCTGGCCGCCCTGTGTGTGTGTATGCGCGTGTGTGCGCGCGTGTGCGCGTGCGTGTGCGTGTGTGTGAGACCGCGCGGGAAAGATCGGTCGGTCGGTCAGCATCCCGCTCTGTACAGCCCCCGAGCACAAAGATAGACAGCGGCTTATCGCCCTGCGTCCAGGGCGCGAGGGACGGGCGCGAGGGACGGGCCGGAGCGAGGCAAATACGCAAGAAGGAGGAGTTTTTGGGAGACGGACGCACCTGCATGACGAGGATGGCGCCGAGGAGTACGACGAGGATCGTGTTGCCGGCCGAGAGCACACGCACGGCCTCGATCTGGTCGTCGCGCGTGTCGATGCCGACGACGGGGTCGACGATCGTGCGCAGCGACGGGATCGTCACGGTCGTGTACACGGCGATGCCGAATACGAACGCGCCTGTCATACAATATACAGAATCAGACGAAGAAACGAGACGTGCGGGTGCGCGAGAATCAGGGGCGCGATATAGATAGATAGAGCGAGTGAGTGAAAATAAACAAAACGCACCGAGCGAGCACCCGTCGAAGAAGACCGCGCTCTCGTCCCACTTGTGCAGCTTGCCGACGAGCGCGAGGATCCCGATGCCCATCATGGCGTGCAGCAGCGCCTGCGCCCGCCAACAACAGACAGGAGAGAAAAACCGGCACGTCAGCGCTTGGCGTCCGGTCGGTCAGTCGACAGCGGGGCACGCACCTTGATCGCGGGCGGGGCGTTGAAGAACGTGGCGTAGAACTGGAACGCGTCGCCCACGACCTCGTCAGTGAGCTGGGTGTGCAGCACGCGGTAGTCGACGTTGAAGCATATGAACAGCACGCCTGCGCAAGTCGCAGATATTCTCGGTCAGACCTGAGTTCGGGCAATCCGCCAGGAGCGGAGACACACACCGAGGAAGAAAGAGACTGAGGAGAGGACGGCTGCTTGACGGAAGCCCATGTGGTCGTTTGCAGCCTGAGTCCGTTCGCACTTGCCAAACTAGGTCGCTCTTCCGTACGCTTTGGTGGCTGAAACAATGCAGTGCTCCGCTGTGCTTGGTCCATGCTGGCAAATATGGATTTCCAGAGTACGTATGTAGCGGCTACGTGCGTATACTGTGCGTCGACAGATCGCGGTCATGTTCGTCGTGAGCGTGGAAAATCTGGACAGGGTATACGAGGAATAAAAAAAAAAGAGGGAATCAGAGGAATAATTACTACGCAATCACACGGCCATAATAAATTCGCCGAAAAATAATGGTATCACAGCATCTCTGTCTTTCTAGTACTGTCCATGACCCAGAGAAAGACGTTCGTCCGCACGGGTCTACTTCGGCGTCTGCATCGGCGAAATCGACGGCGTCGACCCCGTCGTCGCAGGGCTACCGGCCGAGCCAGAGGAGTGGGGATTCAGCGGCGACTGTGGGGGTCGTGGCGAGACGGGCAGGCCCATCATCCGGCTGTGTCGCCGACTCTCCTTGCTGACCGCGATGTTGAGCCCCCGCGTCGCCGCAACGTTCGACGCGCGCGAGCGCAGGTGCGACGACGGCGTGTCTGACGACGGACTCCATTGCGGACTGGGGCTCGAGCCGTTGGAGGACTCGACCGTCACGTCATTGTCCGTCGTCTCCGTCCCGCTCTCGTCGTGGACCGAGAGGTCTTCCCCGTCCTCCGACTGATCGTCCTCGGCCGCTGTGAAAACGGGCATATCGTCAGCAACAGAGTTCATCATCGCGGAGGGCAAGAATGGAAAAGAAGAGGCGGGCGGAGGGCAGGACGGCGTGTGCGTGGCAAGCGGATGACGCACCGGAGAGCTTCCTGCCTGATAACCCCAGCAGCTGGTCCGCGGCCGCATCTGAATACTGACGACTGTTCCTGCGGCTTAGCTCCGACCCCTGCTCGCGTTTGGTGACGGTCGCGTCGCCCTGCTCGTTCGCGACCCACTCGGGCTCGCCCGCCTCTCCATCGTCGTCGATGTTGAACACCTGGTTGAACTCGCCGAGCATCAGACTGAAGATGCCCGCGGGGATGCCCAGCGTGGGGCTGAACACGATCCCGACGTTCCGCATCGTCATCTTGTTCAGATTTGAGTTCTGGACGATCAAAATTAGGTGCGCGGTCAGCGCGCGAAGAAGGCTGTAGTTCGCGAGCGGAAGCATCGAGATGAGGCTCGACAGCTCTTTGATCCTGTCCTGCGGGTCGACCAGGTCTGCGTGGGGAATGCGCATGATATCATCAGGGCGATAAGGGACGTGCAGAAGGCGAACAGCGTACCGATAACAGCGAGAAAACGCAAGTGCAGGTCGCGGGTGAGGATGCTTGTCGGCAGTTCGCGGAAGAAGCCTTTCAGAAGTCCGGCGATAGCATGGGGATCCCAATACTCGTCTGATGCCAACAAGTCTACGTCACCCTCTGACACGCAGGAAAGGGTCGTCAGACGGCGCCATCGATGGCGGACGGGAACCGAAAAGGGCACGCACCGTTGTTGAATCTATCTTTGAGACTCTTAATCACGGCAGAACTGCCACTGAGGCGGTAGATTCCCTCCTCCTGCTCCGCGTGCTTTTCCTCGAGGTATTGAATGCACCGGAAGACGATGGCGGGCAGACTGGCGATCTGGGCAACGTCGAGCGACTCCTCGACGCTGACGCCGAATACGGCGCGAGGAACGTGCATGACTGTGGGCTGCTTCTCGGTCCCTGCACGACGTCATCCACACATCGAAGGCGATCAGCTTAGGACCTACGCAACAGACAAGGTTTGGGGGGGCGAGACACAGAAACGCCACGTACCTCCTGGCCGTCCAAAACCCCAAAACATGCGTGATTTCGCCTTCTCCCGCCGTTCCGAGGACGGAGCGGGATCCGGCGGCGCGTCCTTCGCGCCGAACTTGTACCCCGCGGGGATGGGAGCCCCGTTCATCGGTCTCGAGATTTTGACCTTGCTGTTCATCTCGGGCTGGCGTGACGTGCTCTGGCTCTGGTTCGGGTCCGGAGACGGCTCGCGCTCGCGCTCGCGTTCGAGAGGAGGGTGTGGTGAGTTCGGCGTCGACTTGACGGGTTCCAGAGAGGGGTGGTAGGAGGTGCGGTGTGCGTGCCGTTGCCGTGCGCGGTCGGGCGAGGGTTGGGGCGCGCGGGATGCGGACGAGCGTCCTGACCCCATGGCACTGCGGGGATCGAGGTGCGCTTGGGCGAGATCGGGATAGTGTCCCAGCTCGGAATTGGCTCGCGGCCCCACAGGCGCGATAAAGTCGCCGCCTGCCCCGTCGAGTGGCGATGACGACGGTAGCGAGCTTGAGAGCGGACTCTCTGGCGTCGGCGCGGACGAAGGGAGACCAATGGTGCTCTTGTCGAGGATGCGCCTTGCGATCGGGGTGTCGCTGAACCCTGCCTGCGCGCCTTCGTTGCCTCTGACGGGGCTGCCTGCGAGGGACTGTGCGGGCTCGTCGTACTGTACTGAGCTCTGGAAGAGCTTCACGTTCGTCGAGTCCAAGGGCAGCTGGGACAAGGGCACGGCGTGCGCGATCGAGATGTCGTCCTTGGACATCGTGCGCCCAACCGAGCGTTTCTCACGCGTGCTGGGGGATAGCCCGGCGTCCGTGGACGGATTGGAGCTGGTGCTCGAACGGGGCTGGGCGATCGAGGCCGAAGAGAGTGACGCGGCGGACGTATTAAGTGTGAGCGAGCCATGGCCCATGGGGAGCGGCTCCTCGCTGTAGACACCCGAGACGTAGCGCACGAGGATCTCGACCCAGTTGTCCCGATCTTGATCGCTCTCTGCGCAGAGGACGTGCCGGTGGGCGGCCGCGGCGCCCTTCTTGGACTCGATGATGAGAAAAGCATGGCGGTACTCGTTCTCCTCGTCGCCGTCGCGCCTGTCGGCGGGCCTCTGCTGGCGCCCGATTTGGGCACCTGTGATGGCGATGGAGCCCAGATGTGTGCCCCCTCGCTGTTCAGCAGGGAGAAAATACTGTCAATGTCCCAGGCCAGTGGAGGAGAGGCTCGTGACGCACGCTTTCGTAGTATTCGAGGACCGGTCCTTGGAGCACAAAGAACCGCGTCTTCCATCCCCCGAAATTCTTACCACGCTTTGTGAGGTACCCTTCCTTGTAACCGTCTCTAGAGACGGGCTTGTGGGCACCCTTCAAGATGTCCGAGGTCAGAAACGCGATGACCTCGTCGTTGTTCTTCACGGGAAGATTGATGAGCGTCTGCAAGTAATTTTCCAGCACGGCCTATAACAGAATGAAAACATGATTCTCAGCCGATCCCATTCATAGTCGAGGGCCATCGCCCAATCAGCGTCGAGATACGCACCTTGCGCTGGTCGACCTTGGACGGCGCATGGTCCCTCCAAAGCTTCCCGTCAGGCAGGTTGGCAATCTTTTTCCCGACGTTCTTGCCCACCCGCGCGCGCACGCGCTGGTCCAGGCCCAGCACGTCGCTGTACAGCTTCTCGATCGTCCATGGCTCCTTTGCGCTCCCGGGGTCCACGTACACGACGAACGAGAGCACGTCCTTGCCACGGTCGTTCGGACGGATCGAAGAGGCGGCCACCTGGATGCGCGTCCGCGGCAGGTCGTGCGGGAGGAGTGGCAGCGCACGGAATGCAGGCTGATTCGCCTGCGACGGGATCACGGACGTGATCGCGGACACGTTGGACATGAACGACATGTGCGGGTTGTAGGAGTTTGCGGTCGGCGTCGTAGGTGTGTCAGTGTACCGCGAAGGATCGGTGGCGGTGGCAGTGCTGCTGGTTGCGGTGGAGGATTGCGAATGAGAGGCGCCCTGCACTTGAGCTTGCACCTGAGCTTGTTGTTGCTGGCGGAGGAGAGCGCTCGGGTCGACGCTGTGCGCCGTCGCGGGTGGCAGAGGAAAGTCTTCGACGGCCGCGACGCGTGGCTTGCCCCTTCCCTGCGAGACGCCAGGCTCCGCCTCAATATCGGCCGGGCTCGCGGACGCGGCGCTCCGATCGTTCAGAGAGTCGTCGATGCTGCCTTCCTCGTCCTCCATGTCAAGGAACTCGCTATCCGAAAAGTCTTTTCGGAGGGACGACTTGTCGGCGTTCAACTCTTGCGCGTTCGAAGGGCTGTTCATGGAGCGCGTGGGCGAGTTGGTGCGGCTTTGATCGGGGAGACGGGGGCTCGGAAGGGGCGAGTCGGTCATGGTGGTGATATAGCGCTTGGCCTCGTCGGGAAGCGAGACGTGGGAGTCGCGCGAGATCATGTGCGGGCGTTCGACGGGAAGCGAGAGGGTGTTGGAGGTGGAGGCAGAGGACATGACGCCTTGATTGGGATAGAGGGCGTCTGGGACGGACTGATTGGAGGAGCCTCGGGAGTGGTCTGCGTGATTTGAAATGTCGCTCGTGCCTGCCGTCGCGGGAAATGGAGAAGGAAGCTGGTTCGCAGGAGATGTGGATGTGCTGGGAGGTTGGGAGGAGGGCAGCGTCGAGGGAATGAAGAGGGAATTGTTGGATGGCTGGTGCTGGAGAGAGCCGGAACGAAGCGGGGTTTTGGCTGATGAGATGGGGTTATACGAGCCGGGTTGGACGCTCGCTGATGGGGGAAAAAGGGTCGCGTGAGAGTGGGAGACAGTGACGATGGGATTGGGATGGTCTCGAGCGTGGCCTGAAGAGCGGATGAGCTGCCTGAGAATCACTGATAGGCGAATGGGAGAGAGGGTAGTGGTGGGAGGGAACAAGAGATGGGGAGACAAAAAAATGAGGAGACAAAAGATGGAAAGAAGAGAACGCACCGGAGTCGTCTGATTGATGTCGGACGACGTTTGCTCTGGGGTGTGATGGGCTCTGGTCGGTGGCTGAAGAGGATTTATCACCGGCGCGGAGGCCAGAGGCGGAAGAGGAACCCCTCAACGCTTTTTCCCGCTCCTTGCTGGACTTGAGGACGGCATCCGTGTTCTCGCCGAGGGCGTGGAGCTTGCCCTTGTACACATCGCGCTCTGCTCGCAACCGCTCGATATCCTTGCTGGTGTGGGCGAACGCGATGCGTTGCTTCTCGATGAGTTTCCAGAGCTGCGCGTTTTGGGAGGAGAGGTTGTTGCGCTCAGAGAGGGCCTGCTGGAGGGCGGCAAGATGGGGGTTGGGGGAGTGTGCATGTGCTGTGAGGAGGGACTCGATAGAGACCGGTTGTGTGGAAGATGCGACGGGGGGTTGTGAAGGTTGAGCTGGACGATGAGCGGAAGAAGGGGTAGCGCGGGACGGGGACGGGGAGAGGGCGTCGAGCGGGCGTCGAGGAGGGGTGAGGGAGGTGCCGTTCATGACGGCAGCTGGTGGATCAGACGAGGCCATCTCGTATCCACCGGACTTAAAACGCCTGTTCGAGGACGAGATCAGGCTCGAGTGGGAGCAGGGGCGTCCGGGTTGTTGTCGCGCGCGCCTCTCTCGCGCGGTGGGCAGTTAAAAGGGGAGGAAACCGCGGGAGACGAGCTCTGTGTCGTCGTCGTCGTCGACGAGGAGAGGAGGAGGAGGAGGGGAGGGGAGCAGAGAGTGCGACTCGGTCGGCTAGAGGATGATTGCGGCCACGTGAGCGGTTTACTTCGTCGAGCCTCTTCCGTCTCGTACGCCTGCGTCTGCATCTTGTGGTTGCACGATCGTGTTCTCATCATTCATGGGGCAATAAAGACTGCAAGCGGATTGGCACTTTCTATCAAGTTGCTACGCGATGCACCAGGCTCTGGCCCGGAGCAACATATGACTGCCTGTCTCCCGTCGCCATCATCCCAGAGGTCTGATGCTCTGCGACGCGTCTCTCGGGAAATTCGGCTGGCCCAACGAGCTTCACTTCCCGCACCCGCGCGGTGTCTCCCCTGCTCCAATTTGTGCATCCGCACCCGCCAGCTTGGCACCCACCCACGACGCCTGCCCAATCCTCGTCAGAATTCCGAGCAGAACGCAAAACTCGCTCAGCGGACACCTGTGAGATGAACGCGAGAGAGTGCGATGGGTCGTGAACGCCAGAGGCGCTCCCATAAGCATCAGTGTCTTGCATGGAGGCCGGAGCGCGCCTGCGATCCTAACGTTCATCAACGCGCTCCCGGGGAGCTGTTCCGCGTGCTCTGAGCGCCGAGAATGCACCGTGCCCTTGGGCGATGGGACGGCATTCGTTGAATGGCATGAATTATTTTTTTTTCTCGGTGGGAAACTGTGTCGATGGTCTGCGTGAGGGCATCGCGGCCTGCGAGTGCGAGTGGCCAATAAAGCCGGCCGGCGCAGTTGGATATCGCCGCAGATAGCCCGTGAGGCCGCGGAGATCAAACGCACGACGATGTTCCCCGCCCAACCTTCGCGTTCCCTTTCCTGTGTGTCCTCGTCGAGGCCGGACGTCCGTGTACGTAAGGCCAGCCTCTCCCTCGTCCAGACTCGATCCTCGGTCTGTGCTCGCGAGCGATGTTGTCCACACGCACCGTGGCCACGGCCCTCCGTCTCCCAGACTTGGCCCGCTCCTTCCGTCTGCCCGTGGCCCGTACCAGCCCCAGCCACGTCCTCAGCCCTGCGATCCCGTCCCATCGTGCCCAGCTGTCCACATCACTCGCCCCGCGCGCACCGACGACATCCATCCCGTCCCTGTCCAGCTCCGAAGATGAGTCGCATGTCGCAGCAGCCAAATCACCCGAGCACCCGTCGCTGGCAGAGTACGACAGGCCAGAGCACGCGGTCATCTCCACATTCGACCTCTTCAGCATCGGCGGTGAGTCCCCCGCCACTTCGCCCCGAGAGCGCGTTTGGGCTCACGGACCGCTGCGATCCTCGCTCGTGCTCCGGTGCGTGGCACAGTCGGACCAAGCAGCTCTCACACCGTAGGACCCATGCGAGCGGGAAAGATCTTCATCAATGATCTGCTCGAGCTCGATTTGCTTCACAAGGTCGGTCCCAGTCCGCATTCCACCCTCGAATGTCCCGGCGCATCCCGGCCCCCGGATATTCCTGACACGCTCTGTCCAATTTGCCGCAGGTCAAGACAGTCAAGATTGTTCTGTGCGTGCACCGAAGCCGCTTCCCCGCTCTGGGCCCCGTTCGATTTCATTCATGATTCCCCCTTTAATTGCAGATACGGATCGCTCGCGGCGACAGGTGAGCGATTCAGTCCAGACACACGAAATGCACCCCCGGACTTCTGATTTCATTCCTCCTTGACGTCGCAATGGACGTTTGCGGTTGCTAGGGAAAGGGTACGTCACCTACCAGCACACCCGGAGGCTGGCTTCTCTGACGCACGAGGACTGATCCCTGTCGGTCTCTCTTTTTCGTCACTCCTCGGTCTAGGCATCATACACCGCAGGCGATCCTCCTGGGACTCGAAGGTGCGCAGTTTGCTTCATCGGTCGCCTCGATCGGGGCGAGAGCGTCGTCACCGACGCCCCTCGTCTCGCTAAAACCGTCTCTGTGATGTCTTCATGTCGCCAATGCGGCTCGATGCACAGGCTCAGATCCGGAGACCATCGACACCGGCTCGATTCCCGCGCGCTATGCCGCCATTTTGGAAAACAAGACTCTCATGCTCGGCGGGAAGCACCGCATCCACTACGACATGGACAAGGATATGCTCTGGCGGTGGGACCAGGTCCTCAAGACGCATCCGAACGGCATGCGCTTCTCCTGCTTCGACGAGCATGGCGACTTGCTCGCGACGAACGAATACTTTAGGTGCGTGTTTCTCTTACCTGCCCCGTCGCCTCGTGGTACGATACCGTGGCACCGGCCTCCGATCATACTTTTTATTCGGGCGCTTATGGGAGGCGGCTTGCGTGTGTGTACAGCGTGGGAGGCGGCTTCGTGGTCAACGACAAGACGAAGGGTGCGTGCAGCATTGTCGCTCTGGAGCCCACGCTCTGTTCTTCCGTCATGTCGAGCCGGGGATCATCCTCTCTGACTTGCCGTTGGCTCTCTTCCGCCCTTGATTCGCGCGTGCGCAGTCGATGAGAATCTGTTCTACAAGGGCGTCGACAAGAGCGTCGTGCACAACGCCCGCCTTCACCAGTCACACAGCCTCGCGGAGCCACCTCAGGATGGCAAGCCCGCGCCCGAAGACGAGCTGCCCCTATATCCCTTCAAGTCGGGTGACAGCCTTCTGGCGTTGACGAGGAAGCACAACGTAAGTTTCCGTCATTCGCTGCCTCTGTACGGCTGCGTGCTGCGGGCCTATGAGTCCCTGCGAGAAAGAGGGTCCAGGTCTGGGTGCGGACGCCCGTTTCGGCCCCAGACATCGTCTCCGCGGTATTTTGGGAGGGCGGAATTAAACTTCTGCTTTATTGAGAAAGAAGTGTGACTCGATGGGAAGATGCCAGGTTGACGTCTTCCTTTGGGTGCCCGTTCCTCTGCCCCCTAAAATTTGCGGCTTTTCCTGTCAATCCATCAGACGTTGGCAGTTTTCGATTGTCCAGGTTCAGCGCCCCGTTGGTTCGTTCGCTGATGCCTCGCCTTTGTGCAATTTTAGATGACGATTGCTCAGATCGTATTTGATAATGAGCGCTCGTTTGGGCTCTCCGATGAGGAAATTCACAGCAAGGTTAGTCCGTCGCGCTAGTCCATAATACGCATGCATGCGCTATTTGTATATCCACGGATTGACGGTCGGGTCGATGGCTGATTAATGTGCGTGGACGAGCAGCTAATGCGCATTTGGGGTGTCATGGACAATTGCATTCGCACCGGCGTGCACTCGACGGAGACGACGCTCCCCGGACGACTGGGATTGCGGAGGAGGGCTCCGATGCTCTACAGACGCCTCATGCGAGGGTGAGCGGAGCGCCTGCTGCCTCTGTGTCCCCCGTCGGGATTAACAAAGGCGCGCTCCGCGGTCTCTCGGTGCAGGTTTTATCCAGGTCTTTCGATACCGCATTTTCCCGCTATCGAGGGCGGGGCGATGCCCGTGGGGTCCATAGATGCGCCTGATGCCTTGAACACGCAACCGCCGAGTACGGGCGCTGAAAAGAGGGTGTTGGAGCGGAAACAGGCGCGGGCAACCAGGGTTGTCGGGCAGCTCGACCATCCGGTGTTGCCTGAGCCGCCCGTGAGATCCTCTCCATTGCACCGACCAATGATGCGAACTCATTGCTTTTCGCTTTTGTTTTGGGGGGTTTAGCGCAAGACAATGATCCCGGCAATGGATTTCCTGTCATGCTACGCGATCGCTGTTAACGAGGTGAATGCTAGCGGCGGGCGGATTGTCACGTCGCCCACCAATGGGGCTGCGGGCGTCATTCCTGCGGTGTTGAAGTATATTGTGGAGGTCCGTCTCCCTTGCGACCCTATCGTTGCTGGATTGACGATGATGTCGGGTTGACAGTTCGTCAGCGACGACCCGGAAAAATCGGTCGTTACGTTCTTGCTGACAGCCTCTGTCAGTCTTCTTCTTTCGTGGAATCAGTCCTGGGACTCTCACAGATGCGTTCGCGTGTGGTAGGCGATCGGAATGTTGTTCAAACGAGGCAGTACGATTTCTGCTGCCGAGGGCGGATGTCAGGCGGAGGTCGGAGGTACGCACGGGTTACCTGGCGGGTGGGATTTGTGTGAGATTCTGACGGGGTTCACACTCAGTGGCGTGCTCTATGGCGAGTGCAGGATTTGCAGCATGCATGGGCGGTAACTTCCTTCTTCTGATGTGCCCCTCGATCGTGGACGCTGACTCCTTCGATGCATAGCGTCCCCAGAAACTGTCCTGCAGGCTGCAGAGATTGGGATCGGTGCGTCTTCCGGCCCCTCTTCCATGTCGGGTCCCTCTCTGAAACGGGCAAAGAACATAACCTGGGCTTGACGTGCGACCCTATCGACGGTCTCGTGCAAGTCCCTTGCATCGTGAGCTTCTGTTCTGTTCCCTGCGACAGCGGAGATTCGCGCTGACAGCTGTGTTGGGGTTCCAGGAGCGCAACAGCCTAGGAGGTGAGATGATGGGCCGTGATTTGCCGTCTGGGATGCGTGCTGATCCATCTGTGAAGCTGTGAAGGCTGTTACCGCGGCGCAGCTCTCGATGGCGGCGGACGGCGTGTACAGCGTCACGCTGGACGAGGCCATCGAGGCCATGCGCCTGACCGCTGCGGACATGAGTGTGAAGTACAAGGAGACGAGCCTTTCGGTGCGTGGGCTTCTAATGTGGTTCGTGCGCGGCTTCTGATGCACGATCGCGCGACAGGGTCTTGCTGTAAGTTGGGATCGACGTCGTGTCCTGTGCATAGCTGACCACCGTAACTCACACTGGCAGACCACGGTCAGGATCCCGCTGACGGTCCCAGCTTGGTGAGTCCATTGAATGTCTGCGGGGTCTGATCTGATCCGCGTTTCCAGCTGATTTGCGTTTCACTGACCGAGTAACTGATACATACGCGCCGTGGACGAGCGCGACTTTTCTCTCTCTCTGCTGTGGTTGACTGACCGATGATGGATTAGACATAGAATTACTTTACGGAATTTGTCTTGATAATAATCGTGCAGGCTGGTTTGTAGATCCTCGCGACATGTGTGGTACAAGGATATGTTGAATCTGATGTTGTTGTTGTTTTCTGGTGCCCGTGGTGTCGCAGTCCAAAGAAGATCCCTCGAGCAGCGGCGCACTTGTTGGAAGCCGTTCGATTCCCTGAGCTCTTTTTTAGTTCACGCAGCGGCCGCTCTTGCGCATACACCGTAGAGCTCACAGCGGGACCAAAGGGAGCTGTTCAAAGATTCGTCGCTGCTACACCAGAGCTGCTCATGCGAAAGGACGTGTGTTCCAAAATCTTGGACATTCGTGGTTTGGGTTCTGCTCAACGGTCTACGCGATGTCTACGCGCTCGCATGTGAGGTCATCGACACGTGCACGTGCGCTGCTGTGCCGAGCGCTGCTCAGCGCTGGGCGCGTACTGGAGAGCTCTACTGCAACCTGTTCAATAGCTCACCTGCCGGAAGCCTCGCGAGCCTCCTCACTCAATAGAAATGCCTTCCACATGGGTATCGACCTTGGCGTCGATAGGAATGGCCGTAGGACCACCTCTGGTCTACGCTGACCAGGCTGTGTCCATTGTACGCAAAAAGTGAGTCCCTGGAAGTGGTGTAACCCCATCAAAGTCTGACGTGTGCGATGCACAGAGACTCGACAGGCTTTTCTCGCGATATATGTGCTGTATTGTGGGCCTTGTTTCGCTCAAGAACTCCGTGTCGTTAGTCTGATACAGATGGCAGACTGCTTGCCAATATCACTCGATGCTTCTTCTGGCTAGGAAACCAATTCGAGTTCGCGCTCTTGATGCAGTCGCTACTCATGATCGTAGCGCAGGTACGTCTTATATTTGCTCTTCCGTATCTGAGAGTGCGCTCAATGGCATCAGCTGGCGCTGTTGTATATCTGCATACTTTACCGCCCGCGTCTTAGTCCTGAGAACCTCGGTTCTTCTACGCGCCCGTTTTCCTTCTGGCAGTGGAACACCTTTTCCCAGCATGTGGAGTTTCTGGCCGGCTATATGTGAGTTGTATCTTCTGCGTCGCTGTGCGGTCTCCTGAAAGCACGGCTGCAGCATCTGCCTCACCATCTTGACGCTCATATTCGGTCGCATGGAGCTGTTCGTGACACTCATGGGCTATGTCGCTCTTGGTCTGGAGAGCACGTTGCCCATCCCGCAGATGATTAGGTACGTCACCCTCTATTAACTTGGCAGCGTTTGTTGACTCGGGGCGGTTGTAGTAATTTCAAGCAGAAGTCTCTGTACGGATTCCGAACGTCCACTCTACTAGGCTGGGTTGGGGGAGATTCATTCAAGTAGGTGGCGCAGAGCGTTTGCAGGTCGCCATGTCATTGAATCGTATTCGCCCAGGATGGTATATTTCTTCTTGCAAGGGTCGCCATTGCAATTCAAAGTTTGTGCAATATTTCAGCTGTCGATCGATTTTGGTGAGCGCCGTCGGGTGTTAATCCAGTGTGTCGTGATACTCAGCTCGTATTTTTTGTAGTCATTGTTGCGCAGCGTCTTTATTATGGAGCTGCACCACCACCAACAGTCCTGGTAGACGACGACGATCTGGAGCAGGCGTTGGCGCTGGCCGAGGAATAGATGTCGGGTCGTTATCATGTAATATGAGTTTTGGGGGATCATAGTCACTACAGAGATTGTTCCATATCACAAGGCCAACCGGAACTTCGCTCCAGTGGTTCACAGATGCACATTGCCTCGCAGTTTCCTATATGGTTGATTGAACAGCGTCGTGTTTTGACTTGGTCATGTCTGAACTTCTAATAACATTACAAACTACAATCTAAAGTTGGAACTTGAGCACAGATAGTGTGAACTTTAGACGGCATGAATCACCGCCCTCACGCCTTTTCCAAGTCACCGTACATTCCACGACCCTGCAGAAACTCTGTTCCCCCCTTGAGATACTGCTGATAGTATCCAAAACACAGTTCCTCTACCTCCTGGATGAAATGCACAGACTTGGCCTTGTCGCACAGAAGAGTATCCAAGTCAATTGTCGGCACAGCCTTGATTGTTGCGCTCGCAATGAGTTCATCGAGCTTGTCCTGCGCATCCAAGGCAATCGAAAACCAACGTTTGAAGAGGGGATGGAAAGGTTTAAGCTCCGGGGAGAGCTCAGTGCGAGGCTTTGAGATCAGGATCATGATGGTCATCTTAAAGGCGGCCACTACCTGGATATCGTCGTCCGATATTCGGGTGAGCCAATCAAGCTCACGGAACGTCGGAGATTTGATAGTCTTCAGGGCAGACCAAAGAACGATCCAAACGAAAGATTCGAGATCGTCGATGGCTGTGTGCAAAGGCCGGCTGTCCCAGGATTCAAGGAGTCGGTGAGACATGAATGGGAGGGTACCCTATGTCGCCATTAGCTGCAACATGATCTTCATACATCGGGACACTTACCGATCGATGTCTCGCGGCTTCGCGCTGGTCCTTCCAACGAATAGCAAGATCGCTATCAATGAGATAGCCATAGCATCGTTTCAGGTGACCAATAGTCTTCAGGAATTCAAATTTGTCGAGACTAGAGATCGTGAATAAGTATCGATAAAATCGCACTGGGAATATACGCACACGTACCACTCACGTACCGCAAACAATTATTGTTGAAAATCTGCTCGTCGGTGCGCACGCCTGGGTTCGGGTCGATCAGTAAGTTGCCGACAGACGGGTCCCGGTGCAGGACCCCCGCGATGAACAGGTTGAGGTGACCTGTGTAAAATGTTGGCATTGGCAAGCGAAACGGGTGTCGAATGGACAAACCAATCATGCCGTCCACGCCCGCGTACACGATGACATTGAGGTCATGACTGACAAGGTCTAGACCTTGGGCGAGAGTGGATAACCGGCGCTGAATGCATTTCTCGACTACGACTGGGCCGTTGCAAGAGTAAACCATGGGGAAGACTCCACACCGCTCGTAGTTGGAGATGTCCGTGAAGATGTGCAACGGGTTCGGTACCGTGAAACCCCCAATCACCTCTGGGATGCCATCTCCGTCTTGACCTTGGCTGATGAGCCAGGAATCCTTCGTCACTAGGCTGGTCATCTTCGACGAGTCAGTATTCTCTTTCCAACGTACATCGATGTTCATCCATGTGGGTAGAGTGGTTCCCAGAAGTCGGCACCAACTGGAGTGCTCTACTGCAACCTGCTTGATAGCTCACCTGCCGGAAGCCTCGCGAGCCTCCTCATTCAATAGAAATCCCCCTCACATGGATATCGACCTTGGCGTCGATAGGCATGGCCGTAGGACCACCTCTAGTCTACGCTGACCAGGCTGTGTCCATTGTACGCAAAAAGTGAGTCCCTAGAAGTGATGCAGCTCCATCAAAGTCTGACGTGTGCGATGCACAGAGATTCGACCTGACTCGACAGGCTTTTCTCGCGATATATGTGCTGTATTGTGGGCCTTGTTTCGCTCAAGAACTCCGTGTCGTTAGTCTGATACAAATGGCAGGCTGCTTGCCAATATCACCCGATGCTTCTTCTGGCTTGAAAACCAATTCGAGTTCGCGCTCTTGGTGCAGTCGCTACTCATGATCGTAGCGCAGGTACGTCTTATATCAGCATGTGGGGGTTTCTGGCCGGCTATATGTGAGTTGTATCTTCTGCGTCGCTGTGCGGTCTCCTGAAAGCACGGCTGCAGCATCTGCCTCACCATCTTGACGCTCATATTTGGTCGCATGGAGCTGTTCGTGACACTCATGGGCTATGTCGCTCTTGGTCTGGAGAGCACGTTGCCCATCCCGCAGATGATTAGGTACGTCGCCCTCTGTCCACTCGGCCGAAATCGTTTGTTGACTCGGGACGGCTGTAGTAATTGCAGCAGAAATCTCTGTACGGATTCCAAACGTCCACTCTGCTAGGCTGGGTTGGGGGAGATTCATTCAAGTAGGTGGCGCAGAGCGTTTGCAGGTCGCCATGTCATTGAACCGTATTCGCCCAGGATGGTATATTTCTTCTTGCAAGGGTCGCCATTGCAATTCAAAGTTTGTGCAATATTTCAGCTGTCGATTGATTTTAGTGAGAGTGCCGTTGGGTTCAGTTCAGTGTGTCGTGAGTATTTTTTGCAGTCATTGTTGCACAGCGTCTTTACTACGGAACTGCACTGCTACCAACAGTCCTGGTAGACGACGACGATCTGGAGCAGGCGTTGGCGCTGGCCGAGGAATAGATGTCGGGTCGTTATCATGTAATATGAGTTTTGGGGGATCATAGTCACTACAGAGATTGTTCCATATCACAAGGCCGACCGGAACTTCGCTCCAGTGGTTCACAGATGCACATTGCCTCGCAGTTTCCTATATGGTTGATTGAACAGCGTCGTATTTTGACTTGGTCATGTCTGAACTTCTAACAACATTACAAACTCGAATCTAAAGCCCAGTCAAAAGTCAGTCGAGGGTATGAAGGGTTTTCTCGGGCAAAAATCGAACTTTTTAGGGTCTGGTCAGCAATATATAATATTCTGTAACAATTACTGGCAAATTTCATATAAACACCACAATTGCTGGCAATTGTCCATAATTGGCAGGTGGTCTCTTGTCAGCAATTGTCAGCAATTGTCATCAATCAAGCACCATTGGCAAGAGATGTCAAGCAACCACAACTACATCACATGGTGTTACATTTGCCATGATGCTTAGTGATCATTATGAGACAAAAGCTTGTTGAGTTGTCAATAAGTGATATTTGATGATTATCAGTGAGTTGGGGATAGAAAAGGCATAGATTGTGCTACGGTGATACCCTAGAGGTGGCTCTGAGTGCCAAGTGCAACACTAAAACAACCTCTAATGCAAGGGGTGCTAGAGCTAGTATCTAATACACAAGGAATTGTTAGTGATGACTTTAGAAATTGATGGTGTACTGGCAAGCAGTGAGGAGTGTGGGATTATAGCACCTAAATGGTTTTGGGACTGCACTGAACACTGACTGAACATTTGGTCGGTTGTGTTGGCAATTTGGTCGGTAATGAGAAGGTAGTGTCACAGCCGACAGCTACATGCTTCAAAAGCCACATGGGACTCTGACAATATACGAAGGGGGGGGGGGGGGGATGAGGGGTATAAGTGAAGAGATGAGTATGAACATGAATGAGGCCAAACAATGAGGATGACAAGTTTTAGGAGTCAACAAAGATGATTTCAATGGTTGAGATGAGTGCAAATAAGCTCTGAACTGTGGGGTGCAAAGGCTGTTTTATTCCAGAGTTGTATGTAGGTTTTTATAGTAAACTGAGCCCCTAAGTAAAATACCAAACACAAAATAAGAGTAGATGTTAAATGGGTGCCAAGCCCTAGCAATCAGAGAAGAGAAGAAGGTAGGTGAGATGTCCATATGGGTTCCAAAGTTAATAAGGTAAAAGGTAATCAGTAATGTCAAAATCCCAAACATTCGGGATCCATCGCCCAAGTGTAGGTAGCAGGAACAAGCATTGGCAAGCCAATGAAAATAAAAAAGACATAACATATGACCAAGGTAGCTAGGTAATAGTGCAAGATTGTGTTTGACTAACCATGTAGAAGTTAGGAAGATAAGCAATAAGGACCGACCAACTCACAGAGGATATCGGCCAATACGGAATACTGGCTCCAATCTCGTAAACATTTATTGTAACACTCTTGTGCGGTCATGGTAAGTACATGAAGTGTGGGTGAACTAACCTACATTTAGAAAACTACCCCCTTGTATTAGCTCCGGATTATATCTAATAGTGTCTAAAAGTATCTAAAAGTGTTAATAGCATCTAAAAGTGTCTAATTTCCTAATTAGGAGCGACACATTGTGAGCATTGGGTTGGTTTCTAATTTCATGATATTAGTGCTAATTCTATACTAAGAAGTCTTTAATTAGCAGTAGGAAATAGTAAGTACTACTGCTCTATTAATAAGAAGGTAAAGATGTGGCACATTCTATACTATTTTAGCACATTACTCTCCTTTATATATGCCTATATCATTATTTTGTAGCTCTTTTGCTGACTTTCCAGCTGCCTTTACAAGGGATATAGAAAGAGAAAAATGTGCATTGATGCCCCCAGCCACTTTGTTGGCAGCTTGGCAGCTGCCACAAGAGGCTATGAAGACCTAGGTACCTTGGCCTTGCACACAAGATCATTAAAGTTGTCATTGTTAGCCAATGCCTGCTACTGGTCATTATAGGACACAACATGTGGGTTGGGCTTAGGGATATGCTATATGCAGCCTTGTAGACCTTGTCTATTAGTACAGTGGTTAATACTGTCTTGTGTAGCACACAATCATCATCACTATTGATATTACAATTTTTAGCACTATTTATATTGTTCATCGCCTTATTATACAAAAGATGCTCAAACTTGGTGTTTTCCTCTAGCTATTAGGCTGTGGAAAAGACAGTCATGTTGGTATATGGTGCCAGAATAATATATTTGCCTGCTATATAGAAAATATATGCACTAAGCATATTAAGATCACCTCCAACAATCTTGTGCTTATTTATATATAGGCATGCCATACATATACTCTTGTCCCCATCCTCTACCTCACTAGTGGCTATTTGGAAAACCCCTCTCTCTTATTGGACCTCAATTATTTATTATCATGTTTTTGATCAAATTTGCAAATTCAGGTAGCATTGCCTATACTAGTAGATTTCTATTAAATATGACACTCAATCATAGTTTTACACATTCTAAATCCAAATTGTGTAAGTGCCATAATTTGTTTTTACCCTATATAAAGTGTATTATTTATTTCCCATTAGTTTATTATCTTCTTAGCTGGTGTTTAAACTAAATCCTAAAAGACCTGACTTTTTGGGTATTTATTGACCTGTTTATTTATTAGATAGAGGAAAGATAAATGTTGAATAAAATTTGAGATATTGAGGTTGCCTATATTATGTCTACTTATTTTGATTACCAAGTTTGTATATTAGACCTTGTGGCTTAGTGGCTTAGAGCATCTGTCCTGGATGCTTGCATACATGAGGTTGTTGGTTCAACTCTGGCAAAAGACAAGTTTGTTATAAGGTATATTCTGTGTTTAGGTATTTAACTAGTGCTCTAATAGACATGACTGTATAAGAAGGCTATGAGAACTGTGATGCTTGATTTATTATGATTTTTCCGAAATTTCAAGTTATAATGAATCCTAATAATTCCTAATTTAGGAAAATTATGTCTAATTAGAACAGGTTTAGAGGGGGGGTAAGCTAAAAATGTCTAATCCTAATCTTTCATAATTTAGTATAATAGAGCATTAATTATAGCTAATTAGAGCTTAATACAAGGGGGTGGTTTTCCAGATATACTTGTTTGTGGACCCCTCTGGCATGGCAATCATGAGGATAGAATGACTATCCTAGAAACACTAAGGTTTAACCCTCAGAAAAGGAAGAAGAAGAAAATAATGACACAAATATAAATCCACATTAATGAGTTTTTACTTATCCCTCCACCAATCATATTTTTACATCTTTCTAAACACTATACTAGACCAAACTGGTTTAGACAACCTAGCTTAAGAGACCAGGAGCACCCTATAACAAATCAAGTAAGTAAAGGAAAAACATCTTACCAATGAGGAGCCTGGTTAGCTCCAATAGTCCACAAACAAACTGTTAAGCCACTAGGCTTGTCACATACACTCTATGCACTAAGAAGGGTTCCCTGGGTTAACTGTAATAGTGACGGCCCAACGTATGAAGATAACCGCTCATCTTTGGGCTTGATTCAGGAATTCTTGATCACTATTGATCTTGTCCTCAAATAAATAGAGGAGATGCTGGTTAATGAGGTGTCATTGTTCATCTGGTACGAACAAGTCTTCTCCAATGCAACAGATGACTTTGGAGGGATCCTAATGGATGACTTAATAAGCAGCGAGCCCTTGATACATTATAGGCAGTAGAGGATGATAAGAGCATTGAGACGAGTCCAGTGCTTTGTCAGCTGAGTATGGTTCTATGGATCTGGCAGAGATCACAAAGTGTGGGCTGAAGGGGCCAGACGCCGGGTGCAATGCAGATATTGAGATATATACAAAGTGAACAAGCTAAGGCTTCTAAGAAGCTCAGCTTAGCTATTTATACATACAGTCTATTTAGGGTGGGATAGACATAAGGTCTGTGCTTCAAGACTGTAAGTACAATTGGCAATTGTTCCTTCATAATCCACAGCTATAGTTTGACCTCCGCGATATTGCTACTGTAACCATATATGGTAACCATATCAAATGTCTGTCCACATCATTAAGGAAACAGGAACCGATCAGGGCCTTGTCATGACAGTCATATGTAAATGTTCAAGCTGAAGCTTGTGAATGAGTCATTGGTAAGTGTTGATGCCAACACATATATGTAGTAATTAACCCTGAGGATGCCACTATGTCACATGCCAATCACATGTTTGGACATGTTCCTAACACAAACAGCTTAATGGAAATGGAAAAATTCTAGAGGATCAAACAATATAAGTTGATCTTCCTTCTAGAAAACAAAGTCATATCCAGAAAATGCATCTAGTCGATACATTACTTGGATCAAGAAAGCAGATTGTATATAGATGGCAATAAAACACATATGGCTTATTGTCCTACCAGGTATTAGGATATAGATAGAGGGTACATCAGGGAAAAGCTTCATATTAAATTAACAACAGTTAAGCATAAATATAGCTATATTTTTACCAATTACCATTAAGGATTTTTAGCTTACCCTCTTTTTAATCCTGAAATTATAAGATCTAATTAGAGCTAATTAAAGCTAATTTATCATATGGATTTTCGGAAAATATCAACTAACCTACTTCTATGGTTTCTCTACTATTACTACACCTCTAATCATAGAGTATGCACTCATGCCCATGAAAAGTGTTTGAACAGGTGACTATGACATAACATGTCTCCTAGTTTCTGACTGTCTCTTGAGAGCAATTGTAAATGGATCGACAATTTGATAGTCTTTATGAAGAGCTAGGAATGTCTTTTATACAATACAGTAGTTAGAATTTTGTATGCCAGCCTTTTGCTGCCTGAACTTGTGCAACTCTCTTTAACATCTTCCCAGTATGTCTCTGAATCTCCTCCTCTGTAATTTCTTCCCATGCATGCTGTGCTGTTAACCATAGGTTCTCAAGAGAATTACTGGCACCTGGAGTATCAGCAATACGGTTTTTGAGCAGCAGCCATAATGGCTCGATAGGGTTAAGATCGGGTGAAGATGGAGGATGTGTTAGGGGTGTGATGCCCAGTTTCAACCGAGCAGATTTTGCGAGGCAGCTTGTGTGGGCTGGTGCTCCATCTTTGACAACAAGCATGAGACGTATCTGCTGCTGCTCCATCCTGTTGAAAAAATCCTTTAGAGGCCCTTCAAGAACCTGTGCAACATACTCTTTTGCACCTATTATGAACTGCTCGTTCGGTAACCCCAAGAGTAGGAGGTTCTTCCCTAGGTCACTCGAGGAGGATGTGTGGAATGATGGTCTCGACTGTACGTGTAGCACAGGAGCCAGAGATGTATTGCGATGTAGCAATGGAGGGTCCTGTATGTGAAGATACAGGAGAACGAAGGGTACTATAGGAAGACAGTACCAGAATGAAGAGAATAGACTGAAGAACCTCAGCCTACTCTATGGGCCTTTTATACTACTTTAGGAAACAGGGCGTGAGAATACCATATATGTATCCGTAGGTATTCTCTGAGTTGTCTTTCTCAATAACGACTACTCTTGTGCTTTTCCATTCGTCTCCTTCCGGCCAGGAAAGACTAGGAGCTCAATGCCCATCATGTGAGTAGTTTGTAAGGCAGCATTCTATGCCCGTCGCAATATGGCTCGTGATACTCGACCAACGATAAGGTGATCCGTTGGGAGTGGATGACCAAGGTTATTATCTGTACCTTGTTGTACGCCTCACCTTGTGAGGCCACTTGATATTTGTGATGATCGTGTTGGAATAAACCGCCGTTAAGGCCTGACAGAACGTGATCATAACAATACCCCCTTTCTACGTCATATTCGCCTGGTAGGACAGCGCCTTGTGCTTCATCACCACTCCATATACGATTTGCTTCCTTGATCCAAAAACTGGTCTCCGGATGCGACTTCCGGGACACGACTTCGTTTTCTGGGAGGAAGACCGACTTATGTCGTTTGATCCTCTAGGAGTTTTCCATCTCCGTTGAGCTGTTTGTTTCTCGGCCATAACGCAGGGGTATCCAAGCCCTGGGCCACTAGGATGTTCTTCCTTCACCCGTAAGGATTATTTTGCCGTGGGTAAATCTCTTCGCGGTCTTACTCCAGCCTCCTCTGGAACAGCATCAAGAAAGGCATATGCATGCAAGTGGTGTGTGGATATATAGAAACTCTAGCTTGTGGGTTCCATTTCGTGTCATCAGGTTCTTCTTCTTCCTTCTCCGAGGGCCAAACCTCAGTGTTTCCAGGATAGTCATTCTATCCTCATGACTTGTTAGTTCCTCTTGACGACGAAGTGTGCCCATGGACAAGTAGGTTGATCGCTTAACCAAGGCTTAGGCCTACTTCTCCAAGCTACCCTATCGTCATCCCAAGCAGTATCCCATATGGTGAGCTCATCTCCGGTGAGGTTGCTAGCCAAATCCCAAGCAGTATTGTCCCCATACGGTGGACTCATCTCCGGTGAGGCAGTTTACGGCGTCCAGAGTTTGTTTGTCACAAACGTGGGCCTATGGTGGGGAATACCACGTGTAGTGTTGGGTTCGAGGCAAGGATGTGAAGAGAATTAGACTAGAAGGGCGCCGTGAGGAGCAAGGAGGAGTCTGACTCCTTCTCCAAATCGGCCCGTTCACATGCACAAATGGATCTCAAGACCACAGCTGATATGTTGTTCGGGTTGCGAGATATATCCACAATAGCAGTTTAAACGTCTTGCCGGACGCTTCGTAGTTTATCGTCGTTGCGGACAAAGACCTAGTTTTATGTTGTTGCGGACGACAGTAGTTTTACATCGTTTCGGATGTTATTAAGGCGCCCTGCGCTGCCTAGTAGTTTACTTCTAGGTCGTTTCGGACCTTCTTCATTATCAACATGGAACATCTGTGGGGAAAGATGTTTCTGCACGCCGGAATTTCCATTGGTTGTGTGCATAGGGCCCTAGACCAGACTTTATCCCGCAGATTTCCACTGAGGCATGATGGGAACGGTTTATACTATATCAAACCGGATAACTTGTAACGCCTCAATATTAGGAGGCCGCTCAGTTTAACGCCGTGAGGTAGGCGACTTGCAGTTTAACGCCGTGCTTTAGGCGAGCTATCGTCTGACTATATCCCTCGAGTCACGATAGGCTTTTCCTTCCGAGGATGAAGGTATTTTATTGTCATTTCGGACGTTATCAGCATCGTTCTCGTCAAGGACGACGTTGATGATGATCCCTATACTGAAAGGGACGAGTAGTTTATCGTCGTTTCGGACGGTTGATGACCAAGGTCATGGTCAACAACCACAACTCCTGTTCGGTAAGGAGCATCATAGTTTAGTGTCATTGCGGACCGATTGACAGCATGGCGGTCAATCCACAACTCCTATACGGTAAGGAGCAAATAGTTTACCGTCATTGCGGACGCATTGGTGTCTAGGGGCATAGACATCAATGACAACCCCTAGGTGCAGGGGCACTAGTTTAATGTCATCGCGGATGCACGGTATCTTGTCAAGATCGCCATGCACAATCCCTATACTTGAAGGGACAAGTAGTTTACCATCATCGCAGACTGATTGGTGACCAAGGTCCTGGTCAACAATCACAACTCCTCTTCTTGGCGAGGAGCAAGTAGTTTAAAGTCATTCTGGACTATGGGTGTCGCCACATTCAGGCGCAGCCCACGATCCCTAGAACGAAGGGACAGTAGTTTTACATCGTCTCGGATGCCTGTAGTTTATCGTCATTGCGGACGTCGATGCCATTTTCGTACCAAAAATGGCCTCGAACAATCCCTAGGGTCGAGGGACGGTAGTTTAACGTCATTTCGGACGCTGTTTTGCCACAAATATTGTGGAAAAACAATGCTTAGTTTAACGTCATCCCGGACGCTGCGTAGTTTATCGTCATTGCAGACGATTGGCGGAATAGACTTCTCCGTATGAGTGGCCCGCTCTTGTCGTTCTTCCGCTATGTGGGCCAGACGAGAGTCGCATGATCTAGTCCCTTCCTACTAGATCTTCGACTTGAGGCACGTGTCCTAGTTGCCTCCTGACTAGGTCTTGGAGCGGAATTTCTTGTACTTCGACTCCAAGACTAGACTGAGCGCACCGTGAAGAGATGCTTGCTCTTCCATGTCCCCAGACCCCTCGCTTGGATTTGAACCAAGTTGACCCAATATTCTTTTACCGAAAAGCGAGTGAATATCGAAGCGCTTCAACCTCTTACAGGCAGGGTTCTGTGACACGGATCCTCCCGAAAATCCGCACTTCACCAGAATGCAACCACGCTCCTTGGGTCAATGGTAGTTTTACGTCATCTTGAATGATGGTAGTTTTCTGTCATTTCGAATGAAGACTAGTTTAACGTCATTGCGAACCCTAGTAGTTTATAGTCATTGCAAACCAAGCCTTTGGTAGTTTTACATCGTTCTGGATGTGATTTTATGGCCTCGCATTCCTTGGAGGAAACTTGTGTAAGCGGAGGTGGCCAGGACTCTACTTATCTCATGCGCCAGCTATAGGATCCCCTAATGCAGAAACGATCCTGTAAAATGGGAGATCCAAAGTGGGACGTCCCAAAACACCAGTCAGACCTTGACTGTGAGGGTTCACTTAACGAGTTATGCATCATAATTTCTTGACTCGGACTTGCAACCGGTTATGTATGGGCACTTCGCTGTACCAAGGCGAAGAGCCGGCTTGTCGACACCTACGAGTAGATATTTGTCATGTAGAGGGTTCCCTAATGCGGAAAAAACCCTGTAAAACTGAGGATCCAAATGGGACGCTCAGTGCATCTGTCAAATTAACTCCTTGACAGCAAGGATGTAGAAGAGTTCCGCCGGAGGTCGTACGTGGAATTATGCCCGCTGTTGTCCTTGATTTGTACCATCATTTGAACCAGGACAGATGGTCAGGTACTTCCCCTGCCTTCTTATCTTTTCACAGTTTTAAGACATGCAGGTCCGATAGTTTAGACGTCATTCCGGACGTGGGGTAGTTTAACGTCTCTTTCGGACAAGGTCGTACAGTTTAACGTCTTGAGGGACAAACCTAGTTTTACGTCGTTGCGGACGATGGGTAGTTTAAGGTCATTTCGGACCCTAGTGGGGGAAGGAGTTCCTCAACTTCCTTACCCCCTTTCTTGCTCCACAGTTAATACTCCCTAGTAATCATAGGGTCCTTGGTAGCCGTTGATGAGCATGCACCCGCGCTAGGGTCCGAGGGAGGTATTCGGGAAGCTTTGGGGAGATACCGAACAGCGCTAGACAAGTACCGAAGACGCTGACTTTTACCGAACACGGTCGGTCCCTACCCGACCGACGACAAGCCACCGAAGGACGATTCGGCAGCACTTGGGTCATTTCGCCCACACTTCACATGCTTACCATGACCGCACAGGAGTGTTACGATAGGTGTGTACGAGATCGGAGCCAGTATTCCGTATCGGCCGATGTCCTCCGTGAGTCGGTCAGTCCTTATCGCTTATCTTCCCGACTTCTGCATGGTCGGTCAAACGCGATCTTGCACCATTGCTTGGCCACCCTGGTCGTACGATACCTCTCCTTTATTTTTCATTGGTTCTCCAACGCCTGTTCCTGCTACCTACACTCGGGCGACGGATCCCGAATGTTCGGGATTTTGACATCACTGATTACCTTTTACCTTATCACCTTCGGAACCCATATGGACATCTCACCTACCTTCTTATCTTCTCTGATTGCTAAGGCTTGGCGCCCATTCGACATCTACTCTCATTTCAGGTTCGATATTTTACTTAGGGGCGCTGTTTACTATAAAAACCTACATACAACTCTGGAATAAACCAGCTTTCGCACCCCACAGTTCAGAGCTCATTCGCATTCGTCTCAACCATCGAAATCGTCTTTGTCAACCTCCGAAAACTTGTCATCCTCGTCGTTCGGCCTCATTCGTGTCCGTACTCGTCTCTTCGCTCGTACCCCCGTCCTCCCTCGTATATTGTCAGAGTCCCGTGTGGCTCTTGAAGCACGTAGTTGTCGGTCGCGACACTACCTTCTCGTTACCGACCGCATCGCCGACACGACCGACCGAACATTCGGTCGGTGTTCGGCGCAGTCCCGAAACCGTTCGGGCGCTATAATCTCACCCTCCCCGATTGCTTCTCAGTACGCCTTCAATTTCTAAAGTCATCACTAACAATTCCTTGTGTATTAGATACTAGCTCCAGCACCCCTGCAATAGAGGTTGTTTTAGTGTTGTGCTCAGCACTTAGAGCCACCTCTAGCATATCATTATGGAGCCCACCGCGAGGGGTTAGTATTCAAAATTACCTCAAGGAATCTACGTCGCTCGTCCCAACCAACAGCGGAGCGTGAAGAACGACAAACAGTTATCGGCAGCTTCAATACTCAGGAAACATCTGCCGACCGAAGTTTGTTCGGAGACGCCGATATAGTCCTGGAGCATCTATCCCACCATCACTATCTTGATCTTGAATCCTCGCCATCGCTCTCGCCACCACCTGACTCCACTTTCTTCTTAACCCCACCTTCGTCACTGAACCGATCGCTACTCCCGCCGATTTCCCCCATCCTCAACCTTGCGCTCTTAGAACAATCACCCCCGTCTCCTATCCCATCTCTCCACGATTCCATCTCTCCGTTAATCCCACGCAGCCCCGTCTTCTGGACGCCGACCATCCAACCGACTTCGCTAGAACGCTCCTTCGAACCAGCGACTCCATCCCCAATCACCTTAGCAAACAATACCTTCTCCCCCACCTTTGACTTTCTCGCTATGGCAACTCCATCCATGCCCGCTCATGGAGATCGGACGGCTCCGACCTTTGACCCCCATCAACCCTGCGAATTGAGACGATATTTCGCCGATCTGGACTTCCACTTTGTTCGGTCTGCGGTAGAAGACGAGCAGGAAAGGAAGAAACACGCTTGCCGATTCCTGGACGTTGACACCTGTGAGCTTTGGGAATCGCTCACCACTTTCACCGACACCACGAAGACATTTAAGGAGTTCTGCGAAGAGGTCTACAAACTATACCCCGGATCGGAGGAAGAGCGCAAATGGTCGGTATCAGATATGGACAAGCTAGTCGGCGAAACGAGCAGGGTCGGCATCTTGTCTCTCAGTGAACTCGGCGACTATCATCGGCGATTTCTGGTGATCATGGTATTCCTCCTCAGCAAGGCATGAATCTCGGTCGCCGAACAAGGACGCGCCTTCACTAGAGGATTCCAACCGGAGCTATGGGCAAGAATCTCTCAACGGCTACAACTCAAGTTCCCCGATCATTTCCCAGACAACCCGTACAACCTCCAGGACATCCACGACGCGGCCTGATTTGTCTTGCACGGCACCACATCCACCTACAGCACTATGTCTACCGACATCTCTCGAGCAGCCCCCGCCGTGCCACCCACCAACACGATCAAGGCCAAAGACCTGGCGACCATGTTCGAACGGCTCACCGACACCTTCGTCAAAGCCATTGCAGCTCAGGGGATGTCCAGGCCAGCCGATCGACCATCCTGACAACCAGGACAAGGCGGCGACAACTGCATGTTCTGCGGCAATCCCAAACACTTCATGCGCGCCTGTCCCGAGGTCACCGAATACATTCGGATCAGCAAATGCAAGAGGAATATCGAGGGGAAGGTTGTATTGTCAAGTGGGGCATTCGTACCCAGAGAAATCACGGGTAGTAATCTGAAGGACCGAGTTGACGAATGGCACCGCAGGAATCCAGGCCAGTTGGCGACCGGACAGATGATGTTTACGGTAAACGCGGCGCCGACTCACCTGATGACGATAGCCTCCCATCACGATTCACCCTCATTGCTAGATGTCACCCCAACTTACCAACTCACCGACGTCCAGCAAATCGCAAGCCTCGAACGCGAACTATTCGCGCTCCGAACACGGGGCGCAAGGGCATGCGAAATGGCGCAGACAGGACGATCGGCGCCTACCCCATCACCAGCTCCCAAACGACGAGTGAGGACCAAAACTCCCGAACCCGAGCCCCGACCAACCACCCCGACTCAGCGACCGCCCCCGGTACCAGCCAAGGACGATGCTCCGATCCACCCATACGCCAAAGCCCAGGACGCCACCTATGCACCACCGCACGAACGCAACATAGGAGCCCCGGCGAAGATACCATCGGCTAAGAAGGACGCTCCGGCCTACAAGACTACGGCGCCGATCTACGACAAGAAGGTAGCAGCCGAGGTCTACAACAGGGCGATGGCCACTCAGGTGACGCTTACCCAGCGCGAACTGCTCTCCCTCTCCGCCGAAGTCCGTTCGCAGGTCAGGGAAGCCACGTCGGCACGCCGATCACCTACCAAAGACGCCAGCAATGTTCGGACCTTCTACCAAGATGCCGATCTACCCTACGCCATTGACGATCTCGAACCACCGACTCGACCGACCGTCTCCTCCTTCGTCAATGTCCTGCATCAGCCTGAAACACCTCCACCTGGCGCAATCATCATCCCCGACACGTACGAAACATATCTGAAGAGTCTACAGCCTGGTCAGGTTCCTCAGCCGTTGATAGTCGCTAAAGAGTCTTCAGCCCTAAGGTCCATTGTTCCCCTCGTCGATCACCAACAGGAAGTCAAATGCATCATCAATCCGGGTTCACAAGTCATCGCCATGTCGGAAGGCATTTGCAACGAACTGGCGCTCATCTACGACCCCAAAATTGTCCTCAATATGCAGTCGGCGAATGGCGAAATCGACCGATCCTTGGGCCTGGCACGCAACGTTCCATTCCTCACCGGCGACATCACCCTGTACCTCCAAGTCCACATCATTCGGAACCCAGCCTACGACGTTCTCCTCGGTCGGCCCTTCGACATCCTCACTGAAAGTATCGTCAAAAATTATTCAAACGAAGACCAGATGATCACCATCAGCGACCCGAACATGGGACGACGAGCCACCATTCCGACGATCAGACGAGGACCCCCTCGAGTCCTTCACCGAAGACAAGCGAGTTTTTGCGACTTGATGAATTGATCCAAGATCAAGGAGAAGTTGCACTGATCATTTCCACCGATCATGATACCCCCAATTTCCCACTTATCAAAGCATCCTCAGATTTCCATTCTCCATCTCCCTCTTGTCGCGATCTCTGTCTCAAATACATTATGGCCTCCGATTTGGGGCCCGAAAATCATCTCAAAAACAATCTCGATTCCGATATGTCGTCCTTATTTTCCTCAGTCGTCCCCGGTTCTTTCCATTCCACTAATATCGCCGACCCGGTTGCCATCTTCGCTGCCAAGCACAAGTACAAACCGGTCGCTCAGAAAACACGACCAGTCTTGGCCGACCTCCCCGAAAAGTTCTGAATCGTTCGGAACATCCTTGGTGACCCTCTCGCTACCCTTCCGGCGCTGACACCAAACCCCCCACCCTTCACGCCGACTGGCAGATACACAGCCGAACGACGCGACCTCATCGACAAAGTCCACTCGGACGACTTCCTTTGGCCCGCCGAACGACAGCTCATGCACCATTTCATGTGTCTACAAGAGATGGGATTCGCATGGGACGATTCGGAACGCGGACGTTTCCGTGAGGACTTCTTCCCACCAGTCAATATGCCGGTAGTCGAGCACAAGCCCTGGGTTCAGCGCAACATTCCGATTCCACCAGGCATCTACGACGAAGTGTGCCGACTTATCAAAACCAAGATCGCTGCTGGAGTCTATGAGCCGTCGAATTCGTCCTACCGATCGTGCTGGTTTACAGTTGTCAAGAAGACAAATAGCACTTCCACTGGGACCAAACTCCGAATCGTTCACAGCCTCGAACCCCTGAACACCATCACCATCCAGCATTCAGGTGTGCCCCCATATACCGATCAGATCGCTGAACAGTTTGCAGCTCACGCTTGCGGTGGCATTCTGGATCTTTATGTTGAATACAACAAACAAGGGCTCGCCAAATCATCTCACGACTTCACCACATTCCAGACCCCGTTCGGGGCCCACCGACTCATCACCCTACCCATGGGATGGACAAATTCGGTCCCGATCTTCCACGATGACGTCACCCACATCCTCCAGCCAGAGATCCCAGACACCACCATTCCTTTCATCGACGATGTCCCGATTTGGGGCCCACCGACCCGATACAAACTTCCGAACGGAGGCTTCAAGACGCATCCTGACAACTCCGGCATACGACGATTTGTGTGGGAGCACTTTCAAGGCCTCAATCGGGTGGTTTAGCGGATGAAGTATAGCGGAGGAACATTTTTGGGGCACAAGGCGACACTCTGCGCAGCCGAAATCACGGTGGTCGGCCATCGCTGTACGTACGAAGGAAGATTGCCCAACGGGTCTAGGGTAGAATCGATTATGAAGTGGGGACCGTGCAGGGATCTCTCCGATGTTCGGGCATTCTTGGGGACGATCGGTGTCGTTTGGATCTTCATTCAGAATTTTGCACACAGGGCGCATGCACTGACAATGTTAACACGCAAAGATTTTCCATTCGTGTTCGGCCCAGACCAGATAGTGGCCCAGGACGACCTTCGGTCAGCGCTTCTCGAATCGCCAGCCCTTCAGCCGATCGACTATGGGTCGGCAGCCAACGTCATCCTCGCCGTCGACACTTCCCAAATCGCAGTCGGCTTCCATCTTTGTCAATGTGCGCTCGACAATCCTCGGGTTTGGTACTATGCCCGATTTGGCTCCATCACCCTTAACGACCGCGAATCGCGATTCTCCCAACCCAAGCTCGAACTCTACGGCCTCTTTCGCGCCCTCCAATCGCTCAAGATGTACCTCATTGGCGTTCGGAACCTGATAGTCGAAGTAGATGCATGCTACATCAAGGGCATGCTCACTAACCCGGATCTCGAACCCAGCGCCAGCATCAATCAGTGGATTGTCTCCATCCTCACCTTCCATTTCACACTCGTCCACGTCCCCGGCACCTCTCACGGCCCCGATGGACTCTCCCGACAACCACCACAACCCTCTGATCGACCCGAACCCGAAGACGACTTTGACGACTGGATCGACAATCTCTACGGCTTCCTCCATCTGATCAACAACACATTCCCATCCTCCATATCGGCCTCTACAACCGCCATCTTCACCTCCTCACTCATAGACGACCACCCGACCGACGCCGACTCAGCTGACGAAGAGCCAGCCATCGACTATTCGGATATTCCAAGATTGCAAAAAGCTTTGGAAGCCGAAGAACGCCTATGGTTGGTCAGAGACTGGCACCGAACATTGGTTCGGCCCCCTTCTCTCTCTGACTCCGAATATGCCACCTTCCTGCAATATTGCACTGAGTTCTTCATCGCAGCCGACAAGCTATGGAGAAAAGACTCGCACGGCCGACACAAGATTATTGCAGCACGCTCCAGTCGAATCGCAATTCTCACTGCTGCCCACGACGATGTCGCTCACAAGGGATTCTACGCCACGACCGCCTTGGTCGCCAAACGCTTCTGGTGGCCGCACATGAGGCAAGATATTTCCTGGTTTGTTCGGACCTGTCACCTTTGCCAGATTCGCCAGACTCGCAATGTCCTCATTCCCCCAACCGTCGCCACGCCTGCATCACTCTTCGCGAAGATGTATATGGACACCATGCACATGCCGACCACTGGTGGTTTCAAGTATCTTGTTCAAGGTTGCTGTTCGGTATCGCACTACCCCGAATTCCAAATGCTGCGACGCAAAACAAGCTCCGCACTCGCCAACTGGATCTTCGAGGATATCCTGTGCTGATGGGGAACACTGGTAGAGATCGTCTCCGACAACGGACCAGCATTCGTCAAGGCACTTGACCAGTTAGCGAAAAAGTACCACGTTTGGCACATCCGCATTTCGGGCTACAATTCCCGCGCCAACGGCATCGCCAAACGACCTCACTTCGACGTTCGGCAGGCTCTGTTCAAAGCCGTCGATGGAGACCAGGCCAAGTGGAATCGTGCAACTCATTTCGTATTCTGGGCTGATCGCATTACTGTTCGGCGCCGAATGGGTTGCACACCATACTTCGCAGCGACCGGAACCCATTCCCTCCTGCCCCTCGACATCGCCGAAGCCACCTACCTCCTGCCACCGCCGACCACAACCCTTAGCACCACCGACCTCATCGCCCGACGAGCCATAGCCTTGCAGAAACGCCAATCAGACCTCACCCACCTTCGCAGCTCAGTTGTCGACGCCCGTGTCCAGGCCGCCATCCGATTTGAACAACAGCATTCGGCCACACTTCACGACTTCAATTTCCACTGAGGCTCGCTTGTCCTGATGCGTAACACAGCCATAGAAAAGGCGCTCAATCGGAAGATGCGACCATGGTACTTGGGACCGTTGCTGGTGATTTCTAGGAATCGGGGAGGAGCGTATATTTTGGCCGAACTCGACGGATTGGTCTTTGATAGGCCAGTGGCAGCATTCCGCGTTATTCCTTATTTTGCCCACAGGTCTCTGAAGCTCGCCGACCTTGAAGCCCTCCTCAACATCTCACAAGAACGCCTTCAGGCCATGGAAGATTCCCGATCAAGAGACGACGACGCCGAAGACGACAATACCGATGAAGATACCGACACCAGCTCAGTCCGATCGGCGGAGGACAATGACATGGCTTCGGCGACCTCCGACTAGATCCCACCCTCCCACCCTTCGCTCTCTTTGGTCGGTGACTGGGGACAGTCACGATTTCAGTAGGGAGGAGGATTCACAGATATACCCATTCCGTATTTCGTTTATTTGTCACAGACATGGACTGACACCCAATCATTTCCACATCTTTTAGTACTGTTGCCACCCACCGATCACCGACCAAATATTCGGCCCATCATTTTCCCATCATTCCTTCAAGTACCAAGTCGCATTGAAGACTTCTTCCGATTTGCGCAAAACCATAGGGTTTTATGCCTATAATGACATACTGAGGCTTCCCCTAATATTCCAATTTATTTTCCTCACTTCCGCCGAACGCTTCGCTTACAACTACATTCACACACAGTCATTTCACCGACCGATTTCCTGAAACGACGCCTCTGGTCTAAGCCGAACGTCTCATTCAGAACAGGACAGTCCCTTTACTGCTATATTACATTTTACTATACTATAGAACCGCCGAAACTATTCTACTCATCGGGTACAAAATCGCCCAACACAGACATATCCGAATCCTCCGCCGCCGACGAATCCTCGACCAAGACGACGTCCGAAGACGTAGACGGACCCGCCCGTACCTCGAGCAACTCCAACTCCGCCTGCCACATCTTGATCGACTGCACCAACGAAGCCCGTGTACCCTCCGCCACAGCGATCCGGTACCAAAGATCGGACACGATGCCTTGCGCAACGATTGGCGACAAACGAGACGAGTCGGACAGGGCGGGGACGGCGACAGAACGGGAACGGGAGGAGGAGGGAATGGCACGGGTGGTGGTGGTGGGAAGGCGTTGGACAGGCTTCCGAGCCCGCACACCTGAGATAACCCGATGAGCTCCCATCCCAGCACTAATCGAACTGGTACTCACCTCTGGTCTGCGCGATACTCTCGCCGACAGATCATTCGGGGACGAGTACCTCGACCTTACACTTCTTGGTCGGGCGCGATGGTTCCAGCTCCCCCGACTTTTCGGCCACCTTCGCTTTCGACTTCCCTTTCCCCTTGGACTTTCCCTTGTTCGGCACCCACCCGGGTTGGAAGCTACAGCCTTTCTGCTCCCTGGAGCACTTCGTACACAAAACTAGGCCGGACCTCGTGTAGCACCAAAAGGCCACGGTGGTAAACTCGGTCGCGCACCTTTGGCAGGCGTAGTCGGCCTGGAAGAAGGAAGATCAGCAAGCGATGAGAGGCGGCAAAAGGGAGGGGACTTACGAGTACATCTCCAGGCATCAAACCTGGGGGATCGTGCATCACCTTCCCAGCACCATTCCTCTCCACGGGCGACCAAACAGTCGACATGCGACCCGTTCCAGGACTGAGAGGAGCAATCACCCGACCCTGAGGCGGAGTTCACTGGCGAGCAAACTCGACGACGACAGCGGCAGCGCGCTTCCCTTGAGATTCGATCGGAGCGATCGGAGCGGTCAGGTCCACACTCATGCGATTCAGAGCCGCGGTTGTTGAGACCAAGGCGGCATCGACGGAAGGAGCGGGATGGGAAGAGGACGCAACGGGAGCGGAAGGAGAGGGAGAGCGAAGAAAAAGGGGGAAGGGAAGGACGGACTCTGCTTCTAGGACAGCTATTTGACGGTCCCCCTCTTCCGGATCCATCAATCCATCGAACATGGCCTCCACCAAGGCCTCCCGGCGCCGCTGACGATCATCTTCAGCGACATGCAGGGCAGCAGCAGCCCGCGCCGCCTCAGCCTCCTCAGCCTCGCGTTCGGCAATAGCGACCCGTGCTGATTCCTCCTCCAGGGCCTGTGCTTCAGCCACTTGTCGCTGTTGCTGCGTTGCAAAACGCGCCGCCCGTTGGGGTAGGATACGCGTTTCCCAGGCCAGCCAGTCATCGGTGGCCATGTGGTCGAGGCCACGCTTGGCCTCGGCGATCCAGTCGGCGAGTTCGGGAAGGTCTTGCCCACGCGCTGAGCGATCTAAAACAGCCTGAAAAGACGTCAGCGGGCAGCAGGGAAAAGAGAAAGGAGCCGACTTACCACTCACTTGGCGAAACCTTGCGCCCAGGCCTCGTAGTCCTCGTATTCAGCGGCGCCATCCGGAAGGGAGAGCATATACTCGCCGAGCTTCGTCTTCAGGGCGGAGAGGAGGGCGGACATGTCGGAAGAGACGAAGGAATTGAGCAGTAGGCAAGCGGCGATGAGGGACTTGGTCACTGGAGAATCAACGATCGGCACGTGATTGTGGTCACCTGACAAAGCCACGAGCCACTGCGCGCGGCAGTAACTGCGATACGCGCCACCGCTCCTTGCCGACACGCTCTCACGCCACCGTCTAGTTAGGACACACTAGGCTTCAGCCACTTCCTCACCTAATCAGTTGCCACGCCACAGGACTTTGCCGACTCAGCCCTGGTCTCTCTTGCGCGCCGACCCGGTCCTTTCTATGACATCTCCTTGCCGATTATTCACCTGTGCCACATCCCTCCCACGCATCCACTCCTTTCCACGCCACCGCTCATAGCCGATTTTTTTTCCCACGAAACTTGCCACACCGCTCCATTTTCCACGCCACAGCTATTCTTTCCACGCTATCGTTTGTTACCAACTCTTTCCCACATCCACGCCACCACATTTTCCACACCACTTTTTTTCCGCTCCGACTCATAGCCGCCAACCACTGACTGAGGACAGTCAGGATTTCAGTAGGGAGGAGATGATGAGCATGCACCCGCACTAGGGTCCGAGGGAGGTATTTGGGAAGCTTTGGGGAGATACCAAACAGCGCTAGACAAGTACCGAAGACGCCGACTTTTACCGAACACGGTCGGTCCCTACCCGACCGACGACAAGCCACCGAAGGACGATTCAGCAGCACTTGGGTCATTTCGCCCACACTTCACATGCTTACCATGACCGCACAGGAGTGTTACGATAGGTGTGTACGAGATCGGAGCCAGTATTCCGTATCGGCCGATGTCCTCCATGAGTCGGTCGGTCCTTATCGCTTATCTTCCCGACTTCTGCATGGTCGGTCAAACGCGATATTGCACCATTGCTTGGCCACCCTGGTCGTACGATACCTCTCCTTTATTTTTCATTGGTTCTCCAACGCCTGTTCCTGCTACCTACACTCGGGCGACGGATCCCGAATGTTCGGGATTTTGACATCACTGATTACCTTTTACCTTATCACCTTCGGAACCCATATGGACATCTCACCTACCTTCTTATCTTCTCTGATTGCTAAGGCTTGGCGCCCATTCGACATCTACTCTCATTTCAGGTTCGATATTTTACTTAGGGGCGCTGTTTACTATAAAAACCTACATACAACTCTGGAATAAACCAGCTTTCGCACCCCACAGTTCAGAGCTCATTCGCACTCGTCTCAACCATCGAAATCATCTTTGTCGACTTCCGAAAACTTGCCATCCTCGTCGCTCGGCCTCCTTCGCGTTCGTACTCGTCTCTTCGCTCGTACCCCCGTCCTCCCTCGTATATTGTCAGAGTCCTGTGTGGCTCTTGAAGCACGTAGTTGTCGGTCGCGACACTACCTTCTCGTTACTGACCGCATCGCCGATACGACCGACCGAACGTTCGGTCGGTGTTCGGCGCAGTCCCAAAACCGTTTGGGTGCTATAATCTCACACTCCCCGATTGCTTCTCAGTACGCCTTCAATTTCCAAAGTCATCACTTACAATTCCTTGTGTATCAGATACTAGCTCCAGCACCCCTGCAATAGAGGTTGTTTTAGTGTTGTGCTTAGCACTTAGAGCCACCTCTAGCGTATCACCGTCACCTCCTTCATCAGGTCGATAATAAGGATCGGCATCGTCATAATTTCCGGGATCATCTAGAGCATCCCATGCATCGAGCTCGGATCGAGTCCAAGAGCAATTTCTTCTAGCCTCCGAATCAGCGCGGTGAGTTCTGCAGCTACTTCGGTTATTCTGTCCCTCGTCTGTACGAAATCGAGTACTAGTAGGAGGCGTTCCAGGCCGGTGTCGAACACTCCCGCCAGTAGTTGTTCCACAGTGGAGGGTTGCCTAGGTTCCCCGACTCCTTCTTCCTTCATTTCTTCGATAGACGGGCAGTTCCTCCTCATCGGTACCCCCATGGGATAGGGGAAAATTTCGTATCTGGTGAGAGGAGGAGGTCGCGGGATTGCTATGTGCTGTAGGAATCTCTCGTTGTCTCGGTGGAGGGCGTTCCACGACCGTGTGCGGAAACCTTCTTGGATTTGATACAGGCATGGGACGTTCTCCGAGACGTGGTACGTTCCAAGTGACAACGTGGAAAGGGTCGGTTCTACTTGGTTGGATGGCGCCCAGTTCTCCGGTGAAGAGGAGAGCTGGAAGGAGCTCTCTGTTGACATACTGGGAGAATTCATCGGGATGGATGAGGAGAGCTCGTGGTCGTCCGTCGTTGTGTTCATACCAAGAGGCCGTGTCAGGATTGGTTTGGAGTGCGAGCCCTCGGATCTGGAGGCTGGCACTAGCCAGTCATCGAGGTATGTTGCTATTCTCATTTCCGGGTTGCCCTGCAGTGAAGTTAGCGAGTCGTTGTAGGGCCATGGCTGTGGCCATTTGTATTACCGTGGAGATAGTGTTTCGCTGGAGGAGCGCGTCCGCGTGTCGCTCCAATTCTCCAGAGTGAGGATCTGTACCAAGGGTAGTTCTTCCCATGGGGTGGGGAACCTGTCCACTAACTGATACTAGCGGAGGTGCAGCTCCCTGTATAACTGGTATCGGTTCAGTTTCTCCATGGCTTGGGAGTTGAGCTGCTGCTCTTGCTCGTAGTCCCAAGGGACCTGCAGCTCCAGTGCTCGCCACGACTGTAGTAGGAGGTGGAACTCCCATTGGTACTTCGTCAGAGCCCGGTAGGTTTCTGTCATCAAGGTTTTCATTCCATGATGCATCTCGTGGGGCCCCCTTGGGTGACGATTGGCGGATTCTTTCTCTTTTCTTGAACTTGGCGTAATCCTCGGCGTCGTCATCTGAGAAGTTGTTGAGGTGTGGAGTGAGGGTGATGACGGCGGGCTCTGGGTGGTGAGGACTGGTTCCTCTATCAACTTGTCCAGCATCGCCTCGGTGAGGACTGGTTCCTCTGTCCACTCGTCTGACATCTGTGTTGGACAGGACACCATAAGGACGACATTGGGGGAGGAGTTTCTGGATGGTGATGAAGCATCGTGGTCTTCGTGGAGGAGCATTTGGGTGAAGGAAAAGTGAACTTGAGAGAAGTGGGGGAAGATGGTCCATTAGAGCTCTCTTGTCGCTCTTTTATATTCTTTCCTCCACTTTTCAGGGTGCTCCCGGACGAGGTTTGTCAGGGTATTGGTCATGAAACTCTTTCATGGCTTCTTCCACTGTTCCTTTTAGGAGAGTGTAGGGTTCCCAGGTGTTGTCTGCCTCGGGGTATCCCGTCCACTTGACCAAATACTTGGTTCCCCGTCCTTGTCTTTTTGAATCCACGATCATTTCCACTTCGTAGTGCTCTTCATCATTCAATACCTCCGGTAGCGGCCTTGCAAAGTTTTCCCCGTGTGCCTCGGTTTCCCTATACTTGGTGAGTGTTGCGGCGTGGAACACCAGGTGGAACCTCCAATGTTGGGGAATTTGAAGTCTATATGCCAGGTTTCCTATTTTCGCCAGTATTTTGGAGGGTCTATATCTCCTAGGGGCAAGCTTGAACTTTGGATGGGTCATCCGGATATGGGTTCCTTCTAGCCATACTTGGTCTCCTTTTTTCCACTGGGGGAGTTTCCTGTGAAGATCCCGGTCTTTGGCGTAATTGCTGGCTATTTGTAGACTGGCTGCGGCTTCTTCCTGGACTTCTGTGATTACCTTAATGTGTTCAGCTACCACAGGTATCTTTGTCTCCAACGCGGTATCGGCTGAATAGGGAGGATTGAACCCGTATAGCACTTCGAAAGGAGATTTTCCGGTGGCCAAATGCTTCCGTGTTGATGAGCATGTACTCACGCTAGGGTCCGAGGGAGGTATTCGGGAAGCTTTGGGGAGATACCGAACAGCGCTAGACAAGTACCGAAGACGCTGACTTTTACCGAACACGGTCGGTCCCCACCTGACCAACCGCAACCCTCCGAAGGACGTTCGGCAGCACTTGGGTCAGTTCGCCCACACTTCACGTACTTACCATGACCACACAGGAGTGTTACGATAGGTGTTTACGAGATCGGAGCCAGTCTTCCGTGTCGGCCGATGTCTTCCGTAAGTCGGTCGGTCCTTATCGCTTATCTTCCCGACTTCCACATGGTTGGTCAAACACAATCTTGCACCATTACTTGGCCACCCTGGTCGTATGATACCTCTCCTTTATTTTCATTGGTTCTCCAATGCCTGTTCCGCTACCTACACTCGGGCAACAGATCCCGAACGTTCGGGATTTTGACATCGCTGATTACCTTTTACCTTGTCACCTTCGGAACCCATATGGACATCTCACCTACCTTCTTCTCTTCTCTGATTGCTAGGGCTTGGCACCCATTTAACATCTACTCTTATTTTGTGTTTGGTATTTTACTTAGGGGCTCAGTTTACTATAAAAACCTACATACAACTCTGGAATAAACCAGCTTTGCGCACCCCACAGTTCAGAGCTCAGCCGCACTCGTCTCAACCATCGAAATTGCCTTCATCGACTTCCGAAAACTTGTCATCCTTGTTCGTTCGGTCTCATTCGCATTTGTACTCGTATCTTCGCTCGTACCCCCATCCTCCCTCGTATATTGTTAGAGTCCCGTGTGACTCTCGAAGCACGTAGTTGCCGGTCGCGACACTACCTTCCTGTTACTGACCGAATCCCCGACACGACCGACTGAACGTTCAGTCGGTGTTCGGTGCAGTCCCGAAACCGTTCGGGCGCTATAATCTCACACTCCCTGTTGCTTCTCAGTACGCCTTCAATTTCTAAAGTCATCACTAATGATTCCTTGTGTATTAGATACTAGCTCCAGCACCCCTGCATTAGAGGTTGTTTTAGTGTTGTGCTCGGCACTTAGAGCCACCTCTAGCGTATTAGCATGTTGTGCAAGAATTCGGCAAACGGCAGCAGGTCCACCTAGTTATCTTGGTGGTAATTGCAGAACGTTCTCAGGAACTGTTTGATCTCCTGGTTTACCCGTTCTGTCTCTCCATCCGTCTGGGGGTGATAAGCCGTGCTGAGAGCAGCGGTGATTCCTAGCCGCTTCCAGAGTTCTCGGGTGAACTTGGCCGCAAATTGAGGGCCGCGATCGGATACTATTTTGGTCGGCAACCCATGTCGATTGAAAATGTTATTCTGGAAAAGCATGGTTGTTTCTTCTGCCGTGATCGTTTTCTTGTATGGGGTGATGACTATGCCTTTGGACAGACCTTGGTCCACCACCACGTTGATCGAGTCAAAACCTTTGCTTTCGGGTAGGTCCGTGATGAAGTCTGTTGAGATGAATCACCAAGGGACATTGGTGGTTTCCAAAGGATGGATAGGAGGGTGTGTCTTGTGCGTCAAGTTCTTGGTTGATTGACATACGGCACATCCGTCCACATATTCATGAACAAACTTTGTCATGTTTTGCCACCAATAGTGTCGTTGTACCATTTCCAGTGTTTTGGCTCTCCCCAGATGTCCTACTGCGGGTGCGTCGTGATGCATTTTGATAATAAGTCTTCGAATGGCATCGTCTTTTGGGACGCATATATAGCCGTTTCATCTGGTGATTCCGTCTTCGTGTGTCCAATGTCCCAGTAATCCTCTCATTCCTTGTGGCCCTACTCGCAAGAGTTTGGCGAGGGCTACCCTTGTCAGGGCGTCATGTTCCAATTTTGAGAGTCGGATGAGGGAGATGAGGTCTGAGGATGCGATTTCCGTGGATTTAATATGCCGTGTCAGAGACGGTTCCACCAGTGTTTCGTCGGATTTGTTAAAAAGGTTGGCCGGGAGCAAAATTTGAGCTTTGTTGTCAGATCCCACCCCCTCACTTAGATCTGGACGCCTGGACAGAGCATCAGAATGATTCGTTGACCCTGCTTTATAGCTGAGTGTAAAGTCGAATCTGCTCAAATAGAGGCTCCAACGGGCATGTCGTCGTGAGAGGTCTCGTGCCGTTTGGAAGTGTTCCAGGTTCTTGTGATCTGTCCAGATCTCGAATGGGTGTCGTGCGCCTTTGAGGTAATGGTTCCAGTATTCCAACGCTTTTATGATAGCCAGGAGTTCACGATCATGGACGTCATAATTCCGTTCTGCTGGTGAAAATGACCCGGAAAGGAATGCAACTGAATGCCAGTCGCCATCTTTTCCTTCTTGCAGGAGGGTAGCTCCATAAGCAATTAGTGAGGCATCCGTTACTAGTCGATATGGATGCATGGGGTCCGGGTAATTTAGAACGGGTTTACTGATAAACACCCTTTTTAATTGTTCAAAAGCTTCCTGGCACTTCGAAGTCCAGTTCTATTTTGCATCCTTTTTGGTGAGGTCGTGCAGAGGGTGCGCGATAAGGGAGAACTTATCAATGAAACACCTGTAGAAATTTCCTAGACCTAAAAAGGAGCGAATATCTCGGACGGTGCGTGGGACTGGCCAATCTTTTATAGCGTCCACCTTCGAGTCTTCCATGGCGACATGGTCTTTTGAAATTGTGTATCCCAGATATTAGAGTTTTTCTTTATAAAACTCGCATTTTTCCGGCTTCAAATAGAGGTCGTTGTCGTGTAAGATCTGGAAAACTTGGTTCAGGACCTGAATGTGTTCCGCCATGTTTTTGGAAAAAATAAGGATGTCGTCCATACATACGGTTATTTTCCAGGCTGTGATGAGTTCTCTGAAGATCATGTTCATCATGGCCTGGAAGGTGGCTGGTGAGTTGGTGAGGCCGAAGAACATCACCATGGGTTTGTAAGAACCCAGCGGAGTGATGAAAGCTGCCTTCCACTCATCGCCCTTTTTAATTCGTATGTTGTTGTATCCCCATCGTATATCCAACTTGCTGAAAATGGTGGCCCCTTTGATCACATCCAACAGTTCTTGGATTAATGGAAGGGGGCACACATTTGGGATGGTGTACGAGTTCAAATGGTGGTAGTCCTGTACTGGGCGCAGTTTTCCATCTTTCTTTCCTATAAAGAAAAATGGGGCTGCTGTTTGCAAGGTGGATCGACGGATGGTTCCCCAAGTGAGATGTTCCTTGATGAATTTTCCTAGTTCATCATGTTTTTCTGGGCTCAAGGCGTAGATTTTTGGTACTTGAGGTTTGAAGGTCGGTTTCAGATCTATGGCGTGGTCCCAATAAGTATGCTCTGGGAGTCGCTGCGACTTTTGTTTGCTGAAAATGTCCAAAAATTCGTGATGCGCCTTGGGGACTCTTTCCTTTAGATTGGTGATGACAATTTCGTCCTCCAAATCCTGGTCGAAGCTGGCAAATCCTGATGGTTCGGGAGCCAGTTTCCGAATAACTGGTTCCTCTATGGCCTGTTTTCCTGAGGTTTTATCTGGGAGGTCAGGTTCTCCCTCGTTTGGTGAAAGAGATGGCTTGGCTTGAGCCTTTCGTTTCTCTTCTGCGTATTTCCTTATGTCCTGTAGGAGCCATTTCCTCTTGAGGTATGCTCGTAGTCGGGCACCAAACGTTCCGCTATGATCGCGGAGTCTGACATCTTCCGATAATCTTCGGAGATGTTCTAGGCGCTGTTTTTTGTGCTCGCTAATGCGTGGTTTATGCCGTGGCTCCACGTCTGATAACCGCCTATTGTTTTGCAGTTCTTCCCTTGCCTTAGTGAACCTATGTGGTTGTTGGCATTTCTGGGGGCACCAATCAAAGTGCACTTCATGTCACCTCCACTCGATGGAGGGATCGTGGTATTTCAACCAATCTGTTCCTAGGATAAGGTCGTCTTTTCCTAGGTTAGAGATAAACATCTGGACACACTCGATGTGCGTTCATCCATGGATGTCCCGAATGGTGAGGTTCACATCCAAGGCGTATTGGATGAGACCTGCTTTGTTAATGGTGTCATCGACGTTCCGGACGCGAATGGGGTTGTTGAGTGTATAGGTGGGGAAGCGGTGTTTCCTGACCCATGTTTCGTTTACTATAACCCCCTCACATGCTGAGTCGATGGTCGCCCTTGCTCCAGCGTATTGGTCCCTGTTTGATATCTTCACGTTTAGGTGTATGGGGGTAATGATGCAGTCATTCATTGCTCCGATACGAATACATGTGTTGGCGTCAAACTCGGGCCTTCCTTGACCTCTTTCCTTCACTAGCAAGGGAGAGGTCAGGAAAAACACTCCGCGTGTCCCAAGATTACTTCTCTTGCTTTGTCCTCTCCTAATTCTCCCAGCACTGCTCTGATTCGAGCAGAATGACTGACACCTCCATTTCCCCGTCGTCCGTCAGGTGACATGACGCGTCACTGATGGTCCGTTTGGGGTCGTCCGGATTGGGTAGAGTACGGACGTTCCATCAAAGGACCAGATTGTGGTACCCGCTGGTCGTTGCGATGAGCATCCTCCGTCTCTATTCCTCGATATATTCCCGCTTGGTTTCCCATAGCGGGTGCGTCGTCTTCTCCTTCCAAATCAACCGCGCGGTTTCCTCTCCCTGTCGTACCCATGCGTTTTTTCGAGTTTCCTCGAACTGGGTGAACGCCTCTGCGGGGCGACCAGCAATTAGCACTAGAGTGCCCTAATTTCCACAATTGGAACAAGAGGCGGTTCGCTTGCCGTCAAACTTTCTCTTTTGACTTTCGGCATTACGCTTCCTAGTAGCATCAATGTCCATGTCGACCACCTGGTTGTTCATTTTTCGAGGAGCGTTTGTAGAGTTATAATGGACAGTGGGTTGGGAGTGAAAATGGTTTAGGTAGTCGCTGTGGAAGGAGGTGGAGTTGGCAAGGATGGCCTTTTGAGCAGATCTCGCTCTGAGCCGTCCGTCTATTTCGCAGGCAGTATTAATCCAGTCCTGAATGGTGTCCTTTGGTTGAACTTCTTTGTCATATATCTTGTCCATGACGCGCGGGTCTAACCCGCGTTGGAAGTAAGGGACTTGCTCCTTGTCGGAGATATCGGCGTCGGCGGCAATGAGGATGAATTGATTGGAGTATTCATCAACCATCATTCGTCCTTGGGAGAAAGCCATGAGTGCGCTTCGCGCCTTGTCGGTCTTGCCCATCTCCCTAAATTGGAGCTTGAACTTTGTTAAAAAGTCCCTCCAGGTACCTAGATCAGCGGGAGGGTCTGCTCCTACTGATTTGAGGAGGAAGTTCTCGGCCCAAGCTCCTGCCATGCCATATCTCATGCATGAGAGCACAAGGGATATCTTGTCTTGATTGGTCTTGTACCGATCGGATTCTGCTGCGAAAAGAAGGAGGCATTGGAGCATGAATTTCTGGGATTCAATGCGGTTGCCTGTGTAATTGTCTGGGAGTTTGACCTTTCCTCTCCTAGGTTGTACTGTTGCGGAAGGGGGGTCTGTAGAAGTTGAAGCTTGTCCCGACATTTCGGCAAGCGGTTGGTTTCGGGTATTGATCGGTGTTTGGTCTGGTGATGAGTCGGAGCCTGATTGTGAAGTTGTTTCTTCCTGCTCCAAGTCTTCAGGGATTACCGGCACCGGTTCCCTGTATTGGGGTGCTAGTTCCCACTGGCTCTCTACTTCGTTCCAAATATCCTCTTCTTCTGTTCTGTCTTCAAGGGTGAAGTAATAACGCCCGTTTCGGTATGAGCAGTTATCGTAGTTTGGAGGGGCGAATCTGTTATTGTCTTCGTAGACCCAAAATTCCCCTTCGTGCCGGATAGGGCAATTGTTGTGATGGAGTTGGTTATTTATACATCTAGTGCCGGGTGGATATTCCTGGCCTAGGTCTTGCTCCAGAGTGTGTGCGGTAATGCTTTCTTAATGGGGGTCTATTATCCCCACTAAGGAAGGTTGTGAGAGAGAGTGTGGCAGCAAGGTAGTGCGAGCAAGGTAGGGGCAGAAGAGTCTATTCTAGTGTTACGAACTGCTCATTCGGTAACCCCAAGAGTAGGAGGTTCTTCCCTAGGTCACTCAAGGAGGATGTGTGGAACGATGGTCTTGACTGTACGTGTAGCACAGGAGCCAGAGATGTATTGCGATGTAGCAATGGAGGGTCCCGTATGTGAAGATACAGGAGAACGAAGGGTACTATAGGAAGACAGTACCAGAATGAAGAGAATAGACTGAAGAACCTCAGCCTACTCTATGGGCCTTTTATACTACTTTAGGAAACAGGGCGTGAGAATACCATATATGTATCCATAGGTATTCTCTGAGTTGTCTTTCTCAATAACGACTACTCTTGTGCTTCCCCATTCATCTCCTTCCGGCCAGGAAAGACTAGGAGCTCAATGCTCGTTGTGTGAGTAGTTTGTAAGGTGGCATTCTATGCCAGTCGCAATATGGCTCGTGATACTCGACCAACGATAAGGTGATCCATTGGGGGTGGATGACCAAGGCTATTATCTATACCTTGTTGTACGCCTCACCTTGTGAGGCCGCTTGATATTTGTGATGATTGTGTTGGAATAGACCACCGTTAAGGCCCAACAGAACGTGATCATAACAGCACCCAAGCCTCTACCTCGTCTTCGGCCCTTCTCACTCATGGTTGCAGGTGGGAACCCCAGCTTGATCAGTGAACCTTTCACACCATATGCAATACACCCCCATACCATGATGGATTTGCGACCACTCTTGAAGGTTGGCTGTATGTTCTCGGGAAGAAATTCTTCACCTGGTAATCTTGTCACTCTCCTGTGCCCTGGCCTCTCTCCTAACTCCAACTTTGCCTCATCAGTCCAGATAACCTCATTCCAATCCCTTGTCATATTCTCCTTTACCCAAATGAGACGTTTCCGGACAGCCGCTGGTGATAGGAAGGGCTTGTGACGTGCAACTCGGTGGTGATAGCCAGCAAAAGTTGCTATGGTGCAAACTTGTCAGGATGTTACATGTTCAACATGCTCGGAAAATGATGGGATAAGGGTCCAGACAGTGTATACGGATCTCACAAAGGACCCTGCGCTGTGTGCAGCCATCAATGATATGTGGCCAGCCAGATCGAGGGAGACTGTGTCGAGTATGGAATTGGTTCTCACGAGTGACAGTATAATGGCATGCCCCAACAGAAGCACCAGTCAAGGAAGCAATTTTTCGATATGAGTATCCAAGATCATGCAAAGCAAGGATTCGACCTCTTTTTGAGGGTGTAAACTCAGTGGTTCCAGTAGGAGGCATGATTTTCTTAAGACTACTAAGGCTCGGCAACTCATATAGAAGCTTCACGTGACGGTGTTCAAAAACTTTTCGCGGGCACGAGTATAGAGCTTACTAATCAAACTAAAGTCATACCTTATTATAAACTTGCCCATCACTAGAATTGAATCAAGAACCTTATGCTTGCATATCCTAGACTAGTGCTCTAAACCACTAAGCCATAAGGTCTAACTTATTTACCTAGTAACCTAAATAAAATGATATAAATAAGGCAATCTTAACATTTCTGATTTTCTTACACATTTATCTTTCATCTATTCTATATATAAAGGGATCAATAGATACTCTAAAAATTAGGGCTTTTGACATTTGAATTTAGACACTAGGTAATGATATAGTAAACTAATTGAAAATAAAGAATATAATGAAAATAAGATTGTAGCACTTACATAATTTAGATTTGAAATGTGTAAAATTGTAATTGGATTATAGATTCCAATGGGACTATAGTAGTATAGACAATGTCACCTTTACTTGCAGATTTGATTATAAAGTTGATTATAGATAATATATTCTAATTGGCCTAGATTAGTATTTTGAATAATTGGATCTAATTAAAAGAAGAGGTTTTTCCAGATGTACTATTATGATTAGGCTTATTAGGCCCTTGTAACAGTCTATTCCAATAACAATTATCACAACTACTAAGCAGCCTCATGACATGAGGCATACATTATAGTATAGGGTAATATCCTTGGTCATCTACTCTTAGCTGATACTACTATCACTGGCTGAGTATTACAGGCTATATCACAGATGGCCAATACAGGCTTATACATATGAACTTACAGGGAATGGAGCTCCTTGTCCTCCTTGTTGGAAGAAAGCAAGTGAAAAAGCAAGAGTAGTAGCTAAGAGAGAGCAATGACTTAAAGGATACATACAGCATTCTCATAACCTTCCCAAAGTACTATAAGAGGCTTATAGGATGGGCTAAGGATCTTTAGTCTATTCTCTTCATTCTACAGTAGTCCCCAAACTACTATTCTTTGTTTAGTACTATCTCTACAGTACTATCTATAATACTATCCACTCCTGTGCTATGCATATATTTAAGACCTTTGTCCACTCTTCCTTATCAAGCAACCTAGGGAAGAACCTCCTATTCTTGGGGCCATTGAACAAGCAGCCCACAATACTTATCTTGTATCTTGATAATATAGACCTGTTGTGGCCAAGACAAATTGCTTACTGTCTTTCATGTCTTATCTTATCTTATTGAGCTTGACAAGCTTGATAAGTCAGAAAAGACAATCTGTGCATTTTCTGATGCCACATCTAGAATAACTTTGTGGGAAGGATAGATACCACATGCAAGAAGAGGCCCTCTTATAAGTGAGCAAGTGTGAATATATTATTGGCAGTGGATTTATATGACTTAGAGCCTTTGCAACAGCCCTCCAGAGTAAAGTAGTACAGCTCAATGTATTTAATAAGTTCTAGTTTGTGGAATATATTGAAGAAGGCATGGACCAGGAGAACAGTCAGTATACCACCAGGATTTAAGGTGAAAAGCTTGGGCCTTTTCTTCTCCAACTCTTTCTCTAACTCTGCCTGGCCAGCTACCACTTGTTTTAGGCAGTTGCACTTAGCATCTGTGGCAGCTTCTATGTCAGCAGCTACTGGTACCATCTATACTACATGATCTCTGTTATTGCTTGCAGTCCAGATAGCTATAAGGCACTAAGTGGTAGTGGCAGGTTCTTCTTTAGAAAAGTGACTTATCTGTCACACATCTTCAAACTCAGGGGAAGCATAATCAAGGCATATGACTATTAGATGAGGCATGATGAATGTGTAAGGAGTGTATAGTAATAAATAAGATTTCAGTTAAAGGAAGGAAGGGAACTGGAATAAGATAAAGGAAAGCAAGCAAAGTTCAGAGGGTGCTTGCTTGAATAATGCAGAAAGTGATGAAAGAGCTAGCAGATAAATAAGATGAAACTCCATGTCCTCTGGTTGGTCATAGACCTTATTCTAAGGTTAGGTTGTACCTCCCACCCTTAGAAAGCAAGCAATAGATTTGAATGGATCTGAATGGATTTCAAAATATAGGAACATGTTTTAGTAGTAATAAAGTTTTTTTTGTGATTACAAATGTAAATTGAAGCAAATTCTACATAAATGTATCTCAATGGATCTACCTCAATTTGCCTCTAAAAAGTCTAAATTTTAAGAGGGAGAAAGAGGAAAATACATTCAAAAAGATCTACCTCTCCCTTAACCGACTTTTGACTGGGTCTAAAGTTGGAACTTGGGAACAAATGGTATGAGCTTCAGACTGCATGAATCACCGCCCTCACGCCTTTTCCAAGTCACCGTACATTCCACGACCCTGCAGAAACTCTGTTCCCCCCTTGAGATACTGCTGATAGTATCCAAAACACAGTTCCTCTACCTCCTGGATGAAATGCACAGACTTGGCCTTGTCGCACAGAAGAGTATCCAAGTCAATTGTCGGCACAGCCTTGATTGTTGCGCTCGCAATGAGTTCATCGAGCTTGTCCTGCGCATCCAAGGCAATCGAAAACCAACGTTTGAAGAGGGGATGGAAAGGTTCAAGCTCTGGGGAGAGCTCAGTGGGCTTTGAGATCAGGATCATGATACTCATCTTTTTGTCGGCCACTGCCTGCACATCGTCGTCCGATATTCGGGTGAGCCAATCAAGCTCACGGAACGTCGGAGATTTGATAGTCTTCAGGGCAGACCAAAGAACGATCCAAACGAAAGATTCGAGATCGTCGATGGCTGTGTGCAAAGGCCGGCTGTCCCAGGATTCAAGGAGTCGGTGAGACATGAATGGGAGGGTACCCTATGTCGCCATTAGCTGCAACATGATCTTCATACATCGGGACACTTACCGATCGATGTCTCGCGGCTTCGCGCTGGTCCTTCCAACGAATAGCAAGATCGCTATCAATGAGATAGCCATAGCATCGTTTCAGGTGACCAATAGTCTTCAGGAATTCAAATTTGTCGGGGCTAGAGATCGTGAATAAGTATCGATAGGATCGCGTCGTGAATATACACACACGTACCGCAAACAATTATTGTTGAAAATCTGCTCGTCAGTGCGCACGCCTGGGTTCGGGTCGATCAGTAAGTTGCCGACAGACGGATCCCGGTGCAGGACCCCTGCGATGAACAGGTTGAGGTGACCTGTGTAAAATGTTGGCATTGGCAAGCAAAACGGGTGTCGAATGGACAAACCAATCATGCCGTCCACGCCCGCGTACCCGATGAGATCGAGATCGTGACCAACAAGGTCTTGACCCTGCGTCAGAGTGAATAACCGGCGCTGAATGCGTTTCTCGACTACGACTGGGCCATTGTGAAAGTAAACCATAGGTAAAACTCCACACCGCTCGTAGTTGGAGATGTCCGTGAAGATGTGCAACGGGTTCGGTACCGTGAAACCCCCGATCACCTCCACCGCACATCGTCCCTAATAATCCCCAGGGGATATCTGTGGTATATTAGCAATATACCCGGAATCAACCGCGAATATACCCACCTCCCCTCCGGGGATATTCACGGTCGATTCAAGGTAATGTCTTGAATATACCGTGAATATACCTGGGTACTGAGTATATTCACAGTATATTGTGGGTTTATTCAAGCTCGATATCATTCCAATCACTTTATATGCGCTCCATAGATAGAGAAATAAATATATTAACAAATCATAAAACTAATACATGCTATTGAAGGCTACACGACAATTCTAAGGCTTGAAAGATCTACAAAATATACTTGAAGAGGCGAGAGGTGCGAATCCCGGTTAGATGTTCCCCCGCATACGCAAGCAGCCACGGCGCGCATCAGGGATGGGACGACCAGCACCTTGACGCAAGAATCTATTGCGGTGGCGGGAGCGGTGCGTCCGCGCGTGGCCTCGAATTCGAGGAGTACATTTTGGGGGGTGCGTCGGGCTGCGGCACCGCGCTGTCGAACACGAGCACATCTGGTAGCACGCCACGCGCACAAACGCAGCCGCTGGCGAGTGCATCGGTGCCGGCAACGTAGAGGCGCATCCTGCGGACAAGCGGGGTGAGCATGCGTGTCAAGGCTGAGAAGATCAGTGCGGGAAGAGACAAGGTCACCAGGAAGGGTTGCAGCTTGATAAGGTTGGCGAGTGCAGGGAGCGAGGGGAATGGAAAGAATGCGGTGTAGTGCTGGGGTCAGTACTGCCGTGCGGGGGGTTAGCACTGTGACACGGAGAGCCCAGATGAACACTGGCCTCACTGATGTTGCTGCTGCTGCTGCTGCCCCGACGACATTGGCACTTGCGCGCGCACCGCAGACTCTGAGGCTAATCCGAGCCACCATGCGCATGAGAAACACAGATGCTAGCACCCACGCCAACGCCACCAAGCTCAGCCTGTGCTTACCCTTGATCTCATCCATCCAACGTTCGCGCTCACACCCGCAATACCCACCGTTCTGACAATTCTTGCCGCACACACGTCGTAGGCTGTGCTTGCAATCTCCTTCAGTCCCACCCCGGCCCGCCCTAAATGGACGCATATATGCGCTCTGATCCCGCATTTTCAGGCATTAGATCTGATTATATGAGAAAACCGGAACTATAGAGCATATGGAAACATGTTTCAGTGGGAGAAAGACTCACCAAAATATGTGCACACTGGAGGCTCCTAGAGAGTAAGACGAAGGGAGCACTTAAGAGAAATCTCGACGCTGTCCGACGACGCGCACTCATCAGGTGACCGTCGAAATGGATGAGTCATCTCCCAGTTGGGATTGACTGGGGGATATTTGAGGGATATTCCCTGACGAGTATATTCCAGGTAGATTCCAGGTATATTGCTAATATACCCCGAATATCCCCTGGGGATATTTGGGGGCAATGTGCGGTGCTCTGGGATGCCGTGTTGTCCGCTGACCTGTGAAAACATCTCCGTCTCAACCTTGGCTGTACTCTCGATGGGCCAGGAATCCTTCATCACTAGGCTGGTCATCTTCGACCAGTCGATACTCTCTTTCCAATGTACATCGACGTTCGTCCATGTGGGTGGAGTGATTCCCAGAAGTCGGCACCATGCAGTGTCGCTGGTCTTCTTCTGCACTTGGGTCAAGTGGCTGGACGGCTCTGGCGTGTTCGACGGAGGTTGTTGCGTGCCCGTCACGTCGCCGAGAGGCGATTGGACGTACCTCATCCCCCGCTTGCGCTGAAAAAGAACTAAATAAGTGATCCAGGACCACGACTAGCAAGAGACTCACGTCAGTCTCTAACGGCCCGACAAGTTGAGCTGTTCGAGATCTCGTTGCACAACGATGCATGTAACCTGTATGCGTATTCGGCTGTTGTCTTGTTGTGCATCTGCCCTTGATTCTGGCTCAGGCTTATGCTCACGTGGGGTCCTCACTTGAACGATGCCTTTCGTATTGTGTCCTTTCCTCTTCCATGGCTCCTTCTGTCCCTCCTTCCCCGACCCGTCCTCTGGTCTCTCTTGTATCTGCTCGGGGAGATTGGCTGCAGGGCCAATGCGGTAGACATGAGTAGCGCGCCCACGGACACAGATTCGTCTACAAAATGTCTTCGACCACCTCCAGAAGGTTGGAGCAGGCGGAGGAATCAAGAAATGTAGGGTCCTCTCTAGCATAACCTGACACGGGTCATTCCCGGCGCGCTCCCTGTCGCAAGCAGCAAGGCCAAAGATGCCTCCTACAAAGGTTGTGAGGCCCTCCTTCTTCGTGAGGTCGAGCGCTGGCGTCAGGAACAATCCGAGGCGCGTGTACCAACAGAATCGGGCCTCAGAGGTGCGATGGTTAACTGCAATGACTAGGGCATACCACCGTGAACCTTCTTCCAACATCGAACGACCATAGGTGTTGGCCTGCTTCAATAACTCGAGCCAGTCGTCCTTGACCTCAATCCCAACTTCGATCTCGCGCCAAGGTACCTTCTCCATGGGTTTGAGCTTCCTAAGACAACCCGTAAGATCTGGCTTGAGCTTTCCCTTTCCATCAACTAGGGCATCAGTGACACGGTCATAAATGTTGAACACCAAGGATCGGAGTTAGGATCTCGCCACTTGAACTTCGGGACGAGCACCCTCGAGGGCCTTAGCAAGCAGAGTGTTGAGAGGTAGGTAACTGTCTCTTTCGCCCGCCACTGCGACACGGGGAAATCCTAAAGGCTCTTCAAAATAACCATCAATGACCTTCTGGCTAGGAAACCAATTCGAGTTCGCGCTCTTGGTGCAGTCGCAACTCATGATCGTAGCGCAGGTACGTCTTACATATAGTCAGCCAGAAACTCCACATGCTGGGAGAATGTGTTCCATTATCAGAAGGAAAACGGGCGCGTAGAGCCGAGGTTCTCAGGACTAAGACGCAGGCGGCAAAGTATGCAGATATACAACAGCGCCAGCTGATGCCATTGAGCACACTCTCAGATACGGAAGAGCAAATATGAGTTGTATCTTCTGCGTCGTTGCGCGGTCTCCTGAAAGCACGGCTGCAGCATCTGCCTTACCATCTTGACGCTCATATTCGGTCGCGTGGAGCTGTTCGTGACACTCATGGGCCATGTTGTTCTCGGTCTGGAGAGCACGTTACCCATCCCGTAAATGGTTAGGTATGTCACCCTCTATTAACCTGACCCACGTTTGTTGACTCGGGACGGTTGTAGTAATTTCAAGCAGAAGTCCCTGTACGGATTCCGAACGTCAACTCTGCTAGGCTGGGCAGGGGGAGATTCATTCAAGTAGGTAGCGCAGAGCTCTTGCAGGTCGCCATATCATTGAACTGTATTCGCCCAGGATGGTATATTTCTTCTTGCAAGGGTCGCCATTGCAATTCAAAGTAGGGGATCATAGTTGCTGCAAAGATTGTTCTATATCACAAGGTCGACCGGAACTTCGCTCCAGTGGTTCACAGATGCCCAGTTTCCTATATGGTTGATTGAACAGCGTCGTATTGACTTGGTCATGTCTGAACTTCTAATAACATTACAAACTCGAATCTAAAGTTGGAACTTGAGCACAAATAGTGTGAGCTTTAGACGGCATGAATCACCGCCCTCACGCCTTTTCCAAGTCACCGTACATTCCACGACCCTGCAGAAACTCTGTTCCCCCCTTGAGATACTGCTGATAGTATCCAAAACACAGTTCCTCTACCTCCTGGATGAAATGCACAGACTTGGCCTTGTCGCACAGAAGAGTATCCAAGTCAATTGTCGGCACAGCCTTGATTGTTGCGCTCGCAATGAGTTCATCGAGCTTGTCCTGCGCATCCAAGGCAATCGAAAACCAACGTTTGAAGAGGGGATGGAAAGGTTTAAGCTCCGGGGAGAGCTCAGTGCGAGGCTTTGAGATCAGGATCATGATGGTCATCTTTTGGTTGGCCACTGCCTGCACATCGTCGTCAGATATTCGGGTGAGCCAATCAAGCTCACGGAACGTCGGAGATTTGATAGTCTTCAGGGCAGACCAAAGAACGATCCAAACGAAAGATTCGAGATCGTCGATGGCTGTGTGCAAAGGCCGGCTGTCCCAGGATTCAAGGAGTCGGTGAGACATGAATGGGAGGGTACCCTATGTTGCCGTCAGCTGCAACATGATCTTCATACATCGGGACACTTACCGATCGATGTCTCGCGGCTTCGCGCTGGTCTTTCCAACGAATAGCAAGATCGCCATCAATGAGATAGCCATAGCATCGTTTCAGGTGACCAGTAGTCTTCAGGAATTCAAATTTGTCGAGACTAGAGATCGTGAATAAGTATCGATACAGTCGCATTGGGAATATACACACACGTACCACTCACGTACCGCAAACAATTATTGTTGAAAATCTGCTCGTCAGTGCGCACGCCTGGGTTCGGGTCGATCAGTAAGTTGCCGACAGACGGGTCCCGGTGCAGGACCCCTGCGATGAACAGGTTGAGGTGACCTGTGTAAAATGTTGGCATTGGCAAGCAAAACGGGTGTCGAATGGACAAACCAATCATGCCGTCCACGCCCGCGTACACGATGACATTGAGGTCATGACTGACAAGGTCTAGACCTTGGGCGAGAGTGGATAACCGGCGCTGAATGCATTTCTCGACTACGACTGGGCCGTGGTGAGAGTAAACCATGGAGAGGAGGCCACACTGCTCGTGGTTGGAGATATTCGTGAAGCCTGCGAGGATGACACTCGAGTTAAAGTCCGGGTAGAGATAGGATCTGGAAGAGAGTTTGCGAGAGGCATAGTAAATGAGGATGTGAGGTACAAACGGCAGCGAGCCGACGCGCGTCGCAAACAAGCCCAAATTGAGAGAGCCAAGTGGCCAACGGATCCTAGCCCAACATCCGTATCCTCCGACATAACCTGCTCGCCGTTTGACGGCCTTGACGACCCTTCCCTTCCCTTCCCTTCCCATGGACACTTCAAAGCCAATCGCATTCTCGGAGCACCTCCAGCTCTCCAGCTTGGGCGTGCAGCCTGCATCCATCTCCTTCCAGGTCCGTCGCGACTCTCGTTACTGCTTCGCTGTCCGGACACTCACACTCCATATCGCGCGCTAGACACTGACCCTCGAGTCCGACCACTTCATTTGTGTGCGAGAGAAGGTTAATGAACAGAACCAGGTCGTCATCATCGACCTTGCAGACGCCAACAATGTCATGCGTAGACCTATCACCGCCGATTCGGCCATAATGCATCCTCACAAAAAGATATTGGCGTTGAAATGTGAGTCTTGCCAGTCTGATGGGGGGAGTGCCGAGGGCGTACGTGGACCGCTTTGGACCGCTCTGACACGGCCTGCATCACTTAGCTGCCCGGACACTCCAAATCTTCAACATCGAGACGAAGCAGAAGGTCAAGTCGCATGTCAACAACGAAGACATCGTATTTTGGAAGTGGATCACAGACACCACACTCGGAATGGTCACTGACACCGCGGTGTACCATTGGAGCATCGCGGACACCACAACGCCTCCTCAGAAGGTTTTCGACCGCCATGCTACTCTCGCCGGCTGCCAGATCATCAACTACCGCATCTCCGCCGACGAGAAGTGGATGGTGCTTATCGGCATCTCCGGGAACTCAACCAACCCTTCCGCGTTCAAGGTCAAGGGCTCCATGCAGCTGTACAGTAGGGAACGCGGTGTCAGTCAACCTATCGAGGGCCATGCTGCTGCATTCGCGGAAGTGAAGTTGGACGGTCACCAACACCCCACAAAGCTCTTTGCGTTCTCGGTGCGGAGCGGCAACGGTGCCAAGGTACGTTGTGCTACAAACACACCGTTTGGCTTTGCGTTGACACACGTCAATAGCTCCACGTCGTCGAGATTGACCATCAGGCGCCTGACCCTGTGTTCACAAAGAAGGCTGTCGATGTCTACTTCCCTCCCGAAGCTACGAATGATTTCCCCGTGGCCATGCAAGTCTCAAAGAAGCATGGTATTGTCTACCTCGCGACGAAATACGGGTTCATCCACCTCTACGACCTCGAGTCGGGCGCGTGTATTTACATGAACCGCATATCCGGCGAGACGATCTTTGTCACCTCCGAGCACGAGGCGACGCATGGTATTTTGTGTATCAACAGGAAGGGCCAGGTGCTCAGCGTTAGCGTCGACGAGCAAACTCTGGTTCCGTATATTCTTCAGACGCTCAATAACACGGAGCTCGCCTTCAAGCTCGCAAGCAGAGGCAATCTGCCTGGTGCAGATGACCTGTATATCAAGCAATACCAGCAGCTTTTCCAGAGTGGACAATTCGGCGAGGCGGCCAAGATCGCAGCCAACTCACCACGGGTGAAAAATGTTGGCTTATTGGAGTGTTCAGAGATGCTGATAGCCGTTCTTCGGTTTCTAGGGCATTTTGCGTACGGCGCAGGTGATTGAGACGTTCAAGCAAGCCCCGGCACCTCCGGGCGGACTATCGCCTATCCTGCAGTACTTCGGTATCCTCCTTGAGAAGGGCGAACTCAACCACCTGGAGTCAGTTGAGCTTGCTCGCCCTGTATTGCAGCAGGGGAGGAAGCAGTTGTTGGAGAAATGGCTGAAAGAGAACAAGGTACGATAATAACTACTTGGGTATTTAGTGTAGCGGGAACTCATCCTTTTCTAGCTTACGTGCAGCGAAGAGCTTGGAGATATTGTTCGCCTCCATGATATGACACTGGCTCTGAGTGTCTACCTTCGCGCGAACGTCCCGAACAAAGTAATCGCGTGTTTCGCAGAGACAGGGCAGACGGAGAAGATCTTGCTCTATGTGAAAAAGACTGGTTATACGCCAGACTTTGTTGGCCTCCTGCAGCATGTCATGCGCACCAACCCCGAGAAGGGAGCAGAGTTTGCTAGTCAGCTTGCGAATGATGAGTCTGGTCCTCTGATCGATATTGAGCGGGTATGTATAGCTCCATCCAAGGTTATGGAAGAGCTGGACTGATTAGATTATCACAGGTTGTCGACATCTTCATGTCCCAGAACATGATCCAGCCAGCTACATCGTTCCTGCTGGACGCCCTCAAAGATAACAAGCCTGAGCAGGGCCATTTGCAGACCCGTCTCCTCGAGATGAACTTGATTCATGCCCCTCAAGTCGCGGATGCCATTCTCGGAAATGACATGTTCTCTCATTACGATCGTCCGCGCATTGCGAATCTTTGTGAGAAGGCTGGTTTGCTACAGAGGGTGCGTCCATCCATTGCAGATAAGAATTCATCCTGACTGATGCTGTGCAGGCTTTGGAGCACTATGAAGATCTGGCTGACATCAAGCGGGCAATCGTGCATACCAACATCTTGGCACCAGAAGTGAGCTTCATGCTGTTTCGACTTCATTCCCACAAACCTGATGCTGATTGCCAACCTTAGTGGCTTGTCACTTATTTCAGCCGGCTCACGACCGAACAGTCCATGGCATGCATGCAAGAGATGTTGCGTGTCAACATTCGTCAGAACCTTCAGATTGTTGTTCAGATCGCGACGAAGTACTCTGATATCCTCGGCCCGGTGAAGCTCATCGAGATGTTTGAGTCGTACAAGAGCTTCGAAGGCGAGTTCATTATCTGGTGCCTTGGTATTGTACTCATCGCTTTGCCATAGGCCTCTACTATTACCTCGGCTCGGTCGTCAACCTTAGCGAGGATCCTGAGGTCCACTTTAAGTACATTCAGGCAGCAACACGCACTGGCCAAATCCGCGAAGTTGAGCGCGTCTGTCGGGAGAGTAACTTCTACAACCCAGAGAAAGTTAAGAACTTCCTCAAGGAGGCCAAGCTCGCGGATCAGCTGCCCCTTATCATCGTCTGCGACCGCTTTGACTTCGTTCACGACTTGGTTCTGTACCTCTACCAAAACGGTCTCACAAAGTTCATCGAGGTATATGTCCAGCGCGTTAACTCTGTTCGCACGCCTCAAGTCGTCGGTGGTCTGTTGGATGTCGATTGCGACGAGACGACAATCAAGGGACTACTCGCATCCGTCACTGGCAACTTCCCGATCGACGAACTTGTGCACGAAGTCGAACAGAGGAACAGGCTGAAGCTCATCTTGCCATGGTTGGAGGCGCGTGTGCAGGCCGGCAGTCAAGATGCAGCGGTCTACAATGCCATGGCCAAGATTTTCATCGACAGCAACAGCAACCCCGAGCAGTTCCTCAAAGAGAACAACGTCAGTTTCGAACCATTTCCTATTGAAGTTTGTGCTTATTTGCATTGCCTACAGCTGTACGAGCCGTTGGTGGTCGGCAAATTCTGCGAGGCCCGTGATCCCTACCTCGCATACATCGCATACGCCAAAGGGTTCTGCGACGATGAGCTCATCGCCATTACGAACGAGAACTCCATGTTCAAGCAGCAAGCTCGTTATTTGGTCAAACGTCGTCAGCCTGATCTTTGGGCGCAGGTGTTGTCTTCTGAGAACATGCACCGCCGTCAGCTTATAGATCAGGTGCGCAAACCTTTTAAAAATGCAGCTTCGACATCGTCTATATAGCTAACTGTGCCCTTGTGCAGATTACTGCCACTGCCATCCCAGAGTGCACGGACCCCGACGATGTCTCTGTCACTGTCAAGGCATTCCTCTCTGCTGACTTGCCCATCGAGCTCATCGAGCTCTTGGAGAAAATCATCATTGAGCCCTCGCCCTTCAGCGAGAACCGCAACCTCCAAAACTTGATGTTGCTGACAGCGATCCGTGCGGACAAGGGCAAGGTTGTCAACTACATCAACAAGCTCCAGAACTACGACAGCGCAGAAATTGCGAAGATCGCGACTGACCACGGGCTGTACGAGGAGGCACTGACGATCTACAAGAAGTACGAGCAACATGCCGAGGCCATCAACGTCCTCGTGGAGTACATTGTGTCTATCGACCGCGGTCTCGATTATGCCAACAAAGTCAACCGGCCTGAGGTTTGGAGTCGACTCGCCAAGGCTCAGCTTGATGGCTTGCGGGTCAAGGACGCAATCGGTTCTTAGCAATTTTCGCATCCACTTGTTATGTGTACTCACAATTATTTTGCCCTGTGTAGATTCCTACATCAAGGCAGAGGATCCATCGAACTTCCCTGAAGTCATTGAGATCGCGAACCATGCTGGCAAGCACGACGATCTTGTCCGCTTCCTCCAAATGGCCCGCAAGACTCTCCGTGAGCCGAAGGTCGACACTGAGTTGGCGTATGCATATGCAAAGACCGACCGCCTCCACGACATGGAGGATTTCCTGAACATGACGAACGTTGCAGATGTGCTTGAAGTCGGAGAGAAGTGTTTCGAAGATGAACTGTACCAGGCTGCGAAGCTGCTCTTTTCCAGCATCTCAAACTGGGCCCGTCTTGCAACAACTCTCATTTATCTTGGCGAGAACCAGTCCGCTGTGGAGAGTGCTCGCAAAGCCGGAAACACACAGTGAGTTATCTATCGCTTTCATATGTGAGTGAAACGCTCATTGCTCTCCAGGGTGTGGAAACAAGTGCACGCTGCCTGCTTGGAGAAGTCGGAGTTCCGCTTGGTGCGTACATCGCTGTGGAATCCTGCGGCGATTACTGACCGCATTCTATCCAGGCACAAATCTGTGGTCTCAATATCATTGTGCATGCTGTGAGTAATTCATAAAAGGTCTGAAGTTTGTCTATAATTTACCTCGCTTTGCAGGAGGAGCTTTCGGGATTGATTCACGGCTACGAACGGAAAGGTCACTTCAATGAGATCCTATCATTGCTGGAAGCTGGTTTGAGCCTTGAACGTGCTCATGTACGCTTTTCTTTTCCGTCTAGCGTCATATCATCTTACCGACTTCATTTGTAGATGGGTATCTTTACTGAGCTCGCTATCCTCTATAGCAAATACCGGCCGGATAAATGTATGATTTTCTTAGAGCTTCTTGGCATGAAATTAGCTGACGCTGTTCTTAGTGATGGAGCATTTGAAGTTGTTCGTCTCTCGCATCAATATCCCCAAGGTTATCAAAGCTAGCGAGAAGGCACACCTCTGGCCGGAACTGGTTCTGCTGTACGTCAAATATGACGAATATGATAACGCTGCCTTGGCTATGATTGAGCGCTCTGCGGATGCTTGGGAGCACAACCAGTTCAAAGATGTTGTTGTTCGTGTAGCCAACGTAGAGATGTAGGTCTCAGCCTCTCATCATTTGCTCCCAGATTAACCTCGATTCTATTGTAGCTACTACAAGGCTTTGTCGTTCTACCTCCAAGAGCAGCCGACGCTACTCACCGATCTCCTCACGGTCCTCATTCCTCGCATTTCTCACGATCGCGTGGTTCGCATGTTCCGTCAAATAGATCATATTCCGCTTATCCGGTCATATCTCATTGCTGTCCAGCACGTATGTCATATATGCCCTATGATCTCTTCAATGATTGCTGAAAGCTCATGACTGAACCCAGTTGAACATCGAGGCCGTAAATGACGCATACAACGACTTGTTGATCGAAGAGGAGGATTACAAGACTCTTCGGGACTCGATCGATAGCTTCGACAACTTTGACAATATTGCACTTGCGAAGCGATTAGAGCGCCATGTTCTGCTTGAGTTCCGACGACTTGCTGCGCATCTGTACAAGGTCTGTTCTGTTTCGCTCAGCTTTCCCACCTTCCCTTTATTCATCATTACTTATCCAGAAAAACAACCGGTGGGAGGAGTCACTCGCGCTATCGAAGCAAGACAAGCTCTACAAGGACGCTATGGTCACTGCGGCAACGTCAGCATCAATTGAAGTCGCCGAAGACCTCTTATCCTACTTCGTGGATATTGGCAACAAGGAATGCTTCGCCGCGCTGCTGTACATTTGCTTTGACTTGTTGCGGTCGGACGTCGTAGAGGAGCTGTCATGGCAGCACGGACTGAATGATTTCTATATGCCCTACAAAATCCAAAATCAGCGGACATTGGTGGACAAAGTGAGTGTTTGATTGGAAATGAATATCTGGAGTCTGACCACCCACTCGGTTTTGCTGTGTAGTTGGCAAGCTTGGAGAGGGAGGTCAAGGAGAGGTCTCAAAAGGAGACTCAAAAGGAGCAGCAGGAGGCAGATGCTCCAATTATCAACCCTGGCTTCGGCAACCGACTGCTCTTGACACAGGGCAACGGGTGAGCCATCTGGATTGGCCTTGTGTCTGCTCTGACGTTCGTTGTGGCACGTTCCCTAGATTCCCGAGCCAGGCTCCTCCACCGATGATGAACGGAGTTGGTATGAGCGGCTTTGCTCCTGTAAGTAGATGATCACTGTCTGTCTGATCCTTCTGACTGATCGACTGTATGATGTTGTGCAGCAAATGACTGGGTTCGCTGGATATTGATCAGGCAAGGCGGCCTGATCAGGACTTTATACATGTACAACTGTTCGCATAATGTCGTTATTCTCGCAATTTTTTTATGTCTTCGTGCTCGTTCTGGATTGTTGTTCCTAATCGCATGTTCAATTTTGATTTCTCATCGCAAATTGGAGTGGACGATAATGTGACGGTACTGTCAATTGTACCAAGACAACCAAAGTTCTGTAGGGCATCAACAGTGTCATGAATATCTGGGGCAGAGATAATAGCGAGTGGTAAGGTATGGTTATGCATACAAAATCAGTACATTGCGGGCACGATGCAGTGTGTAGGGTGAATGGGATCGGGGTAAAAAGGGAACGTAGGCGCGGGTGCACGTCGCTGTAAACATGTATATAGACCGTAAGAAGACGAAACGGAGAAAAAAAATCAACAATCGAAAACCTGTCAACAGCGAGAGGAAAACAAGACTATGATTGATCAGGAGGTAGAGAGGGCAACCATGGATCATAGGTATCGGGGGGTATCCAAACGTCCGTTTCGGCGGCGAGGGGGTAAGGAGACAGCGTGGGGGACGTGAGGGAGGACGTGAGGGACAGCAGGGGGGTGACGGTTTGTCGTTACATGACGACACAGCCCCCATTCTTGCCGGTGTAGCCGCCGGCGCCCTTTGCGCGTGTTGTGAGCGAGACGCGCGCGGCCTCGTAGAATACTTCTGTCACGCCGCGATTATGCTTTGAGCTGCATTCTGAATAGGAGGGGGTGCCAACATTCAACACGAAGATATAAGGGGAGGCCAGGGTGCGAGGCAATGTGCGTACCAAGATAGCGAGAAGCTCGTATTCGACGTGCGACAGAAAGGCCTTCCTCGTACTGCACGGGCTGAATACCGTATCGTGAAAGTCGTTCTTTGACTGCGCGGTCGTCTCGCAGGTCGCATTTCAGGGCTAGAAGTGAAAAACGTGAGGAAGGTGATGCGGGCACGATATCACGAGTGAGACACCCGTGGAGCGGTGGAGTCACGGAGATGGACATACCGACGAGGACGAGCTGTCACGGGTGATGAGGGAGGTGACAGGACGTGAGACCGATGGTCGGGGAACAAGCGGCTGATTGCTCAACGTACTTTGACACCGGGGCAGTATTCTAGAATTTCGTCTATCCACTGTGACGACGAGGGCATGGCGATGAGAGGTGCAATTCGGGCGTGGCGAGAGCGCATGAGAGAAAAGGAAATGGACGGACCTTGGATTCTACGTTTTCTAGAGAAGTCGGGTTGTCGACCTGTTGGAGAGGCGGTCAAACGCCGAATCGGAACATGCGAGGGGACGGGGATCGGACGAGGGGGGACGCACGGAATAGCATATCATGACGACGTGCGTTTCCGCATAGCTGAGGGACCGCAGACGGTCGAACTCTTCTTGCCCTGAAGACGACGAGAGGGAAGGTGACGGTGTGCTGAGATTGAGTTCCGGGTGGGGATGGAAACTTGGCGTACCAGCGGTGTCCCACAAGCTCAATTCCACGAGTTGGTCGTCAACGTATAGGTCATGTACATAATTTTCAAAAACAGTGGGTTCACTGTCGGACGGATGTCAGGACGAGCGCGCGGGGGTGGCAGCAGGAGGGGGTGGGATGAATGAGGACGGAGAGAGGGACACACTATACTTGGGTGAAGAAGCCCCTCGTGAAGACATTAAGCAGAGATGTTTTGCCTTGGAGGGATGTGATATGGATGGGAGATATGCCAAAGAAAGAAAGGGAGCAACGGACCACAGGCACCATCCCCGCACACGACTACCTTCCTCTGCAGCTGGATCACATGCGGCGTCAGCAACCCATAATCGGTTCGTCAAGCACGGAAGGACAGACTGGGCGGCCGCGGCCGAATGCTGGTGATCTGGAGGAGCTTCCGCACAGTGGCATCGGTGGTTGAGGGAGGAAAACGAGGCAAGGTCAGGCGGCGCACGGTGTCAGACTGACGCGTTCCGGCCATAATTCATTCACGGCCCACGTGCGCGCCATCCGCATCGACACTTGCAATCGCTCGACTCTCTCTCTCTTCGCAGCGCAGAGGGATCAAATGCGCTCTCGTCACCACGGCTGACTGCGACCAGGGCTGTGCGACCGGTGGGCCATGCCCAGACCCTCAAATAATAAATTGCGCGTGCGCGTTTCCGGGACTGGTGATAAGTACTAGTATGGGACTAATCAGGCGGTGCAAGCAATATGTTATTTTATGGAGAGTCTGATGCAGATGCTTGGCGATATTTGTGTGCGCCGCTGTGCTTGTGCACTCCTCGGCATGGCTACATGAGTACATGAGCATATCGCCAGACATGGATCTGTGAATGATATGGAAATGCTGATGGCGTTGATGGGACTGTGTGGGAGGGGCGGGCTCATTGAGGAACCATGATTTGCAGCTGCAAGCAGAGGGCGGACGGGTTGAAGTACGGTTGACTGTGGACAGGCTGGAAGGATCGAGAACGAGATTGGATTTGATCGGGGACGGGATGCCATTGGCCGCGATGGGCTGCGATGGGTCTCGAAATGATATGACTTACATAACGTCGTCATCAGAAAGGGGCAATAGCGCCGGTCAGCGGGTGCCCGACTGTGGTCAAGCGCCTGTCCGCTATTTACTGGCCTCAGTGCACAACACCCTCCGTCCTCTCTCCTCTCTCCTCTCTCCCACCACAATGTCCTCCTCCTTCAAGCGTCAGGATCCCCCTACCCCCGCACCAGAACCCGTGAAGAAGCGCAGACGTGGCGCTACCAGGCTCTCGTGCGCAGAGTGCAGAAGGTCTCGTCTTCGTCCGTTCTTCCGCCTTGTTCCCTGCTCATCTCTGCTTACAGATTGAAGCTTCGCTGCGATCGCAACATTCCCTGCAGCTCTTGCGTCAAGCGTGGCTGCGGAGCCATCTGTCCCGACGGTATTTCGTCCTGCTTCTCTATTGGGCTTTCGACCCCTTCTTACTCGCGTCATAGGTTCTCTCACTACGGGTCAAGGAAACCGGTATGTCCCCACCTCTTTCTGTCTTCCCCACACTTCTCACCACCGCCTATTAGATTTGTCCTCGCTTCCACCCAGGAACTCCACGAGAAGATTACCGAACTCTGTACACGCGTCCGTGAACTCGAAGACGCCCTCCGCGCGTCCCACAATCAGACCGCTTCCGACACACATCCTCTTCTCTCCGAAGACCTCTTGCGGGTCAAGGCTCCTCTTCAACGAGACGTGTCATTACGCAGCCACACCATCACAAATCAACCCGAGGACGACGACACAAATCCAGACGACGTGGACTCGTTCGGAACCTTATCAATCTCACATACCGGCCAAACAAAGTACTATGGCCAACCAGCCAACTCTTGGGTCAGTCTTTTTTTGGACTCCTCTAACATGTCGTTCTGACCTTGATATATCCCGATTAAGTATTTTCTCCAGGTAGGGTCTTTGTCCTCTGACGACACGTCGAGTAGCTTGACTCACCTCGACCTCTCAGAATGAGGACATGGAAGAAGAAAACCCCGACGACCGAAGTGCCGAGCTCAAGAAGATACTTCCTCCTGAAATCCTCGAGATAAGCTCGGCTTTCCGCCTTGCTCCCATGAATCAGCAGTCGTCCGACGCGATCAACGACAGACTTCGCAGTCTGTACTGGTATCTACCTCCCGCGGATAAGGCTGCCGAACTTCGCGACATCTATTTCTCCCATGCCGCCTGGATGTACGCTGCTCGAGATGATTAGCCTAAAATATCTTATTAATCTTGATCTAGGTATAATCCCATTCAGCCAGCCGATTTCAATGAAACGGTATATTCGGCAATCTACAAGTCCCAGGTCTCGATGACGACGCCGGACGAGCCGCTTATTATTCGCTCTCAGCGCTTAGCGCTCATGTTCATGGTTCTTGCCATTGGTTGTCTGATGGACTCGCGCTTGCCTGCGTACAGCACAGAGGCAGAGAAATATCACCAGCTAGCGCGTGCGACGCTGTTTCAGAACAGCATCTTTGATGAGCCAACCTTGGGCACCGTGCAGACGCTGGTAAGTTTTCACAGGCCGCTCACTCGTTATTTCGCGGACTGAGCACCCATCCTGCAGTTCCTGATGACTTTTTATCTGTTTTTCGCTGATCGACACGGCGCGAACGCCGGTTCTCGCTGGGCCATCATGGGCATGGCTGTCAAGCTGGCGCAGGGCGTAAGGACATACTATATCTTATGCCGTCACAGATTTGGCTGACGTGCCGTTACGTTTGACAGATTGGGCTACGTGAGTAATCTTTTGATCAAACTCATTAGGGCGCTCGATTCACAAATAACGCCTTGCGGTATGTAGACCGCGATACTGGGCGATTGGACATTGAGCCCGAGGAAACCCGCAAAAGGCGGGAAATCTTCTGGGAGTTGTATGTCTATGATTCTTGGCAGGTATGAAGACGGTCTCATGGCGGCATCTAGTCCTGCTTATTCTCATGTGTTGTAGTGCCTCACTTTCGGACGCCCACCAGCTTTCGTGATGGCCCAGATCGACTGTAAGCTGCCCCATCAGAATATTCCGGCAACAGAAGAAGCTTGTGGGTGACATCGTGGCATTTTTACGGTATTTCTACAAGGTCTGATCAACTTTTATCTCCTTCTGTCCTTTAGTCCACGCCTGGAAACACCGATTTTCTTCCATTGGGATGTCAGTCGTGCATGACCAGGCTTTCGGCGCCAAGACACCCACCTACGCCACAATCCTTCAGCTGGATCGAAAGCTGCGAGCATGTCCAGTTCCTCCTATTCTTCAAATCGCTGGCTTTGGAAACTCCACCGAGTCCCAACTCAATCTGGTCCCTGAGTCTGTGCCGCTCATCATGCAGCGTCATTTGGTCCTAGCGGTGCGCGAGATGAGTAAGCACCCATGCTCCTTTCTCCCGATCATCAAGCAAGACTTGCATGATACAACTTAAGGAGAAACATGCTCATCTCATCTCATCGGCTTGCGGTTGTAGATCTACTGTACATGCATCGCAGCTTCTTCGCGCGCGCACTCAGCGATCATCCCAAAGATCCTCTTGGGAGTCCATACGGGACATCTGTCATTGCAGCGTACCGCAGCGCGGGCTCCCTTGTCGCGCTTATTCGCAACTTACACTCTCAAGCCAAAGAGCCCATTGAGAGAATGTGGTTCCTGTGGACACATATGTTCTCTTGCGCGGTGAGTATCCCATATTGCATTAGGCCCGGAATGGTAGCTAATATGTTCGTCGAAGATTGTTCTGGGCGCGATTGTTACTCGGTGTCCCTCTATGAGTCTAGCTCCCTCCGCTCTTGTTCAGCTGGATTCAGCTTGCGAACTCTTCTCGAGGACGGCTCAAGGTTTTAGAGCGGAGAAAGTGCTGGTACGTGGCCATGTTTATCGTTCAAGTATCTATCATTCAAGGAGGGTCGTATCTCAGGAAATCATGATGAAGCTGCGTCAGAAGGCTCGCACGAGTCTACAAACGTTCAGGGATGGGAAGGGCGTTCCAACATCGCGATACAAAGCACGCGCACCATCGACGTCGTCTGTGGATGAAGACGAAGAAAACGATGAGCTCCTCATGCTCGGGGGCAAGATGCGTCTGGTCTCTAAGAACCAGAATTCGACTGCTGCCTCGTCACCAATCCTCATAGAGCATTCGCCTACTTCCATGAACCCGGTCGTACCGTTGCCGCTGAATCAAGCCAGCGAAAGCTCAATGCATCCCAACGTGGTCGACTATCTGCGCACGTTTGTACCGACCCCAGCGCCAATGCCCAGCGCCAATCCATCACAATTGATGCCGAACGCGATGAACACCGTCCCAATGGTCATTCAGTCAGCTACATCGGGTCTCGCAGTGGGCAGTGGCGCCCTTGTGGGTCTCCCGGCACAAGCGCATTCTCATAGTGTTCCCAGCAACGCCGCCACCACATTGCAATTCCAGCAACCGGACCCCTCGCTTTTCGATTTCACTCCTGTTCCTAACTTTGCCACGTCTGTATCATATCAGCCTTCTCAGCCACAGGCCGCGCAGCCAATGCAACAGCAGCAAAACGCGCTCGACTTGACTTTCCCGCAGTACTTTCCCGTGTTTGACTACAGCGCGAGTGGGATGAACGGGATGGGAATGGAAGGATTCTATGCCATGGACATGAACGGGGTGATGTCCGAGGAGCCGCGGGGACACTCTTCGTCGGCAACAACGCCGGAGTCGATGCAGGGCACATGGCAGGAGTTTGTCGCGCAGCTTGGGATGACATGAACATTGCTTCATCTCTAGGGACGTTGTCTTTTCTTGGGTCCGCTGTATAGGCGTTTCGCTATCTTTTCCCGATGTATTTTTTTTGTTCCCAAAAGTTGTACCGCTATAACTTGCCTAGTGTTCTAGAGCCCCCCTCTGCGTAGGTCAACCTGTATTCGATCCTGGGTATCTATCAATATAGACTTTTTGGTGGAAGGTAGCGGGTTTGGGCTATCTAATGTTCACCGTTCACCGGGAGCTGAACTCGGAACGGCCGTGCCATTCCTTCCGAGGGTCACAATAATTTCCGGATGTGCATACACATCGTCCATGTGTATGCAACTCATGAATGGAAGATCGAAACAAGAGGAGTGCCGAACTTAAATCGTGTGAACAACTTCACCTTGTTATCAGTGGGACTTAACTTACACGACAGGGAAATAACACGTAATAAATGAAGCGAAATGAAGCGCTGAAACCGGCTGACCAACTGTGCGACCGAGTCGAACATCGGCCAACACACTCTCTCATAGACCTGGGCAGCGACAAAGAGTTTTGTAGCCTTGGACGGTCAGTTCATGCTTCACGCAGCTCTCAACGAGAGCCATCCTCTCAGCTCTAGTCACAACGACGTAATACATGTTGTCCTCACTGCTCTCGGTCCCTCCGCCTCTATCAGACTCTGGTAGTATATCAGATTCTGGTTCCACCTCTGGTCACGATGTATCGCCATCCTTTCCTCGCTTTCCCCACACTCGTGCACAGTTGTCGGCGCTAGCACGCCAATACAAGCCCGCGGACAGCTATGACAGTGACGCTGAGGGCGACGATCTGAATCGTGTCAGTCCGACCTTAGTTTCCAGGGTCGTTAGTCTTCTTGATCATGAACATGAGGATGAGCTCAAAGGGCTGCTCAAGGATACCTACAGCGGTTTAGATGATGAGGCTGTAAGTGTGTTCAGATTTTAGCTCGAGGTTACCATGTTCATCTTTATCTTTAGCTCGAACAGAATGTCTTAGATCTCATGCATAAACACAGGGACGACGTCGCTGGCGTGCCCTTTCTCTACCTCACCCCCAGCCGCCGTCCCATCTCGCGCCCCTCTTCGCGCGCGTCCTCTCATTCCACCCGATTGATTCCAAACCGCCCAGATACTCCCAACTCAGCTCCCAGTTCTCCTCTTGCTTATGTATTTCGTAGACCACACACACCTATCACTTCGCCTCTCGTTACGGGGCACGGGCAATCGTCATACATGACCGCCCATAGTGCCCACACTGACTCTCCTACGGCCTCTCCGACGCTCTCATACGCCATGCCTCAAGCATACGTACAATTCGCAAGTAGTCTGCCATCATCACCACTTTCATCACCTCGACTGCTTAACGCCAAAGCCTCCGAGTTTAGACCCCATCCTCGACCTCTGTCTGCGGCTTCGTCCAACCCAAGCACTCTATCCGGACTGAGGGCTGAGACTCCCTCTCCTGACCTTTGGGCTCATAACCCATCTAGAGCGACGTCGAATCTTGCCATCGCTGCGCCGCTTGTCCCTGATAGTACACTTCTCTCACGCTCAGGAACACCCACCTCTTCCCTTCGCGAGACTATTCACCCCAGTGACAACGATGACGACGACGACCCCTTCGACCCTTTCGCAACCAAGTCCGGGCTTAGGTCATTCCATCCCGTGTCTAATGCCGACTTTGACCCGCAGTGGAGCAACTCACCGAGCTCAAACTCCTCTTGGTCCATGGACAGATTTCATGCGCCCGAGCAGCTATCCCCCCCATCGTATGGATCTCAGCCTTCACAAGACAGCAATCTAGGAGCAGACGGTGACGCAGCAGATCTACTGACGGATGGGATGACGCCGTTCGATGTACTGTCGTCGGTCTTTGGAGCCTCCCTCGCTCCCTCGGAGCTCGAGGACGCTCTTGCCAACAATGGCTATGACTTCGAAAGGGCTATGGCATGGCTTGTCGATCGCACAGCATCACCACAACATCATAGCTTGCCTAAATATCAAAACATGGGTGGTCGAGTGTCGCTGGTATCTCGTGATGGAGCGGGTGCTGCAGGATTCGTTCGTGGAGGAAGGGCCGGAAACCAAATGAACGTGGGTAGTGCGAGGAACTCGCTTAGGTATGTAAATGGTAGGCCAATCCCAACAGGCAACAGAGTTTGCAGATATTTCCTGGCGGGTGAATGTTTAAGGGCTGACTGTCGTTTTAGGCCAGTCTGTCGATGTTTCTTTGTTTGTGTTCCTGTTGCTGACGTGTTCCAATGTAGTCACGACCTTGAACGCGCTCTCTGCCGCTTCTGGCTGCGCGGAACGTGTGCCAAGCAGGAGAGTTGTGAATTTTTACACCACCTGCCAAAGGATGTCGATGTATCTGGGTTGACCGCCTCGATGGCGCGAGTCGATATGAACAACGATGAAAATATCAGGAACGACAGTCCTCCCCCCGATGAATTTCCCGTCCTTGGTTTTGCCCATCCTGAGGACGACAAAGCGCGGCGTGGAGGTTTCTACGGGCGCAGCGATAGAAGTCATCACGACCCTGGGCGGACTCGGTTTGCAACGGCTGTCAAGAAAGCCGCACCGACTTCACCAGCCATGGCATATCAACCTAGAGATCAAGCCACGCTCGCTGCACGGCGAGAGGCTATGGGGAGCGCTGCGGAATCACTGCATCATCGCACAGCTATTGTCGCTCCAAAGCCTTCACCACGTCTGAAGCTGCGGCCGCCGACTCTCCTACCCACGCTACCGACCGGCGAGTCGGTCAATCGTCTATACATGGCTTATCGTGCGCGGGCGCTGCAACTGGGCGCAGCGCGCAATGCCTGCTTATCGCGCGCTGCTGATGCATGGAGGCGTGGTGATGGCGCTGCAGCTAAGCGCTTCAGTCGGGAAGGCCATGATTTAAATAACAAAATGGCCACGGAGATGACTGAGGCGGGGCGCACTTTAGTTCGGGAGCGTGCCGAGCTGGCCGAGCAAGCTGTTAGGGAAAGAGATACAGGGTGGTCGGATGATCCTAGGGACAGGACAAGCCGGGGACAGACTTGTGGAGGAGGATTCGGTGTAATCTTAGGTGTCGCACGAACGGATCTCGCCGGTGATAAGGGCAAGCTGAGCCCTGAGGAGAGGACGGAGTGTGTATTAGATTTGCATGGGTTGCATTCAAACGAGGCGACCGAGGTATTGGAGGACTTTTTATTGGCTGTAAGTTTTCAATCTGTATTTGCTGACATTTGATACTGCGGCTAATGCATCGCCCGTTCAGCTGGAACGAGAGCATTTCTATGGATTAGGTGAGCTGATGAGCGGTTTAATGTGGCGCTTACTGATGCTCGGGGACTCTCAGCTTATTTGGTTGTAGGGGAAGAGAAACACACAGGCACGCAGGATGCTGCACGTGGAGCGTCACGCGAACGTTTGGCCGCTGGAGTCCGCGAATGGCTTCATCGGTGGGGGTATCCTTGGAGTGAGCGTGACGGCGCCATCTGCGTGGATGCCCTGACACACGTATGAGAGCGGTGCGCATGGCGTGTTGTTTCTATTTTCAATCAAGGCAATCGGGGCGTGTTTCGTCGGTCTGTTGTCTTTTTTTTCACCTCTTGATGGAAGGAAGATGGAAGGGAGGATTTGTGCGAGTAGAAGAGTCGTTAAATTGGAGAAGGGTTTGTATAATGTATCAGTAATTCTTGAGCTCTAAAAATGCAGCTTTTTATGTATACATTCTGAGGTCTGACTGAAAAGTTTGGATGATATGGATGGTTCAGTAGACTTCAAAAAGAGGAATTTTCTTTCTTGGGCATCCTCTGAGGATTTCAATGTCAACGTTGCCCATTTTCTATGCAGTGATTTCCGGATACACAGACATACGCTCGCAATCCTGATGACTCGAATTAGCAGATAGTAAAGTGCCAGTGGAGCGCGCTCTGTTGAGCGCTCAACAGAGGGCGCTCAACGTTGAGCGCTGAAGATTCAACAAGTATCATTCTGGGAGCCTTAGAATAAGAAACAATAAGAGAAGTCTTCCTCGACGCTTTGTTACCATCAGGGGCATCAAACCACTCAGCGAGACCCGCCACTGCTCAGCATGGCCCCCAGCAGGTCCCAGGCTACAGATTTGCTTAGTCATTATCAGGAGTGATGACATGCACGCGGTCCCCATGACCGCGTACTGAGGTATGTGTTGTGTAGCAACACAGCAAATTCCTTAACCTCTCTTTTTTTCTATCGACCACGATGTCTCAAGAGACGATTCACGAGCAGGACAAGGCTGCTTCCACCAATCGTCCTCATTCCATCGACCTTTCGCTCGAACTAGAACGACAACTGGAGGATGAATCTCTACCCAATTCTCCTGCCAATGCACGCCCGCAGTCTCTCGATCCCCATGTCCTTGCTTCTATCGTCACTACCTTGCGCATGAATCTTGCTGATGTATCGAAGGAGCGTGACGAACTAGCAGCGACGTTGCGGAAATCCCGGCAGAGAGAACATGAACTAGGCGAGGAGCTGAGCCGCGTGAGGAGCATGCAAGAACGAGCGGAGAAAGAGCTGGAAATCCAGAAGCAGAAGAACAAGGAAGACGAAGAGTCCATTGCGATGCTGCGGAGTAAAGTCGAGGAGAGCAGGTTTGTGGAGATTGAATAATACGTTACGATGGCCAGCTCATTTATGTGCTACACAGACGAGGGCTTATGCGATTACAAACGGAGAGCAGGAGGATGAGCGCAAACATGTCGCTGGACCTGTCGCGCGCAGGACTACCGTCATTTGGAGGGCCTGCTTCGAGCAAGCGAGCTTCGTTCACACCTCTCACGGGATCCGGAGCGGCACGCATGCACAGACGTATCTCATCAGTCTCTGATTCGAATGTTGGATGGGCAGACGCAGGACAGGCAGACCTTCTATCCACGTCTCCCAACTCCCAGATCATTTCTCTCCCTGACGTACCCAATTCACCATCTCACCCACCAGTCTCTACCAAACGTTTTTCTGGGTTATTTGGCCGTTCCTCTCCTCCGGAGCCCCTTGATCTTGGTCGGTCGGGTCCTTCTAATACTGAGATACAAGCCTTGCGTAAGGAGGTGAAGACTTTGACAGCGGCGTTGGATGAAGCACGGCACGAAATCACCGAGTCGAACGAGGCCCGCGAGGCTTCGGAAATGTGTGTCAAGGCCTTACGGGAGTTTATTGCTGATAACAACGTCGGGTCGAATTCGGCAGTGGATGTTAGCCAACCATCCCCGATGGTACGTGGTGATAGTTCGGATCGCAAGAGCAGTGGTAGTGGCAATGGCAGTGGGAACGCATCGCTCTGGGGTTTCAAATTGTGGAAGGTCGAGGCAGGCGGGAATTTGGCGACGGGAGCAGGCAATGCAGACACTCTGACGTCGCCAACGTTGAGCCAAGCTGAACCCATCACGAAAAAGTTGGGAGGATTCTTTGGTAGTCGAGGGAGCGTCTCTTCGACCACGGCTGTACCGCCACAGCATCAGGTGTCGTCTGGAGCCCGAGAGCCTATGTACAACGGTTCAGATTCATCGTCAACCACCGCAGAGTCGACGGCACCAGTAAGCCCAGTAGAGCAGCCATGCTTGAACGTCTTGGTACACGAGAAGGGAGGGTCTCCTTCGGCCATATTGGACCATCAACAGTTGCAGTTTCACGAGATTGAGCAGATTGGATAGCTGATATGACGTGGAGACTTCTAGCAGATATGAACAAGTTGTGTTAATGACCTTTACGACGATCGGTTCCTTTACTTAGCATGTCGCACCTGTAATCTGTAATCCTGTACATATACCCCAGCATTTCTAGGTACCCGAGCGCTTGTTTGTGTACCTATTATCATTCTCAGCGCTTCTCAGCGTCGAAGTCTGAGTGTTTATTCAGAACGGCGCTAATAATTAAGTCAAGTCGTATCTAGATAAGGATCGGTGATCGGTTATCCAGATTGAACACATTATAAAATCTTGGGAATCTGAGTGGAATCTGCCAGAGTCTGCCCTTACCTGCCCTCACACGGTCGACGACAGCTTGCGGTGAGTTGTAATAACAGAACATATACTTAATCTCGTACTCTCAGCATGTCGGAACCGCTAGTTTCAGTATGAAGAATTGTCAGCGGCTACGATACTGACATCAATCAACATCGGCGCGCATTAACAGTTAGAACGAGATTCAGATGCTTCCTCGAGCTCTGATATCCATCCAGCACATCTGAACGGTTTCGACGAATTGATGGGCGCCGACACGGGCTCCGATCCGTCTATGGCTGTGATTAAACCAATCAATTTATGTCTCTCATCGTCAGCATCTACTGAAAACTAAATATTGGACGGCCTATTGCAAACATTTTGAATTGGCTGATCATGACCACGATCGTTTGACCAGCTCATGAATAAGACATTTCATGTTAATAGAGATCCCAATGCCCGAATGATGCTGTTCTGAAGCAATATGAGTCATAGTTGCACAGGTTTAGAACTTGCCTTGCATTTACTTCGACAACATCCCCAACAGTTCTCGAGTTTGCTGCAATAGTTCGGATGCTATACTCCGTCAATTCGAATTCCCAGCTGATAAGTAGGTGGGAGAGATGGGAGCTTACTAATAATTAGGACCAAGATTCTGCATCTTACGGAAGGATACCGATATAAACATGTGATGATGATCCCCATAGCCAACGAGCGAGCAGGAATTTGCCAGGATGGATTTCCAGTGGGCACTGTTGATACTCAAGGAGGCAGGATGCCGGTGGAGCCCTGGTGTAGTGTAGATGAGCGAGGCGCTTGCACTGTCTGAGGAGAAATCGGAGATAGCAGAGGGCGCATGAGGCTTGGGAATGTCCGAGAGAGTTCAAACGGTCAGGGTCAGAATTGGTCGAGAGGGTTAGCACAGACGATTTATGCCTCCGCTGATATCCGATCCAGGCTGTCGGCTTAAGTGATTTTAGATAACTTGGAATTTAACCCTGATTCCTCTGGACGTCGCTCTGCAACTGGCGTTCCCGCCATCTCTTCCATCCCGCCCATCATGTCCTCCTACCCCGCAGCTGACTCCAGTTCGCCCGCAACCCTCTCCCCAAAACAGAGGCGTCGCAGCGCTGCTCTTTCATGTGCGGAATGCAGAAGGTACCTGCCCTTGACTTCGCTCTCGATTTCCTACTCACCCCTTCCGCCGTCTTCAGGCTCAAGCTCAGGTACTTCTGTCCATTGTTTTCACATTATGATAGGCTTCTCTCATACTTCTGAATCAGGTGTAGTCGAGTGTTTCCGTGTACGAGCTGCGTGAAGAAGGGGTGTGCAGCTATATGCCCTGATGGTTCGTCCGCCGTACCTCCTCGTCCGACCTTGCTCTCACCCCGCCATCATAGGCTCTCTCACAACTGGGAAGGGAAACAGGTCATTTTTTTTCTGGCGTACATTGAAAGATCATGTTTTCACATTCAATCCAGATTCATCCTCGCCAATACAGAAGTCCTCCATGACAAGATTGGTCAGTTGTCCACTCGCGTTCGGCAGCTAGAGGACGCATTAGCCGAGGCCCACGGTTTTCACTCGAATGAGCGCCATCCACTGTTGACTGATGATCTCTTGCAAATCAAACGTCCGCTCGAGAGGGAGGCCAAGAAAGAGGTCACGCCACCTCAGGAGGCAGAAACTGCCGAGGCTATCGACGCTGTCGGTTCTCTGTGAGTTATTTTAAACTGGAATAGACTCAATTTTGACACATCCTCTCAGCTCTATCTCCGATACAGGACGAAACAACTTTTACGGGCAAACAGCCAATGCATGGGTGTGTTATCTCTTTGTTCCTAGGGTTATTCTATCTCATGTCTTTGTGATCAGTATCTGTTACAGGTCAGTGATGTCTCTTAGTCACAAATTGCTGCTGCAATAGTGATACTCGTATACTACACAGAACGAAGCTAGTAGCAGTGACGAAGACGATGCCAATAGCCCTGATCTTCCTGTACCCAACGATCTTCCTTGGCTCAGTCACGCGTTTCCTTTCACTCCAAACGTCTCTAAAACCATTCAAGGTGTTCGAGGGACACTGGTCGGCTTCCTTCCAGACGCCGCAAAGGCGGAGCACTTATCCGACATCTACTATCGCAACGCTGCCTGGATGTGAGTATCTCAATCTCGACATCACGGGGTAGTCCCTAAATTGGCATCTATATGTAGGTATCGGCCCATACACCAATCGGACTTTTATGAAACAATTTTTGGTCGCATATACGACGTGCAGTCCACTTCCAATCCCGATCCGATCAAGTCTCACAGGATTGCGGTCATGTACATGATTCTTGCCTTAGGGGCCTTGTTAGACCCGGATAGACCACCAAATTCGTACGACGCGAATCTGTATTATCAATTGGGACGTGCCGCGTTGGGGGTAGATTCTTTATTCGAGGAACAGTCTATCCCAGCGATACAGGCTTTGGTATGCAATCTATCACTGACATCAAGGGATGAAACTGAAACTCTATGACTTGGTTATGAAGCTCTTGATGTCCCACTATATGTTCCTCTCAGACATCGACGGTCCGCGATGGGCGCTTATGGGATTGGTCGTAAAGTTGGCGCAAGGGGTTAGTGTTCTTTGTGTTATCTACACATTCTATCACCATTCGAGTGGCCGCTGACTGCTGATTTCATGCATCGGTGTTAGTGTGGGCTTCGTAAGTTGCGCTGAACAATCTCGCCCTTAGAACAATCTCTGACCTTTCGGTAACAGACAGAGATAGCGGCAGGTGGGGTCTCAGCGCAGATGAAACCCACAGACGTAGATCTCTCATGTGGGAGATATATACTTATGATTCGTGGCAGGTATGTATCGGCATGTGTTTGAATCACGTCTGTTCTCAACGCGGTTCCAGAGTCTAACGTATGGGAGGCCTCCTTCATTCTCCTTGGTGCATATGGATTGCAGAATGGCGTACGAACCTTTCAAGAACGAACAAGGGGAAGAAGAAATGGGTTGTGAGTTGCTCGTACTCTTTGTTTTCTTTTTCCTGTCTCACATGTCCCCTTAGTTGAGCTGTGGAAACACCGCTTTGCATCTCAATGCCTTAGCCTTGTGCACGATCAGGCTTTTGGGGCGCGCACGCCAAGCTACAAAGTGATCCAGGAATTGGACAGAAAAGTGAGGGATTTTTACACCCCACCGTCCCTTCAGGTTCCAGGTTTTGGAGGGCCGATGGCAGAGATAGAACCCTCGTCTCCATCGCTCACTATGCAACGGTATATTGGGTTGTCCATCAAAGAGATATGTGAGTTCGCCGACTCTTTGTTAAAATAATAACGGAACTAACACATAATAGCCCTGTTTTATATGCATCGGGGTTTCTTCGCACGAGCTATTGAAGATTGCCCAGACGATCCTTTGGGTAGTAAATATGCTCCATCGGTATTGGCCGCATATAGTAGCGCGTGTTCTTTTGTTGGGTTGATCAAGAGCCTGTTCTCGCAGCAGCCCCGCCTCACTGAACGCATGTGGTTCTTGTTCACTCACGTCTTTTCTTGTGCTGTATGTTCTCGCATATGTAATCGGTGTTAACGGGCTGACCGATTACTCCAACTAGATTGTATTAGGATCAATTCCCATCAAATGTCCCAGTATGGCGCTATCACGCTCGGCTTTATCGCATCTTGAATCCGCATCGCGGCTATTTGATCAGGTTTCTGAAAATCCACGTGCAGTGAAAGTTCTTGTGAGTATTGTCCTAATTTTTGGGCGAGCCGTTGCTCAAAAAGTCTCTACAGCCTGTCTTATTGAAGCTCAAAGAACGGGCGATCGCCTCAATGAGTGAGATGCAGACACAGAACGCTGTCGTCCCTTCGTCAAGGTTTTCTTCAGAAGACCGTGATGTCAAAAAAGAGGACGATGAGTTGGCTACTCTTGGCGGAAAGACGCGTTTTGTGCCGAAGAAAACGAATTCGCTACCATCTTCCCCTGCAAAGTTGCACGCTCTCACTGGTTCAAGTTCTCCAGCTTTGGCCCAAGCTTCACCACCACCCCAGTCACATGGTCAACCCCAATCGTCTGCGTCTAATATACCAGCTGCTGTCCCTGCCGCTGTCCCAGCACCAATTCCACCGGCACCTATCAACGTGCTTCATCCCCCAACGCATCTGATTACAGATCCCCAACAATGGAGCGGATACGCCCCGCTCCAGCACACACCATCGCATTCACATTCACATTCGCATTCGCATTCACATTCGCATTCTTACGACTATTCGACTTATAGTCTATCCCCTGACCAGTGGCATACGCATCACCCTGCCGGCTTTGGATATACAGGTGGGCAACAGGAACAGACAGGGATGATGATAGATGACCTGTCAGATCAATATTCAACGAATGGGTTCGACTTCCATGCCTCGCTATGCCAGCCTGGATATCTCTCACAACAGACGATGATGACTGTGGCAGGTGATGGGTCCAGCGGCAGTCCCTCAGGCGATCCGACTGCTGCGTGGAACAGCTTAGTAGCACAGGTGGCTCAGTTCAATCAACCGTAAAGGTGTTTCGACGGACTTGTATTATTTTTTCACTTTTCATTATTCTTGGGTAGTATTTGGGCTTCGGCTGTTGGACAAGCCTCTTCATGTTTATCTTTACCCCCATGCGTGGTCGAGTCCGTAGTATTGGCGAAGCGTCTGTACCAGTAGAACTGTATTCTTGTTGCCTCTTGTTCGCCTTGCATGTAGCATCTTATCTTATCAAAGAATAGCTTCACGTGGTGATCAAGGCTGGCAAACTCGCCAGCTCCGTTCCTCCGTGCTCGTCAAGCATGGACACCACAAACTCTAGAACCCGCAAGAAGGTTATATTGAATCCGAAGATAGTTCTATCCACCTCGTAAGCCTTCATTGTCGCTTGCGGCGCAAAGTTAATGGTAGTGCAGGATCTCGAACCAGTTACTTCCTGAACTGCTAGTCTCCGATGTCCTACTTGTAATATCCATCTGGATGGCCCAAGAATGGCTGTTTTCGCAAGATGTCTCTATTCCTTGGGTTTTGATGCGCGTGCTAGCGCTTGAGGGCTTAGGGGTCTGCGCAAAAGAAGTCTTCTCGGGAAATGTTGAGAAGATATTCACGAGCATGAGCTCTATCGAAGTGAGTAGCTTTCAACCAGGTACTATTCATAGCTTATATTCGTAATGCCGTTGCCGTCCAGTGGCCTGTTCTCCTTATCTCATCTTTGGTCCTTTGTTGTCAACACGGAAGTCTATTCGTGGTGGTATCTAAATTACCCTCAACACGGTATGCATTGAATTTGTGTCGCTCTACATGAGCTGAACTTATGCAGGGCGATCATCTTCACTCGATTCTCCGCAACCTGGATCTATACGCTAACAAGCCCTTCATCAGTTCGCATGTTCCGATATCCACATGTCCTGGAAACAACGCTGATATAGGTTCAGTTCGTCTATTCTACAGCCGTTGTCCTTGCTGTGGGGATCTCATTTGCTTCTGACGCAAAGTTCTCGATTGACAATGTTCGGGGGACCCTCCCTGGCTACTTGGCGCTCATGCTTCATGCTATATCGGCCTCAGGTCTACAGTATTTGCACAACAACTTCACAACCAAACGAGGCTCGACATTTGCTCCAACTGTCTTGGGTGCTTCTGTTATCTGCCTTGTCTTGTATTCGACGCGAGAGCTGGTGGTTTGTTGATATCGCTTCTTGGTATCATTGAATATCTCTGATATCATCTATAGGTCACTGTCACACCCACGCCAATCGTCCCACTATTGTCTCTCACAATCATACCTCTTCTGTCATATACCTCATTGCCAACACGAAAACTTTCTGATACTTCTAGTGGATCGCCCGAGTATTTCCTCGCCTCATATACATCGACATGTCTCCTGACCGTGGTCTTTGGAGTTCTATTATTCTCACAATCCCCCACTTTGGTTGATTATCTGGTCGGCGGGTTAATGCTCTATGGTACGTTAAGTCTTTGGCTACTAGCACAATGCGGCTTGTGAATACATTCTCAGGAATCTTCCCTCGCAAGTCGCAGCCCATAGACGGAATCGTTCCAACCCCCACTTCTCGTGTCATACGCTCATATATGAAGGCGATCATGGAGAATGCAGAGTCGAGGAAAATATTCTACTTTCTCATGCTCAATCTTTCCTATATGCTTGTCCAAATGGTGTATGGGATATGGACTAATAGCTTGGGCTTAATATCTGACGGTACGTATGCAGGTCCACTTTGAACACAGTGGACTCTATCTTGACGGTCCTACAGCTATCCACATGGGATTCGACTGTATGGCTATTGGAGTTGGACTTCTGGCATCCGTTATGGCTACATGGCCTCCTAATGAGCAATTCACATATGGGTCAGGGCTCATGGTGTTCTTGAAGTGTACGTGTATTGATTTCAGACCATCCTAGCTATGCGCGGATCGAGACCTTGTCTGGCTTTGCAAACGGCATCTTCCTCATCTTGATCTCGATCTTCATTATCTTCGAGGCCATTCAACGTCTGTAAGTTGTTGGCTATATTAATGTTGATTAAATGCTCATCGCTAGATAGCCTTGATCCTCCTCCCATGAACACGAACCAGCTCTTGCTAGTCAGCAGCTTGGGCTTGTGCGTTAATCTGTTCGGAATGTTTGCTATGGGTGGCCATCATCATGGGCATGGACATGATCACTCGCATGATCACGGGCATGATCACAGAATTTCTCATTCCGACCACAAGAGTCAATCTCATGATCACGTACGTCTGATGTTTACAGCTGCTGTATAAGAGCAGTATTGATTTTTCCATTGTTCTCTTGTAGTCTCATCCTCATCGCCATGAACAAAGTGATAGTGGTCATTTCCATCATCACGACCACGATCATGACCATGGCCACGAGCAGGACCACGATTATGAACATTCGCACTCGCGTAGCTCCATCGAGGACTCGAGCAGAAGTTGCATAATAGGTGTGCATTCCTGAATTGACATGGATGCCAATGTAAAGCTCTTTGATAATGTTGACCTTTAGAGGAACATTCCGCTGATGATTATGTGCATCATTCTCACCATACAAAACGGCATTCAAGGGGGTCATCTTTACGAATCGACGCCGATAAGAGCAACCTCATAGGCGTAGACCGTCCTATTATGTTGGCTCGATTAAGCGATGCGCCAGACTCGATTCTGTCACCAATAACTCCGAGTTATCGCTTTGGCCATGATGAGCACTTCGCAGCTCACCATCAGTCCCACCACATGCCAAACCTTCACGATCACTCGCATACGCACGCCCATCCTCATGAGGGTCATAGTCACAATATGCGTGGCGTATTCTTACATGTCATGGCGGTAAGATGCTTGATGCTCTTCCGTGATGAATGCTGATAGTCGCATAGGATACACTGGGGTCTGTTGGAGTTATTGTGTCGACACTCTTGATACAGCTCTACGGCTGGACCGGATTCGATCCCATAGCGTCGCTGTTCATTGCTGTTCTCATCGCTGCCAGCGTCATTCCTCTTGTGATTGATACAGGAAAGGTCCTCTCCTTGGATGTCTCTAACCGCGATATCGATATTCAAGGAGCTTTGGCAGATGTCAGTAACACTATACCTTTAAAACAATTTTCAATTGTTAACATCAGCCAATATTTCTAGCTTTCGTCCGTTGAGGGCCTCTCATCGTACAGCTCCCCCCATTTTTGGCCGAAAGACGCCTCTAGTCTTATTGGATCAATTCATGTCCAGTTCTCCCCCCCATCATTCAGCTCATCGGGTAGCTATGCCCACACCAAACTGGACCGAGTAGTTGAGCGCGTAGACGCCTTGCTGCGAAGCAAGGTACATGGATTGGACGAATTAACTATTCAAGTTGATGAAGCAGAATCAAGGCTTTGATGCGCTGTTCAGCATTTGGTCATGGAAAATATAGATATGTGAGCAATATAATATCATGGTTCCGGTAGCATCGCGAACATTTCGACAATAAAAGCGACAAAGTACAAAGTTATGATATACATATAGTGATGCGGTTGGCTCATACTTGTTCGCTAAGATTGGTCAACAACGTAGTCAAACATCTTTTCGTGACCATATCACCCTATGAGAAGAGTTTTAATGGTAAGTATTCACGAATTTGATCCTGTCGGCTGGCTGACCTTGAGAAGAGCACTGAAGGTACTGTCACGTAACGGTTCAGGTAAACAAGCTCGGAGAGCCTCGCGTGCCCTATACTCTCAGATGAATAATGTAAACAGCAAGAGACACAGGTCCGACCTTGGGTTATCGCTAAGTCTGAGATAGCATCGAACGACGTGCTTCAGAAGGCGGACTGCCTGGGTGTCAACCAGCTGGTTGACCATATTGCTGAGGACAGTTCCAACGGCGAAGAAGCGTTCATAGGTATGACAAATGTAAGTGAGGCCTGTCTCGTCAAGAAGGATCTTCTGCACGATGAAAATTGCGACTGTTTTAGACAATTCCGAGCCCGTTTCCATGATTCGGAGACAGAGTGGAATGATCTCTGTAGAAAGGAGGAAGTGAATGACAGTATTGTTGTCGTTTTGCTAGTATGGAGGGTTCACGTCAAGAGATGTGATAATCGAGGTCGATCTACTGACCTTAACCAGCGCACCAATAACTCCCAATGACGTAAGACGAAGGTATTCGAATGGACGTGTCTTTGAGGTTGTGTTCAGAAAGGGGTAGAGAAACAAGGGAATATGTGCTAGGACATCATTAGTATGGGCGTATGTATCACATTAGGGGGTGGAATCAAACCGTTAAGAAACAGCTGCCTTGTTTCCGAGTGCGATGCGACGCATTGCAAAAGAGCGAGAGCATTGCAAACACGATTCGAGACGTGAGCGGTCAGATTTGGAGGTGATAAGAGGGGATAGACGGAGACAATCTCTTGCAAAAGTGCGGGCATGATTCCTAGATTCTCTCTATAACGTCATGATGGAGGAGTAGTGAAGAAGGGACGGACCAAATGCATGCCAAAGAACCAATGCCAGATCATCATACTGTTCTCTCTTTTTGCTGAGTTCAAGAAGTGCAGCCTCGCGTGATTCTGGATCCATGAGCTCAATGACAAGAGCATAGATCTTGTTCTCCTCGTTCACACCGAGAGGAGGACCGATCGCGCCACCCAAGTACTGACCAGTCGGTTGATGAGGAGTGGGATGGGCCAAAGGTGTCAGAACCATGGGCGAGGCATCAGAGTAGTTAGACAATGCCCTCTGGTAAGCACTGTATTGGAGTGTATGGTCCATATCGAGAATTCCTGGCACCTTGAAGAGTGCTCCTGGTAGATCAGGGCCTAGAAAGGTCCGCTCCAAAATCGCCATTTTTGAGCCTTTCTGTCCGCAGACTTTTTGACCTAAAAACGTCCGAAACCGATCGGATCTCTGAAAATGGCCTATATTTGTCCTTTTTTTGATCGTACATATCTTTCAGTCCAATTTATTTGCATTCAAGAGTAGGAGGTAAATACACGGCCCTTCGGGCATTGCCTGGTCCCAGTATCAGTCAAGTGCTTTTGAAGATCCCCCTGGGCCCATGAAAACTAGGGTTCCATGAGTAATTCATGGAGGGTTTCTAACATTTGTTAATAACAAAACCTCCTCGGAGGATTTATTAATATGTGTTAATAACAAATTAATTACGTGTAAAAAAGCGAGTTATTTACATAAAAGAAATGAAAGTAATGTTATTAACATAGGATCACCAATCCCAGTCAATCTGTGAGGCAGGGATGGAAGGAGGAATAACTGGGGAGGGAGGGGGAGTAGCTAATGGTAAATACTTTGGAGTGTCAGAGAGAAGATCAATGAAAGCCTCTTCACAAATAGCAAACTCCTACATAATTTTTAGTGTGGTAATGTAGAAATACGGGCTAGAAAGTAATATCTCAGTGTCTATTGGGACACTGCAAAATGCTATATGACATCTACCTAGAAGGTAATATCTATTTCAAAGTATTGTAAGTGTCAATCTGAGAGTATGTAATAGAAGTGGGCTCACCATAGCATTTATTAGAACACTGGGGGAAGCTTGTGCTGGTGTCACGAACGGCTGTTCGAGACAAGGAGATCCTAGGCCACAAACAATACAAGAGGATTTAAGAGAATATTCAGGACTGATCAGACTGATGTCTTTAGAATCAAAGAAGACTGTATAAACAGCAGTTCTTAGATTGGACAGAGGTGGATAGCCTAAGGCTTCCACACTGCGCTGCAGTATCTATAAATATGTACAGGTGAAAGCACGGACCAAGTACTAATGGAACAGGAAGGCGAGGTAGAGTCGGGAGAGGGGTCCTATGTGTTCTTATCAAGATGGTGGGAAAAGTAAGTGGGCATAAGCAGAACATTTTGTAACATTACCCCCCCCTCTAGGCCGTCAGTGCCAGAGACGGTAAGTAATAGTCCAGAAAAAACATAAGCAATGCATACAGTTTGGGTCATAAAGCGTGTGGGAAAATAATACTTAGGGCACAAATTCTCGCTCCCTATTGTCGAGTCATGATGTGATAGCCCTTGAGTACGGACGTCATGATACACCACCTTGTTACCAACCACGCGGGGACTGCGTTCTAGAGCCGAGTCCCTTGTCTCATCATGGCAGTGGTTGCCGGCCCAACAGAGTCAAACTGTCGTCTGCCCTGGCAGTTTTATGTTATACTGGATGGAGGCGTCATCTTTCTTCAAGCTCCGTGAGGGCGTAGGACGATGGGCCTAGCGTTGGACTTGCTAGAGTCGTATTCTACAAAGGGAAGGTCGAGTTCGAGTGGATGAGCAGATTAGTCCGAGCCACGCGGGGGTGATGTGGTAATGGGGGGAGACCTATGTGAACCTATAAACGTCGTCCCTTCTGTGGCATCCCATGGGATAAGCCCCTGGCATTGGGCAAAGTGGTGTTCCATTTGAGGCCGAAGACGAGGCACGAGATACTACAGCCGTGGTAGTGTTACAAACTGCTCGTTCGGTAACCCCAAGAGTAGGAGGTTCTTCCCTAGGTCACTCGTGGAGGATGTGTGGAACGATGGTCTCGACTGTACGTGCAGCACAGGAGCCTGGAGTGTATTGCAGAGTAGCAATAGAGAGTACTGTAGGGAGACAGTACTGGAACGAAGGGCTGTAGTAGGAAGACTACAGCGAACGAAGTAGACAGTATGAAGACTGCCTAAGAACGAAGAGAATAGACTGAAGATCGTCAGCCTATTCTATGGGCCTTTTATACTACTTTGGGAAGTAGGGCGTGAGAATACCGAATATGTATCTGTAGGTATTCTCTAAGTCGTCTCTCTCAATAACGACTACTCTTGTGCTTCTCCGTTGGTCTCCTTCCGGCCAGGAGAGACTAGGAGGTTCATGCCCTGCGTGTGAGTAATTTATAAGGCGGCGTTCCATGCCCGCTAATACAAGGCCCGTGATACTCGACCAATGATTGATGATCCATTGGGAGTGGATGACCAAGGTTAATATCTGTACCTTGGTGTACGCCTCAACCTGTGAGGCCGCGTGATATTTGTGATGATCGTATCGGAATAGACCGCCGTGTAGGCCCGATAGAACGTGATCATAACAACACCCCCTTTCTACGTCCTATTCGCCTGGTAGGACCACGCCTTGCGTGTCATCGCCGCTCCATATACGATTTGCTTTCTTGATCCAACGATGGTCGCCGGATGCGACTTCCGGGACATGACTTCGTTTTCTGGGAGGAAGACCGACTTACGTCGTTTGATCCTCTAGGAGTTTTCCATCTCCGTTGAGCTGTTTGTTTGTCGAGGCACGAGGGTACCAAACCTCCGCTCTGTAGGGTGTTCTTCCTTCACCCGTGGGATTGATTTTGCCGCGGGTAAACCGCATCGCGGTCTTACTTCCAGCCCGCTTCTGGAACAGCATCAAGAAAGGCGTATGAATGCGAGTGGTGTGTGGATGTGTAGAAATTCGAGCGTGTGGGTTCTAGTTCGTGTCATCAGGTTCTTCTTCTTCCTTCTCCGAGGGCCAAACCTCAGTGTTTCCAGGATAGTCGTCTATCCTCATGATTTGTTGTTCCTCTTGACGACAGTGGATGGCGCCCATGGACAAGTAGGTTGATCGCTTTACGAAGGCTTAGGCCTACTTCTCCAGGCTACCAGTCATGACGCCCCAAGCAGTATCGCTCCCATACGGTGAGCTCATCTCCGGTGAGGTTGCAGCCAAATCCCAAGCAGTATTGTCCCCATACGGTGGACTCATCTCCGGTGAGGCAGTTTACGGCGTCCAGAGTTTGTTTTTCACAAACGTGGGCCTATGGTGGGGAATACCACGTGTAGTGTTGGGTTCGAGGCAAGGATGTGAAGAGAATTAGACTTGAAGGGTGCAGCGAGGAATAAGGAGGAGTCTGACTCCTTTCCCAAGTCTGTCCGTTCGCTTGCACGAGTAGACATCAAGACCACAGCTGATATATTGGTCGGGGTGCGAGATATATCCACGACTGGCAGTTTAAAACATCATGCGGGACGGTCCGTAGTTTATCGTCGTTTCGGACGACCCGTAGTTTAACGTCTTTGCGGACGTCAGTAGTTTTACATCGTTTCGGATGTGCTTCATCATCAACATGGAGTATCTGTGGGGAAAGATGTTTCTGCATGCCGGAATTTCCATCGGTGATGTGCATAGGGCCATAGACCAGACTTTACCCACTCCAGATTCCACTGAGGCATGATGGACGGTTTATACTATATCAAACCGGATAACTTGTAACGCCTCAAAGTTATGAGACCGCTCAGTTTAACGCCGTGAGGTAGGCGGACCTGTAGTTTAACGCCGTGCATTAGGCGACGCTATCGTCTGACTATGTCCCTCGAGTCACGATAGGCTTTTCCTCCGAGGATGAGGGTAGTTTAACGTCTTTTCGGACGTTATCAACGTCGTTCTCGTCAAGGACGACGTTGATGATGATCCCTATGCTTAAAGGGACGAGTAGTTTAACGTCGTTGCGGACGATTCAGCACCAGAGTGATGAATCACAACTCCTATGCGGTAAGGAGCACGTAGTTTAGTGTCATTGCGGACCGATTGACACCATGGCGGTCAATCCACAACTCCTATTCGGTAAGGAGCAAATAGTTTTCCGTCGTTGCGGACGCATTGGCGGCCAGGGGATTGGACGTCAATGACAACCCCTAGGTTCAGGGGCACCTAGTTTAACGTCATTGCGGACGCGCGGTATCTTGTCAAGATCGCCACGCACAATCCCTAGAACGAAGGGACGGTAGTTTTACATCGTTGCGGATGCCCGTAGTTTACCGTCGTTGCGGACGTCGATGCCATTGGCCTCGAACAATCCCTATGTGGAAAGGGACAATAGTTTAGCGTCATCGCGGACGTTGTTTCGCCACAAATATTGTGGAAAAACAATGCTTAGTTTAACGTCATCCCGGACGCTTCGTAGTTTATCGTCGTTGCGGACGAGACCTAGTTTTACGTCGTCGCGGACGATTGGCGGACTAGACTTCGGATGAGTGGCCCGCTCTTGTCGTTCTTCCGCTATGTGGGCCAGACGAGAGTCGCATGACCTAGTCCCTTCCTACTAGATCTTCGACTCGAGGCACGTGTCCTAGTTGCCTCCTGACTAGGTCTTGGAGCGGAATTTCTTGTACTTCGACTCCAGGACTAGACTGAGCGCTCCATGAAGAGATGCTTGCTCTTCCATGTCCCCAGACCCCTCGCTTGGGATTGAACCAAGTCGACCCGATATTCTTTTACTGAAAAGCGAGTGAATATCGGAAGCGCTTCGACCTTTTATAGGCAGGGTTCTGTGACGCGAGTCCTTCCGCGCTTCGCCAGAATGCAACCACGCTCCTTTGGTCAATGGTAGTTTAACGTCATCTCGGACGGTGGATAGTTTTCCGTCGTTTCGGACGAGGACTAGTTTAACGTCATTGCGGACCCTAGTAGTTTATAGTCATTGCGGACCAAGCCTTTGGTAGTTTTACATCGTTCCGGATGTAATTTGTGGCCTCGCATCATTAGGAAGACTTGTGAGGTAGAGGCGGCCCGCTCTCTACATCATCTCATGCGCCAGCTGTAGGATCCCCTAATGCGGAAACGATCCTGTAAAACGGGAGATCCAAAGTGGGACGTCCCAAAACACCAGTCAGACCTTGACTGTGAGGGTTCACGTTACGAGTTATGCATCATAATTTCTTGACTCGGACTTGCAACCGGTTATGTATGGGCACTTCGCTGTACCAAGGCGAAGGGCCTGCTTGTCGACACCTACGAGTAGAGTATATGTCATGTAGAGGGTTCCCTAATGCGGAAAAAAACCCTGTAAAACTGAGGATCCAAATGGGACGCTCGATGCATCTGTCAGATTAACTCCTTGACAGCGAGGATGTGAAAGGTTCCGCCGTAGGTCGTACGTGGAATTATGCCCGCTGTTGTCCTTGATTCGTACCATCATTTGAACCTAGGACTAATGGTCAGGTACTTCCCCTGCCTTCTTGTCTTTTCACAGTTTTAAGACATGCAGGTCCGATAGTTTAGACGTCATTCCGGACGCAGGGTAGTTTAACGTCTGTTTCGGACGAGGTCGTACAGTTTAACGTCTTGAGGGACGATCTTAGTTTTACGTCGTTGCGGACGATTGTAGTTTTACATCGTTTCGGATGCGATTTTGTCAGGGGAAGGGGTTCCTCAACTTCCTTACCCCCTTTCTTCTCCTTGTGCCCTGTTATTAGTTCGTTTAATAATCGAAAGGTCCTTGATAATCCCCGCCCCCTTCGTCAGGTCGATAGTAGGGGTCCGCTTCGTCGTAATTTCCCGGATCGTCTAGGGCATCCCATGCGTCGAGCTCGGATCTAGTCCACGAGCTATTTCTTCGAGCCTCCGAATCAGTGCGGCGAGTTCTGCGGCTACTTCGGTTATCCTCTCTTTCGTTTGTACGAAATCGAGCACTAGGAGGAGGCGATCTAGGCCGGTGTCGAATACTCCGGCCAGCAGTTGTTCCGCGTCCGAGGGTTGCCTGGCCTCCCCGACTCCGCCTTCCCTCATTTCTTCGATAGACGGGCGGTTCCTCCTCGTCGGTATTTCCTTGGGATAAGGGAAAACCTCGTATCCGGTGAGAGGGGGGAGTCGCGGTATGGCTATGCGCTGTAGGAACCTCTCGTTGTCTCGGTGGAGGGCGCTCCACGACCGTACGCGGAACCCTCCTTGGATTTGGTACAGGCGTGGGATGTTCTCCGGGACGTGGTACGTTCCAAGTGACAACTCGGAAAGGGTCGGTTCTGCTTGGCTGGACGTTTCCCAGTTCTCCTCCGAAGAGGAGAGCTGGAAGGAGCTCTCGGTTGACGTATTGGGAGAACTCGTCAGGGTGGATGAGGAGGGCTCGGGGTCGCCCGTCATTATGGGCGTACCAGGAGGCTGTGTCCGGGTCGGTTTGGAGGGCGAGCGCCCTGATCTGGAGACTGGCACTAGCCAGTCGTCGAGGTACGTCGCTATGTTCATTCCCGGGTTGTCCTGCCGAGAAGTTAGCGAGTCTTTGGAGGGCCATGGCTGTGGCCATTTGTATTACCGTGGAGATGGTGTTCCGCTGGAGGAGCGCGTCCGCGTGTCGCTCCAGTTCTCCGGCATGAGGATCTGTACGAGGGGTAGGTCCTCCCATGGAGCTGGGAATCGGTCCACTAGTTGGTACTGGCGGAGGTGCAGTTTCTGATAGAACTGGTATTGGTTCAGCTTCTCCATGGCTTGGGAGTTGAGCTGCCGTTCTTGCTCGAAATCCCGAGGGACCTGCAACTCCACTATTTGGCGTGCCTTCACTAGGAGGTGGAACTCCCACTGGTAATTGGCCAAGGCTCGACTGGTTTCGGTCATCAGGGTTTTCATGCCGTGGTGCATCTCGTGAGGCCCTCTCCGGTGAGGGTCTTCGGGTTCTTTCCCTTTCTTTGAACTTGGCATAGTCTTCGGCGTTGTCGTCGGAGAAGTTGTTGAGATGAGGGGTGAGGAGGACGCCGGTAGGTCCTGGTTGTTGAGGACTTGTTCCTCTATCAATTCGTCCAGCATCTGGTCGGTGAGGACTTGTTCCTCTTTCCACTCGTTCGACATCTGGATTGGTGACCATAAGGACGACATCGGGGGAGGAGTTTCTGGATGGAGACGAAGCATCGTGGTCGTCGTGGAGGAGCATTCGAAAGGGGAATGTGTTTGAGAGGGGAAAGAGGTGAGAAGATGTTCTTGTTGGAGTCCTCTTGTCGCTCCTTTTATAATCTTTCGTCTCTCCTCTCAGGCTGTTCCCGGACGAGGTTTGTCAGGGTATTGGTCATGGAAATCTTTCATGGCTTCTTCCGCCGTTCCCTTTAGGAGAGTGTAGGGCTCCCAGGTGTTGTCTGATTCGGGATATCCCATCCATTTGACCAAGTATTTGGTTCCCCGTCCTTGCCGTTTTGAATCCACGATCATTTCCACTTCATAATGCTCTTCATCGTTCAATACTTCCGGTATTGGTCGCGCGAAGTTTTCTCCGTGGGCTTCGGTTTCTCTGTATTTAGTGAGCACTGCGGCGTGGAATACCGGGTGGATCTTCCACTGCGGAGGAATTTGGAGTTTGTACGCCAGGGTTCCCACTTTTCCCAGTATCTTGAAAGGGCCATATCGCCTAGGGGCGAGTTTGAACTTAGGATGGGTTGTCCGAATATGGGTTCCTTCTAGCCATACTTGGTCTCCTTCTTTCCATTGGGGAAGTTTCCTGTGAAGATCCCGGTCTTTGGCGTAGTTGCTGGCTATTTGTAAGCTAGCCGCGGCTTCTTCCTGAACTTCTATGATTGTCTTAATGCGTTCAGCTACCGCAGGTACCTTTGTCTCCAGTGCCGTGTCAGCTGAATAGGGAGGATTGAAACCGTATAGCACTTCGAAAGGGGATTTTCCGGTGGCCGAGTGCTTCCGTGTGTTATGTGAGAATTCGGCGAACGGCAGAAGGTCTACCCAATTGTCTTGATGGTAGTTGCAGAACGTTCTCAGGAACTGTTCGATTTCCTGGTTTACCCGTTCCGTTTCTCCATCTGTTTGGGGATGATAAGCCGTGCTGAGAGCGGTGGTGATTCCTAGCCGTGTCCAGAGTTCTCGGGTAAACTTGGCCGCAAATTGAGGGCCCCGATCGGATACTATTTTGGTCGGCAGTCCATGTCGATTGAAAACGTTATTTTGGAAAAGCGCGGTTGTTTCTTCTGCCGTGATCGTTTTCTTGCATGGGGTGATGACTATGCCTTTTGACAGACCTTGATCCACTACCACGTTAATTGAGTCGAAACCTTTGCTCTCGGGTAGGTCCGTGACGAAATCCGTTGAGATGAATCGCCAAGGAACGTTGGTGGTTTCCAGAGGGTGGATAGGTGGGTGTGTCTTGTGTGTCAAATTCTTCGTAGATTGGCATATGGCGCATCCATCCACGTATTCGTGGATGAATTTAGTCATGTTTTGCCACCAGTAGTGTCGTTGCACCATTTCCAATGTTTTTGCTCTACCCGGGTGTCCTACCGCGGGTGCATCATGATGTGTTTTGACGATGAGTCTTCGGATGTCGTTGTCTTTGGGGACGCATATGTGGCCGTTGCGTCTGGTGATTCCGTCTTCATGTGTCCAATGTCCCAATACTCCTCTCATCCCTTGTGGTCCTACTCGTAAGAGCTTTGCGAGGGCTATGCTCGTTAAGGCATCATGTTCCGATTTCGAGTGTCGGATGAGGGAAATGAGGTTTGAGGAGGCGATTTCCGTGGACTTTATATGCCGTGTCGGGGATGGTTCTACCAATGTTTCGTCGGATTTGTTGAAAAGCTTGGCCGGGAGTAAAATTTGAGATTTGTTGTCAGATTCTACCCCCTCACTTAGATCTGGACGCCTGGACAGAGCATCGGAGTGATTTGTTGATCCTGCTTTATAACTCAGTGTAAAGTCGAATCTGCTCAAATAAAGGCTCCAACGGGCGTGTCGTCGTGATAGGTCTCGCGCCGTTTGGAAATGTTCCAGGTTTTTATGATCCGTCCAGATCTCGAAGGGGTGTCGTGCGCCTTCGAGGTAGTGATTCCAGTGTTCCAATGCTTTTATTATAGCCAAGAGTTCCCGGTCGTGAACATCGTAATTTCGCTCTGCTGGCGAAAACGATCCAGAGAGGAAAGCGACTGGGTGCCAGTCGCCATCTTTTCCTTCTTGTAGAAGGGTAGCTCCATAGGCGATTAGTGATGCGTCCGTTACTAATCAATATGGGTGCATGGGATCTGGATAGTTCAAGACGGGTTTACTGATAAAGGCTTTCTTTAACCGTTCGAAGGCTTCTTGGCATTTTGCAGTCCAGTTCCATTTCTCGTCCTTTTTGGTGAGGTCATGTAGGGGGCGCGCGATGAGTGAGAACTTGTCAATAAAGCGCCTGTAGAAATTCCCTAGACCCAGGAAGGAGCGAATGTCGCGGACTGTGCGTGGGATTGGCCAATCTTTTATCGCGTCCACCTTTGAGTCCTCCATGGCGACATGGTCTTTTGAAATTGTATATCCCAGATATTGGAGTTTTTCCTTGTAAAACTCACATTTTTCGGGTTTCAAGTATAGATCGTTGTCGCGTAGGATTTGGAAAACCTGATTTAGGATTTTGACATGTTCCGCCATGGTTTTGGAGAAAACGAGGATGTCGTCCATATATACGGTTATCTTCTGGGCTGTGATGAGCTCTCTGAAGATCATGTTCATCATCGCTTGGAAGGTGGCTGGTGAGTTGGTCAGGCCGAAAAACATCACCGTGGGTTCGTAAGAACCTAACGGAGTGATGAAGCTCGCCTTCCACTCATCTCCTTCTTTGATGCGTATATTGTTGTATCCCCATCGCACATCCAATTTGCTAAAAATGATGGCCCCTTTTATCACGTCCAGTAGTTCTTGGATTAGTGGAAGGGGGCACACATTTGGGATGGTGTGCGAATTTAAGTGGCGATAGTCCTGTACCGGGCGTAGTTTTCCATCCTTTTTTCCTATAAAGAAAAATGGGGCTGCTGTTTGCGAGGTGGATCGGCAGATAGTTCCTCTCTCCAGATGTTCCTTGATGAATTTTCCTAATTCGTCGTGTTTTTCTGGGCTCAGGGCGTAGATTTTGGGCACTTGGGGTTTGAAGGTTGGTTTCAAGTCAATGGCATGATCCCAGTAAGTGTGTTCTGGGAGTCGCTGTGACTTTCGTTCGCTAAAGATGTCCAAAAATTCGTGATGCGCCTTGGGAACTCTTTCCTTTAGATTGGTGACGATGATTTCGTCTTCCAGGTCTTGGTCGAAGCTGGCAAATCCTGACGGTTCGGGGGCCAGTTTCCGAATAACTGGGTCCCGGGTGGCCTGTTTTCCTGAGGGTTTGTCTGGGAGATCAGGTTCTCCCTCGTTTGGTGAAAGAGATGGCTTGTTTTGAGCCTTTCGTTTCTCTTCTGCGTATTTCCTTATGTCCTTTAGGAGCCATTTCCTTTTGAGGTATGCTCGTAGTCAGACACCAAACGTTCCGCTGTGATCGCGGAGTCCTACATCCTCCGATAACCTTCGGAGGTGTTCTAGGCGCTGTTTTTCGCGCTCGTTAATGCGTGGTTTGTGCCATGGTTCCACGTCTGATAACCGCCTGCTATATGGCAGTTCTTCCCTTGCCCTAGTGAACCCATGTGGTTGCTGGCATTTCTGGGGGCACCGATCGAAGTGCACTTCACGTCGCCTCCACTCGATGGAGGGATCGTGGTATTTCAGCCAATCTGTTCCTAGGATAAGGTCGTCTTTCCCTAGATTGGAGATAAACATCTGGACGCGCTCAGTATGCGTTCGTCCACTGATGTCCCGAATGGTGAGGTTCACATCCAAGGCGGATCGGATGAGACCTGCTTTATTGATGGTGTCATCGACATTCCGGACGCGAATGGGGTTGTTGAGTGTGTAGGTGGGGAAACGATGTCTTTTGACCCAAGTTTCGTTTACTATAACCCCTTCGCATGCCGAGTCGATGGTTGCCTTTGCTCCAGCGTTTTGACTCCTGTTTGATACTTTCACGTTCAGGCGTATGGGGGTGATGATACGGTCATTCATTGCTCCGATACGAATACAAGTGCGGGCATCAAACTCGGGTCGTCCTTGACCTCTCTCCTTCGCTGGCGAGGGAGAGGTCAGGAAAAACGCTCCGCGTGTCCCAAGATCACTTCTCTTGCTTCATCTTCCCCTAGTTCTCCAAGTACTGCTCCGATTCGAGCAGAATGACTGACGCTTCCGTCTCCCCGTCGTCCGTTAGGTAACATAGCGCGTTGCCCATGGTTCGTTTGGGGTCGTCCGGATGAGGTAGAGTGAGGACGTTCCATCGAAGGACCAGGTTGTGGTACCCGCTGGTCGTTGCGAGGGACATCCTCTGTCTCCATTCCTCGATATATTCCCGCTTGGTTTCCCATAGCGGGTGCATCGTCTTCTCCTTCCAAATCAACCGCGCGGCTTCTTCTCCCTGTCGTACCCATGTGTCTCTTCGAGTTTCCTCGAGTCGGTTGAACGCCTCTGCGTCGTGACGGGCAGTCAGTATTCCAGTGTCCTGTTTTTCCGCAATGGTAACAGGCGCTTGGAGGCTTGCCGTCATATTTCCGTTTTTGGCTAAGGGCATTGCGCTTGCGTGTCGCGTCAATGTCCATGTCAACGACTTGGTTGTTCATTCTACGAGGGGCGTTTGTGGAATTGTAGCGGGGAGAGATTTGGTTATGAAAACGATTCAGATAATTGCTTTGAAAGGAGGTGGAGTTGGCGAGGATGGCCTTTTGAGCTGTTCTGGCTCGCAGCCGTCCATCTATTTCGCAGGCTGTATTGATCCAGTCCTGAATGGTATCCTTTGGCTGGACTTCCTTGTCGTATATTTTGTCCATGACGCGCGGGTCTAACCCGCGTTGGAAGTAAGGGACCTGCTCTTTATCGGAGATGTCGGCATCGGCGGCGATGAGAATGAATTGGTTGGAGTATTCATCAACCGTCATTCGTCCTTGGGAGAAGGCCATGAGTGCGCTTCGCGCTTTGTCGGTCTTGCCCGTCTCCCTAAACTGTAGCTTGAACTTTGCTAGGAAGTCCTTCCAGGTGCCTAGATCGGTGGGAGGGTCCGCTCCTACTGATTTTAGGAGAAAGTTTTCCGCCCAAGCTCCTGCCATGCCATATCTCATGCATGAGAGCACAAGGGATATTTTGTCTTGATCGGTCTTATACCAATCGGATTCTGCTGCGAAAAGAAGGAGGCATTGGAGCATGAATTTCTGGGATTCAATGCGGTCGCCTGTGTAGTTGTCTGGGAGTTTGACTTTTCCTCTTCCGGGTTGTACTGTCGCGGAAGGGGTGTTTGTAGAAGTCGAAGCTTGTCCCGACATTTCGGCGAGTGGTTCGTTTCGGGTGTTGATCGGTGTTTGGTCTGGTGAGTCGGAGTCTGATTCCGAGGTTGTTTCCTCTTGCTCCGAGTCTTCGGGGATTACCGGCGCCAGTTCCCTGTATTGTGGGGCTAGTTCCCACTGAGCTTCTGTTTCGTTCCAAATATCCTCTTCTTCTGTTCCGTCTTCAAGGGTGAAGTAATAACGCCCGTTTCGGTATGAGCAGTTATCGTAATTCGGAGGGGCAGTTCCGTTATTGTCTTCGTAGACCCAGAAGTCCCCTTCGCGCCGGATAGGGCGATTGTTGTGACGGAGTTGGTTATTGATAAGTCTAGTGCCGGGTGGGTATTCCTGGCCTAGGTCTTGCTCCAGAGTGTATGCAGTAACGCTTTCTCGATGGGGGTCTATTATCCCCACCAAGGAAGGTTATGAGAGAGAGTGTGGCAGCAAGCTAGTGCGAGCAAGGTAGGGGCAGAAGAGTCTATTCTAGTGTTACGAACTGCTCGTTCGGTAACCCCAAGAGTAGGAGGTTCTTCCCTAGGTCACTCGTGGAGGATGTGTGGAACGATGGTCTCGACTGTACGTGCAGCACAGGAGCCTGGAGTGTATTGCAGAGTAGCAATAGAGAGTACTGTAGGGAGACAGTACTGGAACGAAGGGCTGTAGTAGGAAGACTACAGCGAACGAAGTAGACAGTATGAAGACTGCCTAAGAACGAAGAGAATAGACTGAAGATCGTCAGCCTATTCTATGGGCCTTTTATACTACTTTGGGAAGTAGGGCGTGAGAATACCGAATATGTATCTGTAGGTATTCTCTAAGTCGTCTCTCTCAATAACGACTACTCTTGTGCTTCTCCGTTGGTCTCCTTCCGGCCAGGAGAGACTAGGAGGTTCATGCCCTGCGTGTGAGTAATTTATAAGGCGGCGTTCCATGCCCGCTAATACAAGGCCCGTGATACTCGACCAATGATTGATGATCCATTGGGAGTGGATGACCAAGGTTAATATCTGTACCTTGGTGTACGCCTCAACCTGTGAGGCCGCGTGATATTTGTGATGATCGTATCGGAATAGACCGCCGTGTAGGCCCGATAGAACGTGATCATAACAGGTAGGCATGTGATATTCAGTGGTGGGGGTGATGTTATCTGCTGGATGAAAGGAATTGCACAGCTGCGTTGTTTGGTTCAGCCCTATGAGTCTCCTCTCACCCGCATTGATGCGAGCAATGAGCATTCCTTCCCTGATCTGCAGGGCTCTCTGTGCATGCCAGACGAAACTCCTTTCCTTCTCTAGGATTTCCAAAGCCCTTCATACCTCTAGTTATGTGGGTCCAGACATGAACTCCGTGTTTGGTGTACCTTCGATGAGCCCCATCATATAAGCTACTAGGGTGGTCAGGTACGTCTTTCTGTTAGGGAATACAACTCCCTCGTTTACTTTGTGGATCAAAGGAGGGGGAGACGGTGAGCGGGAGGAAGAGGTCATTGAGGGCGTTGTGATGTTTATGGTGCGTAGGATAGGAGGGCTAGGGGTGCGTACAGCAGCTGCTTCCTCTGCTGTGTTGGTGGTAACTCGGGCTTGGTACCTCCTCTCGACTTCCTCCGCTTCTGCCTCTAGTTCTCTCATATTCATCATAGGTCATCTGTCACTGAGTCCTGACTGCATATATGCTTCTGCTGCCTGTTCAGTAGTAAACAATGACTCAGAGGAGGGGGAAGTCTGTGTGGATCGGTTGACGAGGGTGTTCTCGATGGAGGAGAGGTAGAGGGAACCGTTGGAGGACATGTTTATCGAAGGGAAAGATGTTGTGGGTTGGGAGGAATGTTCGGAGCAATGGTGGGATTACGAGGATCAAGTTTGAGTTTTTATATCCTTTGGGTTTTATTTGTTCAATGTTTGCGAGGGTGGTTCGTAATGGTAAGTCATGGTGTCGTGCGTCGTATGCTTCCAAAAGTTCTTTGGCATTCCCTAGGTTTGCCCTCGTGATCCATTCGTTTGCAGAGTCCGGGTACCCTTTCCAGCATATCAGGTATTGGTATCTGCGTCCTCGTCTCCTTTTGTCAAGAATTTCCTCAACTTCGTATTCTTGCTGTCCTTCTATTAGATCAGGTGGTGGTTGTGCGAAGTTGGGGCCATGGGCGGCCATTTCTTGATAAGGTATGATTAAAGAGGCATGGAATATGGGGTGTATTTTCCATGTTGGCGGAAGTTTTAGTTTGTACGTCACCGGTCCTAGCCTGTTTTCTATCTCAAATGGTCCATGCAGTTTAGGGGCTAGCTTGTCTTTTGGGTGAGTGGTGTTTATTATTTTTCCCGATAGCCAGACCTTCTGTCCTGCTTCTAATTTGACTTCGTTTTCAGCTGTTTTCCTTTTCATTAATTCTGCTGCAACTTCCAGGCTGGCCTTTGTCTTTTGTCATAATTGCTTCAACCTTTCCAATCTCTGTTCTACACCGGGGATGTCAGATCTTGGCGTGATTTGGGGTACAAAGGTTGGATTGTAGCCATACATGAGTTCAAACGGTGACTGGTGTGTTGCTGAATGTTCTCTAACATTGCGTGCAAATTCTGCATACGGTAATAGTTCAGGCCAATTTGTTTGCTCGTAATTGCAGAATGCTTGTAGGTATTGTTCTAGTTCTTGGTTTACTCTTTCCGTTTCTCCATCTATTTCTGAGTAATATGCGGTTGATAGCACTGTTGTTACTCCTAACTTTTTCCATAGTTCTTTCGTGAACCTAGCTGCAAACTGTGGACCTCTGTCAGAGATGATTTTTCTTGGAAGTCCATATTGTTTCCAGAGGTTTTTTATATAGAGGTCGGCGGTTCCTTTGGCGTCTATGGTTTTATCGCATGGGGTGTAGACAATGCCTTTGGTGCTTCTGTCCACTGCTATGTGGATGGCGTTATATAGTCTGACTTGGGGAAGATCCATAATAAAGTCCATTGTGACTGTTTGCCAGGGTCCTTTTGGTACTTCATTTGGAATTAGTGGGGCATGTGTGGGGTGTGTGATGTTTTTTGTGTTTTGACATATTGTACATCCCATTACATATTCCTTTACAAATGTGGACATTCCTGGCCACCAGAAGTTGTCTGATATCAGGACATAGGTCTTCCATCGTCCTGGGTGTCCCGTTGCAGGTGAATCGTGGTACATTTTCATGATTTGTCTTTTAAGTTTGTCATCTGGAGGAACGTATATTTTGCCTTTGTGCCAGATGAGGATGTCTTCATAATTCCATTCTTGTAGCCCTTTTGAGAGTGCTCTAGGTCCTGATGTTCTAATAAGCTCCATCACTTCCATTACTTCTTTGTCTTTAGTTGTGACTTCTTTCAACTGTTGTCTTAGCTGTTTGTCGAGCATTTCGACTGTACCTCGTCCTATTGCACTTTTGACAAATATTTGGGGCTGTAGCAACACCCGGTCTTTGTTATCTGATTTTACCCCCTCCTTTAGGTCTGGACGCCAGGACAGAGCATCAGGCCAATGGGTGACACTGGGTTTGTGCATGAGGGTGAAGTTGAAGCGAGAAAGGAACAGTGACCAGCATGCCTGTTGACGGGAGAGAGTTCTTGCGGTAGAGAAGTATAGAAGGTTCTTGTGATCAGACCATATCTCGAATGGATGTCGTGCACCTTTGAGGTACACTCGCCAGTGATCGAGGGCATGTATAACGGCAAGTAGTTCTTTGTTGAAGATGTCGTAATTTCGCTCTGCTACGTTGAAAGACTTGGACAGGTAAGCGACAGGGTGCCATCCGTTGTTGGGGGTTTCTTGCGATAGGATAGCTCTGTAGGCGAAGTCGGATGCATTGGTTTCAAGTCGGAATGGGCAGTTGCCGTCGGGGTAGATGAGGACGGGGGTGGAGGTAAAACAGTGTTTTAAGTTCTCAAAGGCCGTGTCCCGTTCAGTGGTCCATGTAAATGGTACATTCTTCTTTGTGAGGTTGTTGAGAGGTCGGGCCGTTGTAGCGAAGTTTTCGATAAATCTTTGGTAGAAGTTTCCAAAGCCAAGGAAGGACTGTACTTCTTTCAAGTACCTCAGCGTTGGCCAGGCGGCGATGCCATTTACTTTGACTGGATCCATGGATATGTTATCTGTAGAGATGATGAATTTGAGATATTCAACAGTGTCCATTTCAAAGGTGCACTTGGAAGGTTTCAGGAACAAGTCATTGTCTAGAAGTATTTGCATAACTTGGGTTGTTACGCTGATAAGCTAGTGATGCCTCTGAGTGCAAAACACACCCAAGAAACACCCCTACAAGCGCAGGTAGGCAAGAGCTGGTTCTAGTGTGCAAGGAACTATAAGCTGTGCAACAACCAATAAGGGAGCGTACTAAAAGCGTTCGGAGTGTAGTGAACAAACAACTCTAAAATCAAAATATTCAGTTGGTTGGTTGGTTGGTTGGTTGGTTGGTTGGTTGGTTGGTTGGTTGGTTGGTTGGTTGGTGTTTGATTGGGACTTGATTGGGATGCAAGGGGAAGGGAATGGGTGCAAGGCCACACTGGACACTGGCAGAAGATGACAAACTAAATGAGAGGGGGAGAGCAAGACAATGAGGGCTCTGACGGAGGGCTGCAATCGAATGTGGCAACACAAATAAAAGGGCAAAATACAAACAAGGATCGGGAGGCAATGGCTCAAAGTCTCATAGACACAAGCGCACAAATGGAATTGGAACAAGGGGGGAGCCAAAGCTGATGTATTGCAAGGCTATAGGTGCTCTTTTATAGTAAGTCTGAACAGGTACAAGATAAGGAGATTGGCAGAGGCATAGAGCAATTGGAAATGCGTGCCAAGAGTGATCAAAGGTAAAGAAGATAAGGGAGTGATGTTGCAAACACTATAAGATAAGAAGCAATAACTCTAAAGTCTAAATAAGTGGAGAGATTGCCAAGGTGAGTGCACATAGACCTGGAGATAAGAACCACATGCTACATGGGTAAACCATTTGAAAACTTGGGAGCTCTGAAGATAATGAAGGATAGGTCAACAGAAGGCATAAGGACAATAAGAGATAGAAAGACAGATCCATTCACATGGTCAGCATATTTGGTCAGCTTCGGTGTCCCGAATCGGAGGCAGCCAAACACTTTGTTGACTCAGAATGGAAGTGTACTGAACCGATTGGTGATCGGCCACGACAGTCTGTGGAGAGCCCCTACTGCTGAGAGTGATGATAAATGGATAGGATGACTGTGAACAGGTCCGGACGGCTGTGTGGAGGTCTGAATGGAAAGTCGGCACCTGACAAATGGCTGAGATCGCCGAACGGATTGGGATTGGTCGGTCCTAAGTGTGCCAAACAGTCAAAGAATACTGAAAAGCTGCAAAAAGTGGGGTATTGGTGCCTAGAGCATACCTATGCTCATCAACGTGCTGGTGCTCTTCTATGGTCTTTGTAAATACCAAGATATTGTCCATGTAAACCGCGAGGACTTGCACAACGATTAGGTCATGAAAGATTATGTTCATCATGGTTTGGAACATAGCGGGTGAGTTACAAAGACCAAAGAACATGACAAGGCATTTGAACAGGCCGAATTTGGTCATGAAGGCCATCTTCCATTCATCTCCTTCTGCTATGCGGATGTTGTTGTATCCCCACTTGACATCAAGCTTAGAAAAGATCCTCGCTTTTGATTTTACAATGGTTCTTATTATGTCGTCAATCAGGGGTAACGGGTATTTGTTTTTTATCATTCACTCATTCAGTCTCCAATAATCTTGAATTGGTTGTAAATCTCCTTCCTTCTTTTTTACGAAGAAGGGTGATACTTGTGGAGATTTGGATATTCTAATGGTTCCCCACTTCAAGTGTTCTTGAAGCATTTCGTGTAGCTTGTCTTCTTCTTCCTCTGTCAGGGGGTATAGCTTACATCCCGTTGGTTCCCATCCTGGTTTCATATCGATCTTATGGTCCTATTGTGAGTGTTCTGGAAGTTGTTGCGAAGCTTCCTGGCTAAAGATTTTGGCGAATCATTTAAGGATGTATGCTGGAACTATTTCCTCAACGGGTCGTTCTATCTTCTTTTTGTTCGCTTTTTCTGCCAGTTGTTGTGACTTGTTTCTGATGGAACTGATGTGAATTGCCTCAAGAGGGTGCATCTCGAGCAGGTTTTGGTAATACCATTCTTTGTAGAATTCAGAGAAGAAGGTGTCCTGGGTTTTGTTGTCTTCCAGGTCATCTTCTATTCTGGAGTACCCGACTGCTCTGTTATTCCTTTGCTGTGTAGGCGCTTGTGCTTGTATGGTGAATTTAGGTCGGCTGACTAGACATGTGATAGCGCATGTCAAAAATGTGAGACTATTCTTTACCCAATTGATCTGTGGGTTATGCTCATGTAGCCAGTCCATTCCTAGGATTATATTTTCTCTTCCTAGGTTAGTGGATAGCAATTTGCATCGTTCGTTGTGGTAATCTCCTTCTTCATTTGTCATTCTCATGAGCAGACAGGCTTTGTCAGTGATTTTTCCTCCTTCATTGGCTGTTCCGTCCATGTTAAACACATGGATAGGTTTGTCAATCTTTTGCATCAGTATTTTCTTGTCTAAACAGAATTGTTTGTCGATAAGAAGCCCTTCTGCTCCTGAGTCAATCAATACCCTAGCTTTGGTGGTTCCCCCTTTGTGTTTTAATTGCATGTTTATCCTCATAGACGATTTTTGACTGGATTTAGTGAGCTGTACAATTGTTTTTACAGGGGATTCTGGAGTGGGTCTACGGTACACCAGAGCTATAGGCCTATTTAAAAATCCAATTCCTTTCGCTTGCTTCCTTCGCTCAATTCCTGAAGGAGTGCTTCTTGTTCATCCCATCTCAGCTTTCCTATAAACCTCTTGATTTCTTCTTGGCTAATCTTAGGCTCCTCCTGACGTACAGTTTCATCCAGTCTGGGTGTGTAGGTCTGCCGCACTGCGAGCCTGGCTCTGAATGGGTTAGTCGTCACCACACTTTCACCCTGGATTGTAGTGCTTTTCTCATCACTGTTCTAAGCTCTTGCCGAGAACACTCGGCCATAGCTTCCTCCTCCTACTGCCATCCTTCCACTGGCCTGAGCCGGGCGGTACCCCATCTTTCCACTACTCTGTTAAACATGTCCAATTGACTCTTCATGTATCCTAGACAAACCCCTAGCAGGGCATTGGTTTGCCATATGTTCTTTCTGATGGCAATAAAAACACCCACCCTCCATTCGCAACTTGTTTCGTTCCTTGTCGGTCAAGGTTGTACAGACCGGGTCAACAGAGATCGGGACAACAGAATTATTCATAGAGGAGGGGGCATTTGACAAGTTGTAGCAGAAGGGGTTATTCTGTTGAATGAGAGTAGAGGGTATGGAGCTTTTTATGCTCTGCAGTTCTCTCCATTGGTTATCGAATCTGCGGGTGTACTTTGACCACTTGTCTATGGTGGTCGGCATTTCTGGCAGCCGGTAAATTTGTTTGAGAATTTCTGGATGTATGGCTCAGCGGAAGTAGTCGACAGTGGATTCTAGATCAAATCCACTTTCTCCAACTATCATGAGGTAGTCCGTGACAAATTCATCTGCTGATTGTTTTCCCATTCTCATGGTGAACAGCTTCTGCCTTGCCTTTTGTTCGAGGCTTTCGTCCCTGAATAATTTGGCTAGTTCTATTAAAAACACCTTGAACGTTCCCCATGTCTCTTTGGTCTCCGTTGCTTTGTATTCTCGGAGTTCTCTGTCAAAATAGTATTTTTGGGCGAAAAGTGATGCCGTCCCTTCCCTCATATATGACAAGACCATCAATGTTTTATTCATGTTGGTGTCATATTTAGTTGAGTTAGCCAAAATGTACATGTGGCACTCATAGATCCATTCTCAGTACTTTGACCTCGTCCCATTGAAGTCTTTTGGCTTGTTCCCTTTGTCTGACATCTCGTCTTTGTCATCGGTTGCTTCTGTGCTAGGTACGGGGTTTGGTTGTGGATCTGGATTCGGGTTTGGTTGACTTGGTCCTGCTACAGGCTCTGGGTCTTCTTCGTTGACTGGGGTTAATACTCCCGCAGGAATTGGCATTTCTTCAATGTCTTTTTTAGGGATGTCAACTGGTGGTAGGACGGGTTTTGTTTGGGTGTGGATAGTGACTGTTCTGAGGGGCACCTTCCTGTCTTCCTAGGGTACTAGCTGAGCATCAACTGTTTTTCAGCTATCCTGTCCTCCTATGTAAACCCAATTTCCCTTGGAGGTTCTTCTGATGGGCTGTCCAAAGTGGATGTATGTGTTCAAGTGCTGCAAGTAGTCAGTTCCATGTGGAACTTGCCCTACGTGTCTTCCTAAACTTTGGGAAGTCGTTTTGTTGGATCAAAAGAGCCTGCGCTAGTCTCGACCTGATGAAGGTTTGAGGGTCAAGGCAACAGCAGCTCTTCCTGGTCGGGTACAGTAATTTCTGCTTCTAGTATAGTACCATATGTAACATTGAGTGCAATTGTTTTGGTCATACCTCCACTGGGTTGATTACCAGATAGAAGTATTCTACAACCTGAAACGACCCACACTAAAGTGGAATCGTCCAATCGTTCACTCGAAGTGTATAGTAACTATTTACGGTCGGCAGTCACTTGTCTTTTGGGACTGCCTAGCGCCGTATGTAACTAGCCAGTGTTCTGCTATAGAGAAAAAAGGTGGAGTAGGATTGTTTTGAAGAGAGGCTATCCAGATGTCACGAATGGCTGTTTGAGACAAGGAGATCCTATGCCACAAACAATACAAGAGGATTTAAGAGAATATTCAGGACTGATCAGACCAATGTCTTTAGAATCAAAAAAGACTGTATAAACAGCATTTCTTAGATTGGACAGAGGTGGATAGCCTAAGGCTTCCACACTGCCATCTGGAAAAACACCCCCTTGTATTAGCTCTGGATTATATCTAATAGTGTCTAAAAGTATCTAAAAGTGTTAATAGCATTTAAAAGTGTCTAATTTCCTAATTAGGAGCAACACACTGTGAGCATTAGATTGGTTTCCAATTTTATAATATTAGTACTAATTTCATACCAAGAAGTCTTTAATTAGTAGTAGGAAATAGTAAGTACTACTGCTCTATCAGTGGGAAGGTAAAGATGTGGCACATTCTATACTATTTCAGCATATTACTCTCCTTCATATATGCCTATACCATTATCTTATAGCTCTTTTGCTGACTTTCCAGCTGCTTTTATAAGGGATATAGAAAGAGAAAAATGTGCATTGATGCCCCCAGCCACTTTGTTGGCAGCTTGGCAGCTGCCACAAGAGGCTATGAAGACCTAGGTACCTTGTCCTTGCACACAAGATCATTGAAGTTGCCATTGTTAGCCAATGCCTGCTACTGGTCATTATAGGACACAATATGTAGGGATATGCTATATGCAGCCTTATAGACCTTGTCTATCAGTATAGTGGCTAATACTATCTTGTGCAGCACACAATCATCATCACTATTAATACTACAATTTTTAGCACTATTTATATTGTTTATTGCCTTGTTATACAGAAGATGCTCAAAATTGGTGTTTTCATCTAGCTATTAGGCTGTGGAAAAGACAGTCATGTTGGTATGTGGTGCCAGAATGATATATTTGCCTGCCATATAGGAAATATATGCATTAAGCATATTAAGATCACCTCCAACAATCTTGTGCTTATTTATATATAGGCATGCCATACATATACTCTTGTCCCCACCTTCTACCTCACTAGTGGCTATTTGGAAAACCCCTCTCTCTTATTGAATCTTGATTATTCATAATCATGTTTTTGATCAAATTTGCAAATTCAGGTAGCATTGCCTATACTAGTAGAGTCTCATTGAATATTACACTCAATCATAGTTTTACACATTCTCAGTCCAAATTGTATCAGTGCCATAATTGATTTTTATCCTATATAAAGTGTATTATCAATTTTCCATTAGTTTATTATCTTCTTAGCTGGTGTTTAAACTAAATCCTAAAAGACCTGACTTTTTAGGTATTTATTGACCTATTTATTTATAAGATAGAGGAAAGATAAATGTTAAATAAAATCAGAGATGTTGAGGTTGCCTATATTATGTCTAGTGATTCAGTTAGCAACAAGAAGATAGTGTTGTGACTGACAACTACATGCTTCAAGAGCCATATGGGACTCTGACAATATATGAGGGAGGACGAGGGGTACAAGCAAAGAGGTGAGTATAAATGTGAATGAGGCTGAATGATGAGGATGGCAAGTTTTTCAGAAGTCAACAAAGACAATTTTAATGGTTATGATGAGTGCAATTGAGCTCTGAACTATGGGGTGTGAAAGCTGGTTTATTCCAGAGTTGTATGTAGGCTTTTATAGTAAACAGAGCCCATAAGTAAAATATTGAACACGAAATGAGAGTAAATGTCAAATGGGTACCAAGCCCTAGCGATTAGAGAAGATAAGAAGGTAGGTGAGATGTCCATATGGGTTCCAAAGGTGATAAGGTAAAAATTAATTAGCAATGGTGAAATCCTAAATGTTTGGGATCCATCGCCCAAGTGTAAGTAGTAGGAACAGGCATTGGTGAGCCAATAAAAATAAAGAAGATGTAACATATGACCAGGGTGGCCAAGTAATGGTGCAAGATTGCATTTGACTGACCATGTGGAAGTTGGGAAGATAAGTGATAAGGACCGACTAATTCACAGATAATTGGCCGACACAAAATCCTGGCTCCAATCTCATAAACACCTTATCATAATACTCTTGTGCAGTCATGGTAAGTACGTAAAGAGTGGGTGAACTGACCCAAGTGCTGCCGAGCATCCTTTGGTGGGTTATAGTTGGTCAGGTGGGAACTGACTGTGTTTGGTAATAGTTGGCATCTTTGGTACTTGTCTAGCACTGTTCAGTATCTCCTCAAAGCCTCCCAAATACCTTCCTTGGACCCTAGCACAGGTGCATGCTCATCAGTGCAACAATGTGATTTAAAGGATCACTGATCTGGCAGATTCCATGTTGCAAGTGGATGGAGTAACTGGCTTTGTCAATGAGACTAGCCAAAATCAGGGTGATGGTGATGGATGGTGCATATAACACATCAAATAGGTAGACAGTGGTATTCCTGTTCCCATTCAGAAGTAGTACAATGATGGCACCACGTCTAGTAGCCATGAAGGCGTGTTTATTGGTGGCATGAATTGGTTTTGGTGGTGATGAGCATGCACCCATGCTAGGGTCCAAGAGAGGTATTTGGGAAGCTTTTGGGAGATACCAAATAGCACTAGATGAGTACCAAAGACACCAACTTGCACCAAACATGGTTGGTCCTTACCCGACTACTCATAAGCCTCTAAAAGATATTTGGTGGCACTTGGGTCAGTTTGCCCATACTTCATATACTTACCATGACCATACAGGAGTGTTACGATAGGTGTTTTAGAGATCAGAGCCAATAGTCCGTGTCAGCTAATGTCCTCTGTGAATCGGTTGGCCCTTATCACTTATCTTCTCAACTTCCGCATGGTTGGTCAAATGCAATCTTGCATTATTACTTGGCCACCCTAGTCATACACTACTTCTTTTTTATTTTCATTGGTTTTCCAATGCCTGTTCCTGCTACCTATGCTCGAGCAACAGATTCTGAATATTTGGGATTTTGCCATTGCTGATTAACTTGTACCTTATCACCTTTGGAAACCATATGGACATCTCACCTACCTTCTTATCTTCTCTAATCGCTAGGGCTTGGTGCCCATTCAACATTTACTCTCATTTCTCATCCAATATTTTACTTAGGGGCTCTGTTTACTATAAAAACCTACACACGGCTCTGGAATAAACCAGCTTTCACACCCCACAGTTCAGAGCTCATTTGCACTCATCTCAACCATTAAAATTGTCTTTGTCAACTCCCAAAAACTTGTCATCTTCACTGTTTGGCCTTATTCATGTTCATACTCACCCTTTTGCTTATACCTCGTCCTCCCTCATATATTGTCAGAGTCCTATATGGCTCTTGAAGCACGTAGTTGTTGGTTGCAACATTATCTTCTCATCACCAATCGACTCTCCAACCTGACCCAACCAGCCAAACATTTGGTTAGTGCTTAGTGCAGTCCTGAAATCATTTGGGTGCTTTAATCTTACCCTCCTCATTACTCTTCAGTGTGCCCTTGCTTTCTCAAGTCCTAACTAACAACTCCTTGTATATCAGATACTAGCAAAAGCTATGTTTCCCGAGCCTGCATTACAAGTTTTCCTGTGTTCACCCAGTTGATGTGCACCTGCTGGCCACTGTCCTTTCTTCCCTCTACCGGGTTGGAAGCAGTCAGCAGCAATGTGGTTGGTTAGTCCACAGTTGTTACACTTCTTGCCACTCAATGACTGATTAGCCTTCTTCCCCCTTTTTCCCTTTCCCTTCTTATAACCCCTTTGTAAGTAAAAGGCTGTCTTATCAAACAGGGCCTTTTTTTGAGTCAGGTTTGGATAGATCTTTGATCACACTTCTGTGTGATATGTTGGAGCATTCTATGAGGGGTAAGTTTTTATGAGCTAAATGATGTGGAAGTAGTGATCACTGATATCACAGACTCATAGGATTTTGGAAGGGACAATAGGATTACAGCAACAAAACTGTCATTGCTGAGAGCACAGACCATTCCCATAAGTTGGTTTTGAAGTCCAAGGAAGCTATCGAGATAAGCATGCACATCACCACCTTCGATGCTTTAAGTGTCATAGATATGGCATCAAACATCAATTTCAACCATCTTCCCCTGCTTTTCCACAAGATCATAGAGTGCCATCCAGACTTCTTTGGCAGTGGTTTTCTCCTTGATTCAATTGAGGATGGAGTTAGGAATGGTAGAGTAGATTTGCTGCTTAATGGCAGCCTCATGCTGATTGTACTTGTCAACTTTCTTGATTGCTTTATCATATGCATCAATGACCTTGTTTTTTGCATCTGCCAGAGGAAGAGCTAGCTCCATTGGTTGCCAAGCAGTACCAGCCAGATGTTGTGACAAGCCAACCTTTGATTCAATGGTTGTCTTTACTCTATCTTTGTAGATTAGCTAGTTCAACAGAATTTCAGAGAGCTTTGTGATAGTTGTGATGGTAATTGAGTTGGTGAGCAACATGGCAGGGTCTGCAGGGCCCATAACCTGTAGAAATACAGGCTAGAAGATAATATCTCAGCATCTATTAGAACACTGCAAAAGGCTATACAATATCTACTTAGAAGGTAATATCTATTCCAAAGTATTGTAAGTGTCTATCTGAGAGTATGTAATAGAAGCAGGCTCACTTCAGCGTCTATTAGAACACTGAGAAAAGCCTGCACTGGCCACACTCATACTATGAGTGTGGTGGCTAAAAACTGTATAGTATCTTAGTAATACCCAAGCTAATGAGAAGTAAGTTAAGTAATATGTAAGAAATAGGTGATTTGCCTTAATTCAACAGGTAATACACTAGCAATGGCTCTGCAAGCAAAAACACACAACAAAACACACTACTAGACACAGAGTAGGTAGGAGCCGACTTTGTGGTACAAGGAATGGTCAGCCTCAAAGAATCAACTAAAGAACAGGTGGTGCATAGTCTGAATCAAGGGATGTGATGCTCTATAATATTCTCTGATGCTCTGCAATGCTTGAGATTGCAAGGTTTGACACAATGTTGTAATGTTGAGTTTGTGATATTGTGAGGTTGATGTTGTGATGTTTGATGCAATAGGGAGAGGTAAGGTAAGGTGCAGAGATGCTTGGAGGGATAAGGAGATATTTGGAAAAATAAAGAGATATTTGGAATAGGGCTCCAACTATTTAGTTTTCACATAATATTTTTGAGTAAGTAGTTGTAAACAGTAACTATACAGTAATTATATAGTATATATATGGTTTAAATGGCATTATTTGGGTAGTTAAATTTCTAGTAAACTAGACCATAATTAGCACTTTGCTAACATTGATTCCAAGACTGTTACTGCTTTTAATGATAAACAAGTGTTAGCACACATATGTCAAGAACCTGAGAAGAGCCATTCAACAGCAACTAAAGTTCCTGGTATAGCCAAAAAGTCTCTTGCCATCCTTGAGATAATATAAAACTTAGAGGCATATGCCTAGAAAAGAGATTAGCTAATATTCTATGAATATGTTGTTTCTCCTATCTTCCACCACATTAAGGGATAATCCTTGTCCCAACCACCATTCTCAAAACTCTTCCAGAAATCCAGTTCAGAGCACTGGACAATAGCATCATCTTTACTTAGGCTGATCAGAGCCAAGTGTGTATCTTACTGACTTGGAAAATTTGCTTTTGTAGGTAATCCATAGAGCCAAGCTCCTATGTGGAATTATTCATATAAGCAGGGTAAGTGGAAAAGATGTGCTAGAATACTGTAAAGCTGGAGAACCATAGATTAGTATTTATAGTATACAGATATAAAAGACATACCTTGCTTAGTGAATTGTTTTTGACCTGCATAATTGATTAGTTGGAAATTGACTTAAGTAAGTTATGTTGCAAAGGGACAAACAAGAGACAGATAAAATTACAAAAATAATTTGTCATTGCCTTTGTTGGGCCTTTGGAAACCATATAACTATATATATACTATATACATACAACATACTATCACCTGAGTAAATAGTTGGTAAATATAATTAAAAAAAAGTTTATATACAATAAGTAAACTAAATTGTTAGAGCCTTAGTTTAGAGGAGTAGAGGAGATGAGGCTAGGCAATAGAGAGAGGTATAAGACACTATAGGGACACAACATAATTTAGAGCAATACTAGGTAGTTTAGAGCAAAAGAGAGATAATAACTATACTCTAGAGAATATATAACAAGAGCTCTGCAAGGTTAAGATCAAGGTTAATCAAGGTTACAAGGTTGTATTGTGATATTTACAAGAATTATTAATATAAGAGCATTTTAAATAAGATAAGATCTAAATAGTAGGGGGAACTAAATCTACTATATTACAGAGAGAATAGGTAGGTTTTATAGTGAGAACAGAATAGTAGGTATGAAAGAGAAAAGAACTGCATTAAAATTCAAAAATCTCAGAGACATATAGAACTGCTTTGGGCTACATATGGTTGCACTCTTTATTAGCAAATAGACAAAAAAGTATAGGACTTATGTGACTTGCATATTCAAAATCTCCTTTATCAAGTATTCCTAAGGATTCTCACTTTTAAGAAATTACTAAACTTGTAGCAAGGGCTGATAGCTAGGTTTTTTATCAGCAAGCTTAAGCATAAGGCAGCTGAAAAATAATAAAAATAATAAGGCAGATTTGCCCTGAGTAAGGTTTAAACCTAAGAACATTATCACATAATCAAGTACCAACTCTAAGCTATTGACTACTTAATCATATAGTCTAATAAGTATACAAGAGATAATTGTCTAATATAGCACTGTTTTTGACTTTTGAAGCATTTTTTTGACAGAGTCAGACTAGCCTTAGTAGTTAGTACAGCCTGAACTCTTTGTATTTTTGCTTTTTGGACATTTTCTTTGCAGATAAGATAATGTGAGGATGCTCAACTATTGCCTCAATTACATGGTCTATAATGTGGTAATTTCTGTTTATATCTAACAAGTAAAAATTATAAAGGATTTGGGCTATACAAAGGCCAGTCTGACTCTGTCAACATCTGGAAAACCACTCCTTTGTATTAAGCTCTAATTAGTTCTATTTATGCATAATCAAGAACAATTAGGATTAGACATTTTTAGCTTACCCCCCCTCTAAACCTGTTCTAATTAAACATAATTTTCCTAAATTAGGAATTATTAGGATTGATTATAACTTGAAATTTCAGAATAATAATAATAAATCAAATAAACAGGTCAATAAATACCCAAAAATTCAGGTCTTTTAGGATTTAGTTTAAACACCAGCTAAAAAGATAATAAACCAATGGAAAATCGATAATACACTTTATATAGGATAAAAATAAATTATGGCACTTATACAACTAGGACTGAGAATGTGTAAAACTATGATTGAGTGTAATATTCAATGGGACTCTACTAGTATAGACAATGCTACCTGAATTTGCAAATTTGATTAAAAACATGATTATAAATAATTGGCCATAATTAGCTTAAATTAGTATCATTAATGATTATCAATAATTAAGATCTAATAGGAGAGAGGTGTTTTCCAAATGGCCACTAATAAGGTAAAGGGTAGGGACAAGAGTATATATATGGCATGCCTATGTATAAATAAGCACAAGATTGTTAGAGATGATCTTGATATGCTTAGTGCACATATTTCCTACATGGCAGGCAAATATATTATTCTGGCACTACATACCAACATGACTGTCTTTTTCATAGCCAAATAGCTAGAGAAAAACACTAAGTTTGAGCATTTTTGTATAACAAGGCAATGGACAATGTGGATGGCACTGAGAATTGTAATATCAATAGTGGTGATGATTGTGTGCTGCACAAGACAGTATTAACCACTGCACTAATAGACAAGGTTTGCAAGGCTGCATGTAGCACATCCCTAAGCCCAACCTACATGTTGTGTCCTGTAATGACTAGTAGCAGGCATTGGCTAACAATGACAACTTCAATGATCTTGTGTGCAAGGCCAAGGTACTGAGGTCTTCATAGTCTCTTGTGGCAGCTGCTAAGCTGCCAACAAAGTGGCTGGGGCATCAATGCCTATTTCTCTCTTTCTATGTCCCTTGTAAAGGCAGCTAGAAAGTCAGCAAAAGAGCTACAAGATAATAGTGCAGGCATATGTGAAAAAGAGTAATATGCTGAAATAGTATAGAATGTGCCACATCTTTACCTTCTCACTGATAGAGCAGTAGTACTTACTATTTCCTACTGCTAATTAAAGACTTCTTGGTATGAAATTAGTACTAATATTATAAAATTGGAAACCAATCTAATGCTCACAGTGTGTTGCTCCCAATTAGGAAATTAGACACTTTTAGATGCTATTAACACTTTTAGATACTTTTAGACACTATTATATATAATCTGGAGCTAATACAAAGGGGTGGTTTTCCAGATATAGGAAACTGTTAAAGACAGACAGTATAAAGACTGCCTAAGTATAAAGAGAATAGACTAAAGATCCTTAGCCTATTCTATAGGCCTTTTATACTACTTTGGGAAGATGTGAGAATACTGTGAGTATCCCTAGGCATTCTCTAAAGTTATTGCTCTTTCTTAGCTACTACTCTTGTGCTCCTCCACTTGTCTCCTTTTGACCAGGAGTACAATGGCTTGTATTTCTCTGGAAGTTGATGACTGAGAATATTACCTTATACCATAATGTATGCTCCATGATTGGAGCCACCTAGTAGTTGTAATGTTATTGGAATAAATGGCCAAAGAGGCCCTAATAGACTAAATCATAACAATACCCTCTTTTTATACCCTAATACCTGGTAGGATACCCATGGGCTCATCACCATTCCATATATGATTTGCTTTCTTGAGTGTTAAATAGAGTAGATGTACCTTCTGCTATAACTTTGTTTTCTAAGGGAAAGACCAACTTATATTATTTGATCCCATAAGAGTTTTCCATCTCCATTGAGCTGTTTATTCTATGTCTTTTGAGGGGTTTCCAAGCTCTCTCAACTATAGGATGTTTTCCTTTACCTACTATTTTTGTTGCAGGTAACTACAGTTCCTCAAGCTAAGGGTCCCCAATTTAACCAGACTATACTGGTTTAGCTCCAAGAAAGGTGTAAAGATATGAATGATGGAACAATAAGTAAAAACTCATTGATGTGGATTTGTCATTATGTTCTTCTTCTTCCTTCTCTGAAGGTCAAACCTCAGTGTTTCTAGAATAGCTCTATCATCCTTATGATTGCTATGCTGAGATAGTCCATAGACAAGTATGTTGATTGCTTTACCAAGGCTTAGGCCTACTTTTCCACCATGTAAAAGACCATGGCTGGTTTTTAGACTGGAAGGGTTTTTTTAACAATTCTGAGACCTATCACCCCTATATAGTGGGCTGTCTTGGTAAAGTTTAATTTGTGTCTAGAGTTTGTTTGTTACAAATGTGGGCCTATGGTGGGGAATACCATATGTGGTGTTGGATTTAAGACAAGGATATGAAAAAGAATAGACTTGTGTGTTGGCTGGGACTAAGAAAGGAAGTCTGGCCTTCTTAATTGAAGAGGGTGCTCCAATGCATTTATGCAAAAACCAGTGGCGCGCGATACAGCTCACGCCAAACCCAGGCTGTAATGCCGGTCTGACACACGAGCCATTGGTATGAGTATAAAAAGCCAATTGGTATTGCAAATATATGTAGCTCTACTAATACTAATATGTTTTACTGAATAGGCCTCTAATAATGGCAAGTAATTTGTGATTGTGAATATTGTAATTTCTCTCTACTAGAGTGAACAATCTAGAGAGGTAAGCAACAGAGTGCCAATTATTGTCAGGTCCTTCTTATAACAGGGTGGCGCCATATGCAATAAGTGATATGTCTGTTATTAGCCAGTATAGTTGTATTGGGTCAGGGTAAAGAAGGACAGGTTGGTTGGTAAAAGACTCTTTTAGCTGATCAAAGACCTGTTGATATTCTGTGGTCTAGTTCTATTTTTTTACCTTTTTTGGTTAGGTTGTATAGCAGACATGTAATAAGTGAAAACTTATTAATGAATCTCCTATAAAAATGTCCTAGACCTAAAAATGATTGGATGTTGTGAATTATGTGGAGAACAGGCCAATTCCTGATAGTATCAATTTTAGAATTCTTTATTATAATATGGTCTTTAGAGATTATGTACCTGAGGTAATTCAACTTTTCCTTGTAGAATTTGCATTTTTTAGGTTTGAGATAAAGATTGTTGTTATATAGTATTTGGAATACTTGATTGAGGACCAGGATGTATTCTTCCATGGTTTGGGAGAAAATCAGAATATTGTCTATATATACCATTATCTTCCAAGTGATGATGAGTTTTTGGAAAATTATATTCATCATAGCTTGGAAGGTTGTGGGAGAATTGGTAAGACCAAAAAACATCATAATAGGTTTAAAGAGCCCTAGTGGTGTTATGAAAGAGGCCTTCTATTTGTCTTCCTTCTTGATGTATATATTGTTATATCCCTACCTCACATCTAGTTTACTGAATATGGTAGTCTCTTTTATGATGTCCAATAGTTCTTGGATCAGGGGTAGTGGGCATACATTTTGAATAGTGTGTTTGTTGAGGTGGTGATAATTTTGTACTGGCCATAGTTTTCTATCCTTTTTTCCTATAAAGAAAAAGAGGGCTGTATTGTGAGATGTATACCTATAGATAGTTCCCCTAGTGAGGTGATCTTTGGTGAGTTTTCCTAATTTGTCATATTTTTTAGGGCTCAAGGCATAGATTTTGGGTGCTTAAGGTTTGAATGCTGGTTTAAGATTAATTGTGTGGACCTAGAAGGTATGTTTAGGGAGTTACTGAGACTATTATTTACTAAAAATGTCAAGATATTCATAATGAGCTTTGGGAACTTGTTCCTTCAGGTTTGTAATGGTAATTTCTTCTTCTAGGTCTTGGTTGAAGCTAGCAAATTCTAAGGGTTCTAGGGCAACTTTCCTAATAACAGGTTCTTCTTCAACAACCTTGTCAAAAAGGTTGAATATGGTATGCATCTTTGAGGCATCTTATGGTAGAGACACTAGCTTAGTTATCTTTCTCCAAGTATACTAGCCATGCTCTCTTTTGGCTATGCAGTAATGAGCATACACCTACTCTGAGGTCCAAGAGAAGTATTCAGGAAGCTTTGGGAAGAGACCAAACAGCTCTAGATAAGTACCAAAGACACCAACTCATACCAAATATGGCCAGTCCCTATCCAAACAACTCTTAGCCACTAAAGGACATTTAGCAGCACTTGGGTTAGTTCACGCATATGTCATATACTTACCATGACTGTACAGGAGTCATCTAAGAAGCCTTATGATATTTTATTATGGGATTGGGATTGAACAGCCTTTTTGGCCAATGTTATCCATACCTAGTGAGTCCTTATTGCTTATTATTCTAACTTCCATTTGTTTGGTCAAATGCAATCTTGTACTTTTGCTTGGCTATTCAAGTTATACATTTACTATTTCTTTCTTTTTATTGGCTCTCCAGCACTTGTACCTGCTACCTACACTTAAATAATGGATCCCAAACATTCAGGATTTCATTATCACTGATAAACTTTTACCTTATCACCTTTGGAACCTATATGGATATTTCCCCTACCTTCTTATCTTCACTGTTTGCTAGGTCTTGGCACCTGTCCAGTACTTACTCTCATTTCTTATTCAATATTTTACTTAGGGGCTCCATTTACTATAAAAACCTATATATAACTCTGGAATAAACCAGCTTTTGTACCCCATAATTTAGAGCTCATTTGCACTTGTCTCAACTATTAAAATTGTCTTTGTCAACTTTTAAAAACTCATTATCCTTGTTATTTGGCCTCATTTGTATTTATACTCATCTCTTTGCTTGTACCTCCCATCCTCTCTTGTATATTGTTAGAGTTCTGTGTGGCTCTTGAGGCATGTAGTTGTCAGTTATGGTGCTACCTTCTTGTTACTAACCAAATCCCTGACATGACTGACCAAACATTTGGTTAGTGTTCAGTGCAGTCCTAAAACTGTTCAGGTGCTATAATCCCACACTTTCTATTGCTTCTCAGTGTGTCCTTGCTTTTTAAGGTCATTACTAATAGTTCTTTGTATATTAGATACTAGCTCCAGCACCCTCTACTCTAGAGGTTGTTTTGGTGTTGTGCTTGGCACTTAGAGACACTTCTAGCATATCAGTGGGCTTTAAGCCATTCTTGTGTGCAATATCACTTTTGATCATTGTATTGTTTTTCTCTCTTGATCTGAACAAATAGCCAAGTATGAAAATTTTTGTGGGGTAATTGAAGCCATTCTTTTCTGGTCAATTTCCAGAGAGTTATTGTGGGGCAAGGTATAAGTTATAGTTTGTTCCACTATTGGATGTATTTGCTATGCAGCTTTGATAACCAATCCTTCTTGGATGGTTCTTCCTACATCTTGGTGAGCTTATATTTGGAAAAGCCTTCCCTCTTATTAAATTATAATTATGCATAATTATCAACAATGCTAATTAGTGCTAATTATGATATATTTTATCTAATTATCAATAATTATAATTATGATCAAATCTATAAATCAATATAATGCTGTCCATACTACTAGAGTCTTATAAGAAAGCACTATCTTAATTGTTATTCAACATACCTAAATTCCAGATTAAGTAAGTACCATAGATATTTTCCCCCAATATAGAGTGTACTCTCAATGTTTCATCAGTTTTTGGTAGTGGCATCTAGTATCCAGACTCACATTCTAGAGGCCTTATTTTTGGGGGTATTTATCAACCTACTTATGAGTAAAAGAAATGATAGATGAATGTGGAATAGGGCTAAATATGTTGAGACTATCTAGAATATGTCTATATATTTGAATTACCAAGCTAAATAAGTTAGACTTTATGGCTTAGTGGTTTAAAGTATCTTGCCAGAGTGCTTGTAGGCATGAGGTTATATATTTAACTCTAGCTAAGGGCAGGTTTGTTATAAAGTACAATCTTAGATATAGATATTTAACTAATGGTCTATATAGCTAAGCTCTATTTGAAAGCTGTAGATAACCATAGTACTAGCAAGTAACCCTAATAGTTGGTTGGAAATTCCTTTTTGAAAAATATGAATGGAAAATATAAATAATTAAAGCTAATTATGCATAATTCAAGATAATTAACCTTTATAAGCTATAGATAAAAAAGAGGGAGGAAGCAAAAAAATTGTAATAATAATAAGTAGAAATTCTATATAATTATAGAGAATTTGAGCATAATCAGAGGAGTAATTTTTCTAGATGCCATGTGGCTGCTGGCAATTTTGGGGGCACCAATCAAAATGTACTTCATGATGTTTCCATCCAATGGAAGGGTTATGGTATTTCAACCAGTCTGTTCCTAGAAGAATATTGTCTTTCCCTAGATTGGTGATGAACATTTGGACATGTTCAGTATGCATACTTCCTTGGTAATCTCTGACTGTAAGATTGGCATTGAGTCCAGAGTACATTAGTCTTGCTTTATTGATGGTGTCATTAATATTTCAGACATGGATGAGATGGCTGAGTAAATATATGGGGAATCTATGTCTTTTTACCCATGTTTTGTTTATCAGGATTCTTTCACATGCTGAATTAACAGTTGCTTTAGCTCTAGTGTACATTTCCCAAGTTGATAAACACATGTCAAGATAGATGGGAGTAATGATACAGCTATTTATTGCTCCAGTTCAAATATAGGTTGGTGGTTCTAACTTGGGTTTTGCCTGCCCTCTCTCCTCTGCTAGTAAAGAAGAGGTCAGGTCAAATCCTCTGCTAGTTTGATTGACAAATTTTCCCTTTTCCTTTTTTCTAGTTTCCCAAAGACTGCTCTAGCTTTAGCAGTATTATTGATGACTCCATCACCTTGTTGTCTGTTAGGTGGTACATAGTGTTATTAATTGTTCAATTGAGAGCTTCAGAATAAGGAAGAGTTCATGTATTCTAATGGATTACCAGATTGTGGTATCTGCTAGTGGTCATGATCAGGACTCCCCTCTGCCATTATTTAATGTACTCCTGCTTGGTTTCTCATAGTGGGTCCTATATTATCTTCATCTTCAAGATCAACCATGTAATTTCTTCTCTCTGCTTTTCCCATAGGTCTGCTCAAACCTCTTCAAGATAATAGAAGGCTTCTATAAGGGGAAGGGCAGTCAATATTCCAGTGCCCAGTTTTGCCTCAGTAATAACAAGGTCTAGGTTGCTTGCCATTGTGTGTATGCTTCTAGTGGTCAGCATTCCTCTTTTTTTTTTTTTGACAAGCAATGTATTTGCGTAGCTACTAACAATTGGTTCAGCCCTACATAAATTGCTATAGTGAAATTTCCCCACTTTGGGTCATTTCGGTTAAAGAAGACAAAATGCCTTTGCGCACGCCCTGTGCCGGGCAGTGTGGGGCTCGGGACCCCAGATAGGCCACTTTCCGCGCTTCATGGCAGTCTAATACCCACTAAAACCTCAGGTTTGTCCAACCATTCTACTTGTTCTTGAGTGTTCTTAGTGATCAATGGGTTCCAGGTTGCATAGACTTTCTTTTTTGTCTTAGGTCTTTGGTCTAGCTTACTCGCTATTACTCTGTCTGTGCTAAAACAGTAGTTGATTTTGGAGAGCCATCTTTTTTGTATTAAGGCTGGGGAGTGTTGTTTGTCTTGTATTGTCCTCTCACAGCGCAGTACTCATATAAGATGGGCCGTTTTGGACAGTAGTATTCTTAGTAGTCGTGCTTTGCCTTTGAGTTTCCTTCTGGTATGTTTGTTGCATTCATTCTCTGTCTCTGGCAGTTTTCCTCTGATCAGTCTGCACCCTAGGATTGTACCTAGTTGTATTTCAGGCCAGTCACTGGCGTCATGCGGCCATAGTCTCACTGCGAGGCCCTATAATATTGTTCTGGCCTCGTTTGGGCATTCTAGTAGAATGTGATTCAGGTCTTCATTCGGATAGTCACATTTGGTGCATCTTGTGCGCTGTTCATATTGCGGTATATGGTCCCAATATTGTCCTATGTGATGCGTGTTGTATAGGGCCTTAAAGATAAATTGTCGTATGGTGAGGCTAATATCTTTGCTTTGGCAGCTACGCCAAATAGATTGGTCTGCTTCCAAGTCGCCGTTTATTCGTTCAATTGCGTATTGGGTTATGTCTAGCCGCGTTGATATGCTAGAGGTGGCTCTAATTGCCAAGCACAACACCAAAACAACCTCTAATGCAGGGGTGCTAGAGCTAGTATCTGATACACAAGGAATCATTAGTGAGGACTTTAGAAATCGATGGCACACTTGAGCAGTAGCGATGAGTATGAGATTATAGTGCCCAAATGGTTTCGGGACTGCATCAAACACTGACCGAACGTTCGGTCAGTTGTGTCGGTGATTCAGTCAGTAATAAGGAGGTAGTGTTGCGACCAACAACTACATGCTTCAGGAGCCACATGGGACTCTGATAATATACGAGGGAGGACAAGGGGTACGAGCGAAGAGACAAGTATGAATGTGAACAAGGCCGAACGACAAAGATGACAAGTTTTTGGGAGTCGGTGGAGACGATTTTGATGGTTGAGACAAGTGCGAATGAGCTCTGAACTGTGGGGTGCAAAAGCTGGTTTATTCTAGAGTTGTATGTAGGTTCTTATAGTAAACAGAGCCTCTAAGTAAAATATTAAACAAGAAATGAGAGTAGATGTCAAATGGGCGCCAAGCCTTAGTGATCAGAGAAGATAAGAAGGTAGGTGAGATGTCCATATGGGTTCTGAAGGTGACAAGGTAAAAGTTAATCAGCGATGGCAAAATCCCAAATGTTCGGGATCTGTTGCCCGAGCGTAGGTAGACAGAACAGGCATTAGAGAACCAATGAAAAATAAAGAAGAGGTATTGTACGACCAGGATAGCCAAGTAATAGTGCAAGATTATATTTGACCAACCATGCAGAAGTTGGGAAGATAAGCAATAAGGACTAACCAACTTATGGAGCACATTGGCCAACATAGAATACTGGCTTTGATCTCGTAAACACTTATTGTAACACTCCTATGTGGTTATGGTGAGTACGTGAAGTGTGGGCGAACTGACCCAAGTGCTGCCAAAAGTCCTTTGGTGGCTTGTTGTCGGTCGGGTAGGGACCGACCGTGTTCAGTAAAAGTTGGTGTCTTCGGTACTTGTCGAGCGCTGTTCAGTATCTCCCCAAAGCTTCCCAAATACCTCCCTCAGACATTAGCGTGGGTACATGCTCATCAGTGTCATTGTTGTCCTTTGGTCAGTGCGTTTCTTGTGCTTTTCCTTCAGAACTCCTTGGTAGGCCATTGTTTGTGTTATTGTTGCAAGCTTAGCTCCTTGTAGGTCAAATTCAGGGGGGACTGTTAGGTCTACTCCATTGTAGTTTTGTTTTGTTGCTTCTTTCCTGGCTAGAGCATCCGCTCTTTCATTCCCCACGTTTCCGCTGTGTCCTTTAATCCAGACAAAGGATGTCGTAGCCGATCATAGCCGCAACCGGTATGCTGTTGCTTTGAACAGTTCTTCGTGGTGGATGCCTAACCATCCACAGTCTTCCCAGTTTTTCAAGTGTTTTGTCAGCCCGTCTGTTACAAACCTGGAATCCGTTCAGATCTGTACTGGTGCGTAATTTGGTGTGTCTATCAGTGTCGCAAGTACCGCAACTAGTTCCCCTGACTAATTCGAGTGGGACACGTTGGCAATTTTTATGGCTCGGTTCTTGGGGTTTCCTTCAGATATCCAGATACCTGCCCCACTTTGGGCATTGGATTTGCCATTGTTTATGCAGGAGCCATCAGTGAAGGCTGTTATGGCCTCTTTGTCTACTAAGATGCCTCTTCAGGTGTTGGCTAGTCTATGTGCCGGGCTGGGTGATATTTTTGTCGGGTCAGTGAAGATTCTAAAGCCATCTGCCAACTTTGTTTGTAGGATTACTGAGGGGTCAAACAAGATCTCTCCCTTTTTTTGTGCTCGGTTTGTATTATTCTTCTCTGTCCTTTGGTGCGTGAGCGTTAGGCCATTGTCCACTGGGGTGATTTTTGGGTCAAATTTAGGATGCAGCCCCTTTAGGATTTTGTGTGCCATTCTGCTGCATTTGTTTGGGTTTGCGCAGCCTCTTCTCCTGTCATCTTTGCACAGGTTGCATGCACAAGTACTTCTTAGGTGGTGTCTCCTTTCACTGTAGGTAGGGTTTTCTGTTTGCCTTGCCAACTTGACTATGTCAACTATGGTTGGTATGGCGTGATTTTCCAGTAAGCATTTGTTTTTTCATTTCTTGTAGTGATTAGGGGTCAATCCGAGGTGGTGCCATGCTAGCATTTGGCTTTTCAGTTCCTTGGAGAGTTTTAGAGCCGCGAAATTTATGTGGTATTTCTTTGCTGTTTGTAGCATCTGTAGTAAGTATTTGGGGAGGTTGTGTGCCCTTGAGCCTCATGTTGGCATCTCCCACATTTGTAAAAAGGTATTCACTCGTTCCATGCTTGTAACTTCTGATGGGATTATTCGGTTAATTAATGCATCAGCTATAAAGGCCCATATCGGTCTTCTCTCTGTGAGGTCTAGGTACGCTTTTAACCACATAATTTGTATTGCCTCATTGTGCACTGGGATGCCCAGAAGGTCTATCCCTCCTTCTTCTTTAGGTCTTGATAGAAGGTTCAGGTTTATTCTCAGTGTGCTTCCGTCCCATATGAAGTCCCATATCATACTGACAAGGGCTTTTTCTATCCTGTTTGGCATTCCCTAAGCCTTGGCTAAGTACTGTGTGGTGCCCCCTACTATCATCTGTACAATTAGTTTTTTGCCATCTAGTGTTGGGTGGCCAAGTTTCCATCTCTCAAGGTTTGTTCTAATTTTATCTAGTACTGGCTCCTACGGCACTATGTCGTTTATTCTGTTTCCTATCCAGGCTCCCAGTGGCCGGATCGCACGGCCGTCATTGGCTATTCTTATATCATGGTTGAGGGGGTTATCATCCTCATATAGTTTTCTGGAGCTGATGACTCTGTTTTTATGTTCTTCCAATCCTATGGGTATGACTTCCATTTTTATTATGTTGAACTTTGCTCCTGACACGAGGCACTAGTGGTCCAGGATATTTGACAAGGCTTTGTATCGGTCATTCTTCGCTAGGTATATTGTTGTGTCATCCGCAAAGAGGTTGATGAGAACATTTTCAGGTACGTTTGGTATTTGGAAGCCATTTAGTTTTCCAAGTTTCTAACCATGCATGCTAGCAGCTCTATCGCTAGGTCGAAGGTGAAGGCTGACACAGAATCGCCCTGTCTTGTACCTCTTCATATGACCATGGGTTTGCTTAGTACACCATTAATCATGATTCTGGTTTTGGCTCCTGTGTAGAGTGATCTTAAGGTTTGTATAAACCAGGTAGGAAGCCAAAAAGCTTTGAGGGTTTCCCACAGGTATTCATGCTTAATCTTATCGTATGCTTTTTCTTGATCTAGGGCTATTATTGCTCCATTCTCTTCTGTTGCCTCGGTGTAGTCTATCATTGATTAGGAGAGCCTGGTCTGGTCAAATATCGATCTTTCTGTTATGAACCCTGCCTGATTTTTGTGTATTAGGGATGGGATGACCACTGCTAGTTGCATCGCTAGTACCCTCATGAGTAGTTTATAGTCCAAGTTTAAGAGAGTGATTGGCCTGTAGTTTTCAATGGAGCTGCGTTTGTGCTTTTTGTATATTAAACACATCCATCCTAAGGTGAAGTTGGAGTTTGTATTGACTCCCTTCTCTTGTATATCTCGGTATACAATGGTGAGTGTTTACACTATATTAAACGAGGACACTTCTTTGTTCTTATCTTATGTAGCCTTATGACTTATCGCCAACACTTTCCAGAGTTCATAGGGTATTCCGTCCATTCCTGCTTTGCTGCTTGTATTGCCTTCTCTACCTCCTGTTTGGACACAAGGTTGTTCAATGGGGAGTTTTCAGCGTTTTGGAGTCTTTGTGTTTCTGGTATCTCTCGAAGTATGTCCTAGTACATCCTATTGTTATCAGTTTGCATTTACTAACTTGTTTGGGGGTTGTTCTGTATCTCATTGTGGTACTTCCTTGCTATGTCCGCCATTTCAATGCTGTTGGACGTGTACTTGGGTGGTAATGAGTTTAGTATGTGCAGTCATTGAATGATTTCCCTTGGCTTCTTAGCACTGTTGATTTTGGACCAATACTTGCTTATAGTTTCCCCTTTGTACGACCACTATGCTTGTGCTTTACTTTGCACATTGGACCGTCTCTTCTTTTCAAGGTGGTCAAGTTCACTATGTAGTATGGCTTCATTCATGCGGGCATCCAGATTCATGTCTATATTTGACTCATTTGCCGCTGTTGCTAGATCTTGTTTCAGGCTATTTATCTTGTTGTCAAGGTGGGCTATAACTGCTCATACACTTTTCTTTGCTATGGAGGTTATCTCATTCTTGTACTCTTCCCATAGTGTCTGTGGGTTATTGCCACTCGTGCGGTGCTGTTGTTCTCCCGTGAGTTTGTGTTCTAGCTCTATTCCTTTTTTAATGGCTGTGTTTAGTAGCTCGGCATCATTTATCATATGTAGTGGCCAGGTCCATTGCCTTTGTCCTATTTGTGGTGCGTCCCTTGGGGCATATCTCACTGAGACCATACCGTGGTTGGTTGGGATGTTGGTTAGTCCGGATAACCATTGGAAAAGGTGGGTTTGGTGTGAGGTCTCAGCATATATTCTGTTGAGTCACGACATGGTCCCTGTATGGGACCTGAAAGTGAATTGCCTAGTGGTGGAAAAGATATGTCGCCACTCATCTTGGAGATTCAGAGCAGACCTCAGTTCTCTTAGAGCTATTGTTGTCTCTTTGCTGTCTGGTCTCGTTGGGGCCCGGTCAATTGGGTCCTCTACTAAGTTGAAGTCCCCCAGCATCATGTCTGGTCTTGCATTTGTGTTCAGTATTTGCATGTGAATGGTGTCCCAGAAGAGCGGGTATGACTCATAGCCGTTAGGTGCGTATATGTTTGGCAAGGTGACTTTACTAGTCTGATGCCACATTAGGGTTATTAGTAATGCCCAACCTGGTACAATTGTCGTTATTTCTATGTTCTGTGTGTTTGTTATTTCTCTGTTTAATACGAAAGTGACTCCTCCCATGTTTGTCCCCATGCTGGAGTTTAACACTAATATTTGTTGGCCATGTAGTTTGTGGATTTCGTCGAGATGCTTATCCATCAGATGAGTTTCTTGTAGCACAAGGACCCCTAGTCTGTTTCTCTTCATTAAGTTATTAATTTCCGCCCACTTGGATATGGGGCTAGGGCCGAGGGTTATTAACGCTCATCCTTTCATGTCCAGTGTTGCAATTGTGATATTCGCTTTTGTGTTTCGCTAAATTCTCTGCCTGGATTAGTTGTGTCCTAGTGTGGTACTATTTGTCATTGGTAATATTCATGTCTGTCCTGCCATTGGTGTGGCTCCGCCACCGTTCTCTTTACGCACATTATCTGTGGGATCCATGGCAGTCAGTGGTATTCCCCTTCCATGCCCAAGGAGGCTCAAACCATTGCCATATGAAACTCCCATTATAGGTTGTGTGTTATTATTCGAGGATGCAGTCGCGTTTACCCCCTACTTACAACTTTTTCGTGGGTTCGTCTGGTAGTCCAACCAGCTTGGTTGGACCTGTCAGTACTCCCTCCCAGTGTCGGGCTTGAATGGCTTACTAGGTGGGTGTGAAAGACTTCAGGCTCTTGCCGCGGCTCATCCAGACCTAAATAGGTCGCTGCCTAGGTCTTATCTAGTTGCAAGGGTGGGTGCTAACTTTCCTGTCCCACTGCTGCAGTCAGTATATTTGGGAAAGCACTTTGGGGTTGTATTATCATTGTCACCCTGTACTCCGATGAGCATGCCTTTCAGCTGATGTGTCGTGCTATGGCCTGCCATTCTGAGATTGGCGCCCTTCGCTCTGATTTCTCCTAGATGCCATGTTGTGGTATCAGTTCACAGATTCGTATTTCAGCAATTTAAGGTAACAGGTTAAATATAAGTGGGGGTGTGTTGTGGGTGGGGTTAGCTTTTTAAGGAACAATATATATGTAGTGTCCGTGTGCGCACCCTTCCATCTTTATGCTACTCTGCCCCTTCCTGGCGTATTAAATCTCTTATTGAAGTAGGTTCCTCCTGGTACATGCTGCGTCGAGGAGGGGGCATCAGGTCGGTGCTTGTGTCCTTTTTATCCCGGGAGGTTTGGGAATGGGCACAGTCCTCTTGGATGGTCCACCACATGGCAGATGTTGCAGTGCAGCGCTTCAAGTATCATGCCAGTTCCGTTTATATAGGAGGTGTAAGAGATCTTGCTTAGAATTTCCCATATTTTGTACCAGTAGGTGTCTTCTCGGAGGATGGTGCCATCGGTGAAGATGGTAAATCTAATCATGAGGACTCCCTCAGATGCTTTGGTGTCAACACGTTTAACCATTAGTGAGTCAATGAACTTGCTTGTGTCTTCCTCTGAAATAGGGCTAGTTGTTTCAGTGAAGGCATCAATGACTCTTGCTATCTGATTGAGCATGGTTTCCCTTATCCAGTGGTCTCGTATAACTTCTTGGACTATGTCTGTGTCTATGGTCGTGAACCCTCCCAGTGCGAAGAGGTGGAGCAGGATGGTGGGGTCCAGAGGGATTGCGTAGAAGGTGAGCTTCTCAGTTTCCCAGATTTTGTTTTCAATCATTGTTGTAATCGCTTCTGGGGTAAGCTTGTAGACTAAAAACATGTTTGGCAAGTCGTAGGACAAGATTACTTTGTAAGACTTTACCGGCGCTGCGACGCTCAGTGTGCTTATTCCTGTAGCCTCTCTGACCATGTTTTGTATGAGTTCTGCTGTGGCACTGTGGTTGGAGGGGTTCCGCGTGTTATTTTTGAAGGGGATGGCCAGGAATCTCAGGGTCCAGTTGTGCTCCCATTCTGTGACTTGGTTAGGGTCAATGTTGTTGATGTGTGCCATGGGGTGAGAGTAATAAATGGGGGGAAAGGGACCTGAATAGCAGCAGCATCCACCCATGCCCCCACAGTTGCATCCCCCAATGGCCCAAGGCCTGCCCACAGCGCCACCTTTACCTCATGAAAGGAGCCTCGAGCCTATTGGGGTCTTGGGCACTATCTACGCATGGGAGGTGATCTTCAGTTTGGTGTGTGGGGTCTCCGGTTGTGCCACTGTTTCAGTTATCTGGACATCTGCTTTCGTGTGAGGAGAGGTTGTGTTAGGCTCATCCAGGTTGTGGGGATAAGTAGCTAGGTTGCGGCATAGTTTTTTGATATATGCTATGGCATCAGCTGGCCACTGCCCTATGTCTACCGCTTTCCACAATTCAAAGTCTCTAGGGTCAAGGAGAGTGTTGCTTTGCTCAGCAAGGGTTAGGGCGTGGATTGACACCTCAAGGCCAGGGCTGTTTGAGGCGGTGTCTTTGTGGGCAGGAGTGACAGTGAGTGGTTTGTTAGGAGGTGCTTGTGTGGTGATCTTCGGCTATAGCGGTGTGGGCATCATCCGCCTCCATTATCATGTCTACATCTGTTGTGTCAGTCGCTTCTGTAATTGTGGGTGTGGTTGGGGTCTCCTCTGCCTCCATGGGGGCAGCTCCTAAGGATTTATAAGTCTGTCTAGTTCTCAGTTTTCCTGCTTTGATAGCTTCTGCCTATTTTTTGTCTATGGGGCGTGCTTTAATCATAGACATTGTCAATATTTGTTGGCTCTTACCCCCATTGGCTTTATCACCTGGTTTCTGCTTGTTAATAAGTCTCGCTGTCTTAGTAGAGGCAGCAGGTCCGGTGAGGACTGACTTTCGTACTGCTGTGACCAATTTTCCGGGAGTTTCTCTGATTGTCTGGGCTTCTTTGGACATCCTTTGGGCTATTGGGGGATTCTGGTGTGTTGCTCGAGCTTTTTTGCATTTTAAGGATAAGTTCTTGTCAGCGCTTTTCCTTGCTCAGGATATGCCGAGGTGGGTGACCCACTGCTGTATAGTCAACTTACTTGTTGTGGCTTAGTTACATGGCAGGTTGTCCTGATGTTATTCTAATGTTTGTGTTGGAGGGCTGGAGTGTGGGTTTTGGTATGCTGAATCACCTTGTTAGAGCGTCCCCTGTAGTTGACAGTCGTATCTTGAGCTGGAAGGGTCCCATGTGAGGATCTGCTGTGGACTTGGGTGTGGTTTGGCTCTGTGTTCCACCATGTTGGCATTCTATTTGACATCTAGTGGGCTTGGTTATGAGTTTTCTTTACGACGTGAGTATTGGCCTATGAGGGGAGAGGTTTATTAGTGAGGGGGGGTTGTCAGTTATGGATGGTTGTTGGTTAGTGTCATTAGTGTTCCATTGGATGATTTTCATGGATGTTGGGATGTCCTTCTTATGTGTGGTTGGAACTTCATTCTCAATGGTTCTTCGCACTGTTAGCATGTTTATTGTTCATGTTGTAAATCGTACATATTTTGTGGTGTCTACTATGCTGTGGTTGCCTGACGCTGGGTGGCAATGTTGCCCTGGTTAGGGTGGCATGTGGGTTTCACCTCCATGGTGGATGACGGGCTCGAGCCCTTTCTTTCCCACATGTGTGAGGTGCCAGGTATTCTCTGAGGGTCTCATACTACCAAGTTAGGACAAGCTATTCGCTCGTGGTGCTATAGTCATCCTGTGTGGGGGTAGGAGACCCACCTTTGCCTAGTGCTTAGGCATGGGAAAACTAGACCATGTGGTGGTTCAGGTTCAAGGGGCACCCTCAGCATTCCTCTTTCTAGTTGCATTAATGTCCATATCTATCACTTGGTTATTCATTTTGTATAGGCATTGGTAGGATTATAATATAGAGTGGGTTAGAGACAAAAGTGATTCAAGAAATCACTTTTAAAGGAGGTGGAGTTGGCTAGGATAACTTTTTGAGCACTTTAAGCTCTTATATGTGTGTCTACTTCACAGGCTATATTAACCCATTCTTAGATAGTGTTAGTGGGTTGGGTTTCCTTGTTATAAATTTTGTCTATGACCTGTAAATCTAATCCATGTTAGAAATAAGACACTTATTCTTTTTTGGTGATGTCAGCATTAATTGTAATAAGGAGGAATTAATAGGAATATTTGGGAAAATGTTATGAGAGTGCTGTGCACTTTGTTTATTTTGTTGGATTCTTTGAATTGCAATCTGAACTTGATTAAGAAATCCAACCAAGCTTCTAAGTCCTTGGGAGTTTTTGTGCCAACCATCTTGGCTAGGAAATTTTCTACCCAAGCATATGCTATGCTATGTCTTATATAAGAGAGTATGAGAAAGATTTTGTTTGAATCAGTCTTATACCTGTCAGATTCTGCTGTAAAAAGAAGAAGGCACTGAAGTATGAACTTCTGAGATTTGTCTAGGAGTTTGACATTTTCTCTTTCAGATTGTATAGGGATAAAAGGGATGGTACCTAATGCTTGTCCCAACATAGTGGCAATGGTTTGTATATTTAGGGTATTAATTGGTATTTGATTAGGTAATTGAGTTGGAGTCCGAATAAGAAGTGACTTCTTGCTCTAAGTCATTAGGGATTACTAGTTTGGTGTCTCTGTACTGAGGTAATGTGTCCCAATGGTTCTCTGTTTTATTCCAAAGGAACTCTTTCTTTATTCTGTTATCAAAAGCAAAGTAATAATGCCTATTCCTACATGAGCAGTTATTATAATTTGGTGGGGCATTTAAATCAGTGTCTGTATAGAACCAAAGAGCGCTTTCTTGTTAAATAGGATGATTATTGTAATAGAAATATTTGTTGATTTGTCTAGTGCCTCAAGGATAGTTTTGGCCTAGGTCTTGCTCTAGGTATATAAAGTAATGCTTTCTCAATAGGGAGCCTATAGCCCTATTGAGAAGGGTTATGAGAAAGAGTGTGGCAGCAAGCTAGAGTTTGTGCAAGGTAAGGGCAAGAAGAGTCTATTCTAATATTATAAACTACTCATTTGATAACCCCAAGAATAGTAGGTTCCTCCCTAGATTGTATAAAGAAAAAGAGTAGGATGATAGTCTCAACTATGTAGGAGAGTATAGGAGGGAATAATATTTGATAGCACAGTTAAGAGACTGTGTTGAAGGCAGACAGTATAAAGACTGCCTGAGTATAAAGAGAATAGACTAAAGATCCTTAGCCTATTTTATGGGCCTTTTATACTACTTTGGGAAGATATGAGAATGTTGTGTGTATCCCCAGGCATCCTCTTAAGTTGCTGCTCTTTCTTAGCTACTACTCTTGTGCTTCTTCACTTGTCTCCTTTTGACCAGGAGTAAATAGCTTGTGTTCTCCTTTGAGTATATGTATATAAGCCTACCATTGGTCATCTATACCATATTCTGTAATACTCAACCAGTGATAATGATATCTGCTAAGACTCAATAACTGAGGATGTTACCTTGTACCATAATGTACACTCCATAATAGGAGCTGCCTAATAGTTATTATGATCATTATTGGAATAGATAGCCAAGGAGGCCCTGATAGACTAGATCATAGAATATTGTGCTGGAGAATTGGAGCTTGTAATAATGATGATGCACTTGAGATTGCACAAAATCCTACAAGATTGTATTGATAGTTCTAAGGTTGTACCATAGCTGAGATTTATGTTGTAAAAGCTGTGTAATTTGAGGACTCAGAAAACAACTAATGAGCATGCCTTTGCACTGTGCTGAGTTGTTGTTGGTGTTAGAGTTGTTATATACAAGTGTGTCTTTGTTTTTTTGGTTGTCTAGCCAGTGTCTCTAGTCTAGCAATTGTAAGCAGTAAAGCACTATAATCAAAGTGCAATCAAGGGACATACTTGTGTGTGTGTACTATACCACTGTCTAATGACAGTTATGTTTATAAGCAGCTACACTCACTGTCTTCCTATTAGCACCAGGTTAAATTATGTGAACTTTAAGCTTGTTTACTTGTCTAGTATTGAGTTCACAAGAATCAAGAAAACTCTTTTAGTAAGCATCTAGAAATGAAGGGAAAAAGTTAGTCAATGACCAAAGAAAGTGCCTTGCTATGATACACTGCAAGAATATATGCTTCCAAATCATCAAGAAAATGTCATTACCAGCCCAATATATCACTGTCTTACACAGGCTTGGCCCTATTAAAGGGGGCTTTCTTGCACCAATAAGAATCCAGTTGCAAGCAGAATTTCATGATAATAAGCACAGTACCATGCTTCTTGAGAATAGGACAAGTATATTCTAAATGGGTATACATCTGCTCTACCATGGGCTTGAGTATTTCATTGTGGAGGAATACCTTCATATGGTTGAATAGTTAAGGATGGAGCATTGCAAGATCTAAGCCTTATTTATAAATAACAATGATAGGGTTAGTAGTGATTGCCAAGTTGATCAGGAAGCTAGAGCATGGGTAGCTTATCACACAAAAAGGATATATGAGATAATATTCTTAGAAAGAAGCTAAGAAAACAAACAAGGGTCTAAACTAAAGGCTGTCACATAGAAGTCCTTGGTATCTTTAAAAAAGGCATCAGAGTGCTCTTTTATGATACCCATGACTTTCTCTATAAGATCTAGAGTAATTCCTGTCTTCTGCTGGCTAAGATTAAATAGCTCTCAAAAAGTGGCACTAATTGCAAGGTGAGATATAAGATGTTGGGAGCATTGGCTTGCATGGATTTAGGTGCCTAGATGATGCCAATATATTGCAATAGTCTAAGTTTGAGGTGGTGATAATCCTCAGATACATAATGGGCAAATATATTATATACTTCTTTGCCCTATGTTAAAGGTGAGAACTGGAAGAATAAAGGGATTGTAAAGAGAGCACATACCTTTATTTTGATAGTGCTGCTTTGTATAAGATTTTAAGCTTGAGGCAAACTCTTCTTAAGTGAGTTGACACCTGACTAATAGGTGTCAAAGCAAGTCTTGCCAATCTTCTATAGCACATCAATATATTTGCCATTGTCACCTTTCTTAAATTATATGTATAGATGTGTCTTGGCATATGTTGATTTCCTAAAGTAAGCCAGAATTGCTTTCAAGATCTTGATTATCTAGGATATAACAGGAAGAGAATTAATATATCAAAAAGCATAAGTATATGACACCCATTTAAATTGAGGAAGCTTAATAATGGCCTTAATAGTGTTGTAAAGGTGCTGGCATGGATCTCAGAGATTCAGGACAGTCATAATCTCATCTATCACTTCACAATGGGCAATAGTGCAGATAGAAACATTGTCAGAGATTGAAGCTGAAATCTTGTCTAGATCAACACACTTAATCATCTGCAGGGCCTATACAAGAGTGAGCTAAATAAGTTCAAATAGATCAATTGACCTACCTTTAATACTCATGAAAAGATCTATATAGAAATGTGATGCATATCTGAGCTGATACAGCCATCAATGAAATAGGATTCATGTATGTTGGTGGCTATGTATATGAAGTATATTGAGTCAAGCCTTGTATTGGTACTGTTAAATCTGATTATGGCATATGCAGAATTTTTGATCTAGTCCTCTTGCAGGCTGCAGACCAAGATAGCCTCCTTTAGAATGTGATTGTTAATAAAGGACTTAAAGAGGTGGTGTGGATCTCAGGGTTTAATGTGGTCAATAGCTCCTTCTACTTTAATAAATCAATAATATTTGGGACCAGACCATGTACACAGAAAAGCTGCATAATTCAGTGGTCAACATAGTACTGAAGGTCAGCCAGTATCTCTAAGTGCTTCTTTGAAAGATTCTTCTTTTTGGCATCCTTGACAACAGAGAAGATGGTGATATGCTAAAGGCATCTCTAAATGCCAAGCACAATGCCAAAACAACCTCTAGATCAAGGGGTACTAGAGCTAGTATCTGATACACAAGAAATTATTAGTAATGATTTTGGAAAGTGAGGGTGCACTGAGAAGCAATAGAGAGTATAAGATTATAGCACCCAAATAGTTTTGGGACTATGCCAAACACTAACCAAATGTTTAGTTGGTTATATTAGGGATTTATTCAGTAATAAGAAAGATAGTGCCATAACTAACAACTATGTGCTTCAAGAGTCATACAGGACTCTGACAATATATGAGGAAGGATAAAAGGTACAAGCAAAGAGATGAGTATAAATATGAATAAGGCTAAATGATAAGGACAATATGTTTTTGAAAGTTGACAAAGGCATTTTCAATGGTTGAGATGAGTATAAATGAGCTTTGAACAATGGGGTGCAAAAGCTAGTTTATTCCAGAGTTGTATATAGGTTTCTATTATAGATGGAGCCCCTAAGTAAAATATTGAGCAATAAATGAGAGTTAGTACTAAATAGGCACCAAGGCCTAGTAAACAGCAAAGATAAGAAGGTAGGGGAAATGTCCATATGGGTTTTGAAGATGATAAGATAAAATTCTATTAGTGATGACAAAATCCTGAATGTTTGGGATTCATTGTCTAAGTGTAGGTAGCAGGAACTAGAGAGTCAGTGAAAAAAAAGAAATAATAAACATATAACTTGGATAGCTAAGCAATAGTACAAGACTGCATTTAACTGAATATGTGGAAGTTGGGACAATAAGTAATAAGGACTGACCAAGTTACAGATTATATTGGCCAAATAGGCTATTGGTTCCTAATCTTATAAATGTCTATTGTAACACTTCTATGTGGTTATAGTAAGTACATAAAGTGTGGGAGAACTAATCCAAGTACTGCTAAATGTCTTTTGATAGCTTATAGTTATTTTAGTAGAGACTAACTATATTTGGTATAAGTTGGTGTCTTTGGTACTTATCTAGAGTTGTTTGGTCTCTTCTCCAAAGCTTCCTAAATACCTCCCTTAGACCCTAGAGTAGGTACCTGCTCATCAATAGATAGCTGTCATAGATTATGAGTGCTATTCCTTTTACTAATAGAAGGATCTTGAGTTTATGAGCTTCTACTCGCTAACTTAGAAGTGGCACTGCCCTGCTCTCTAAGCTAGGCACCCAAAGAAGTCTGCTTCTAGAAAAGGCAGGCCCATTCCTATAGGTCTCTATAAGACTTAGACTTCAGGTGCTAGAGGTGCTTATAGCTGGCTGTATGCCTATATACTTAGGCCTTGGTTTTGTTTCCCCACTTGGTCTAGGTGTATCCTTTGGCAATATACTAATAGATCTTGGATTCTTTGGAATTAATCCTAGTAATGCTAAATTTTGACATTAATTCATTGGGCAGTCACCCTTGGTAATCACCCTTAGTAGGCACCCTTCTATCAAGAATCAGGTAAGGTGAAATATAGAGTAATACTCACCATTTTCAGAGAATTAGCTATTCTTCTGAAAGAATCATACTTTAAAGAAGCAACTTTGATGTCACTGTTAGCAACTTCTATGGATAATGGGTGCTTATGCTTAGAGGGCTTTGGTTTTGGATCTATTGGCATCTATTTTATCATTGAATAAAAGTATGTCATATGAAGCTTAGCGATACACACCACTAAAGGTATGTCTAAGCTATTCTTTGTGTAAACACTTCTGACCCCCCTTAAAACATTCTATTCCTATTTCATTATCACTTTGTTGTTGGAGTACCATTTATGAAACTTCCATAGTACATCAATAATAGCATAGAGTATAGGACTGTACTATTTGATAGGTACAAGTTCCTTACCCTGAAAATGAGTTTGCCATCTAAATACTAACTTGAATTATTTACTAAAGACTTCAACTTTATTTTCAATTTTTTCCATCAGCTTAGGATCAAGAGCAAAATCAAGGAAAATTGCATAGTATAAGTGCTTTTCCTTGTCAACCCAAGGTAAATTTGACTCTGAAGGTTGGCTTAAAAGTAGGTATCATAGCTCTATAAGAACTGTGATAAAGCTGGCATTGTTGGGCTTGGTAGCCATAAAGCAACCTGGATATGCTAAATATATCAAACTAATTGGTGTGATGATCTGAAGCTATCCAATAGTCTCTCTTCCTGAGCCACTCTTAGACAAAAATTGATTTTTCTGGGCTATATTGGAATTGACCACTACTTTTGTGGCTTTTTATCTTCTTTCTTAATATCTTGACTCCCTCATATATATGATCTTTTCTCTGCTTTGTTTCCCCTATACTTTCTGTATCTGTTTATATTTTCTTATATTTCTTACATATACTTTTGGATCCTCTTGAGAAAACATATCAATAACATCTATTATTTATATGTAAGTTAATTTGCCATTACTTATGGAACCCTAATGAAAATATGTTTAGATGGGGGAAATAACAAATCTAGCAACCATTTGGACTCTACTTGGACAAAGAAAAATGTCTAATAAAGAATTTTATATATAAAGTTGCTAAATGAATATATCTAAGTATTATGAACAAACAAAGATATAAAAGGGCATTGAGTATATGGCAGGAGAGCTGTTAGGTCTGTGTTCTAACATATGCTTCATATGTGAGAAAGTAATATGTAAGAAAGTAGGCTAGTTAAGTAGTTTGCTTATAACTAATTGTAGGACTTTCTATTATTTACATGCTGACATATAAATACTTACTCATATACATATTCACATGCCTTGGCATAAACACTTACTTATACTTTGGCTAGTCTTTAGCCCCTGATTAGTTCCAGGTTTCTAAATCTTCCTTGATATAGACAGATATCTGATATAGTTACCATACTTGGATAGATTATAGATTATGGCTTACTAATCTTGATTATTTACTCAATCACTTTGGTACCTTGACATTTGTTGGGTAAATTAGCTATTAGGCACATAAACCAGATTTTTATCTAGCTCTAAATAGCTTATATATGCAAATAGCTCAGATAAGCTTCTAAGAAGCTTAGCTTGTTTACTTTGTATATAGTTGATCTCTGCACTACACCCAATATCTAGCTACCTTTCTAGTCCATGCTTCATAAACTCTGTCAGATCTAAGACATTCTTACATTATCTGATAAAGCACTAAATTCACCTCCTCACCTTTATTATTCTCTAGTCTCTACAATATACAAAAGACTCACTGTCTTTCATGTTCTCAGTTGGATACTAACCAGAGTCATTTGTTGGACTAAAGAGGAGACCCCTTTTCTAGAAGAATATTGAGATACTCTTGAGAATTATTTGCTTCATCTTTTTGAAGATAAAGCAGATAGAAATCCTAAATTCCTCTTGTGAGCTCAAAGATAGTCCATTGTCTTTATCTATTAGGGCCTTACAATTTAAACAGCCTAGGGAACTTCTCTTAGTGTATTAGTGTATATGATAGGTCTATGACCTAACAAGAGCTCAGTGTTATGAAGTAGCAGAATGAGAAGAGAATTCTAAGCAACATGTGCACACCTTTTTAAAGTACTAACAGGAGTAGTAATAAGAGGTAAACATGGACACCAATAAGTAAGGAAAAGTAAGGAACAAATCAGAGGTTATTGTCAGGAGAATACAGGTAAGAAATGATGTCATAAAAACTCTGGAATAGGACTAGTTCTCCAAGGGACCAGGAACTACACATTACAGCTATTTACAAAGCTTAGGTGTAGCATTTTTTTATCCAAATTAAGGCTTTTTGACTGTTTTTTGTATGTAGCTCATAAGTTACTCAATAGTTACACTATAAACATGAGATGTATCAAATTTAAACTGGTTTAAATAAGTCTAATTGACTCACTTTTACTCTTGCACTGCTATATATGCTGTCATAACCCTTGCTAGAGTTTAATGGACAGACAATAATGCTGGCCTGGCAATTAGAGGTCTAGACTAGCTCTCTTAGAAAGAGATACACTGCATAAGATGGGGGCATACTCCAAACAAAACAAGTCCCAGATATTGGACATGTACTCTCTTTCTTAATTCACCTAAAGGGCCAGAATCCACTCTCCAATGAGGCTCTCTACATAGGGGAGCATCATCAATGCACATCTGTAAGACAGCTCCTAAAGATAGGAAAGTAAAGTGATAAGCATAGAGAAGTGTCTTCAAGTCATAGGTAGGAGAGAGATACAAAGATCACTATTAGATAAGCATTTAGATACAACTCAGCAGTAATAAAAAAAAGCTATATTAAGCTATCTATCAGATGAGCAGTCAGATATCTAGGTATTAAATGTATAAGTAAAGCATAAGGTATAAGAGTATAATGGAGACTTATAACTCAGCAATAAAAAAGAAAGCTAAGTTGTAAGACAATGAGTAAAGCCTTATATATAAAGAAAACAAAGTTTTAGGAGAAGATCAAACTGAGTCCTAAAATTTTATAGTAATCTAGTTGAGTGTTAGGGTATTAGCAAGCTAAGGGGTGGGATAAATACCCTGTAAATAATATAAGTGAGTTCTTTCAAATGATATACATAGGTAAGTATATATTTTCCATACTTCTACTACAAGAATGTATGAAGTAAGTAGAAAGTGAAGATGAGAAGTAAATACAAGAGTTCATCAAGAAGAAAAGACTAGTCCCATACTCTCATTGTGTCAATGCAGGATTTCAAATACAACATTCTTGGTGAACACATCTGCCACATTGTCTGCTAGAGAAATATAAGCTATATGATGGCTCCTCCATCAACTGATTTTCTAACATTATGATATTGCGAGTCAATGTATTTGGTGTGATTGCCATGGACAGAATTATTGGCAAAATGGTTAGAGGCAATGTTGTCTCTCTAGAGAGGAATAAAGAAGAGGTCAAGGTGAAGTTTAGTTTAGATGTTTCAGTACCACTTGGCTTGCCTCATTGTATTAGACATGGTCATATACTCTATATTAGTAGTGTTATAGGCAATGACATTTTAAAGACAAGAGCACCAAGAAACAGCTGCACTAGACATGAGGAAAATAAATCTAGAGATGGGGTGACAAGTGTCCTTGTTCTTTGCCCAGTCTAAGTTAGAAAAAGCAACAAGTCCAAGTAGTGTGTTGTATGCAGCATTGCTATCATAGTGTAGGTGATAGTCAAGGGTGCCTTTGATATATATTAAGATATGCTTTGCCAGATTGAGATAACACTTGTCAGGGTTGTGACTGTATTTTGTTAGTCATATTACACCATATACAATGTCAGGGTAAGTTGCAATTTTGGCATAGAGCAGGGAGCCTATGAGAGACTAGTACATATGCTTCAAGAGTTAACTTTCAACATAATCTAGACAAGTAAGAGTGGCTACTTCAAGGACAGCATTAATAGGAAGAGGAGTACATGATGGATTGTAGTTAGACATGCTGAAGTAATTGAGCACATTCTTGAGATACTGCTACTGGTCAATCTCTAACAGATGCTTAGAGCAATTGCATTAAATATGTATACCAAGGAAAGAGTAATCTCTCCAAGGCCAGTTATTCTATACAAAGTGAAAAGAAACTATTTGATGTGCTTGACTTGACTGAGAGTGTTGCCTATAAGAGTGATATTATTACCATAGAGAATCATAATAGTAATCTTGTTCCTCTTATATTGACAATACATGTATACCCTTGTATCAAAGTAGGTGTAGGTAAATCCAAGCCTAACTAAAGTCTGATAAATTTTCATGTTCCAAGTTCTAGTGTCATAAATAGCTACAAGTGATGAGAGAACCTAGGCCACAACAATCAGTTTATGAAAAGGTATATATAAGGTATAAGCTTGGAAAGGGTCCAATATATCTTTATGTGGAAGGTAAGAAAATATATGTAAGTGAGCAAGCTTGTGATATCTAGAGGCCTCTTTGAGCTTGTAAATTGCTTTGTGAAGACAATAGACTTTGTATTTTTTCCCTGGTACTATAAAACCTTTGGGTTGCTCTATGTAGACTTTCTTGTCAAGTTCTCTATTTAAGAATATAGACCTTACATCCATGAAATGAATTTCCTAGTCCTCCTAAGCTGCCAAACTTGGTAGGAAGCAGATGAACTTGTAGCAAGCTACGGGAGAGAAGGTTTTGTTGTAAACAATGCCTTGTACCTATGTGAAGCCTTTGGTAATAAGGCATATATAATAGCAGTCATCAGCCTTATGCTTAAATACCCATTTAGATTTTATAGCCTATCTGCCTTTTGGCAAATACACCAAGTTCTATGTCTTGTTTTTTGCAAGAGTACTAAGCTTATAGATACAAGTCTCAGTCTACTAATCCTTACTTATAGAGTGCATGGCCTATGCCAGTGTTAGTAGGTCAGGCTTATAGTTTGTAGTCACCACTGCCATTGCAATCAACTTGTTTGTACTTGGTTTGTGACCACACATAGTACAATGAGGCTTTTCATAATACTGAAGTAAAGCATCAACTTTTATAGAATTTCTAGTCCTATAGGCATTGTCATTATTTGGCATCAACTTTTATAGAATTTCTAGTCCTATAGGCATTGTCATTATTTGGCATCAACTTTTATAGAATTTCTAGTCCTATAGGCATTGTCATTATTTGCATAACAAAGATTTGCTTTGTAATTGTGTTGGGTACAAGCTTTAATAAATGCAAGGTGATCGAGAACAGACTTATAAGAAGCAGATGTAGGAGGAAGTAAAATAACAGGTAAACCAGGAGCAAATGTGCCAGCAGGTGTGTTAGCAAGGCTAAGATGTGGAATATGACTTGGTGAATGTTCCTGCTTGGTGTTTGGTTTTTCATCTAGTGATGGAGGTAAAAAAGGTAATAGTGGTAGTAGATAGGGCTGTAGTACATGAATTGGTTGTAGTGCTAGTAGAGCAGGTGGTACAATTATAGGTGCCTATGGTGGGATAGGTATACATCAGAGAAAAGCTCTATATTAAATATAGCTAGATTTTTGCCAATTACTATTAAGGATTTTTAGCTTACCTCCCCTCTAATCCTAAAATTATAAGATCTAATTAAAGCTAATTAAAGCTAATTTATCATATGGATTTTTAGAAAAATATCAACCAACCCACTTACATGGTTTCTCTACTACTACTACATCTTCAATCATAGAGTATGTATAGAGATCACCAATCAAACTAAAGTCACACCTTATAGTAAACTTGTCTATTACCAGAAGTGAACCAACAATATCATACCTATATACCCTAACTAGTGCTCTAAATCACTAAGCCACAAGGTCTAAGTTATTTACCTAGTAACCTAAATATGTCAATATAAATAAGGCAATCTCAACATTTCTGATTTTCTTACACATTTATCTTTTATCTATTCTATATATAAAGGAGACAATAAATGCCCTAAAAATCAGGGCTTTTGATATTTGAATTTAGACACTAGACAATAATATAGTAAACTAAACAAGAATAAAGAATATAGTAAAAATAAGATTGTAGCACTTACACAATTTGGATTTGGAATGTGTAAAACTATAATTGGGTTGTAAATTCCAATAGAACTATAGTAGTATAAACAATGTTACTTTTACTTATAGATTTGATTATAAAGTTGATTATGGATAATATATTCTAATTAGCTTAGATTAACATTTTGAATAATTAGATCTAATTAAGAAAGGAGGTTTTTCCAGATACTAAGTGGAAGTGGTACAGATGGGTCAATTGAAATCAATACAAAGTCAAAGAGTGTAGGAAGAGCTATAGGTTGACTAGCCTATATATTCTCAAGTGGTTTGTGTGGAAAAAAGGATTTGTCAAAGGTTACATCATGAGATACAACAACTAAGTGGATGGTCTTATTCCAGAACCAATAACCCTTGGTATTAGGTTCATACCCAATAAACATCACAATGGTTGCTAATATATTGAGCTTTTGATGTTTATTATCAGAGATATGCACAAATGCTTTGTATTTAAACATCCTGAGATACAAGATGTCAGAAACACGACTATTAGTCCAGAACTCATAAGGTGTACACTATTGATACCTTTTGATAGGTATGTGATTGTAGACATGCAAGACAGTATGAGAGCATACTCTCAAAAATCATTGGTTAACCTAGAAGTCAAGAGCATAACATAAATATATTCTACAATGGTCTAGTTCTAATGCTCAGCACAACTGTTCTGTTAAGACAAATAGGGTGCTATGAACTGATGTTCTATTCTCTATTCTCTGAAGTATGCTTCTAGCTCTAAATTAATATACTCTCCTTTACAATCAGACCACAGCTTTAGGATCTTATAACTGGTTTAATTCTTAGCAAAAGCCTTGAAGTTCTTAAAACATAGTTTGAGCTAGTCTTTGAATTTCATACAGATAGCAGTAGCATGAGAAGAGTAGTTATCCATGAAGGTGGTGACATAGAGAGAGCCTTAAATAGAGGTAGTCTGGAATGTTCTATGAGATCTGTGTAAACCAGTATAAGGAGATACATTATATGTTTGGAGGATAGAGGGAATAAATGACAATACTGTTTTCCAAGCTGACAACCTTCATATAGAAGCATTGGCTAAGACTTAGTATTAAGGGAAAAACCAGACAAAATCTGTGTCTTCTTCTTTAAAGCAGAAATAAGTATATGATAAAAGACATGTTTGAAGTGGTAATGCCAGATGTTAATAAATGCTAATGAGCATGCCACCTCTCTTAGAGCTAAGGCCCCTATTTTTGCAGCTTTACAAGCACTATCATACTAATCTCATGAAGTACCCTAGAGACCACTAGATATTCCTGCAGCCTAGAGTAATTTCCTCTGACACCCATTATAAGCTTGACATTATAGCATCAGGCCAATGTGGTCTCTTTTATACACCATGGTCATCACCTTGTATTGTCTCACTTACTCCCTATATATATTACATGTTAATCTTGAGCCTGCCACATTCTTTAAGGCATTGCTAAGCACTTTGCCATATGCATCTTGAGCATCAACTACACAGGCAGAGTTATGAGCAGCTCTATGGCATAATATCATAGTGCACTTTATTATGTGTGCTTATCAGATAGGATAGGTTTTACAATTTACTTCTTCTTATCCCTTGCCAAGTTATTTTACTACTATACCCTTTACTAAATATTTCTTTGTTTCTTGACCATGGCATGACAGAACCTTATGGTCTGTGAGTAACTTTGCATATGATTTTTCTTTATCTCAATATTATGGTCTTAGCATAGTATTGACTTACTTTACCTTATAATCTTGTATTTGCTTAACTTGCTTTGATTTACTATAAATACCTACTTACAACATTACAATATACCAGTTTCAACTACCCTTTTATTTAGAGCTTGACTTTGCAAGAAGATATCACTTGTATTGCTTCTCATCAATATTGCTCTTGTTATGCTTGATTACACTCACTTCCTTTATTGTCTTTATTTCCAGGGCCTTGTTGCTGCCTTTGAAGTTACCTTGACCTATATACTTGTATATAGCTCATATAACCTTGCATCACCTTACTTGACCTCTTAATACTTTGCTCAATATCTTGCTTTATATCTTAACATCTTATAGTATATATCTCATACCTAATCCCATAATTTAAAGGTCCTTTAATATTCTAGAAAAGTCAGTGCTATATTTACCCTATATTTAGTAGTATGTTTTGTATTACATTTTCATATGCAGATCTATCACTAGTGTACTATTTTAGAGCCCACTATAAGGGGTTGACTTTTAAATTTTACTAAGGGATCTCCAACAATCTTCTTGACCTACCACAAAATGCAACAAAATTGAAGAGCTTATTACCAGCTTCAATAATCTTGGACTTGACACTAATCTCAGCCTATTTACTGATACTGACATCATGCCTTACTACTTCTCTTACTATTATCTTCTCAGCTTTAACAACCTACCTTATTATCACCCTTGCCCTTACTAGATACCTTGTTCCTTCTAACTCCTCCATCATTACCAATTTGCTCTCTACTTATATCCATCTCTTCATTACTCAATCTTGTCTAGCTGAAATTTTTTCTTTTATCTCAAATTGTATTCCTCCATCACTCAAGATTATTATTGCTTGGTCACACTTTCAAGAATTCTACTCTTTTACCTTATCTTTGATATTATGCCTGCTTTCTCTAAAACATATTGTTATCTTTTTGCACAGCCCCCACATTATTGCTATGACTATTTTTCCTATACTAGCCTACAGTAACAAGACTGCACCTATTTTTGACCCTTATTAACCACAAGGACTTTTTCCCCTCAGTTAGTATGCCTATCATTGAGTATAAGCTGTGGGTTTAGTGCAACATGCTAATACCAATAGGAATCTCTAATGAGGTTTGCCAATTAATCATAATGAAAATCACTACTAGTATCTACAAGCCTTTAAACTCCTTGTACTGATCTTACTGGTTTATAGTCATCAAGAAGACCAATAGTACCACAACCAGCACAAAACTCTATATTATACACAGCCTTGAGCCTCTTAATGCCATTACTATATAGTACTTAAGTGTTTCTTTATATACCAATCAAATTGCTAAGTATTTTGTAGGTCATGGTTGTGGAGATATTCTCAATCTCTTCTTTGAGCATGATAAGCAGGGTCTTAACAAGAAATCACATAATTATACAATATTCAAGACCCATTTGACATACATTATCTTATCATTCTTCTGATAGGATAGACAAACTCAGTGCCAATCTTCCACAATAATGTTACTTATATCTTACTGCCCAAGATTCTTAATATAAAAATACCTTTTATTGATAATGTTCTTATCCATGGCCCATCAATGCAATATAAGATATCCAATAATGGCTACAAGATACACTCTAACAATCCTGGCATTCAACAATTTGTCTGGGAACATTTCCAAGGCACCAATTGGGTTGTCCAGTGAATGAAGTATTGTAGTGGCATTTTCTCTAGTCATAAGGTGATACTTTTTATGCCTAAGATCATTATTATTAGCTATCAATGCACCTACAAAAGCTGCCTTCCCAAAGAATCTTGTGTTAAAAAAATAGTCAACTAGGGCTCTTACCATAAGTCTGAGCATTCCTCAGAACTATTGGCATTGTCCATATTCTTATTCATAACTTTGCACATTGAGCTTACTTCTTGATAATGCTTACTTAAAAAGACTTCCTATTTATTTTCAGCCCTAAAAAGATTGTGGCACAAGATAACCTCAAATCAGCACTCCTATCCTTACCTGCCCTCTGCCTAATCAATTATATCTTGCTATCTAATATTATACTTGTGGTTAACATCTTATATCTCATAGTTGGCTTTTATCTCTGCCAATGTGACCTTGACAATCTTTATATCTTATACTACACCCACTTTGGTTCCATTACTCTAAATAATTAAGAATTAAGGTTCTCATAACCAAAGCTCAAGCTTTATGGCCTTTTTTTACATACTTTGCATCCTCAAAATGTACCTCGTAGGGATCTGCAATTTAGTTATCAAAATAAATGCAAGATATATAAAAGGGATGCTAACAAGTCTAGATCTCAAACCTATCATAGGCATTAATTGCTGGATCATTGCTATTCTCATCTCTCACTTTACTATTGTCTATGTTCTTGGTATCTTGCATAGTCCTAATGGTGTTGTAACTTGAATTATTGGGTTTCTCAGAATGTCCATACCAATAAAAGTAGTATGACAAATACTAGGTAGTGCTATTTGGTATATACAAAAAGATATCTGGTATTGTCCTCTAAAAGGCCAGTATAGCTGATGGATCATATTACCACTGGTAAAGGAACTCTATGGGATTATGGGACATAGAAGATAGTGATGATAGTAGGCATGAAAATATATAGATATGCATACCATTATATACAAGGCTAGACAGATATAGATAGGTAGTACAAGAATCAATACTAACTAAGAGAGTAGCAATTGTAGGATCTTTCCAGAACCTATCCTAGAGTAGTATACAAGGCCCATAGAATAGGCTGAGGGACTTTAGTCTATTCTTTTTATTCTAGTATAGTCTTCACATTATACTCTTTTGTTCTGTTTGTATCTCCATATATAGGTCACTGTTCTATTTCCTGTATTCCATTGTAATATAGTGCACCTCTAATCACACTTTGTTCATTATGTGACCTAGGGAAGAACCTACTACTCTTAGAGTTATTAAACAAGTAGTTAATAACACTAAAATAGACCCTTTTTGCCTCTATCTTGCATGAACTCTAGCTTGCTGTCATACCCTCTCTCACAACCTTTATTAGCAGGGATTATAGACCCTCATCAAGAAGCGTTACTTTATACACCCTAGAGCAAGACCTAGGCCTTGGATTTCTACCAGGCACTAGACACATCAACAACTAGTTTCAATAGAACAATTGTTTACTCTAACAAGAAGAAAGCCAGTGGTATTATGTAGATACTAACTATGATGCTCCACCAAATTATAACAACTGCTCATTTAGGGATAGATGATACTTCTTTCTAAATAAAGAAGAAACAAAAGCAGAGCACTTGTAGAATAAGCAACAAAACTATTAGGACCCTCTACCCATATACAGAGATTCTGAACCAGTTATACCTAATGAATCTGAGCCAGAATCAAAAATACCTAACTCTGATCTCTCAGACATTAAAACACTGATCAATAACAGAAACACCTGAACTATTGCCACCATATTAGAAATTACAACCACATCTACTATACTAATATAAATTGAAAGAGGGAAGGTTAAGCTTTCCAACAATTTCACAGACATTAGGACAAAATCACAAAGATTCATACTCCAATGCCTTCTTCTCTTTATAGCAGAATCTAAATGGTACAAGACTGATTTAGACAAAGTTCTTCTAGCCTTCTTATACATAAGACATGGAACTACTGGAACATAGGCAGAAAAATTCCTAGCCAAGATAGTAAGAGTGAAGAGCCCTAAAGACCTGGAAACCTAAAACGACTTTCCAGAAAGCTTTAAACTCCAATTCAAGAAGTTGAACAAAAATAACAAAGCCTGGAACACTCTTCTGGCATTCTTTTAAGAAAGGATAACTATTGATAAGTACTCTAACCAATTTGTTCTTATAGCTGCCAATGCCAATATCTCTAATAAGAAATAGGTTCTATATTTCTAACAAGGACTAGATCCAAAGGTTATGGATAAAATCTATAACAAAGAAACTCTATTAAAAGATGAAATCCAAAGTTGGATTAACATGGCCTACAAAGTAGATGGATGCATAAGAGCTCAAAGTGCTCAAAAAGTGATCCTTACCAACTGCATCTTCTTTCAAAGTAATTTCTTAAATCACTTTTACTTATAATCTTCACCTTACTATAACTCCACCAATACTCCACAAAAAATGAGCAACCAAGTAGTTAACATGGATATTGACATCTCTTGGAAACAAGATGCAACTCAACAGAAATGCATTTATAATGACAAGACCCTTACCTATTTTAGATATAGGAGCAGAGGACATATTTTATCTAACTGCTACTCCTGATTATCTAGAGACACTTAATTATCTTGAGGAAACCAAGATGGATGGATAAGTAGAGGATATAGAGGAGCTTGTAATATGGACATAAAGAGAAAAGACTTACAGGAATCCAAGGTAAGCAACCACTTAGAACTATATTAAGAATTAGAGGAGGGGGGTTCTAATAGCAACCACTATAATCTACTATAATTTCGTTATCTACTAGAATATGTGAACTCTCCCTCAAAAAAGATGAGACCTGATCAATATAATAAAATATGCTATATATCACTTAATGAATGATAAAGCAATAGACTTGTTTATGATACTGTTGGTATCCAAGCAATCTTTGAAGATCTAGGGGACATAGAGAAGAAAGAGTTTCTGGTCAATTTAGCACAGGCTTTTATTTGACCTCTCCTTTACTAGTGCAAGAAAAAGGGAAAAGAAATCCCAAGTATGCACTGACCTTTACTGGAAGCCTGAGAAATGCAATTTTTACAAAGAAAAGCTAAACTATCTTAGATATACCATTTCAAAGGATTATATTGCCATGGAGGATTCTAAAATTAACACTATTCAGAATTGGCTAGTTCCTTAAACAGTCTGCAACATTCATTTAGTCTTAGGCCTTGGAAACTCTTATTGGTGATTTATTAAATTTTCTTCTCAAATCGTATGCTCCCCCTATGACCTCATCAAGACAGATAATAGATAGAACTAGACAATGGCTTATCAACAAGCTTTTAAACAATTAAAGAAAGCCTTCACTAGCTATTCTGTTCTTATATACCCTGATTCTATCATCTGGAAAAACACCCCCTTGTATTAGCTCCGGATTATATCTAATAGTATCTAAAAGTATCTAAAAGTGTTAACAGTATCTAAAAGTGTCTAATTTCCTAATTGGGAGCAACACATTGTGAGCATTAGATTGGTTTCTAATCTCATGATATTAGCACTAATTCTATACTAAGAAGTCTTTAATTATTAGTAGGAAATAGTAAGTACTACTGCTCTATCAGTGAGAAGATAAAGATGTGGCACATTCTATACTATTTCAGCATATTACTCTCCTTCATATATGCCTATACCATTATCTTGTAGCTATTTTGCTGACTTTTCAGCTGCTTTTATAAGGGATATAGAAAGAGAGAAATATATATTGATGCCCCAGCCACTTTGTTGGCAGCTTAGCAGCTGCCACAAGAGACTATAAAGACCTCAATACCTTGGCCTTGCACACAAGATCATTCAAGTTATCATTGTTAGCCAATGCCTGCTACTGGTCATTATAGGACACAACATGTGGGTTGGACTTAGGGATATGCTATATGCAGGCTTATAGACCTTGTCTATTAGTATAGTGGCTAATACTGTCTTGTGCAGCACACAATCATCATCACTATTGATATTACAATTTTTAGCACTATTTATATTGTTTATTGCCTTGTTATACAGAAGATGCTCAAACTAGGTGTTTTTCTCTAGCTATTAGGCTGTGGAAAAGACAGTCATATTGGTATGTGGTGCCAGAATGATATATTTGCCTGCCATATAAGTAATATATGCATTAAGCATATTGAGATCACCTCCAGCAATCTTGTGCTTATTTATATATAGGCATGCCATACATATACTCACTAGTGGCTATTTGGAAAACCCCTCTCTCTTATTGGATCTTGATTATTTATAATCATGTTTTTGATCAAATTTGCAAATTCAGGTAGCATTGTCTATACTAGTAGAGTCCCATTGAATATTATACTCAATCATAGTTTTATACATTCTCAGTCCAAATTGTATAAGTGCCATAATTTATTTTTATCCTATATAAGGTGTATTATCAATTTTCCATTGGTTTATTATCTTCTTAGCTGGTATTTAAACTAAATCCTAAAAGACCTGACTTTTTAGATATTTATTGACCAATTTATTTATAAGAGAGAAAAAGATAAATATTAAATAAAATCAGAGATGTTGAGATTGCCTATATTATGTCTACTTATTTAGATTACCAAGTTTATATATTAGACCTTGTGGCTTAGTAGCTTAGAGCATCTGTCCTGGGTGCTTGCATACATGAGGTTGTTGGTTCAATTCTGGCAAAAGGCAAGTTTGTTATAAGGTATATTCTGTGTTTAGGTATTGAACTAGTGCTTTAATAGACATGACTGTATAAGAAGGCTATGAGAACTGTGATGCTTGATTTATTATGATTTTTACGAAATTTCAAGTTATAATCAATCCTAATAATTCCTAATTTAGGAAAATTATGTCTAATTAGAACAGGTTTAGAGGGGGGTAAGCTAAAAATGTCTAATCCTAATTGTTCTTGATTATGCATAAATAGAACTAATTAGAGCTTAATACAAAGGGGTGGTTTTCCAGATGATACAACCTTACTAGCTTATAATAGATGCTTTTTTATGACATATGGTGCAGCACTTCTATAGAAATGACTTAAGAATGGCTGGCATCTAGTTGCTTATCTTTCCAAATTATTTACTCTACTAGAATAAAATTATGACATTCATAACCACAAATTACTCACTATTATGAAAGCCTTAGATCACTGGAAACACTATCTTAAAGGATTTTGACACCTCTTCAAAATTTAGACAGACCAAAAGAATCTGCTTTATTTTTAGACTGCTTCAGATCTATCTCAATAATAAGCTTGCTCAAGTTTGTTTTTATCCTAATTTGAATTTACTCTAGGTTTTATATTGGGAAAAACAAACCATGTAGATTCTCTGTTTAGGTGTCTAAAACTTAGTAAGGGGGTAGAATCTGACAATAAAGTGCAGACTCTACTTTTATTCAGACTTTTTTTAAATTTTAGTGAAACACTAGTGAGACCAGAAGAAGAAAGGCATGTTAAAGCAATGGAAATTATATCATCAGACCTCCTCTCTCTCATTTAATACTTATGATCAGAATATAGCCTACTAGTTAATATAGCTTTCAAGAAATTACTTAAGAAAGGCCTATAAGCCATGTATGGGGACCTAGGAAGATAAACACACAAAAATGACATTATATAATGTAATAGCTACATATGTATTCCAAAGGATAATTTCCTCTAACAAATGATCATCAAAACACATCACAATTCCATAGCTATAAGACACTCAGGCCATGTAAAACCCTTAAAGCTAGTATAACAGCATTATTGGTGGACACACATGACAAAGTTTATACATCAATATATGGATAGCTATATAACATGCCAGTTAACAAAAAACCTGATATATTGAACTTATCTGGCCATATAACCATTGGAAACCGCAACCATCTCTTGGCACCTTATCTCTACTGACTTTATAACCAACTTTTCTGAAAGCAAAGGTTACAACACAATAGATGTAGTAGTTGACCAATGTTGTTTTTTGGGCCGTTCTGGTTGATGTGGCATGGATGCCATATGGGTGCCACCTTTGGGACTCATTGATTACTCGCCTCTACAACTAGGAGCGGCCCTACAGCCGCTCCCAAAGCAGGTATATTGCTTTCTTTCTCCATTTGGACTGTCTCACTTTCTTTTCACCTTGTCTCACCTTGTTTCAGTTGTTTCACCGGGTTAGCCGACTGAGGCGGTCCGGTGTGATGTCATTGACACTCCGGACCAACCTCCAGGTGGAGCTTTTGACCGCTTTGTAAGGTGTTTCACCTGTAATGACCCGTTGATGTCATACCTTCCTATTTCGTTTCTTATTGTTCTGTGTAGCTTAAATACCCGTGGTCCCAGGGCGATTCTTTCCTCAGACTCTTACCCTCTGGACCACAGGTGCGCTCCCCTCTGTTCTTTGTATCTACTTAGACTCTTACCCTCTGGACCACAGTCCTGTCGTTATAGAGCTTCTTTTGGGCACTCTCTCTGTGCCAATCGCTTTGTTGTCACTGCGCTCAACAGGTTATGGGCCCTGCGCTCTAGCGACTTTGCTCTACATCGTTTCATCGACACTTTCTGGTCTCCCATCTGCTGTGCCACTCCTTTCTGGCCACACCCCATTGCTGCCACATCTTCCCCATTGCTTTCCCTGCCTTTCCCATCGTCCCACATCGCTTCCAACACCTTTCCCTCCTTGTGCCACTCGTGCCACACCATGTCTGACCCCTCATTCGCTCTCCCTTCTGTCTTCCCTCTCAATAATCGCAACTATCCTTCCTGGTCTAAGGAGATCAAGGCCTGGCTTCGTCTCAAAGGCCTGTGGCTTCTGGTCTCTGGTGATGAGACAGCCCCTGTTGGCACGAAGGAGAAGCCTGCTGACCCAAGAGAAGTGGCAGAGTGGAAGAGGAATGCTCAGAAGGCTGCTGGTGCACTCTTACTTTCGGTTGAGGACCAGTTCAGAGGCATCTTGGATGGCATTGAGGACGACCCCATTGCTATTTGGACCAAACTGGAGGAGCAGTTCAACAAGAAGTCTGCTGGATCGCGTTTCAACGCGATGGAGGACCTCTTTTCGATCAAGAAGCGCAACGATGAGTCCCTCCAGTCCCTCATTCATCGTGTCGACGAGTCTATGCGCGTCTTGAAGAACCTCCGCGACTGGCTTCGATCTCAAGAAGCAGGACGAGGAGCTCACTTGCATGGCCCTCTTGTGGTCTCTTCCCTCCGAGTTTGACACTTTCCGCTCCTCCCTCAGTCTCATGGACGTCTTGTCTCGCTCCAAGCTCGAGGACGCGTTCAGGCGCGAGGATTTGAATCGTGCACGTCGTTCGGATCCCACAGACTCTGCACAGGCCCTTGTGGCATCCTTTCCTTCGTCCTCCACCTCTTCCTCCACCTCCTACAGACGTTCTAGGCCACCCAGGAAGCAGTACAAGTGCGACTTCTGTGGTGCCACTGGCCATACTGATGACAGGTGCTTCAAGAGGATCAATGAGGAGCTGAAGAAGTTCAAGCCACAGCAGGCCCACTCGGTTCAGGCCCCTGAAGCCTCTGGTCCCATGCAGTTTGCAGGCAATGCAAGTTTTCGTTCCCCTGCTCCATCCCCTTCATCCACAGTCCCCTCACTCGTCACTGACCTCGATTGGAATGCGGACACAGGTGCGACCTCTCATATGACGCCCCATCGCCACTGGCTTCGCAACTATCGTCCATTCGTGGTCCCCATTCGTCTTGCAGACTCGTCTGTCATCTATTCTGCTGGTGTTGGGACTGTGGTGTTCAATCCAGTCGTTGGAGGCAAGAGGGCGCAGTCTGTGGAGTTCTCAAACGTCCTGCATGTCCCTGATCTCGGTTGTAATCTCCTGTCTGTGCTGTATTTGACTCAGCACAAGCACTTCTCTGTGCTAATAGAAGGATCTTCGATGCATTTCTCCCGGGACGGTGCAGTGTGGTTCATGGCGGTCGTTCCTGATGGTTCCAACAACGCTTATCTTCAAGGGACCACCTCCACCGTTGTTTTGCAGTCTGCTGGTGCCACTTCTACTCTCCCTCTTGACTTATCCCTGTGGCATCGTCGTCTCTGCCACCACCACCATGCTGGAGTGCAGAGGATGGTGAAGGAACGTCTCGTTACTGGTCTACAGCTCGATTCGGACGTGCAGCCTGACCCTGTGTGCGAACCCTGTCTCTCTGGCAAGATGCACGCTCACCCCTTCCCCTCCACTGGCTCTGTGACCTCCAAACTGCTTGAACTCGTCCACTCTGATCTCCACGGTCCTCTCCCTGTTGCAACTCACTCTGGAATGCGCTACTGGATCACCTTCATTGATGAGTTCACTAAGCTCAAGGTGGTCTATGTCCTGCGCTTGAAGAGCGACGCGTTTGAGGCTTTCAAGCGCTACAAGGCGTACGTGGAAAACCTGACTGGAGAGCGCATTTTGACTCTGCAGGATGACAAGGGAGGAGAGTACATGTCCAATGCCTGGGACATGTTTTGTTTGGAGCATAGGATCGCTAGGAGGCACACAGCGCGCAATCGGCCATAGCAGAACGGCGTAGCAGAGCGTGCCAATCGCACTATCATGGAGGCCCTCACTGCCATGCTCTCTGAATCGCATTTGCCGCTTGTTTTCTGGGGCGAGGCTCTGGCCGCTTATGTGCATGTCTGGAATCGACTCTGGACGTCTACCCTGAAGGGCAAGACACCATTTGAGATGGTCCATGGGAAGAAGCCGGACGTTTCGCACTTGCGGGTCTGGGGCTGCTTGGCTTATGTGCATGTGCAGAGGGACAAAAGGGATGGATTTGGATCGCATATGGAGAAGTGCGTGTTTATTGGGTATCTTGATGGCTACAAGGCGTGGAAGTTCTACAATCCTGTGACTCGGAAGGTCATCATTTCTGAACCGGTTCTGGGGGGGGAAGCAGATGCTCCTCCTCCTGCTGGTCACCTGAAAGACGCTCCCATCGATCAGGATCATCCTGTGGCAGACCCAGCACCTCCTCCACCTCTTGCTCCTGTCGTTGTCCCTCCTGATGCTCCCCCTCCTGTCATTCCAGCGCCACCTCCTGCTCTTAGAACACGCTCCAGGAATCGCTCTGCCACCCCTGAACCAGGCCCATCTGTTACCCGACGCTCCACTCACACTCGTCGCGCTCCTGGGGAATGGTGGAAGGTTAGGACACTGTCTGCAGACAATGATGCTCATTCGGACACTGCTGAGGACATCCCTGATGCTTCTGGAGAGGCAGAGATGGAACCCATTGTTGAGGACGCATTTCTGGCTGACGTCAAGCGTGCCCTGTTCACCTCTGGTGCTGAAAAGGCTGAGCCCTCGACGTATCGTCAGGCAATGAAGCGCCCTGATGCAGATGAGTGGCAGAAGGCGGCAGAGGAAGAGATGGAGGCTCATGCTCGGAATCGCACCTGGGACATTGTTTCACTCCCTGAGGGCTGCAAGGCAATTGGTTCTCGTTGGGTTTTCAAGGTGAAGCACAACACGGATGGCTCTGTCGAGCGCTACAAGGCTCGTCTCGTCGCCAAGGGCTTCAGTCAGCGCCCTGGGTTTGATGACTTCGAGACATTCGCCCCCACAGCCAAGTTTGCAGCCATTCGCGCCATCCTTGCTCTCTCTGCCCTCGAGGACTTTCACCTGCGCTCTGTGGACATCTCCCATGCGTTCATCAATGGCGATCTGGACACTGTGGTGTACATGGAGCAGCCTGAAGGATTTGAGCAGGGAGGACCTGAGATGGTGTGCCGCTTGATGAAGGGCTTGTATGGGTTGAAGCAGGCGAGTCGGCTGTGGTACAAGAAGCTCAAGGCGGTACTGCAGCGCATGGGATTCAAGGCGATCTACTCTGACAACAGCATCTATGTCTATGCCAAGGATCAGGTCAAGGTCATTCTGCCTGTCTTTGTGGATGACTGCACTTTTGCGTCGAATTCCTTGTCCCTGCTCGATCATCTTGTTGTTGAGCTCTCTAGGTCGTTCAAGCTTCGCGATTTGGGGCCTACCACCGCTCTTCTTGGGATAGAGATTGCGAGGGATCGCCCCAATCGTCGCCTGATGCTCTCCCAGCGCCAGTACATCCTAGATATGCTGGAGCGTTACGGACAGGCCGACTCGACCCCTGTGAAGACTCCCATGGTCCCTGGCACCAATCTCTCTGTCTCCATGGCTCCTGTATCGACTGAGGACAAGGAGTACATGAAGAAGGTTCCCTACATCTCTGCTGTCGGTTCCCTGCTGTTCCTTGCACTCGCCACTCGTCCTGACATCGCCCACACGGTCTCTGTCCTATGCCGTTTCAACTCGAATCCTGGGATTGCGCACTGGAAGGCTGTGAAGCATTTGTTTCGCTATCTGAGAGGCACCCTGGATTATCGACTCGTCTATGGTCCCACTGACTCCAAGGAGCTCTTTACCTCGTTCTGTGATGCTGATCATGCAGGCAACCCGGACAACGGACGGTCCACGAGTGGATATGTGTTGCGCATTGGCTCTGGAGCGATCAGCTGGAGCTCCAAGCTTCAGGGACTCGTTGCACAGTCGGCCACAGAGGCAGAATTCATTGCTGCCGTCGATGCGGGCCGGGAGATCGTCTGGATACGCAATTTGCTAACTGAACTTGGCTACTCCCTGTCTGAACCGTCGATTCTCCGTGTCGATAACCAGTCGGCTGTTGCAGTTAGCAAGAATCCAGAGCACCATGGGTGCATGAAGCATCTCGATCTTCGTTTCTTTTGGCTCAGGGACCAGGTAGAGGCTGGTGTGATTGTGCCAGCCTACGTTCCTACTGCGGACAACGCTGCGGACATCCTGACGAAGGCTGTTCCATCTGAGAAGGTGAAGATTTGCTGCAGGTTGATGGGACTAGAGGATCTGCCGCATTAGGAGGGTGTTTTGGACGCTGTAGAGGCGTGCAATCAGGAGGGTGTGTTGTTTGTGGCCGTTCTGGTTGGTGTAGCATCCATGCCACATGGGTGCCACCTTTGGGACTCATTGATTACTCGCCTCTACAGCTGGGAGCCACCCTACAGCCGTTCCCAGAGCGGGTATATTGCTTTCTTTCTTCATTTGGACTCTCTCACTTTGTTTTCACCTTGTCTCACCTTGTTTCAGTTGTTTCACCGGGTTAGCCGGCTGAGGCGGTCCGGTGTGATGTCATTGACACTCCGGACCGAGCTCCAGGTGGAGCTTTTGACCGCTTTGTAAGGTGTTTCACATGTAATGACCCGTTGATGTCATACCTTCCTATTTCGTTTCTTATTGTTCTGTGTAGCTTAAATACCCGTGGTCCGAGGGCGATTCTTTCCTCAGACTCTTACCCTCTGGACCACAGGTGCGCTCCCCTCTGTTCTTTGTATCTACTTAGACTCTTACCCTCTGGACCACAGTCCTGTCGTTATAGAGCTTCTTTTTGGCACTCTCTCTGTGCCAGTCGCTTCATTGTCACTGCGCTCAACAGTTTTCGTTCCCCTGCTCTATCCCCTTCGTTCACAGCCCCCTCACTTGTCACTGACCTCGATTGGAATGCGGACACAGGTGCAACCTCTCAACAGGTGCGACCTCTCATATGACACCCCATCTGTTCAGTGCAGTGACAACAAAGCGGGTGGCACAGAGAGAGTGCCAAAAAGAAGCTCTATGACGAGAGGACTGTGGTCCAGAGGGTAAGAGTCCAAGTAGATACAAAGAACAGAGGGGAGCGCACCTGTGGTCCAGAGGGTAAGAGTCTGAGGAAAGAATCGCCCTCGGACCACGGGTATTTAAGCTACACAGAACAATAAGAAACGAAATAGGAAGGTATGACATCAACGGGTCATTACATGTGAAACACCTTACAAAGCGGTCAAAAGCTCCACCTGGAGCTCGGTCCGGAGTGTCAATGACATCACACCGGACCGCCTCAGCCGGCTAACCCGGTGAAACAACTGAAACAAGGTGAGACAAGGTGAAAACAAAGTGAGAGAGTCCAAATGAAGAAAGAAAGCAATATACCCGCTCTGGGAACGGCTGTAGGGTGGCTCCCAGCTGTAGAGGCGAGTAATCAATGAGTCCCAAAGGTGGCACCCATGTGGCATGGATGCTACACCAACCAGAACGGCCACAAACAACACACCCTCCTGATTGCACGCCTCTACAGCGTCCAAAACACCCTCCTAATGCGGCAGATCCTCTAGTCCCATCAACCTGCAGCAAATCTTCACCTTCTCAGATGGAACAGCCTTCGTCAGGATGTCCGCAGCGTTGTCCGCAGTAGGAACGTAGGCTGGCACAATCACACCAGCCTCTACCTGGTCCCTGAGCCAAAAGAAACGAAGATCGAGATGCTTCATGCACCCATGGTGCTCTGGATTCTTGCTAACTGCAACAGCCGACTGGTTATCGACACGGAGAATCGACGGTTCAGACAGGGAGTAGCCAAGTTCAGTTAGCAAATTGCGTATCCAGACGATCTCCCGGCCCGCATCGACGGCAGCAATGAATTCTGCCTCTGTGGCCGACTGTGCAACGAGTCCCTGAAGCTTGGAGCTCCAGCTGATCGCTCCAGAGCCAATGCGCAACACATATCCACTCGTGGACCGTCCGTTGTCCGGGTTGCCTGCATGATCAGCATCACAGAACGAGGTAAAGAGCTCCTTGGAGTCAGTGGGACCATAGACGAGTCGATAATCCAGGGTGCCTCTCAGATAGCGAAACAAATGCTTCACAGCCTTCCAGTGCGCAATCCCAGGATTCGAGTTGAAACGGCATAGGACAGAGACCGTGTGGGCGATGTCAGGACGAGTGGCGAGTGCAAGGAACAGCAGGGAACCGACAGCAGAGATGTAGGGAACCTTCTTCATGTACTCCTTGTCCTCAGTCGATACAGGAGCCATGGAGACAGAGAGATTGGTGCCAGGGACCATGGGAGTCTTCACAGGGGTCGAGTCGGCCTGTCCGTAACGCTCCAGCATATCTAGGATGTACTGGCGCTGGGAGAGCATCAGGCGACGATTGGGGCGATCCCTCGCAATCTCTATCCCAAGAAGAGCGGTGGTAGGCCCCAAATCGCGAAGCTTGAACGACCTAGAGAGCTCAACAACAAGATGATCGAGCAGGGACAAGGAATTCGACGCAAAAGTGCAGTCATCCACAAAGACAGGCAGAATGACCTTGACCTGATCCTTGGCATAGACATAGATGCTGTTGTCAGAGTAGATCGCCTTGAATCCCATGCGCTGCAGTACCGCCTTGAGCTTCTTGTACCACAGCCGACTCGCCTGCTTCAACCCATACAAGCCCTTCATCAAGCGGCACACCATCTCAGGTCCTCCCTGCTCAAATCCTTCAGGCTGCTCCATGTACACCACAGTGTCCAGATCGCCATTGATGAACGCATGGGAGATGTCCACAGAGCGCAGGTGAAAGTCCTCGAGGGCAGAGAGAGCAAGGATGGCGCGAATGGCTGCAAACTTGGCTGTGGGGGCGAATGTCTCGAAGTCATCAAACCCAGGGCGCTGACTGAAGCCCTTGGCGACGAGACGAGCCTTGTAGCGCTCGACAGAGCCATCCGTGTTGTGCTTCACCTTGAAAACCCAACGAGAACCAATTGCCTTGCAGCCCTCAGGGAGTGAAACAATGTCCCAGGTGCGATTCCGAGCATGAGCCTCCATCTCTTCCTCTGCCGCCTTCTGCCACTCATCTGCATCAGGGCGCTTCATTGCCTGACGATACGTCGAGGGCTCAGCCTTTTCAGCACCAGAGGTGAACAGGGCACGCTTGACGTCAGCCAGAAATGCGTCCTCAACAATGGGTTCCATCTCTGCCTCTCCAGAAGCATCAGGGATGTCCTCAGCAGTGTCCGAATGAGCATCATTGTCTGCAGACAGTGTCCTAACCTTCCACCATTCCCCAGGAGCGCGACGAGTGTGAGTGGAGCGTCGGGTAACAGATGGGCCTGGTTCAGGGGTGGCAGAGCGATTCCTGGAGCGTGTTCTAAGAGCAGGAGGTGGCGCTGGAATGACAGGAGGGGGAGCATCAGGAGGGACAACGACAGGAGCAAGAGGTGGAGGAGGTGCTGGGTCTGCCACAGGATGATCCTGATCGATGGGAGCGTCTTTCAGGTGACCAGCAGGAGGAGGAGCATCTGCTTCCCCCCCCAGAACCGGTTCAGAAATGATGACCTTCCGAGTCACAGGATTGTAGAACTTCCACGCCTTGTAGCCATCAAGATACCCAATAAACACGCACTTCTCCATATGCGATCCAAATCCATCCCTTTTGTCCCTCTGCACATGCACATAAGCCAAGCAGCCCCAGACCCGCAAGTGCGAAACGTCCGGCTTCTTCCCATGGACCATCTCAAATGGTGTCTTGCCCTTCAGGGTAGACGTCCAGAGTCGATTCCAGACATGCACATAAGCGGCCAGAGCCTCGCCCCAGAAAACAAGCGGCAAATGCGATTCAGAGAGCATGGCAGTGAGGGCCTCCATGATAGTGCGATTGGCACGCTCTGCTACGCCGTTCTGCTATGGCCGATTGCGCGCTGTGTGCCTCCTAGCGATCCTATGCTCCAAACAAAACATGTCCCAGGCATTGGACATGTACTCTCCTCCCTTGTCATCCTGCAGAGTCAAAATGCGCTCTCCAGTCAGGTTTTCCACGTACGCCTTGTAGCGCTTGAAAGCCTCAAACGCGTCGCTCTTCAAGCGCAGGACATAGACCACCTTGAGCTTAGTGAACTCATCAATGAAGGTGATCCAGTAGCGCATTCCAGAGTGAGTTGCAACAGGGAGAGGACCGTGGAGATCAGAGTGGACGAGTTCAAGCAGTTTGGAGGTCACAGAGCCAGTGGAGGGGAAGGGGTGAGCGTGCATCTTGCCAGAGAGACAGGGTTCGCACACAGGGTCAGGCTGCACGTCCGAATCGAGCTGTAGACCAGTAACGAGACGTTCCTTCACCATCCTCTGCACTCCAGCATGGTGGTGGTGGCAGAGACGACGATGCCACAGGGATAAGTCAAGAGGGAGAGTAGAAGTGGCACCAGCAGACTGCAAAACAACGGTGGAGGTGGTCCCTTGAAGATAAGCGTTGTTGGAACCATCAGGAACGACCGCCATGAACCACACTGCACCGTCCCGGGAGAAATGCATCGAAGATCCTTCTATTAGCACAGAGAAGTGCTTGTGCTGAGTCAAATACAGCACAGACAGGAGATTACAACCGAGATCAGGGACATGCAGGACGTTTGAGAACTCCACAGACTGCGCCCTCTTGCCTCCAACGACTGGATTGAACACCACAGTCCCAACACCAGCAGAATAGATGACAGACGAGTCTGCAAGACGAATGGGGACCACGAATGGACGATAGTTGCGAAGCCAGTGGCGATGGGGCGTCATATGAGAGGTCGCACCTGTGTCCGCATTCCAATCGAGGTCAGTGACGAGTGAGGGGACTGTGGATGAAGGGGATGGAGCAGGGGAACGAAAACTTGCATTGCCTGCAAACTGCATGGGACCAGAGGCTTCAGGGGCCTGAACCGAGTGGGCCTGCTGTGGCTTGAACTTCTTCAGCTCCTCATTGATCCTCTTGAAGCACCTGTCATCAGTATGGCCAGTGGCACCACAGAAGTCGCACTTGTACTGCTTCCTGGGTGGCCTAGAACGTCTGTAGGAGGTGGAGGAAGAGGTGGAGGACGAAGGAAAGGATGCCACAAGGGCCTGTGCAGAGTCTGTGGGATCCGAACGACGTGCACGATTCAAATCCTCGCGCCTGAACGCGTCCTCGAGCTTGGAGCGAGACAAGACGTCCATGAGACTGAGGGAGGAGCGGAAAGTGTCAAACTCGGAGGGAAGAGACCACAAGAGGGCCATGCAAGTGAGCTCCTCGTCCTGCTTCTTGAGATCGAAGCCAGTCGCGGAGGTTCTTCAAGACGCGCATAGACTCGTCGACACGATGAATGAGGGACTGGAGGGACTCATCGTTGCGCTTCTTGATCGAAAAGAGGTCCTCCATCGCGTTGAAACGCGATCCAGCAGACTTCTTGTTGAACTGCTCCTCCAGTTTGGTCCAAATAGCAATGGGGTCGTCCTCAATGCCATCCAAGATGCCTCTGAACTGGTCCTCAACCGAAAGTAAGAGTGCACCAGCAGCCTTCTGAGCATTCCTCTTCCACTCTGCCACTTCTCTTGGGTCAGCAGGCTTCTCCTTCGTGCCAACAGGGGCTGTCTCATCACCAGAGACCAGAAGCCACAGGCCTTTGAGACGAAGCCAGACCTTGATCTCCTTGGACCAGGAGTAGATGGGAGACCCAAAAGTGTGGATAAAATAATGTAGAGCAAAGTCACTATAGTGCAGCCAAGTGGGGGAGGGGAGCTGACATGGAACGTAGATGTCACCACTATAAACTGCTGCTCATTGCCTGCTTCTCCAAAGACAGCAATACAATTATTTTGCCAGACCATTTCAGAAAGAATGATAGTCATAAACTTACAGTCGCTATCTGGCTTTCTTTTGATCGCATCTACTGAAACCCCATCTTCCAACTAAGTCCCCTCTGTTCTAGGAAGGACACAGACTTTCATTGATACTTCTTCTGCTGAGACTGGTGGCAGTTGAATTCCATCTTCGGCAAGAGGGATTGACATCATTTGTGGCTCATTCAAAGATGATAGAGCTAAAAAAGCATTGGAGGTAACATTGATGCAGTATGTGGGTTTGTAGGGAATGGTTATAAAAGAGTGAAGTGGTGGGAAGACAGAGGATACATTAAGCAAGTCAGGTCATGGACCCAATGGGACAATTAGTAGATGGAAGTCCGGTGGTGGCTGCCAAAGCTCTGTGTGGCAATGAAGATGGAACAATGATCGAGGGAATGTGCCCCAGAATAATAAGCATGTAGAGGTATTGTTGGATATAATGTGAGAGAGTAATGCACAGATGTAATTACTAGTAGTTCTTAAATTATCTTGCTCCTTAATTTTTTATTCTTCTCTAATATTCCTTGTATTGGCCTAGACTTGCACAGTTATTTCTTCCTATGGAACATTCTTGGAAATTATCCTGTCAAGACACAAACATGTTTGCATTATAACAACGTCAACTGTATTTCTTGTGTGAATAAAATTGAGTCCTAAATCTCTAACTATGAAGACTAGGGTCTTTGGACTGTTGATAAAGCAAAGCCTGGGAAAGGGGAATCCAATTCTTTTGTTAAAGTTGAAGGAATAGTCATGGCTTTGTATATGTTTTTCTGGTTGTCAAGTACTTGGCTATGGTAAAGGTTCTTATAGGAATTTCTTGGCTAATGGAGTTGCCTCCTTCCTTTGTTGATTGTTTGATTGATTTGTGCCACCTAGGTGGCTCTGTGGGTTTTTTCTTCTAAGATCTGTCATGTGACCTTACCTAGGGATTGTAATCCTTGGTATTCCAGAATAAGGATAGGGTAGGGAGTGGATGAGCTTATTCAAGTGTTAAACTGCTAGGCTTATCATGTGACTGCAGGCATGTGGAGGGATTCCTAGGCTATCTAAATGGTGACTGTCCAATGAATAAATACTATTGCTCTTCATTGTGCTTGTGCAAGGAAGTATCCATTACTGTTGATCTTGTTTTTAAAGAGATAGAGAAGATAATTCTTGATAATAGGTCAATAACTGTCTATAATAGGACCATCTTCTCCAATCCAATAGACAACCCCCAATGAATTCTAGGAAAGGATTCTAAAGGCAACAAGTCCTTAATATGTAGTAGCAATATGAGAGTGAGTAAGGCTTTGAGACAAGTCCAGTGCTTCGTCAGAGTATGATACTTTAGACCTGGCAGAGTTTGTGATGTATGAGCTAGGAAGATAGCCAGATGCTGGGCATAGTACAGAGATTGAGTTGTATACAAAGTGAACAAGCTGAGCTTCTTAAAAGCTTATCTTGGCTATTTATATATACAGACTATTTAGAATCAGATCCAGACCTGGTCCATGCTTCTAAATGCTAAGTAAGTTAAATAACCAAGATATGTCATCTGCTGTCTATACTTTATCTCAATATAGCAAATATATCAAATGTCTGTCCATATCAGTAGGCACTGGAAACAATTATGATTGGTATAAGTAAGTGTTTAAGCCAAAGCTTGTAAATGATTCATATACTGTAAGTGTTTATGTATAAGCATGTTAATAAGCACCAAGTCCAATTCATAGTGCAAGTCCATATTATGTTGTTTTTGGCCATTCTGGTTAATGTGGCATCCATGCCACATGGGTGCCACCTTTGGGACTCATTGGTTACTTGCCTCTACAGCTGGGAGCGGCCCTACAGCCGTTCCCAGAGCGGATATATTGCTTTCTTTCTCTATTTGGACTGTCTCACCTTGTTTTCACCTTGTCTCACCTTGTTTCAGTTGTTTCACCAGGTTAGCCGACTGAGGCGGTCCTGTGTGATGTCATTGACACTCCGGACCAACCTCCAGGTGGAGCTTTTGACCGCTTTGTAAGATGTTTCACCTGCAATGACCCGTTGATGTCATACCTTCCTTTTTCGTTTCTTATTGTTCTCTGTAGCTTAAATACCCGTGGTCCGAGGGCGATTCTTTCCTCAGACTCTTACCCTTTGGATAACAGGTGCGCTCCCCTCTGTTCTTTGTATCTACTTAGACTCTTACCCTCTGGACCACAGTCCTCTTGTTATAGAGCTTCTTTTTGGCACTGTCTCTGTGCCAGTCGCTTTGTTGTCACTGCGTTCAACAAAGGGAGAGCGAATGAGGGGTCCGACATGGTGTGGCACGAGTGGCACAAGCAGGGAAAGGTGTTGGAAGCAATGTGGGACGATGGGAAAGGCAGGGAAAGCAATAGGGAAGATGTGGCAGCAAAGAGGTGTGGCCAGAAAGGTGTGGCACAGTAGAGGGGAGACCCAAAAGTGTGGATAAAACAATGTAAAGCAAAGTCGCTAGAGCGCAGGGCCCATAACCTGTTGAGCGCAGTGACAACAAAGCGATTGGCACAGAGAGAGTGCCCAAAAGAAGCTCTATAACGACAGGACTGTGGTCCAGAGGATAACACCTTACAAAGCGGTCAAAAGCTCCACCTAGAGGTCGGTCCGGAGTGTCAATGACATCACACAGGACCGCCTCAGCTGGCTAACCTGGTGAAACAACTGAAACAAGATGAGACAAGGTGAAAACAAAGTGAGACAGTCCAAATGGAGAAAGAAAGCAATATACCCGCTCTGGGAACGGCTGTAGGGCCGCTCCTAGCTGTAGAGGCGAGTAATCAATGAGTCCCAAAGGTGGCACCCATGTGGCATGGATGCTACATTAATCAGAATTGCCACAAACAATACAGCTATGCTCTGAACACTTCCAGTTATCCTGATCAATCCTAAACAAATGTTGCCTGACTGAAGATTTTAATTTTGGGGTTATTTTCATGCTCCAAACACTTTCAGTACACTCCCTCGTTAGTTGTAGCATAGTCGACAGTTCCTTGCATACTAGAACTAGCTTCTGTCTATCTATACTTGTAGGGGTGTTTTTTGGGTATGTTTTACACTCAGAGATATCACTAGCATATCAATGCATTCCAGAACCTCCAGAAAATATTTACAGAATCTCCAATACTTGTTATGCCAGACACTAGGAAGCCTTTCTACATTGAATACAACACCTCAGACTCTGCTACTAGAGCAGTACTATCACAACTCACCCCTAACGGAAAATGGCACCCCTGTGCCTATATTTCCAAATCACTCTAGCAAACAGAACATAACTATCCCACCTACAACAAAGAGTTGCTAGTGGTCATTTAAACATTTGAAGCTTGGCAACATTATCTAGAAGGTGCCAAAGACCTAGTTGATATCTGGACAGGCCACAAAAACCTGGAATAATTCTGCTCAAGTCAGAAATTCAACCATTAGCAAGCAAGATGGTCCTTATTCCTCTTGCATTTTGAATACAAGTTGACACACAAAGTGGGATCCATAAATAAATCTGATAGTCTGTCACAGTATCCAAACTATAAAGAGGAGGTGGAATTTGACAATTTAGGTGAAATACTCTTAAAACTCAAACTTTTTAATCAAACAAAGAAAATAGCTTAGAAACCTTATGTGGAACAATACAGTCACTCTAGAAGACAGGCTAGACAATCCTATAGCCTAACATCTTTTCAGATATTTCCTAATTTAATATCATAGAGGGTATTATTTGGTTGTCCTATTTATGAAACTAGTACGTATGATATAGAGGGTCCTTTTCTCTTTACCATCATTTATACCAAGGGTTCCTCAACTCCTTGTTTTTCTTGTTAGTCCTACATTATTTATGAATTTCCCTGGCCTTTATCAAGCCTATAATAAGGGCCCAGATCCTTGTAATTGTTATTAAGGTCTAGTTTGTTATAGCTATCAAGGGTGTCCTATATATCTAAATTCTTACAAGTCCAAGTTCTAGACCTTAGAGTCATTTTCTAGACCTTAGAGTCATTGGATAAGGGATTTAAGCTCGTTTAGTAGGATAAAGACACACTTTGTTGTTTTAATAGGACCATTATTAACCTATGTATCTCTTTATTGAGCATTTTGTGCCATTTCTCTACTACTTTAGGAAATATATGTTCCCTTTGTTTTTTTTACCTTATTATCTGTGTTCCCCTACTAGGATTTCCTCAATAGGCTGGCAGTGACTCATCCTTAGTAGTACTTATCCTTAGTAGTCCAAAGGGTATCACTATAGTATGTTAAATAGCTACATGCTATTACTATATAATCCAGACATATTCAGTCTGTGTGGATATGTCTTTAGCATCTGGGGATAGTATTCCTATTGTGGGTTTTATTTTTTAGGTGTGAAAGGGATTAATTCTAGCAAAAGGAGTGATGTTGAGTTTACTGGTAAAGATGAAAGTAGGAAAGAGTTCAAGATTAATAAAAACAGTAAATTTGTTGGGATAAATGAGGAATACATAACTCTTATTATTCCTTTTGTCATATCATGAGATAGCCTTATGATCTTTGGTGTAGGTAAGGATTCTGACCTAATCACTTGTACTTACAAGTTATCAAGGTACCTTACCCTCACTTCCCAGTTGTCCTATTAGAAAGTTAGTGAGCCTTTGTGGTGTAGGTGTGGTTACTATCTGGGTTACCGTAGAGGTGGTGGTTCATTAGAGTAGAGTGTCTCTAAGTCTTTTTAGTTCTTTAGGGTGCAAATCTCCACAATTAGTAATGGTTTCAACTACTCTAGTAGTTGGGATGCTAACCATTGTTGAATCTAATACAACTCCTAGTAAGACTAGAGTTAGTTCAGGGTATTTAGGGCTTTAAGGTCTTCCTCAGCCTCTTGCCAATAATCCTAGCTTATTTAGACTTGCTATTTCCTCTATTCTACTAATTATTGGTGGAATTATATCTTTAATATGGTTATAACCTTTAGTATGACTGTTATCAGTTGTTTCAACCTATAGTAGAGCTCTTGGTTCTTGGTTTTCTTTTTTAATTTGATCATTTTTCTCTAGTAGTTCTGGGATTCTTCTAATTCAAGCTATTCTTTATGTCTGAGCTTGACTTAAAAGAGATGACATTGGCAGGAACTTTGGCCTTCTAGTGAGTTATATGGATATAAGTACCCTATAGCTACACTTAGGTCCCTTCTTTTGATCATGAGTCTTCTTGGTTTAGATTCTAGTCTTTGGTATGCTATATAGCCATTTATAAGCTAGCTACAGCTTCTTCCTATATTGACTAGTGATAAGCATGTACCTATTCTAGAATTTAAGAAGAGTATTTAGAAAGCTTTGGAAAGAGGCTAAATAACTATAGATAAGTACTAAAGATGCCAACTTATTCAGAAGATAGTCAGCCTCTATCCAAACAACTACAAGCTACTAAAGGATACTTAGTAGCACTTGGGTTAGTTTGCTTGCACTTTATGTGCTTACCATAACTATATAAGAGTCACCAAAGGAGTATTATAATAGACTATTATAAGATTGGGAGTAACTAGCTTATTTAGCTAATATTATCCATACTTAGTTAGCTCTTATCTCTTATCTTTCTGACTTCCACATATTTGGTTAAATACAATTGTGCACCATTGCTTGGCTATCTAAGTTGTATGTTTACTATTTCTTTTTTTTCATTGGCTCTCCAGCATCTGTTTCTACTACCTACACTTGGACAATGGATACCAAATATTCAGGATTTTGTCATTGCTAATAAATGTTTATCTTATTGTCCTTAGAACCCATATAGATATTTTACCTACCTTCTTATCTTTACTGTTTACTAGATCTTGATGCCCATTTAGTACTTACTCTTATTTTCTGTTTGATATTTTACTTAGGGGCCCTGTTTATTATAAAAGCCTATATACAACTTTAGAATAAACCAGCTTTCACACCCTATAGTTTAGAGCTTATTTGCACTTGTCTTAACCATTGAAATTGTCTTTATCAACTTTTAAAAAACTTGTCACTCTTGTTATTTGGCCTTATCACATTTATACTTGTCTCTTTACTTATACCTTTTATTTTCCCTTGTATATTTTTCCCTTGTATATTGTCAAAGTCCCATATGGCTTTTGAAGCACATAGTTGTTCGTTATAGCACTACCTTTTGTATTACTAAATAAATCCCTAATACAACTGACCAAATATTTGGTCAGTGTTTAGTGTAGTTCCAAAATTATTTAAACACTATAATCTCATACTCCCTATTGCTTTTTGTTAAACTGCTAGGTTTATCATGTGACTATAGGCACATAGAAGGGTCCCTAGGCTATCTAAATGGTGACTGTCCAATGGATGAATACTATTGCTCTTCATTGTGTTTGTGCAAGAAAGTATTCATTCCTATTGATCTTATCTTTGAAGAGATAGAGAAGATAATTCTCAATAATAGGTTGATAACTATCTATGCCAGGGTTATTTTCTCCAATCTAATGGACAACTTCTAATAGATTTCAGGAAAGGACTCTAAAGATGGCAAGTCCTTGATATGTAGTAGTAATATAAGAGTAAATAAGGCTTTGAAATAAGTCTAGTGCTTTGTCAGACTGAGTATGGTACTTTGGACCTGGTGGAGTTTGCAATGCATGAGCTAGGAAGGTAGCTAGATACTAAATGCAGTGTAAAGGTCAAGTTGTATACAAAGTGAATGAGCTGAACTTTTTAGAAGCTTATCTTGGCTATTTATATATACAAACTATTTAGCATCAGATCCAGACCTGGTCTATGCTTCTAAATGCTAAGTAAGTTAAATAACCAAGATATGTCATCTACTAGCTGTACTTTATCCTAATATAGTAAATATATCAAATATCTGTCCATATCAGTAAGCACTGGAAGATCATGATTAGTATAGGTAAGTGTTCAAGCCAAACCTTATAAATGAGTTATATACTGTAAGTATTCATGTGTAAGCATATTAATAAGTACCAAGTCCATGTTAAGCACAGTGTCAATAAAGCAACTGGCACAAAGAGTATGCCAAAAAGAAGCTTTATAACAATAGGACTGTGGTCCAGAGGGTAAGAGTCTAAGAAAAGAATCACCCTTGGACTACAGGTATTTAAGCTATAGAGAACAATAAGAAACAAAAAAGGAAGGTATGACATCAATGGGTTATTAGAGATAGTCCACCTTATAAAGCAGTCAAAAGCTCTACCTATGGGTCGGTATGGAGTCTCAATAATATCACATAGGACCACCCTGACCCAGTCAACCTGGTGAAATAATTGAAACAAAGTAAGACAAGGTGAAATAAAAGTAAGAAAGTCCAAAAAGAGAAAGAACACAATATATCCATTCTAAGAATAGCTGTAGAGCCACTCTCAGCTATAGAAGTGAGTCATCAATGAGTCTGTAAGGTAGTATGCATATGGCATGCATGCCACATCAACTAGAATGGCCACAAACAATAGTCTAATCTATAGTACAAGTCTATATTATGAGCATACTATATAACCATCCCTTGTGATCTTATGCAAAGCATGTGTTAGAACATGGCCCTAACACTACCCCCCTCTTTTACATAAGTCTTTGGTGTTTAATATGAGATACAACCATAGGAGGTGGCTTTTAAGGGTGGTCCTCGTCAAAGGTGGGAGGTGGAGTATGTAGGAGCTGTGTTAATCATGTGTTCTTTAGCCTACTTGTGATACCCATATTTTTCTGCCACTTGATCCATCCTAAGATGAAGGCATACCACTGTACCTCAATATGCATCGTAGTCTCATAAGAAGTTATGCACAGTGACATCTGTCCTTTGTCTAATACATATAATAGAACACTTTATGATAAGATGTTCAGCATGGCCACACTTCCAATAGTATCTTGTCTTAGGATGAGAGTGCCAAAAAAGTAAAGTCAGGGAGATCAGGCTAGACTGCCTCAGAGGCACAAGCTTTGTGATGCTAGTCCTCTTCAATAGGTATTGTCTCAGGTTGGAGGGCAAGCATGTTAATTATGATAAAATTGGCAAGGCTATCACCAACAAGGGTCTTGGATTGTGGATGAAGGAGGCAGTATCAGAAGTGGTCGACAAGTCTTGTGATCCCTGACAGCTTGTTTAGGGTCATAAGGGGAACTAAAGGGTCATATAGGGTTGATATTCTCCTTGTCAAAATTGGGGAAAGAAGTAAGTTAATTTCCAGGAAATAAATTGATATATGCATGTAAGAGACTTTTAGGAGCATCTAAGAGAAGAGCATTAGTCTATTCTGCCAAGAAGGGGTGCTGAAAGGGAACTGGCACATTCAGCTGCAAAGAGGATATATTTGAATATTTGAGAGAGGGAAGAAGATGGTTGCCCAATAACAACTGCAGGGTGGGAAGAAACACAATAAGTGGGGAAGTCGACAAGGGGCATAATACATTTTCTAAAGACCCTAGCATGTTAGTGACCACCTGTGGTTCATAAGTCATCTGGAAAACCATCCCCTTGTATTAAGCTCTAATTAGTTCTATTTATGCATAATTAAGAACAATTAGGATTAGACATTTTTAGCTTACCCCCCTCTAAACCTGTTCTAATTAGACATAATTTTCCTAAATTAGGAATTATTAGGATTGATTATAACTTGAAATTTCGTAAAAATCATAATAAATCAAGCATCACAGTTCTCATAGCCTTCTTATACAGTCATGTCTATTAAAGCACTAGTTCAATACCTAAACACAGAATATACCTTATAACAAACTTGCCTTTTGCCAGAATTGAACCAACAACCTCATGTATGCAAGCACCCAGGACAGATGCTCTAAGCTACTAAGCCACAAGGTCTAATATATAAACTTGGTAATCTAAATAAGTAGACATAATATAGGCAATCTCAACATCTCTGATTTTATTTAATATTTATCTTTTTCTCTCTTATAAATAAATTGGTCAATAAATATCTAAAAAGTCAGGTCTTTTAGGATTTAGTTTAAATACCAGCTAAGAAGATAATAAACCAATGGAAAATTGATAATACACCTTATATAGGATAAAAATAAATTATGGCACTTATACAATTTGGACTGAGAATGTATAAAACTATGATTGAGTATAATATTCAATGGGACTCTACTAGTATAGACAATGCTACCTGAATTTGCAAATTTGATCAAAAACATGATTATAAATAATCAAGATCCAATAAGAGAGAGGGGTTTTCCAAATAGCCACTAGTGAGTATATGTATGGCATGTCTATATATAAATAAGCACAAGATTGTTGGAGGTGATCTTAATATGCTTAATGCATATATTACTTATATGGCAGGCAAATATATCATTCTGGCACCACATACCAATATGACTGTCTTTTCCACAGCCTAATAGCTAGAGGAAAACACCAAGTTTGAGCATCTTCTGTATAACAAGGCAATAAACAATATAAATAGTGCTAAAAATTGTAATATCAATAGTGATGATGATTGTGTGCTGCACAAGACAGTATTAGCCACTATACTAATAGACAAGGTCTATAAGTCTGCATATAGCATATCCCTAAGTCCAGCCCACATGTTATGTCCTGTAATGACCAATAGCAGGCATTGGCTAACAATGACAACTTTAATGATCTTGTGTGCAAGGACAAGGTACCTAGGTCTTCATAGCCTCTTGTGGCAGCTGCCAAGCTGCCAACAAAGTGGCTGGGGGCATCAATGCACATTTCTCTCTTTCTATATCCCTTGTAAAGGCAGCTGGAAAGTCAGCAAAAGGGCTACAAGATAATAGTATAGGCATATATGAAGAAGAGTAATATGCTAAAATAGTATAGAATGTGCCACATCTTTACCTTCTCACTGATAGAGTAGTAGTACTTACTATTTCCTACTAATAATTAAAGACTTTTTAGTATAGAATTAGTGCTAGTATCATGAAATTAGAAACCAATCCAATGCTCATAATGTGTTGCTCCTAATTAGGAAATTAGACACTTTTAGATACTATTAACACTTTTAGATACTTTTAGACACTATTAGATATAATCCGGAGCTAATACAAGGGGGTGTTTTTCCAGATGACAAGAGGCTATGAAGACCTAGGTACCTTGTCCTTGCACACAAGATCATTAAAGTTGTCATTGTTAGCCAATGCCTGCTATTGGTCATTACAGGACATAACATGTGGGCTGGACTTAGGGATATGCTATATGCAGACTTATAGACCTTGTCTATTAGTATAGTGGCTAATACTGTCTTGTGCAGCACACAATCATCATCACTATTGATATTACAATTTTTAGCACTATTTATATTGTTTATTGCCTTGTTATACAGAAGATGCTCAAACTTGGTGTTTTCCTCTAGCTATTAGGCTGTGGAAAAGACAGTCATATTGGTATGTGGTGCCAGAATGATATATTTGCCTGCCATATAAGTAATATATGCATTAAGCATATTAAGATCACCTCCAACAATCTTGTGCTTATTTATATATAGACATGCCATACATATACTCACTAGTGGCTATTTGGAAAACCCCTCTCTCTTATTGGATCTTGATTATTTATAATCATGTTTTTGATCAAATTTGCAAATTTAGGTAGCATTATCTATACTAGTAGAGTCCCATTGGATATTACACTCAATCATAGTTTTACACATTCTCAATCCAAATTGTGTAAGTGCCATAATTTATTTTTATCCTATATAAAGTGTATTATCAAGTTTCCATTGGTTTATTATCTTCTTAGCTAGTGTTTAAACTAAATCCTGAAAGACCTGACTTTTTAGGTATTTATTGACCTATTTATTTATAAGATAGAGGAAAGATAAATGTTAAATAAAATCAGAGATGTTAAGGTTGCCTATATTATGTCTACTTATTTAGATTACCAAGTTTATATATTAGACCTTGTGGCTTAGTGGCTTAGAGCATCTGTCCTGGGTGCTTGCATACATGAGGTTGTTGGTTCAACTCTGGCAGAAGGCAAATTTGTTATAAGGTATATTCTGTGTTTAGGTATTGAACTAGTGTTTAAATAGACATGACTGTATAAGAAGGCTATGAGAACTGTGATGCTTGATTTATTATGATTTTTACGAAATTTCAAGTTATAATCAATCCTAATAATTCCTAATTTAGGAAAATTATGTCTAATTAGAACAGGTTTAGAAGGGGGTAAGCTAAAAATGTCTAATCCTAATTGTTCTTGATTATGCATAAATAGAACTAATTAGAGCTTAATACAAAGGGGTGGTTTTCCAGATGTGGTTACGCTCAGACTATTTGGCAAGGCTGGCTCAACAATAGCGTTGCTCCATTTAAGTGGCACAATCTTTCCAATGATTTCAGCCTTTCTTTTTAGGCTGCCATAGAGTCACACTTTCCGTTGCTCAAGTTATGTGAAGATGGATGGAAGTCCTTGTACATTGGCACACAGAACTACTCATCTTGGCTCGGAGAAGCTTGTCAAAGAGAACTACTGTATGCCAAGCTGGGCATGATCAAGCCAGAAGACAAAGACATACATGCTGGGCTCACAGTCGCTGATCTGCACATCACACGCAAGCGTAAGAAAAATGTGAATGGCAGCAGCGACCACCCAGCAAAGCAGTCTAGGCTTGTACTAACTGAGGATCAACTACTCGACAACATGGCACTTGCTGAGATGCGCGATTATTCTCCTGTCTCACACTCTGCCATCAATGCCCCCTTGCCAGCTCTTGCAACCATGCCCATTCTCTCGCCCACACCCATTCTCATAACCATGCCTGTTCTTATGCTCATGCCCATTCTCATGCTTGTGCCCGCTTGCAACTACGTCCGCTCTTGCACCCATGCCCACTCTTGCGCCCACAACCACTCTTGTGCCCACGCCCACTCTTGTGCCCACACCCACTTTCGCACTCACAACTGTGCCAGCGCTTGTAACCGCACCAGCGCTCGCAACCACACCAGCGCTCGCAACCACACCAGTGCTCGCAACTACGCCAGTGCTTATAACCGTTGATATGCTAGAGGTGGCTCTAAGTGCCGAGCACAACACCAAAACAACCTCTAATGCAGGGGTGCTGGAGCTAGTATCTAATACACAAGGAATTGTTAGTGATGACTTTAGAAAGGGAAGGTGTACTGAGAAGCAATGGGGAGTGTGAGATTATAGCACCTGAATGGTTTCGGGACTGTGCCAAACACTGACCAAACGTTCGGTCGGTCATGTCAGCGGTGCGGTCGGTAACAAGAAAGTAGTGTTGTGACCGACAACTACGTGCTTCAAGAGCCACACAGGACTCTGACAATATACGAGGGAGGATGAAGGGTACGAGCGAAGAGACGAGTACAAATGCAAACGAGGCTGAATGACGAGGATGACAAGTTTTCAGAAGTCAACAAAGACAATTTCGATGGTTGAGATGAGTGCGAATGAGCTCTGAATGGTGGGGTGCAAAAGCTGGTTTATTCCAGAGTTGTGTGTAGGTTTTTATAGTAAACAGAGCCCCTAAGTAAAATATTAAACAAGAAATGAGAGTAGATGTCAAATGGGCGCCAAGCCTTAGCGATCAGAGAAGATAAGAAGGTAGGTGAGATGTCTATATAGGTTCTGAAGGTGACAAGGTAAAAGTTAATCAGCGATGGCGAAATTCCGATCGTTTGGGATCCGTCGCCTGAGTGTAGGTAGCAGGAACAGGCGTTGGAGAACCAATGAAAAATAAAGAAGATGTATTGTACGACCAGGGTAGCCAAGCAATGGTGCAAGATCGCAATTGACCGACCATGCGGAAGTCGGGAAGATAAGCGATAAGGACCAACCGACTTACAGAGGACGTCGGCCGATACGGAATACTGGCTCCGATCTCGTAAACACTTATCGTAAAACTCCTATGTGGTCATGGTAAATATGTGAAGTGTGGGCGAACTGACCCAAGTGCTGCCAAATGTCCTTTGGTGGCTTGTCGTCTGTCAGGTAGGGACCAACTGTGTTTGGTAAAAGTTGGCGTCTTCGGTACTTGTCTAGCGCTGTTCGGTATCTCCCCAAAGCTTCCGAATACCTTCCTCGGACCCTAGCATGGGTGAATGCTCATCATCTCCTCCCTACTGAAATCCTGACTGTCTTCAGTCAGTTGGTCAGCAGCTAGGAGTTGGAGTGAAAAAATTGGTGTGGCAACACTGCACGTGGATCAGGGCGCGTAGTGTGTGGACGTGGGAAAGCGTCGGTAACAAGCAATGGCGTGGAAAAAGTGGGCGTGTGGGAGAGATGTGGCACAGGTGAATAATCGTCAAGGAGATGTTATAGAACGGACCGGGTCAGCGCGCAAGGGAGACCGGGGCTGCATCGGCAAAGTCCTGTGGCATGGCAACTGATTAGGTGATGGAGTGGCTGAAGCCTAGAGTGCCCCAACTAGGCACTGGCGTGGGAGCGTGTCGGCAAAGAGCGGTGATGCACATTGCGGTTTCTGCCGCGCGTAGTGGCACATGGCTTAGTTAGGTGACCACAATCACCTGATGATCGTTAATTCTTCAGCGACTAAGTCCCTCATCGCCATTCTCTTGCCGCTTCGCCTCCTTATCCAATCCTCTCTGCCTCCCAATATGTCCTCTATCCTTTCTGTCCTCAAAACCAAGCTTGGGGAGTACATGCTCGCCCTTCCCAATGGCGCCACCAAGTACGAGGATTACGAGGCCTGGGCGCAGGGTTTTGCCAAATGAGTGGTCAGTTGGTTTGTCCCTTTGCCTTCTGCTGGCTGCTGATGTTCTTGCAGGCTGTTTTCGACCATTCGGCACATGGGCAAGACATGCCTGAACTCGCCGACTGGATTGCCGAGGCCAAGATTGGCCTCAATCCGATGGCTACCGACGACTGGCTGGTATGGGGGGCGTGAATCCTTCCACAGCGGGCAGTGCATGTCGCGTTGCAACATCAGCAGGCGGCCGAGGAACAGGCCCTAGTGGAGGAGAGGGAGCATATTGCTGTTGCCAAATGGGAGGCTGCCAAAGCTGAGGCGGCTCGGGCTGCTGCGGCTCGGGAGTTGGCTAAAGTGGATTGGGAATGGTGCCGGGAGGTACTGGTGGACACAATGTTCAATGGATCGCTCGATTCTGAAGAGGGTGAGCGTCAGTTGGCTGAGCTTGAGGCCACGTCTGTCCTTCCTCTCCCTCTCTTCCTTCCTTCTCTTTCCCCTTCCACCGCCGTGTCCTCTTCCCATCCCAACCCATCCGCCAACTTGTCCCAGCCTGACCTGTCTGCCACCAATTCTGCGCTTGCGTCTGCAACCGATGCTCTGGATCAAATGAGCGTGGGTTTGGTTGCCGCCGCTGCCCCAACCGACTTGAAGGGCAAACAGTCGGCAGCGGCTGTTGTTGTTGAGTTCGTTTGTCAACCGACGCCACCTCTTGGGTGTGTCGTCCTTCCTCTCGGCCCTGGAATGGGCCGAATGTCAACTGCTAGGTCCCCTGTGGAGCGAAATGGTGCCGGGAAGCTGCTCGAAGACCCTCCCGAATTATTACCGGGTGATGTCTTGGTGAGTTCCCTCCCTCTTGCTGCTGCTTCCTACTGCTGACCCTCCTTTTAGGCCGACTACGCTTGTCATCGCTGTGCGACCGCCTTTCTGACCAAGGCGTTCCGATGCTACCAGCAACCTGGGCTGGTATTGTGCACAAAGTGTGCCAGGGAGTCGAAGGGGTGTAGCTTTCAGCCTGGGTGGATGCCGACGGATAAGGGGAAGGGGAAGGGGAAATCGAAGGAAAAGGGGAAGTCGGTGCCAAAGTTGGAGGAGAGGGGACGCCCCCTTGAAGCATCGTAAGGTAGAGGTGGTTGTTCCCGTATGGTCCGTCGGTGATAGCATCGCTCAAACGAAAGGTAAGTTGTCTTTTGTTTGAATCGGAGATGTAGAGCTCATTGTTTGGTATTGTTCAGTGCAGCTGCTCATACCAGAAAGCCGGTCCAGCGGCTTCCAACCACTGCTAGGGCCGCCCCTGCTCCTACCCGCCCTTCACGCACTCGTTCAGCTGCTGTCCCTGCCCTGCCCGACTCCTCTCGCCTGTCTCCTGTCGTCGCGCAAGGCATCGCGTCAGAGCTTCGGTACCACATCGCTGTGGACAAAGGTATGCGTGCCTCGCTGGCGCGTTCGATTGCAATGTGGCAGGGTGAGTTGGAGGTTCTTGAGGTGCATTCAGGTGGATCAGCAGTTTTAGATGTAGTGTTGGTGGAAGACTCATCGGATGCCGAGGATTTGGGAATGTCGGTGTTGGGCGACTTTGTTCCCGATGTGTAAAGTAGTTTCAAGGTGTCACTAGTCCAGTAAAATGTAAAATAAGTAAAAGGACTGTCCTGAGATGAATGAGGTGTTTGGCAGAGACTAGAGGTATCGTTTGGGAAATCAGTCGGCAAAATGACTGTGTGAATGTACTTGTAAGCAAAGCATTTGGCGAAATGAAGAAAATAAATTAGAATATCAGGGGAAGCCTCAGTATGTCATCACAGGCATAAAACCCTATGGTTTTGTGCAAATCAGAAGAAGTCTTCAATGCGGCTTGGTACTTGCAGGAATGATGTGTAAAATGAGTGCTGACTATTTGGTCGGCGATCAATCGGTGGTAAAAGTACTAAAAGTGTGGAAATGATTGGGCGTCAGTCCATGTCTGTGACAAATAAATGAAAACAAAGAAATGGGTATATCTGTGAATCCTCCTCCCTACTGAGATCGTGACTGTCCCCAGTCACCGACTGAAGTGGGCGAAGGGTGGGAAGGCAGGATCTAGTTGGAGGTCTCGAAGCCGCGTCGTTGTCTTCTGCTGATCAGACTGAGCTGGTGTCGGTATCCTCTTCATCGGCATCATCGGCCTTAGCGTCATCGTCGCTCGATTGGGATTCTTCCATTGCCCAAAGGCGTTCTTGTGAGATGTCAAGGAGGGCTTTAAGTTTGGTGAGCTTCAGAGACCTGCGAGCAAAATAAGGAATAACATGGAATGCTGCAATTAGCCAATCAAAGACCGATCCGTCGAGTTCGGCCAGAATATACGCTCCTCCCCGATTCCTAGAAATTACTAGCAAAGGCCCTAAATACCATAGGCGCATCTTCTGATTGAGCGCCTTTTCTATGGCTGTGTTGCACATCAGAACAAGTGAGCCTCGGTGGAAATTGAAGTCGTGAAGTGTGGCCAAGTGCTGTTGTTCGAATTGGATGGCGGCCTGGACACGTGCGCCGACTACTGAGCTGCGAAGGTGGGTGAGGTCCGATCGGCGTTTCTGCAAGGCCATGGCACGTCAGGCGATGAGGTCGGTGGTGCTGAGGGTTGTGGTCGGCGGTGGCAGGAGGTAGGTGGCTTTGGCGATGTTGAGGGGGAGGAGGGGATGGGTTCTGGTTGCTGCGAAGTATGGCGAGCAACCCATTCGGTGCCGAACAGTAATGCAATCAGCCCAGAATACAAAATGAGTTGCACAATTCCACTTGGCCTGATCTCCATCAACGGCTTTGAACAGAGCCTGCCGAACATCAAAGTGAGGTTGTTCGGCGATGCCGTTCGTGCGGGAATTGTAGCCCAAAATACGGATGTGCCGAACATGGTACTTCTTTGCTAGCTGGTCGAGCGCCTTGACGAATGCTGGTCTGTTGTCGGAGACAATCTCTACCAGTGTTCCCCATCGGCACAGAATATCCTCGGATATCCAGTCGGCAAGAGCTGAGCTTGTTTCGCATTGCAGCATCCAGAATTTAGGGTAGTGTGAGACCAAACAGCGGCCTTGAACAAGATACTTGAAACCGCCAGTGGTTGGCATGTGCATGGTATTCATATACATCTTGGCGAAGAGTGGTGCAGGCGTAGCAACGGTCGGGGGAATGAGGACATTGCGAGTCTGGCGAATCTGGCAAAGGTGACATGTCCGAACAAACCAGGAAATATCTTGCCTCATGTGCGGCCACCAGAAGCATTCGGCGATCAAGGCAGTCATGACGTAGAAACCCTTGTGAGCAACGTTGTTGTGGGTGGCGGTGCGAATTGTGATCCGACTAGAAGGGGCTGCAACGATCTTGTGTTGACTGTGCAAGTCTTTTCTCCATAGCTTGTTGGCTGCGATAAAGAACTCAGTGCAATATTGTAGGAAGGTGGCATATTTGGAGTCGGAGAGAGAAGGGGGCCGAACCAATGTTCAGTGCCAGTCGTGGACCAACCATAGGCGTTCTTCGGCTTCTAAAGCTTTTTGCGATCGTGGGATATCTGAATAGTCAATAGTTGGGCCTTCGTCGTCAGAGTCAGCATCGGTCGGGAGGTTGCCTATGAGTGAGGAGGTAAAAATGGCAGTTGTCGAGGTTGAAATGGAGGTGGGGAACGTGTTGTTGGTCTGATGGAGGAAGCCGTAGAGATTGTTGATCCAGTCGTCAAAGTTGTCTTCGGGTTTGGGTCGATCGGAGGGTTGTGGTAGTTGTCGGGAGAGACCATTGGGGCCGTGAGAGGTGCTGGGGACATGGACAAGTGTGAAATGGAAGGTGAGGATGGAGATGATCCACCGATTAATGCTAGCGCTAGGTTCGAGATCCGGGTTAGTGAGCATGCCCTTGATGTAGCATGCGTCTACTTCGACTATCAGGTTCCAAATGCCGATGAGATACATTTTGAGCGATCGGAGTGCGCGAAAGAGACCGTAGAGTTCGAGCTTCGGCTGGGAGAATCGCGATTCGTGGTCATTAAGGGTGATGGAGCCGAATCGGGCATAGTACCAAACCCGCGAATTGTCGAGTGCGCATTGGCAGAGGTGGAAGCCGACCGCGATTTGTGAGGTATTGACTGTGAGGATGACGTTGGCTGCCGACCCATAGTCGATCGGCCAAAGGGCTGGTGATTTGAGAAGCGCCGACCGGAGGTCGTCCTAGGCCGCTATCTGGTCTGGGCCGAACACAAATGGAAAATCTTTGCGTGTTAACATAGTCAGTGCATGCGCCCTGTGTGCAAAATTCTGAATGAAGATCCAAATGACACCGATCGTCCCCAAGAATGCCCGAACGTCAGAGAGATCCCTGCAAGGTCCCCACTTCATAATTGACTCTACCCTAGACTCATCGGGTAATCTTCCTTCGTACGTGCAGTGATGGCCGACCACCGTGATTTCGGCTGCGCAGAGTGTCGCCTTGTGTCCCGAAAATGTTCCTCCACTGTACTTCATCCACTGAACCACCCGATTGAGGCCTTGAAAGTGTTCCTACACAAACCGTCGTATGCCAGGGTTGTCGGGATGCGTCTCGAAGCCACCATTCGGAAGTTTGTATCGGGTCGGTGGGCCCCGAATTAGGACATCGTCGATGAAAAGAATGGTGGTGTCTGGGATCTCTGGCTGGAGGATGTGGGTGACATCGTCATGGAAGATTGGGACCGAATTTGTCCATCCCATGGGCAGGGTGATGAGTCGGTGGGTGCCAAATAGGGTCTGGAACGTGGTGAAGTCACGAGATGATTCGGCAAGCCCTCGTTTGTCATAGCCGACATAGAGATCCAGAATGCCGCCGCAAGCACGAGCTGCAAACTGTTCAGCGATCTGATCGGTATATGGGGGCACACCTGAATGCTGGATGGTGACGGTGTTCAGGGGTTCGAGGCTGTGACTGATTCGGAGCTTGGTGCCAGTGGAGGTGCTATTCGTCTTCTTGACGACTATAAACCAGCGCGATCGGTAGGACGAATTCGACGGCTCATAGACTCCAGCAGCAATCTTGGTTTTGATGAGTCTGCACACTTTGTCATAGATGCCTGGTGAAATTGGAATATTGCATTGAACCCAGGGCTTGTGTTCGACCACCGGCATATTGACTGGTGGGAAGAAGTCCTCACGGAAACGTCTGCGTTCCGAATCGTCCCAGGCGAATCCCATCTCTTGTAGACACATGAAATGATGCATGAGCTGTCGTTCGGCCGGCCAAAGGAAGTCATCCAAGTGAACTTTGTCAATGAGGTCACGTCATTCGGCTGTGTATCTGCTGGTTGGCATGAATGGTGGGGGGTTTGGTGTCAGTGTTGGAAGGGTGGCAAGAGGGTCACCAATGATGTTCCGAATGATTCGGAACTTTTTGGGGAGGTCGGCCAAGACTGGTTGTGTTTTCTGAGCGACCGGTTTGTACTTGCGCTTGGTGGCAAAGATGGCGACCGGGTCGACAATATTAGTGGAATGGAAAGAACCGGGGACAACTGAGGAAAATAAGGATGACATAGCGGAATCGAGATTGTTTTTGAGATGATTTTCGGGCCCCAAATCGGAGGCCATAATGTACTTGAGACAAAGATCGCGACGAGAGGGAGATGGAGAATGGAAATCTGAGGACGCTTCGATAAGTGGGAAATTGGGGGTATCATGATCGATGGAAATGATCAGTGCAACTTCTCCTTGATCCTGGATCAATTCATTGAGTCACGGAAACCCACTTGTCTTTGGTGAAGAACTCGAGGGGGTCCTCGCCTGATCGTTGGAATGGTGGCTTGTTGTCCTGTGTTCGGGTCGCTGATGGTGATTGTCTGGTCTTCATTCGAATAATTCTTGATGATACTTTCGGTGAGGATGTCGAAGGGCCGGCTGAGGAGAATGTCATAGGCTGGATTCCAAATGATGTGGACTTGAAGGTACAGGGTGATTTTGCCAATGAGGAATGGAACATTGCGTGCCAGGCCCAAGGATCAGTTGGTTTCACCATTTGCCGACTGCATATTGAGGATGATTTCGGGGTCGTAAATGAGCGCCAATTCATTGCAAATGCCTTCTAACATAGCGATGACTTGTGACCCCGGGTCGATGACGCATTCGACTTCCTGCTGATAATCAACGAGGGGAACGATGGACCTTAGGGCAGACAATTCTTTAGCAACTATCAACGGCTGAGGAACCTGACCAGGCTGTAGATTCTTCAGGTACGTTTCGTATATGTTGGGGATGATGGTCGCACCTGGCGGGGGTGTTTCCGGTTGGTGCAGGACATTGATGAAGGAGAAGACGGTCGGTCGAGTTGGTGGTTCGAGATTGTCAATGGCGTAGGGTAGATTGGCATCTTGGTAGAAGGTCCGAATATTACTGGCGTCTCTGGCAGGCAATCAGCGTGCCAACATGGCTTCCCTGACCTGCGAACAGACTTCGGCGGAGAGAGAGAGTAGTTCATGCTGGGTAAGTGTCACCTGAGTGGCCATTGCCCTGTTATAGACCTCTGCTGCTACCTTCTCATCATAGATCGGTGCCGTGGTTTTGTAGGCCGGAGCATCCTTCTTTGTCGATGGTATCTTTGCCAGGGCTCCCATGTTGCGTTCGTGTGGCGGTGCATAGGTCGCGTCCTGGGCTTTAGCATATGGGTGGATCGGAGCATCGTCCTTGGCTGGTACCGGGGGCAGTCGCTGAGTCGGGGTGGTCGGTCGGGATTTGGGTTCGGGTTCGGGAGTTTCGGTCCTTGCTTGTCGTTCAGGAGCCGGTGACGGAGTAGGTGCCGAACGTCCTGTCTGTGCCATTTCATGTGCCCTCGCGCCCTGTGTTCGGAGTGCAAATAGTTCACATTCAAGGCTCGCGATTTGCTGGACATCAGTGAGTTGGTAAGTCGGGGTAACATCTAGCAATGAGGGTGAATTGTGACGGGAGGCTATCATTATTGGGTAAGCTGGTGCTGCGTTTACCGTGAACATCATCTGTCCAGTCGCCAACTGGCCTAGATTCCTGCGGTGCCATTCGTCAACTCGGTCCTTCAGGTTACTACCCGTGATTTCTCTGGGTACGAATGCCCCACTTGACAGTACAACCTTCCCCTCGATATTCCGCTTGCATTTGCCAATCCGAATATATTCGGTGACTTCAGGACAGGTGCGCATAAAGTGTTTGGGACTGCCGCAGAACATGCAGTTGTCGCCGCCTTGTCTTGGCTGTCGGGATGGTTGATCGGCTGGCCTGACGTCCCTTGAGCTGCAATGGCCTTGACGAAGGTGTTGGTGAGCCATTCGAACATGGTCGCCAGGTCTTCGGCCTTGATTGTGTTGGTGGGTGGCACAGTGGGGGCTGCTCGAGAGATGTTGGTAGAGGTCATACTGTAGGCGGACGTGGTGCCGTGCAAGATAAATCGGGCCGTGTTGTGGATGTCCTGGAGGTTGTACGGGTCGTCTGGGAAATGATTGGGGAACTTGAGTTGTAGACGTTAAGAGATTCTTGCCCATAGCTCCGGTTGGAATCCTCTAGCAAAGGTGTGTCCTTGTTCAGCAACTGAGATTCATACCTTGCTGAGGAGGAATACCATAATCACCAGGAATCACCGATGATAGTCGCTGAGTTCACTGAGAGACAAGATGCCAATCCTGCTTGTTTCGCCGACTAGCTTGTCCATATCTGATACCAACTATTTGCGCTCTTCCTCTAATCTGGGGTACAGTCTGTAGACTTCTTCAAATGAACTCCTTGAATGTCTTCGTGGCATCAGTGAAAGTGGTGAGTGATTCCCAAAGCTCGCAGGTATCGATGTCCAGGAATCGGCAAGCGTGTTTCTTCCTTTCCTGCTCATCTTCTACCGCCGACCGGATGAAGTGGAAGTCCAGATCAGCGAAATATCGTCTCAATTCGTGGGGTTGATGGGGGTCAAAGGTTGGAGCCGTTTGATCTCCACGAGCAGGCATGGATGGGGTCGCCATAGTGAGAAAGTCAAAGGTGGGGGAGAAGGTATTGTTTGCTAAGGTAATCGGTGATGGAGTTGCTGGTTCGAAGGAGCGTTCTAGCAAAGTCGGTCAGATGGTCGGTGTCCAGAAGATAGGGCTGCGTGGGATTAACAGAGAGATGGAGTCATGGGGAGATGGTATAGGAGACGGGGGTGATTGTTCTAAGAGCGCAAGGTTGAGGATGAGGGAAATTGACAGGAGTAGCGATCGGTTTGGCGACGAAGGTGGGGTTAAGAAAAAAGTGGAGTCAGGTGGCAGCGAGAGCGATGGCGAGGATTCAAGATCGAGATAGTGATGGTGGGATAGATGCTCCGGGACTATATCGGCATCTCCAAACAAACTTTGGTCGGCAGATGTTTCCTGAGTATTGAAGCTGTCGATAACTGTTTGTCATTCTTTGCACTCCGCTGTTGATCGGGACAAGTGACATAGATTCCTTGAGGTAATTTTGAATACTAACCCCTCGCGGTGGGCTCCAAAATGATACACTAGAGGTGGCTCTAAGTGCCGAGCACAACACCAAAACAACCTCTAATGCAGGGGGTGCTGGAGCTAGTATCTAATACACAAGGAATTATTAGTGATGACTTTAGAAAGGGAAGGCGTACTGAGAAGCAACAGGGAGTGTGAGATTATAGTACCCGAATAGTCTCGGGACTGTGCCAAACACTGACCGAATGTTCGGTCGGTCATGTTGGTGATGCGGTTGGTAACGAAAAAGTAGTGTCGCGACCGACAACTACGTGCTTCAAAAGCCACATGGGACTCTGACAATATATGAGGGAGGACGAAGGGTGCGAGTGAGGAGATGAGTACGAATGCGAATGAGGCTAAATGATGAGGATGACAAGTTTTCGGAAGTCGACGAAGACGATTTCAATGGTTGAGATGAGTGCAAATGAGCTCTGAACGGTGGGGTGCAAAAGCTGGTTTATTCCAGAGTTGTATGTAGGTTTTTATAGTAAATAGAGCCCCTAAGTAAAATATTAAACAAGAAATGAGAGTAGATGTCAAATGGGCACCAAGCCTTAGCGATCAGAGAAGATAAGAAGGTAGGTGAGATGTCCATATGGGTTCCGAAGGTGACAAGGTAAAAGTTAATCAGCGATGGTGAAATTCCGAATGTTTGGGATCCGTTGCCCGAGCGTAGGTAGCAGGAAAAGGCGTTGGAGAACCAATAAAAACAAAGGAGAGGTATTGTATGACTAGGGTAGCTAAGTAATGGTGCAAGATTGTGTTTGACTGACCATGTGGAAGTCAGGAAGATAAGCGATAAGGACCGATCAACTCACGGAGGATATCAGCCAATACGGACTACTGGCTCTCATAAACGCTTATTGTAACACTCCTGTGCAGTCATGGTAAGTATGTGAAATGTGGGCGAACTGACCCAAGTGCTGCTGAATGTCCTTTGGTGGCTTGTCATCAGTTGGGCAGGGACTAACCATATTTGGTGATAGTCAGCATCTTTAGTACTTGTCTAGTGCTATTTGGTATCTCCCCAAAGCTTCCCAAATACCTCCCTCAGACCCTAGCACGGGTGTATGCTCATCATCTCCTCCCTACTGAAATCCTGACTATTCTCAGTCAGTAGTTGGTGGTTATGAGTCAGAGCAGAAAAAAGTGGTGTGGAAAATGGAGTGGTGTGGCAAGTTTCATGGGAAAAGGATCGGCAATGAGCAGTAATGTAGAAAGGAGTGGGTGTGTGGGAGAGATGTGGCATAGGTGAATAATCGGCAAGGAGATGTTGTAGAAAGGACCGGGTTAGTGTATAAGAGAGACCGGGGCTGAGTCAGCAAATTCCTGTGGTATGGCAACTGATTAGGTGAGGAAGTGGCTGAGGCCTAGAGTGCCCCAACTAGATGCTGGCATGAGAGTCGTGTTGGCAAAGAGCAGTAGCGTGTATTGCGGCTTTTGCCGAACACAGTGGCACGGGGCTTTGTCAGGTGACCACAATCACCTAATGATCTTTGATTCTCCAGTGACTAAGTCCCTCATCGCCTTCCTTCCTGCCTCTTCATCTCTCATGTTATCCCTTATCTCTGTCCTAAAGGTGAAACTCACCAACTACATGCTCTCCCTCCTGGATAGCACTGCCGAATATGAGGATTACGAGGTCTGGGGGCAAGGGTTCGCCAAACAGGTGGTGAGTTAGTCCTTCCTCTCGTCTTCTGCTGGCTGCTGACGCCTGACAGGCTGTTTTTGACTGTTCAGCATGTGGGCAAGACATGCCTGAACTCGCTGACTTTATCACCAAGGCCAAATGTGGTCTCGATCCGATGGCTACTAACAACTGGCTGGTATGAGGATCACGGATCCTGCTGCAGCAGGCAGCACATGTTGTATTGCAACATCAACAAGCAGCCGAGGAACAGGCCCTAGTGGAGAAGAGGGAGTGTGTTGCCATCACCGAATGGGAGGCTGCCAAAGCTGAGGCAACACGGGCTGCTGTGGCTCAGAAGTCAGCTAAAGTACAATGCCGGACAAGCAAAGTCAACAATTTTGCTAACTCCCCAGGCAGAATTTTTTGGGACAAACTGAGTTCAGATTTGGACTCAGGGAAGAAAAAGGAGTCAAAAAATGCCCTTTATGGAAGTTTCCATGGTAAAATAGGGGTGGCCAATTTCTTGGGCAAAAAAAAACAAAATGTAATTAGGCCTAAAATGGCACCAAAGTCAATCTGAGTCAATCTCAGGTCAGCATTGTATCAACAGACATCATTGCGCACTGCCCAACCCTTCTGTGTGACTTCTGTTTGCATACAGCCCACTCTGCCACTTTCCCTATAAGCCCCTTATGATATGCATCCATAAACCACCATGGTTGATTAAAAAATTGGCAAATCACCTTGACAGGACACTTATTGAGGCATTGCTGTGCCACTTTCTTTGCATCCTTAAATTTGACTTTGTAAATTTTACAGTACCAATGCTTGCACCAGCCCCAGTACTGGATGATATAAACATGCCATAAAAGAAAAGACTGGAGAAACTGACCATCTCAATAGGATCAAGCTTACAATGGAACTTCAGAAGAAAGATGCAAATGTGACCTCGAGCTTTTAAATTCTGCTCAAGAAGGGATTCTTGAAAAAAAAATCATCTTACCTGCTTAGGAGTCAGGCTATATAGCAAGTGTCATTCTTAAAAGGACAAATTGGTGAACACTTGGCCCCTATTGTGTAGACATCAAGGATACATTCTGTAAGAGTCTGCTATAATCTCTTTGCCTTGCCATTCTTGGTTGTTATCTTGCTTACTAAGAAATAACTATTGAACTTTGTCTGGCCCTCTCACACTCACTTCCACTCCAGGCATTGCTGCATATGCACTGACTTGTTGTTGATAATAGGAATATGTGAGTGTGATTTATGTGGACCTGCTATTTATGGTCCATCTAGTATTGATTATAATGTACTTTTTTGAGAACTCACCAGGTTTTTCATAGATGAAAGCTAGTCTCTGTCTTATAGATCATCAAGATCAATATCCTCTATGTCTTTTTCAGTGTCTGACTCAAATTCAGGTGAGTTTCTTAAGTGGATTGATATTTTGTGAAGATGTTGAATTTTCGATGCATGTTTCTTTCTTGGAAGGTGCCTTTGGGGATGCTTTGAATGCTACATAAGTTGGTAGCTTAGTGTGTTGTGGTTTGGAAATGCACCACCATTACAGCTTTAGTAAAATTTTTTGGGACTATTTAAGACTACTATTGAACTCAGATAAAAAAAATAGAGTTGATTGATGCTATATCTGAGGCCCTACCATTTAATTTGGGGGTTGGTCAATTTTTTAAGGGCCAAAATCAATAAAATGTAATTTACGTGAGATTGGCTTATGGGGTTTTGCTCATAAGGAGCTCAAAATGCTCGTCTACTGAATGCGCATCAATTCCGGTGGTTCCGGAGGGTGGGTAATTAGTTGACTAAAATTGTCAACTTTGCTTGTCTGGCACTATAGATCGTGAATGGCACCGGGGAGTACTGGTGGACACAATGTTTGATGGCTGGCTCGATTCTGAAGAGGGTGAGCATCAGTTGGCTGAGCTTAGGGCCAAGTCTGTCGTCCCTCTCCCTCTCTTCCTTCCCTCTCCTTCTCCCAATACAGCCACCTCATCCTATTGTCCCAACCCTTCTGCCGCTGATTCAGCACTTGCATCTGCTACCGACACCCTAGACCACATGAGTGTGGGTCTGGTTGCCTCCGCTGCCCTGACTGACACGAAGGGCAAAAAGATGGCCATGGCTGTTGTTGTCAAATTCACTCACAAACAGACGCTACCTCTTGGATGTGTTGTCCTTCCTCTCAGCCCTGGAACAGGCCAAATGTTGACGGTTAGGTCCCCTATGGAGCGGAATGGTGCCGGTAAGATGCTTGAAGATCCTCCAGAGTTGTTACCTGGTGGTGTACTGGTAAGTTCCCCCCCTCTTGCTGCCGCTTCCTCTTGCTAACCATCCTTCTTCTAGGCTGACTACATGTGTCATTGCTGTGTGACCACCTTCTAGACCAAGGCATTCCAGTGCTATCAGCGACCTGGGCATGTGTTGTGCACTAAGTGTGCCAGGGAGTCAAAGGAATGTAGCTTTCAGCCTAGGCGAATGACAACGGAGAAGGGGAAGGGGAAGGGGAAGGGGAAGGGGAAGGGGAAGGGGAAGGGGAAGGGGAAGTTGAAGGAACAGTCAGCGCCGAAGTCAGATGAGAAGGAGTGCCCCTTAGAGTGTCATAAGGTGGAGGTGGCTGTCCCTGTGCATACGGTTGGAGATAGCATCACGCAAACAAAAGATAAGTAGTATTTCGGCTGGATTAAAGGTGAGAGCTCATCATTTGGTGTAGCTGTTTGCACCCAAAAACCAGTCCAGCACTTTCCAACTACTACTCATTCCATCCCTGCTCCCATCCACCCTTCCTGCTCCCATTCAGCCGCCTTCCCTGCTCCTTCTGACACATTTCACCTCTCGCCCATTATTGCCCAAGGCATTGCGTCTGAGCTTTGGTACCGTATTGCTGTGGCTGAGGGTATGCGTGCTTCACTGGTGCACTTGATTGCAATGTGGCAGGCAGAGCTGGAGTTGCTTGATGTGTGGGTGGGCATGTCAACTTCCTCAGATATTGTCTTGGTCAAGGACTTGTCGGAGGCCGAGGATTCGGGAATGTTGGAATGAATCCTAGTTTATGCATAGTCCAAAATGTAATATAGAAAGATGAAACAAAGAGAGACTTGTCCTGAGTCAAATATAACATTTCGATAAGACCAAAGAGTGATATTTGGCAGATCGGTCGGCGAAATGTCTATGTAAAAGTGTGCTTGTAAGCAAAGTGTTCGGTTGATGTGAAGAACATAAATTAAAATATTAGGGGAAGCCTCACTATGTTATCACAGCCATAAAACCCTATGGTTTTGCACAAATCAAAAGAAGTCTTCAATGCAACTTGGTACTTGAAGGAATGATGGGAAAATGATGGGCCAAATATTTGGTTAGCAATTGGTCAGTGGCAAAAGTACTAAAAGATGTGGAAATGATTGGGTGTCAGTCCATGTCTGTGACAAATAAACAAAAATAAGGAATGGGTATATCTGTGAATCCTCCTCCCTACTGAAATTATGACTGTCCCCAGTTACCAACCAACGAGAGCAAAGGGTGGGAGGATGTGATCTAGTCAGAGGTTGCCGAAGCCACATCACTGTTCTCCACCAATTAGACTGAGCTGGTGTCAGTATCTTTATCCATATTGTCATTTTTGGCATTGTCGTCTCTTGATCGGGAATCTTCCAGGGCCTGAAGGCATTCTTGTGAAATGTTGAGGAGGGCTTTAAGGTTGGCGAGCTTCAGAGACTTGCAAGCAAAATAAGGAATAACGCGGAATGCTGCAACTGGCCGATCAAAGACCGATCCGTCGAGTTCGGCCAAAATATATGCTCCTTCCCGATTCCTAGAAATCACTAGCAATGGCCCTAAATACCATGGACGCATCTTCTGATTGAGCACCTTTTCTATGGCTGTGTTGCATATCAGGACAAGCGAGCCTCAGTGGAAATTGAAGTTGTGAAGGGTGGCAGAATGCTGCTGTTCAAATCGGATGGTGGCCTGAACTTGGGCACCAACTACCAAGCTGCGAAGGTGGGCGAGGTCCGATCAGTGTTTCTGCAAGGCAATGGCCCATTGGGCGATGAGGTTGGTGGTCCTGAGGATTGTGGTCGGTAGTGGCAGGAGGTAGGTGGCTTCGGTGATGTCAAGGGGAAGGAGGGGATGGGTTCCAGTTGCTGCAAAGTATGGCAAGCAACCCATTCAGCACTGAACAGTAATGCAATCAGCCCAGAATATGAAATGAGCTGCACGATTCCACTTGGCCTGATCTCCATCAATGGCTTTGAACAGAGCCTGCCGAACATCGAAGTGAGGTCGTTCAGCAATGCCATTTGTGCAGGAATTGTAGCCCAAAATACGGATGTGCCAAACATGGTACTTTTTTGCTAACTGGTCGAGTGCCTTGATGAATGCTGGTCTATTGTCGGAGACGATCTCTACTAATGTTCCCCATTGGCATAGGATATCCTCGAAGATCCAGTTGGCAAGGGCTGAGCTTGTTTCATATTGCAGCATTTGGAATTCAGGGTAGTGCAATACCAAACAGCGACCTTGAACAAGATACTTAAAACCACCAGCAGTCGGCATGTGCATGGTGTCCATATACATCTTTGTGAAAGTGGTGCAGGCATAGCAACGGTTGGGGGAATGAGGACATTGCGAGTCTGGCAAATCTGACAAAGGCAACATGTCCAAACAAACCAGGAAATATCTTGCCTCATGTGCAGCCACCAAAAGTGTTCGGCAACCAAGGCAGTTGTGGCATAGAATCCCTTGTGAGCGACATTGTCGTGGGTGGCAGTGAGAATCACAATTCAACTGGAGGGTGCTGCAACAATCTTGTGTTGGCTATGTGAGTCTTTTTTCCATAGCTTGTCAGCTACAATGAAGAACTCAGTGCAATATCATAGGAAGGTAGCATATTCAGAGTCGGAGAGAGAAGGGGGCCAAACCAATGTTCAATGCCAGTTGCAGACCAACCATAGGCATTCTTCGGCTTCCAAAGCTTTCTGCAATCTTGGAATATTTGAATAGTCAATGGCTGGCTCTTCATCGGCTGAGTCAGCATTGGTCGGATGGTCGTCTATGAGTAAGGAGATGAAGATGGCGGTTGTAGAGGCTGATATGGATGATGGGAATATGTTGTTGATCTGATGGAGGATAGAGGAAGCCATAGAGATTATTGATCCAGTCATCAAAGTTGTCTTTAGGTTTGGGTCAATCGGAGGGTTGTGGTGGTTATCGGGATAGTCTATTGGGGCTGTGAGAGATGCCAAGGATGTGGACAAGTGTGAAATGAAAGGTGAGGATGGGGACAATCCACCAATTGATGCTGGTGCTAGATTTGAGATCCGGGTTAGTGAGCATGCCCTTGATATAGTGTGTGTCTACTTCGACTATTAGGTTCCAAATACCAATAAGGTACATCTTGAGCAATCGGAGGGCGCAAAAGAGGCTGTAGAGTTCAAGCTTGGGTTGGGAGAATCACGATTCACGGTCATTAAGGGTGATGGAGCCAAATCAGGCATAGTACCGAACCCGAGGATTGTCGAGCACACATTAACAGACATAGAAGCCAACTGCGATTTGGGAGGTGTCGACTGCAAGGATGACATTAGCCACTGAACTATAGTCAATTGGCCGAAGGGCTGGCGATTTGAGAAGCGCCAACCGGAGGTCATCCTGAGCCACTATCTGGTCTGGGCCAAACATGAATGGGAAATCTTTGTGCATTAACATTGTCAGTGCATGCACCCTGTTTGCAAAATTCTATAAAAATGCCCAAACATCTGAGAGATCCTTGCGCGGTCCCCACTTCATAATCAATTCTATCCTAGACTTGTTGGGCAACCTTCCTTCGTATGTGCAGTAATGGCCAACCACTGTGATTTTGGCCACGCAAAGGGTCACCTTGTGTCCTGAAAATATTCCTCTGCTATACTTCATCCACTGAACTACCTAATTGAGGCCTTAAAAGTGCTCCTACATAAATCATCTGATGCCAGGGTTGTTGGGGTGTGTCTTGAAGCTGCCATTCGGGAGTTCGTATTGGGTCGGTGGGCCCCAGATCAGAACATCATTGATGAAAGGAATGGTGGTGTCTGGAATCTCTAGCTGGAGGATGTGAGTGATGTCATTGTAGAAGATCGAGACTGAATTTGTCCATCCCATGGGCAAAATAACAAGTTCATGGGCACTGAACGGGGTCTGGAACGTGATGAAGTTACAAGAGGATTTGGCAAGTTCTTGTTCATCATATCTGACATAGAGATCCAGAATGCCGCCGCAGGCAAGAGCTCATCTGGAAAAACACCCCCTTGTATTAGCTCCGGATTATGTCTAATAGTGTCTAAAAGTATCTAAAAGTGTTAATAGTATCTAAAAGTGTCTAATTTCCTAATTGGGAGCAACACATTGTGAGCATTGGATTGGTTTCTAATTTCATAATATTAGCACTAATTCTATACTAAGAAGTCTTTAATTATTAGTAGGAAATAGTAAGTACTACTGCTCTATCAGTAAGAAGGTAAAGATGTGGCACATTCTATACTATTTCAGCATATTACTCTTCTTCATATATGCCTATACCATTATCATGTAGCTCTTTTGCTGACTTTCCAGCTGCTTTTATAAGGGATATAGAAAGAGAGAAATGTGCATTGATGCCCTCAGCCACTTTGTTGGCAGCTTGGCAGCTGCCACAAGAGGCTATGAAGACCTAGGTACCTTGGACTTGCACACAAGATCATTAAAGTTGTTATTGTTAGCCAATGCCTGCTACTGGTCATTATAGGACACAACATGTGGGTTGGACTTAGGGATATGCTATATGCAGCCTTGTAGACCTTGTCTATTAGTACAGTGATTAATACTGTCTTGTGCAGCACACAATCATCATCACTATTGATACTACAATTTTTAGAACTATTGATATTGTTTATTGCCTTGTTATATAGAAGATGCTCAAACTTGGTATTTTCCTCTAGCTATTAGGCTGTGGAAAAGACAGTCATATTGGTATGTGGCACCAGAATGATATATTTGCCTGCCATATAGGAAATATGTGCACTAAGCATATTAAGATTACCTCCAACAATCTTGTGCTTATTTATATATAGGCATGCCATACATATACTCTTGTCCCCACCCTCTACCTCACTAGTGGCTATTTGGAAAACCCCTCTCTCTTATTGGATCTTGATTATTTATAATCATGTTTTTGATCAAATTTGCAAATTAAGATAGCATTGTCTATACTAGTAGAGTCCCATTGAATATTACACTCAATCATAGTTTTACACATTCTCAATCTAAATTGTGTAAGTGCCATAATTTATTTTTATCCTATATAAAATGTATTATTTATTTTCCATTGGTTTATTATCTTCTTAGCTAGTGTTTAAAATAAATCCTGAAAGACCTGACTTTTTAGGTATTTATTGACCTGTTTATTTATAAGAGAGAGGAAAGATAAATGTGGAATAAAATCAGAGATGTTGAGGCTGCCTATATTATGTCTACTTATTTAGATTACCAAGTTCATATCTTAGACCTTGTGGCTTAGTGGCTTAGAGCATCTGTCCTAGGTGCTTGCATACATGAGGTTGTTGGTTCAACTCTGGCAGAAGGCAAGTTTGCTATAAGGTATATTCTGTGTTTAGGTATTGAACTACTGTTCTAATAGACATGACTCTATAAGAAGGCTATGAGAACTGTGATGCTTGATTTATTATGATTTTTCCGAAATTTCAAGTTATAATCAATCCTAATAATTCCTAATTTAGGAAAATTATGTCTAATTAGAACAGGATTAGAGGGGGGGGAAGCTAAGAATGTCTAATCCTAATCTTTCTTAATTATGCATAAATAGAACTAATTAGAGCTTAATACAAAGGGGTGGTTTTCCAGATGCAGTTTGCAGCCTGCAAACTGTTTAGTGATCTGATCAGTACATGGGGGCACACCTGAATGCTGGATAGTGACGGTGTTCAGGGGTTCGAGGCTGTGAACGATTCGGAGTTTGGTGCCAGTGGAGGTGCTATTTGTCTTCTTGACAACCGTAAACTAGCACAATCAGTAGGAAGAATTTGACGGCTCATAGACTCCAGCAGCAATCTTGGTTTTGATAAGTTGGCACACTTCGTTGTAAATGCCTAGTAGGATCAGGATATTGACTGGAGGAAAAAATTCCTCGCGGAGATGTCTACATTCCGAATCGTCCTAGGCAAATCCCATCTCTTATAGACACATGAAATGGTGCATGAGCTGTCGTTTGGCTAGCCAAAGGAAGTTGTCTGAGTGGACTTTGTCAATGAGGTCACGTTATTTGGCTGTGTATCTGCCGGTCAGCACAAAGGGTGGGGGGTTTGGTGTCAGTGTCGGAAGGGTAGCAAGAGGGTCACCAAGGATGTTCTAAACAATTTGGAACTTTTCAGGGAGGTCGGCCAAGACTGGTCGTGTTTTCTGTGCGACCAATTTGTACTTGCACTTGGCGGCAAAGATAGCAACTGGGTCGGCAATATTAGTGGAATGGAAAGAATTGGGGATGACTGAGGAAAATAAGAACGATGTATCGGAATCGAGATTGTTTTTGAGATGATTTTCGGGCCCCAAATTGGAGGCCATAATGTATTTGAGACAGAGATCGTGACAAAAGGGAAATGGAGAATGTAAATTTGAGGACACTTCAATAAGCGGGAAATTGGGGGTATCATAATTGGTGGAAATGATCAGTGCAACTTCTCCTTGATCTTGGATCAATTCATTGAGTTGGGAAAACCCACTTATCTTCGGTGAAGGACTCGAGGGGGTCCTTATCTGATTGTCAGAATGGTGGCTCATTGTCCCATGTTTGGGTCGCTGATGGTGATCATTTGGTCTTTGTTTGAATAATTCTTGATGATACTTTCAGTGAGGATGTCAAAGGGCCAACCAAGGAGAACACTGTAGGCTAGGTTCCAAATGATGTCAACTTGTAGGTATAGGGTGATGTTGCCAATGAGGAACAAAACGTTGCATGCCAGGCCCAAGGATTAGTTGATTTTGCCATTTGCTGACTGTATATTGAGGATGATTTCGGGGTCGTAGATGAGTGCCAGTTCATTGCAAATGCCTTCTAACATGGCAATGACTTATGAACCCAGGTTGATGACGCATTTGACTTCCTGCTGATGATAGATGAGGGGAACGATGGACCTTAGGGCAGATGATTCTTTAGCAACTATCAATAGCTGGGGAACCTGACTAGACTGTAGACTTCTCAAATATGTCTCATATGTGTTGGGGATGATGATCACACCAGGTGGAGGTGTTTTCAGCTGGTGCAGGACATTGATGAAGGAGGAGATGGTCGGTCAAGTCGGTGGTTCAAGGTCGTTGATGGCATAGGGTAGATCGGCATCTTGGTAGAAGGTCTAAACATTGCTAGCGTCTTTGGCAGGTGATCGGTGTGCCAACATGGCTTCTCTGACTTGCGAACAGACTTTGGCAGAGAGGGAGAGTAATTTGTGCTGGGTAAGCGTCACCTGAGTGGCCATTGCCCTGTTGTAAACCTCGGCTGCAACCTTCTCACCGTAGATTGGTGCCGTAGTCTTGTAGACCGGAGCATCCTTCTTTGCTGAGGGTATCTTTGCCGGGGCTCCTATGTTGCGTTTGTGTGGCAGTGTATAGGTGGTGTCCTGGGCTTTGGCATATAGGTGGATCAGAGCATTATTCTTGGCTGGTACCAGGGGCAGTTGCTGAGTTGGGATGGTCGGTCGGGGTTCAGGTTTGAGAGTTTTGGTCCTTGCTCATTGTTTGGGAGCTGGTGAAGGAGTTGGTGCCAAACATCCTGTCTGGGCCATTTCACATGCCCTTGTGCCCCATGTTTGGAGTGTGAATAGTTTGCATTCAAGGCTTGCAATTTGCTGGACATTGGTAAGTTGGTAAGTCAGGGTGACATTCAGTAATGAGGGTGAATTATAACAGGAGGTGATAGTCATTGGGTGAGTCGATGCCGTTGATGAGCATGCATCCGCGCTAGGGTCCGAGGGAGGTATTTGGGAAGCTTTGGGGAGATACCGAACAGCGCTAGACAAGTACCAAAGACGCCGACTTTTACCGAACACGGTCGGTCCCTACCCGACCAATGACAAGCCACCGAAGGACGAGTCGGCAGCACTTGGGTCAGTTTGCCCACACTTCACGTACTTACCATGACCGCACAGGAGTGTTACGATAGGTGTTTACAAGATCAGAGCCAGTATTCCGTATCGGCCGATGTCCTCCGTGAGTCGGTCGGTCCTTATCGCTTATCTCCCTGACTTCCGCGTGGTCGGTCAAACGCGATCTTGCACCATTGCTTGGCCACCCTGGTCGTACGATACTTCTCCTTTATTTTTCATTGGTTCTCCAACGCCTGTTCCTGCTACCTACACTCGGGCGACGGATCCCAAACGTTCGGGATTTCGACATCACTGATTACCTTTTACCTTATCACCTTCGGAACCCATATGGACATCTCATCTACCTTCTTATCTTCTCTGATCGCTAAGGCTTGGCGCCCATTCAACATCTACTCTCATTTCAGGTTCAATATTTTACTTAGAGGCGCTGTTTACTATAAAAACCTACATACAACTCTGGAATAAACCAGCTTTCGCACCCCACAGTTCAGAGCTCATTCGCACTCGTCTCAACCATCGAAATCATCTTTGTCGACTTCCGAAAACTTGCCATCCTCGTCGCTCGGCCTCCTTCGCGTTCGTACTCGTCTCTTCGCTTGTACCCCCGTCCTCCCTCGTATATTGTCAGAGTCCCGTGTGGCTCTTGAAGCACGTAGTTGTCGGTCGCGACACTACCTTCTCATTACCGACCGCATCGCCGACACGACCGACCGAATGTTTGGTCGGTGTTCGGCGCAGTCCCGAAACCGTTCGGGCGCTATAATCTCATACTCCCCGTTGCTTCTCAGTACGCCATCGATTTCTAAAGTCATCACTAACAATTCCTTGTGTATTAGATACTAGCTCCAGCACCCCCTGCATTAGAGGTTGTTTTGGTGTTGTGCTCGGCACTTAGAGCCACCTCTAGCATATCATTTTGGAGCCCACTGCGAGGGGTTAGTATTCAAAATTACCGCAAGGAATCTACGTCGCTCGTCCCGACCAACAGCGGAGCGCGAAGAACGACAAACAGTTATCGACAGCTTCAATACGCAGGAAACCTCTGCCGACCGAAGTTTGTTCGGAGACGCCGATATAGTCCCAGACCATTTATCCCACCATCACTACCTTGATCTCAAATCCCCACCATCGCTCTCGCCGCCACCCGACTCCACTTTTTTCTTAACCCCACCTTCGTCGCCGAACCGATCGTTACTCTCACCGATTTCCCCCATCCTTGACCTTGCACTCTTAGAACAATCACCCCCGTCTCCTATACCATCTCTCCACGACTCCATCTCTCCGTTAATCCCACGCAGCCCCGTCTTCTGGACGCCGACCATACGACCAACTGCACTAGAACGCTCCTTCGAACCAGCGACTCCATCCCCGATCACCTTAGCAAACAATACCTTCTCCCCCACCTTTGACTTTATCACTATGGCAACTCCATCCATGCCCGCTCGTGGAGATCGAACGGCCCCGACCTTTGACCCCCATCAACCCCGCGAATTGAGACGATATTTTGCCGACCTAGACTTCCACTTTGGTCGATCAGCGATAGAAGACGACCAGGAAAAGAAGAAACACGCTTGCCGATTCCTGGACGTCAACACCTGCGAGCTTTGGGAATCGCTCACCACTTTCACCAACGCCACGAAGACATTCAAGGAGTTCTGCAAAGAAGTCTACAGACTGTGCCCCGGTGATACGCTAGAGGTGGCTCTAAGTGCCGAGCACAACACCAAAACAACCTCTAATGCAGGGGGTGCTGGAGCTAGTATCTAATACACAGGGAATTGTTAGTGATGACTTTAGAAAGCGATGGCGTACTGAGAAACAACGGGGAGTATGAGATTATAGCGCCCGAACGGTTTCGGGACTGCGCCGAACACCGACCGAACGTTCGGTCGGTCGAGTCGGGGATTCGGTCGGTAACGAGAAGGTAGTGTCGCGACCGACAACTACGTGCTTCAAGAGCCACACGGGACTCTGACAATATACGAGGGCGGATGGGGGGTACGAGCGAAGAGACGAGTACGAACGCGAATGAGGCCGAACGACGAGGATGACAAGTTTTCGGGAGTCGATGAAGACGATTTCGATGGTTGAAACGAGTGCGAATGAGCTCTGAACTGTGGGGTGCGAAAGCTGGTTTATTCCAGAGTTGTATGTAGGTTTTTATAGTAAACAGAGCCCCTAAGTAAAATATTAAACAAGAAATGAGAGTAGATGTCGAATGGGCGCCAAGCCCCAGCGATCAGAGAAGATAAGAAGGTAGGTGAGATGTCCATATGGGTTCCGAAGGTGATAAGGTAAAAGGTAATCAGTGATGTCGAAATCCCGAACGTTCGGGATCCGTCGCCCGAGCGTAGGTAGCAGGAACAGGCGTTGGAGAGCCAATGAAAAATAAAGAAGAGGTATCGTACGACCAGGGTGGCCAAGCAATGGTGCAAGATCGCGTTTGACCGACCATGCGGAAGTCAGGAAGATAAGCGATAAGGACCGACCGACTCACGGAGGACATCGGCCGATACGGAATACTGGCTCCGATCTCGTAAACATCTATCGTAACACTCCTATGCGGTCATGGTAAGTACGTGAAGTGTGGGCGAACTGACCCAAGTGCTGCCGAACGTCCTTCGGTGGCTTGTCGTCGGTCGGGTAGGGACCGACCGTGTTCGGTAATAGTCGGCGTCTTCGGTACTTGTCTAGCGCTGTTCGGTGTCTCCCCAAAGCTTCCCGAATACCTCCCTCGGACCCTAGCGCGGGTGCATGCTCATCATCTCCTCCCTACTGAAATCCTGACTGTCCTCAGTCAGTGGTCGGTGGCTATGAGTTGGAGCGGAAAAAGTGGCGTGGGAAGACTAGCTGTGGTGTGCGCAACAGTGATTGAAGCGGAGTCGGCAAAGTCCCGTGGCGTGGAGACTGGGGTGGAGGCGTGGAAAAAACTTGAGTGGGATCGGATTAGGTGAGTATGTGGCTGAGGCATGGGAGTGGTGCGGCAAAAGGCGGTGAATCGGCAAAGAGCGATGGCATGGAAAAACCCGGGTCAATGTGCGAGAGAGACCGAAGCGGAGCCGGCAAACTCCTGTGGCGTGGCAACTGATTAGGTGAAGGGGTGGCTGAGTCCTAGCGCCCAAGCTAGACGCTGGCGTGAGAGTTGTGTCGGCAAAAAGCGGTGGCGCGTATCGCGGCCTCTGCCGAGCGCAGTGGCACGGGGCTTTGTCAGGTGACCACGATCCCCTGCCGATCGTTGATTCTCCAGCGACTAAGTCCTTCATCGCCATCCTCCTGCCGCTTCGTCTCCTCGTCCGATCCTTTCGGCCTTCCAACATGTCCTCCATCCTCTCTGTCCTCAAAACCAAGCTCGGGGAGTACATGCTCGCCCTTCCCGACGGCGCCGCCGAGTACGAAGATTACGAGGCCTGGGCGCAGGGGTTCGCCAAACGAGTGGTAAGTCGGTCCGTCCCTTTGCCTTCTGCTGGCTGCTGACGTCCTTGCAGGCTGTTTTCGATCGTTCGGCGCGTGGGCAGGACGTGCCCGAACTCGCGGCCTGGGTCGCCGAGGCTGAGAGTGGCCTCGATCATGTTGCCACCGACGACTGGCTTGCCTGGGGTTCGCGCATCTTGCCGCAGCGTGCGGCGCGCTTTGCAGCGCAGAAACAGCAACAAGCGGCCGAAGAACAGGCCCTGGCAGAGGAGGCTGCGCGGGTCGCTGTCGCCGAACGTGAGGCTGAGGAAGCCGAGGCGATGCGGGCTGCCGCTGCCCGTCAGTTGGCCGAAGACGATCGTCAGCGGCGTCGGGAGGCCTTGGTGGAGGCCATGTTCAACGGGTCGCTCGATCCTGAACAGGGTGATCGTCAGCTGGCCGAGCTGGAGTCAGAGTCCGTCTTTCCCATTCCTCTCTTCTTTCGCTCCCCTTCTCCTTCTACCGCCGCGTCCTCCTCTCGTCCCAATCCGTCCGCGTCCTCCTCTCGTCCCAATCCGTCCGCCGACTCTTCTCATCCCGACCCGTCCGCCGATGATTTGGCGCTTGCGTCCGCAACCGATGCCCTGGACCGAATGAGCGTGGGCCCGGTCGCCGCCGCTGCCCCGACTGACGCGAAGGGCAAGCAATCGGCTGCTGCCGTTGTCATCGAGTTCGCGCGTCAACTGACGCCGACCGCTGGACGTGTCGTGCTTCCTCTGGGTCCTGGCACAGGCCGAATGTCGTCTGTTCGGCCTCCTGTGGAGCGGAACGGAGCTGGTAAGTTGCTGCAGGATCCCCCGGAGTTGTTGCCGGATGACGTCCTCGTAAGTCCCCTCCCTCTTGCCGCCTTTTGTTGCTTGCTGACCCTTCTTTCTTCTAGGCCGAATACGCGTGCCATCGGTGCGCCACCGAGTTTACCACTGTAGCTTTTCGGTGCTACACGAGGGCCGGCCAAGTTTCTTGTACGAAGTGCTCCAAGGAGCAGAAAGGCTGTAGCTTCCAGCCCGGGTGGATGCCGAAGGACAAAGGGAAGTCGAAGGGGAAAGGGAAGTCGAAAGCGAAGGCGGCCGAAAAGTCGGGGGAGCCGGAACCATCGCGCCCGACCAAGAAGCGTAAGGTCGAGGTACTCATCCCCGAACGATCTGTCGGCGAGAGTATCGCGCGGACTAAAGGTGAGTAGTCAATTCGTCATTGCTGGGCTGTGAGCTCATCGTCTTGTCTAGCTGTTCGGGTTCGGAAGCCCGTCCAGCGTCTCCCAACCACCACCCGTACCGTCCTGGCCCCTTCCCGTCCCCGTTCTTCTGCTGTCCCCGCCCTGCCCGACTCCTCTCGCCTGTCTCCTGTCGTCGCGCAAGGCATCGCGTCGGAGCTTCGGTACCGCATTGCTGTGGCCGAAGGTACTCGTGCCTCGCTGGCACGTTCGATCGCGATGTGGCAGGGTGAGTTGGAGGTTCTTGAGGCGTGTTCGGGTGGATCGGCGGTTTCGGATGTGGTGTTGGTGGAAGACTCGTCGGATGCCGAGGATTCGGGAATGTCGGTGTCGGGCGACTTTGTTCCCGATGTGTAGAGTAGTTTCAAGGTGTCGGTAGTACAGCAAAATGTAAAATAACAGTGAAAGGACTGTCCTGAGATGAACGAGACGTTTGGCGAAGACTAGAGGTGTCGTTCGGGAAATCGGTCGGCGAAATGACTGTGTGAATGTACTTGTAAGCGAAGCGTTCGGCAAATGAAGAAAATAAATTGGAATATTAGGGGAAGCCTCAGTATGTCATCACAGGCATAAAACCCTATGGTTTTGCGCAAATCGGAAGAAGTCTTCAATGCGGCTTGGTACTTGAAGGTGTGATGGGGAAAATGAGTGCCGACTATTCGGTCGGCGATCGGTCGGTGGTAAAAGTACTAAGAGATGTGGAAACGATTGGGCGTCAGTCCATGTCTGTGACGAATAAACGAAGATAAGGAATGGGTATATCTGTGCATCCTCCTCCCTACTGAAATCGTGACTGTCCCCAGTCACCGACCGAAGAGAGCGAAGGGTGGGAGGGTGGGATCTAGTCGGAGGTCACCGAAGCCGCATCGTCGTCCTCCGCCGATCGGACTGAGCTGGTGTCGGTATCTTCATCGGCACTATCGTCTTCGGCGTCGTCGTCGCTCGATTGGGATTCTTCCATGGCCCGAAGGCGTTCCTGCGAGATGTCGAGGAGGGCTTCAAGGTCGGTGAGCTTCAGAGACCTGCGAGCAAAATAAGGAATAACGCGGAATGCTGCAACTGGCCGATCAAAGACCGATCCATCGAGTTTGGCCAAAATATACACTCCTCCCCGATTCCTAGAAATTACTAGCAAAGGTCCTAAATACCGTGGACGCATCTTCCGATTGAGCGCCTTTTCTATGGCCGTGTTGCGCATCAGGACAAGTGAGCCTCGGTGGAAATTGAAGTCGCGAAGTGTGGCCAAATGCTGTTGTTCGAATCGGATGGCGGCCTGGACACGGGCGCCGACTACCGAGCTGCGAAGGTGGGCGAGGTCCGATCGGCGTTTCTGCAAAGCGATGGCACGTCGAGCAATGAGGTCGGTGGTGCTGAGGGCCGTGGTCGGTGGTGGTAGAAGATATGTGGCTTCGGCAATGTCGAGGGGAAGGAGGGGATGGGTTCCGGTCGCTGCGAAGTATGGCGAACAACCCATTCGGCGCCGAACAGTAATGCGATCAGCCCAGAATACGAAATGAGCTGCACGATTCCACTTGGCCTGGTCTCCATCAACGGCCTTGAACAGAGCCTGCCGAACGTTGAAGTGAGGTCGTTCGGCGATGCCGTTGGCGCGGGAATTGTAGCCCGAAATGCGAATGTGCCGAACGTGGTACTTCTTTGCTAGCTGGTCGAGCGCCTTGACGAATGCTGGTCCGTTGTCGGAGACGATCTCTACCAGTGTTCCCCATCGGCACAGGATATCCTCGAAGATCCAGTCGGCAAGAGCTGAGCTTGTTTCGCGTCGGAGCATCCGGAATTCGGGGTAGTGTGATACCGAACAGCGGCCTTGCACGAGATACTTGAAACCACCGGCGGTCGGCATGTGCATGGTGTCCATATACATTTTCGCGAAGAGTGGTGCAGGCGTAGCGACGGTCGGGGGAATGAGGACGTTGCGAGTCTGGCGAATCTGGCAAAGGTGACAGGTCCGAACAAACCAGGAAATGTCTTGCCTCATGTGCGGCCACCAGAAGCGTTCGGCGATCAAGGCAGTCGTGGCGTAGAAACCCTTGTGCGCAACGTCGTCGTGGGCGGCAGTGAGAATTGTGATCCGACTAGAGGGGGCTGCAACAATCTTGTGTCGACCGTGTGAGTCTTTTCTCCATAGCTTGTCGGCTGCGATAAAGAACTCAGTGCAATATCGTAGGAAGGTGGCATATTCGGAGTCGGAGAGAGAAGGGGGCCGAACCAATGTTCGGTGCCAGTCGCGGACCGACCATAGGCGTTCTTCGGCTTCCAACGCTTTTTGCGATCTTGGGATATCCGAATAGTCGATGGTCGGGCCTTCGTCGTCGGAGTCTGCATCGGTCGGGAGGTCGCCTATGAGTGAGGAGGTAAAGATGGCTGTTGTCGAGGTTGAGTTGGCGGTGGGAAACGTGTTGTTGATCTGATGGAGGAAGCCGTAGAGATTGTCGATCCAGTCGTCAAAGTCGTCTTCGGGTTCGGGTCGATCGGAGGGTTGTGGTGGTCGTCGGGAGAGGCCATCGGGGCCATGAGAGGTGCCGGGGACGTGGACAAGTGTGAAATGGAAGGTGAGGATGGAGACGATCCACCGATTGATGCTGGCGCTGGGTTCGAGATCCGGGTTAGTGAGCATGCCCTTGATGTAGCGTGCGTCTACTTCGACTATCAGGTTCCGAACGCCAATGAGATACATTTTGAGCGATCGGAGGGCGCGGAAGAGGCCGTAGAGTTCGAGCTTGGGTTGGGAGAATCGCGATTCGCGGTCGTTAAGGGTGATGGAGCCGAATCGAGCATAGTACCGAACCCGCGGATTGTCGAGTGCGCATTGACAGAGGTGGAAGCCGACCGCGATTTGAGAGGTATCGACGGCGAGGATGACGTTGGCTGCCGACCCATAGTCGATCGGCCGAAGGGCTGGCGATTCGAGAAGTGCCGACCGGAGGTCGTCCTGGGCCGCTATCTGGTCTGGGCCGAACACGAATGGAAAATCTTTGCGCGTTAACATTGTCAGTGCATGCGCCCTGTGTGCAAAATTCCGAATGAAGATCCGAACGACACCGATCGTCCCCAAAAATGCCCGAACGTCAGAGAGATCCCTGCAAGGTCCCCACTTCATAATTGACTCTACCCTAGATTCATCGGGTAATCTTCCTTCATACGTGCAGCGATGGCCGACCACCGTGATTTCGGCTGCGCAGAGTGTCGCCTTGTGTCCCGAAAATGTTCCTCCGCTGTACTTCATTCGCTGAACCACCCGATTGAGGCCTTGAAAGTGTTCCCACACAAATCGTCGTATGCCGGAGTTGTCGGGGTGCGTCTCGAAGCCGCCGCTCGGAAGTTCGTATCGGGTCGGTGGGCCCCGAATCGGGACATCGTCGATGAAAGGAATGGTGGTGTCTGGGATCTCTGGCTGGAGGATGTGGGTGACGTCGTCGTGGAAGATCGGGACCGAATTTGTCCATCCCATGGGCAGGGTGACGAGTCGGTGGGCGCCGAATGGGGTCTGGAACGTGGTGAAGTCGCGAGATGATTCGGCGAGCCCTCGTTCGTCATAGCCGACATAGAGATCCAGAATGCCGCCGCAAGCGCGAGCTGCAAACTGTTCAGCGATCTGATCGGTATATGGAGGCACACCTGAATGCTGGATGGTGACTGCGTTCAGGGGTTCGAGGCTGTGAACGATTCGGAGTTTGGTGCCAGTGGAGGTGCTATTCGTCTTCTTGACGACTGTAAACCAACGCGATCGGTAGGACGAATTCGACGGCTCATAGACTCCAGCAGCGATCTTGGTTTTGATGAGTCGGCACACTTCGTCGTAGATGCCTGGTGGAATCGGAATGTTGCGTTGAACCCAGGGCTTGTGTTCGACCACCGGCATATTGACTGGAGGAAAGAAGTCCTCGCGGAAACGTCCGCGTTCCGAATCGTCCCAGGCGAATCCCATCTCTTGTAGACACATGAAATGGTGCATGAGCTGTCGTTCGGCCGGCCAAAGGAAGTCGTCCGAGTGGACTTTGTCGATGAGGTCGCGTCGTTCGGCTGTGTATCTGCCGGTCGGCGCGAAGGGTGGGGGGTTCGGTGTCAGTGTCGGAAGGGTAGCGAGAGGGTCACCAAGGATGTTCCGAACGATTCGGAACTTTTCGGGGAGGTCGGCCAAGACTGGTCGTGTTTTCTGCGCGACCGGTTTGTACTTGCGCTTGGCGGCGAAGATGGCGACCGGGTCGGCGATATTAGTGGAATGGAAAGAACCGGGGACGACTGAGGAAAATAAGGACGACATATCGGAATCGAGATTGTTTTTGAGATGATTTTCGGGCCCCAAATCGGAGGCCATAATGTACTTGAGACAACGATCGCGACGAGAGGGAGATGGAGAATGGAAATCTGAGGACGCTTCGATAAGTGGGAAATTGGGGGTATCATGATCGGTGGAAATGATCAGTGCAACTTCTCCTTGATCTCGGATCAATTCATCGAGTCGCGAAAACCTGCTTGTCTTCGGTGAAGGACTCGAGGGGGTCCTCGTCTGATCGTCGGAATTGTGGCTCGTCGTCCCGTGTTCGGGTCGCTGATGGTGATCGTCTGGTCTTCGTTTGAATAATTCTTGACGATACTTTCGGTGAGGATGTCGAAGGGCCGACCGAGGAGAATGTCATAGGCGGGGTTTCGAATGATGTGGACTTGGAGGTACAGGGTGATGTCGCCGATGAGGAATGGAACGTTGCGTGCCAGACCCAAGGATCGGTCGATTTCGCCATTCGCCGACTGCATATTGAGGACGATTTCGGGGTCGTAGATGAGCGCCAGTTCATTGCAAATGCCTTCCGACATGGCGATGACTTGTGAGCCCGGATCGATGACGCATTCGACTTCCTGCTGATGATCGACGAGGGGAACAATAGACCTTAGGGCAGATGATTCTTTAGCAACTATCAATGGCTGAGGAACCTGACCGGGCTGTAGATTCTTCAGGTACGTTTCGTACATGTCGGGGATGATGGTCGCGCCAGGCGGGGGTGTTTCCGGTTGGTGCAGGACATTGACGAAGGAGGAGACTGTCGGTCGAGTCGGTGGTTCGAGATCGTCGATGGCATAGGGTAGATCGGCATCTTGGTAGAAGGTCCGAACATTGCTGGCGTCTCTGGCAGGCGATCGGCGTGCCGACGTGGCTTCCCTGACCTGCGAACGGACTTCGGCGGAGAGGGAGAGTAGTTCGCGCTGGGTAAGCGTCACCTGAGTGGCCATCGCCCTGTTGTAGACCTCGGCTGCTACCTTCTCGTCGTAGATCGGCGCCGTAGTCTTGTAGGCCGGAGCGTCCTTCTTTGCCGATGGTATCTTCGCCGGGGCTCCCATGTTGCGTTCGTGTGGTGGTGCATAGGTGGCGTCCTGGGCTTTGGCGTATGGGTGGATCGGAGCATCGTCCTTGGCTGGTACCGGGGGCGGTCGCTGAGTCGGGGTGGTCGGTCGGGGTTCGGGTTCGGGAGTTTCGGTCATCGCTCGTCGTTCGGCGACCGGTGAAGGGGTAGGTGCCGAACGTCCTGTCTGCGCCATTTCGCGTGCCCTTGCGCCCCGCGTTCGGAGCGCGAATAGTTCGCGTTCGAGGCTCGCGATTCGCTGGACATCGGTGAGTTGGTAAGTCGGGGTGACATCCAGCAATGAGGGTGAATCGTGACGGGAGGCTATTGTCATCGGGTGAGTCGGCACCGCGTTTACCGTAAACATCATCTGTCCGGTCGCAAGCTGGCCTGGATTCCTGCGGTGCCATTCGTCAACTCGGTCCTTCAGGTTACTACCCGTGATTTCTCTGGGTACGAATGCCCCACTTGACAATACAACCTTCCCCTCGATATTCCTCTTGCATTTTCCGATCCGAATGTATTCGGTGACCTCGGGACAGGCGCGCATGAAGTGTTCGGGACTGCCGCAGAACATGCAGTTGTCGCCGCCTTGTCCTGGCTGTCGGGATGGTCGATCGGCTAGCCTGGACGTCCCCTGAGCTGTGATGGCCTTGACAAAGGTGTCGGTGAGCCGTTCGAACATGGTCGCCAGGTCTTCGGCCTTGATCGCGTTGGTGGGCGGCGCGGCGGGGGCTGCTCGAGAGATGTCGGTAGGGGTAGCGCTGTAGGCAGCCGTGGTGCCGTGCAAGACGAATCGGGCCGCGTCGTGGATGTCCTGGAGGTTGTATGGGTCGTCTGGGAAATGATCGGGGAACTTGAGTTGTAGACGTTGAGAGATCCTTGCCCATAGCTCCGGTTGGAATCCTCTAGCGAAGGCGCGTCCTTGTTCGGCGACCGAGATTCGTGCCTTGCTGAGGAGAAATACCGTGATCACCAGGAATCGCCGATGATAGTCGCCGAGCTCGCTGAGGGACAAGATGCCAACCCTGCTCGTTTCGCCGACTAGTTTGTCCATATCCGATACCGACCATTTGCGTTCTTCCTCCGATCCGGGGTACAGCCTGTAGACCTCTTCGCAGAAGTCCTTGAAGGTCTTCGTGGCGTCGGTGAAAGTGGTGAGCGATTCCCAAAGCTCACAGGTGTCGACATCTAGGAATCGGCAAGCGTGTTTCTTTCTTTCTTGTTCGTCCCCTACCGCAGACCGACCGAAGTGGAAGTCCAGATCGGAGAAATATCGTCTCAATTCGCGGGGTTGATGGGGGTCAAAGGTCGGGGCCGTTCGATCTCCACGAGCGGGCATGGATGGGGTCGCCATAGTGAGAAAGTCAAAGGTGGGGGAGAAGGTATTGTTTTCTAAGGTGATCGGGGATGGAGTCGCTGGTTCGAAGGAGCGTTCTAGTGAAGTCGGTCGGATGGTCGGCGTCCAGAAGACGGGGCTGCGTGGGATTAACGGAGAGATGGAGTCGTGAAGAGATGGGATAGGAGACGGGGGTGATTGTTCTAAGAGTGCAAGGTCGAGGATGGGGGAAATCGGCGGGAGTAGCGATCGGTTCGGCGACGAAGGTGGGGTTAAGAAGAAAGTGGAGTCGGGTGGTGGTGAGAGCGATGGCGAGGATTCGAGATCAAGGTAGTGATGGTGGGATAAATGTTCTGGGACTATATCGGCGTCTCCGAACAAACTTCGGTCGGCAGATGTTTCCTGAGTATTGAAGCTATCGATAACTGTTTGTCATTCTTCGCGCTCCGCTGTTGGTCGGGACGAGCGACGTAGATTCCTTGAGGTAATTTTGAATACTAACCCCTCGCGGTGGGCTCCAAAATGATACGCTAGAGGTGGCTCTAAGTGCCGAGCACAACACCAAAACAACCTCTAATGCAGGGGGTGCTGGAGCTAGTATCTAATACACAGGGAATTGTTAGTGATGACTTTAGAAAGCGATGGCGTACTGAGAAACAACGGGGAGTATGAGATTATAGCGCCCGAACGGTTTCGGGACTGCGCCGAACACCGACCGAACGTTCGGTCGGTCGAGTCGGGGATTCGGTCGGTAACGAGAAGGTAGTGTCGCGACCGACAACTACGTGCTTCAAGAGCCACACGGGACTCTGACAATATACGAGGGCGGATGGGGGGTACGAGCGAAGAGACGAGTACGAACGCGAATGAGGCCGAACGACGAGGATGACAAGTTTTCGGGAGTCGATGAAGACGATTTCGATGGTTGAAACGAGTGCGAATGAGCTCTGAACTGTGGGGTGCGAAAGCTGGTTTATTCCAGAGTTGTATGTAGGTTTTTATAGTAAACAGAGCCCCTAAGTAAAATATTAAACAAGAAATGAGAGTAGATGTCGAATGGGCGCCAAGCCCCAGCGATCAGAGAAGATAAGAAGGTAGGTGAGATGTCCATATGGGTTCCGAAGGTGATAAGGTAAAAGGTAATCAGTGATGTCGAAATCCCGAACGTTCGGGATCCGTCGCCCGAGCGTAGGTAGCAGGAACAGGCGTTGGAGAGCCAATGAAAAATAAAGAAGAGGTATCGTACGACCAGGGTGGCCAAGCAATGGTGCAAGATCGCGTTTGACCGACCATGCGGAAGTCAGGAAGATAAGCGATAAGGACCGACCGACTCACGGAGGACATCGGCCGATACGGAATACTGGCTCCGATCTCGTAAACATCTATCGTAACACTCCTATGCGGTCATGGTAAGTACGTGAAGTGTGGGCAAACTGACCCAAGTGCTGCCGAACGTCCTTCGGTGGCTTGTCGTCGGTCGGGTAGGGACCGACCGTGTTCGGTAATAGTCGGCGTCTTCGGTACTTGTCTAGCGCTGTTCGGTGTCTCCCCAAAGCTTCCCGAATACCTCCCTCGGACCCTAGCGCGGGTGCATGCTCATCACCGGATCGGAGGAAGAGCGCAAATGGTCGGTATCAGATATGGACAAGCTAGTTGGCGAAACGAGCAGGGTCGGTATCTTGTCTCTCAGCGAACTCGGCGACTATCATCGGCGATTCCTGGCGATCACGGTATTCCTCCTCAGCAAAGCACGAATCTCTGTTGCCGAACAAGGACGCGCCTTCGCTAGAGGATTCCAACCGGAGCTATGGGCAAGAATCTCTCAACGTCTATAACTCAAGTTCCCTGATCATTTCCCAGACGACCCATACAACCTCTAGGACATCCACGACGCGGCCCGATTCGTCTTGCACGGCACCACGTCTGCCTACAGCACGACCTCTACCGACATCTCTCGCGCAGCCCCCGCCGCACCGCCCACCAACGCAATCAAAGCCGAAGACCTGGCAACCATGTTCGAAAGACTCACCGACACCTTTGTCAAGGGCATCGCAGCTTAAGGGACGTCCAGGCCAGCCAATCGACCATCCCGACAACCAGGACAAGGCGGCGACAACTGCATGTTCTGCGGCAGTCCCGAACACTTCATGCGCACCTGTTTCGAGGTCACCGAATACATTCGGATCGGCAAATGCAAGCGGAATATCAAGGGGAAGGTTGTACTGTCAAGTGGGGCATTCGTACCCAGAGAAATCACGGGTAGTAACCTGAAGGACCGAGTTGACGAATGGCATCGCAGGAATCCAGGACAGTTGGCGACTGGACAGATGATGTTCACGGTAAACGCGACGCCGACTCACCCGATGACGATAGCCTCCCGTCACGATTCACCCTCGCTGCTGGATGTTACCCCGACTTACCAACTCACCGACGTCCAGCGAATCGCAAGCCTCGAACGCGAACTATTCGCACTCCGAACGCGGGGCGCGAGGGCATGCGAAATGGCCTAGACAGGACATTCGACACTTGCTCCTTCCCCGGCTCCCGAACGACGAGCGAGGACCGAAACCCCCGAACCCGAACCCCGACCAACCACCCCGACTCAGTGACCGCCCCCGGTACCAGCCAATGACGATGCTCCGATCCACCCATACGCCAAAGCCCAGGACGCTACCTATGCACCGCCACACGAACGCAACATGGGAGCCCCGGCGAAGATACCATTGGCAAAGAAGGATGCTCCGGCCTACAAAACCACGGCGCCGATCTACGACGAGAAGGTAGCAGCCGAGGTCTACAACAGGGCGATGGCCACTCAGGTGACGCTTACCCAGCGCGAACTACTCTCCCTCTCCGCTGAAGTTCGTTCGCAGGTCAGAGAAGCCATGTCGGCACGCCGATCGCCTGCCAAAGACGCCAGCAATGTTAGGACCTTCTACCAAGATGCCGAGCTACCCTACGCCATCAACGATCTCGAACCACCGACTCGACCAACCGTCTCCTCCTTCGTCAATGTCCTGCACCAACCAGAAACACCCCCGCCGGGCGCGATCATCATCCCCGACATGTATGAAACGTACCTGAAGAATCTACAGCCCGGTCAGGTTCCTCAGCCGTTGATAGTTGCTAAAGAATCGTCTGCCCTAAGGTCCATCGTTCCCCTCGTCGATCATCAGCAGGAAGTCGAATGTGTCATCGACCCGGGTTCACAAGTCATCGCCATGTCGGAAGGCATTTGCAATGAACTGGTGCTCATCTATGACCCCGAAATCATCCTCAATATGCAGTCGGCGAATGGCGAAATTGACCGATCCTTGGGCCTCGCACGCAACGTCCCATTCCTCATCGGCGACATCACCCTGTACCTTCAAGTCCACATCATTCGGAACCCCACCTACAACGTTCTCCTCGGTCGGCCCTTCGACATCCTCACCGAAAGTATCGTCAAGAATTATTCGAATGAAGACCAGACGATCACCATCAGCGACCCGAACACAGGACGATGAGCCACCATTCCGACGATCAGATGAGGACCCCCTCGAGTCCTTCACCGAAGACAAGCAGGTTTTCGCGACTCGATGAATTGATCCGAGATCAAGGAGAAGTTGCACTGATCATTTCCACCAATCATGATACCCCCAATTTCCCACTTATCGAAGCGTCCTCAGATTTCCATTCTCTATCTCCCTCTCGTCGCGATCTTTGTCTCAAGTACATTATGGCCTCCGATTTGGGGCCCGAAAATCATCTCAAAAACAATCTCGATTCCGATATGTCGTCTTTATTTTCCTTAGTCGTCCCTGGTTCTTTCGATTCCACTAATATCGCCGACCTGGTCGCCATCTTCGCCAAGCGCAAGTACAAACCGGTCGCTCAGAAAACACAACCAGTCTTGGCCGACCTCCCCGAAAAATTCCAAATCGTTCGGAACATCCTTGGTGACCCTCTCGCTACCCTTCCGACACTGACACCGAATCCCCCACCATTCACGCCGACCGGCAGATACACAGCCGAACGACGCGACCTCATCGACAAAGTCCACTCAGACGACTTCCTTTGGCCCGCCGAACGACAGCTCATGCACCATTTCATGTGTCTACAAGAGATGGGATTTGCCTGGGACGATTCGGAACGCGGACATTTCCGCGAGGACTTCTTCCCACCAGTCAATATGCCGGTAGTCGAGCACAAGCCCTGGGTTCAGCGCAACATTCCGATTCCACCAGGCATCTACGACAAAGTGTGCCGACTTATCAAAACCAAGATCGCCGCTGGGGTCTATGAGCCGTCGAATTCGTCCTACCGATCACGCTGGTTTACGGTAGTCAAGAAGACGAATAGCACCTCCACTGGCACCAAACTCCGAATCGTTCACAGCCTCGAACCCCTGAACGCCGTCACCATCCAGCATTCAGGTGTGCCCCCATATACCGATCAGATCGCTGAACAGTTTGCAGCTCGCGCTTGCGGCGGCATTCTGGATCTCTATGTCGGGTACGACGAACGAGGGCTCGCCGAATCATCTCGCGACTTCACCACCTTCCAGACCCCATTCGGTGCCCACCGACTCGTCACCCTACCCATGGGATGGACAAATTCGGTCCCGATCTTCCACAACGATGTCACCCACATCCTCCAGCCAGAAATCCCAGACACCACCATTCCTTTCATCGACGATGTCCCAATTCGGGGCCCACCGACCCGATACAAACTTCCGAACGGAGGCTTCGAGATGCATCCCGACAACCCTGGCATACGACGGTTTGTGTGGGAGCATTTTCAAGGCCTCAATCGAGTGGTCCAGCGGATGAAGTACAGCGGAGGGACCTTTTCGGGACACAAGGCGACACTCTGCGCAGCCGAAATCACAGTAGTCGGCCATCGGTGCACGTACGAAGGAAGATTACCCGACGAGTCTAGGGTAGAGTCAATTATGAAGTGAGGACCTTGCAGGGATCTCTCGGACGTTCGGGCATTTTTGGGGACGATCGGTGTCGTTCGAATCTTCATTTGGAATTTTGCACACAGGGCACATGCACTGACAATGTTAACGCGTAAAGATTTTCCATTCGTGTTCGGTCCAGACCAGATAGCAGCCCAAGACGACCTCCGGTTGGCACTGCTCGAATCGCCAGCCCTCCGGCCGATCGACTATGGGTTGGCAGCCAACGTCATCTTCGCGGTCGATACCTCACAAATCGCAGTCGGCTTCCACCTATGTCAATGCGCACTCGACAATCCGTGGGTTCGGTACTATGCCCGATTCGGCTCCCTCACCCTTAATGACCGCGATTCGCGATTCTCCCAACCCAAGCTCGAGCTCTACGGTCTCTTTCGCGCCCTCCGATCGCTCAAAATGTATCTCATCGGCGTTTGGAACCTGATAGTCGAAGTAGACGCACGCTACATCAAGGGCATGCTCACTAACCCAGATCTCGAACCCAGCGCCAGCATCAATCGGTAGATCGTCTCCATCCTTACCTTCCATTTCACACTTGTCCACATCCCCGGCACCTCTCACGGCCCCGATGGACTCTCCTGACGACCACCACAACCCTCCGATCGACCCGAACCCGAAGACGACTTTGACGACTGGATCGACAATCTCTACGGCTTCCTCCATCAGATCAACAACACGTTCCCCACCTCCATCTCAACTTCGACCGCCGCCATCTTCACCTCCTCACTCATAGGCGACCCCCCGACCAATACCGACTCTGACGACGAAGACCCGACTATCGACTATTCGGATATCCCAAGATCGCAAAAAGCATTGGAAGCCGAGGAATGCCTATGGTTGGTCCGCGACTGGCTCCGAACATTGGTTCGGCCCCCTTCTCTCTCCGACTCCGAATATGCCACCTTCCTGCGATATTGCACTGAGTTCTTTATCGCAGCCGACAAGCTATGGAGAAAAGACTCCCACGGTCGACACAAGATCGTTGCAGACCCCTCTAGTCGGATCACAATTCTCACTGCCGCCCACGACGATGTTGCTCACAAGGGGTTCTACGCCACGACCGCCCTGGTCGCCGAACACTTCTGGTGGCCGCACATGAGGCAAGATATTTCTTGGTTTGTTCGGACATGTCACCTTTGCCAGATTCGCCAGACTCGCAATGTCCTCATTCCCCCAACCGTCGCCACGCCTGCACCACTCTTCGCGAAGATGTATATGGACACCATGCACATGCCGACCGCTGGTGGTTTCAAGTATCTCGTTCAAGGTCGCTGTTCGGTATTGCACTACCCCGAATTCTGAATGCTGCGACGCGAAACAAGCTCCGCCCTCGCCGACTGGATCTTCGAGGATATCCTGTGCCGATGGGGAACATTGGTAGAGATCGTCTCCGACAATGGACCAGCATTCGTCAAGGCGCTCGATCAGTTAGCGAAAAAGTACCACGTTCGGCACATCCATATTTCGGGCTACAATTCTCGCGCCAACGGCATTGCCGAACGACCTCACTTCGATGTTCGGCAGGCTCTGTTCAAAGCCGTTGATGGAGATCAGGCCAAGTGGAATCGTGCAGCTCATTTCGTATTCTGGGCTGATCGCATTACTGTTTGGCGCCGAATGGGTTGCTCGCCATACTTCGCAGCGACCGGAACCCATCCCCTCCTTCCCCTCAACATCGCCAAAGCCACCTACCTCCTGCCACTGCCGACCACAACCCTCAGCACCACCGACCTCATCGCCTGACGTGCCATGGCCTTGCAGAAACGCCGATCGGACCTCGCCCACCTTCGCAGCTCAGTAGTCGGCGCACGTGTCCAGGCCGCCATCCGATTCGAACAACAGCACTCGGCCACCCTTCGCGACTTCAATTTCCACCGAGGCTCACTTGTCCTGATGCGCAACACAGCCATAGAAAAGGCGCTCAATCGGAAGATGCGACCACGGTACTTGGGACCATTGCTGGTGATTTCTAGGAACCGAGGAGGAGCGTATATTCTGGCTGAACTTGACGGATCGGTCTTTGATCGGCCAGTGGCAGCATTCCGCATTATTCCTTACTTTGCTCGCAGATCTCTGAAGCTCACCGACCTTGAAGCCCTCCTCGACATCTCACAAGCACGCCTTCGGGCCATGGAAGAATCCAGATCGAACGACGACGACGCTGAAGACGACGAGGCCGACGAAGAGGATACCGACACTAGCTCCATCCGATCAGCAGAAGACGACAATGTGGCTTCGGCGACTTCCGACTAGACCCACCCTCCCACCCTTCGCTCTCTTCGGTCGGTGACTGGGGACAGTCACGATTTCAGTAGGGAGGAGGTTACACAGATATACCCATTCCTTATTCCGATTCATTCGTCACCGACATGGACTGACACCCGATTATTTCCGCATCTCTTAGTACTTTTGCCGCCGACCAATTGTCGACCGAATAGTCGGCACTCATTTTCCCCATCACTCCTTCAAGTACCAAGCCGCATTGAAGACTTCTTCCGATTTGCGCAAAACCATAGGGTTTTATGCCTGTGATGACATACTGAGGCTTCCCCTAATATTCCAATTTATTCTCTTCATTTCTGCCGAACGCTTCGCTTACAAGTACGTTCACACAGCCATTTCGCTGACCGATTTTCCGAACAATGCCTCTAGTCTTCACCGAACGTCTCAGTTAACTCAGGACAGTCCCTTCACTTTTATGATACATTTTACTATACTACAGAACCCTCGAAGCTATTCTACTCATCGGGAAGAAAGTCGTCCGACACCGACATTCCCGAATCGTCTGCCTCCGACGAGTCCCCAACCAAGACAACGTCGGGGGACGTGGATGGACCCGCCCGCACCTCGAGTGACTCTAGCTCAGCCTGCCACATCGCGACTGAGCGCGCCAGCGAAGCACGCATACCCTCAGCCACCGCGATGCGGTACCGAAGCTCAGACGCGATGCCTTGGGCGACGATGGGCGAGAGGCGAGAAGAGTCGGTAGGAGTGGGAAAGGCAGCCGAACGAGCGTGGGAAGGGCGGGTAAGAGCGAGGACGGCCCTAGCCGTGGTAGGAAGCCACTGGACCGGCTTTCGGGTGCGAGCAGCTGCACCGAACAATACCGAACGATGAGCTCCCATCTCCAATCCAACCGAAAAATGACTTACCTTTTGTTTGGGCGATGCTATCCCCGACTGACCGCACGGGGACAACCACCTCTACTTTACGACGCTTTAAGGGGCGTTCCCTCTCCTCCGCCTTCGGCGCCGACTGCTCCTTCGACTTCCCCTTCCCCTTCTCCTTCGACTTCCCCTTCCCCTTCTCCATCGGCATCCACCCGGGCTGGAAGCTACACCCCTTCAAATCCCTGGCACACTTAGTGCACAACACCAGCCCAGGTCGCTGGTAGTACCGGAATGCCTTGGTCTGGAAGGCGGTCGCACAGCGGTGGCACGCGTAGTCGGCCTAGAGGAAGGATGGTTAGCAAGAGGAAATGGCGGCAAGAGGGAGGGAACTTACCAGTACATCACCAGGTAACAACTCTGGAGGATCTTCGAGCACTTTACCGGCACCATTCCGCTCCACAGGGGACCTGACCATTGACATTCGGCCCGTTCCAGGGCCGAGAGGAAGGACGACGCGTCCGAGAGGTGGCGTCCGTTGGTGAGCGAATTCGACGACAACAGCCGCGGCCGTCTTTTTGCCCTTCGCGTCGGTCGGGGCAGCGGCGGCGGCCAGACCCACGCTCATTCGGTCCAGGGCATCGGTTGCGGATGCAAGCGCAGAGTCAGCGGCGGACGGGTCAGGATAGGACGAGTCGGCGGACGGGTCGGGATGGGATGAGTCGGCGGACAGGACAGGACGAGAAGAGGAAGCGGCGGCGGAGGGAGAAGGAGAGTGAAGAAAGAGAGGAAGGGGAAGGACGGACTCTGCCTCCAGCTCGGACAGCTGACGATCACCTTGTTCAGGATCAAGCAACCCGTTGAACATGGCCTCCACCAAAGCCTCCCGGCGCCGCTGACGATCTGCTTTGGCCAACTGATGGGCAGCGGCAGCCCGCATCGCCTCGGCTTCCTCAGCCTCATGTTCGGCGACAGCGACCCGCGCAGCCTCCTCTGCCAGGGCCTGTTCTTCGGCCGCCTGTTGCTGTTTCTGCGCTGCAAAGCGCGCCGCATGCTGCGGCAAGATGCGCGACCCCCAGGCAAGCCAGTCGTTGGTGGCAACATGGGCGAGGCCACTCTCAGCCTCGGCGACCTAGGCCGCGAGTTTGGGCACATCCTGCCCACGCGCCGAACGATCGAATACAGCCTGCAAGGATGTCAGCAGCCAGCAGAAGGCAAAAGGAAGGACCGACTTACCACTTGTTTGGCAAACCCCTGCGCCCAGGCCTCGTAATCTTCGTATTCGGTGGCGCTGTCGGGAAGGGAGAGCATGTACTCCCCGAGCTTGGTTGTGAGGACAGAGAGGATGGAGGACATGGTGGGAAGGCCGAAAGGGTTCGGATGAGGAGACGAAACGGCAGGAGGGTGACGATGAAGGACTTAGTCGCTGGAGAATCAACGATCGGCAGGTGATTGTGGTCACCTGACAGAGCCACGTGCCACTGCGCTCGGCAGAAACCGCGATACGCGCCACCGCTCCTTGCCGACACGCTCTCACGCCAGCGTCTAGTTGGGGCACTCTAGGCTTCAGCCACTTCCTCACCTAATCAGTTGCCACGCCACAGGATTTTGCCGACTCAGCCCCGGTCTCTCTTGCGCGCTGACCCGGTCCTTTCTACGACATCTCCTTGCCGATTATTCACCTATGCCACATCTCTCCCATGCACCCACCCCTTTCCACGCCACTGCTCATAACCGATCTTTTCTCACGAAACTTGCCACACCACTCCATTTTCCACACCACTTTTTTTCCGCTCCGACTCATAGCCGCCGACCACTGACTGAGGACAGTCAGGATTTCAGTAGGGAGGAGATGATGAGCATGCATCCGCGCTAGGGTCCGAGGGAGGTATTTGGGAAGCTTTGGGGAGATACCGAACAGCGCTAGACAAGTACCAAAGACGCCGACTTTTACCGAACACGGTCGGTCCCTACCCGACCAATGACAAGCCACCGAAGGACGAGTCGGCAGCACTTGGGTCAGTTTGCCCACACTTCACGTACTTACCATGACCGCACAGGAGTGTTACGATAGGTGTTTACAAGATCAGAGCCAGTATTCCGTATCGGCCGATGTCCTCCGTGAGTCGGTCGGTCCTTATCGCTTATCTCCCTGACTTCCGCGTGGTCGGTCAAACGCGATCTTGCACCATTGCTTGGCCACCCTGGTCGTACGATACTTCTCCTTTATTTTTCATTGGTTCTCCAACGCCTGTTCCTGCTACCTACACTCGGGCGACGGATCCCAAACGTTCGGGATTTCGACATCACTGATTACCTTTTACCTTATCACCTTCGGAACCCATATGGACATCTCATCTACCTTCTTATCTTCTCTGATCGCTAAGGCTTGGCGCCCATTCAACATCTACTCTCATTTCAGGTTCAATATTTTACTTAGAGGCGCTGTTTACTATAAAAACCTACATACAACTCTGGAATAAACCAGCTTTCGCACCCCACAGTTCAGAGCTCATTCGCACTCGTCTCAACCATCGAAATCATCTTTGTCGACTTCCGAAAACTTGCCATCCTCGTCGCTCGGCCTCCTTCGCGTTCGTACTCGTCTCTTCGCTTGTACCCCCGTCCTCCCTCGTATATTGTCAGAGTCCCGTGTGGCTCTTGAAGCACGTAGTTGTCGGTCGCGACACTACCTTCTCATTACCGACCGCATCGCCGACACGACCGACCGAATGTTTGGTCGGTGTTCGGCGCAGTCCCGAAACCGTTCGGGCGCTATAATCTCATACTCCCCGTTGCTTCTCAGTACGCCATCGATTTCTAAAGTCATCACTAACAATTCCTTGTGTATTAGATACTAGCTCCAGCACCCCCTGCATTAGAGGTTGTTTTGGTGTTGTGCTCGGCACTTAGAGCCACCTCTAGCATATCACCGTATTTACCATAAATATCATCTGTCCGGTCGCCAACTGGCCTGGATTCCTGTGATACCATTCGTCAACTCAATCCTTCAGGCTACCACCTGTGATTTCTCTGGGTATGAATGCCCCATTTGACAATACAACCTTCCCCTCAATATTCCTTTTGCATTTGCTGATCCAAATGTATTTGGTGACTTTAGGACAGGTGCGCATAAAGTGTTTGGGACTGCCACAGAACATGCAGTTGTTGCTACCTTGTCCTGGTTGTCAGGATGGTCGATCAGCTGGCCTGGACGTCCCATGAGCTGCAATGACCTTGACAAAGGTGTCGGTGAGCTGTTCAAACATGGTCACCAGATCTTTGGCCTTGATTGTGTTGGTGGGTGGCGCGGTGGGGGCTGCTTGAGAAACATTGGTAGAGATAGTACTGTAGGTGGCTGTGGTGCCATGCAAGACAAATTGGGCCACATTGTGGATGTCCTGGAGATTGTATGGATCATCAGGAAATGATCAGGGAACTTGAGTTGTAGGCGCTGAGAGATTCTTGCCCATAACTCCAGTTGGAATCCTCTAGCAAAGGTGTGTCCTTGTTCAGCAATTGAGATTCGTGCCTTGCTGAAGAGGAATACTATGATTGCCAGGAATCATCAATGATAGTCGCCGAGCTCACTGAGAGACAAGATGCTGACCCTGCTCGTTTGGCCAACTAGTTTGTTCATATTCGATACTGACCATTTACGCTCTTTCTCTGATCTGGGGTACAGCCTGTAGACCTCTTTGCAAAAGTCCTTGAATGTCTTTGTGGCATCGGTGAAAGTGGTGAGCAATTCCCAAAGTTCACAGGTGTTGACATTTAGAAATCAGCAAGCATGTTTCTTCCTTTCTTGTTTGTCCACCACTGCAAACCAAATGAAGTGGAAGTCCAGATCGGCAAAATATCATCTCAGTTTGCAGGGTTGATGGGGGTCAAAGGTCAGGGCCATTTGATCTCCATGAGTAGGCATGGATGGGGTTGCCATAGTGAGAAAGTCAAAGGTAGGGAAGAAGGTATTGTTTGCTAAGGTGATCGGGGATGGAGTTGCTGGTTCAAAAGAGCATTCTAGTGAAGTTGGTTGGATGGTCGGCATCTAGAAAATGGGGCTGCATCGGATTAACGGAGAGATAGAGTTGTGGAGAGATGGGATAAGTAATGGAGGTGATTGTTCTAAGAGTGCAAGGTCAAGGATGGGGGAAATTGGCAGGAGTAGCAAACAGTTTGGTGATGAAGGTGGGGTTAAGAAGAAAGTGGAGTTGGGTGGCGGTGAGAGTAATGGCAAGGATTTGATATCAAGATAGTGATGGTGGGATAAATGTTTTGGGACTATATCAGCATCTCCAAACAAACTTTGGTCAGCAGATGTTTCCTGAGTATTGAAGCTATTGATAACTGTTTGTCATTCTTCGCGCTCTGCTGTTGGTCAGGACAAGCAATGTAGATTCCTTGAGGTAATTTTGAATACTAACCCCTTGCAATGGGCTCCAAAATGATATGCTAGAGGTAGCTCTAAGTGCCGAGCACAACACCAAAACAACCTCTAATGCAAGGGGTGCTGGAGCTAGTATCTGATACACAAGGAATTGTTAGTGATGACTTTAGAAATCAATGGCACACTGAGAAGCATCAAGGAGTGTAAGATTATAGTGCCCAAACGGTTTTGGGACTACACCAAACACTAACCAAATGTTCGGTCGGTCGTGTTGGCAATTTGGTTGGTAACAAGGAGGTAGTGTCGTGACTGACAACTACGTGCTTTAGAAGCCACACGGGACTCTGACAATATACAAGAGAGGACGAGGGGTCCGAGCAAAGAGTTAAATATGAATACAAACAAGGCCGAATAGCAAGGATGACAAGTTTTCGGGAATGGACAAAGATGATTTCAATGGTTGAGACGAGTGCAAATGAGCTCTGAACAGTGGGGTGCAAAAGCTGGTTTATTCCAGAGTTGTGTGTAGGTTTTTAAAGTAAACAGAGCCCCTAAGTAAAATATTAAACAAGAAATGAGAGTAGATGTCAAATGGGCGCCAAGCCTTAGCAATCAGAGAAGATAAGAAGGTAGGTGAGATGTCTATATGGGTTCCGAAGGTAACAAGGTAAAAGTTAATCAGTGATGGCGAAATTCTGAACATTCAGGATCTGTCACCCGAGCGTAGGTAGCAGGAAAAGGTGTTGGAGAACCAATGAAAACAAAGGAGAGGTATTGTACGACCAGGGTAGCTAAGTAATGGTGCAAGATCACGTTTGACTAACCATGTGGAAGCCGGTAAGATAAGCAATAAGGACCAACCGACTCACGGAAGACATTGGCCAATACAGACTACTGGCTCCGATCTCATAAACACTTATTATAACACTTCTGTGCGGTCATGGTAAGTATGTGAAATGTGGGCAAACTGACCCAAGTGTTGCTGAACGTCCTTTGAGGGCTTGTCATCAGTTGGGCAGGGACTAACCGTGTTTGGTAATAGTTGGTGTCTTTAGTACTTGTCTAGCACTGTTTGATATCTCCCCAAAGCTTCCTAAATACCTCCTTTGGACCCTAGCGTAGGTGCATGCTCATCACTATGCCAGTGCTTGCAACCGCGCCAATGCTTGCAACCGTGCCAGTGCTCGCAACCGCACCAGTGCTCACGACTATGCCAGCTCTTGCAACCACACCAGCTCTCACAACCGCACCGGCACTCACAACTGCACCAGCTCTCATGGCACCTCCAATTGTGAGTGAGTTCATATTCGAAAAGATACACTGTTAATATACTTTCTTAGATATTTACCGATCTCTTGTGAGTGAATTTTGCTCTATCGAGCAGCCCCTTTGTATTGTATTGACAGATTTCTTTGCAGTGCCGGCCTCGGTCATCATTTGGAGTTGCCAATGTGACTGCTTTCTCTAGCATTGACGGCCGACCCAACACTGCATGAGGCACTCATTAAGACAACAACTACAATTACCCTCCAGAATCTGCTTCCCTCCTCGACAATTGCATTGAATAAGCAAGTCTCCGATCCCACCACAACTCCAGATATGACAACCACAATATCTGTGGATGATATAAATGCACCTCCCACTCCCCTCTCGGAGTAGGAGATCTGCTCAAATGGTATATTTATATGCTTGCACTTACTGTTCTTTACTGATATTCTGTGCACCCAGATGACAATATGACTTCTACAATAGTGCCAGCTAGATCCTCTAGTTCCTCCACTAGCCAGATCCCTTCAACATCTGCTGCATCCAAACCACTCGAACTATCTTCGCCAATGGACAGTAAGCAATTTCTATTGAGCATGAAAGGGAATGGGAAGAAGGTGCACAAGTAGAATCCAGGCAAGAAGAACACTGCCAAGTATGTGTGATTGAGAACCTTCCTTTTATGCTTGCTGATAACTTAACTATAGGAATATATATGCCCAAGAGTGGAAGACGCTGTATCCCAATGCAGGGAGACAGGAGCTCATGAAGCATTAGGCTGTGCTCAACAAGGATGAGAACAAGGTATTGTTACATTCTTCTTGTATAAACATATCTAATCACTTCATTCCACAGCGCTACAAGCAGATGGAGCATGATGTGGTGGCATCCACAGTGTAGTCGGAGATGCTCTTGCATCTGGATCTGCACATTGACAGCAGCAACTATGGTTTGGATAGGTCAGTGTCAGGGCATAGGCAGGCAATAGTTAAGTAATTGATGAGCAGTAATGGAGGAAGGCAGAGCAGTGGCACAGCATGATCAGCATAGACTAGGTTGTACATTCTACAAAAATCAATATGAATGGATCCCAATGGATCTGAATGGTTTTAAATAGATTCAAATGGATTTAAATGGATTTAAATGGATTCAAAAAGGCCCGGTTTTTATTTTTTGAAAAAAAAAACTCAGCCAATGTAAAAATAAACCTGAATCTATGCCAATTGATCCCCCTTGATCTGCTTATAAAAAGTCTAAAATTTAATAGGGAGACCAATTCAATCCCATTCATATAGATTTGCTTATATCTGCCTCTATTTACATCAACTGACTTTTGACTGGGCCTAATATCTGAGATGATATTAAACTAGTCATTGTTTTACTGCAATATTGGTAGTAAAACATGTCTATAATAATGCTAAACTATCTATATCCATAATGACCCTAAGCTACTCATCCTTCTATATATAGGGATCATTAATTGATGGCATTGCTAATAACAATCTATTGATTAAGTCCAAAATGATAGTAAACTACCCTCATTTCTGGAGGGCAAAATCTATTGTGACTTGGAGGAACAAGTCAGACAATAGAAGTCACCTAGCTCACAGTATTAAACTAAGTTGATCTTAACTTAGGTCTAAGTTATCCAGTTTGATATAGTAAAAACCATTCTCACTGTACCTCAGTGGAGGCCTGTTAAGACAAAACTTGGTCTAGGGCCCTATATACATCACTAACAAATGATCTAGCATGCAGAAAAGTTTTTTTTTTACAGATACTCTATGTTAATGATGCAGAAGGTCTACAATGACCTTTTTCTTAAACTAGGGATAGCACCCAAATGCTAAAAGCTATCCTTATATTACAATACCTGCACAATGAGACAAAACTACATATATATATTACTATCCCTACATAATGAGAGAAAATATACCTAATGTCCACAAAGACATTAAACTATGGAGTGTCCAACATGATGTTTAAACTACTATTATGGATTTGTCATGAACGGCTGTTTGGAACAAGAGATTCCTAGGCCACAAACCAATACTAACACCAAGAGAATGATAATGAGGATGAGGGATGTGAAGAGGTGAAGCTAATCAGACTAATGCTTGAGAATCAGGGAAGACTGGTTAACAGCAGTTCCTAGATTGGACAGAGGTAGATAGCCTAAGGCTTCCCTATTACGCTGCAGCTGCTATAAATATGTACAAGCAAAAGCACGGACCAACTAGCAGTAGATCAGGAATGTGAGGTATAGTCGGGAGGCCATCTGGAAAGCCACCTCTTTGTATTAAGCTCTAATTAGTTCTATTTATGCATAATCAAGAACAATTAGGATTAGACATTTTTAGCTTACCCCCCTCTAAACCTGTTCTAATTAGACATAATTTTCCTAAATTAGGAATTATTAAAATTGATTATAACTTGAAATTTCGGAAAAATCATAATAAATTAAGCATCACAGTTCTCATAGCCTTCTTATAGAGTCATGTCTATTAGAGCACCAGTTCAATACCTAAACACAGAATATACCTTATAACAAACTTGCCTTTTGCCAGAGTTGAACCAACAACCTCATGTATGCAAGCACCTAGGACAGATGCTCTAAGCCACTAAGCCACAAGGTCTAAGATATGAACTTGGTAATCTAAATAACTAGACATAATATAGGCAACCTCAACATCTCTGATTCTATTTAACATTTTTCTTTCCTCTATCTCATGAATAAATAGGTCAATAAATACCTCAAAAGTCAGGTCTTTTAGGATTTAGTTTAAACACCAGCTAAGAAGATAATAAACCAATGGAAAATCGATAATACACTTTATATAGGATGGAAATCAATTATGGCACTTATACAATTTGGACTGAGAATGTGTAGAACTATGATTGAGTGTAATATTCAATGGGACTCTACTAGTATAGACAATGCTACCTGAATTTGCAAATTTGATCAAAAACATGATTATAAATAATCAAGATCCAATAAGAGAGAGGGGTTTTCCAAATAGCCACTAGTGAGTATATGTATGGCATGCCTATATATAAATAAGCACAAAATTGTTGGAGGTGATCTTAATATGCTTAATGCATATATTACTTATATGGCAGGCAAATATATCATTCTGGCACCACATACTAATATGACTGTCTTTTCCACAGCCTAATAGCTAGAGAAAAACACCAAGTTTGAGCATCTTCTGTATAACAAGGCAATAAACAATATAAATAGTGCTAAAAATTGTAATATCAATAGTGATGATGATTGTGTGCTGCACAAGATAGTATTAGCCACTATACTAATAGACAAGGTCTATAAGGCTGCATATAGCATATCCCTAAGTCCAACCCACATGTTGTGTCCTATAATGACCAGTAGCAGGCATTGGCTAACAATGATAACTTCAATCATCTTGTGTGCAAGGCCAAGGTACTGAGGTCTTCATAGTCTCTTGTGGCAGCTGCTAAGCTGCCAACAAAGTGGCTGGGGCATCAATGCATATTTCTCTCTTTCTATATCCTTTGTAAAGGCAGCTGGAAAGTCAGCAAAAGAGCTACAAGATAATGGTATAGGCATATATGAAGGAGAGTAATATGCTGAAATAGTATAGAATGTGCCACATCTTTACCTTTTCACTGATAGAGCAGTAGTACTTACTATTTCCTACTAATAATTAAAGACTTCTTAGTATAGAATTAGTGCTAATATTATGAAATTAGAAACCAATCCAATGCTCATAATGTGTTGCTCCCAATTAGGAAATTAGACACTTTTAGATACTATTGACACTTTTAGATACTTTTAGACACTATTAGATATAATCCGGAGCTAATACAAGGGGGTGTTTTTCCAGATGAGAAAGGTCCTATGTGTCCTTATACAGATCGTGGAAAAGGCAAGAGAGATACAATATGCAGTTCATAACAGGATTTATCTTATATGACCCAGATTAATCAATTATTTGTGGTCTTAAAGTCTACTCATATACCCAAAATTAGTATCAGTTGACAAGCAAGAGGCCAGACTCCCTCTTCACTCCAAACCTAATCTTAGTTGGAGATGACCTTACTATATGGGAGCAATATAGCTTAACAAGAGTACCAACTTTCAAGGGTATTCTTCTTTACATCCTTGTCTCAAATTCAACACTATATGTGGTATTCCCTATCATAGGCCTATGTTTGTGACAAACAAACTCTGGATGCAAACTTAACTTTAAAGAATTTTAAGCTTACTATATGGGAGCAATACTACTTGGAATTGTTAAAGAAATCCTGCCAGTCTCAAAACTAGTCATAAAACCCAATTACAATGGGGAAGTAGGCCTAAGCCTTATATAAGTGATCAATCTGCTTGTCCAGAGACTCCCTTAGCATGGCAATTATAAGGATAAAAGAGCTGTCCTGAAAATACTGAGGTTTTACCCTCAAAAAAGGAAGAAGAAGAACATAATGATACAATATAAATCCACATTGATGAGTTTCCACTTATCTATACACCATTTACATACTATACCTTTTCTGGAGCTAAACTAGTACAGTCTGGTAGAATTAGCTTATTCACCTTTGTTACCTACTATCTGTTCTTTCCTTAATACCTTGGTACTAGCCATATCTTGATAGCATCTAGGTTTTTGCTAATAGGCCAGATCTCTAATCATCAATAGAACTTCTGTTATAACATTGGTTTAACCCACACTTTTGCTTTCTTCTATTATCATCCTCAATTACTCAGTCAATATATCAATACTGGCTACATTCTATATAGGACTAACAGTATTCTATCTAGACTTCAGTAGGCAGCATATCTACTATCATCCAGGCCCTTATCAGGTTGTATCTCCATATTTACAGGACAACCTTTATGACTACTTGGAATTACAATATTATCACAAAATTCTCATCTACCCCAACTTACATCTCAAAGTAGCTACTAGCATCTATATCAGATGTACTTGGATTTGGCATATTCCCTTAGTGACTCAAGAGCCTCCTAGCACATCACATGCAAAGACTAGATCTTAACACTACCTATATTTAGTAATGGTTTTCTTGTACATATTTGTATACAAAGCCATTGCAAGTGCATCAATGCTACAATGGACAACATATACCATGATCATAAATACACAGCATCAATGAGAACATTATCTAATCAAAGAGATATGACACAAATCTAAAGAGAGTGGAAGGGCAGTATCTCACGTGGCAATACGTGAAAACCACGTGAGAACCTGAGCACGAAGCGTGAGGGGCCAAACCTGACAAACTGCGGCGATAGCCGCAGCGAGCACGAAGCGCGAGGCTAAAACAATTACTTTATTGGCCAAATTATTAATTTCTCTTCTCCTGATTAAAGCATTTTCTGCACCAAAAATCCAAAAAGGGAACCTGACAAAATATGATAAAATCCATAGAGCACAAGGCAAAATATTCTGACTCTAACCATCAATGTACCTTATATTTCCAACTCAATACCTGCTAAATCTATGCATTCTGTGTATATGTCTTTTACATTGGTGGAAAACTCTAGGAACATCACTCAAGTTAGATTAAAATGTCCAATAACCTATAAAAGAAGTGCAATGAAACTAATAAGAGCACATACAACAAGAGCACATACAATGAGAGCATATACAATGGAAGCACACATAATGAGAGCATACACAATAGGAGCATATGTAATGGGAGCACACACAACAAGCGCACATACAACAAGAGCACATATAATAAAAGCACACATAATAGGAGTATGGGAGCATACATAATAGAAGCATACACAATAGAAGCATACACAATGGGAGCATATGCAATGGGAGCACAAGCAACAAGAGTACAAGCAACAGGAGCACATGCAATAGGAGCACATGTAATAGGGGCATATATAATCAAAGCACATACAACTAGAGCACATCTAATAGGAGCATACCACACATAATGAAAGCACACCCAACTAAAGCACATCTAATAGAAGCATATGTGATGGGAGTATACACAATAGGAGTATACACAATGGAAGCACACATAATAGGAGCACACTATATGTAATGGGAGCACATATAATAGGAGCACACCTAACTAGAGCATATCTGATAGGAACACATATGATGGGAGTACATACAATGGGAGCACACATGATGGAAGCACATCCAACTAGAGCATATCTAACAAAAGCACACCACATACAACAAAAGCATATCCAACAAGAGCATACCCAATAAGAGCATATCAAAAGAGAGCATACCCAATAAGAGCATACCTAATAAGAGCATACCCAATGAGAGCATACTCAACAAGAGCATACCTAATAAGAGCACACTCAATGAGAGTACACCCAACAAGAGCACATTCAACAAGAGCACATCCAATAGAAGCATATACAATAGTAGCGTACCTAATAGGAGCACACCTAATTAAAGCACACACAATGGGAGCACATATGATAGAAGCACACACAATAAGAGCATATACAATAAAAGCATACAAAATGAGAGCACATGTAATAGGTAATCAAGTCACAAGTATATAGCCAACAATAGATTACACACAGACTACATATAGACCACACTCAGACTGTAGGTAGCCTATAATCAATGCATAGTTTGCAACTAACATGGAAGATTTCGATCCTCATAGTCATTTAAAACCAAACTACAAAACTCAGATTCAACCCTAACCCCAAGAAATACTATTAAGCACTGTGCAAGAGTCGCGAAGCGACGGGTTGGAACTTGTACACTTAGATAACAAGGGCAGTTGATATTGCAATATATATACAAAATTATCCCATAATGTGGGAGATGCCAAAGCAGACTATTAAGCTAAAGGCTTATTATGTGTACTGATGTACTAAGAGGAGTTCCTTAGGCTATTTGAATTATAAGGCCCCAATAGATAAAGACAATGGATCATTTTTGAGCTTGCAAGAGAAAATTGGGATCACTGTCTGATTTATCTTTAAAATGATAAAGCAGATAGTGTTTAAAGATATCTTGATGTTTAACAGATATTAGACTATCTTCTCCAGTCCAACAGATAACTCTGGGAGGTACCTAACCAAGAACACAAAAGGCAGCAAGCCCTTTGTATATTATAGAGACTAGAGAGTAATAAGAGAGTAAAGACAAGTCCAGTGCTTCATCAGACAATGTAGGGATGTCTTAAATCTAATAGAGTTCACAAAGTATGGGCTAGGAAGATAGCCAGACATTGGGCATAGTGCAGAGATTAAGTAGTATACAAAGTGAATAAGCTGAGCTTCTTAGAAGCTTATCTCAGCTATAAGTACATACAAGCTATTTAGAGCAGGATCAAAATCTGGTCTGTGCACCTAAAGCTAGTCTATTTGATAGGTGCTAAGATACCAAAACAATTGAGTAAACAATCAAGATTAGTAGGCTATGATTTACAATATATCTGCATATAGTAACTGTTTATTCACATCAAAGGGAAATTAGGAATCAGAAACCAATCAGGGGCCAAAGGCTAATCAAAGCATAAGTAAGAGTTTATGCCAAAGCATGTGAATATGTATGAGTAAGTGTTCATGCATCAGCATGTCAATTAGAGAAAGTCCTACCATAAATTATGAGTAAACTACTTAGCTTGTCTATCTCATCATATACAAAGCATATATTAGAACATGTTTCTAACATAGATAGTTCCACATCAATGGAAGATAATAGAGAGATGAAGAGCCAGTGAGTAGATGCTAGGATAGAAATGAGCAGGTTTATAGGAGAAGATGGCATGTAAAAATATACTATCTAATATTATAGAGAAATAGGATAGTGAAGAGCTGAGAGGAAAAAAAGAAAGGTCTTTATCGATAGGCTTAGTAACCAGCAATGAACAAGGGCTAGCAGAACTTACCAGAATAACAACAGACTATAGAGAAGGTAATGTCATGCAATGACAAAATTGAGAAAAGATTCCTTTGAGAAAAGAAAAACATATGGAAAATCAGAAGGCAGACTAGGAAGCAGTAGTTCTAGCCTATATATAAGAATGGAGAACACCAAAAGATTAACAGAAAACAAATCAGAGCTATAAAGACAATTATCGTAGTCTTTAGAAAAAGGAGTAGGAAGACCTTTATAATAAGAGGTAAATTGAAAAGAAATATCATAAAAAGCATACTGCTTGGTCATTAAGCATGTTAAGATAAAATAAGCAGGAAGAAAGATAGAGATCAATATGCACCATAAAAGAGTTGACTGCAATACAAAACAAGTTGGGCAAGGTATAAAATTTGATAAGCAATGGTATAAAGATATGACCAACTTGTAATAGTCACAAAATGGGGTCACACAAAATACACAAAATGACAAGCAAAGGATCATGGGAATGATTGGAAGGAAGGTAACATGGTATGCTTCAACATGTGTCCAAGGTATTACAGTATAAAATGGGATCACACAGAACTCTACATTAGAGGATTAAGAAAAAGCTGAGTGGCTAACTCAGCCCTTACTATTGCCCATTTCCCCTCACCTCTTTCTCACAATGTAGCAGCACTCAAGGCAACATATCAAAAGGCTAGTCTACATCCAAATAACAAAAGCTTGCAGGTAGTCACTATTTTGACCTCAAATTTGATATAATTTCGCATTCCGCATGCACCACATATGCGATATGAAAGGTCAATGTGTTACTCATAAAGTCTGACAATAGGGGGCACATGCTTTGTGCAACGCGACGCAACACGCCCTTGCACAATCAACAAACCCTGCTTGTCCTGGCCGAAAACACATATTCCATTCGTTTTATTTATATGTACCATGGCTATTAAAGCTTGGACATCTCCTGGAGGCCTCAAGGATCTCAAAAAAATCATCAGCAGCCAGGTGCCATGGCCAGCCGGCCCTCATGATTGGCAAGTTATGGCTACCATGTGCACCCTCGATGGGCTCAATCAGTTGGTTGTCACTGCATGCAGTGACAGCAAAACTGCCACTGCATACCTCCCACTTCTAGTACTAGAGGCACTTGCCGCCAACAGATCACTCCCCCAGTATGGCAGCAGAGTGCCAGAATGGCCTATTGTGCTAATGGTAACCCCTCTAAGTGATTTGGGGCATAGTCAGGTTAGTCAATGACTATTTGTTACTCCTGGAGTGGAACACTTACCCTTGCCAAGGTGGATGAGATGAGTCGGCTTGGTATTGCGGCCATGGCACTCAATGTTGAGATAATCAACACTGCCTCCCTCAAAAACCAGGATCTGCTCAGAAAGGTAGGTGAATGCAAATGGGCAGTCATTATAGTATTGCCGGAATGACTCACCTCCCCCGCTTTTGACGACATCCTACAATTTGCTGATTTCTGTGCCAATCTTGCATTGTACATTGTCAACAAAGCACATGTTGTGATCCCATGGAGCCTGACATTTTGCAAATACTATGGTCAGCTTGGGAAGATTCAGGCCTGAATACGATCCGGTGTACCCATCTTGGCATTGACAGCAACATCAAATGTTGATCTTGAAGTTTGGATGATGTGTCTCCTTGGGATTATAGATTACCAGATGATTTGGTGGTCTTGTAAACATCCAAACTTGCAGACCATCTTTTGCACGCTCTCACATGGCTTGGGTGAACATGAGTTCCCTGACATTGCATGGGTTGCGAGAGCATGCAGAAAGACCATCATCTATTGCGCAACTATTGACCTCAGGCATTGTGTTGCTTTATACCTGTGGAGGCTCTTGCCACCTAGACAAGCACAATTCAAGACTGTTCAGAAATATAATGAAATTACTTGGGCAGACTCTAATGCCACAGCAGCATGAGTATTTAGTACAAAGGCAGAGGCATTGATCATCATCGCCACTGTCAAATTCGGAATGAGTGTTGATGTCCACAATGTCAAAATCTCGATCAATCTAGGCTTTTCTGAATCAGCAGAAGCAATTCTCCAGCAGAATGGGAGGGCTGGCATGGATCCCAATACTGATGCTTATGGTATTACATATATTGAAACCTCCATTGTTGCATCAATCACTGCAGAGGATCGCAACACAGTACGCAAGAACAAATTGTCAAACCGTGAGGGTGGTCTTCTCGGCGCCAACAAGAGTAAGGGATCATCCAAGAAAGCAGTTACAGGAGCAGAGGGCAAAAGCAAGGTAAAATACACAAATAACAAGTACCTGGGAGAGGTAATTTGAGGGTATGTGGGTGGAGAATGCTTAGTGGCAGCATTCAACAAGATGTTTGGGAGTCCAGGGACTCACTCCCACAAGGTGTGCTTCGATGCGCAGCGGCGCTTACCCTGTTCTAACTGCTCGTCATGCTCTCAGCTTTCTGGGATGCTCAAAAGACTACACGCCGACACAACCCTCTCATCCGCTGAGGTTGGTGCCCCATTGAGCATCCCTAAGGACTCACCTGTTCAGGAAGAATTCCTTGTATTACATATAAAGCTTACGAGGGAGATGAGGGAACATGCAATCAGCAGTATCAACAATTTTCAACAACAACACTGGCCACTTCACAAGACCGCCAAGTCACACTACTTACCTTCAGTCGCCTTCATTCCCTCCTCTCTCCTCTCTCTTCTCATTGACCAATTCCACCTTCTCCAGGATTGAGAGTCTCTGGCTGAGTTATTGTTCAATTGGGAGTACCTTGAGATGGACGGCTATGTGCTATTCAACCTCATCAGGGCAATGAATAGGCAGTTCAATGAGGAGCATGCTAGAAGGAAGAAGGAGAGTGCTGCAAAGGGCGCAAAGACACGAGTGGTGAATGCAGCACGTAGGCTCAAAGAACTGGCATCATCTGGTATGTCTTGCTCTCTTGGCATGTGACTGCTTCTAACATCATCTAGAAAACCACCCCTTTGTATTAAGCTCTAATTAGTTCTATTTATGCATAATTAAGAACGATTAGGATTAGACATTCTTAGCTTCCCCCCCTCTAATCCTGTTCTAATTAGACATAATTTTCCTAAATTAGGAATTATTAGGATTGATTATAACTTGAAATTTCGGAAAAATCATAATAAATTAAGCATCACAGTTCTCATAGCCTTCTTATAGAGTCATGTCTATTAGAGCACCAGTTCAATACCTAAACACAGAATATACCTTATAACAAACTTGCCTTCTGCCAGAGTTGAACCAACAACCTCATGTATGCAAGCACCTAGGACAGATGCTCTAAGCCACTAAGCCACAAGGTCTAAGATATGAACTTGGTAATCTAAATAACTAGACATAATATAGGCAACCTCAACATCTCTGATTCTATTTAACATTTTTCTTTCCTCTATCTCATGAATAAATAGGTCAATAAATACCTCAAAAGTCAGGTCTTTTAGGATTTAGTTTAAACACCAGCTAAGAAGATAATAAACCAATGGAAAATCGATAATACACTTTATATAGGATGGAAATCAATTATGGCACTTATACAATTTGGACTGAGAATGTGTAGAACTATGATTGAGTGTAATATTCAATGGGACTCTACTAGTATAGACAATGCTACCTGAATTTGCAAATTTGATCAAAAACATGATTATAAATAATCAAGATCCAATAAGAGAGAGGGGTTTTCCAAATAGCCACTAGTGAGTATATGTATGGCATGCCTATATATAAATAAGCACAAAATTGTTGGAGGTGATCTTAATATGCTTAATGCATATATTACTTATATGGCAGGCAAATATATCATTCTGGCACCACATACTAATATGACTGTCTTTTCCACAGCCTAATAGCTAGAGAAAAACACCAAGTTTGAGCATCTTCTGTATAACAAGGCAATAAACAATATAAATAGTGCTAAAAATTGTAATATCAATAGTGATGATGATTGTGTGCTGCACAAGATAGTATTAGCCACTATACTAATAGACAAGGTCTATAAGGCTGCATATAGCATATCCCTAAGTCCAACCCACATGTTGTGTCCTATAATGACCAGTAGCAGGCATTGGCTAACAATGACAACTTTAATGACCTTGTGTGCAAGGACAAGGTACCTAGGTCTTCATAGCCTCTTGTGGCAGCTGTCAAGCTGCCAACAAAGTAGCTGGGGGCATCAATGCACATTTCTTTCTTTCTATATCCCCTATAAAAGCAGCTGGAAAGTCAGCAAAAGAGCTACAAGATAATGGTATAGGCATATATGAAGGAGAGTAATATGCTGAAATAGTATAGAATGTGCCACATCTTTACCTTCTCACTGATAGAGCAGTAGTACTTACTATTTCCTACTAATAATTAAAGACTTCTTAGTATAGAATTAGTGCTAATATTATGAAATTAGAAACCAATCCAATGCTCATAATGTGTTGCTCCCAATTAGGAAATTAGACACTTTTAGATGTTATTAACACTTTTAGATACTTTTAGACACTATTAGATATAATCCGGAGCTAATACAAGGGGGTGTTTTTCCAGATGCAGTGTCTGTTTGAGATGGGAAAACTAACAGGCCATCTTCATAGTGCATGAGTTTGCACAAATACATTGACGGATCGGCTGTGTTTATGGGGAACGAGAGTGCCTTGTCTAAATTGTGACTAACCCTTGATGAGTTTTTGACGAACTCTGCAAGCTTTCCTTCAAACCCTAGCCTTGTGTAACTAGTAGCAAAACTGTCCATAGAGTAGAATCCAAGGTCTCGCCCGCCTTTGAAATGATGCAACTTCCTTTCACAGCATATGCGCATGACTTGGGGACCTTATTATGGATATCCATATGGGTGTGACCTTTGTTCTGCCGCACTAGTGGAATAGAGCTCTTCATCTCTTCCTTAAGCCTAAGGAAGTGATATATATGCATGGCAAGCATGTGGCGATACCACTCATCGCCAAACTCCTTTCCCTTGTGCTGCGTGAGCTCTTCTAACCAAAAATTGAAATGTTCTTGCATTAGTTCAAGCTTGTGGAAGTGGCCTGGCTCTCCTTTGAGGTTCACAAGCCAGTTGTTGAACAGGGTAATACGTGTGGCCTCAGAGTACTTAAACTTGATGTTGCAGTGGATTTCAAGAAGGTATTGCATGTAGTTGTGATTGCCAGCACCCACAAAGGTAAAGATCCATACCTGGGGGACCGGTAAGTATGATTTGGTGTCTCTTGCTTTTGCAACTTACTTTAAAGACTTCCCAGACATGACCAATGTCCCCGGTAGCGATGGCCTGACAGACCTCAAGGGACCAGATTCCATCTCTCAATAACAGGACGGAATTTGCAAGTGTCCAATCCCCTTGGAAAACATTGCCATTTATGGCATCCTCTAGACTCGCTTGGGAGGATTCAATAGGTATGTCCCATCCTCCTTCTGATGAATTCAAGGCTGAGCGCAGCCTGAGTGCCTGCTTGTATGCTATATTTGTAGAGTATTGAGTAGCCAACACCTTAGCATAGCAGAGAAGGTTCTGCAAAGAAGGCAGGATATTCCTTGAAGATAACTCTTGGAAATGCTATTTGATGTTTTTGGTGTCTAGGAACACTCTGATGTGATTAGATTCAGTGAGTCAGCTTCTGTGCCAGCAACATGGTATGGGCTCACTTACTCCCAACAATACAGCATATAACCACACACCGTGAATTCCAACATTTGCATGTTGGTATAGAAGTCCACTTTGCCAAGATCAGACAGTGTCAGGCTATCAATAGCTCTTGCCATGTACCCTAGGGTAAAAGGATCTGACGGACTCTCTAGACCTCATGAACCACAAATATGACTCAAGTCCGTCCACTTTGTATGCTATATCTCCAGGACCCCTTGGATGAAGTGGAATGATCTGAAGTTGCCCGGTTTGCTTGACAGGTAGGACTTGTCCTTGTTTATATTTGCAAACGTTAACCCATCCCCTATAAAGAATGAGATCTCGCCTTAGGTGGTTGATTCCTCAATACCGGTGATGAGCATGGGTATGCTCTAGGCACCAATACCCCACTTTTTGCAGCTTTTCAGTATTCTTTGACCATTCGGCACACTTAGGACTGACCGATCCTGATCCATTCGGCAATCTCAGCCATTTGTCAGGTGCCGACTTTCTATTTAGACCTCCGCACAGTTGTTCGGAGCTGTTCACAGTCATCCTATCCATCTATCATTACTCACAGCAGTAATGGCTCTCCACAGACTGTCGCGGCCAATCGCTGATCGGTTCAGTACACTTCACATGGTTGGCACATTTAGTTGGCTTCGGTGTCCCAAATCGGAGGCGGCCAAAAACTTTTTTGACTTAGAATGGATCTGTCTTTTTATCTCTTATTATCCTTATGCCTTCTGTTGACCTATCCTTCATTATCTTCAGAGCTCCCAAGTTTCTAAATGGTTTACCCATGTGGCATGTGGTTCTTATTTCCAGGTCCGTGTGCACTCACCTTGGCAATCTCTCCACTTATTTAGACTTTAGAGTTATTGCTTCTTATCTTATAGTGTTTGCAACATTACTCTCTTATCTCCTTTACCTTTGATTACTCTTGGCATGCATTTCCGATTGCTCTATGCCTCTGCCAATCTCCTTATCTTGTACCTGTTCAGACTTACTATAAAAGAGCACCTATGGCCTTGCAATACATCAGTTTTGGCTCCCCCCTTGTTCCAATTCCATTTGTGCGCTTGTGTCCATGAGACTTTGAGCCATTGCCTTCCGATCCTTGTTCGCATTTTGCCCTTTTGTTTGTGTTGTTATGTTCGATCGCAGCCCTCTGTCAGAGCCCTCGTCGTCTTGCTCTCTCCCTCTCATCTAGTTTATCATCCTCTGCCAGTGTCCAGTGTGGCCTTGCACCCATTCCCTTCCCTTTGCGTGCCGATCAAATCCCAATCAAATCCCGACTGACCAACCTACCAACCAACCAACCTACCAACCAACCAACCAACCAACCAACCAACCTACCGACTGACCAACCTACTGACTGACCAACCTACCAACCAACCAACCAACTAACCTACCAACTGACCAACCTACCAACCAACCAACCTACTAACCAACCAACCGACTAACCGACTAACTGACCAACCGACCAACTGACTGACCGAATATTTTGATTTTGGAGTTGTTTATTCATTACACTCCGAACGCTTTTAGTACGCTCCCTTGTTGGTTATTGCACAGCTTATAGTTCCTTGCACACTAGAACCAGCTCCTGCCTACCTGCGCTTGTAGGGGTGTTTCTTGGGTGTGTTTTGCACTCAGAGGCATCACTAGCAATATCACCAGTTTGTGCCAAGAAGTCCACATCGTGTCCTTTGCACTGTGTAGTGTGATTTCCTGGGCACTATTTGTGCCAAGTGGATGAATCTTAGTATGTTGATGGGAATCAATTTGATGTTTAACAGCTTGTTCTTTAAACAGATTTGTGACCGATGTATGATACCCTGCAAGCTCCAGAACATATGCCACAAGTGTTGTAAGCTAGTGATATCCCGCCACTTGTTCCAAGTGCTCAAAGTCAATATCATCCACTAGTCCTTCCACAGTGAGCCTTTCGCACTCCTTTCTGGCACAGAGGTCCAAGATTGGCTGAAGCTTAAAGGCTCTTTCAGGGCAGTCTTTCATTTTGACTACCGTCCCACCGGTTCCCATTATCATATGACTCTTGCCTCCAAGGTGTCGCTTCCAATGACATGCATACACCTGTATATTGTCCATGACAGTTATAAAATGTGTCTCACTAGTCTCAATTAGGGTGCGCAATGTGGTGCGTTCCTCCTGTGCCATCCAAACCAGTGCATGACGTGTTGTTGAGAATGGTGTACATTGAGCCAATTGACTGCCAACTTTATACAACAAGTGATGGGACTTCGAGCCAAACATCGCAATTGAATGACAGAGAGGAGCAAGGTTTGCCCATTGGTTTCTCATATAGGTCAATTTGCTGATTATACTAGTCAGAGCCTGTATAGTGAAAAGGTGAGTATGGCTCATTGGAAGCTCCATTGCATATTACTCACAATCCATTTTGGTCGGTACTAACATGCACCTAGTTTGTGCCACTTTGACACTAATTTTGGGGCCACAAACTTCCATAGGATTTGCCAGACAGTTGGAGCATGCACTAGGTATGTTCTGCGCAGTTCTTCAAACGAGAAGTTACTGATGATGTTCCATGATGCCCCAATCTGTGCATCACTATGGGTTTGTTTGAGAGTAGTCCCTATGCCGATGGTACTCAATGATGCCATTAGTGATATGCTAGAGTACTCTGGCTGGCTGGCTTGTAAATTTGATGCAGCCGCATCTGCTATGGCTGCATCCAACGGAGCCTCCACCTCCGCATTCAATCAATCCTTTACTACTGCATCCGATGGATCCTCCTCACCCGCATTACTTCCTAGTTTGGCCACCTGTTCATCTTGGGTAAGTGGCACTTCTTCTATATTATCCCACTTGTCTTCTGACCCCAAATCCATATTTTCGGATGGTAGCACCTGTTAGCCTTTGTGCCTCGTTTAATGGCAGTGCCTCGGATGACTTTGCAATCAAGTCCCCTCCTGTTTCCTGTGCTTCATGCACAAGTGGCCCATCTTCCTGAGCAGGTCCTTTGGATTTCTTTTATGACACACAGACTCGAAGACCTGATTTCTCTGAGGAAAGATAGGTTGACTCCTTGATTATTTGGGCTACAACAAGCTCTAGGGCCCATGTCGACAGTGCGGGGCATGCGTATCCAATTGACGAAGGTGCTGTGTCAACGGAAAAGTACTGGCGTGCCTCCGGATGAAAGTATGGTGGCCATGCGGCCTTACTGTGGTACATAAGCTCTATAATGTCACCAGGGCTGTATTTGGTGCTCCCTGAAAGAAACTTCAATATGTTGGTGACTATCAGATCAAACAACCTTGGGTTTGGGATTCTTGCTAAGACCATCTGCTGCTGAGCTTTTGTCAGGCTCAACAAATAGCTTGTGTAAGAACTCTCCAAGACTCCAGCGTGCCTTCCCAATTACCACCAGTATGTCATCAATTTTCTCTTGATCAGTGCACCACTTTGTGTATGCATGAGTTCCAGGTTTTCCTTTCTGCTTTTGTTGTACTAGATTATGCTGTGGCGTGATTGTATGATGAGGTTGGATATTTGGTGTTTGATAAAAGGGTGAGATTTCATTGAACAGGGAATCCATGATAAGTCTCTTGCAAGTATGTTTTACATTGCTCCTCATTTCTCTCATAGTGTTGTGCCTAATTCTGATAATCAAGCTGACAAGTGTGTCAGCGTGTCTGATGCTAAATTGATTATTAATCATGGCATTGCTTGGCATGTGCCCTCAAACCCTTGAGCACGACTGGCTAAAACCAAAATGTAGACTACCTACAAGGATTTATCATTTGGAAGCAGACCTTAACACAGAACAACTGTAATCTTCTGTGTTGGTCAGCCACGGAGACTATCAAAAGGCCACTACTCTCTAATAGATAGACCTCTGGCATATATCACCTTATGCAACCTGGCTGTCCAAGTTTGCTGACATATAGATTGGCTGCTAAGTGCTAAAGCTGTACTATGTCTTGTTCTATCACAATTCAAGCCTCCTTACCTAGCTTCATACAGCCACATCAGCTTGCACTAGTATCTATATCACATTGGGGTGACAGACTCCCCACAGTGCCCAGCCTACAATGAGGTGGAAATGCCATGCCACTATCTCCTGCTATGCAACTGCTATCAAGAGTGACACCAAAAGCTGCAAAGGGAGGTGAAGGGTATTCTATTAATAGGAACCCTGCTCAATAGACCTGGCAACTGTGAGGCACTGTTTTAGTATATACATGATACAGCTTGTTATGATCACGTTCTGTCAGGCCTTAATGGCGGTCTATTCTGACACAATCATCACAAATATCAAGCGGCCTCACAAGTTGAGGCGTACAACAAGGTACAGATAATAACCTTGGTCATCCACTCCCAACGGATCACTCTATTGTTGGTTGAGTATCACAAGCCCTATTGCAATGCGGGCATCGAAGGCCGCCTTACAAACTACTCACACACTGGGCATCAAGCTCCTAGTCTTTCCTGGCTGGAAGGAGACGAATGGAGAAGCACAAGAGTAGTTGTTATTGAGAAAGACAACTTAGAGAATACCTACGGAAACATATACGGTATTCCCACGCCTTATTTCCTAAAGCAGTATAAAAGACCCATAGAGTAGGCTGAGGTTCTTCAGTCTATTCTCTTCGTTCTACTGCAGTCTTCCTACTGTAGTCTTCGTTCATTGTGGTCTTCCTACCACAGTACCTTCGTTCTAGTACTGTCTTCCTACAGTACTCTCCATCACTACATCGCAATACATCTCTGGCTCCTGTGCTACACATACAGTCGAGACCATCGTTCCACCCTCTCTCTATGAGCGACCTAGGAAAGAACCTCCTACTCTTGGGGTTACCGAACGAGCAGTTCGTAACACAGCTCACTTTTCTTACTACTTTCCCAGCCCTAAATGACCCCCTCTCATCTCACATATCTCTTTTCCCCTTTTCCCCTTTCCTCTATTTCCTTTTTTCTAATTTACAATACTTTATGATACCACCCTTGAGGCACTAGCCTCTCTATCTCAGACATATCACCCTGCCACCATAATATATGATCCTAACCTCCCTCTGGCTCTACATCAAGCTTTGCCACCACACACACCCCTATGGTTGCTCACATCAATTCACAATATGATACCTACTTAATGCACATTGAGTATGTTACATGAACACATATGAGTACAGGTAGCTACATAGGTTGTAAACAACCTGCACAGCCACCCATAAATGGAATTATCAATCAAGGGAAAGCTGACAAAGCGCTTACGAATCTCTGTTCTGAAACCTGGAACCGTTGGTCCCAGGAACTTATCGTTTCCGTGATGCTAAACAGTTGTAATGCTACCTCGCCAGCTCCGTTCAGTCGTTCATCAGCGTCAGTGTTGGCGCATCCCTTACTTTCCATCTGCACTGCGCTCTTTCAGCCATTCTTCCGTTCTGAATGATTTTCATTTCGATACCCACCACTTTGTCCAACGTTTGGAGCGCGAAGGTCTGAACAAGGCCCAGGCCGAAGGCATCATGTCCGCGATGGCAGAAGTCATCGACGAAAGCATTCGGAACATGACCAGCAACATGGTCACCAAGGCTGATCAAGAGAAGGTACCTTCCGTTACATCCGTTATGTCGTGTCCAGTTGAAATTGCTCGGACAGAATCATTACACTCAGCAAGTCGACTTCGCGCAGCTTAAGTCCGAACTGCAGCTTGTTGAGAAGAATGACTTGGCCATGATCAAAGCAGAGAACGACCGACTCGTGACGGATATCGAGAAGTTGAAGCAGCGACTTCGAGAGGAGATCACGAGGACTCAGGCGGGGGTACGCTTGGACCTTAATCTTGAGAAGGGTCGAATCCGCGAGGAGGCTAGTCGACAGGAGCTGAAAGTGAAAGAGGTGGACACTCGGATAGAGCAGGAGATCGCTGGTCTTCGTGCGGCGATACAGTCCTCGAAGGTATGTGGCATTCATTCAGGTGTAAAACGAGATGACGGACGTTCTATCTGGCAGGCAACGACGCTGCAATACCTTGTCGGTTTTGGTATGTCTAGTCCTTCCGCTGAGCGAACGTCATCTCATTGAGTACCCTCCAGTCACTGGCTGCTCAGCCTTGCTCATGGCTTATCTGCGTTTCCGCGTTTGAACCTGAAGGTGATCAATGATCATTGATAGTTGGCTATAATGTGTATCTCTACTCCAGCGCAGTACCAGAGAACTAATTTCAGAACTAATCGTTGAAAACAGGGAGATTATCAGTGACTATCTTTTCGCCCAATGCGACCTTTTTGAACAGACTGTATGCCCTGTCAAGATTGTCGTTGACAATGATCATGTCGTGTGCGCCTGACTCCTTCGCGTAGCTAATCTCGTTCAGTGCAGTCTTCATACGTTTATCGACAGCGGCATCTGTTTCAGTGCCGCGAGAAACAAGACGTGATCGAAGAGCGTCCATTGACGGTGGTGCAATGAAAAGGTAGACAGGGTTCAAGGATGTGTTCTTGATTTGGCGGACACCCTAGAGCAGGTTTGAAGAAGAGTAAAACATCGAGTGTTCTAAAGAATACTTACCTGGACCTCAATATCAAGGATGCAGCGTTTTCCCAGCTGAGAGATGCTGTTCACGGCTTGAAAGCTGGTTCCGTAGAAATTGCCAGAAAACTCAGCATGCTCGATGAAGGCGCTCTGATCGATCAAGTGAAGGAAGGTATCCCTGGAGACGAAGTGGTACTCTTTCCCGTCTTTCTCTCCCGGCCGTGGAGCGCGCGTTGTATCTGGAGGGCGATGAGGACGGGCGCGGAGGAGGGAGGGAGGGAGTATTACGGGAAACACTAAAGGCGAATTTGTCGGGAAATTCGGCGAAGAGTCGCTGGAGAAGTGAGGATTTGCCCGCGCCTGAGGGGCCAGAGAGGACGAGAGGACGGATGAAGTCAGGGAGGGGAGACATTTTGTTGTGGTCGTCGTCGTCGTCGACGGCGCGGAGGGAGTATAGTTGAAATGGCAGGGATGGGCCTGACGACAGCAGCGGGAATGATGAGATCAAACGGCGGCGGGGGTTGGGCCGGAGGGACCGTGCCATGGACTTAGTCAGGTCGCTGCTTGTGGCTTCTTCACCCTTTCCTTGTCCTTGTCACGCCGTCCTCTCCCCTTGCGTCCGACATATCCTTACCGCCTCCCATCCCTAATTCTGGAGCCCCCACCCGCATCTACGACCGTCACGATCTCTCATGGGTGCAGTCTGTTGCCGTCCTCAGGTCCCCTCCTCCGCCCCCTCGCTTTCGGCCCTGTCCGCTCACCTCTCTCATTCCTGCAGGTCATCGACTTCGACGGCGATGTAAATCTCTTTCACTTTGTTCTCCTGCGATGTGTCGGCAAGGGTGCTTTTGGCAAGGTCTGTCTATGCTCCATCATTGGTGGCTCTTTCTCTCAAGTTAGTCGTATGCATGCCTGCCCCGGCCAGGTTCGTGTCGTCCAGCACAAGCAGACCAAGGAGCTCTACGCTCTCAAATACATCAACAAGCCCAAGTGTGTCAAGATGAAAGCCGTTCCGAACATCATCCAAGAGCGTCGCCTGCTCGAAGAGGTACTGTGCAACTTCACTCCCCTTTTCTGCGTCCACCCATTTCAGTCACTCGTCAGGTCGACCATCCTTTCGTTGTCAACTTGAGATACGCCTTCCAGGATGATGAGAATTGTTTCTTCGTTCTGGACCTTATGCTGGGGGGAGATCTAAGATGTGTGTGCATAGTTCTATTCTTATCGTCGATCTAGTCATGACTGCCTCTTCAGTCCACTTGGAGCGTTTGGGCTCGCTATCCGAGGAAACAGTTCGGTTCTATGTTGCAGAGCTTGCGTCCGCCATTGCATTTCTTCACGAAAAACGCATAATGCATCGGTCAGCTGTCACTCCTGTCACTCCTTCATCTCCTGTTTTGACGCCTTGTGCCTCAGAGACCTCAAACCCGATAACATCCTTTTGGATGAGCGAGGCCATGCACACATCACTGATTTCAACATCGCCGTGCACTATAGCGAACGGAGATTGCTCACTGGCGTCGCAGGCTCAATGGCCTACATGGCACCCGAGATCCTTGCAAAGCGTGGTTATACTTACCCTGTCGACTGGTGGTCACTCGGGGTTTGCGCATATGAGCTTGTTTTTGGGCGTCGACCATTCCGGGGTCGGACAAATAGTGCGTTGACGCATAGCATTTCCAAAGACCCACTGCGCTTCCCGGAGAACGCAGAAGAGAAGTGCAGTAAGGCTGGTATGCAAGCGCTAAAAGGGGTGAGTCTCGTTCCCTCGACGATGTTCGCACAATTGGAGCCTCGTACGAGTTCCCTTCTTAACCGATTTTTTTAGTTTTTGGACAGGGATCCTTACAAGCGGCTGTCGTGCAATCCCCAGGCCGAGGGCTTCGAAGAGATTCGGCGACATCCATGGTTTGCTTCGATCGACTGGGAAGCTCTGGAACGAAAAGAGCTAGCGCCGCCCTTCGTTCCCGATGTGAGCATATATCTCCTCGTGTCTTTCTGACACTCAACTCTTTCGCCACAGAACAAGAAAGCGAATTTTGATGCGTCGCACGAGTTGGAGGAGCTACTGTTGGAGGACAACCCACTGAAGGCTAAGCCACGGAAAGCCAACCGTGATTTGAACAATCTCAGCGTCGAAATGCGGCAGATGGAGGAACAGTGCGTTTACTCTTACCTTCCCATTCCAACTGATTGCCTGAACGCTTGATTACCGAAGATTTACCATCTATGACTTCCGGTTGATGCACCGGCGCTCATATTACCCTCACAACCAACAAATAGCATCGACCGTTACCGCGACGTCGTCATCGGGGCTCATAGCGTCACGTCCAGTAACTCCAGGAACTGTAGACCTTGCCGGTGATTCACCAATAGCCACTGATGGACCTCGATTGACAGAGGAGTTCAAGATAGAGGATAGTCATGCGGTTCCTCTGAACAACATGATAACGGAGAAGGAGAATTTCGAGTAGTCTTTTAGACGATGTACGATTGTTTCGCTCCTTATCCTTCTCTTATTTTGGGTTCACCTCTTCGTTGACTGCTCTGTTCAGAGATCCATCACGACTTCACTCTTGCATGACACTGCCTTGTCTATCCACTCTTTTATTTCATTATTTTTTCTCTGCATTATATATTTCCATCATGTGCCGCTCTGCCCCTCGATACCTCCATATGTCCAGGCCCCTGTCGTTTTTACTTACCTCTCGCGTTCACTCCTCTTTTCTTCATTCGGCGGTAACCGTGTTCACCTTCCTCTCTCCCGGTTCTGACTTACGAACGCTCCGGGGTCGTCAATCACCTTGTATACTTAATGGTGCCTCGATAATATTCCTGGTCGAATTGACCTGATCGCGCTCGCACTTCTGTCGTAAATCGGCTCCTGCCAGCAACAGTGTATATCGCTGGTTTAGAGGGATCGAGGTCAATCCTTCTTTCCAGCCCCAGTTCTACCGTCCGCATCGATCTGGGTATACCAGAACGACCCAACGAATACCATCCCTGCGCCTAATCCCAATTGTCCGTTCCATCCATTCCCGAACCACCAGACACTAAAGCATAGACTGATTGCCTTGCGAGTCGTCAAGACCACTTGTGTGGATACCGACGAGACTCTCTGAGCAGTGTCGCAGTTGTCAACCAGCGAAACAATCCAAAAATGACGACGTACGGAGGACAGTTGATTGACACCAGAAACGCAGACGAGTTGCGAAACAAGATTGGCAGCAAGGATGACATAGGGCATGGGCACAACAGAGCCCGATTTCTCAGAAAGGCTGCCGAGACCATGCTTTACTTGAGGGATGAGAAACAAGAATACTGGCAAAGATAATGCATGCTTCAAAGATGAAGATGATATCAGCCTGCGACCGCATGGACAGACGTGACGAACTATACATACAGTGTAGAAGACACCTTCTTTCCAGCACGGTCCATACTTTTGGTACGTGCGCTCCTGCAACATGCCCAAGGTTCCGGTCAAGGCTAGGGACACAGTGAGCATCGTGACGCCTAGTGCATATTCGAACAGATCATCGGTCGATTGGTCTGTTGAAGGCGGACGAGAAAGGGTCGCGACGACGACCCCGATAGAGACGAGCAAAACCGCGGTCTATAGCAAATCTTCTATCAGGAGGTTCTGACAATCTGACATTGGGTCAACAACGCACTACTTGCTGAATCGAATACCTTTTATGCATGAAAAAGCGGCCAAAGAGCATGGAAACCGCCAGTCCTAAAACGCTAGCGTAAGAAGTGCCCAAAACAGACATTCAAGGGATCCATACCTGCCGAGCGGAATACGATCTGGATTGTCAACGGAACATGAAATGCATATACCCAGTTGTTAAACAAGGATCCAGTGGCCAGGACAACAACCTGCAGTAGCCACTGTGACAAAGGAACTTGACGAGGCTTCAGTCTCGGTAGTAATCCAGAAGAAGGCTTCCAAGTTATGAACGAAGGCAATTGCTGAAGTGTGATGAATAACATCTGCGAAAATGTCAGAGCAGAACCTGCCAGCAAACTGCGTTGATGACATGTTTCAAAAGTGAGAGTCAACAGCATATGAGACCCACCGACTCGCGACTCTATCCTGAGCAGCCGCTCATATGCCCATACGTTGCTGAATGAAACCCGGTGAAAGACAAATTGAGCGAGAACAGGTAGGTACCTACGTGCAGCACCCCCCAAGAACAAGGGATAACATAAGGGAATAATCCATCAAAGATACAGCAACCTGAATAGCTGCTACTTTATTTGCCTGAACGAGAGGCCGAGCTGTCCCATCTAGTGTTGAATCCGTGTGATGAGCATTGTCCTGTTTGCTAGCGCGTCGACGAGACATAGAGGGGAAGCTTCAAGAGGCAGAGAAGAAAGTACGGAACATCCTACTGGTGGTACAGCTTCCAGCAGGACACCGGCCGGTGCTGCGACAGCTCTTCTTACAGGACAGTATTTTTGCGACTGGCTTGATCAGAAATTACAACTCGGTTTCCTTTCCGGCACCAACTGCCAGCGTTCGCATCACACATGGAAGACCGGACGATGTGAATGTTCAAACGGTCGGAGTTGAAAGTGCCCTCCAGCAATATTGATCTCAGAAGACATCTGCTACTCATCTGCTCTGCTCTAGATCTTGATGCTGAACCATTCCTTGGATCGCCTCATCGCACAAAATCCGTACAGAGCTATTTACCACCCAAAAATCAATTCTGAGACCTGTCCTATAACCCCTTTTGTCGGTGAATTGGTCGTGCTACTCATCGCCAACGGCGTGACCGCCACGTGAGGTGGTTGTACGCTGGTGGACTTCTGACCTGTCCCCGGCTTCTTGAATGCGGAGGACGGTGGTGCCAACCTGATGGGAGTTCCAACTGGTGGTGTTGATGGTAGCTGGACGCGTGGGTGTCCTGAGTCAACATCAATGGCCATAGCATCTGAAAGGTGAGATGATGAATCAGGCCCAGGTGACTGCGCAGATGTTGGTCCCCGCATATCAAGCGATTGCCCGAAAATATTATCTCCTTGAGCCGAGTCCTAATGTGTACCAATGCGATCAAGTTGTCCGCAGGAAACCAGGAGAAATGCACTCACAGCCCACTTGACGCCTACCATCCAACTTCCGCTGATGATTTCACCATTCTTCCTCACAGCACGCAGAGCATCCCCAGGATTCTTGAATCCTACCCGGAAGCAGTTGACAACCTCTGTGTTGACCTCAGGTTCTGTGACCTCCCCAAGCTGCTTGAAATATTCAACGGCAACGCTGTATTTGTCTGGTGGATATCCAAACACAATGATATAGCTGAAATCGCCCGCCGGGAGGGGCACTAGTCGAGCTGATCGCGATATATGGGTACCCGATGCCGCCAGCTCAAAATCAATATGCTAGAACTGGCGCGTTGAGGTGATTACTGAATTGAAAACAGGAACACGCACCTTTCGCTGATTCCTGACAGAATGGTCCATATATGTGGCATTGACAATATCGTTCACCGAGGTAGTTGGTGGTGCGTCCTCGTCCAGCGTTGGTCGCTGTCTGTGTTCGGAAAGTATCAACATTCGGTTCAAGAATCTGTGAGAATGCGGATACCGTGAACTCTCAAACATAGGATCCTTTCCAAACTCTGCTGTAGGTCCCCTGGACAGCGCGTGGTTCAATTTGGCCTTCGTTTGAACCACGGGCAAGTCATCAAAGCGCTGATGCGGGGGAGATGCCTAATATCAGGCTATCGAGATCAGAGTCATGGGGCGATCATGGTAAAAAGGAGTTCAGACATTGTTCTGGGATGTTGAAGACTGCGGTATGTGATGAACTTTGGCATCCCATACAACCTTGAAACAACGCACCATAAGATATCCTGGTTGGTAATGAGATCTTGATTGATGAAAATTATCATTAATCGAACTCGTTAAAGTATTGGTCGAGCTTTGAGGATTCCAGTTACTAGAGTCATGAGCGTGTTGGCTGGAACTGCCTGAGCCACTCGTCGAGAAGGGTGAATCATACTGTGAGCTGGAATGCGACAACTGAGATCGATTCCGATCAAAAGCACTGGTATCCTGACCGAGATGGGACTGTGAGTAAGAGCTAGCTGAGAACATTTCAACGGACTCGAGTTGTGTGCGTGAACGAAGTTGACAAGGAGGATGGAACAACAACTTACATAACACTAAACAATTGATTTTCCTTCGTGAGAACGGAAGCACATCAGAACCAAGCTGCACTTATGCGATTTTATTCATAGCAATCCTGGGAAAACCCCGTAGGAAAGGACAAATATGCTGCCAGATATCTTCTTCTTGTTATAACTTACTTGATGAAAACGTAATAGTCAAAAGGTTTCAACCGTTTTTAAGAAATTTTACATAATATTTTCACGGAAACCCCCACAGAAACCCTAAGCGCCGCGCTGCTGATTAGATTTTGGCAGGTATCGTTTAACGTTTAGCCCACCCTTCTACACCATGCCTGAGCAAGAAGCCCTCTTCCCCTCCATCGGGTCCATCGCACAAACAACGGAGAATATACAGGATGCTCGGTCAGAGGAATCGACTCCTGCTGAAGATGACCGGGCGGTGCAAGAGATCGAATCCCTTTGCATGTCCTGCGGCGAGCAGGTTCGTAGATATTCGTAAATCACTTTTCGCGTTGATTCTTAAAAAGTGTGATCCTATCCTTTTCAAAGGGTGTTACACGCATGCTTTTGACTTCCATCCCTTACTTCCGTGAAGTCATCGTGATGTCGTTTAGATGTGAACACTGCGGCACATCAAACAATGAGATCCAGTCTGCAGGCTCTATCAGCCGTATGTACCTGTTATATCCTGCACTTACAGTCAATCACAGCATTTTTTATAGCTGAAGGAGCCATGTATACTGCTCGCGTCCTTGCCCGAACCGATCTCGACCGTCAAATTGTCAAATCTGATTCATGTACCGTAAACATTCCCGAATACGAGCTAACAATCCCCCCGTCCAAGGGACAGCTCACAACAATCGAGGGCATTATCAGAGACATTGTCCGGGATCTCAGCAGCGATCAACCTCTTCGACGCATTGAAGATGAAGCAACTTACGCAAAGATAGAAGCACTCATCACCAAACTCAAATTAATCCTTCCTGATGAAGGTGACGAGGAGAGCTCCAGTGTGGGCCCCGTCGAGATACAAAAATCATCACGGAAGGACATTCCGATGCCAATATTCACCGTCAAACTTGACGACCCAGCCGGACGATCCTTCATTGAATTCATCGGAAGTATGGCAGACCCTAAATGGAACCTCCGGACATACCGTCGCACAAAAGAACAAAACATTGCTTTAGGTTTGGTCGCCCCTGATGAGGCTGTGGAACCTCAGGCTCCTAGTGAATCTGAAGGGACGGCGCCCACAAATGACAACAATGCTGGTGGAGGTTTAGAGGGCGAGAATGAGGAGATTTATGTGTTCCCCGGCGTTTGCTCTAGCTGCGGGCACCCATTGAATACGTTGATGAAGAAAGTCGTGATCCCATACTTCAAGGTAAGGCCTATGAGACTTTCACTGCGGGTTGAAACGATGATCGAGACTTGCAGGATATCTTGATCATGTCAACAAATTGCGACCGATGTGGATATCGAGACAATGAAGTGAAATCTGGTTCCGCAATCTCTGAACAAGGCAGACGAATAACTCTGCAGGTCGAAGATCGCGAGGATCTTAGCCGAGACATCTTGAAGGTGTGCAACCACGTTGGCATTTCCCCTTGCATAACAATGACCCCATATAGAGTGAAACATGCGGATTATCCATCCCCGAGATCGACCTTGTTCTCCAAGCCGGAACATTGGGCGGCCGGTTTACAACGCTCGAGGGCATCCTTGACCAAGTCTACGAAGAATTATCCGAGAAGGTTTTTGCCTCGAGTGATTCTCGAAGAGATGATCACGATGCTTTTGAGAAGTTTCTTCAAAGCTTGAAGGAGGTCAGACAATCCTTCTATATGCCATTTGATCTGCATAGGTGTCGTTGCTGAGGCTTAAATTTCCTAGGTGAAAAATGCGGAGAGGCCATTCACTCTCATTCTCGACGATCCTCTGGCCAACTCTTATCTGCAAAATCTGTATGCTCCCGATCCGGATCCTAACATGGAGGTTGTGACATACGATCGGACATGGGATCAGAATGAAGAGTTGGGCTTGAATGATATGAAGGTAGAGGGATATGAAGAAGATGTGCAGGAAGGCACTCCCTAATCTTGGCTTGGGTCCGCCAATATGCCCAGTGTTTAGAAGATTAATGATTTATCAGAAGTACTTGAGTGATCTTTGTGTACTTAAGTAGTATCAAGCTTTACGTCAGACGTGAGTCGACGCTGAGTCAACCTCAGTCGACACACTCAAGAATACGAGTTTCTACCTTGTCACTCGCTAGTCAATCACAATAAATAGGACGCATAATTCGCAAGGTATTGCACAAACTTGTGGAAAGCCATGTCGCCTACAAGCATCACACGATGGATACCTCTCGAAAGCAATCCGGATGTGAGTTTGATCGCTCACATCATGAAGGTCTGAATTACTCTGTGGAAGCCTCATCTAGCCTACGGCAGATCTTAAATGCGGTATGTGTAGCTTCACCGTCTTACAACCTCGCTAATATGTGTGGATATATCCCAGTGGGCGAACAAAGTGGGCCTTGTCCCCACAGATCAGTTTCATGATGTCTACGGTCTTGACGACGAGGTGCGTCTTTTCCGGCACGTTGTTTAGACGTATAATACAAGCGGACATAGTTACTCTCTATGGTTCCTCAACCTGTCAAAGCTGTAGTCCTTCTCTTCCCGATCAGAGGACCCCTTGAAGGAATGAGGAGACAAGAGAATGAGAAAATCACAACGGAAGGACAAACACCTATAGATCCGACGATCATCTGGGTCAAGCAGACTGTGAGTTGCCATCAAACCTTACCTTGCAGAAATTTCGTAACAGACTGCCTGTCAGATTTCCAATGCATGTGGGACCATGGGATTGCTGCATGCACTAGCAAATGTGTGTGTGATTACATTCAAAATACAAGCCACTAACGCCCAAGGCAGTCAAATGTAACCATCAAGCCAGAGTCTCCTTTGTCACAGTTCATCGACGAGTGCAAAAGCACGTCTTATCCCCTCATCCCGCGCTTTATTCGGGCTGACTTGCGTCGATAGACAAGACACCCCTAGAACGCTCTAAACTTCTGGAAGAGACTCCTCTTTTTGCCGCTGTTCATGAGGAATTTGCATCCTCTGGCCAGTCTGCTGTTCCCGAAAATTTGGACGTGGATCTGCACTTCACGTGTTTTGTTCAAGCTTCTGCTGCATCCGCTAGAGCGGCTGAGACCGAGACGATGGAGATGCGTTTGATTGAACTCGACGGAACTCGGAATGGCCCTATCGACCGGGGGACATGTACAAACCTTCTGAAGGTGCGTGAGAAAGCTCGCGCATCGTACTGTCTTCTGCCGTCTCGTCTTACACGTCTTGCAGGATGCCGCTACCTATGTCAAAGAGAAGATGATTCCGAACGTGCCTAGTGCACAATTCAGCATGATGGCTCTTGCAGCGGTGCTCTGAAGCGCTCAGACTCCAGGCAAGGTGAATGGAAATACATTGCGGTGTACATAGTATATGCATGCAATGTGTACAATATCGACCTGGCAGAAACAAAAGAATATGTACGCTGTGTGCATGTGATCCTTGCTCAACTTGTGAGAATTCCTGGGCAGTTCTAGCCTCCTACCCACCACCGTGTCGAGGGCAAGGGTCTATTACTATGAGGAAATAACGAAAAACATAAGACACATCTCAAGCGAACACGACTACATCACGTGGTATCACATTTGCCGTGATGCTCAGTGATCATGATGTGACAAAAGCTCGTTAAGTTGTCCATAAGTGATATTTGATGATTATCAGTGAGTTGGGGATAGGAAAGGCATAGATTGTGCTACAGGTTGTATAGTTAATGAAAGTAAGCTTATAGTTCATCTAGCTACTCAATAATTGTGGTCAGGAGCATATGATGGCTATGGTATTTCTTTGCCATCTAAGATGCCTACTTGCCAGACAGACCCTTCCGATGTGTATCCATAAAATGATGTGCTCAAGTGGAGAAACTATTGGACATGAGATATGAGACTGAACTTAGCCTTGATAAGGAGATGAGAAGGCTCACCATGATATAGACTGAATTAACACAGCTACAAGGGCTGTCTTTACATTCTGTTCAAGGTTAGCCTCCTTTGAAGAGGGAGGCAAATCTTAGTATACATGCTTTGCATAGCCCCAGCACTGGTACTTGTGCTATGAAGCAAACGGAAAATCATTTTAGACGAAGCGCCGGGGTGGCGCCGGGATACCGGCGAAGCTGTTTGCTCCACACTTTGCAAAAGGCATATGGATGCTTGACTTCGACTGCGAACCAGCCTGCACCAGCTTGTTCTCCATTTCATCTCGGCTCACTGCCATTTCTCTCATTTTCCCCTCTGTCATTCACAATTCACTGTTCGTCTTTACTTCAACCTCGCCTGAGACCTCATGTCTTCTGCGCGCACGCCTCCTCATGAAGACATAGCTCTACCTACTCTTGCCAGTTCAAAAGCCATCGATTACGCTTCCCCAATCCAATTTACAGATATCAATGCTACCATCACTTCCCACGTAGACTCTGACTCCTCTAATACAACGGCCACCAACTCAGACGATGAATTCGACTGGGACGCCGACGAGGATGCAGCAACTATTCATCAACAAGCGGATCAGTCCTCTAAGGCCAAGCGTGGTCGGTTTCTCTACCTGGCTTTCATGAAGCTCTCAAGACCTATCAGGACATTTCTCATCGGTGTTAGTGGTGTGGGCATCCTCATTACGCCTTTCTTGCTCTTCCAACTGCGCTTCACACACAGCGTTGCTCGGCCTCACGTTCACGCGTGGTCTCTTTGGCTCGCAATCACTTGGGCGGCTGGCTGTGTCACTTCCCTTGTGGTCGACCTCGTGCCTCGTCTCTTCATCGGTGTAATGGTCTTGATCGGATACAAGGTTGAACGTTTGAAGACTCAAATCGAGGTAGAGCTTTATTCAACGTGACAAGGACCTAGAGCTCACGTCGTGTTTCGGTAGCTAATTTTCGCAATCTCTGGGTGGTTGAAACTTGTGTTAGATATATCTTGGGCATGGATCGCGCTCTCCGTCATCAGGGCCATCCTCAAACCTCCTGGATCGTACTGGGTTGTCATCAATCGTGTCATGCAGGTGTGTGAGATCGGCTACCTTCCACTTACATATGCCTCACCGCGCACTCCAAGGCTCTCTTCTCTGCAGCTGTCATTGTATTAGTTGAGAAGACATTCCTTCACATGATCGCAATAAACTTTCATGAGAGGGCCCTAGCAGACCGGCTCGCGGAGAATCGTCTCGGACTTAAAGCTCTTGATCGGCTGTCCAATGCACAGCCAGTGCAGGTCAAGAAGACTCCGTACGGCAAGAAAGGACACAAGAGCTTCGGTAACTCAATGGGTACATCGCTGGATTTGTTTGGGTTTCGTGAAAAGAAGGAGGGGCAGGACGGTCAAGCATCTTCTTCAAGTCCATCACCTGTTCACGAAAAGGAAGACAGTCATCCTACGGAGAACCCTTTCAACAACAAGACGAGCTCTGCAGAACGGAAAAGGCGCAGGAAGAAGGCAGTCGCAGCTGTTATAGTTGACCAAGTCGGAGGTGCCATTGGGCAAGTGGCCCTCAAGAATTCCAAGTTCAACCGCGAACAGGGACTTGGCGATCTCCACTCTGCACGCAAACTGGCTAGGAAGCTGTTTAGCGCATTAAGCGATGCCTATCCGCCGAGGTCCCACCTTGTTGTCGAGGGTAAGTGTTTTTGTCGCATCACTAGTGTGGGGATCTATTCACCGCACCCCTTCCAGACTTCGATCCGTATTTTCGCTCTACGTCCGAATCAGTACGTGATCTTGACCTTCATCAATATACTGCTACTTATCAGCTCATATTTATAAGCATGCTGCCTTCGCACTTTTTGATAAGGATGGCAACGGTGACATCAGTAAGAAAGAGATGCGGGAAGCCGTGCAAAGAATCTATCGGGAGCGGAAGGCTCTAACTTCCAGCTTGAAGGTCAGATTACCGTTTTGGATGTGCCAAAGTATGCTGAGCTCAAATTCTTGCAGGATGTCAGCTCGGTCGTCGCAAAACTAGATGCAGTTCTCCTTTGCGTGGCGCTCGTGGGCATTGTCTTCGTTTGCCTTCTAATATTCAATAAAAGCAATACACTGGCATCCCTCGTCCCACTTGCAACCATAATCTTGGGTTTCTCGTTCATCTTCGGCCATTCCGCTCAGACTTTATTTGAGTCGGTGAGTCGTCACCATTCATCTATTTGGAAATCATAACTGAATACCGACATCCAAGTTGATATTCATCTTCGCAACGCACGTTTTTGATGTTGGAGATCTTGTCATGATTGATGACCAGGTGAGCTTCCTGGCATTTATCTTCTGTCCGGCGTATGAAATCCCCTCGCAGCCTCTCTTCGTCAAGGAATTTGGTCTTTTTTCAACCACTTTCCGCCGTGTGGATGGACAGGAGATCATTGCACCCAATGCCCTGCTATCAAGTGCAAAGCTCGTGCATAACTTGAGACGCAGCTCTTCAATGTAAGACTGAACAATATATCATAGAACTATACTGACTATCCCTTCAGGTGGGAGAGCACTAACTTGATGATTGCTTACGAGACGTCGCTTGAGATCATTGAGCAGCTCAAGATCCGTATGAACGCTTATGTAGTCCAAAACAGTCGTGAATGGTCGGGCTTAGGTATCAATATCGATAAGATGGAATACCAGAATGCTATTCATCTCATTGTTGCTATGGAGCGTAAGTCTTATACTACATTTCTCGCTCATTTCCTTTATTGATCTTTCACCCGTCCTCTTTGTAAAGATCGATCTAACTGGCAAGATTGGGGCGGACGCTGGATGCGCCGTACAGCTTTCATGCGCCACCTGAAGACTGTACTTGAGGATCTCAACGTCAAGTACACGATGCCAGTGCAGCCCGTCTTGATACCCAATCCCCCTAAGGGCTTTACTCAATCCCCGCAAATGCATCGGGATGGCCCACATCATGTGAGACGTGAGGATTTGGGCAACGCAGGGTCATTCCAAGGTAGTGAATACATGCGGAGAGCCCCAGGGCCCACACTCCAGCCTGGTGATAGTACCTTCTGATTTTTCGTTTCTGATGGACCGGAAGAAGCAGGAAGGTTATGTAGATAGATATTGCTGATGCATGCATCAGCTGTAGTGGCAGTGGGAGCAATCTATACTCAATGCTTCATCATTTTGAAGCTGTGGTACCCTTGTCAAAGGAAACCCACAAGCAGATATGCGGTACCGAGGTTACGCAGTGCCCGTGACTTGCGAAGCGAATCACCTGATGTCGTCCCTTGCGTCTACAGTACCTGCGTCCCGCAAATATGTTTCCAGCTCTATATCGCCCTATACGCTCGGTCTTTCGATCATTCCATACATATCATCGCTTGCAAACTAACCGTGCTATAATATATTCGAGAACAGGTCCCCCTCCTGAAGTCATTAGCGTGCTATCGTATCCGTCGCTTCCACCGCCCTCTCCTGGCACTCTGAATCTGCGCTTCGTCTTGTCCCCGATAAATCCTTCGGATATCAACGTAATCGAGGGTGTATACCCTCTTAAACCTCCTCCATCTCACCTCTCCCTCATCACCCCTCACACCTTCATCGCAGGCAACGAAGGCCTGGCTGAGGTGAGAGGTGTTGGAGAGGGCGTTTACAGCTTCAGTGATGGCGACTGGGTCGTTTTAACTAAACAACAAGGAGGTACTTGGAATACAGCAGTGAACGTTGACGCCTTAGACGTGGTCAAGATCCCGCGCAAGAGTAATTTGACAGAGGTAAACGCAGCTACGATGACCGTACGTATTCATAAAGTGCCTGTCGGTGTATCGTCATCCAGAATCGCTACCGATTTTTACCTTCTCAGGTAAATCACCCAACGGCATATAACATGCTCAAAGATTTTGTTGATCTAATCCCCGGAGATTGGGTAGTCCAAAACGGAGCTAACAGTGCTGTAGGCAGTATATCACACTCGTTAGTGCCGTATGTTTCTTATATATACATTACTTCCAGGTCGGTCAGTCCGTGATCCAGATAGCTAAGGCTCGAGGTCTCAAGACCTTGAATCTGATTCGTAATCGGTGTGTTTGTCAAGCTCTGCTAACCATGACCATGGTTAATCGCTTCATTCTCACAATAGGGATGACATCAGCGAGCTCAAGCAAGAATTGACTGACCTGGGCGCAACTTGTGTCGCCACATATGATGAACTCGCCGACAAGAGCATGAAGTCCAAGATCAAGGAGTGGACAGACGGCAAGGTACGTGTGTAGTGCAAGGAATATTATCATGCTTCACACACCGATGAGGTATTTAGGATATCCGCCTGGCATTAAACTGCATAGGTGGACAGCCTGCCTCCGACATGGCGCGCTTGCTTGGAAGAGATGCACATTTAGTTTCATATGGGGCCATGTCCAAGCAACCACTATCTCTCCCAACATCTCTCTTCCTTTTTAAGAATCTCACCAGCCACGGTTTCTGGCAAAGTCGATGGTATCAGCAGCATAGTAGGGACGATAGAGAGAACCTCATCAAGACATTGGTGGATTTGATGAACGACGGAAAGGTAAGCGTTATTCGTTGAAAGACTCCTACGCCAAGTGTTGCTGAACTTATGTTCAGTTGAGAGAGCCAAAGCATGAGATCGTATGTCTGCGCAAAGAGCAGAGTGACGAGGAGGCGACGCATATCATGCGAGATGTATTATCCAAGGTCACCAACGGCACGTATGGCAAGAAGGCACTGCTGAGGTTTGATTAACCTTTCCCTTGATGACGATGTACATATGCTTGTCCGGTGCCCGCCTGTCACTCATCAATTTGAGAAAGCAGAACATAAATCCTGAACGTAGATAACGAAGCCTATACAGCGAATCATTACCGCATCTTCCTATCTTCAAAGAAGCGCTACAGGACATTGCCAACATTACCGATTGTAAAACTCTTAAAAAGCGTGATGCTCACCTTGAGGTGCCTCAACTGCCATGCACATGTCGCCAGCAGTACGACAATCTGTGCTACACTATACCACACGGCTCTACCGTTTGTTGCCTCGCTCAAATTTCGGAAATCCGCTTCCCTCTCCCTTTGATACTGCTGCTCTCTCCGAATATCCTCCAGCTTCATATTGAGATCGCGAATCTTGGATGCAATGTCCGAAATATGCGAACGATCATGTTCGGCATCTGGCTTTGCTGCGCCAACAACAACATCCAAGTGCAGACGGATGTGTGCGGTCGGGCCAAACCATGAGGAGGAATAATTAGTCGAGAGGCAAATGGAGTGGTCGCCAGCGTCATGAGATGTGAAAGTGAAGCGTCCATCTGGAGGACCACGGGTTTTGACTACGGAGTGCCCCGTCTCCATTTCCTGTGGGGAGATTCAGATGTTGCGCTTAGAATGTATGCTGCGTGGTCAGAGTGGGTAGCCACGTACGTCGACCTCGACTAATATCCCCAGCTGGTCATTGATCTCGTAGATCTGTGATTGTTCCTTCCATTCCAGTGCTCGGTAGTGTCCTTAAAATTTGCCGCACTCAGAATGTATGTCATGTTAGGAATCGCCACAACTCACCCTCGACTATAGTATCCGTCGGAAGCTCTTCGATGAAACATCGCTTTTCATTATCATCGAGGTAGAAGTGAAGAGCATGGGCGGTGGTCACTAGTATGAGAAGAAACAATGAACATAGAGGGGGAAATGGTCGCGAGCCAGGAACCATGGTTGTGAGTACCGCGGAGGCCTGCTGGCGTGTAAGAGAGTGACTTGCGAGCAGAACGTCAGTGTTGCAGCATTACCCAAAGCGTAGCCGTGGGAACTCTCTCTTGCAACTTTCCTTCTCCTCCTCCTCGCAAAGATGCAGAGCGACGATGTTATATGGTCTGCCATTGGGCAACAGTTCTGTTCCTATAAAGTGAAGTGAGCACTTCGTTAAATCTGCTCATTTGACACATTTGACACCGGCGCATCGCAGGACTGTGACCCAGAATTTCTGCAGGAACGAATACAACGTTACAGGCTTCTGCAACCGCCAGTCATGTCCTCTCGCAAATTCACGGTATGCTACTGTGCGCGAAAAAGATGGTCCGTGTCCTTCGCAAACTTTTACCCGTGCCCCTTCTTACAGATACCTTTAGGCGTTCTCTACCTCTACATGAAGACTATTGAACGTGCGCATAGTCCTGCACATATGTGGGAACGCATCAAATTATCCAAAAACTATACGAAAGCATTGGAGCAGGTACACATTTCTCTCCTGTCTCCTCTGTCGTCCCTGAACTTTTTTCCGCAGATTGACAAGGAATTGATCTACTGGCCGAATTTCACTATTCATAAATGCAAGCAGCGCATCACCAAAATCACGCAATACCTCATCAAAATGCGACAACTAAAGCTGCGCGATCAGTATGTTTACCGTCTTCTCTGCCGGTTCGCTTGTCTGACAGATGGCCCAGACCAAAACTCGTTGGAATCAAAAAGAAACTCGAGCGCCGTGAGGCCGTTCGTGAGCGGAAAGCTCTCTCGGCCGCCCATCTTGAACGCGCGATCGAAAAAGAGCTGGTCGAGCGCCTTAAGTCCAAAGCTTATGGCGATGCACCGCTCAATGTGAATGAGAGTGTATGGCAGACAATTATGGACCGAGAGAAAGCGAGAGACAAAGTTCAAAAAGGGGACACTGATGAGCTCGACATGGTGGCAGATGAGACAGACGACGAGGAAGAGGACGAGGAGGAGCTTGAGGAAGATTGGGATGATCGGGAGTTCGTGAGTGATATTAGTGAGGACGAGGATGGGTTGAGTGATCTGGAGGAAGTTGCGGTACGTTTCGCTCATATATATGTCTCTTCTCTCACCTGCTCAACATTTTGCTTTTGCGACTCAGGATCAGGGCAATGGCAGTGCTGAGGACGACTCAGAAGACGAGGGCAGCGGTGACGATACCGAAGCGAAGGCGAAACCATCATTAGGCAAGCGGAAGTCAATGTCAAGTCGATTCGAAAAACCAATGAGCAGACCTGCTCGCAAACCAAAACGTACGTATCATATTTTACAGCCGCAATACTTTAACTCACATTTTTTTAGCTGGTGCGCGAATAGAAGTAGAGTACGAAAACGAGATGGAAACGACAGCGAACCGCAAAGCAACTCTAACCAGTTGGTGATCACCAATATCCTCCCACCGGGATTCAGCTGTATGTTACCGCCCTGCTATCAGATATAGATGAATGATGAGCCCGGTCATGAGCCTCGAATGACGAGTAAAGTAGTGAGTTGTGGACATTAACATGCAAGTACAAGTAAAACAACAATATGCAAAATGGAATCCCAGTCAACCCATATATATACTCCTGATTTCTCCTTGTTCATTCTGCCTTCCGGGTCTTGGCTCGGCGTTGTTCGATCTCTTTTCTGGTCATACGTGTGCCCAGCAGCATATCCCAGTGAACGAAGAATGGCTGCGAGAAGTTGGACTTGATGCCGATGACCTGACAAAGATAATGTCAACGCCTGTGTTCTTCAGAACAGGCACTACGAACCTGGTGATGTATATCGTGGTAATCAGCAGTATTCCCACTTATCCACTGCAGTGGATCGAAGGGCAAGCTGTATCCGCAATGATCATCGACGGTTTTGAACGTCGAGAACACAAAAAAGAATGCGGCTTGTCGGACAGTCATAAAAGATAGGGTCTCTGAAAGCACGGCACCGACGGAATCCAAAAGGAACCCCTCGAGGGGGTGGTTGTAAAGAGCCCCAAAGGCGTACGGAACATAGAGGCGATGGTGTACAGAATGGAGGTGCTTGTAGAGAAATTTGTTGACATGCATTCCGCGATGTAGAAAGTATTGCCATGTGTCCATAATGCACCTGAGCACATAGTTATAATGAGGACGCATCATAGGAGGCGAAGCACATACATGGCCCATAATAACTGAATGGCAGGGATGAACCACCAGTAGCTAAAATAAGTAAGCCTATGTGCTTCCGACTTTAGCCAACTCTCCGCGACGCTATTCCCGAGAATCATGGGGGACACGCGAGCGATGAGTGCGGCCACCTGCTGCATCTCTGCAGCATGGTTCACTTCGTGCCCCTCGTCCGACATCCAGAAGATACCCAACGCCGTTTGGATCGCTTGCTGCAGCAGAACGGCCCAGACCACGGTTGTCCGGGTAACTAGATTGCGCGACGCAACCTCTGTGGAATCATGCAGGCGATACTTGTCGAGCCATCGCCAATCCGAAATATCAAGGGCATGAAAAGCCAAAGATGCCACCCAGTAGGCGATTATAGGCGCGGCAAGTGCGAGGGCCTGGTCTGACACTCCTGGAAGCACGGACGGTCTGGGGGTATAATAAAACGGATAGTCGGTCCAGAGGTTGTGAGGGATGGCGGTGTGGTTTGCCATGGTCATGGACGAAGATACGATACTCGGCAGGTCATCTCCTATTGGTAAAAGGTCGTGCGAACATCTGTCTTCTCCGGGTCCGTTGGCTTACTGAATCTTTGTTACCTAAAATTCATTCTCATTAACCTGCCGCCATTATGCCCACCAGCAGGTTCGAGCCTTCTGTGATAAAGAACAAAATCAAACGAGAAGAAGTCTCTCGAAAAAACAAAAAGGCCAAAGGGCAAGCTAAGCTTCAAAAACGGCTTGCACAAGCCAAGCTAGAGGCGAGCGATCCTGCAGTAAAGAAAGTATGTCTATCTCCCTCTCTGCCCATTTATCTGCCTCATCGATGTCCCAGCAACGCTTATCTGAAAATGTTCCCCGTACACTCGACAACACCCGCGAATTCGACCCCTCATTTCTCACTGCAGACCTATCTTCTGTTACCCCAGAGAATACAGCATCTCAACCGACTGCAGAACATGCCGCCGACATAGCATCTGATCCCTTTTCGTCTTACTTTTCGTCGAGTTCCGACCCAACCGTTCCACCAAAAGTGCTCATCACTACCTCACCCAAGGCTACGCGCGTGACCTACGACTTCTGTGAAGAGTTAGTTGGAATATTCCCCGGCGCAGAGTTTCACAAACGCCCCAAAAAGCGTGGGTTTGAAATGGGGAAGATCGCAGGATGGGCGGCGGGCAGAGGCTACTCGAATCTCATTGTCGTAAATGAGGACACGAAGAAACCAAGTAAGTACACCATGTCCCACACTCCCCTTGACAAACCTTACTCGTCGAATCAGATGCAATCACTATGGTTCACCTCCCCGATGGACCAACTGCCTACTTCAAACTCACGACGATCCAACTCACAAAGCAGATTTTTGTAGGTCCAGTTCTTCCACTTCACTGTATCGGGCCTTTCCTCTGCTAATGAATCTACATTCAGGGTCATGCCCGGCATACAGCCCATCATCCCGAGCTCGTCCTCAATAATTTTGCTACACGATTGGGTCACTCGGTTGGAAGGATGTTCCAGACCTACTTTCCGCCCTTGCCAGAATTCCAAGGTCGACAAGTCGTCACACTTCACAATCAACGTGATTTCTTGTTTTTCAGGCGTCATCGGTGTGTTATCTTTTGAACTTGATTACACGTTCTTCCTCTGTAATAACGTCTACTAGATACGCTTTCCGCACACCTGAAAAGGTCGCACTCCAAGAGATTGGCCCGCGGTTCACTTTGAAGCTGCGCTCGATGAAAAAAGGTCTCCCGGCAGTCCGAAACCTAGCCGAAATGCCTCAACCGCTCGAATTTGACGTCTTTGACGAAGATGAGAGCAAAGACGAAACTGTTGCACCAGAAGATGGTTCTGGTGATAATGCCTCTGATGCCGATGCCGACAGCGCGGAAAACATGCAGAAAGCGGCAGAAAAGATGGCACCCCAAAAGTTAGCCGAGTTCCAGTGGATATGGAAGGTGTGTACAATGCGACTACTCCCGTGTTTCATACCTGATCCTTCGTTGCCTATCCAGCCGGAGCTAGAAACAACTCGACGTACCTTTTTTCTTTGATATCCTTCACTCTATCCGTCTGCTGTCTATCTTTTCATCGTGCTGGGTGATACTTCAGAGATCAATTTGCAGATCGATGCTCCTAAAAAATTGTTCTATCGTCATCCGAATGACCTTTGAGCGCTTTGAGTTTTGGCATCCACACGAAAGATGAAGCAATGTACAGTGAGATGCTCTACCCATTCGGGGTTGTTCTGGAGGCCGACGTAACATACCTGATCAGAGCCTTTTACTACTAAGTTACTTTTAAAGTATACTTCGAGCTCCATGCATTTACTAGCAGAATCTCTCCGTATACTGATTTGAATGTTCAGAAAAGCGTGATTCCATGCGTCCGGGTTCGCGTCTACTTACAGCTACTTACCTGTGATGGGTGTCACGAAGTGTGACGATAATTTATCAAAATGAAGGAAAAAACGAACTCCGACTGAAAGCCCAGTAGTCCCGGTGGCCTCACCTCTGCATCCCCAGCTTTCGAGGAACTACTGGTCAACATGTGGGTGAGTATTCGACGAACTCTGTTACATCCCGAGCGCTTATTCACTCTTATCAGACTGAGCACAGAAACCCAGAAGGTCGAACCTATTGGTTCAATACCGGCACCAGAGAAAGCGTATGGGAGAAACCAGATGGTACGTATGGTCGCACATTGTGTGCACAGATATTCTTACAGCCTGTCCACAGACTTGAAGTCACCATTCGAGGTTCGTATGAAGATAATTCTCCATAGTCTTCGACACACCTGACCACTCTTTTTCGCTAGCGCGCTCTCAATCAGACGTCTTGGAAAGAGTACTTTTCTGGGGGAAGGAAGTACTATTACAACGTTAGTCTCCCATCCTATTTCAAAAGTTTGGAGGCTCTGACGCCCCTGTAGACCCAAACAAAAGAGTCAAAATGGGATATGCCGGATGAGCTGTTGCTCATTCTCGAGAAAGTGGAGAAAGAAGGAAAGGCTGCACCTCCGGCTGCGCCTGCACCGTGCGTCCCTTCCCTAACTCTATAGGCGGTTGTAATTGAAATTACAGTCATCAGTGGCGCCCCGTTGTTGATTACTCCAGGCTTTACGCCTATCGGAGGTGCGCAGTCCCAATCCAACGCCCTCGTCACGCTTGGCTCCGACGCAAGCTCTGAGCAGCTCAACGGGCAAAGCACCGCCGTTCTTCCGTTCCACGCGACCTCCGTCCTGCCGCCGCGTCCCAACCTACCGGACGAGCCGACGATTCCTCATAATGGCTTCGTAACGGTAGAAGAGGGTGAGAAGGCGTTCACATATCTGCTCAGAAAGGCAGGTATCGACGCGAACTGGACTTGGGATCAGACCATGCGCGCGATCATCACGGATCCATTGTACAAGGCCTTAAATACTCTTGCCGAGAAGAAAGCGGCATGGCAAAAGGTAGACATTCAACGGTGTTTTGCACGTCGCCGACACAGTTCGTTGACGCGTCGTGTATAGTATGTCGACAATCTCAAAGCTAAAGAGCATGAAGAGCGAGAAGCGCGTCTCGCCAAGATTCGGCCTGCGATTCGCAACATGCTCAAGGGCAACCCGAACGTCTTCCATTACACGACCTTTCCCACAGCGGACCGACTCTTTGCGCAGCATCCCATTTGGCAACAAGCGAAAATTGAGGCAGAGCGGAGGCTGATCTTTGAAGAGTACGTGACCGAACTCAAACAGCGCGATGTGGTGCGTTCACCGTTTATTCTCTCCCCGTTTCCCTGTTAGATCATGTTCCTGCACGCAATTATGTATATTGTGTTACTGATCCCCGGTCTCGACGATAGCAAGAGGCCCGTGCTGCGCGCAGCCGCGCTACCACAAAGCTGGTCGCGTTGTTCAAACAGCTACAAGTGGATGTACTCACACGATGGCGCGACGCGCACTCGCTCGTGTTGGAATCGGAACAATGGAGGGACGACGAGGATCTTCAGACCCTGCCCAATCTTGATATCCTGCTTGCCTTCGAGGACTACAGCCGCGTGCAAGAACGAGAGTTCGAGGAGCAGATGCGGAGGACGCAGGTTGAGAAGACGCGCAAGGAGCGAAAGGCGCGAGAGGGGTTCAAGGTGCGTTGCCCACCTGCCAGTCAACGTCCGTCGATCCCTCTATCCTAAGTCAATTGTCTTCTCTCCTTCCAGGGTTTGCTCAAGGATCTAGTGGCTGCAGGTCGCATCACTGCGCGGTCGAAATGGAAGTCCGTCTATCCCTTATTTTCTACTGATACTCGCTACCTCGACCTGCTCGGAAAGCCCGGCTCGAACCCCATCGAACTCTTTTGGGACATTGTCGACGAGTTAGATCAGCAACTCGATTCGAAGATTGCCATCGCCGAATCGGCCATCAGGAGACACAACGTCAAGCTTGAGGCCGAGCACGCGAAGTCCATCCAGACCACTGGCGTGAAGGAGGGCGAGGGCGAAAAAGAGGCTCGTCCGGACAATGCAGGAAAAGAAGGGCCAAAGTTGTTTGCTGTTGTTTCTGAGACGACAGAAGAGGAGTTTGTGAAGGTCCTCGAAGACAATGTCGACGAGGCTCTCACGAAGTTGACTGAGCAGGATATGAAGGAGGTGTTTAAAACTGTGGGTGGCACGCGCATCTTTCCAGAGAAGGTCGTCTCTGAACGTGCGTTTCTCATCACTTCACAGCTGCGCGATCAGGCTGTCAAGCAGCAAGCGGACGAGCGACGTCGCGCAGAGCGCAAGCAGCGACACATGCAAGATGACTTGAGGTATGCCATAAAGAAATTGCCCGATGCAATTGACGTCAACATGTCGTACGAAGAGGTGCGTGTTCACAACGTCAGTTCGTGTTTGTTCGTATCATGACTCAAAATATTACAGGCGGTCCCTCTCATCGATGGACTTCCGGAATACAAAGTCCTCGATGACGAAGGCAGGCGTGCCGCGTTCGCAAAATTCATCAAGCGGCAAAAGGTGCGGTCACACTCGTGTATCAATAGTAGAGATACTTGACTGAAGCCGTTGTCCCTTCATTTGCAGGAACGGCTACGCGATATCTCGGAGGACGGCGGGTCAACCACGAGCCGAAAACGCAAAGAGGTGCCGCCGCACCGCGAACCGGAGCGCGAACGTGAGAAGGGCGCCGAGAAAGGCGGCGAGAAAGAACGGGACCGCGAACACCGAGACCGAGATCGCGACTATGATCGCGAACGAGGTGGCTCACGGTACCGCCATCACGGCCACGAAGAGACCGACACGTACCACCGTTCTACGAGAGACCATCCTCGCGAACGTGAGCGAGAGCGGGACTGGGATCGCGAGCACAGGGAGAAGGATCGGGATCGGCACGCTGGGTACAAAGGCACGACCAAACACCACAGGGAGCACGACCGCGAGGACAGGAGGAGACGGTCCAGAGAAGTAGCGTTTGACGAGAAACCAGAGGATCGAGCAGAAAAGGGATGTATATGTTCATATCGTATCTGTCGTTTGTCAGCTTACTGTTTTCCGATTTGCAGAGGCCGAGGTATGAGCGAGACGGCGATGCACCACCGAAGGAGGCGGAAGAACGACCCCCCGAGCGCGCACCCGCATCAGTTCGTGCAGAGACACCAGAAGAGGGAGAAATCTGATTTTTTTTATGGGTCTTATTCTGCTATGCGTGCTGCCTGAGATGTAATGCACGCCTCATTTCCTGAAAATGTGCATTCAACATGAAATACTACGATGGAGGTGACGACGACGATGGCTCTTGACTCAAACAAATGTCGATGGGACCGATTCTGAGGCGCGTGTAGGTCTGCTTGTGCTTGATCGTCCTCTCGTAACCCTTTCGACGCTTCTTCTTGAATATGTGCTCCATCCTGCCCTTTGTGTGCTCGACGACGGTAGCCTCGACGGAGACGGCATCGGGTGCGATGTCTGGGTTTCCGCGGAGGGTGTACTCGCGGGAGCCGATCTCGTGTATTTGGGAAAGGGAGAGGACGTCACCGACGTTCGCGTCGTTGAGGCGGGGGACGGTGAGGAGGTCGCGGGGGGAGAGGAGGTATTTTCTGCCTGCTATGGAGGCGATCACGTATTGGTTCGGCTGTGAGCGGATGAGCGCGAGGGCGGTCGCGGTCGAGGACGGGCTCGCGACGGGGCTCGCGTGGGTGTGTAGCGAGCGCACTGCTGCCCGCAGCGAGGACACTAGGAGCGAAGACGTGAGCGGGAGGGCAAGGGACGGAGGGGGAGAGAGGGGACGTACGGCGAGGGAGCATGCTGACTGCTGGAGCGTGTGTTGTGTGCGTACAGCGGAGTACATAAGCGGGCGTCGTCGGAAGAGATTCGATCTCCGCCCGAAGCTGAGCGTTGAAGTGTCGCGGACAGCCGGAAGCGCGCTCAGTCCACCTCCTCTCAGTCTTTCCGTTTTTTCCCCATCCCCCTCCCTCCCATGCACAGATTCGCCCTCAGAAACTCTGGCCGTGCCGCTGCGCTCGCCGCAACCGCAAAGGTCGGTCCCCTTTTGACGCTGTTTTTTCCCCTGTGATTTCCTCACGAATGCACCAAAATCAGAGCGCTCCTCGCGTCGCACCCTCGGTTGCACGCTCATATGCTACCGCGAAGGCTGGTACGTGCTCTTGTCCAGTTTCGTTCCCGTTTCTGCGCTCAAGTTTGGGTCCTGCCCTTGCGCTTACCCCGGCGACTGTCCCCCGACTTTGAACACTCATCCTCTATGACACGTCATTTCAGCTGCCTCGGAGGTTTCTTCCATCTTAGAGTCTCGGATAGCTGGCTCTTCCGTTGGCAGCGATATTGAGGAGACTGGTCGCGTCCTCAGTACGTTCTGTCAGATTGTCCCCTTCGCCTCCATTTTTTCATAATTCTTTACAGGCGTCGGTGACGGTATTGGACGCGTTTGGGGTCTCAAAGACGTGCAGGGTACGCTCGGTTTCTGCGCTGACTCCACAGGTCGTTCTAACGGACGCCTTTTGCTTCACCCTTGCAGCCGAAGAGATGGTGGAGTTTTCTTCCGGCGTCCGCGGCATGTGCTTGAACTTGGAAGCCGACAACGTTGGTGTCTCCATCTTCGGTAACGATCGTCTCATCAAGGAGGGCGATACTGTCAGGCGTACTGGCCAGATCGTCGACGTTCCTGTCGGCCCCAACCTCCTTGGCCGTGTCGTCGACGCCCTCGGTAATCCCATCGATGGCAAGGGCCCCATTGAGGCCGCTGAGCGTCGCCGTGCGTCCCTCAAGGCTCCCGGTATTCTCCCCCGTCGCTCCGTCAACCAGCCCATGATGACGGGTATCAAGCCTATCGACGCCATGGTGCCCATCGGCCGTGGCCAGCGTGAGCTTATCATTGGTGACCGTCAAACCGGCAAGACCGCCGTCGCCATCGACACCATTCTCAACCAGAAGCGGTGGAACGACGGTCAGGACGAGGACAAGAAGCTTTACTGTGTCTATGTTGCTATCGGCCAGAAGCGTTCCACCGTCGCTCAGCTCGTTCAGACTCTTGAGGAAAATGACGCGATGAAGTACACCATCATCGTTGCTGCGACCGCCTCGGAGGCCGCTCCCCTCCAGTACCTCGCTCCTTTCTCTGGGTGCGCCATGGGCGAGTGGTTCCGTGACAATGGCAAGCACGGTAAGCCTGTAGCTTGAAATGAAGTCACTGTACCTGCGGTTGAATACTTCAACAGCACTTATCATCTACGATGATTTGTCGAAGCAGGCCGTCGCTTACCGTCAGATGTCGCTCCTGCTCCGTCGTCCCCCCGGTCGTGAAGCTTACCCTGGTGATGTCTTCTACCTCCACTCTCGTCTCCTCGAGCGTGCTGCCAAGATGAGCGAGAAATTCGGTGGAGGTTCCCTCACTGCTCTGCCTATCATTGAGACCCAGGGCGGTGATGTGTCCGCTTACATCCCCACCAACGTGCGTTGTCATCCCCTCTGACATATTCATCTCTTGCTGACAGTCATCCTGCAGGTCATCTCCATCACTGACGGTCAGATCTTCTTGGAGGCCGAGCTCTTCTTCCGTGGTGTCCGTCCCGCTATCAATGTCGGTCTCTCGGTCTCCCGTGTCGGTTCCGCTGCGCAGACGTAAGATCTGCATTGGTGATTTTTCACGCGATGACGTCACTTAAGCTCGATGCGTCTACAGGAAGATCATGAAGAAGTTCGCCGGTTCGTTGAAGCTCTACCTTGCCCAGTACCGTGAGGTTGCTGCCTTCGCCCAATTCGGTTCCGATCTCGATGCCTCCACTCGGTTCCTGCTCGCTCGTGGTGCCCGTTTGACCGAGCTCCTCAGTGAGTTTTTTTTCATTTACTTTATGATGATATGTATGATCTTACAGTCTTCATTTCATAGAGCAAGGTCAGTACCAGCCCATGTCTATGGAAATCCAGGTCCCCATCATCTACGCTGGTGTCAACGGTCTCGTGAGTACTTCTGGCCCGTTGTCCAGTTACCACCGCTGAATCTCCGCGATCCCTATCAGCTTGACTCCATCCCTGTCGACAAGATCACCAAATGGGAAGCCGAGTTCCGTGAACACCTCACTGCCCAGCAGACCTCCCTCCTCGAGAAGATCGCCACTGGCAACGTCACCCCCGAGGTCGAGGCTCAGATCAAGAAGGTTGTCGAGGAGCACGTTGCGCAGTTTGCTTAGATGGTGTATTCTACCTCGCTTCGCTGCTGTGAGCCGTCGGAAGGTCGACGTCTTGACGTGCGATGACAGACACAAAATACATAACGTCTCTTTTTTCTTGTCTGCTCACTGCACTGGTGTGCGACGGTATGATGAAGCGCGAAGTCGAGGTATCAATGTGCGTCATTTGTAAATCAGGCTAGAGCGCACTCTAGATTGTCTTCTTTGGTCGGACTTCAGCATATCTCGAAATCGTCCCGTTCGCCCCAGAAGGGCGTAGACGTCCTTGAACACGACGTAGCCATGAGAAGGTGTTGTATGTGACCATGTTTCACACTATTGTGGCAAATTTGATGAAAGCGATCGGTCAAGGTGATCTCCGGCTGCGGCATCGAGGCAGAATGAGAAATGGTCCATGATACGAGCTTCGAGGCTCTACAATCCGAAAATCTATACAATCATTCATAAGTACATAGTAGCATATTTGTGCAGCAGGAAAGCACTGAATCTTCAAGGAAAGGAGAAAGCGATGGAGGCAGCGGCAAGAGTGCGATTTTCGAGGAGAGAGGAGGGCGAGGTGAAAGATAAAAGGTGAAAGACACCACGGGTTTGGGAGTTGCGATCCTTCCGCTATGCATATGAACACTCTAGTCCGTAAACTCGACGAGGAGAAAAGGAGGCAGCGCAGATTTGTAACGATACACGGATATAGCACGGGAGAAGAAAATGGAGCGCTAGGTTGATATGACGAGGAACGGGCGGGAAGGATCGCAGAAATTCAGGCCCGCTAGGTGTCCCCGTCTGACGTGACCGTCGAGTCGGGGTCGAACGTATTGGTGTCATCGTCCTCGGTAGAGTCTTCCTCTTCTTCGTGCTCGTCCATGGACTGCTTTAACTGCAGATATACAGATGGATACGATGTCAATGGTGCTGAGTGGACACTGTGAAATCTTGTGAAGATGAGGAGTCGCACCATTTCTAGGAGCTCATGGCACTCATTCAGATGGGCCATGACTATCCCTTGCCCCTCTGGCACCGACCCATCCACGCCAACAAACTTGCCATCCTTGCGCATCGAGTCGATCTGGTACAGCGCTAGCTGATACTATACACGCGGCGACAGTTATCAGTACATGTCTGTGTGAATGACCTATGCGCGCCTCTATGCGTGCATTGTAGCACGTACGCAGCGAAATGAAGTCACAGAGAGCGAACATGATGTAGACTAGTCAATGAGCCGAAACACAACACGCACAGGATACAAGTCTCGCGGGCTAAAGGGTCCACCGTATTTGAGGACTTCGTTCAAACATTTCTTGACGGTCGACAGCTTATTCGCCTGAACAATGAATTGTGAACAAAAAAAAGGGAGGGAGTCATCGACAGGACATACCACAGGCATAAGCTCTTCGGACACGGGTTCGCTAGACGAAAGGAGACGGTAGATGACACCGTAACATCGTCGAAGAAGGTAAAGCAAGACCTGTATACCTCATGAGTACATGTAATCAATTCAAACAGGTCACCCACATATTGCCCCGCGGGTTGATTTCCCTCAGAGTCCATGAATTTCCCATCGACCCGCATCTTGTCGATCTCTTGCAGACTAAGCGAATAGTTCCACAGGTCCGTCTCGCGGAGGCTCCAGCGGTGTGTCAACGCAAGACCTTCAAGCTCGGCGCGGAGATCGAGTAAGCGGTCGTGTATAGGCTTGAGCGAGGTAGCCACGTGTTTAGACTCCTCTTGTGCACGTATCTCCTGCGCAATGTCGAAGCACTCCTCTAAAAGTGAGGAGCAGATAGCCTGCGAAGCTGGGATCATGCCTCCGGGTCCGAGGAACTTGCCGTCAACGCGTTTACTACATACGGAACGGTTGTGGGCACCAAGACAAACATGAGTCACACGAGTGGGTTGATCGGCGTCATACAATGGGGAAAGGGGAAAGAAACAAGCGCCAAGAAAGGCACATGAGTGGTACATGCATACATGAAGTCAACAAACGTGTACTCAACGAGTCAATTTTTCGTAATTCCTCTTGAAGAGGTTTTAGTTCGGCCTTATGTGGTCCTTGCTTTGCGGCGAGGGCCACTAGCTTCCGCCGGATATTCACGAGTTTTTCATGTATCGGGATGAGTTCGACCGAGAGAATGGAAAGAGATTCGAGAAGGGATTGCAAGATGCTATCTGAATGGGACGGAGACAAAATGCACCGTAAGTTTGTGGAGAACGCAAACCGGGCAATGCCTTCCGGCCTATGCATACGGCATGGGAATCCGAAGACGCACAACATTCGTTGAGCTGCCGCTCGAGCAGCTTCGTCATAGCTTCGGGATGCTTGCCGCTTTCTGCGTCATGCTTTATAATGTTGCGTAGCTCGCCCAGGCGTCGGTGGAACGGTGCGAGGTCGGATTCGTTGTATATGGCCGACTCGTTCATATGCTCAAGTATTTGCTTCGAAAACAAACGGGTCAGCGGAGCACCGGAGAAGAGCATTGTGGCATGATGCGTGCTTGGACCGCTGCCAATGCTCCAGGGGGCTTCGGAAGGGTGCCCACGCCCTTCCTAAATCTATTTATGCCCTCGGGTGAAACATCGTGCGGAGTCACAGCAAGGGCCCGGGGCAAAATTGGAAGAGCGAGATACTCACCCGCATACTAGCCAGCTGAGAGTAAGTGGCGGGGGCCTCTTTGGTCTTCCCGATAGTCAGGAAGAATAGAGAGAGCAGATTGAAGATATCTGCGAGCGTCGTGTCCAAGCGGTTGTTGTGGGACGTATCATCGTCGCGTACGTCGTTCAACTTGGTGACTACAGGCATCAGAGGGTAAGAGAGTCAGCGAGACAGTGAGCAAGGAGGGGAGTCATTGCAAAGCCTAAGGGGCTGACCTTGCTTGATGGTCGCTTGGTACAAGCTGTTGACATCCGATGCTTTAATATAGTCCCCTCTGTCCTTCTTGAGTACCGTCAAGCGGTTTCGGATACTAAACGGCGATCGATGAGGGGCGCGTCGAGGAAACGACTCGGGGGGGCAAGCGATGCTTACTTGATGACCGCCTCAAGGATCGAAAGTTCTGCAAGGCGAACCGTCGAAGACCAAAATCAACCGATAAACCACACTACCCACCTTCCTGAGGCACAGGAGCTGTCATCCTGCGGTGAGTGTTGAAGATGAAGAGGTTGTCGGCAAACCGAGAAGAGCAAGACGAGAGGACGGACCCACAATACGAAATGGAATAATCACGTGGTCTTCTTAAAGATCAGGTTTCTCACGGCTACCACAGTGTTCGAGCTCCGCTTACACCGTACGACTCGAGTACTTCCGTAATAACCTACCTTTGCCCAAACCCCTTCCAACCTCATCCTCGTCCCCACCTTCCTTTCTTCTGCATCCATGGAGAAGATCAAAGAGGTTGGATTCTTCCTCCGTCTTTCGGATCTCTGATACCTGATCGATGTCGCAGAAACTCTCGTCTTTGCGCACCGAAGCCGACAATGCCGTGGCTCGCGCAGAGGACGCAGAAGCGAAGAATAAGAAGTTAGAGCAGGCGATCCTCGAGAAAGACCAAGAAATTGTGTCTTTGCAACACAAGCTAACCATTCTTGATGGCGAGCTTGAGAAGGCTGAGGCCAAGTTGAGCGAGGCGAAGATCTCCCAGGAGGAGGGCGAGCAGAGCAAGACCACGATGGAGAGTCTGCAACGAAAGATCCAGTTACTCGAGGAGGAGCTCGATGCTGAAGAGAAAAACGCGAAGGAGAAGGTAGAGAAGTGCGTGGCAGCGTACGATTGTGATCGGAGTTGACAATCTGATGACACTGCGACACCATGCAGGCTTCGACAGGTTGATGTCAAGGCAGAACATTTCGAACGGCAGTTACAGCGCGCTGAGCAGGAACGGGACCAGTGGGAGAAGAAATACGAGGTACGAGATTTGACCTTGCGTGCCCTCCCTCTACTGCATAACGCAACTTACCGATTCACCGTCCGCTATCGTGCTCACTAACATATATCATGCATCTTTTCAGGAAGCACAAGAGAAATACCGCACATCGAAAGCTGAGCTCGACGAACTTGTGCAGAACATGGAAGGTCTTTAGACTCATCGATATCCTCTATCTCGCTACCCTTTCCATCACCCATGTTATGCATTGTGATGTACGTTCCATTTTATGCTTGTGCTGCTCTGCTCTTGATTACACCCTGCATCATTTAACTCCTTACTAGCTCACATAATTCCTCCACCTTTTAGCGACGAACCGGAGGAATGAAGTAAATGAAAATTACCTGAATATGTCTAAAATATCCATCGAGCAAACAAGATCATTGACCATCTCGGCGCATCCTGTCATGCCGTAACCTGAAAGCGTGAATTATCCTGAACGTTTTCAAAACGTCAAATCAGACTATGGAGCAGGTAAGATATATCCCGAGTGGTGGTTATGAATCTGGCGTGCGTAGGTCCGGAAGGTACGGGTCAGAGATGAGGATGGTGTCTAATATCGTAGAAGATTTGAGCGAAAACTTTTAAAGATCGAAGGACGTTATATCCGGATCACACAAGATCATCGTTGGTTGCGTAGCCTAGAGATATGCCCGCGCCGAACGCCTCGCCATCTGTGAATTGACAAAAGAGCCCCTTGAGCACTTATACAGTGCAAGATGGAGTAGGACACACCTCCACAACTTTCCATCCGCCAGTCAACTCATCGTCTAGGCCCTCCTCCACCCTCGTGATGACGGCTGCATAATGACACTGCTCCACTTTGTTCTCTGCACCCACCACAATTTCTCGTGTCTTCGCATTCCTGAACAGCATCACCTCCTGCGTCGCGAACGTAACCACAAACACGGGGATATTGTTCTCTAGGATCTTGCCAGCGGACACGTCGACTTGGCGAATGTCCAGCACCTTCGAATCGGATATGAGCCCTTGGCGAAGGTACTGTTCCATTGTGGCCCAGAGCACATTATATGTCTGCATCAAAGAGTGCCCATGGTCAATCTTCTCGTCACGTGAAGAGACGCAACCGCAGATACATACCGCTTCACTACACCACGCTCCTAGAGATTCTCGATCTGCACTCAAAAACGCGTCAACAACCTCCGGCACAATGTATTCTCGTAGCTCTCTTTCGAATGATTCCATGCTGAATGTCGGGTCTAATGCCTTCATCATACGCATAACTTGAGCTGTCTCGTTCTCGTCGAACCATGACCCAATGGTCGACGTGACGGAGCGTAAAGATATAATTGCTGGGTTTTCCGACTCTTGATACGACTGATTGAGCTCGCCGAAATATCGCAGGATAGGATTCGTCTCTTTGAGCTTCTGCCATCGCTCCTGTCGAGGGGAGGAGGCGTGGAGGACAAGGGCTGAGCCTGCTCTACGTGATTTGTTCCACGTCAGCTGTGAGTTATGTATAGCGCGGACGATGTATTCTCTGAATGGTGGACGCACTCGGCATTTGCGGAGACACGCTGTTTCATCCGACCCTCCTTACCAGCTTTGGCGAGACGAAGTTGCCGCCTCTTCCGCCTCGCCTCCTTCTCCTCAAAGCCGGCATGTTTCGCAGTGCCCGAATCATCGAGCGCATCTATAACAGTGTCAGCAAGTACTTTGTACGCTGCTGTGTTTCGGATGGGCTCTGTTGTCGACGCGATGGTGGAGGAGACGGCCGCAGATGCCCGGGAAATCTGTGACGCGGACCGTCGACTCAACACGATAGCCTAAGTAAACAAGTCACATACCGCACGAGCAAGATCGCTTTCTTCCATAGACTTCAACGCCTCTCCAACGGCGTCTCCGACCTTGACACCACGCTTTCGCAAGTCCTCAGCTGCCGCACGCAACCGTGGGTTCTCTTTTATGCTCGACGTCAACTGTTTCAAATGAATGGGCATAAGACACGATTTTCTGTTGAAGCAGCAATGATAACAAACGCACCCGAGCCCGCTCATATGCCGCCTTCGCCTTCTTCATGGCCTCCGAGTCCTGGAACTTGTCCACATCACCCTGAAGCTGCTTTACGTTGTCCTGCAGCTCTCTATTCTTCCTCAATTCGTCCTTCAACACGTCCACAAACGTTTGAAAAGGCGATTTTGGAAGCTCGTTCTTCCTGTGTGCAGACGAATGGAACCCCTGGGAAGAAGACACAGACACAGTTGCGGAGGAGAGGGCAGAGTGTATCCGGAAAGGTGACGCATGGCCCAGGCGCTGTGCATGTGCGGCTGCGCGCAATGCAGAGGGAGCGGGGACGGCACGACGAAGGTTACGAGGGAGCATTTTTGAGATGTTTTTCAGAGACGTGGTCGACGACGACGAGGACAGAAGGATAGAGTCCAGCGAGATCTTCGAAAACATTCGGCATATCATGTGATCCCGATCCTCCCGTGATGCGAGGGCGTGACTTTGGGTTGCATCACCCGCTTGCTCAGTGGCTGACGCGGTCTCCACACGCACGAACAGGTCGCTTGATGAGCCTGTGCTGCCGAAATATATATAAGGCCTTTTCCAAGTCCCGCATCTGCACAAGAACACCCGGGTCTCCTCTCTCAGCCCGTTTAGTCTCCCTACATCCCAAATTCGTGATCTCCAGAAACATGGCCGACTCATCTCAGGTCAGATCAGATGCGGAATGGCGTGCAATCCTCTCTCCACAGCAGGCATGGACATCATATCGATCTATCAGTCATTCCGAAATCTGATTGCCAGCTATCTAGTTCCGTGTCCTCCGTGAGAAGGGGACTGAACCTGCGGGTACTGGCGAGTACGAGCACCTCAAAGATGAGGGTGTCTACTCGTGTGCGGGTTGCAACACCCCTCTGTACAAGAGCACGACCAAGTTTGACAGTGGTTGCGGCTGGCCAGCCTTTTTTGACGGTCTGTTCTTCCTGAAATCTCTCAGTGCCTTCTTTCCGACTCGGTGCTCTTTTTGCCTCGCCCTCTTGAAGCTATACCGGGCGCGGTATCTAGACACGAAGACCGCTCGTACGGTATGACCCGGATAGAAATTACCTGCACAGCCTGCGGCGGTCACCTCGGTCATGTCTTCAAGGGAGAAAGATACAATACCCCCAGTACGTCCGACCCCTTCCACAACCCTGGTATGCGTATATCTCACTATTTATTATCCCGCAGCCGACGAGCGTCACTGCGTCAATTCTATATCACTTAAATTCCACGAAGAGGAGGGTAAGAGTGCGTAGAGGGTTTTGAGATGCTCTGCAGTCGTGATCTGACATTTGCCTCGGGGAGTAGAAGCAGAGTCAAGTGTGCCTGTAAACAACGATCAACGCTGTATTTGTATGTGATTTGAACGTCGCTCAGAGTGTGCACCTTGATACCTCAGCAAAGCGCACTCCGACGCATATAAACAGAAGCTCTGAGTTTCATGCACTGCATAGAAAAAACTAGTCCTCCCCTTATCGTCCATCGGACCCGCCCCACTCCCGTCGATCATGGTCCTAACGTTGTATAGCATCCTCTTATTGCACGACGCCGCTTCAAGGGCTGTATGCTTACTTGACCATCCCAAATATAAAAGCGAATTGTCACTTCGTAGTTGAATTGACATCTTCAACTGTGCCCCAATCTCATGAAGCCTGGTTGGAAGACTGGTATAGTTCTCTTCATCACTCCTTCCGACCTTATTCCATCTTAACGCTTCGAACCGTTTGCCCCCAAGTTCACCGTTTCATCGGTGAGTAGATATCTTTGTAGATCGCATAAACAGACCATCCGATATATCTCTCAACGGTGATCCTGCGCTTGGATCTGCAGTCTGTACGTATGTTCTCGGGTGAAGCCCAGCTTCTCTGGAAATCTACGAAGGTTAATTGAAATATAAGATATTGTAGTACTTTTGCAACATGCAACTCAAAAAGCAAATCCATCTATGCAAGAGTGGGGGGATGAAAAGCCGCGAAAAGATCATGCAAATCAAACAACGTCTACGTCTAGAATCCTCGCGAAGGCGTCCTGACCCGATGCAACCTCACATCCGGCCCTCCTCGCGCGCATCCTTCCAGATGCCTTCAGTCGCAGCGCGTATACGCATGCCGATACTACTGACACTGTCGAGCGCCGGGCGCACGTCGAGCGAGAACACGGGGGATCCGTCGGAGAGCGGCGGAGCGCTGTAGTAGTCGATGACGTAGCGCACCTCCTCACCCGTCGAGGGTCGGCGGACGACCCAATCGTGTCGGTCGAATGGAGGTTCGTTGCTGGATTAACATGAGTTAAAAGTTGGCGAGGAGAGGAGAATTGAGGACGTACTTAAATCGCATAGGTAGCAGCCAGCCTGCGAAGAGCCAAAAGCGTGCTTTCGGGGAGAGCTCGCCTGGACGGCCCTTGAACTTGACGAGCTGCAGATCCTCACTCCTGATACACAGTTCAGCAATTGCAATGCATGCACACACGTGTGTACTGATATGTGCACCACTGACATGCGCCGTTGACACTCACTTGTTCACCTGATCCTCCCACCGCTTCACCTCGTCCCACGCCATCTCGTTCAAGAAGTTATGTATCTGCACCATAGTCTCGACATGCTCTTCGGGAGTCTCCCATCCCTTGCGCACGAGCGCGTTGTAAAACTGCTGAGGCGAGGGGTACTCCCAGCGACCGGCGGCGTCGCGGGGAATCGAGGAGGTCTCGCGCTCGGTCGGAAGGTCCATGGTTTGGGAAGGCGCAGGGGACTGTGAGAGCTTTGGGAGGTTGTTGCGCGGATCGAGCTCGTCGACGTGGATGGGACATTGAGCGGGAGCGGACACAGCCGTGGAAATGGGGGGTAAGTGTTGAACTGGGCAGCTTGCGCTTGAGGATGATGCAGACGGCGGTGGTGATGAGGCAGAGGCGTGGTCGATTGGACAGCGTGCGGGACCCGCTGTGTCTTTTGCAGCCGTGTGCGGGACTGGGCATGCGCCAGACTGCGAATTTGAGAAGCTGGATGCCGCCTGAGGGATAGATGTGGTTTGTCCCATGATGAAGTGTTGCAATGAGGAAGGAGGGCGTGGAAGGGTGCTCAACAAGTTTGAGCGGACTCTACAAGCGGCGACACTCAAAAATTCGGAGATCGGGGCTCTTCGGGTCTCTGCTCGGGCCGCCTCGGAACCTGCTCACTCTCCCACTGCACGTTCTTGCCACATCGCTGGCGCCGAGCGCTGGCACCAGCTGCATGATCGTGCTGTACCTGCCAACGTCTCAATGATTGAAGGTCGTGGCGAAGACCAACAACGCGTGCTCCTTTGCAACGCACCGACATTCATTGTCCTGGTATATGAATGTAGTGCCTCGTATCCACCGGACATTTTGTCACATCTTTTACAATCTCGAAGGATCCTCTTTCCTTTCTATCCAGGTGATCAGTAGATCATCTCAAGCCTACTTTCTCGCTCAATGATTTATTCAGGCAAGCCGCCCTGATCACCACTCCAGTAATGACACAGCCTATCCGAAATCACGCGCATCCCATCATTTTCTCCACGGCAAAAAGGCAAATGCGAACCACATTCTACCACATTTCTCTCACCCACCAGTCTTCTTCAGCCACGTTCTGCTCCATGCGTCCCTCGTTGCGTAGCCATCACCAGTCAGCGAACAGACATCCGATCCATTGTCATTTCTAAGAATTACAGCATACCACGCTATGCATTTACCAATGACGCTAACTCTCTTCTCTTATACAACCGCATCGATCTTACAGCAGGTCAGAGAACGGAAACTCCTCGCGCGTTGCAACTCGCAAAATCATGATCCCGTAGTGATCGCGCGTCCGATCATTTCTGCTCGTCCAGTATGTGTCACCGACGGCCACAAGCGCTGGACATGTGTTTTCCGCGAACGACGGTTTCTGTAGCCCTGGGATCTGAGATGCGACGCTCAATGCTCAGGGAGTTGCCTGATGCGCAAGGACAGCCCAATTTTTTGCAAGTCTGGTCTATTTACACATCCTCGTGCACTAACCGAGACCTCCGGTGGCGGGGCCGCGAGTGCTGTCTTCTTTCGCGTCTGCGCACGACCCGGTCATGTGAGCTCCAGGCAAGAACGTATGAAGTCATCCTCGACTAAGGATATCCACGCGAAGAGAAGTCACTTCTACCTCTCATCTAAGCGCCGTCGCGGTGGGAGTCTGTAGCCCATAGAAGGCCCCCAATGGACACGCCCCTCATATGACAACTTCGATGAGGCAGCTGGTTTGTCCTCGACGCTTTCAAGCACGCTATATGTGATGGAACCGATCTACTTTATCAGTTAGTTCTATCCCCGAGTATAGACGTGATGCCGAATCTGTAGCTCTTTCCCTCGCCTGCACCTCCAAAGACCCTCCAGCACATGAGTAATGCGCCTCGCTGTGTCTATTCACATCCAAACACGTTACTCTGTGCTATCCTGAGCTATCTAGAACGACAATGTGATGTCCCCATGTCTCGTTATGTGTTGGCTGCGAAAACGCAGATGCGCCTGACCCGTTGTCTTTTCCACAGGATCTCATCGACCGCTGGTCCCGCACTGCCAAGCCCACATAGGAACCGAGGAACCTTGTGCGCGGAAATCAGGGGGAGTCACGCTTTCCCCTGCAGCTCTCTGCAGTCTGTATAGTCTGTAGCCTAAAATAGTCCTATGGTCTCTTCAAATTAAGTTCTAGGAACACCTGACCCCATGACCACCCCGCAGAGAGCCCTCCGTTCTGGCTCGCCGCCACCAGCGGCCAACCTCCTGCAGTGCTTTAGCCTGGTTTGGGACAAAGAACCACACCTCGACCGAAGGGTGGCCCTGGACGCACGGCATGAATTTATAGATTTGAAGTTCGATCGCTGTGGTCTGGAGCTTTCGGTGCCCACACCCCTCCCGTTCTTCACACCATCCTGACTCGAGTACCTACCCCTCGTCTCCTTTCCCTCAACCCACCTTCTTTCACCCCAAGCCTGCAGCTCTAACGCTTCTCGACTGACAACCATCCGCCCAGTATATCATGGCCGCCGTCACGCACCTTCCACCCATGATTCATATCCGTGCCCCCGAAAAAGATGTCGACCTTGCTGAGCGCGCAGTTTAATCCGACTGGACTATATCATTGTTTAGAGCTGACGCCGCCTTCGTTCAATCTCATCGGCTCCTCTCGTGGAAGAAGAGAAACCCGTTTGGAAGACGTCCGGGATTTGCGACCAGTGCTTGCTCATCTCTCATTGTACGTCCGTTTGTCGTGTCGGCCGAATATCTCCATGTACATATCCCAAGTTCTGCTGGCCATCCATGACGAATTGTGATGCTGCTCGATATGCCCACCCTCACTATGTTCCGCACGGCTTCATTCTTCAATCCTAGGCCTCCTCTGGCCTCCTTTAACGTTATAACGGCAAGTGATGCAATCGGTGGATGGTCCGATGTCATTCATCTACATTCCATGGTTTGGCACCACTTGGCTCGCCCGCTCAACGTCAGTCAACGCCAGGTGTACGCGTACTTCACGCTCCCGTTTATGGACACCGCATCACCGTCCTGCTCTTCCTTTGATCCATCATAGTCGGCGCGCCGCAGCCCGCACGTCTGATACACTTTCGAGTCCCCACAACCTCTGCACCCGCCCTGCAACGTCAACGTCAGGCCCCGGCAACGATCGCGGGCGGCGGGCGCGCTTTCGACTTCCAGGCCATTCCCGCTCCGGCCGCCCCATACTCGCCCTATCTACCCAGTTTAGCCTTGTCCCATCCCGCCCTATCCTGCCCCGCTTATACCCGCTGCAGGACAAGCCAGCCTTGCAGCACCCCGCACTCCGCCCCACACCCAAGCCAAGTCATCGACCATCTCCCCACAGCCCCCCACCCGCACTCAACCAGGCTCGGCCGCACCTCCGCACCCCAATCAGCGATGATCTAGCCCACTCAATTAACCCCAAATCCAACCCCACCCACTCCGCAGCCCCGCATCCGCACCCCCGCCCTGCCCAACCACTGCCGCCGCGACCCTTCTTCCGATCCACGAAAAAAAAACCTGCCCCGCAGTTTTTTCCCCTCGCGCCCAGCCCACCGACGCGGCGGCATTTCAAATTGGGGCCGCGCATCGGCTCCGGACGATATTTACGCGCTGCATGTAGGATCGGGACCCTTGGCACCGCGCTGTTTCGAGCGCATACGTAAACGGTTTGCGTCGCGGAAAAAAAAAAAGTTGTTGGTGATCGAAGGCGGTCGACGTCTCAGTCGGCACGTCTCGTCGGGCCTCTGGACAGCGCTGGATGGTCTCGAGCGCAGGGAGAGAACGCTGATACTTTTCAGCGACTGCTCGACGTGTTTCATCGTGCGCGAGGATATCAGACTTTGCGCGCTTTCTCGGGGCCAGCGCGGATCATCATCTTGCCCGTTGTTTCTTGCTCTTTTCTCGTTGCCGTTTTCGCTTTTATTAGCTTGCAAGGCTACCAGGAAGAATTCAGATGACGGCGTTCGCGTTCGCAGTGAGATCCGCAAGCCGCGGCCCCCCCGCTTCAAGAGCGCCAGGGTAATCGATTTCGAGCTTGATGGTGATATCCTCCGGTGATGAACGCGTGCCGTCATCAATGCACGCTCTCGCACGCTCCTCCAGTCAAATACATAGCTACAATTCAAGTCTGAGGTCTACAAGCATGACGTCTATTCATGTATGTGGACGCGGGGACTGGAAGTCGAAGCGGCGAAGCACAGCACATGGCATCATGCATCAAATGCGGGGCACTGCGGGGCGTCGTGTGGGGGGCGTGCGGGGAAAGAGGGGGTTCGTTGGCGACGACACTGCGACGACATCCGGCTTCCGACTCGCTTTGGCTCCCTCGGGCTCTCTTCTCGCTGCGTGCAGCCTCTGAGAAGCTCCGAAGCCCGATCCCGCAGAACCCGTATGGTACTTACTTTTAGAAGCTCGCGGGAAGGCGCGTCGCAGTGCGGCTTCGAATAATAGCTGTACACCGGAATCGTTGCCAAACGCTGCGCGCGCACCTGACCATGAGCTCGATGAAGCAGCTTGAAAGCGGATGATACTTTCAGGGCATCTCAGGACCGCTGGCCTGACTCCTGAGAACCGCGACGCGGGAGGAACAAACGCGCTCGCCGCTGCTTGCCGGGGTCCGGCGATATCAATTCGGGAACAGTTGCAATCTGCGTACTCGCGTGTCTGTTTTCTACTCGAAGCGGTGCGGGGCAACAGACTGTCAGCTGTGTCTGCGCCTGCAGGACCGGACACTGATCGCAGCGTCCATCCGAATCGGATCCTCGAGAGACAAGACAAAGAAAATGCATATATATTCGTGAGTATGACGCAAAATTGAGGTACAACGTGCAGAAGAGGCTCAACACAGTATCGAACCCAGAGGCTCTGCAAGAGAACTGTGAATTGTATAGCAATCATGTCATGTTGCGCGGATGAGGAATCGAGGGAATGTTGGAGCGCGTGCCGGCCATTCCGAACGACGAGGCACGCACCGTTGAGGCGTCGAGCATGTGTTTGTCATGACGCGGAGGCTCTCGCAAAAACGTTCGAGAGGTGGTAGGTGGTGCAGAGCTGCTGGCAGCAAGAACGTCGGGGCGAGATGACCCGGATCCGGATCTGTTCCATTATGGAGGTGTCGGGAAGCGGGTGTAGCGAGCTCGGTTCGGAATTCGGAACGAACGCAGAGCGGGCCCTGACAGCTCAAGTCGAGGACAGGCGAGCAAGGGGGGTGTGAGACTGGTGCCGAGCGGACAGCAGCCTGCGGCAGGAATATGGATTGGAGGATGCGGAGATACGAGAGCTTAGAAGCGGAGGGGTACTGAGAGGCAAGGCGACTCCACTGAATCTGTAATACTCAATGTCTTGGGTGCCTCGGCCGAGAAACGAGGGGCACGCAGCGCAGTGATCGGCGGGCGACAGTATCAGATGGGGATCGATGGAAAAGTGAGTGTGCCTCTGGGGAAAGTGGGGAAAGGCGACGCTGGACTGCGGTAGGATATGCCAGAATTTTGTGAGGAGAGGGAGTGGGAGGAGTGCGGGAGGGAATGAGATGGGCAGGGAAGAGGAAAGTATTAGCCGGCGGGGAAGAGACGTTCTGCGCACAAGCAGGGCGGGCAGAAGGGCGGGGCGGGGATGAAACAGGCACGGGACTGACCCCACCGGGGCGAGCTCCGTAGATCCCGGGGTCCCCAGGGGAAGTTGACATCTGAGATCCCGTTTGGGGCAGAAATCAGACGAAGCATGTGCTGGGTTGCGCCGTGTCGTCGGTCGCGTCGTCGCTGGAGGGCGTCGCATAAAAGGCGGGCGTCGAGGTCCCTTCTCCCTCGTTCCAAACCTCCCCTCTTCCCAGCGGACCACGTTCACATCCTTCTCCTACCCACTCAATCAATAATGGCAGGCGGTCCCGTTGCCACCGGTGCAGGTATTGGCGCCAATGCCCCGAAGTCAAAGCTCTCGGGCATTCTCATGGTCTGTCCCTTCTGTCCCCCCTCTGTCCTTCCTTCGTCCTCACCCAACCCCCATCACAGACATCATTTGCCGCCTTTGGTGGTATCCTTTTCGGTTATGACACTGGTACTATCAGTGGTATTAAGGAGATGAAGGACTGGCTGCGCACCTTCGGTTCGCCAACCACTGACTTGGTCACCTACCCTAAGGGCTACTACATCACCTCCTCGCAAGAGTCCCTTGTTGTCTCCATCCTCTCTGCCGGTACCTTCTTTGGTCAGTTTATTTACTTATTTATTCCAATCTTATTCGATCTGACATTCACACTCGCTTAGGTGCTCTCCTTGGTGCCCCCGCCGCTGATTACCTCGGTCGTAAATGGGGTATCATCTTCTCCATGCTCGTCTTCTGTATCGGTGTCGCCATGCAGACTGCCGCAACCGGGATGGCTCTCTTCGTCGTCGGTCGTGTCTTCGCGGGTCTCGGTGTCGGCCTTGTCTCCACCCTCATCCCTATGTACCAGTCCGAGTGCTCGCCCAAATGGATTCGTGGAGCCGTCGTCTCAGCCTATCAATGGGCTATCACTATCGGCCTTCTGCTTGCCTCTGTTGTCAACAACGCGACTCAGAACCGTGACAACCACTCGGCTTACCGCATTCCCATCGCCATCCAGTTCGTTTGGGCTGCTGTCCTCGCGTTTGGCATGTTCTGGCTTCCTGAGGTACGTGTCTTAATTTAGAGGTCGGAGTACATTGTCTGACGGCCGTGTTTTAGTCTCCCCGTTGGTTGGTGAAGCGTGGTCGTGACGCGGATGCTGCCGTCGCGCTCTCTCGCCTCACATCTCTTTCGCAAGATGACCCAGAGCTCCAGGCGGAACTCAATGACATCCGTGCGAACTTGGAAGCCGAGACCGCCCTTGGCGAAAGCTCTTACCTCGACTGCTTCAAGTCTGGCCACAACAAGATCCTCTTCCGAACTATGACCGGCATTCTCATCCAAGGGTAAGTGTCCTCCTTTATATCGATGGGTTTTTCCTGACCTATTACATTACTATAGTTGGCAACAACTCACCGGTATTAACTTTATCTTCTACTACGGCACGACCTTCTTCACCAACTCCGGCATCCACGACCCCTTCCTCATCTCTGTTGCGACCAACATCGTCAACGTGTTCATGACCCTTCCCGGCATGTGGGGTGTTGAGCGTTTCGGTCGCCGCCGTTTGCTCCTGGTCGGCGCTGTCGGCATGTGCATCTGCGAGTACCTTGTGGCTATTATCGGTGTCACCATCTCCGTTCAGAACCAGGCCGGCCAGAAGGCACTTATTGCTCTTGTCTGTATCTACATTGCTTTCTTCGCCTCAACCTGGGGTCCCATTGCTTGGGTTGTCACCGGCGAGATCTTCCCGCTCAATATCCGCGCTAAAGCCATGTCCATGTCCACCGCGTCCAACTGGCTCTGGAACTTTGGTATCGGCTATGCCAGTGCGTGTCACGTGTACTTCTTTATCTCTGGCGATGCTGATTGTCTTTGCTTTTCATCAGCGCCCTACCTCGTCAACTCTGGTGCAGGCAACGCAAACCTCGGTGTCAAGGTGTTCTTCATTTGGGGAACGACTTGCTTCTGCTGCATCATCTTCACCTACTTCTGCATTCCTGAGGTATATGCTTTCCTGTTACTCTGTCGCTCTTCTGTCTGTCTGACAGAAATTCTTTTCAGACAAGGGGCCTCTCCCTCGAGCAGGTCGACATCCTCTACCAGAACACGACGCCTATTCGCTCTGTTGAGTACCGTCGCCGCCTCGTCGCCGAGAACGTGCATGCCTCGGATCCCGAGGCGATCGCCAAGGTGTCTTCGCGTGTCGACCACGACGCGCACAGCATCGAGAAGGTGTAATTGCCGTGCTATTCGGATTATTATTTGAACTTTGTAGTCGAAAAGGAGCATGCCCCGCGCCGCATGATGTTTTTTAGTTTCTGTTTTTTCCACGCTCTTCCACGCATACCCAGGCATACCCGCTGGGGCTGAACGCGTAATTATCTCTTCGATCTTCTTGGGGTGATCATATGGGTGTTTACGGGCACGGTTTTCTTTTTGCGACGCGATGCGGAGGGCGACGAGGCTCCGATTGTAATACGACTTCTTCACGATGCACCACGCACGCTCATGTACAACTAGCACTTCTCCTCTACTACGATTCACGCATTAATGCACACTCAATTCATGTCTACGAACTCCGTTGGTGTGGTGTGATGGACGGGCAAGCGCAAACCACCTAGCAACATAGTCAAGGCGCATGCCTCGAAGCTTCTTTGACGTTTGCCTGTCTGGTCATTGACATCACTCACTGCAGTACAACAATAATCACCGCTCGCATCAAACTCTATAAGTATCGGTCCACACCTATAGCGAATACCACGTGTACCGCAAGTACTAGAAGTGCACCGAGCCTTTGCACTGTTCGCATTCACTACTTAGGAAATCCTTCGAATTCTAACATGTCACTTTGCGCCGGCACACTTAGAAGAAGCCGTAGGCTCGGACGAGAATAGGTGACCCAGATCCATCTCCGACGCATACCATTCTGGAATCGGTGACTCTAGACTGTCACTTGGTTTGGGGAGAAGGGCGGACCCCGGTGCACAGTGCGGAAGCATTTGGCCAGGCCTGGTTTGCTGGCTTGCGCGAAGCGCTCGAAGCACCAGGCTTGAAAGGGGGGTAATCTGGGGTGATGCATTCAGGGAATGACGCATGTGTGCTTCAGCAGTGCAGCTTTGCTCTCACGGTGCAGGGCGTATATGACCGGCATCATTCTGCGACAGCTCAAGAACGGCGAGCCGATTGAGTTCTGAGGACCTGAATGCTTGATCAAGTTAGCAGAGGCTTTCTCCCGCTCGATGACAAGGATGTTCTTAAGGCCGGACAACGTCCATGCATCAGCTTCTGTGATATTGGACGGGGTGGTGCGGGATGAAACCGACGTGAGGAGTTGAGAAGTTTTTATGTTAGACTTAGCGATGCCCATTCCTCTGGTACGGCATGCTCCTAAATCCACCGTGGCAAGTTGTACATCTCGAAGAGCCTATCGCATCACTATCCCATATCCTTGAGAAGATGGCCGCTGCAAAAACGTAAGAGATACACATACAGTAACTTACAACAAACGTGTTGATCTTCAACAAGGTCCATCAAGTCCGATGACACCCCCACCATTCCAGCAACAAGATGACGTGACCGTGTGCATATCGAGGCACCTAGGCGCCGACGATAGCCTCGAGCAGCACCTTTATCCCCCAGGCACCTGGGTCTGGTACGCGCTCGCTCTTCAGGCGATCCCCCTCGACGTACGCGCTCCGGCCCGCCTTGGCCTCGACGTCGCGTGTATTCTCGGCTGCTTTAGCCGCGCGAGCAACTGCCCCACGGAGATCATCTTTGTTTCATAGATCAAGATGGACGGTACGAGGCCGTGCGCGGTCAGGTCAAGTTTGATACGAAGACATGAGCAAGGGGGAGGGGCAGCGCATTCAAGCGCAATGCATGCGTATGCATGATCCGTAGACAAAGGAAGGAAAAGGGGTGGCTTGATCCGACATGAAAGAAAAGCGACGCTTACTGGGATGACTGGACAGTGCGTCGACGAAAGCCGCGAGAGGATCGATGAGCGTGCGCGAGGGCGGTCGCGCGCGGGTGTAGGTGTACAGGCTGCGCAGCGCGGACGCGAGCGCCTGAGCCCACACCTCCTGAGTGACCACGTCCGACATGCCTGTAGCTGCGGCGAATTGAAGGCCTTGCGCGAGCGCGGAGAAAAATATCCTGCGGAGGATACGCACGCCCAGGATCAAACACTCCAGAGTCTGAAGAGTGTGAGGAATACGAGGTAACATACGAGTAGAGCGCGCCACTCGTCCCGCCCATTTTATCCGCGGCGACATTGGAGACCGTGAGTATGGTGCCGATGATGTCCACACCCCCCGCATTCCCTTCCTTCAACTCCTGAAGCACGGCTGCAGATACCACAAGATACCATCAATCATTAGTCGCGTTCTCAAAAGCAACAGCTTTTCACCGAAATAGGGAAGAGACGATCACCGGTTGCCCCCGCCTGCAAAGTCAAGCCACAGTCCCCATCTCCTGCGATACTGTCCATTCTGGTGATCTCCGGCTCCGCGGCATTCAATGCTCGACATACACGCTCTATAGCAGCATCAAATGCCCCAGGATCCGCGGCGCGCAATTTTGCCTTGCCCTCCAACTCTCTTGTGGCTACATCTGCACGGGGAGCCTCTTGGGCTGCAATGATGGGCGGGGGCGGTTGACCTGAGGACCACTTCCATCCAGGCGCGCTGGTCGGCGTATCGAGGAGGTCGAGGAAGAGCTGAGTGGAGATGGTGCCAGGGCTGGATGTGGTAGGGAGCAGGAGAAGAGTGATCGAGAAGCCTAGCATGTTCAGGCTGGTCTGAGAGTCCACGGGGGATTTGAATACAGTAGTGTAACGATAGAAAGGGTTGCAGAAATGCATACCATGAAGCTGCCGCTCAGCACCCTGAGAACCTTGATTTGTCTCTCAACAAGACTGGTTTGTACTTCACGCACTATACTGCCAAGCTCTAGTTCACTGACCCCACCGGGATTATTTAGCATGAGCACGACCTCATCACCTTCGCCCCTAAGTGGGAGGAACGAGCGCTCGGGGTCCGATGTTGAGAGAAGAGGGTCGAGGAGCTGCTGAACGAGGTCATGAAGCGATGGGATGGGCGATACGCGTCTGTTTCCCGACTCGTTGTGGATTCCCAAACCGATTTCGATTTCGCCTTCCTTCATCTGCGATTCTGCCACGGCCGTACCGGGGACCTGATAAATAATCAGATTAATAAAAAGATCTAAATGTAAAGCGTTGATGAAGGGAACATGAAAGGCGAAGAAATAGCTCGAGGAAGAAAGAAATTTCAGTATCCGGGATGAAGGAAAAGATGCTCACATGGCAGTGATCTAGTCCTACACCGATTGTAGCAAGGTTGTTCGCCACCCACTCGGCTGTTTTGTAAACTTTTTCGAACTCGCCTCCTAAACTAGCGAGTGCACCGGCGATCTTGTATACCAAGACAGTGCCCGCAAGACCCCTAGAAAGTAGGCGAATCAGCCGCTAGAATGACAACTCACTTGTCACGCATTTGGGGAATAAGCAGGACCTAGGCAACGCACATTGATAAGAGATGGACGGTCGACTTACCTGCGCCCCACGATACTGCCTTGGGTCCTTCCTACAGCGACGTCATCCCCAACGACAATGAGTTTGACGCGATCTGCTTTCTCCGGATGAAGGGCGGCATATTGTTCTTTTGCAAGGCCAAAGTTCAATACATCACCAGTGTAATTCCTTTACCCGTTCCGTGAGACAGACAATAAAATTCCAAGGTATGTCGATATACTTTACGATGATGAGCGTGCTTAAATTCTATTGTCAGGTCGACTGTTTCGCACTAAAGGACAGGGCGTAACTCCAGGGATCATGCTCACCCCTTCTCGTTGTCCACAAGGTCGATGGCCCCCCTCACCTGACTAGAGCCAGGTGATGCAAATACATTCCCACACACCGCAGCTGACATGAAGCGGGAAGGAATGTCTGAGAACCTGTACTATAACAGTCATGGTCTAGACGCACCTGTCAACATGCCCTCCCCTGTGTATTGGAACCACATCTAAGAATTGTTAGAAGTTAGCCCATCAGCACTGTACTTACGATACGGTATTTTCCGGATTTCGTTACTTATGTGACCGTACCGTTACCGTGACACCTCAGCGTCTTCTGTTCATACGCTGAGGTGAGTATCCTGCGCGCTCTGGTAGCCTTATTGTATCCTAACGTATCATCCTAGGATTATCGTGCAGGTACATAAATACATACACAGCGTCTTCTGTTCATACGCTGAGGATTATCGTGCAGACTTCTGACAGGTTATGGGCCCTGCATTTGCCTAACGAATCCCCAGAAGCACGCTCACTGATCTTACAAGATCTTCCCACATCGAAGCTGATCCAAGATGGCCACAACTACGAACTCAGTCATCCCCATCGAGCCAAAGTTGAAGGACCGAAAGAGTTACGGCCTTTGGGCTTTTAAGATGGAGAGAGTACTAGAGGCACGCGGAATTTGGAACGTCGTTGGTGGCGATACCGTCACGACGCCATCTACCGACGACCCAGCCTTACCATCGTGGAAGGAGAGAGATGCGAAGGCGAGGGCGCAGATCGCTCTCTACGTCGAGGATGCACTGGTAATTTCAATCATGAAGGCAAAGTCGGCGCACTCGATGTGGGAGATTCTCCGCACGCTCTTCGCCGAGCAGAATTCCCTCAATCAGTCACTGGTCGAATCACAGTTCTACTCAGTCTGTATGTCCCCCGGCCAGGACGTGAAGCTCCACCTGGACCTACTACAGGACCTCTACAACGAAGCCGTCGCCGTCGGCTCCCCACTCGAGGACAAAATCCTCATCCACCGGATTATCACCTCCCTTACCTCCGATTACGACTCCCTCATCAGTTCCATCACCGACACGTCCAAGGTCACGTCCGAGCAATTGATCGCTCGTATCATGCTGGAAGACCAACGCCGCCGAGTCCGCGATGGCACCGAAGCAAACAGTGGCAACGTCGCCCTGCGGATGGGCGATAACGTACGTGGAAGAGGGAGAGACAGGGGAAAAGGATACGGAAAGCATCGCGGCGGGGGCCGAGGCAAAAGTAAAGGCGGCAGCAGCGGGAGACAAGTCGAGTGCTACAACTGCCACCAGCTAGGGCATTACGCACGCGACTGCCCCACAGGCAGCAGTAGGGGAAGACCTGTAAACAAAGACCAGTCAAATCTAGCGAGCGAGCGCGAAGCGTCGCTCTTTAACTTCTCTTCGCCGCCCGAACAAGCCCTCACGACGAACGCCAAGCCAAACACCTGGGTCGTTGACTCGGGATCATCATCCCATGTTGCAAAGCGGGAGGAGATGTTCGCCGAATACTCGCCAGGTGAGCGCACGATTGAAACGGCCAAGAAGGGCCACACAATGCGCGCCGCCGGCACAGGCTCCGTCACCATTTCGACCGGGCAAGCCGGCAAGCGGGTAGACTCGGTGCGGCTGCGTAATGTGCTGCACACGCCCGACGCGACAGAGAATCTACTTAGCATGAGCAAGCTCGACCGCGCCGGGGGATCAGCTGTTTTCGGAGGGGGCAAAGTCGTCCTGCTGAACAAGGATCACAAACGAATCGGATCCGGGTCTCTCGTCGGAAGTCTCTATTACCTGGATACGATCGGCCGCCCAACGACAAACGATCAGCCTCCTACACCACCACCCATCACCCCCGAGACCGCTTTCGCCGCCACCTCACTAACGCGAGCCTTATGGCACCGGCGTTACGGCCACCTAGGGCAAGGGAACGTGGACCTTGTCATTTCGAAGGGTCTCGTCGACGGGATCAAGCTCACATCAAATGAAAAGGCGCCGACGTGTGAGGACTGCGTCTACGGAAAGCAACACCGTAAGCCTTTCCCGAAGCAGGCAGACCACCGGGCAAACAACTTACTGGAATTGGTCCACACGGACGTATGTGGCCCAATGGACAAGAACGGGATCGGGGGCGAGCGGTACTTTGTCACCTTTACCGACGACAAGGCCCGTTTCTCCACCGAATACCGCATGCGGCAGAAGAGCGAGGTGCTCGACCGCATGAAGCAGTTTAAGGCCATGGCGGAGAAGCAGACCGGCCAGCCGTGGAAACGCATCCGGTGCGACAACGGCACGGAGTACCTCAACAAAGAGGCTCTTGACTGGTTGAAAGCAGCGGGCATCGCCTTGGAGACGACGGCGCCATACACCCCGTCACAGAACGGCGTCGCGGAACGCCTGAACAAAACGATCGTGGAACGCGGCCGCGCAATGATGCACGAAACCGGCCTTCCACGATTCCTGTGGCCGGAGGTGGTGTCAACATCGACCTATTTAAAGAACCTCGGCCCGACCGTCGCACTCGAGGGCAAGACGCCCCACGAGGTATGGACCGGCCGGAAACCGAACGTCAAACACCTTCGCGCATTTGGCTGCAAGGCGCTCGTGAAGATACCTGACGAAAAGCGCCGCAAGTGGGACGTCAAGTCAACCGAGTGCGTGCTGATAGGGTACTACAGTGACGCAGCCTACCGTTGCTACGAGCCGCGGACCCACAGGATCGTGAAGTCGCGCGACGTCGTCTTCTTGGAGGACGACTTGCCGCTGGCGCCGCGGAAGCTGCCCGTGGCCGAGAGGGGGGAGAACGACTTCCATGTCGCCCAGGAGCCGCCCACGGACGCTCCCCCACCTCCCAAAGCGAGCCCTGACAACCCTAAAACGAAGTCGCCATCAGCCCAACAACCACCATCACCCGTCCATCCTCCCGACCACCCACCTTCAGAGGGGGCACCAGGAACGCTGAAAACGCGCCCAGGAGCCGCCCAGCAAGCGCCGCCCGAGCCGCCTGAGCTCAGAACGAGCACACAAACAACGGCACCCGCCCAGTTCACTCTGAGAAGGAGTGAAAGGGCACGAGAGCCCTCATCATTGAGGAAAGCCGCAGACCTGCAGGAGGCGACCGAGCGAGCTCGCAAAGACGCGAATAGAGAGGCGAGGGAGCGACGGAAGGACCGGGAAAAGAAACGAGACGAGGCAGCGCGCGACGAGAGGGAGGAGGCAGAGGCAGAGGAAGACGAGGCAGCTGTCGAGCGCTCGTTGTTCACAGCGGCCGTCGAGGCAGCGCTGTTGACGGCGGGTGAGGAGCCCCGCAGCTACCAGGAAGCCATCCGAAGCGCAGAGCGCGACGACTGGCAGAGGGCGATGGAGGAGGAGTACGACGCCTTGTTGAAGAACAAGACGTGGGAACTCGTCGAGCCGGCGAAAGGCCGCAAGCCGATTGGCTCGAAGTGGACCTACAAGGCCAAACAAGACGGGCGCTTCAAAGCCCGACTCGTCGCCCAGGGTTTCACGCAACGCCCCGGCGTCGATTTCCACGATACTCACTCCCCAGTCGCTCGTTTCGAGTCATTTCGACTTGTTTTCTCACTTGCTGCCAAGGAGAACTGGCTCCTCGAGCAGATTGATGTCAAATCCGCCTACCTTAACGGGAAACTCGACGAAGAGATATTCATGAGGCAACCCGAAGGTTTCCAGGTCCTCGGGAAAGAGGACTGGCTGCTCCGCTTGCTCAAATCTCTCTACGGCCTAAAGCAATCTGGTCGAATCTGGAACAGGATGCTTAATGCCGAGCTCCTGAAGCTCGGATTCACCCGCTGCCGCTCAGACTCCTGCGTCTACCTCCGGGTTTCAAACAAAGGCCGTACCATCATCGTCATTCACGTCGACGACATGATCCTGGCTGCGAGCACAAAGAGGGCGATGACGGAACTCAAGGAAGACTTCCGCGGGCTCCCATTCGAGACTACGGAACTGGGGGAACCGCGCACACTGCTCGGTATGACAGTCTTCCGGAACCGAGACAAGGGCATCATCTCGCTCTCGCAGACGCACTACCTCCATAACGTCCTGGAGCGTTTCGCGATGATGGACTGCAAGCCCATCTCGACGCCCATGGACCCTAGCACCCACTTGTCAAACGAGCAGTCACCCCGGCTCTACTCCGCGGAATGGGAAGAGATGCGGAAATATCCGTACGCCGCCCTGGTGGGGGCGTTGATGTACGCGGCGCTCGCTACGCGCCCCGACCTTGCCTACACGGTCAACACTCTGGCACAGTACATGTCAAACCCCGGAATGGAACACTGGCACGCCGCAAAACGTGTCCTGCGGTACGTGAAGGGGACGTTGGACTTAGCTCTGACATATGGGGGAGACGAGAACGACTGGATCCCCGTTGGCTACACGGACGCCGATTTCGCAGAGAGCCGAGATAACCGCCGCTCGATCTCCGGATACGCTTTCTTCCTTGCCGGAGCAGCGATTTCTTGGAGCTCGAAGAAACAACCTACCGTCGCTTACGCGACCGCCGAGGCAGAATACATTGCCATCTCGCACGCCACAAAAGAGGCACTTTGGCTTCGCTCACTGCTCTCGGAACTCGGATTTCCCCAGTCTTCCCCCACCCTTATCCGCTGCGACAACCAGGCTAGTATAGCCATGTCGAAGGACCATGTCTACCACGCTCGAACGAAGCACATTGACATCAAGTACCACATCATCCGAGAGAGGGTCGAGATGGGGGAAATCCGTCTGGAATATGTGCGGATGGACGAGAACGTGGCGGACGTTTTGACGAAGGGTTTAGCAAAAGGAAAGCACGCCTCATTCTCCACTAATCTAGGCCTACTGCCGGGCTAAGGGGGAATGTTAGAAGTTAGCCCATCAGCACTGTACTTACGATACGGTATTTTCCGGATTTCGTTACTTATGTGACCGTACCGTTACCGTGACACCTCAGCGTCTTCTGTTCATACGCTGAGGTGAGTATTCTGCGCGCTCTGGTAGCCTTATTGTATCCTAACGTATCATCCTAGGATTATCGTGCAGGTACATAAATACATACACAGCGTCTTCTGTTCATACGCTGAGGATTATCGTGCAGACTTCTGACAAGAATGCAGCGTCCGGAAGAGAGGTATCAGCTCACCGACAAAACCTGAGTGTGCGGGTTCATGCCCCGATCCTCCACCACATATCAAAGCAACCTTTGACTGATTGAGCTCTTTTAGATAGATGACTACAGGCGAACTCCTCTACAGTGAGACTTGGGCCCCCAATACACGGATGGTGACGCACCTTTGTTGGTGGTGTCGAGCGCAACACTTGGGTTGATCACACACAAGCCCTGAAGGGACTCGAGAACAAGATGAGAAGGATTGTTGAAGAAGTGTTTGGCTGTGACAAATGATCATCATCAACTGGGCCGTGGGATGGTTTCTGACTGACGTACTTTGTATGCCCATGGCGAGAGAGGAATGGGAGGAGCCACCAAATGCGAATAGTCTCCTATATATATGGCGGCCTGGATAACTAGCGCTCGGAGGTTCGGGACGCGCTTGTGTCAGATGAGCAGGAGTGTAGCCCACGTGACCCATTCGCGTGCGAGCAGGACTTTCGGATAGTCTGTGTTTATGGGGCTGAGCACGGGCACAGGTGGGACTGTGCTGAGTCGAGACAGTTCTAACGGGGCGCTAAGCTTGAGGCTTGCGTTCGTGTCGAAGATGATGTCGGTCAGACAGGATCTATGAACGGCGTATGTGCCGGATCCAACGGTAGTGGTCACAAGAGCGCACATTGAGCGCATCTGATGGCAATCATGATACAAGTGAAAAGGTGCCGTCACTCGCAGACGACATCGCACTGCGGGACATGCGATGATTCCCTTGTGCGTTCTGAGGTCATCAAGAGTCAAGAGAAGGGAGCAGTGTGGGAGCGAGCTGCCTAAACGGGCGTACAAGGGCAAGCGGGGACGCGTCGATTTGAGAAGGCCAGCCACCGCAAAAGTTATGCTATGAACGGATCGTACATGAATCTACCCTCCACCCAACCTCCCCCGACGTTGACTGCCAAAGACCCTGCAAGCCGCAAGCGACAACGATCTTCGTCCATGGAATCTGTTTCTTCGTCGCCAAAACGCTCTGCCTCCGAGGATCCCGCCGGCACGCTGACTGCAACAGACAGCGCCCTCACGCGCTCCCCGCGCGCCCAGTCTCAGGACATCTCCCACCTCTCGTTATCCGATCCATCATCCAATGACATCGACGCATACATGGCCTCCCAGGGCGAGGATCATATCGAGCAGACCGTCATTTTCGATCACACTCCCTCTCCTGCTGCCGAGCACGTGCTGCCTTCAGATCCCCATCGTTCTCCCGCCGAAAGGGGGGCTTTCATAGACACAGCTCGCAAGCGTCCTCTCCGTGAGGGTGATACCTGGTATGTTGTCTCCCAGAGCTGGTTCAAGCGGTGGCGAAGAGCCCTGTCAGGCATGGACTCGAAAGAAGGTGGCGTCCTGCTCGAAAAGGACGTCGGCCCGGTGGACAATGCCACCATTATCACCAACCAGGGTAGCCTGATGCTCACGGTTGAAGAGGGAATCGACTATCAACTTGTACCGGAGGATGCTTGGGCTCTCTTGGTACGATGGTGAGTACTTTTCTTTTGCCACACTTCTGATTCTCATCCGCGGTGAACCTTGCCCCCAGGTACGGTCAACCATCTCATCCACTCCCTCGCAAAGCTATTGCGCGTGGCATACATCACCAGCTGGCCTTGGAATTGCACCCGCCTCGTCTCAGAGTTTTCCGTGTCACAGACGATCCGCAGTGCTCGACACCACTTGCCACCCGCGATAAAACCTTTATTTACGCGTCCAGCGCAATGCAAATCAAATACCTTCTTAAAAACCTCGCAGACGCCGTTGAACCTAACTCGACGGAGGAATATCGCGTGTGGAAAGTCGATCCTGAGGACAAGGAGGGGTCTGAGTTCCCGTCGGGCGCGATCATCCAAAACCTCCGCGACGAAGCCGAAGTCCGCTTCGAAATTCTCAAATCAAGCGACCGCCTGCTCGAGGACGAGCTCATTCAGAACGAAGAAGCGTTTGCGGTCGAATTTGTGAAAAACGGCAAATGGCTGATCAGCCCGCCTACTAACAGACCATCTGCCGCAGAAAATGCAGTTCTCAGCCACGTTCCCCCGCCTCTTTTTAGCCAGGAAACTAGCTTTTTCAATCGCATGGGCCAGTCTTCTACTTCAGAAACAGCTTCTACTTCATCTTTCGCGTCCACGATGCTGAGTGGTGTCTCAACCGCTCAGGGGATGTCTGTGCCCTCGACATTGGCGAAACCCGTGTCGACGGTTGCTTTCCCCTTAAATCGGAGAAAGCAACAATCGCGGGAGCCCGGCACATTGGGCCTCGGGAACATGTAAGTTGCCGCAGACATGGCACTCACTCGCACTCATCGTCCTTTACAGGGGGAATACTTGCTTCATGAATTCCGCTTTACAATGTCTGGCTCATACAAAGGAGCTAATGGACTACTTCCTGAGTGAGTTTTGACTCTGCACTTCTCTTGCATGGGTTTAACGTGCAACGTTGTCTCTTCAGCGGGTGTTTATAAGGATGAACTCAACCCAGACAACCCCCTGGGTATGAATGGCGAGATTGCTGAGTCGTTCGGTGCACTTCTAGAGCGCATTTGGTCGACCTCTTCAGTCGCCAATTCGTATTCTCCGCGCGAGTTCAAGTCTGTATTGCAGCGATTCGCGCCCCAGTTTTCTGGGTACCAACAACACGACTCTCAGGAGCTAGTTGCTTTCTTACTCGATGGCCTGCACGAGGACCTGAACCGCGTTATAAAGAAGCCCTATGTTGAGAAGCCTGACTGGGAAGGCGGAGGAGATGTCGACCTTGTGAAACTCGCTCGACAAAGTTGGGAGGGCTACATGAAGAGGAACGACAGTGTTATTGTAGATTTATTCCAAGGTCAATATAAGAGTACACTGATCTGTCCAGAGTGCGAGAAGGTAAGCCAAGTCTATGTTTCGCGACGTGACTGATTGCCGATTCTGACTTGGATCTAGGTTTCGATCACCTTTGACCCGTTCATGTATCTCACGCTTCCGCTGCCAGTGCAGAAGAAGTGGAGACACGCTATCCATTACATCCCTTGGGACATTGAAAAACCCCATGTCAAGGTTCCTGTTGAGATAAACCGCGATGCGTCTTTCAAAGATCTACGTCATCTTTTGGGCCGTTGGATGGGATCCAACCCTGACAACGTGCGACTGCCATTCCTTCGTCCACATTGTGCGGGCAATCACGCTGACTTGTCTCATAGCTGCTAACCCTCGAAACATTTTCCCATCGATTCTACAAGAACCTCGACGACTCGCTGCTGTGCGGGGAGATGGCGGAGGGCGATATCATCGTTTGCTACGAGTTGCCTTGCCATGCACAACAGTCACGCACGTACGGTGCAAAGAAGACAGATAATGACCCATTCATCATCCCTATCTTCCTCTCCGACGGATCCGCCGCGCGACAACTGACCTATAATCGCAACAATAACAGCCTCTTTGGACATCCGTTTGTCGTGGCAGTAAGCCAGGAAGACGCACGCAGTGTCGGGCGGATGCACGAGATTGTGAACGAGCAGCTGCAGCGCTGGACGAAGCTTGCACGAGACTTGTGGTCATGGGAAGCTCCCACCAGCGACATGGAGGAGGTCCCGATCCCACACGTCGCGGACTCCATCACAGAAATCGGCGAGAATGGCGAGGTTGTGACGCTCGAGTCTGCACCAGATGAAGGCGACATCTCGGACGAGAAGGGCCTTGTGCTGCAAGATGACGACGAGATGATGGAAGACGGCGAAGAGCGCGAGGAGCCACATCGGGTCGGTCCGAAGCAGAATGTCTTCAACCTAAACTTGCAGGTGAACTACAAAGACTTCGGCGCCGGATACTCTGGATACGGTGCCAACAGCCAAAGGTTTGAATCTTGGGACAGCCGTCGGCAAAACGGGGAAGGCGAGCACCCGATCCTGCTTCGACAGGATGACGCTTTCTTCGTCGAATTTGACGAGAACATGAAAGCGTACTTTTTCGGCGAGACATCGCGCTTTGAAAATGCGTTGTTCAATACTTGGGAAACATACACGCATCCCGAGTATCTTGAAGCGATGAAGCAGTCTTCAAGCAAGTCCGAACAGGGCATTTCATTGCAGGATTGTCTGGATGAGTTTACAAAGGAGGAGGAGCTTGGCGAAGAAGACCCATGGTATTGCCCCCGTTGCAAGAAGCATCAGCAGGCGACAAAGAAGTTCGATCTTTGGAACATACCGGACGTACTCGTCGTCCATCTCAAACGGTTCTCTAACTCACGCACTCTGCGAGATAAGATAGAGACCTTCGTCGATTTTCCATTGGAGGGTCTTGATCTCTCCGAAATGGCACAAGAGCGTAAGGTTGTCAAGGCACTGCGGGATCAGGGAGTTGACATCAGTGAGCTTGGGCTGGAAGATCTAGATGAGCCGCTCGTGTACGATCTGTATGGAGTGGACGAACATCTCGGAGGCCTCGGTGGTGGGCACTATCGGGCGTACACGTACAACCACGTCACGAATGAATGGTATCACTTTGACGATTCGTATGTGACTCAGACACGACCAGAGGCTGCAGTGGTGCGTGACTTGTATCCCTTCAGCATATTAGTCACTTAACACATTGTTCCCGCCAATGCAGAATCCCAATGCATACCTTCTATTCTACAAGCGACGCACGTCTCAGCCCCTCGGTGGTAAGACACACGCCAAGATCCAGGCTGCACGCGTACAGACAGAGGCCGACGATAGCCCCGATGAAGATGAAGGGCCGTTGATTATCCGTTTTGACAGCCAGTTGCCAACGCCGCCGAGCGAGTCCGATGCCACTCAGCATTATGAGAAACACCAGACCCCAATTGACTCTACTGACTTGATCACCGAATGGACTGCCTTGCCTTCTGGTGCATCTTCCGTGTCAACGACGCCTCCGCCGCTCGATGAATTTCCTCCTTCGTTCGAAAGGTCACGGTTCGACCTTATCCTCATGGATGGTACCGAAGACCCCCTTGACGCCGCATCTCATCGCTTCGACTTACCAGACCCCTCGTCTAAGGCCTCGCCTACCTCGTCCAACGAAGCGGAGCTGGACTCGGACGACGACGACTTAGAGCCGACATATGACCCATTGTACGATACGCTGAACTTGGGTATCGATGGCTACGATGAACAGATGGATCATCTAGATTTGCCGATGATAAACACTATAGGGAGCGCGGAGCTGGAGGTCTACGGGACGGAGAAGGATGTCGCACGAGATACGTGGGTTCGCGCACCTCCTTCGACAACCGAGTCGCCAGAATCACTAGAAGTGATCAAGAGGAGTTCCGTCATGACAGATTTGCTCGGCAGCTACCGCACACTTCACAGCCGAGAAACTTGATGTTTGTTTTAGTGGACCGTCTATCGAGTTGAGCATTTTTCATATAATTACGAGTCGGACTGCATTCCTACTAGAACGAGTAGTAGAGTACATACCCATCGTCTGAGGTTTTGATATGGCCTTTCAGGCTTTGCGGACTTCCAGCGTCGAGGGCACGAACAGGTTCCGATGAAATGGCGTAAATAAATCTTAGATTCACTGGAATATTTGTGGCTGAAGCGCTGAAGGGTAATAAATCTTATCGACATCATCCTCTGCACTGTCTTCTAAGGAGTGATGAGCAGACTCCCTCCAGCTCTTCTCTACTTAACGATATACAACCCTGCACTGAAGCCAATAGGACCCGTAGCTGAGGATGACGAAGATGCCGAAGAGCAAGCCCACATTCTCTTCTATACGGCCCGAGAGCGCGCAGTGTCGAGAGACAAAATGCTCAGGCAGGTCGGTCTCGCGAAGGCTCTGATTAAATTTTCGGAGTAAGTACCCTTCCATCTTCTTACGAAGCAGACGAGATATCAACAGTCCTCATACGTCGGGTTGACAGGATGTTCTCGCCCGACGAGGCCTGCGAGAACGTGCACTCACAATCACGCCGCATGATCATATTTTCTCCTGAGCCTGACTTTTGGATACATGCAGTGAGATTCAGGGCTTGAACACTGTGTGACTCGATATTTATTGAACAGGGGGTGTAGTGCGTTGAGCTGGCAAAGACACCGCGGCAGGCTGCGCCTAGCAAGGTGAAAGGCAAAGGAAAGGCAAAGGGACAGGACAAGGATAAGGCTAAGGCGAAAGACGTCGAAGTCGGGTATGATTATCATGACGGGTCGGTTCACGATGACGAGATCCGCTCACAACTACTGCGAGCATACGAGCATTTCAAGGTGCGTTGTCATCTATTTCGGTCCAGCTTTAGCATTCAACGTTCGACATGCGTTCCTGCTAATAGCTCGTCCACGGGTCATTCTCTTCCATCCTCGAAGACTTCGGTCAACAGGCTCTGGAACTACAAATAGAACGCTTTTTCACAGTATGGGCGTGGAATTGGGATATCGAGCAGGATGCAGACTTTGGTGCCCATCTTGGTTCGTGCTATACCAATGCATATGAAGTTGTATTTACACTTAGGAGCGATCAGGGATGCCTCTTCACCCCATGTCAAAAATACTGGTTCCTCTCTTCGACGAATTTGCCTCGCAGATTCCTTCGTTGAACGACACTGCACCTTTCATCCTTGTGCCACCGTATATCATACCGTCGACCTCCTTCACAAAATGTGAACATCCTCTTACGCTGCCTCTTTATCTTTTGACACGCATCCCCCCTCCACTCCCGCCTTCTCCAACACCGCCCAAGGAGACCCCAATCTCAACAGTCCCAGACAATTCAGACAAATCTAGACCTACAAGTGTGAGCGGTTTCTTATCTCTCGGTCAGACCATGGACGTGCGCAAGTGGACATGGCCAGGATACCTCACATTCGGGAAACCAGGTGGAGGGAAAGGGGTTGATGAAGAAGTCCCGAATCAAGAACCACACCTCAAGGAGCCTCAGGCAGACACCGGAAATGATGTATCAAAGCTCACGGTTGATAGCCTTCAGATAGATACCGAGAGTCTACATGATGCTATGTCTTCTATTGCTATTCCTGTGGGCGAGGATGCCCCACAAGCTGATAGCACTGAGACCATCCCGTCTCTCATTCCTTCACCACACACGCCTTTGGACGATAATCTACTAGCAACTACTACTGATGAAACCCCTCATCTGTCCGCCAATATTTCTTCAAACACCATGGACGAGGGCTCGCATGATACCCTATCTAACGAACATAACGACTCTCACGTCTCTTCTTCACCATCGAACTCTATTCCCTCGTCTCCACCCTCACCGGCACTGCCGAACACCTCTCCGTCACCTATGATTCCGGCATCTCCTTCGTCATCCCACGGGACGCTGTCCCCATCAGTACCAACACCTTCCCTCTCATCGATATTCGTATATCTGGCGTTACCCAATCAGCCGCAAAAAACCATGCGGCAGCAAGTGTTTTATCTTATTGTAAGCGACGATTCTTCCTCATTTGCCTTCCACTCAAACTTGCTCGTCAACCAGAAGGATCAGTTGGCTTTTGCATTCGTTGCTCGTACAGATCATGAGTACTCAGATGAAGAACTCTTTATCATATATCAGGGTGCATCGACCCTCTTGACCTCTATACAATCGCACATCGCAGATGAGGATATCAAAACGCACGTCGTCTCACACGAGTAAAAACCATTAACCATGAGTTGACGATGCTACAGGAATGCCGAGAAGTCCTTGATTTCTGCTACGAAAATTTTGCAGCCGAAAGACAAGCACATCATTGACACCGGACACGGAATAACAGTCTCAAGCCCAGATTTCGCGTCGCGATCAGAGCACCTGTACCAAGGTCGTCAGCTCATCAGGTGCGTAGAACACAGCACATAGCCAAACTGCTCTGCGCGGTCGCCTTACCGCAATGCTCGCAGTGCGCCGGATATTCTGGAAGTGTTTTCACGCACGCAGGGCGCACAACACTGGCACATCGCACGGCGAGAACCAGGAGGAACAATGTTACAGTTCATGGAGGTGTATCGCAAGGAGACTAGTCTGGTAGACGTAGACAACGAGCTGTCGGAAGTAGTTCGTCGGTTCAGAGAAGTGACTTAGGTCAATACAATTGTTCAGCATATTTAGAGAAGGGATAAAAATTTAAGAGCTGTTCGGATCATATACCTGTCTAACTGAGGTTCCTTGGTCAAGGTGCTGTTGTGTATTTTTTGAAGCTGTTTTGACGCATTTTGTTTCAGTTTCCATCATTGAAAATAACCGTATAACAAAAATGCTTGAGTGATAGCTTAAGCAGCATGGCGCAGCTGGTATAGCGCGCAGGGCCCATATCTTTGGTTACCCTGAGGTCCCTCGATCGAAACGAGGTGCTGCTATGAGGTATATAGGATTGAACCTCTATCAAATTTTATTGCTCGTAATAGCTAAAAGTACACACCCATATCTGATGCATCAATGTGTGATGCATTGATCGCGTATTTCTGGTTTATTAGTGTCATGTTTTGTGTGTTTTTTTTTTCCGTTGATAAGTGATCACCGCTTAGTCATTGGCCACCTTCGTCTCCTCTAAGCACTCAGTACTCAGTATCAGTACTCATCATGGCCTCGACGTCCGAAGTCGCTCTCAAGCTCGAGATTGCACGCCTTACGGGTGAGCGCGCGAGCTCTTTTTCTTCTCTTACTGTGGCTCACATGTCCCCAGGAGCTATCAATCGCCATAAATCAAGTGAAGCATCTTCCAAGCCAAAGTCGCAATCTACAGCTCCTATCCCTCGCCCTTGGAGCAACGCGTACACCCGCCAGTCCTCCAACAAGTATGTCCGCCCTGGCTTAGTACCCAGCACAAGCTCCGTTCCCTCCAGGGTGACTCCTCCAGTACGTCCTCCCTCGGAGCCCTCTCAGACTCGCGATGTCGTCATCGATGGGGTCGCCTTCGAAACTTCTGGTCGCTCTCTCGTTCGCAAAGGCCGTGCGTTTCTCCCGTCATGTTCATCTTCCCCTGTCCATCTGTCTTAGTACTGCGACTGTTGCTCTCGTGGTCTGTGCAGTCTCCAAGCCAGCCGCACCTCCGCCTCGTCCTCGACATGTCCCGATAAAGCCGCCCCCATCCAAAGAAGATTACAGTCGCACAAAGACGGGACACTTCATCAAGAGCACTCACGTTTACAAAGCAAAACCCCCATCTCGCACTCGCAACAGGAACATGACGCTTAACAATACCCGCAGGCCTTATCAGTCCGTTTGGTTTTTGGAGATCCTGGCTCCTCTTGTCTAATCCATCCGTACAGGGCCCGCCGCGTGTCCGCTAAGAAATTCGTCGATAAGCCGTGCGCGCGCTTTACAACGACAGGTGCGTTCTCGTCCTCCGTTCCCCCGCCACATCCTAAGGACCCCCGCACTCGGTTCCCATTCACCGCATACACCTCCTCGTGCAGGGTCATGCAACCGCGGCCTCACCTGCCCCTATCAACACGACCCCAGCAAGATCGCCATCTGCTGGCCCTTCCTGCAAGGCAGCTGCCCCCACGGTGCGGACGCGTGCGCGCTCTCGCACGACCCAACGCCGCAACGCACGCCGCTGTGCGTCCACTTCGCCAACAACGGGCGCTGCACTCGCGACAGCTGCCCGTTCCCGCACGTGCGCGTCGGCCTGCGACAGGGCGTGTGCCGCGACTTCGCCGTGCTGGGCTATTGCGACAAGGGCCTCGAGTGCGACCGCCAGCATATCCGCGAGTGTCCCGACTTTGCTGAGCGCGGGACGTGCGAGACCAAGGGGTGCAAGCTTCCGCATGTTATCCGTGCCAACCGCAACCGCCAGGTTGGCAACGGCAAGAAGCCTGCCACTGACTCTACAGCGATTCCTACACTTTCTGAAAGTGCTACTCCTTTGGTATCCTCTCGGTCGTCAGCCTCCGCTGAGGATGCGAAAATAGGAGATGAGTATATCTCTCTTACTTTTAATGAAAGCGAGAGCGATGAGGAGAGTGATGAGGAAGATGATGAGGAAGAAGACGACGACGGAGAGGAGGAAGAGGGCGAAGACCCCACAGAAGCAGGCGCAGAAAATCTTATTGTTTATTGATCGACTTATCTTGTCCCGTTCCTTCGTAGGACATCTTGATTCACTCGATACACATGTACTCTGGACAATTTTAAGATACGTTTTTAACACAAAGCATCTTAGCGCCGGTGATGTCAAAACTTCTCTATCCCCTCTGCCTCCTTGCAAGGGGCGCATACAACCACTAGTCTTCCTCCACCACGAAAACTTTAACTACTGCTCATCAGTGTATGCCAGCCTCCTTCCTCATCTCCTCGACCCTCACTGGGTCCAAGTCCGTCGCACTCCATATCGTCTTCGTACTCTCCGCATTCTCTTGCAAAGCCTGCACCTTCTCCAAGAACCGCTCGCCCGAGTCTCTGCCCAACAAGATGCGTGGGCAACCCCCCTTAATCTGCAAGCCTTCTACGAGCCCTGTCCCAGTGACCACATCGTACATCCTATGTGCAGCCCTCCTTGGATCCCCGACCTGTCGGACAGTCAGATTCCCATGCAGGGTGCGTCCCATGCATCCATGAAGGTCCGCGTATACCCCCGTCTTCCTCGACTCTTCCGCGGCGCGGCGACTTTCCGCTCCAATGGAAGTGGCATTGGCATGCCAGTTCGTCAAGAAGAACCCAGGCTGTACGATGAAGATACGGATCCCCCACGGGGTAAGCTCCTGCGCGAGCGCCTCCGACATGGCGTCGAGAGCGGCCTTGGATGCGCTGTAAGCTGTGAGCGCGGGAGCAGGGTCGGTAGAGGCAATCGAAGAGATGTTCAAGACGGTGCCCGACTTTCGTGCACGGAAGGCGGGGAGTAAGGATTGAATGAGATAGACGGCGCTGAAGAAGTTGGCCTGAAATTGTGTGACAAGTTCTGTGGGGCTGCATCGTGAAAAGAACCCGATGAGTGCCCGCATATTCGCAGATCTAAGAAGAACAGACCTGAGCTCCTCCATTGGGACTTCGATGCCATACCCAGCGTTGTTGACGAGTACATCGACGTGCCCGTATATTTCTAAGGCCTTGAGCCCGACTGCCTTGATGTCCTCTGGAGAAGAGTTGAGATCGAGCTCCAAAGGCGATACGCTCTTGAGGGACGCTGGTAGCTTTGCAATGTTCCGTACAGTCGCGATAACCTAGCCAGCGCGTTTTGGCTATGAGGCAATGAGGACACGAAATAGAGGCCCACCTTGTCACCTTGCGAGAGGACGTGCTCAGCCAGAGCGAGACCCAGACCCGAGTTGGTACCAGTGATAAGCCAGACACGAGACGACATTTTGATCTTTTGGGAATTTGTGTGAGCTCTATCTAGCACTTGATTGGTTTTCAATCGACAGAGGACCGAGGATCCACCGCGTGTTATATACCCCTAGGACCGATCGTCGTGTTGCCCAGTCCTGCAACATCTGGAGGTGCACGTCGGAGGGATGTAGAGCTGACAGGTGGGTCAATGTTAGTCAATAAGGCTCTCAGATTGCCGTACTCGCAGGATCTGTCCAGATGAGCGCCGATAGAAGCACTTCCATTATCCATGAGAGTTGTCGGACGAAATCCAACCATGTTGAAATGTCAGATATGGAATTTCGATGCCAGGAAATTCAGCACGAAGACCAGGCCGAGACAATTCACTGGATGCTTGTCGAGGTATCTGTGCGTCGCATCGGGGAAATGAAGCAGCACGCTCCTCTGCAACATCATATCGCCGTTAGCGCCTTCGACGAGCGGAGGTCCGTCAAATCTTGATAGCGCTGAGCGCCGAGGTATGGTGACTGAAGCAATTTCAAGATTCAATGCATCGCCGCTTCGAAAAAAATGACTCCCAAAAACCTCTATAGAGAAGATATGCACGTTGGATCAGAAACGGGTCTCAGGATGAATCACAAGCCGAAAGAGTACACGCGAACCTCAACCTCCAGTCATCAATCGAGCCCAGCCTCTCTCCTCATCTCTTCGAGCTTGGCAGGATCTATTTCTGTCGAACTCCATATCTTCTCGGTGGCCTCCACATTTTCCTTCCACGTCTGCACCCTGCTCAAGAACCGCTCGCCAGAGTCCCTGCCCAATAACACGCGGAGCCAGCCTTCCTTCATTTCCAAGCCCTCCGCAAGTCCCGTCCCCGTAGCCACATCGAACATCCTCTGCGCCGCCTTTTGCGTGTCCCCTACTCGCCGGATGCCCAGATTGTACGGCAAGATGCGCGACGACAATCCATAGAGGTCGGTGTACACGCCCGTCTTCCCGGACTCTTCCGGCGCACGGCGGCTTGCTTCTCCTATGGAAGCCGCAGTGGCGAACCAGTTCGTGTAGAAGAATCCAGGCTGAACGATAAAGACGCGGATGCCCCATGGCGCGAGCTCTAGTGCAAGCGCCTCCGACATCGCGTCAAGCGCGGCCTTGGACGCGGTGTACGCTGAAAGCCCAGCAGCGGCATCAATTGAGCCGATGGAGGAGACGTTTAGGATGGTGCCCGACTTGCGGAAGCGGAAGGACGGAAGCAAGGCTTGTATGAGGTATATAGCGCTGAAAAAGTTGGTCTGGAACTGTGCGATGAGTTCGGTCGGGCTGTACGAAAACAAAGTGTTCGGTAAGCAATTACGTTCGTACAAAGACTGGTGCAGACGTACTCGAGCTCTTCAACTGGACTTTCGAGGCCATACCCAGCCATGTTGACTAGAACGTCAACATGACCGTGAATTTCTAATGCTTTAAGCCCGACCGCTTTGATTTCGGCTGGGGAAGAGTTGAGATCGAGCTGCAGGGGTGATGCAGTGTCAAGAGAAGCCGGAAGTTTCGCAATGTTTCGCGCAGTTGCTATGACCTAGACGAGATATATTATCTCTCTGAAGAATCAAGAGATAGAAAAGCACTGACCTTGTCGCCGCGCGAGAGGACATGCTCAGCTAGGGCGAGACCCAAGCCTGAGTTAGCGCCAGTGATGAGCCAGACACAAGGAGACATTGTGACGTTCAGACTTGAGAGTGTCCAGGCGACGAATCTGAGCAGGAAGGGTCGAGAATACGGCAACTGTCAGACCAAAAACATCTTCTTATACGAGATAGGCTCGGCGACGGCACAAGCAAGGATGCGGGGTTGTGTGATGTCAGACAAGCGGGAAAAGTGGGTCGATGATTGATAGTCGATACAGCGGCATCGGAAGCATTTCTCAGTACCCAAGGTCCGATTCCGCAACATGTGCAATGAAGCCGAAGAGAAGTAGAAGAGAGGTGCAGCGGAGGAATGTGGGGCTTAGCGCTTAGTCTCCACAAGTGTGAAGATAGTCGTTCACCACAGTCTATTCGATAGGCAATCGAGTTTCAAATCTCGCTGCGAGCGGTCGATAGATAAGAACGATTGAAGCTTGAAGCTTGAAGGCTTGAAACTGAGTGACTTTAGCTCGAAGGTACAGCAGTGGAACATGGTGAGTACATGGAGGTACATGGAGACCTTCAAGAAGAACTTGCCTTTTAGGTAGGTCTCCCCTTGCCGAATCGATTCCACGCCGAACACACCGAACTTTGCCCGCGGTGACAGGGAAAAGCAGGTAAAGAAAGTATAATCTTTACTCGGCACAATCAAATGGCAAACCGGACGATTGAGACCCGAATCAGCGATCATGAGATTTTCGCCCCATTTCATTGGAGCTGCTCGAGAACCATATTTGTCCAGGGTACACACAAGACACTGACACGACGTCATCTCATGAAAAGTCGCCCCCGCGGGGGAAAAAGCAAGACACACGACGATCATTACAAGAAAATTCTCGGAGAAAATAATGAAGATATAACCACATGAGAAGACATCATTATCGACCACAGTCGATCCGCTACATGAGAACCTACTCGGCCCAGGCTTGAGCACGGACTGTCTTGATCCATGCCGCCGCAGCATTAGGATACTCCCAAGTCATGACACCGGCATCTAGCACAACCCAGGTCAGAAAACAAACTGGTGAAATCACTAGAACTCACCCCATCCTTGGTTCTTGGCCGTGTTCACACACCCGGCAAGAGTGGAAGGCGCCATGTATCCTGAATCCGCGTCTCCGGAGGTCGCGGGCTTCCCAATGACAATCTTGTTCAATGTCACGCCGTTGCCAGCGATTTCAAAGACAGAGGAGTCTGGGTATGTTCCGCCAGAAGTGGTAAGAAGATTGTTGCAGGTGGTGTATTGACTCGAACCCTCTGCAAACCGTACGGTCAGAAACAAGATTGCGAACCGAGGTTGGTCGTTGACAGTACACGTACGATTGTAGAACTAGGAAGGTTGAGTCGTGAATCAGCTTGCTGACCTTGTTGAAGGCAGAAATCAGAAACATACTTGAACATTGTACTATAATGAACTCGTAAATTAGGGGAGTCTCCATAGAATTCAAGGAAAACCCTCACCCAGTCAATAAGGCTTCCGACGCTCTGGTCGATGGCAAGGTAGCCTCCACCACTCCAAACGTTAGGCTGGAACCTGTCATCTGTTGAGAAAACAATGAACTAAGATATTGTTTTTGCGTTTACCAAGGCGCCACAGCTATGTGTACGTGTTAGCTATATGGCATGGAAATGGAGGACAATCGACTGACGGGCATGAGTGAGGATATATTGCCCTTGAGGGAGCTTCAGACGAAGTTGCTTCGTGAAGGATTCTAACCAAGGCTCTGCAGTTGCATCTGAGCCATCGAATGCGTTGAAATCCTATAGAAGTGTGATCAGTGGTTATTTATCATGTCGGAATCGTATTTCTGACTTCATAATCGACGTCAATGCCATCGAGGCCATACTCAATAACCCAAGCTGCCATAGTATTCGCTGTCGCCACAGGATCAGCACCGGTCGAGGTAGGGGCATCGGTAGAACCGAATGCCGAAACGAGCAGTTTGATCCCTGCAGCGGCATACTGCGATTTGATGGCTGCCCGATCAGAAGCGGATATGAGCTGCCACTCCAATGCTTGGTCTGCGGGACCCGAAATAAGCAGGAAGGAGAGTATACTGGTCGATACAGACGGACATGTGAATACTAGGAAACGTTAATACAAAAAGGTTACAATTACAAGACGTTGAACCCCTGCGGAACGACCACAATGAGACTTGGATGCATATGAGTCCCAGGTGACGTACCGAAATTACAGATGCATCAGGGGGGCCATTCTCACCCGAGACCCATTGGTCACTGTACAAGACGAAGTGGGGGGCGGTTGGAGTTGCCCTAGCTGCGAGCTCATGGTCTGTGTCCGCTGAGTACACATCACCCACAAGGTGAGCGAGAATATGAACAGCAGCAAGTACACGAATCATCGTAGATTTGAGAGAGACCATGATGAATGCAAAGTCAAGTAGCAAAGGATTCGCCAACCAGGTCAAGGGATGTAAGAGAGACCCACATCAAAGCTGGTGATTTATACATCCTGGTGTCGCCCTTCTGGCGTCGTTGGACTGAGACCATGCCAAAAAATGGAACGAAGCCATGTAGGTGCATGTGGGACCCGTTGGACGAGCACACGTAGCAGAACAACAGTACGACCTGTGATTGATGAAGAGGCCAGGCACAAAGTCGATTAGGACTAGATTACGACGTGGATCCTGCGGGCTCCAATGGGCGATATGCTGGCCAAGAAGTCCTCAGGACGCTGAGTTTAGATTACGTTCGCCGTAGACGGGAGCAGAAACCGGGCACCATCGCGTAACATGGGTTATCGAGGGAGGCCCACGTATGAGGGCTCGGTTTTCGAGATGAACCTTTTAGAGGAGGCTAATATAGATGCAGAAGAGAGACACATGAGGACAGAAATGGAGACCGTTGATAGCAACACCGCAATCGCGAGTAGAACATCCGGGATATCAGCGAATGAGATAAGTAAGACCCTTCTCTGTGTAAGGACGCCTGAAGAGCCCAAGAGACTACAGTTACCACACTTGTAGGATCTCTTGTTAAGGAGCTGCGAGCTCGAGTGGAGTAAAGCATCCGAGTTACTGTTGGAGACTCAAATTTTGCCAGTAGGCCGGTGGCCCGAGGCAGTGACGAAATGCTAGAGTGAGTGCTGAACAGTCTTGATGCATACGGTGCCGAAGCGTCTAATCAGCTTCCACTTTGCCTCACCATTCTCGGGTTCTATCCGCTAAATTAGTCACATGATGATGGACAACTATGAAAAAGATCGTCTGTGATCCTGCCACTGTGGTTAAGTTATTGTACTTATGTGAACCAATCCTGGACCACATGAGGAGGATAAGTGGAGTTAATATCATGCACTGCGCGTGGCATAAGAAAGTTGACCAACCTATGATCATATGCTCTGTTCCGGAATGAAACATGATGTAGATTAGCGTTGCATTGAATCGTCCGAGTGTTGGCGAGAGCGCTCCGAGATACGCTATCGAGAACCACTGCTGCGTTTGGAATGCGTTCCCAGCATCGAGTAAAAACATACCGGTCAATCATCGCTATTTGACCCATGATGCATGGCTAACTTCGTGGTGCAGTTCTCGATCGATCGTAGCTCCTGCGTACGGCTGCCATGTGAAACACGGTGTTTGTGAAGAAAGCCTGAACCGAGAGCAATCCAGCCATTGAGCGGAGGACAGCTCAGCGCGCATATGCAACTTCTAGCCTCAAACGCGAAGTTCATGGGAAGGATACAATAACGACAATTGATTCTATTGCGTTCACTCGTGTCAATGCAAGCTGACAGATGCGGCATGGGTTCGGCGTCCTTGATATCAAGCCGATGGACAACACCTTGGTAAAGGTGAGACGAAACATGAGTCCCGACTCACCATGGTCCATATCGGTGATGTTTCTACGATGGGGAGATTCTACACGCAAAGAAAGGTCTGAAAGGTCGGTAAAACTGGGGAATCGAGATCCATACATACCATCCAAATGATGATGATGATGACTCGAAGATGCACGCGCTGTGAGATGTGTATGAAGATGGATATCCCTGTTGTCTGATTGCGACGAAACACAAATAGAAGACGAGAGCATTTGCATTTGTTGGCAAAAATAGTGTAAAAAGCTGGCAAAGTACGAGTGATACAGCAGTAAGAGTGATATCAAATTGTACTCGTACGCTGTCACCGCCACCGGATGACACCGTTTGTCATAACCAAATTCTTTTTTTAATTAGCGACGCTGACCCTCACTCGTCCTGACGCACTTCATTAGGCTGTTGTAGCTTCAATGGTGGCGGGTGGCGATTGTTGATACACACGCTGTAACCTCGCGAAGACATTTTTGTTTTGTTATGCATGGAGACATTGCGACCTAATATGATGCAAGATATGAGCCGCGGATCGCCCGGCCAGTACTCCGAAATATGAACAATGTGATGAGCGAATGACCGTGTGCGGGGAACCAATTTGACAGTGCGATGGGCTCAGAGAGATTCTTGGTTGCATCTGATATCATAGCACTCAAATATCATCGAGATCATGGAGGCCTATGGTCATTGAGCTTATGCGTGGAGGAACAACAGTAGAGGGAGAGTAGTATCATGGGAAAGAATAAAGTCAAATGAGGTGTTTTAAGCCTCCGTGATCTCGCGCAACCGACGAACAGTACTAAAAAGGATCGCCATCAAAGGTCACTCGTCTGATGAGTGATATAAAACTCACCTGCGGACAGTCGCAGCCGCCGTCGTGGTGACAGTCCATGCGCCTCCAGCGATAACCTTCCGGCATGCCTTGCATTTCCAGATGCCCACTGCCTGACGCTTCACGGAATCCTGATAACATATGATGAGTATTGATGCCCGGAAACAGACGCAATGTTTCTGCCTCACCTTGCCGCAGAATGTGCAGGTGTACCGTGCGTGCTGGGTGATTTCCATCTGAAAGACAAGCATAACTCAGTTCGAAGTATCCTGACATAATTCTAGATTGCAAACGCACCTTTTTGACCTGCTTCCGCAAGGACGCACCGTAACGCTACATGAGACAAAAATATCCCATGAGCTCCCGTTCTCGTCCTAAATCTCCTTCGACTAGCGAAGGCATTGGGTTAAAACACTTGCCGTTCCGTACTTTCCGGTGACACCGACTTTGCGCGTGCGTTTTGTCTGGGATCAACAGTCGATTAGTACGTTCCAACAAGATGGCATAGTTCCACGAAGCGGGGAGCTCACCATGTTGAAGAGTCTTGGGGGTGTCGAGGGTGTATCGTAGGCGTCGAGCCGGTATACTTAGGGTTACCTGATCTCAGAAGCGTGGGTAAAATCGCAACAAGCTGTATAGTTTCTTTCAGCCACACCTTCCAAATCGGCACGACCTCCTTCATCCTCTATATTGTCAATCACACTGATGATTGAATTCTGCTTTGAGGAGAGGATCTTCCTTGTATAGGAATGTGCTGGTTTAGCATACCATTGCATTTATAACAATGGATCAGCTTATAGCAGAAGACCAGTGACTATTTCGACAGATCTAGAGAATTTTAGCATATTGTCTCGTTCGGGCCCGCGATAATACCACAATCAGAGTGCTCAGAAGCGGCTGTTAGTAGCTCTATCTAAAGTTATCAACGAGGTTCATAGATTGAATCTGAGAAAGTGATAAGGGCCGCTAACAGCTGGGCCCACACATACCGAAGCGGCCAAGTTCTGTAGTATAGTTCCGCTTGAGAACGGAGATACATGTACGGATCGCTTCTCAAAGTGCCTAGGATGCGCGAACAGCTGGGCAAGCCTCAGGCAGGTCAAAAATGAATGTTGAACTAAGCGATAGCAAGAGATAGCATTTCTTCCCGAAAGAGAGAGGACAGTAGTCAAACGCAACTTTCCAGACCCTCATGCAGGCCAAACATATGGAGCAATGAGCATCAGGGAATGGCAACACACTGCAACATATTTGTTGGAGTGGCAGAGACAACCAGGTTCTGATATCATGGCGTCAACAGTCAAGGTTTCCACTGACCCTTGTTTCGTTAGTTGTTTCGTCTTCATATGAAGCCTGATAGAAACATAGAGTGTACGGATGACCAAAGTCGCAACTTGGCTATCTTGGCTTTCCAGGCGTTGCTCACGAGGGTGTGAATTTCACAATGACGGAGTCTTTACATGGGTAAAAAGCAAAGTTCACTATAGCGAATCAGTCCATATCTCCGAGGAGTAGCACTTGGCACTTACTTCTCTTCAAACAAAAGGAACAATGATTCAACACAGACCATACTGTATTCCTCGACTATCAGTACACGAATCTCGTCCAATCATCTCGCCCTCCTCACCTTGGCTGCAGACACAAAAGCTTCCAGGCCACTCGACGACGCTTCAGGGGAGAATATGGAGCCGCCTTGGTCGGGCGCGTACCAGACCGAACCCACGTCGTTATTGGCGTTCTTTCCGTAATGAAACGCACCAGATGATTGTGCGCCGAGGAAAGCACTATACTTCGCGGTCCGAGCGGCGTCGTTGGCCTGATCGAGGTAGTACTGGACGTGCTTTGTCCACAATCCCTATCGGCGAGAAGTAGAAGTCAGCCTCGGCCAAAGGTCCGTCGATCAGAGGCACAGACCTTGAATATTTGCTGTTCACGAGCCATTGTTGTGGTTAAGGCTTTGTCGTAAGAGAAGAATACGAATGTAGAGAAAACGTGCCTGATCGTGGTCACACGAAGAACTGGTAGCGTCGTCGCACGACTCCTTGAGTATGCCGTTGTCGGTCAGATGGGCCATAGTAGCAAATGTGATTTCAGCGGCATCGAGCAAAGACACGTTGCCAGTGATAGCGTAGAGCGCTCCCAAGCCCGAGGCGATCACACCCTTCACTAGCAGTTAGAGCCCCCTTCATGCGACACTTGCTTGTGAATCCCAAGGCGCGCACCTGATTATACGTCCATGTCGTCTAGAGGAGGATAAGGGTTCGCTAAACACAACATCACACGCAGATCTCACCTGACCGTTATTCTTGCAGGTAGCAAGGACAAGCCCGTCGTTCCACAGGCCATCGGCATTGCGCATGCCAGATTGGCTCACTGGAATGAACACAGCTCATGTGTGTTTGAATGCAAAGACGAGCCGCGGCACACGTACGCCAGTTCCACGCCTGTATAGAAAGGTGACCACGGCTATAAATAAATCCAGACGATATCAGCCAGCTTGCCGTACCTTGTTGGCATTATCCAGATACGTTTGGTTTCCAGTCCTCAGATAGCCCGAGGCAGATGTCAGAAGGAACAACTCGTTCGTGATCGCGTTTTTGTAGGTATGAGCCGTCGACCACCAGACTATAAAGTCCCGGTCAGTTGAATATACGACGCGCAAACGTATACAAACCCTACCGCCACCGCCACAGGTGTTATCCCATTGACCTGCGATGAAGTTGTATATTGTTCCAGCAGCGCTCTCGAAACCGAAAAAAAACAAAAGCAGTAAACAACCAAGCAATTGGTAACTCATAGGGTATGAATCAAGTTACCATGAACGCATCGATTGACTGGGAATGCGCCGCCCTGTAATCGGCAATCTTCCATAGAGCTAAGATAATCCACTGCAGCATGCGAAACTGTCAGTGACATACGTTCAGAGGGGCTTCCCGTGAGCTCCACCTGTGCGTCATCATTGCTGCCGCCTAGAATCGACTGCCAGTTCGTATTCGAGTTCTGCGCGGCGCGACCGATGCGGGATGTATTGCCGACGCTGGCCCAAGTGGTAGTTCCCGCAGCGAGCATGAGATTGTGCAGGTCTTCGACTGCATTCTACATTCGAAAGGTCTATGTTTATACGAGGTTGCGACAGCAACAACGACGCACTGCATCAGTCCAGAGAGATCCTTGGTTGTAATTTCCGGTGGTGGAACTATAGTAAGCAGACTGTAGACGATTGGCCACTGTCTACACACAATGAATTAGTCCAGAAGATCAGTCGAAATAAGGAGGAGCGTACAGTTGCCGTGTCGAGCGTCGCCTGACACTGCTGACGGGAGACTGCTGTAGCCAGGCAGCCAGAGGTATATATGCCGAACCCAGCTCCAAGCGTGAGCAGACAGCCAAGTATTCCGCGGGGCATCGCTATCTGGAGTGGACGAGGACAAGATTGTGTTGCAAGTGACACAAGGACATGCAGTGAGAAGCTATTTTTTATAGGGCACGAGTCCGCCCTAGCACATGTCCAGCGTCATGATGCATATTCCCGTCAGGGTCATGCTCGCTCATAAGAATCTATTGATGTTGCGACGAGGAGCTTCGAAGACACCTATGCCGTATCGACATGCATGCGCAAGGGCTTGTCAGCAGAGACAGGAAGTGAAGGCCATCAGTGAGTGCACATGGTCTTTGAACAGTGGGGAACCACCGGGGAACCGAGAGAACACTTGCACATAGCGCGGGTGCGACACCAGCTGATTGTTAGGGGAGGCATGACTCAACTTTAGAATAAGGTCTCACTGGAGTGGAACCCTAGATCAGGCTTGAGGTCTATGATTACGTGACTCGACCTCTACCACAACGTCGAGGACGATGGCAAGCGACGAAAACAAGAAAGGTCAGACACAAAATAATATCGACCCTGAGCCTTGACTGTTTGAAATCGTAACCATCGTCTTTGGACAGCGGTCGAGCTCGACCCCACACTCGATTTCTTCGCAGGCACAGTCGCAGGTCGGTTCAGGCCCTCTTCCGCCATTGAGCACCCCCTCTAGGATCTGCGTGCTGAACCTCACCATTCCGCAATACACCTTCGAAAAAAAGGGATGGCGGCTCTTTCGGTGGGCTATCCCTTCGACACAGGTAATTGATGCCTAATGAGCCTCGCTTTCTGTTCTTTGCGTCGTTCCAGCCAGAGTGACCGACTTGTCCCTCCTCGTCCGCAGTGAAGGTTCGCTTCCAGAACCCGTCGGTCTCGGGGAAGTATAACCAGTCAACATTCCACGCGCTGGCCACGATCGTGCGCGAGGAGCGCTTCCTCGGGCTCTTCAAAGGCATTACTGCACCACTCGTACGTCCATACATTTGCCTCTGCTCGACTTCGTTCCGTTGATCTTGGTCTTTCCAATACATATCTATTTAATTTTTGAAACGACGCGTTAGGCTTCCGCGGCACTCCTCAACGGCCTTGTGTTCGCGTCGTACCGGTTTTTTATCAAGCTTCAGTTGCATCACGATGGCGAGATACCGACCCTCACACAGATCGGGCTCGCGGGTGCGGGGTGTGGCGTTGTAGGATCGTGCGTCTTCCATTTTTCTATGCCCTATGTTTGACCTCACTATACTTTCTACGCCTCCTCACGCATCCTCATTCTTCTTCATTAACATCATCCAAAATTTGAAACACACAAGGCTCCTCACAACCCCGGTCGAGTTTCTCAAGATTCAGCAACAGCAATCACTCATACCAGTGCCATTTCGCCGTCTAGCAACGCCAGCGGTCACCGCATCCACGACGCCAAAGGCACCGAGTGCTCTCGCAATCGCGTTGCAGACATTGAGGGAGCGCGGCATTCGCGGGCTTTATCGCGGCATCACGGCAACCGCGCTGCGCGATACCGGGTTTGGCGCGTACTTCATTGGTGTACATATCTCTATCTCATCGCCCTACTCTATAAAGCTCGGTTTAATTACAGACTGACCTCCCGTCGCTCACAGTACGAAGCAGCCCTCCGGGTCTTCTCACCGCCTATTGGGTCAAGCGCGGGTGAGGCACTGGAGACGGACCCCGTCCTGACTGAGGTTTCAAAAACGCTCGCACTCTCGCCAGTCCCCTTCCTCCTCGCAGGCGGTGTGGCCGGAGTCGCAGGGTGGGCATTCACGTTCCCATTCGATGTCATCAAGACGCGCATACAGAGCTCGGGGGACGGTGCCCTTCCGCCCGCACCCAAACCTGTACTTCCCACATCGTCTCCATATCCACCCCGTAACCACCACAACTCCTCTGTCCCCGTCTCAGCCTCTCAGCCACCGCTATTTCCGGCGGACGACAGGCCGTACCGAAACACCCTCTCGACGATCGCACACTCGTACCGCACTGAGGGCTCGCGCGTGTTCGTGCGCGGGCTCGCGCCGACGCTCATCCGCGCGGTGCCCGTCAATATGGTCACGTTTGCGACGTTCGAGAGCATCGTGCACGCGTTCTCGTGACTGCGCTTTACAATTCCTGCGAGGCCGCCAAGGCGGCTCAAGCTTCCATTTGTGTCGCACGTAGGTCGGGCGGACGCCTCCGAGGGTATGCCGGCGAATTTGGTAGAGCCTCAAAGAACTTGAATTGGCGCGTCCGATGCAAATACCAGGCGCCTTGTCATATCGAGTCGGCCCACCCACTCGCACATTTCATACCCATAAGCTGTGTCTACCCACGCCGTATAAGCGCGCCATAATAGATGACTGGCAGATACCAATAAAACATGGCGAGAAGGCGACGAATGGACGCTACGTGACGACCACAGGAACGCAGCAGGGGGATCACGCACGTTGGTAAGGTGAATGTCCTTGGAATAGTCGCTGATATCATTCCTCGAGACTGCGCTCGGCCGCCTAGCCGCTCGTAGTGCATGGATCGGGTTAACACGTCGCGACAAAGTGCTGGGTACATTACCCCACAAGATAAGGAAAATTAACACGTCGACGTAGTGTCGACATTTGTCTCCCGGGACTGTATATGACGCCGAGGCATTGGCACCGTCAAGATCAACGCCGCGGGCATACGCATCAGCGTCTCAGGGCCTATGCAGGGTCTCCACCGATGAATCCCTTCAAGGCTCAGGGCAGGCTTGCGAAAGCGCGCTGGAGTCGGGCCTAGTCGGACTTCCACCTATTTTGTTCGTGGCTGCGGAAGCTGATGCATCACAGGCGCCTCAGACTGTGGGTGGGACATGGGCGCTCCATGGCACACGTTCACAGAAAGACCTCATGGGGCGGAAGATGCGCTACGCGTCTAGGCTTGTAGGCGTCAGTCATTTGTGGGAATGCATCGCGCGCGGAACGTGAGCCATGATGAGCAGATAGGCGCGTTGCGTGCAGGTGGTGCCGGCGCTGAGTGAATTAGGTGTCGTCGCTGATTAATTGCATGATGAGCATGATGATCAAGGGATATGAGCCGCGCCTCTGGCATACGGTGGACAGCGGGCGGCAGGCGGAAGGTTAACTACGGTCATCTCACGACGAGGACATAAATGTTCGACACGACGTTGATCCTCGGGCTGCAGCGCCAGATCGAAGAAATTGTGAGCTCCGACAGGTTCCAACCTTCGTGGGATGTGCAGGTGTCGGTGAACTTGTATGCCTTCTCCAAAGATATCAGGAGCCATTTGTCGGGAAGGCAGAAAAGGAAAATAGACTAGCGCGGCCAGTACTGTGTAAGATATAAAGTGGTATGGGTCGGGACTGAATAAAAATCAGCATCGCTTTGGGCAAAGACCTGGGACAGGCCATCGCCATCCTGGGGTTACCTCCTGACTATTTAATAACGATCTCGTGCGGAGTTCTGCGGCATATGCGGCATGCGGCCATTGTTAGAGCCCTGGCCTCGGACAGAATAGTTTTCAGATGGGGTAGTGACAATTTTAAGATTGAGAAAGCTCCCAGATTAACGAGAGGCGCTACGAAGAGGACGGGAATATCCTGGCCCCATACGACCTGGAAAAATGGTGACAATCATGCTAAAGATAACGAGAGAGGGAGGTGAATGAGATAGGCGCACATGTCAAAGCCACTCAGGTGAGCCATCTTCCTTACCAAGGCCTCCCGTGATGGAACAGAATGTCAAGCAGCTCTGTCCAACATTATGATGTGCCCAAGACTAACGACAACAGCATGTGGTGCTCTATGGTAGAGGCTTCATCTGCCTCAGCTGACACTGAAGCCAATCACGTTGGAACGAGAGCAGCAAGGTATTTCCGAAAAGGAAACCAAGTACGACGCCGCTTGTCGATATGAGTGGTCTTCATGCATTGAGCGTCGTTGTTTCATGGGGCGAAATAGCAGTGAGCGTGGAGTCGAACACGAAGGCCAGAAGTTTTCACTTAAGTAGCTGTGGCAAGGCGAGGTCGCTCCAGGCCCTCTGCCGACTACTGTTTGAACATAATCCTCCCACACCAGTTGTGATTGCATAAGGTTTCAAATAAATATCACATTGCTAGGCATCTGCTATCTTCGCTCGGCAGTCCGTAGTGCAGCCTATACCCCATCTTGTCACTCACCGTTTCAACCAGCAGTTCATCCCCGCCGACGACCTCCTTTCCCCCACTTCTCCAATAGAAAGCCTGTCATGTACTCATATAGCTCTCGATATGCGCCTCTTTTAGAGATGCCGTGATCACTGTACAGAGGAGCACACGTTAACCTCGTTTACTAGATAACTTGGACCTATTGCCCACCTGTCCGTGAACATCCTGAATCTAAAATTTCGAATTTGGGCCTTTGTGAGCATATCTAACAGGTGTGCCGAGTTGGCGAAGTGCACGTTGTCATCTCCGCTTCCATGAGCTAGCAAGTATTCCATCTTGGAAAATGCGGTAACGTTTGATACAGAGGCATTCTGGTATCCTCCGGGATTCAAGTCGGGAAGATTAAGATAGCGTTCCGTATAGATTGAATCTGTGAGTATATTAAGAGCGGGTGAGGCCTATAACAACGATCCACTTACCATACAACTGCCAGCTTGTGACAGGCTGTATTCACACAAACGTAAGACAAGCGTTCAGGTAAAGGCGATGGGACTAACTCACCGCCACTGCCATGGCCAATGAATGGATGCCTGCATCTTTTTCTACAATCTTCGAACTCATGAAACCGCCGTAAGACTGCAATTTCGAGTCAAGATGATGTATCCATGACAATGACAGCGTGCTTGCACTTACCCAACCCCAGATGCCAATGCGTTTCACATCTACATAGTCCTTCGATGCCCAAAGTCTGATGAACGACAGACCGTGAATATCGCATTATATGTCATCTTCACCAAGTCGAGTTCACAACGCACCTGGCGGCATTGACCTGATCCTCGACTTCCCACCAGCCCAGATTGCCCTTGACCGGGTTTCTAAGCTTTCTGCCCTTCATCCCAGTTCCTCGCCCATCGACAGTCACAACGATGTATTGCAAGGCACACGCCACATAATGGTGCCAATCGCGATTGAACTGCGTATTGACAAGCTGGGAACCTGGCCCTCCGTATCTATTGACGCAGGACAGATATCTCTATCAGTTTGTGACGAGTAATTGTCCCCGTTTTTGCACTCACACACGAAAAAGTACAGGATACTTCGTTCGTCCGGAATCATCCATATGCGGAGGCCTAATCTCCACTGCATTCAATTCTATTTTTCATATAAGATGAGCACCAGGATGTTGGGATACCATAACAGTGGAGTTGTTTCAATAGACTCACCATAGCCATCGCTCTCGATGGTGGAGTGTTGAATGATGGGCGCCTCGAAGCGCGTCCATGTTTCGTTCAAATGAACATTGTCCGTGAGCACGAAATTAAATGCTGAACACCAAGAGGGAAGTGTTTGACAGGAGCTCAAAAAACCTGATTTGGAAAATGGGAGCTGACTTCTGACTTACCGCTGTCATTAGTTTTCACGACCCTCTGCCATGGAATATTTGGACCCTCATAACTTAGAAGATAAAAACCGGCCATCGGCGAGAAGCGAGCACCATAATATCCGGTAGATGAACTCTCGGGTAACAAGGTTGGCTCTTTCTGCAGCGCCGAAGCAGTAATGTTCGCCAAGGTCGGAAGGTGCACGGAATATATGTGACGCTCAATGGATGGATTGGCTGCCTGGAAGTATCTATACGCCTTTCAGCCAAATCACACTTCAAAATCGCGAAAAAGAATGCGTACACCAGCCTACGCTCCGTATTTACTGCCTGGATACCCTCCGTGACTTCCCAGTTTCCTGATGTAAGGAATATAGGCGTGCTTGAATCGGCAGGAGTGAACAGCGCGATGTGATTGAACCCTTCCTTTGTTGGCACGATATCTAGATACGCGGAGACACTACCTGTCAAACTTGATGGAAGAGGGTAGATACGTTGCTCCGCCTCTATCCAACCATTGTCCCCGTGTTCACCACCCTTGCCTAGCTTGCGTACCACACGCCCGAAGTCCTTCCCTGCCATGCGTGTGTCGTCCAGGTTGAACCAAACAACGTTCCCTACATCGGCGTTGCGGTTGCTTTCCTTGACAAGCAGACTATTGTTCCCTACCCAGGTAACCTCCGTGATGATACTGTTGTTTTTCGGATGTCTTCCACTCCAATCAAGCTCTAGAGTGAACTCATCGGCCAAAACATCCTCCACGATGGCTCTCTCTTGCAAGTATCTGGCCACGTCGAACACGTGCACAGACACGAGAGGGTTATTGTACCCAGGTTTAGGGTACTTCATCGTGACCTGTTCTGTATAGGGTATTACGGCATTGGCGTCGTTTGTAGGGTTATAGATAGGGAAGATAAACTCGTCGACCAAGGTTTCGTCCAACGCGAGGTATGCGATCTTGCTTGAGTCTGGTGACCACCAGAGGGCATAGTCTGCGCCGAAGACTTCTTCTTCATACACCCAGTCAGGGACGCCATGGAACAGTGACGCGTTGCCGGACGCAGTGATACGTATTGGCGTGCTTGACGCACTGCGGCCCGAGGCCGCGTTACAAAGTTCTCAAAGAGCATTCAAAAATCAGAGGAAATAAGAAACGTACGAGGGGGCTTCAAGGACGTATAGGTCGTTGTTCACAACATAAGCGATGCTTTCTCCAGTGGGAGACCAGGTAGCATATGCGGTGACAGGCGGATGCGAGGGAGGAATTATCGGACGAGTTACGTTAGTATCCAGGTTGTGCACATAGTAATTTCCAAAGCTCGACCAACGCCATTGCTTCAAGAACACGCCTCGGTTAGGTTATTCACAACGTAATGAACAAGGTGCTCAGCTTACCTTGCGGGTGTCTGCCTTCACGAGCATGTACTTCATATCGGGAGAAAGTCTCCAACTAGACCAATAGAGACGCCTCCCATGTTCCTGCGGGGAATCGTACGTCAGTACTTTACCAATCTCAATCCTTATCGTCATGCAAGCGTACATCTTTCACGTCTTCCGTTGCAAGAAGATTGGTCGAGGTGTTTGTCTTCAGGTCCACCAGTGTGATGAAACCATGCTGCTCGATAGAAAATACTCCGTCACCGGCTAGACCACTCGTAATACCTCAGCACCTCACGCGTATAACAGCTGTAAGAAGGACCCGCACCTTCTGGTACCCAATTAAGGCTGGCTCGTTCGGCCGAGAACGTGCCATTGAATATATGATCCATAGTTATCTGCTCGTTACCTCTAACAATGTGTTTTGTCTCTTTGTACGAGAGACCAGCGAAAACACCAATTACAGCTGCGAAGGACACCAGCCCGACCAGAGAAAATACCAACCATCGCATGGACGACCATTCCTGCGTGACCACAAATTGAATAATATGGACACACCGATCAGAAGCAACTCACGCACCCGGCGTCGTCCGACATACAACCCTGAACTTCCCACTTCATTTGCCATTATCTGGCCCCGTTCGGCAAGTCCATCTGATCCTGCTTCCTGTTTACTCAGGAGCTCCTCTGATTCATCGTCTGAACTTGGTGGGTCAAAGGGTCCTTCTCCGTAGTATACGGGAGGTCGTGGCAGTAACCCATGCCCGGAAGCGCGAGTCATCGATGCTACATCAACGTCTTCTCGATCGTCCTCCTGAGCGAGAGGGCCATATGCTGATGGGGGCATGAAGAGCAGGCGTGAATATTCGCTTGCCCTTGTGGACTGCCTGCGTTCTTGATCAGGAGGTTATGGCCGCTGGAGGGTGTGACGGACATAGTGTAACAGTGATGGCAAGCGTGAGAATTGTGACTTCCCCACCACAACCCTCCTGCCAGCATACTTGCCGACGCGCCTGCTATCCTCGCGTATTACATTCCTCTAGACTCTGAGCCGTGGCCAAACCATACACCCGGATTTATTCTGCTCAGACGCGCCATTGATAGCCCATAAAACAATGGCTCCCCAGAAAACACTCAACTGGGATCCCTTACTGCTCATCTCACAAGAATGTCTTAATCATGGTTTCATAGTTTCAACAGCTGATAGCAATACATTAGATTGTCGTCATGCAATGTCTTCATTATTTGACGCTTGCGACATTAATACCACCACTATTGGCTGTTCTTGCGGAACCAACGTCACTCGAATATGAAGGTGGAAGTGCCAACGTGGGTGAGTGCATCATACCTCTTCCACCTATCTGCGTGTTTCCAACCATTCATATGTTCAAGGTATGTTGATGGATTGGCGGGAGATGGCCGGTAGGCCCAGCTTTCGACGACTACACGGCGAGGACCGCTGGAATTCGTTCACTGGTGCTTGGAGTGGAGGCAAGAAAGTCGCAGAAGCTGCATGGTTTGCTGGAATGGACGAGCATTCAGATTCATGGCGAGGTTGGATAATTGCCCTTTGTTGGATGCTGGCATCTGGAGCAGAGTGTGTTGCATTACTTCCTTCTCTCTTAGCATGTTATAACTGTGTCTATAGCATATATTATCTATACGCCATAATCCGCCGACCACGCCTCGTCCTAGATTTTTCCCTTACGCTCTTATTCAACCATCTAGTTCTCACAACATACTACTCCGCCGCAATACCGACATCGCTCTTTTTCTGGGCCGTCATGATGTCTGGTTCTGCGTTGACAATCATCGTCGCAGAGCAGCTCTGTGTAAAGAGAGAGATGACCGAAGGGCTGATCATCGCGACCGAGATGCCCGACGGGGAAGATATGGAGATGGGGAATATGAGAAGGGACTGATCAAGCGTTCTTTGCTTGTCAGGCGAGGTCCTTTTTCTGTATCAACGCAATCTTCCGGACTAAATTATTTGTTTGCAGCACTTCATGCGTGACTTTGTATCATAGATATCCATACTTAGAGCCATCGTGAAGGCGTCTCGATGAGCTCGATGAGCATACCCGATTATCTTAGTGATCTATAGGCGGATCGCGAAGGCTGAAAGCTTCCTTGATAGTTCAGGACGCTGTCAGGTCTGATGTTCCAATGGTCTACCGGTGGTCATTTTGACTTGATCGTCGCACTCCTGCTTTCGATGTTACCTCAAGATGTGGCGTATCCTCTCGTGTATGAGTACAGCGGTGGAGCCCTGCCTTGTTGTTCCCGTGCCGAGAGAAGTCGTCACGAGGACTTCGTAACTCGGTCGTTTCATGTCAGGTGAGCGACTCCCGAGAATAGACTCCTTCGTCGCGGTCAAATATTTTTTTTGTGCATATAGCACGTTGAATGGTGCCGTATGCGAACGTGTACTTCGCCGTTCATTTTTTGCCCGTGCATACGCTGGGCGTTTTGATCGGATGTAAGTACGGAAGTACAGAAGACGCTTATATATATTGCCGCAGTTCTGGTATGCTGCTCTTGTGGTATGTGAATCGTTCGCGTATTCAAGTCGGACGGATACGTGCCTGCAATCAATGGCATCGCCATAATAGGGCTTTGAGCATTCCTTGTATTGGCGAATCCATAGGTGCGGGCTAGTTTTATCAGTTTGTTACGACGGCGAACGGCTCGTTATGAAATAGTCGTAACAGAGTTCGCTAGGTGCTGCAAACTTATGTTACGCATGAATCATTTGGACGCAAATGGACCCGCGAGGCAAGTGCTATTCGATATTCAACCGTGCATAGCTACGCACGGTGCTTGCGCCTTCTGACCCCCATCGATTGGCTATCCCCTACCCATGCTCCGTCTTTCAGTCCCCATGAGCAGACATCTTCCGCGTAAGCTGCCTATACAGGTGAAACCGTTCCTCGAACAGTCGTAAGCAGCGCAATCACGCATTCCGATACTTGGAAAGGGCTCCAATGATAGGATTTTTCTGCTGTGTGAGATTGACGATTGTCTGCTGGAATCGGATGTTTGCGTCTACTTTGTCCGCGGGGACGAGCAGATCCAAAAGCTGCTTCCATTATCCTTGGACAGCTATTTGCTACCCATGTTCACGCTATCGGTCAACGTCCAACGTTCACCCACCAAGGACGCTCGATTGTACGATCCGACATCGACAGCGGGCGAGGGGCATGTGTCGTCTCACCGCGTGGATGTATCGCTTTGTCTTGCGACCATCATCTCCTGGCTTTCCTCGTCAGTAACATCACAGGTTTCGAGCAACGTCATGCGATCGTCTCTTGCGTGACGGACGGTACAACTAATGTCGGAGTTCAAGATCAGTCAAAATTATCACAACGTGCACGCCTCATTTGGAGAATTTGCAGCTGAACGGAACTGCAGATCACTCTGTGCGCCGCATCACGGACCGACTACGGGTTTATTGGATCGTGGTGGTGGTGTTACGTGTAGTTCAGGCGAATCCACGGGCGTCCTTGTGCCCTAGACGTTCCCATAGGACAAGGCGAGAGCCGAATGCGCCCACCCAAAGCACACGCGGCCGCGCACTCTTTTCGTCCGCGTCCGCTTTTGCCCATGGGCCGGTGCGTCTAGGCCCCAAATGGGCGAGCCTGGGACCAGTCTGAGAGTGGGAGCCTGTCGCCTAGTACCAGGGAAGGTGGCGTAAGTATCCTGTCCCTCGGGCTTCGGATACTTATTTACCCTTAGCTCAACGGTTTAGTTCCCCATAAGTCTCGCCATCGGACTTTCAGCAACAGTCCGTCGTGACGCGTCGGCTGCCAGCTCGTCAAAGGACGGTGATGGAACTGTCTTTTGCAAATCCACCACCAGGAGGCATCTATGAGTCGAACGTGCTGTATGAAGGACCACGAGTTGCACGCATTGCCCCTATTCAGGCAGGAAACCAACCGCAAGCATGCCTTGCGTTGTTAGCGGGTCGGAGAGTTGTTACACTACCCCTTTATTGGCCCGTGATGCTCCGACACGCGAAATCGTGCATCAAACATCTAAAATGTCACGCTCATCTCCATTGGCTGGTCGGGCCCATCATCGTTATTGCCACAGATGTCTATGGGTAGATACAGTTGTATGCCTATTTAACTTTCTGGGATGCGCCGGCCTTTGCCCAGTGCCCTAAGGCGTGTATCGATCTGATACCGACCACAAATATTAATGTACATGTATTCGAAGGGAGCCTTTCCCTGTCTTATCGAATGATGGTCAACCGCTCACCATATGTAAGTGCTCCCGTATTCCGGTTGCATGGCCAAACTCTAGGTTATCTTACATGAGGCACGGCTGTATCCCGCGTATATAAAATGTCTGCCCCCGCTTCCCTCCACGGTTTTCTGTTCTCCCCCGCATTTTTCCTCCCACTTACGCTGACATTGGAACCCCAATGGAATTCTTTAAAAGCGCGCTCTCTCCCCTCATGGGGTCAGGCAATTCTCTGCAAGATACATTGGTGCGTGCACGCCACTCCGAGTATCCTTGCATATACATGATGACTGACTGGCATATCTTGAGTAGAAGTTGGTCGTCATCGGAGGAACTGTCGAAACAGCTCGGCGAGCATCCGTTTCTGCATGGAGTGGTTTCGTCGATTGTGCGTCGCGGTCGCATTCGAACGAGCCGTCCTCGCTAACGGTGGCCCTGCAGCGTTCTTTCTCACCGCGCACTTCAGTCAAGAGGACTACCCATATGATTGGTGAGTCATAGGTGCTTCGTTTCACTGGGCATGAGCTGACTTGCCGCAGGTTGATGCATTGGCTTTCCAAGGTCCGTGATGAAACTTCCGATATCATCCCTTCGAACTCTAAAGATGGTACCTCAGCAACCAGCATGGGGTCGCAGCCGAGAATTCGAAATCACCACGCGTACAATTGGCCGAAATGGGCTCACACAATCGACGACCGGCGATTTGGAAGAGGAAGAGGTTGATGGGGATGAAGATGATGAACTTGTGCATGGGCGTCGGAAGCGCAAGGTGGCGTTCATGCCTAGTCTTGGTGAGTGGCACCTCGCAAACAAATCAATCAGCGCTTCATTCGAGTTTCACAGACACGACGCATACCATCTATTACCGTGGACACTGGCTACGTGTGAGTGCGGGGCGTACCTTACCTAATTCAGTTGTCCTCACACATCCTCAGATAACCCGGACGAAGAGATTCCAGGAATATGGCCACTATTCTGCCTTGAAAATAAGGTGCGTTCCGGCTACCACGGTATTACGTGTCGTCATCAACATGAGATCAGTGTCGTTGCTCGGAATAACGACATTCTCAAGAGGCTGGTCCTAGAGGCGAAGCGTGAGTACGAGAAGGACGCAGAACATCGTGTGCACATTTTCATGGCAGACACGTAAGTACTATCTCCGGATAGGTATTTTATGATCACGGACCGATCGCGCCCCACCTGCAGGACGTACGGTTGTTGGAGGTGGAATGGAGCACGCCAAAAGCGGCCGATGAGCTCTATCGTGCTTGAGCCCGCCGTAAAGGAGATGCTTCTGGCGGATTGCAAGGACTTCTTACGTTCGGAGGACTGGTGTGTTCTATTAAATCTGAACGTTACATGATGATTGAGTCGAGTTCGGCCTAGGTACGCTGAAAGAGGTAGGAAGACGCTATCCACCTACGTCATCCCGCTCTAAATTTCTGATAGGTATCCCGTTCCGTCGAGGGTACTTGTTGCATGGTGTGCCAGGCAGGCAAGTCGCCTTCCCCGATTTGTGAATGATGATTGACAGTTCGCGATTAGTGGGAAGACGTCCCTCATTCATTCCATGGCTGGTGAGCTCGGCCTCGACATCTATGTCGTCAGTCTGTCTTCGAAAGGGTGAGCAACTTTAGCCGCTGATGAGCACGTTGCTGACACAAATCAGTATGAGTGATAACACGTTGACAACCCTAATGGGGAATGTCCCGTCAAGGTACGTCATGTGACCGTCCTCCTCAATTCCAAGTCGTGACTTGTTCCGCACAGATGTATTTTGCTTTTGGAGGACTTGGATGCTGCATTCACTCGCTCCGTCAGCAGAGACTCGACCTCCACGGGCGCGCCCGCTGCTACTGCGAAAACCGCAACAGAGACCAACGACGGATCCACTCTCAGTTTGAGTGGACTACTGAACAGTCTTGATGGTGTCGCAGCTGCAGAAGGCCGGTGAGTCTCTTAATCAGCCACATATATGGAATCCGGGTTATTCAAGGAAATTCAGGTTGCTTTTTGCGACGACCAATCATATTGAACGACTAGATCCCGCACTTAGTCGCCCAGGACGAATGGATGTATGGGTTAACTTCAAGAACGCCACTAGGTGGCAAGCGGAGGGCATTTTCAAGTGCTTCTTCCCGTCTAAGCCCACTGCCACGCCTTCAGGAGAAACTTCTTCGCCGCAAGACAGCTCGCAGAGAAACCTCCCAATCCCCAAGCGGAAGCAGTCTTCACATGCAGTTCCATTACTTGAAGAGGCAGAGATTTCTGAACTTGCCAAGCGCTTTGCAGATGCGATTCCTGATGACGAAATGAGCGTAAGTGGACCTATCCCGTTTTGAGGCTTATCTGAACTCACGCCCCCTACACAGGTCGCTAGTCTCCAAGGATATCTTTTGAAGAACAAAACGCGGCCACGCGAATGTGTTGACGAAGTGGCAGAATGGTATGTTTGAATTTTTGACCCTCCGCATCACGGGGAACTTGATGGCATCCTCAGGATACTCCAAGAGCGTGAGACGCGCATCAGACTAAAGCGTGAGAAGGAAGAGGTTAGCCTGCCTGTTTGTGCTCCCTAACGCCGTATCCTGATCCATGACTCCAGCGTGAGGCCAAAGAAAAGAAGGAGGTACGACATCATTTCTTACCTCCGGATAATTGACCCCCTAATCGCACACTACGTCAAGGCCGAAGAGCAGGCTCGCAAGGAGGTTCGTGTGCATAGCAAGTCTCTTATGAGTATTTTTATGATGTCTTTCCCTATTACAGAAGGAGGAACGCGAAGCCAAAGAAGTAAGGATCATCAGTGCTGTTTAGAGATCGATGTAGCCTGACGTATCGTTGTTGTCTCCAGAAAGAAGAAGCCCTTGCTAAAGAAGTAAGTGCACGTATGATGTCTCAACAAGTCCCGCACTGACCACGCCCCAAAACATAGAGACTTGATAAAAAAGAAGCACGAAAGAAGGCGAGAAACGCCGGGCGTCCTGACGCACCTCCTCCCGTCAGCACTGACGTAATAATGCCGCCACCGCCTGTTGCGACCACCGATGCTCCAAGTACCACGTACTCGATTGAGACAAGCAGTCCTGACGATGATGATAGCTCTTCCGAGGAGGAAGACTCAGAGGCCGCCGCGAACGAGGCGGACGCCGAGGACAGCGTGACTTCGGAAGGAGAGTCTGAGCGCCCGGGTAACGAAAGCGCCACCCCTGAAGGGCAAACCATGGCTGCTGAGAAATGGATTGCAGTCAAGGGGCAACCAACATCACCTGAGCCGTAGGACGAACATACAATTTTGGACACCTGAATGACTACATGAGCTTAGTGAGCACTGGCTTGCACGAGCACGATATAATAATGGGATTTTCTGTCATTGGCTGCAGTACATTACTTCATGGTTTGTTACGGTATTTGTATTCGCATAGACTTCGTTTGTTGTATCTGGTCTGTCCTCGGCCGTAAGCTTAACATTTAACGTTCACCTCTAGCAGCATCGGGCAATTTGTAGTCAAATCATAAGGGACGCAAAAGCTGTGCACATCGTGTTTGAACAAAGATCACAGTCACAGCACGTAAAGCGGGCCAGCACTACGTCTGTTCTCTATGTGGATTTCAACCCGACCTCTGAAAGGATCTTGAACGCGTCCTTGTATGCGTCTAGCAGTGCCTTGACCCGTGCTCGTTCCGCTACCAAGGTCTCGTCCTCGTTCAACAGGTCTGAAAAAAGGTCCGGCCGGTACAAGGCCGAGACAAGACGATTCTGCACGTGTTGTGACGTATGGTTCACGAGGAAGTGCATGACAGCCTTGGGTATGAGGTCCTGGATGCTTTGCCGCACGATGGAGAAATACGAGGCGATCAGTGATCGAATGAGGTTGGTCTCCATCTCTTCGCGCATCGTCAGGTGCGTGCCGCCGTCAGATGAAACCTGCTCGGCGCTCGAGGTCAGAAAACATTTATGGGAGGATGAAGAAGAGTAACCCACAGCCTCAATGTGTTTCCCAAGGCTCTTCATATCAAATGCCGCAGTATTCCCGTCCCGCTTTCCAGCCAGGAGGCCTGACTGTAACGAGGCGTCGGATCCTGAAACATCTCGTCCTGACGAGACCACCTGCCCCATTGACGGCCTGTCAAAAGTGGCCTCAGACATGGGTCCGGGTCCGTTCTGGCCAAAAAAGTAATTGAGGAAGGTTTCCTTGGCAGATGCCGGGGACGTTCCCGGCTGCGTGTTTGCGCTTGATGGTCGGTGAGAATGCACGTCTGAATGGCGGTGATGTGACTTTGACGACTTTCCAAGGGTCGATGCAGAAGACGTTGCGGTTGTGCGTGAACGATCGTGCAAGGAGGATGAGACAGAGCGACCATCTCGGGAGTTCCCATTGACACTGGATGCATCCTCGGTAGACTCGTCCTGCTCATCGTCTATTGTGGATGTGCCATTGATAGCAGGCTCCGCAGAGGTCGGCTGATAGCGAACAAGAACATGAGCAACAAAACGAAGATAGCTAGCGCTTGTTGGAACGCACCCTTGGCGGGAGGATTTGTTTTTGAGGCGGAGTAAGAGACGTCTGAGCAGCGCTTGCGCTTCCAGATATGAACGCAGGGTGGTTGACGTTGATGTATGCTTGTTGAATTTCAATCAGACTCTGAGCATACTCCGACGTAGGCCCGAGGCGTTCCCGCAAAAGCTCGGACACAACCTCAATCAGCTGGGCATGCAAACGAGGGAAACGTTGTAATTCCTGAAATGCTATATTGGATCACATGCTCAATGTGGATGGGATAGGAAACCGCTCACAAGGCTTGTGCAATTATGACAGATCTTGACGAGCTCCTCGTAAACCAGTTCCACACACCGGAGGCATGGTGCCTCGAGCAGCTTTATCTGGGGCTTTACTAGCAAATCGAAGGCGAGTTCAGGAACGAACAGGCTGGGTCGTGGTCCTGTCGAATTTCGGATAGCTGTCCGGATATCCTGATTCTCTAGGTTTTGAGTGGCATCGATGGATGCTAAGGCACTGCCAAAGATGTCGTTGAAAATATAGTAGATCCGAGCGCCACCAGAGAGCTCCTTGGTTGAAATATCAACATTGGTTCCTTCAATAGAAGACACGAAATCCCGCGCGAACTGTGTCATGAGGCGGAGGATCAGTGCGCCTTGCTAAGAAAGTGAGCCCGATCAGCAATTTGTTCCAGCTATAAAAATAGAGCATCTAACTTGATTTCTATCACCGTAGATAGCAGCATCACCAAACGAATTGAGCTCTTGCTGTGCTTGACCCATCAAAGTGTTCAGCCGGGCTTTCATATCTGGGAGCTTGTCCCGAATATGGGTCAAAAGAACCTTGTTCAGACCGGTTTTTAGCACCCCAAATACAACTCGCAGCACGGATAGCTTCCGGATATCCATACCTGATTCAGCGTCTTTGCTAGATATCTGGTTCCATTCTTGTGTGCGATGTTCCTGTATGCGGAATGATTCTGGAAGAACTCCGACTCGCTGTCGATGGCATCCTTCATACTCTTCTCCACGTTGATGTCCTGCTGACTACGATTCACAACGCCAATGAAGCCTAATTTCAACGGATAGACGCGGCCTGTGAGAATATCAAGCGCGTTCGTCCCTGCATCCATGAGGTCGAGTTTCGTGAGAATTCCGATCGTCCTACGGCATTGTGGGTCTACCGAGCGCGCCAGTTTGAGAGATTCCGAGTTAGCAAGATCGACGTTGGCTGCGGATACCGCAAGGATCACACTGCGGGGGCGTCAGTAAGAAATAGCCGGATGAACAGAGCAGACCTGAGCACCAATTGGGTTTCGAGATATAATCCAAGACGAGGCCGCGAATCTGACGCTCGATGTCTGAAGGTTGATCGCCCACCGGTATCTGCCAGGCACCATTTATACATACAGCTTCCCTTGAACCTAGACCAAGCTACGCACCTTTGTCAATCCCGGTAAGTCTACGAGCGTCAAGTCCAGCACGTTCGGGCTGTATATCCGGAGGTTGATGGGAAGTTTACTGATTCCCTTGTTCTGCCCTGCAACGCGAAACGTCTCCTGCTCGATCTCCTTCCGTATCTCATTGAAGTCGGTGAAACGTTTATCAAGGTGTAGAAACTGGCCCCATTCAGTGTATGTCGGCTCTGGCGCCCCTGGGGCTGTCTCGGGCACGGGCGTATGGATGAGCTGGAGGACAAGCGGCCGACGAGTGACAATGCCTTGACCACGAGGGAGGAAGTCCCTGCCCACGATACTGTCCAGGGCTTTATGAATTGAGGGTCAATCTCAAAGAATTTCCTCACGCACTTCTCGAGCACACTGGACTTTCCTGCAGACTGGCTACCAACCTGCATGCCGACGCACATAACTGTTACACGACGCCATACGTCTGAGGGGATGAATTATACGCACAACCGCCAGCTGCGGCATATCTAACTCGCCACCTACACTTCCGTTTGAGCATCAAGGCAACGAAGGTAAAGCCGTGGCAGCCTATTTCACTCACCGAGGTTAGAGAAGGTGTCCTGAAGCTTGTTAACAAGCTTGATGAGATCCCCGTCCATGTTGAGCCACTATTGTGTCCAGTGAATGAGATGTAAATATAACAGTTTCCTGGAAGTTGTCGTTGGCGGATTGACTGTTGGCGCAGAGGGTGAAGACGGAGGTCTGTGGAAGAGTTCGGCGCGCGGCGCGTTCACGTCTTGCACGCGTCGTCACGGCTCGGCTAATCACTTCCGAGGTGATCTTCGTGTTGACACTGTTCACCGATGTAGGTCCATGACATTCTCAACAAAGTTGGATTTGAAGACACTCTCACTGCCACAGGCCTTACAAACTTACACGACCTCGGTGCGTGAAAAACTACTCCGGAGAATAGTAGGGGGGATTTGTAGGCTAAAGGTTGACAAGTTGACTTCCAGCCCTGACAGATGTCTTTCGACTTCGATAAAGTGGCCTCAGCTCAGTCTATTCTACGTTTTAACCCCAGGTTGAAGCAACTTAGATGGCCTTGTTCTTGACAAGCTCTGTCAAATCAGGGAATATTAGAACTTTTGCAATCAAGGTTGGGGAGAGCATGAACACTTACGCTCTACCTCAGAAACGGCCCAGATGAGCATGTCCTTCTGCGTCTTCTCGTCGCTGAGATTCTTGAGCACATTATCCACAACCGACTTGACAAGTTGGGCCTGCTCCTGCTCCTTCTCCTGCTGCTCGTATCGCACCCAGCTGTCGAGAACGGTCTTGATCTCTGACGCGAGGGCAACGCGTTGACGTTGGACAAAGATCTCGGACTCGAGCTTGGCCGTCTCCTAAGGCGTCATGTAGATGCTGGCACGTGTATTTGCCACCCAGGGAAAGACACACCTTGGATACAGCGAAAAGGCCCTCAGTCAGGGATACAACGTCCTTCATCTGATTGACGGACTCGATGCGGTCCTTGACGGCCTGGGTGTGCTCAGCACGCGAGCTGTCGAGGACGCCCTTGATGCGGTTGATGTGCCCCTCTGCCCATTCCTTGTACGGCGTCCGGATGATCTATGCAATAGTACGTGTGAGCACCTGTGCGTTTCACCGTGACGTCTAGCAGCAATTTCGCAATTTGCTCGCAGCGAAGACATTGGGGATACGATGACACGGAGCACATACCTTCGCAATGTAAGTGAAGAGGATGAGATACCCGACGGCGATGACGGTCTCCTCGTTCATGACATACAGCTCCTGGGAGATGGCGGCGGCAATGAGACCGCTACCGAGGATTGCGGTGCCAGTCTTGGTGATGAGGTTGGGGGATGAAGGGAGTTTGTTGATGACCTCCGACGCGCGCTCGGCGGGTGGCTGCTGGCTCGACATAGCCCGACTAAATCATCACCAGATGCCAGCATCTGTTCAATCACTGTCGAAATCTCTGCGCAGCAGGGAGGACGTACGCATGCATGAGCTGGGAGGCTACGACCGTTTGGGGACGAACGCGCGAGGCTGCAGGTTGCCATTTTTGATAAGACCTCCACAAAAATGATTCGAACAAAGAGAAAATAAAGCTTACCGGAAGCCCTAAGGGTATTGAGAGCAACTCTAGAGGCCATTTATGATGAGAAAAGATAGAGTGACAAGCAGACCCGCTGGTGATGATGCTCCTCTTCGTTTGGCGAGCGCAAACAATGGGGCGTCAGTCCCGGTTTCCCACGACAACCTCCGGCACTCGAGAACAAAAAAACATTTCTTCTCCAAGTGGAATCAACTCATGTATCAACACGGTCAGGTAAAGCAATACATATCAAACACCAACGGTCAACATGTATATTTCATGCAGCTCAACATGGTCTCTGCGTAGTAAGTCTCAAGATAGGTGTTGTACAGGAAGTTTGATCTTGATCCCGGACAAACCATTCCTCGGTGCAGGGACACTGACAAAGGATGTAGATGAAGCTGGCCAATTGCTCTTTTCGCCACGCTTTCCCCTGCCTGGCGAACTAGCAGAATGTCTGGACGAACCTGATGAATGACTCTCTCCATGCGCTTTTCCCAAGCCTGGCACACAATTAGCTTCAAGCGGCATCAAAGCACGTAACACTTACCAGGCCTAGGAAATTGTTCCAATTTTCGTAGGGGAACTAGCGTGCTCGCGAGAGACGCCGAGCTGATGGTAGGACTCTGCGACATGCTAAAGTCTCTATGTTCAAACTGGCGGTCGATATGCTGACGAACATACAATCCCTCTCCATCTGCAGAAGCATGCCGACGTTTTTTCGTCATTCTTTCGAGAAGGTGAAATAAAGGAGGTGGCCACACACCTGAATAAGACCCATCTGACTGGCTGACGAGTTCGTCGCCGTCTAGATCTGACTCCTCTTCCGAATCGGTATCATTGTGTGATAGTGACGGCGAAGGTGTTGGGATGTCGACGGTCTGGGTCGACGTGAGACTTGGCTCAATGGATGGAGGAATCAACAATGTCGGCTCGTCACGCTCTGAAGAGCCGTTTGCATCTTCATCGTGGAAAAGAAGAGAATGGCCGTCATTTTGAATGAGAGGCGGTTCACCGATGTCGAATATGACACCATAAGAAGATGTTTCACCATCTAATACGTTGTATCGAAGTCAAGAGTCTAGCACTCGCAAGTTTGGATTTAGAATCTACCCACACGCAGAGACTGCAGGAGTCGCCTCCCTAGCCACAGGATTGTATTCGGAGATATCCAACACCGTTGACTCTACGATGGGCTCCTGCTCTTCAGGGTGTGTAGGTTCTACGATAGTCTCGATGCCCTGCATCGGTTCATCATACTCTTGCTGGGCGACTAGCATCTCAGTGAGACGAATGACTGAGGGAAGGCCAAAAAGACAGCAGACATACCTGTGTTCAAGATCGTCTCGAGGAACGAGTTCGGCTGCCAGTCATTCGATCCTGGCCGACTTTCTTGCATACCTTCATTCATCCGCGCGCTCTCACCTTCGAGACGCCTGCTCGCATGTTTCTCCCATTGAGGGCCTCGCTGGGAGATATCGCAGTGCGCGTAGAATAATGTCGGCACCTGAATTGGTTCTCTCTCCAGAGTCCTCTCCCGGTTTCTCTCAGCGAGCGCCGAATACAATCTCTGAAGCTCGCGGTCCCGGGACTCCAAAGTCTGCTTTACGGCGTCGTACTCCTTTTGCAGAGATGCGTTTGCAGAACCCAAGTCCCGCTCTTTTTGTGCGAGCCGCTGTTGCAAAGCTGCCCTCTCCGCCTGCAATCGGGTGTGAGATTTTCGCAGTATCTCCAACGCATCCTCCTTCTGCAATGTGGCGACACAGTGGTCTTGTTGTGTGGCCGCGTCCTGTCTCAACGCCGTGTTGTCCCGTTCCGATACCTCCGCAGTTTTCAGTAGCGCATCGTAACGTTGCTTCGTTATCACGTAGGCGTGCTTCAGTGCAGCATAGCGATTCCGCCAGGATGAGGAGTCAGCAGTGAGCTGGACAATCTGCCTCTCGAATATGTGTACAAGTTGGTCCTTTGCGCGCACCGTGTCTTGCAATGCGACAAGAGCCTTGACAATGCGGGTCTGACCTGTAGGATGATCCATGAGCGAAGGAGTATGGGGCAGGAGCAAACTTACCCGCGACTGGAAGGATGCTTGATAGAATTGAAAAGGGTCGTTCGGTCAGCTATTAAGTCGCAACGGCGACTTGTCACCTCGAGCTCGGAGTGACAGGACTCTCCATCGACATATATCATTGATGCGCTCCTAGACTTCTTAATTCAGTGCGAGATGCTTACTCGATCCCATAGCAATTCAGTCAATTTCATCTCAAAAAAGCTGACCGCAGGCATAAAACTTATTCTGATTCACCGATATACAGTACTCTGAAGTTCTTCCCGAGATGTCTCGAGCCTGGCTCAAATACAGACGTCCCAAACGCCGGAACATCCCGCAATGCACCCAGGACGTCAGCGGAGGCGAATCGAGAGCGGCGAATTGTTGGAGCGTCCGTTGGGTGATAGAGCATTTCTAGAAAACCCATCTTCGAGCTAGCGCATCGTCAAACTCAACAGAGAATCTCTAGAATTGCAATGCTACACTACGGACCTTGACGGCATTGAGTTGCTTGCGGGTGATGGAAGAGCCCGTGATTGTTCGTCGCCTGGATGCAGGATACTTTTCCGAAGCAACGTATAAGACAACAGTGAGCGAGAGCGAGAACACTTTGTATTCTTGAGTAGCAACCTAGCAAGCTCCTTGCGCAGGTCTAGATGTCTAACATGTCGCCTCAAGGGTTCCGCCGAGATATGCTTGACAAGAGGTTTGAACGTTGCCGGCTTGGTGGGAAAGTGACCAGAGCCTTCAATCACAGGAGGATCAATTGACACGAGTGTGGTGTCTCCTGATAATCTACGAGAGTCTTCCTCAGTCCGGCGAGTGTTATAACGGTGCCCAGTCTCAGTCCAGGGGTCGAGGGCATTCAGTGGGTCTTCAGGTAAGCAGACTTTTTTAAACGGCCGATGAGAATCCTGAGGAAATTCTATATCTTGTCCGCGTCTTTTTTTTATGGCCTGCGCCGGGCTCCGGTCGCCAGCCCGGAGAGCCTTACCGGAACACTTATCGTTACTTGGATAAATCTGAACGTTACCAAAATTGGGTGAAAGCAGTGATGATGAATCGTGGGGGTACGGTGCTTGTGCATACCCTGGAGCACTCTCCCTCAGCCTCCGAATTTGTAGAGAGAGTGGGATACGAGGACGGACCATCCAAGACAAAGCTGGCCTTGGGAAAGCCAGCGGACCCATGTTTGAGACTCCTTGCGATCCATTCGGCGTCGAAGACCTATACAGCATCGTCCTGATCAGCACTCCCCAGCATTCCACACTGACAGGCGGACTGACGACCAAGCCTTTCGATGACAATCTATTCTGGCCTGTCAGAGTGATTATGGAGAAAATTCGTTGAACTCACTTCGCCGCCCAAGGATCGTCAGGCCCGCTGCAGAAATAGAGATCTGCCGTCCTTCGCTCTTGTTCCGAGCGAGCGATGGTCCCGCCTCGCGAAGCTGATTTCATCCGCATACATTCTCTGATCAGCTTCCCAAGGTGTTTCGCCAGTGGGGCGCGTTTGCTTACCCCATGAACGAACGAGATTTTCTGTGACCGACGGGCTGAAGCATGCTGCACAACTGGCTGAGCGCAGGTTGAGACGTTTGAACGACACCCTCACCTGTCCCTTCAAAAAGCTTCATCGATCTGGGATCTCGAGAGGGGAAAACCTTGATAATAATTGACCGATGACGCGTGGCGACTTGACGAGGGAGCTGAGATGGTCAAGAGTGCAGTTGGGTTGACCGCGAAGAACACAAATTCCCCGCGTCCTGAGTTTACACGTGTTTACACATATCCTGCTCTCCATGGATCCTCCCATAGCCCCTGCCCCCGTCGCAAGAAACGATGTCCCTCTCATGGCAGTCAATCATGAAGATCGCCCAAGGGTGAGCACAGTCAACGCCTCTGTACGTGTTCTCGAGAGTCGCGACCGAACGCCTCCCCAGCAAACACCCCACGGGCAACAGTCTGTCCACCGCCAAGTCCGCTACAAGGACAGGTGCGCGCTCCCAAGCTCTCGTTCGAACGGATGGTTGTTGACGTCAACCGTCCGCTCTAGGTTCCAATCTCTCAGAGAACGCTATGATCAAGTAACAGCCGTACGCGCTCTCCCGAGTCTTGTTCAGTGTTCACGCTTTCACCCTGGCTCGCGCTCAACAGATGCACGAGGACTACGAAAGAGCCCTCAACGCCGCTTTTGAAAAGGAGCGAAAGCTTCAATTTGAGATCGAGTTTGTACCGTCTCGCACTGCTGTTCCCTTCCTCTCACCAACTACAGACGTTTCGAAACTTTGACCATCGGCGCACGCGCGTAGCTCACTGCTCGATGTCTGGGTCGTGAACGGCAACATGCCCGTCGACTACTCGCCCTACGACCCACAGTATCCGCGGCCTCAGCCCCAGCCAGCATACTATGCCGAGCACGCGCCACCAGCCGAGCACGCGCACTATCACCCCAACGCCCAACCTCACGCGCACCCGCTCTCCCGTCCACGCCCCCCTCAGCACCATCACCAGCCATCGCACGTGCACCAGGCGCAACCACAGGCGCACCCTCACCCGCATCCGTCCGCATATGCCAATCCTCGGTACACGAACGGAAACGGGGTGAGCCACGGACAGGCAGGACCCGTTTGGCGTGGGGCGCCGGAGGTATGTTTAGCACACATCCATTTTTCGCACTTCAGCACTCCTCCTCCTCTCTTCCCGTTGTCATTCCGCTCCCTCCATTTTTGCACGGATCGTGACGTGTTGAGTCGCTTACACTCCCACTATCTCGCGTCGCATCCGGCCGAGACGCACAGATCATTGATCTCACTTGATTGTAATAGCACGCCGTGTCGTACCCACCTGCGGAGCCGAACGATCGAGCGGCATAGTCTCAAGTCTCGACTCTCCAGCCTCAACCTGCGCCCCATCCGTGTTCATACCTTCCATCCATCCCGCGCTATAAACGCCCATCTATCCTATCCTGTCCTATCCTGTCCTGTCCTGTCCTGTTCTGTCCTGTCCACCCCCGTTCTGTACACTCGTTCTGTTCTGTTGTCCCGCCCCTGTGACCCGATGAGCCGATCGGCGCCCTACTTACAACCCCTCTTGATCGCATTACTGTACCGATTCCGACGCCACATGCACCCATACGTTCATACAGTAACAGCCTCACCCCAAACACACTTCTAAGCTTCGTCCGATCCTGCCACACACAGCATCCCGATGCTACGCGGAACTGCGCCAATGCCCACTGAGCATCGGACGACGGACACCGTGCGCGTCCACATGTGCACACATCCGCATCAACGCACCCTTGAACGCTGTGCCGGCACTGTACCGCGCGTTCACAAGCAGCGTCCCGAACCGCTACGCGCCTCGCCCCCAGCGCTCGCCGGCGAAACGACCGATGCCGGCGCACGAGCACTATCGTCGCACTATCCTCCAACGAGAACCCGCGTACACGACATGATCATGCCGCCAGCCGAACACCGCGCGCGCACACATACACACATCGACATCGACATCGACACACATAGACGCATATCACGAACTCGCACCGAAGAAGCCCTCCTGAGTCAGAGTCACGACGTACAGTATCGTCTATCATCATAGCTAAGAACCATCGATGGACGCCAGCGAACGACCTCTCCGCCGCCCAGGAACGCGCGGACTCCGAAACGCGCGCCCGCACGCTTGTCCCTACAGCCTGTACCGTATTTACCGCACATGTACACGACCAGCGTCTCGTCGCGAGATTGGATACCGAGATCGCAGACGCCGCTCAAGCGCCACGACGATGCACCGATATGTCCATACAGTACTTATCGATCGATCCCCCGGCGGCGCGCCCAAGTCCGTCCAATGCTGTCCAACGTCCGCGCGCCAGCCCGAAGCATGTGCCCCGTTTCCCAAACAAAACCGCCGTTCTGATGGCACTCACGAAGGCGCGAAGTTCCGGGAGATATACCCCCCCCCCTTCTCTCCCACACTCCTTCGAAGAGCAGCGCCTGATTACGGCGCGGCACGGCACTTGCGTACTATGACTCACTGCGTGACAGCACGCGCACACACGATCTCACCGAGCACCGAGCATCTCTCAGAGAGCACAAAAAACGCGAACGATCGCGAAGAACTGGAATTTTCAGCGGGGCAGCCCCGCCCCGCCCGCCCGCGCCTCGAGCGGCAAAGCCGGGGGTGTCCCGCGCGGACGCCGAGTCGCGGTCGCGGTCGTGGGTGATCGTACAAGTCTAGTAGGTATGTATGTCAGGGGGACTAATAGTGGGGGCGGGGCCGGCGGGGCTCGGGGAGGGCCGGGGGGCCGGCGCGACGGTATGAGACACGATGACGCACAAAGGTGAGAGAGTGAGAGTGAGAGGAAGAGTGAGAGTGAGAGAAAAGTGAGAGAGAAAAGGTATGAAACAACTAGAATGGAAATGGAAATGGAAATGGACGTGAACATAGAAAGACGAAGAAACAGGCAAGGATGAGACGAAGCGAAGCAACGAAGGTGACGGAGGACGGAACGGAAGAACTGAAGCAATAGGTGGACGGGACCGAGACGAGACTAGAAAGAGCAGTGTGAAAGTGCGAACAAACAAAGTGAAAAAAGCAGGAGAGACGAAGTGAACCGGACTGGATGGGCTTGGAGCTTGAAGAGGAGTGAGAGACGAAGAAGAAAAGAACAAGAACAGCGAAGTTCGGGGCGTCAATGTCGAGAGTTGGATTGAATTGAATCGGTAACGACGAACGAACGAACGAACAAAACGGCCGTACGTGAGAGGGGTATGAAGAGCAACTGCAACAAGTGGCGAAACGAGAGCTCGATGAAGATGAAGATGAAAAAAAAAATGAAGACAGAAAAGAAAAGAAAAGAAAAAGGGGCCTCAAACCGAACAAGCGAGAAGCGGACGGGATGGACGTGGGCAACACATGTACATGCAGACTGCGGCGCAACAACTGCGAAATCAAACAGCGACTAAAAACACTGCGGCAAAAAAACGACGTTCGGACACGGGGGCAACGAAGCGCGGGACCCGGGCGCAGACGCGAGGCGAACCGAGTCCAAGCCGGAGCCGACATCGCGAGCGCCGCGCAGAGGCACGAGGACGCATTGTTGGAAGCGAAAAGGGCGGAATGTCGTCCTCATGGAAGGGTGCATACAAGTAGCGGATGTGCAGCCATGTGCAGATACAGAAGGCAAAGCGAAGGGGACCCAAAAAGATGTGTCGCCGCCCTGCCAGACCTGGGCATGCTCACGGTTGCGGTCTCTCCTTTCAATATCAGGCCAGGGACGGAATCAGAGTCCGTGGAGGATCAGAGATGAATGCCGGACGCGATGCCCGAGGAGGTCGTTGCGATCGTGCACGAGCGGGAGCAGCGGCCAGAGAACAGCCTGGTCGCGATTCAGCTGTGAAGGGGGGTGGTAAAGCCTGAAGAAACGGAGGGGAGAGGGTGGGGGGGGAGAGGCACAAAGATCGAATAGTCCACGGGGATATCGGTGATAAACAACAGGCCGGGCACAGAGAGAGAGACGGACGGTGGGACAGTACGTAGAGACGTAAATTCGAAAAGGACAGTGAGCGTAGCAAACCCGCAAAAAAGAACGAACGAACGAGCGAACGAGCGAACGAGCCGAGAGTATAAACGAGCGACAAAAGTTGGGTGCCCGAGACCTGGATCGACGGCGCGGAGCGTGTCGCCTCTTGCAATCGTGGACGCACACGGAGCAAACGACCGAAAGAAGCGGGAAAGGGGCAACCGACGCGACGAAGCGGAACAGAGGGAGAACAAGAATGGAAGGAGCGAGATGCGGACAGATGAAGGCTATTCGATTCGTATACATGGGAGGGTGAGGGTGAGGGGAGGAAGGATGTGCGCACTGACCCAGCGACGGGCTCAGGGCCGTGACACGGACAAGAAGCGACATGTAGACCGTTTCGAACCATTTTGGAGGACGCCGCCGAGGGAGATGCGACAGGGCGACCCGCGAAAAACGAAAAGAAAAAAAAAAAGGAGCAAAGAGCGTCCATCGAAGCAACCCAACGTCGAGCGAGTCAAGACCAGCAACAGTCCCTGAAAAACGCAGCAAGCACGACCCCGACCGCCACACAACCAAACATTTTTTTTCTCGTCGTCGTACTCCTCCACCCTCCACCCTCCCCCGCACCCCCTCCCCAGCGCGCGCCGCTCACGGCCCCGGCGACGGCTTGGTCCCAGGCGTGAGCGGCACCATCTGCTGCTGCTCGCCTTTGACGGGCGCGCCCACCAGCCTCGCGACGCCGCCCATACTCGGCACCCCGCCGCCGCCCTCCTCCCGCCTTGGCGCGAGCCCGCTCCCGCTCCTCGGCCGCGTCGTGCCCCAGTTGGAGCCGATCCCGTACCCGAGCGGGGCCGAGTCGCTCCGCGCGCGCGAGAGGCGCTTCGCCTCGCCCTGATTCGCGCTGTTCACGCCGCCCACGCCCACGCCCACACCCACGCCCACGCCCACGCCCACGCCCACGCTGCCAGGCATGCCGGCGTTCATGCCCCCGGGTATGCTGATGCTCATGTTGAGCGAGCCTGCGGGCCCCGTGCGCTGCCGCTTGCGCCCCTGGGGGTCGTCAAAGTCCGTCGCGCCGCTCGGGCCCGGCGAGGGCGGGAGCGGGGTGGCGAGCGGGGCGTCGTAGCGCATATGGGGGTCGGCGTACGGGTGCTGGAACGAGTGCTGCCGCGAGAGGGTGTGCGGGCTGTGGTGGTGGGAGTGGTGGTGGTGATGATGCGGGTGCTGGTGCGGGTGCTGGTGCTGCTGATGGGTATGTTGGTGGGGCAGCGGGTGGGTGTGTATGTGGGCGGGAAAGTCGGGGGCAGTGGGACTAGAGCCGGGGCTGAGGGAGTGGAGGGAGGCGGTGGAGAGGGACTGCATGGAGTGAGAGGGCGGGCCGGAGGGCGGGGGATAGGCGTGGGAGGGGACGGTCATCGTTGGGGACGTAATGTAGATGTTCGGGCTGTCGCTCGGCTCGATAAGGTCGGCGGGGAACGGCACAGGCACTGCAGGGTAGATCCAGCCTGTCAGCATACGTGACGTCATCGGAGGAACAGAAGTCTGCGGCAGCTTCGACGGACGCGATGCCGCCCAGCCGCGGCCACACGAAATACAAAACAAATAGAAAAAGAATAAAAAAAACAACACTCACTCCCGCCCGGGACGCTCTTCTGCACCACGTCGTACAGCGTCTTCGTCAGGAGCGCGAGCCGCTCAAACTTGGCCTTCTCGGCCGTGAGCGTGTTCACCACGCGCCGGTTCTCCTCCCGCATCTGCGACAGCTGCGCCGCCACCTCGCCCGGCAGCTCGACGCGGTGCTTGATCGACGGGTCCGGTTCCAGCGCCTTGCGCTTGATCTCCTCCAGCAGGTCCGGACGCCCCCGCAGGAACTTGTGGTGCGAGAACTCCCACGTCTGCGCGTCCGTCGACGTCCGCTGCGCCCGCGGCGTCTGCATGATGCCGAACGAGATCCGGAAGCGAAACGCAGTCAGCCACGGGATCAGGTGGACCGTCAGTCAGTCAAGGGTGCCACGCGGAACGGATCCGAGTGATATGAGGGTGCGCGTGTATGTATTATGATGAAACGGGGGTGGTGTGGAGGAGGCAGGGAGTGGAGGGGGGGCGATGCTCACCCGGTTGATCTTATGGAATCCGTACATGTTGAGCTGCCGCACAAAGCTCGAGAACTGACGGTGATGCGCGGGAGGATCAGTGTTTCATCATTCGTGCGGACGTGGGCGCTACGGCACTCGGACAGAAGGGAGCGGACGTACGTTGTTGTGTTTGAAGTGCGAGCCCAAGATGCTCCGGCTGAACTCGCCGACGTTCGAGACCACAAAGCTAGAGAAAGCGCCAGGCAAAAGAAGGGCGGGGAAAAAAAAAAGAAACGGGGGACGTGAGCGGGCGAATGAGCCGGTGGGGGCGTGCCGCGCACGAGGAAGGGGGTGGGGGGGTGGGGGGCAGGGAAAGGAGAACGGGGTGCGAGGGAAGGGAACTGCGCTGACCTTGTTCCGTGATCGTTCCAGGCTATGAAGTGCGCGGATTTGGGATCATTGATCATTCTGCAGGGCGTGAGTCACCGGTTCGTCGTTGGGTGTCCGAAGCGAGACGCGCGGGGGGGACGGAGGACCACTCACTGATACAGCTTGGTGACAAAATTGTTCGTCCCGAGCGGCTTGCCGATGATGCCCATGCCGCCTGCCTGGAGCGCGGCCGAGGACGGGCGCTGGCCGTCGAGCGGCTTGAGCTGGTCCTCCTGCTCGCCGCTGCTCGAGCCGCCGTCGATGGGGCTGCCGCCCTGGTCGAGGCCGGCGTAGCCCATCTCGACCTCGTCGTACGAGGCGGGGGTGCTGAGGTCCATGCCGCCGTTGGACGCGTCGTACATGCCTTCCTCGACGTTGGTCGCGAGGGAGGTGCCTGCGGTGAAGCTGCGCTTGCGCGGGACGGACTTGTCGGACGAGGAGGAGGAGCGGCTGCTGAGGGCCACCCTGCGGGCGGTGAGGTCGTAGTGCTGTTCGTCGTAGCGGATGCCCTGGTCTGGGGGAGCGAAGGAGAACTGGGGCTGGGCGTTGTGCATGTGGTAGTGGGCCGCGTGGCCGGGAAAGGGGTTGTGGTTGAGGGCTTGGTTGGAGGAGGGGCTGATGGGGGTGATGGGGGAGACACCGCTGGTGGCGGTGGAGGTGTGGGGGGACGGGTTGATGGGGGAGAGGTTGGTGGGAGAGGCGACGGAGAGGGAGGAGAGGTTGAGAGAAAGGGAGGTGGAGGTGCGGTCCATCATGGGGTCGTTCATGGGCTGCTGAGGCGGGGGATGCTGGTAGTAGTTGGGATAGTGGTGCTCGGCGAGGGGCGCGGATACGGGGGAGGTGGGAGGGAAAGGCTGAGATGTGCCGGGCTGGAGCAGATGGGTTGGCCAGGACTGCTGCTGCTGGTGTTGTTGCTGCTGCTGCTGCTGGTGATGGTGCTGCTGCTGGTGTTGCTGCTGCTGCTGCTGCTGGTGGTGGGAGTAGTGCAGCTCGGCGGAGGCCATTGCGTAGGGAGGGGGTGGGTGGATGTCCATCTGGGCACGGTGGCGGGAGGGAGGGGCAGTGGTGGAGGGAGTGGAAGGAAGCGAGGGAGGGAGGGGGTGAGGGGGTGGGTGGGTGGAGAGGTCAGGAGGGCGATCGCATGTGAGAGGAGGGCAGGATCAGGCGGGAGGGGAGATGGACGGAGGAAAAGAGCGAACGGACGCGAAACGCTGGGATCTGGGCCCGCTCTGAGCTGAGCTGTCCGCCCGTCCGACTTATCGTCATCGTCCCCTTCCTCCTCGCACCTTATCGCATTCCCCCATACAGCACGCACACACACACACACACATACATCCTGCCACCACACTGCGCAGCCCACACCCGTCCTCCCATCGCCATCGCCATCCCACCCGCCTCATCCCCCTCACAACCCGTGTCCACGCACCGCCCGCAACCCATCCGCAACCCATCCCCCCCTGGACCTCCGTGCCCTCCCCGTCTCCGTCTCCAAGTCCCTCTGCAACCCCGCAGCCCACCCACGTCCGCCTCAACCCCCGCGCCCCGCCGGCCCAGCCCTGGCAGACTCCGGCGTGTTACCGCTCGCTTTGCGCACCCTCCCCAAGCCTCGATTCACCCTTGGTGCGCTGCACCGTCGCACGCACCAGATACCGTCAGCAGCCGGCGCCCCCCGCCTCGTGCTACCATACTCCCGTGCAACGAGGCTCCCATGCAGTCCCCTGCCCTGCAGCCCATCACTGGCCCATCACGCACCCCCCTACGGCACCGCCGCTTCTGGTCTGCGGGTCAGGCGCCTCCGCGCGCCCGCCGGAAATTATCGTAATTGAGCACGCTGCGTCTGCACCCATGCCTGATCCCGCTTCTCAATTGCGCACACACGCTCTGCAGATCCGAGGACAATGCACCTCTGACGGAAGCCAGTTTGTCAGTGACCGTTTAAGCCATGGCGTTGAGCCGTTGAGCGCTGAGCCCTCGAGGCGCCACTTGCGCCCTCTCCTCTCAAACTAGCTTTTCTTCCCCCTCAAGCGACCCATCTCGGATATCTCGGATGGCGCAACCCGACCAAATCGAGCGCGCTGTCTGCGTCCCTGTCTCCTCCCCTGCCCCTCGCTCGTCGCGCGATCCGCGTCCCGCAGCAGAAGTAGCACCTCTATAGATTTGCCCCGCCGCGCCGGCTGACCTTTCACAGAAGGCCCGCGCAGCGTCCGTCCGACACGTCTGCGCTCTTCTGCGACACTTATCAAAAAAAAATTAAAAAAAATCAGAACTACATTCAAATTCTGCGCTCCTCGCTCGGCCGAGTCCAGGGACGCCGGAGTGGCGACTCCTGCCTGCCTCCAAGCGACGGCCAGCGAAGCGCATCGCGTCGCGTCGCGTCAGACCAGGTCGCGTCACCCGGTCTCACGGCTTCCCCGTTGGTCCGTCCGCCCCCCTCCTCGCCCGGACGAGCCCCGCCCCCGCAGCGACCCCCGACGGCCTCCGATGTGTCCACGAACGCCTTCGCGCGGCTCGCGACGGCGCCTGGCATTCCACTGGCCGCCGGCGCGCACGCGCCGCCACGCAGCGCCGCGCATGCCGATCCCGATCTGGACGCGTGGATCTCCGCGTCAGCGTCGCGTGCCCGTGTCAGCGTGAGTCAGCGCGCGCGTGCTGTCGCGCGTCGCAGCGCCGCGAATGGGGCCACACCAGGCCACACCACACGGCGCACGCGGCTTCGCGGCCTTCGCGACTCCTTCGCGAGCTCGCTGTCGCTGTCGCGTCGACGTGGTGCCGGCATCGACGCTGCGTCCAGCGCAACCGCGTCATCTCGACCCCCTTTTTAGAGCCCGATCTCCCCACGCGCCACAGCTCCCTGAAAATAAATAACGCTCGTCTCCCAAAGTCTGGTACAGCGCCTGCTGCTTATGGGAGGCGTCGCTCCGACGCAAACAGGTGGGGCCACACGGCGACCTGATCGTCGGCCATTGTGTACAATACACCCGCTTCTAGTTAGAGTTGATTGACTGAAGGGTGCTTTTTATGTAGTGGGGCCCTGGCTTCTTCGGAAGCAGGCTGGGGGCCTGACTAGCCTGAGTCTCGCCCTGGCGATCTAACAAAGCCAGCAAAAGCCCTGCACACACACACACACACACACACCCGTGCAGAGGTCGCCGCGACGCGTGAGTCAGTAAGTCACGCTCTGCGATACCGATGATCCGGTCGCCGAACATGGCGTTCGCCAGACCTCGAGTCGGTCGCCCGCGCGCCGTGCTGCGCCCGACGACTCCTGACGCCGTCTTTGCTCATCGCCCACGCCGATCGGCGAATTTCCACCGCGGCGATGCGCGCGCGACGTGGGCGCGGTTACATAGGTACGCTTCTTCGTCTCGTGAATTTATTATCTTTTCGAAACGTTCGGGGCCCTGCGCGTTGCTGGCGGGCGAATTCACTCGGCTTGGAGTGGGTGCGTCGATCGCGAAGACTGATCGCGCGTGGCGATGGGCGGCCTTGCTCGGCTGCTCCTGCGTCGTCTTTCAAAGCAAAGTTTCAAAATGTGTTTGTTGATACCCGTCGTTCGTCTCCGCTTTTCCGAATCAGATGCGAGAGTGTGTGACTGGATTTCCCAGTCGACGCGAGCTCAAGAGGGCTGGGATGAAACTCTGCAGGTCGGTAGAAATCCCAGTCGAGGGTGCCTGCCGACCATGATATGTTCATGATCAGGGGATGATATCAGAGGCCCCAAAACTGCGCGCTGGGTGATGCTCCGCGACTTTTGGTTCGGTCGACCCACGTTCCCGACTGCATTTTCTGTATGAGCTTTGGGGTGGAAGGGGCATCTTTGTTGGGCTCCGCGAGGCCACGATTGGCGAGGACGTGATGCGCGAGGTGGCACGAGGCGGTTGGGGATTGGCAGATACCCGTTCATCTGTTGGTGTCTCCGCCTATGACAGGACGCGCATAAAATGTGCGTGTCGCGAATGCAGGGTTTTTTACATAAAGCTCTCATCACAGGTCCAGCAGGATCTGTTCTGTCCTGCCAAGTGCCGCTTACAGTGCTGACGGCCATCATCAGTGCGTCGTGGATCAAGCTTGAAGCTTCAGGTCCCACTGGTTTCTGCCTCTAGGCTCAGACGTGGCTATGGAATCAAGATCTGATCTGACCGTCGCCCGACGATGCCCCCCGCTTCTTGATGTCGGCTGCGAGACATAGCAGGCGATCGTTTCGCAGGGTCTCGCAGCTTGGCGAGGCCGGGCTCGTAGTACCGATGCCACAATCGCGCTACGCACCCACGCTCTCGCCCAGTGCTCTCAGAATCGCGTGTGGACTCACTGCGGACCATAGGTATATGCTGAGGCGAAGCGGAGAACGGACAGGGCAGACGGGTGCACTGTCGAGGTGGGACTCAGTACGCGAACGCGGCCCTGCGATCGCCTCTTCCCGCGCCATTCACTCAGACACCCTTCTTTTCCCTCCCAAGCGGACTCCCGCTCACGCGTCATCGATATTTGCTCTGCGCGTGTCGGACGGGCCACATACCACCGCCGGGCGTGTGCGTGTAAGCCTGCGGATTCGCGTCCCGCCTCGATCATCTGTCGCCGCTCCTCGCCCTCTCCCTCGTCTTCACTGCTCTTTCCTCGATCTGGACACAGGCGCAAAAGTCGTTGCTTCAACCTTTTTCCGCTTCGCCCTAGCCGCTGCCCATATGCGCTCTCGGAACGATCACGCTGGCCCCGTCTGGCCCCCCTCGCATGTCTCTACTCCCTCCGGCCCTAGACCCCACCCCGCACGCGCGGCGGAACATGAATCGAACCGAACTTTGAACGGAAACTCGACCGTGAACATTGACGTAGGGATATCGCCATATACACCTGCATACCCGGCGCAGGCAATGTGCACCCCCCCCAAAGCGCAGCCATTAAGCGTTCATGCTCCCCTCACATCTGCCGTTGGCACAACCTTGGTATCGGTGGCCCTGATGCCATCGTCATCGACTCGCCAGTGATCACCTGCCCCGATCATGTCGTCATCCCCCTCTTTCCTCGACCTCTCTAACCCTTTGCGAGCTGCCCTCGGGGACCCCACGCTATGACTGAGAAGCCCGTCATGGCAGTGGCGCCGTGCAGAGGCCGGGCCAGAGCCCCTTCGCGCGCGGCACGCACCCAATCGGCGAGCCGTCTGACGTCTGCCGTCGTCCGCATTTCGCATCGCCTGACCCTGCGGGGCAGGCCATCCTCTCATTCCATCATCTCGCCCATCACTCCGCGTTCTGGCACCACACGCGCCGGCGGCGCCGTGCGTGCCGCCTGGGTGTCTGCGCGCGTGCGGCTCGTGGACCCGCCCCCCCCGTGCGCTCCCAATCGCGTCCATCGAACCCTCAGATCGCAGGCCGTCTGGGGCGTGGGGCCGGCGCGCAGCCTAGGCCATGTCCGCGGACGCTGCTCGGCTGCGCTTCGATCGAGGCACCGCGGGTCCGCACGCTGCTTCTGCGAGCCTTCTGCGTCTCTGCGTGCCGCAGCTCGGTACTAAGTACCAAGCACTAGCCTGATGCGCTGTTGGACTGCTGTTGGCCACTCGCGGCCTCGGAGATGAGCCGCGGCCGCATACACGACGAGCCGCTGCTGACTTTGCCCAGCTTGGCCTTTGGTTTTGACGCGTGACGTGGGCTGTTGTCGTCAGCTCGGTGACGTCGCCGTCCCCATCTCCCGGTACGGTGCTCAGCGGTGCTCAGTCCAGCACTCAGCACTTCTAGCTCTCCGCCTGCGCGACGAGCCGTTTTGGCTAGCGCTATCGCTGCGAGGGTATCAAGATTTAACTTTACAGTCGGCCGCCGGCCGGCCACTTCGTCGTCAGATGCTAGAGGACGCCTGGGGATGCTCGCTTGTCCTTTAGACTGCTTTGGACTAGGCTGCATGTGCGCTAGGAACGGCCCTTTTCCGCCTCTCTGGCCTCGGACCCAGCACCTGCGGAGCGCACGGGACCCATGCAGTCGCCGTGCTCGGTCGACGTGATGGTGGGTCGGGTCGAGGCTCGGATGTTGTCTGCATTGCATAAGTAGTGGGTGCTTGTGTGCGCGTGGGCCTGCGTGCCGATTTGGCGCGGCCTATAGCAGGCCTCCCGCGGGTGCGCCTGCGGTCATGCTCGGGTCCCGCTGCTCGAGCCGCAGCCGGGACCCCTCAGAGGCCATGGACTGGCGTCTGATCACGGCTCGCTCTGTGTGTGACCGAGCGCCGCTGTCCACACAGCGCTGGGCGGGCTGACCTGAGACCGTCAGACTCGGTGGTCTTGTGTTTTCCAAGCGGGTCCGCGTCTATGTATAGGTCCGGTTCATATAGCGATGCGTGCTTTGAAGCAATGACACGAGGCTCGCGGGCTCGTGCCGTCTGACCTGCCTTGTGGTGCAGGCTCCTCGATGAACCACGTCGTTGTCTTCATCTCGAATCATGAAACACATGTACAAGAAGTTCATTCGGATGGCTTGAGGTGTGGGGCTGTTGATCATGACAGTTTCTCGCCATTACGGTCAACTGCACATGAACGGGCATCATTTTGCATTGGCTAATAGATTGCTCATTTGTCGGGAATCAGCACTTGTGCATATGCGCCACCTGCCACTGCTCCGCGGCTGGCCTGTGACCGGACGTGCGTGTATATAGATAGAACGAACCTCTTTCGACCGATTTCCAATCGTAGGAAGATCCACAGCAGAGCAAACGCAGCGACGCGTCTGATAAATAAAAAATTAGGTGATTCCAAACATTTGCGCGATGCAAGTGGCAAGTATTAGCATGTACAAGACGGGCCATACAATCCGTGAACACATCTAGCGAAGTGACAGGCGATAGCAGCACCCACACCGAGCTCCCAGAAATACATACAACAGTAACGAGATCGTCGGGGCGCGAGGGTCGTCAAAGTGGACGGTGGCCACGCGGCGCCCGACGCTGACTTGTGACAAGCTATGATTCATTCATCGTCGTCTTCTCCGATGATGTGCGCCTGCATCAACGCGCTCGCGCTCGTCGGCTCGCCATTCAAATCCCTCCGTCGCTCCACGTGCGCGGTGCGCGAATACCACCGCCCATTCCCTCGCGGGGTTTCGAGCTCAATGTCCTTTGCATTGGCGGTCGTATCGGGCGCGTTGCGCCCCGAGGTGGCGTAGAGGTTGATGAGGAAGAGTGTGTGCGTGTACAGGATGAAAGAGATGCTGGAAAATATGGTTGTTATTGTGAGGATGAAGCAGAAAAGATGACAATGTGCGAGAGGAAAGAAGACCGACCTAAACATGATGAGCACGTAAGTAACGTGGTCCATTCCGTTATCGTTCACGAAGTCAAGCTCTTCGTCTGTCGCGGACATGAACAGAAGACTGAAAACCCCATGTTAGCCTTGACGTGCTCAAATTTGACATCGCGAGTTCAGTATGCTCACCCGGCAGATACGAGAAGCTGTAGTAAGACATGACACTGATCAACACCTTGATCTCGTCATAACAGAAGCGACTCACGAATGGTGGCAGATGCCTGAACGCCCTCCCCTTGGGCTGACCTTCCTCGATAACGTTCCCATCAGCAAGTGTATGCTCGCTCTGATCGTCCTCCAACTGCACCGTGCCTGTCACCGCAGCAGCCCCAGGCACAGGCGCGAAGTGCGGCATAACGAAGCACACCTCGACGATGCGCGCGAACCCCGCGAGCATCAATGTGTACCCGAAGATGGCGTGCACTCGTGTCGAGATCATGAGGGCTTGTGGGTGGTCGGCCATCGCGAAGCCCGTGAGGATGATGCTGGTTGAAGTTGATAGAGATGTCGAGTGAGTAATGCGAAAGCAAGTACACCATACTTCGGCGCAGATACGTACATGACGGATGGTACAACGGTTCGCTAGAATAGACAAAAGCGTAAATTGCAGTTCGTGTGAAAAGCAATGTGCTTGTACGCACCTGATTGTTGCGCGCGAGGAAAACACCAAGGATACCACCGCACCACCCTGTTCGTAGAGTGGTTTTAGATTGTTGATAGACGAAGGTGAGGTCTTATAACGGCGTACATAAGATGCCCAAGATGCTAGAATCAAATAGAGGGTGAGAATCTTCAACCCAGTAGTCAAACTCTCGACACGCACGTATGTTGCATGTCCTTCACGGACCATACCAGCCCGCGATGTTCCGTGAAGGTGTTAACTGAGAGCGCAAGTATCAGTTTCATTGTATTCTGGCTGCACCCGTTCACATGCTCACCGATACCCTAGCCAGGACAGACATCATCAACGTTAATACTGTGTTGATTATTTTGACCGCTTACCCAAAGTAGGATGACCCAGGAATCCCACCACTCAGGGCTTCGGCCGCTCCGTCTGATCCACGTCTCCCCGACAATTAGCATGATAGCCATAATGATACCGTACGAGATGAATCCTCCGCCCTATGGACATGTACATCATATGAGTATTCGGGTGATTTTCGACAGAGCACAAGGTGTTGCTGACCATGATGTAGTGAGCCAAACACTGGCCAAGGTTCCCTCCGCGGCAATACCCTCTGAACGCGATCGCGCCGAAGAGCATCTGCACCCATCCAAATATCGGGAAAGCCTTACCGACGATGCCATGAGCGCGCACGGCATATGGACGCAGTGTATGCTCGTGGATGTGCAACTTGAGGTAAATCCCGAGGGCAAGCTGGGCAAGGATAGGAATGAAGAGAATGGAGCCGAATTTTTCGTGTGCCGACGGAAGAAATTGGCGGCCCTTATGGGCATGTCCGAGGAAGTAACCTCCAAGAGTCAGTGCATATCCTGCGCTCTGCGTTCTGTGTCAGGATACAAATGAACGACGACCGAAAGTCATACGAAAACGTACTTGGAGGGGGACGTGCCATCGACTGCGCGTAATACCGAATACCATTCCTATGGGAAATAAGACGCCCCATACAGCAGCCTGTAGAACAATGTGGATCCAGAGGATGGTGTCGACAGGGGCGTTCGCAGCTTCCTCAGAGAGTTCGTCATGGTGTTCGTGAGCGGCGACTGCGAGCGCAAAACTGAGAAGCACGGATATCGACAGCATTGCAGCCGGGGGAACTTAGCGAAGTGAGGTTGTTGCCAGCACGATGAACCGTCCCAAACTTCCAATCCTTAGTGCAGAGCGAATTGGAAAGACGACGCAGCCACGCATCTCATAACCCTAATATGAGGTTCTTCGGCCGTCCAGCGTCGCAACGGCTGCCGAGGCAGATGACAGTCCTCCTCGGTTCTTGCCCTTGCCACCTTCGAATTGCTTGCCTCATAATTCGCAACAGCTTTTCATCAATTGTGCTGATGAATATGGCTGGAACCTAGAACATCACATACATGTGCGTTTTTGATGAGAGAGCGTTAATTACAGCCGTCTTGGGAGGATATCGTATATCAACATCGGAAGCATTCTTTTCATCATCGACAACACCACTTCCACAGGTGCCGCATCATAAAGTGCATACGACACTCATACGACCTGCAGAGATCGAACTCGCGATTGCTCACGATTCCCAGGAGATATCGGCATTGTCCATCAACCAATAAGGTCTCTTGCGACACGCGAGTACACACTGAGTCCACACAATAGTCCAATCGCATCAGCAAGCTAGGAACCTCGAGAAACGTGCGCATTTATGCGTAGTTGTGCACTAGATGTGCGCAATGTCCTCGATCGTTACATCGTTTCTGCCTCTGAGCCCGCCACCAGCCAATCTCAGCTAACGCACCTGATCGCCATAATTATCACAGGCCGACACATGTTCCAGCAAATGGTATCTTTCGAAGCTCGACCGAAGGTCGGCTTCTCGCAACATGTGCGCGACACAGACTATAGTATATAATATGCAAGGACCTGATCGGTTTAACTGACTTCTCTTGATTCACTTCAAGCCCCTCGAAGTTGTCGACGCGATAGACAGTTATGGCCGCTAGCATCTTGACCGTCGCTCTCTTTGCCGCTACACTCATTGATGTCTCGCTCGGAGCTGCAGTCACAAAGCGGCAGTCCGTCACTGCTCTCTCGCAGGCACAGATATCAGCGTTCAAGCCATACACGCATTATGCGAGCACTGCGTATTGCACGCCGTCTACGACACTGACATGGACGTGTGGAGGTAAGCACCGAGGCGCCGCCATAACGCCGATTCGAACTCACACTGTCTCACTCAGCCAACTGCGACGCAAATTCCGGCTTCCTGCCAACGGCGTCAGGCGGTGATGGAGCTGCGACACAATACTGTGCGTGTCCTTGTTTCACTCGATAGCTCGGCGTATGAACGGTGTCATAGGGTACGTTGGATGGGATGCATCGGAGAGCACGGTCATCGTCGGGCATCAAGGAACTCAGGCGAGCAAAATGTCAGCCTCTTTAGCTGCCAACCTGCATTGTATCGAAAGATTGATGAACAATGGCGTCTCCCAATAGTATCCCAGTCTTGACTGACGGATCCTTCTTTTTGACTCAACTGGACTCGGTGCGCGCTCGAGATGTCTTCCCTGTCACGAGACGTGGCGTTGCTGATGTTCCTGAAGACACTTTTCCCCGGCCTGAACTCTTCCATTGAGGTGCACAATGGGTTTGCTGCTTCGCAAGCCAGGTTTGTGCTTCTCTCAGTCATGCTGCGCGTGGATGATGATGTACATGCCATGACAGGTCGGCGGCCGACGTACTCGCAGCCGTCCAGTCTACCCTTTCGGCGCACAGTTCCAACTCTGTGACGGTTGTGGGACACTCTCTCGGTGTGTTTGCATCGATTAAAATGAATTCAGCACCATGACATATCCATCACAGGTGCTGCTATTGCCTTACTCGACTCGGTCTATCTTCCCCTGCACCTACCTTCTACGGTCACGGTCAAGACTGTTGGTTACGGCATGCCCCGCGTATGATATCCCCTTCTCAAACGTATGTCGAACCAACTGACTAACATTTGAATAAACAGGTAGGAAACGAGGCGTTTGCGGACTACGTCGATGCACACCTCCATGTGACCCACATCAACAACAAGGTAGACCCCGTGCCGATTGTTCCCGGAAGGTTCCTGGGCTTTGTCCATCCTGCAGGGGAGGTTCACATCAACGACGACGGCTCATGGGACTCTTGCCCTGGTATGTTGTTGCCAATGCCTAGAGTGCAAAAGTGGGTCTGACTATGGACCGCGGTTAAAAGGCCAGGATAACACTTCCTCGGATTGCATCGTCGGCGCCGAGCCATCTCTTCTGGATGGTGATTCGTCAGATCATTCTGGTCCTTATGACGGTGTCACTATGGGGTGCAGTTAATACCTTCTTTTATAACCAGGGTTCTGGAAATGTGGTCATGGTTAAACTTAGGGCCGTTCTTAATTTCCTGTAACCACCGCGGGCCTGTGTAGGTGCTGTTGGACATATAACTAAAGATACCCGATATTTGAATGTTGATTTTTCGCGTTTTGTTTTCTTGATCCCGATACTGAGAGGTCCTGAGATTGGCCTGCACTTTCTGCGGTTTGTTTCCTCGGCAGGCCGATCAAATAACCCTTTTGCATTCCTCGTATAAACACAGGCGCCCGTCGTTCGAGCCAAATTGACGCGTTGCGTCACTCTGACACGTGAAACAGCAGACCTTGTGACATTTGTCACCATGCAATTGAAGTTTCCCTCGCAGGACGTTGCCTTTTCTCCCTATGATCTGCGATACTTCTGCGATGGCTATGGTCTTCCCACGTCCTTCAAAATTTGAGTTGTATCCACGCCGAGCGTCGGCGATAACGAATGGTCCCAAGGCTGTCGTGTTGTTACGCTTGATTTGGAACTACGACCACATTTCCGGGAACTGCGGCTGGAGCAATATCGCTGCGCTGTTATCAAGCGCCTCGATTCATTGGTTGATGTTGGACGCATGCTTTGGCATTGATGAGGCTTTGAAGTGAGAAAAAATCAACTCACACGCTGTCAGGATCGTGAGTCCTTTACCAGTCTCTATCGCGATACATTGCTCTTCAGCGAGCATCTACTGCGTCTGCGGACGTGCGGAGATCTTTTCTGATAATCATAGGTGACTGACGTCATGGATAGGATAAACCCATTCGTCTTTGAATCAGATCTCCGAGTTTCCAGCTAATATGCTGCGCACGAATAGCTTCTGCAAGATTCTGCATATGGACTCCAACGTGATATTCACGTCTGTCTCTCTCAACTCGCACCTCGCTCTGCCAGTCCCTCAGCAGGCCTGAAAGTCCTTGCTCCTCTTTCTGTGCTTCCGCTATAGTAGTTTTTACCTTTATTTGTGTCTGTCGTATATGTATCCATCGACTTACTTTACAGTATCATGATCGATCCACAGCGTCGACGTACAGCCAAGGCTAGCCAAGGATGCTCTTGACTTATTAGGGCCGATCCCCCTTCCTTCCCTCGTGCTACCAGACTTTGCCTTTGTCTTCGTCTGCCTTAAGTTTCTGCCATCCCCCACTTCCGATCGAAACAAGCAGCAAAATCCGAATCGATCAGGAGAAAGATCTACCAATCTTGGTGAGGCATCTCTTTTGGTTCATGCGTATTGGATATTGACTGACTGTGCAGGAACAGAACCATTCCTAGGCCCATCTGCGATCTTGCTTGAGTTGAAGACACGTTTTGCATCAGCACAAAGGCATCCACCGCTATTGAACGTGGTTGAAACAGCGTGATGTTACCTGAATGTGGCTCGATATCCGACGACCCCCATCTGATCGTCGCTCCGTGTGTGACTGTCGTGAGTGCTACTTTGAACGTGCATCCCGACACCTGACACGTTTGTAGCATACTACAGCTCCCGCGGCAGACATCATGTGAGAATGACACCATGTAGGCCACATGCATCGGGCATCAACAAGCCGGTATACTTAGCCCACTGCTAAGACGAAACCCTATTGTGGCCCTGACAGCTTTCATCGCATCCCTTGCGCGAGAAAAACCTCCATATGTGAAAATCGGATGTCCTTGCTGTCGTAATAATGTTTTGTAAACGGTGAGCCCCTGAAAGGCGATAGTGGTCCCCTGGCTCGGAAAGTTCTATCGCGGCTCCGGTCTAAGTATAAGTATACCATGACCGTCCTCCCCGCTTCCTTCCTTAGGCTCCTCGGCTGTTCCGTTCCCTGAGTCCACCATGGTTACAATGGCTGCTCGTGTCTTCACTGCTGCCCTCGTTGCAGTTGCACTCCTCGACAATGTGCAAGGTGTTGCCATCAAGCGGCAGTCCGTCACCACTCTATCACAGGCTCAGATCTCTACATTCAAGCCCTTCACGTTCTATGCCAGCGCATCGTACTGTGCCCCATCTACTACTCTCACGTGGACTTGTGGAGGTATGCCTAAAATCTCACTTGTCGACTCGCTGGTTGACCTGAGCATCAGCAAACTGCAATGCAAACCCTGGTTTCAAACCTACGGCATCTGGTGGTGACGGGGACACGGTACAGTTCTGTGCGTAACTTCAGTTCCTTTCCAAAATATAATTTGTGTTCTGATTCAATTGTAGGGTATGTGGGATGGGATCCGGTCGAAAGCACAGTGATCGTGGGACATCAGGGCACGGATACCAGCAAGATGTTAGCAGCTTTCATCATCACCACACATATTTACTCATTCTCTTATCATAACAGTCTACCCCTCCTGACTGACGCAGACTTTTTCTTGACGCCTCTGGACTCAGTGCGTGTAAAATTGTTCTTTATGCCTCGGAGTGTATTTGAACTTTCTTCTCTAGACATTGTTCCCTGGCATCAGTTCATCCATTCAGGTGCACAACGGATTTGGCGCAGCGCAAGAGAAGTCAATGGCTTTGATTATATCAAATTGATTTGGAATTTTACAATGTTGTTTGTTTAGAGCAGCGACTAGTGTTTTAGCGGCTGTCCAGGAAACCATTTCTGCGCATGGTGCCAAGACGGTGACGGTTATCGGGCACTCACTGGGTGCGTACAAGCAATATTTATGTTTAGCGTTGACACTTGATAGCCTTTGCTCATCGTGCTCAATCTAGGTGCCGCTATTAGCCTTCTCGACTCCGTGTATCTTCACCTGCACCTCCCGTCTACGATCAGGATCAACACGGTCACGTATGGACTGCCTCGGGTAGCTCACTTCATTCAGCTGTTTTTACAACTATAGTTGATGCCCCGTTCAGGTTGGAAATGAGGCATTTGCGAACTATGTCGACGCGAATCTCCACTTAACGCATATCAACAACAAGAAGGATCCCGTACCGATTGTTCCTGGAAGACTCCTCGGCTTTGTACATCCGAACGGAGAGGTTCATATCAATGAAGATGAAACATGGGATTCTTGTCCTGGTGCGTGCATTCGTGTACTTTCTTTAGACTGCACAGTAGTGCTGACTTCTTTCAAACTGCTTCAATAGGCCACGACAATCCTTCCTCAAAGTGCATTGTCGGAGCCGAACCTTCTCTTCTCAACAGCAATGAACCAGACCATGATGGTCCTTACGATGGCGTTGAGATTGGCTGCTAAATCAGGTGGTCTTGTATTGCTCTTCGGTACATGCCTGCATTCTCCACAAGTCGAGGATCTCTGCTCACATGATCATGCAGTGTATGATACAGTGTATCACTATGAATAGGATGTTCGATCTTGATGATCAGACCTCTGATATACCATATCTACTCTCAGGCCCGTCGACTGATTGCTCTTCTATCATACTATACAAAGACTGTCCATGTCTTTGCTGGGCTGTGTGCCCTGGTCCGCTTCAACCACGGTGGGAGCTCTGTAATAGAGAATATATTATCGTTCAATGAACTCCCTAACCTAGCCCTTCCTACCAGTAATCCTCTCCTTTCTCTGCTTTACCTGGCCGTTCACTGTGGCAGCTGTACTTCTATATCAACACGGCGAGATCAAATTGCAGCGCATGTACAGTTTCATTCCCACACAATCTTCGGGAATGCTATCCTTAAACCTGTTCCTGCAGTCTTCCGGTTGGGCCCATCAGCAATACTTTTACCACTTCATCAACGGAGTGGCTCTTGTATAAAAGAGCACGCTCACAAGGTCTCGCATCCTGTGTTGCAGTCGCTCGAGCAAGACAATGGGAACCATTTGGAAGATCGTCTTAACTTCTGTCCTGATCACCCGCGCTCTCGCTTCTCCTGCGCCTGATATAGACAAGCGACAGTCACTGCCTACTCTCTCCCAAGACCAGATCACTGCATTTCGACCTTTCACGCTGTCCGCCAGCGCGGCTTACTGCAATCCGTCGGCGACACTAACGTGGACCTGTGGAGGTAAGGTAACTGTATCTTGACGGCGTGCATCTTTGATATTCACATGGATGTTGTTCAGCCAATTGCGAGGCAAATCCTGGATTCCAGCCTTTCGTATCCGGTGGGGATGGTAGTACTATTCAGTACTGGTATGTGGGATGGGATTCTATGCTAGACGTGGTGATTGTTGCTCACCAAGGAACGAATCCCGAAAAGTTGTATGTCGGTCACCAGAGCGCTGGTTCACTGCTGGTTCGTGGAAGAAACCTGATTGCCAATGTTACTCCCAGTGAATCTGTTCTCACCGACCTTGACTTCCCCAAGGAGAAGTTAGATCAAAGTATGTTCCCGGGAATCGATAGCAGCATCGAAGTCCATACAGGGTTTGCAGATGCCCATGCACGGTCTGTCAGCACTGTTGTCCATGCACAGGATTTTTATATTCATCGTCCGTTGATGACAGGACGGCACCACAAATACTGTCCGCTGTACAGACGGTTTTAGCGGAACACAACTCTCAATCTGTCGTTACCACTGGTCATTCATTAGGTCTAGATCTTCCTGAAACGAAAATTTTGGCTACGCGGTTGAATGGCTGTGATGTTTGCTTTGACAGGCGCATCGCTGTCGCTCCTGGACGCTGTGTATCTTCCCTTCCACCTCCCGCCCACCGTGTCTGTTCGCACAATATGCTATGGCCTCCCTCGGGTTGGGAATCAAGCCTTCGCTAACTATGTCGACACCCATGTCCAGCTAACGCACATCAACAATAAGAAAGACCCTGTGGCGATTCTTCCCTTCGAGATTCTAGGCTTCCGGCACCCCTCCGGCGAGGTGCATATCGACGGATCCAACGCTTGGGTGCAGTGCTCCGGTATGTAACCCATATTGTATCCAATGACATCTGATCAAATCATGTATCTTCTACAGGGCAAGAAAATCCGTCAACTGAGTGTATTGATGGAGCCGTCGAGGAAATTTGGGACGGAGACTTGGACGACCACGATGGTCCTTATGATGGAATTACAATGGGATGCTAAGAGCAATAAGACTTAGTCAAATTTCGTTAAATCTCCCCCACATGTACATGTCATAGGACACACTTTTCCATACGTGCCGGTCGCATTGGAGGCCAGACTGTTAATGAAAAACTTGCACTTCGAACACATCAATGAGCGATCTTTGAGTTTACAGAAAATACACGAAGTTTCTATCGTTGCATGCCGACTAGACGAAAACAAGATTTGGGACACAAGTAGAGAACAGAAAATGGGGTGCGAAAGTGGTAGCAAATCATCATTAGGCGTACAAGTCATCGTCCTGTGTATCTTCCACGAATGCAGCGTTGCCACTGCTCTGTGCAGCAGATGAGCCGTCCGCAGAAGCTGACCCACTCTCTGGGAATTTGAAGTTCGAGCCGAACGATCGGGATTGTTGTAAGTTCTGCGGGCGTGAATCATTATTTATCTTATCTTTGGCAAGGTAAAATACAGAGAAACATACCTGTGCGAACATCTCGTAACGCCTGATATCGCCGTCGGACACTGAACGACGAGCATACTTCATCGCTTCCTCGAAGTGCTCTCTGTAGGAAGTATATGAGTATTATATCGCTGAGTCAAAGAACACGGGACGAACTTAGTGATGACGGGGACAGGATCTTCCTCTTCTTCGTCCTCCTCCATCTTTGCATCATCACCAGCAGCTTCCTCCTTCTCCTTCTTTTCCCTTGTCCGGCGGATGTCGGACTCGATACTCTCCCGAATCGCAAGTTTTGCCGCACGCTGACAAATTTCCGTCAAGTCGGCACCAGAGAAGCCATGCGTGTTCTTCGAGAGGAAAGGGAGGTCAACTCCAGGATCAATCGGAGACTTGCGGAGTGCGGCACGAAGGATGGACAAACGAGAAGGCTCGTCGGGGAGAGGGATGTAGATGAGCTGGTCGAGACGACCAGGACGGAGGAGCGCGGGGTCAATCTGGTCCGGTCGGTTCGTGGCCCCAATGATGAACACATTTTTCTTCGCATTCATGCCGTCCATCTCAGTCAAAATCTGGTTCAAGACACGGTCACCCGCACCACCAGCATCGCCAGAGGAGCCCCCACGGGCCTTAGCAATAGAGTCCAACTCATCGAAGAACATCACACAGGGGGCGGCAGCACGGGCCTTGTCGAAGACATCTCGAACATTCGCTTCAGACTCACCGAACCACATGGTAAGCAGTTCGGGACCCTATTTGGCAAAATCAGCATTCGTTAGTGAAGAAAAAAGAAGAGACTGACCTTGATCGAGATAAAGTTCGCCTGTGTCTCGTTTGCAATTGCCTTCGCGAGAAGGGTCTTACCAGTACCAGGAGGACCGTAGAATAACACACCCTTCGACGGCTGCATACCGTACTTGATGAACTTCTCGGGATGTTCGACAGGGTATTGTACAGTTTCCTGGAGCTCCTGCTTGACCTTGTCCAAACCACCGACATCGTCCCACTTGACAGTAGGTACTTCGACAACAGTCTCGCGCAGGGCAGATGGGTTGGAAGTACCAAGAGCGAATCGGAAGTTCTCCATAGTGACACCGAGCGAGTCGAGCACTTCAGCATCAATGGTGTCCTCATCCAGATCAATGAGATCCATCTTCTCACGGATCTGCTGCATGGCCGCTTCTGAACAGAGCGCAGCCAGATCAGAACCAACATAACCGTGCGTATCCGCAGCGATCTACGGAAAAATGTCGAACATTGTTGTCAATGATGAAAACATGTTTACACATACCTGCTCGAGATCGACATCATCCCCTAATTTCATGTTCTTCGTGTGGATGCGGAGAATCTCCAGGCGTCCAGTGGGATCAGGGATACCAATATCAACTTCACGATCGAATCGGCCGAATCGACGCAAAGCGGGGTCGATGGAGTTCGGTCGGTTAGTGGCGGCCATAACGACTACGTTCGAACGAGCCTTGAGACCGTCCATCAAGGTCAGCAATTGCGATACAACACGACGCTCGACTTCTCCGTTCGTCTACGAATGACATTAGCATGTGGTCCAACAACATGACCGGAAACAAAACACACTTTTTCACGCTTTGGGGCAATCGAGTCGATTTCATCAATGAAGATGATAGCAGGGGAGTTCTTTTCCGCCTCTTCAAATGCTTTTCGCAAGTTACTCTCACTCTCACCGGCCATCTTACTCATGATTTCGGGGCCGTTGATCAAGAAGAAGAACGCGCCAGTCTCGTTGGCCACAGCGCGAGCCATGAGCGTCTTACCCGTACCAGGAGGACCGTACATCAGAATACCGCGAGGGGGCTTGATACCAATCGACTTGAAAAGCTGTGGATGCCGAAGCGGTAACTCGACGAGTTCACGAATTTGTGCCATTTGTTTGCGGCAACCACCGATGTCATCATAACCAACATCACTGAGGTTGGCCTCCTCGTCTTCACGCTTGACAGGGTCACCCTCTGTGTCGTTTATGAGAATTGTTCATGTAAAAATGTCGATGACTCGCACCTGTATGGATGACCGTGTCCTGCGCGACAATACAATATTCTGCCGGATCGGTCTCCATGACCTTGAACTCAACGGTTCTCATGCCACCGCGGACGAGGAAGGTGTCGCCCTTGCGCACGGGTCGGTAGGCTAAATGAATGATGTATAATGGACTGAATCCAAATTCAACAGCATGAACGTACCCTCAAGGAAATAAGGCTTCAGGTAGACATCAAAGATATTGCCACTAAGGCCCTCCACGGAATCGTCGAAGGGCAGTACATGTATGCGCTTGCCGTACTTGATGTCAAGGCATTGGTGCACATTGACGAGGTCGGCCAACTTGACACGGAGGTTATTCCGGGCAACCTTGTTGATTTGGATACGCCCTTCTTCAACGTCGTCGGAGCTCAAACAAATGAGGACGGTGTCTCTCCGCTTCTTGCCCCTTTAATCGTGTTAAGTCAATCAATTACCGTGGCACAAATAAAACGCGGAATCTATGAAGTACCTGACGATGATGGTATCACCGCGGAAGAGCTGAAGAGCCTCCATAGTCACTGGGTTCAAGGTAGCGACTAATCTATCGCATGAGCTTCTAGTCTGTCAAGCACACTGCTGCGATCCTACCAGAGTTGTCATCAGATGTCGCTTCATCGACAATGAGTCGGTTAGGCCTGTGGCACAGATGATGAGCACCTATCGCCAACCGGTGAAGTAGCTCTACGCACGACTTCTTGGGCCGCAAGATAGCGGTCGAAATATCATCTGGGTTCTGGGACGCGGCACCACTTGGATCCATGGTGGATACAGAATACGGAGAAAGGAAGAGACGAGATGTGCTCGGAGATTGGTAGAGGATACTTTATAGTGGGGATGAGCAAGAGCGACGCGCGTCCTTACTTGCGTCGTAGCACCGTGGGAATCTCAAATCTCCGGGACATTCCAGAGACTTCTGGCACTGCGACATAGCCCCGACGCACAAATCGAGCCCAACCTCGCAGTTATCGTATATGTTGTACGGTATTCATTAGTACACGAGAAATATCACATCTCGTCTTCCTCCAGGTCAATATCCAACTCTGGGAAATCTCCAATTTCGACCTTTTCTGGTCTGACGAATGCACCGTAATTATGTCTGCAGGTAAAGTACCGCTCGCCTTGAACACTGCCAGATCCAAAAGGTCAGCTTCCTTTGGGCGCATGAAAGTGCCGAATGGGACCTACGATCCGTCGTTTTTACCAAAAGGCTCGTCGTACTCAACGCCAACCCACAATCCCACACTGTTCCCGAACTGGGTGGGTCCAACAAACCGCACCGTACCACGCTTATAAAGGCCCTCTTCAGCGGATTCAACCTGACACCGCGATCCAATAGGTATGTTTACATTGGTCGGCATGGAAGCTTGTTGTTGAGGTTTGTCTTTGGGCGCGAATCGCCCAACTTGATGGCGTTGCTTGTACGCCAAGACAGAATCTGTATTTCTCAGTCGACAAAGTGGCGAAAACGGCGGCATGCTTTACCCTGTCTTTGTGCATACTGCTCCTCACTCAACTCAAATTTCTCTACCGCAGAGACGTCGGTCAGTTGCCCTGTGAATGTGACAGACGGATTTGTATCTTCCACCTGAGAATAACATTCAGTGAAAGGGCTGCAGGATCGAGGGATCATCCAACTTTGAGCAACTGGAAATCGTGTATTCCATAAAATCCTAGTGGTCTTTGATCATCGTCCAGAAGAGCAGCGGCTTGGGTATCGGACTCGGAGTTATACACCGCAATCCTCTGATTTTCTACTGGAATTCCAGTGACTAGCTCGAGTTTTCCCTAGAGGGTATACCGGAATAGCTCGGTTGTCAAAGGATGTCTAATAGAGCTGGAGATCATGATCGGCTTACCTTGAGCTGGCTGACGGTCGTATGGAGATCGAACCGACGCTCGGAATGGGTATCTAGTGATGAGACGAATACCGTTACAGTTCCTGACATGGCTTTTATGCTTCTCGTAAAGCCTGTATATAGATGAGGGCAAATATCCGAGCCCTTTGTCAATGGCAGTGATCAAGCTGCGAGGAAGAACCAAAACGGGCCAGTTCCTAGCAAAGCTGCTCACATAAGCAGATGTCGATGATGTGGGTTCTCCTAGCTTTTGGTTGTCACTACAAGGTGGATTTACAGGCGGACGATTTTGCGACGCTTCATGGCAGTATTAAACATGGTCTTGCACGGAGGGAATCTTTTCTTTTGAGATCTGTAAGTTGCAAGTGCCGGGGCCCCGCATGCCGGATCCGGAAGTCACCGTGTTTATGAGTGTGCCGTGCCGCAAAGTGCAACATTCTCGCTTGCTCTCATTTCTTAGTCTCCAGGATGGATGCGCGGCCAATGTTGTCGTCGGCCTCGCGCAGCCTTTCGTCCTCCTCTCTCAAAGAACGACTGTCTAAACTCACTGTGACGCCGTTACGCCCAGTTCAGGCTCTCCAAGCTCACGTTGAGTGAGTGCGTGCCAATCAGGCATCTCGATCCTCTACACATTTCCATTCATGCTCGGATCCTGTTGTCATCTTCTCTTGCATGTTCATCTTGCGCGTCCATCTACTGACTGCTTCTTGTTTCCATATTGACCCCATCGGCCCGTCTGTGATGTGATTGCTGACCAAAATTTACCGCTCGCTCATTAGGTTCGTGCCGTCACACATACCAAGAGCGCGAAGGCTGCAGACGACAGTAGTTGCGATATGGTCCACAATGATCATCACGACGGCATTCTTATTCTTACTGTTGTGGTACGTCTCGTCCTTCCGGGAATACGATGTCATTGTTCTCCGATATCCCACCTACCGAACCCGGGTGATTGACTGTCGTCATAGTTCTTTCCCACCGCTGTGGCCATTCCTCGCAATATATTTCATATGGCTGCTTTATGTAGACGGCGGACCCGAACACGGCGGAAGGTTGAGCCCATGGTTCCGCTCCCTTCCATTCTTCAAACACTTTGCAGAATATTACCCTGCATCGTAAGCCCCCCTGCAAGTATACAGTCATCTCCTCTTGGCTCATTATAGCCACACCATTGACCGTTGTTGTGAATGAAGATTCAAGAAAGTGTGTTCCACATACAGACTTCCCCTGTGCTTTCTCTATGCATTCATTGACATAAGATTGCGTCACATTGTTAGGAAGTTGACCTACCGCCAGATCGCCCTTATGTATTTGGTTATCACCCGCATGGTAATATCAAACTTTTAAATTTCATTCATGCCATCTCAATACTGAACAATGAGTGTGTAGGTATCATCGGGATGTAAGTAGTACACCCCGTTCCCGACCGACCGATCCTCCTCACGTCTGTCTCAAGGGGAGCGCTGGCCACGTTCGCCACTGAAGGCACAGGTTTCTCGGAGGCCTTCCCTGGAATCAAGCCGCACCTCCTCACCCTTGCATCTAACTTTAGAATGCCCATATATCGCGAGATTCTTCTCTTCCTCGGCGTTTGCTCCGTTAGTAAAAGCTCGTGCTCAAATATCCTCAAGAGTGGCCCTGGGCAGGCGATCACGATTGTTGTAGGTGGCGCCGCCGAGAGTCTGAGTGCTCGACCAGGTACCGCAGACTTGACATTGCGAAGACGGTGAGTCTTGATCCCAACGTCACCACAGCGAGCTTAAAATGGTGTTTGAGTCAAGATTAGGGTTCATCAAGATCGCCATCCAGCATGGGTGCGTTTACACTAATTGAATAAGCCTGTATGGGTTCTTTACATCTGTCATAGAGCCGACCTAGTCCCTGTATTCTCCTTCGGCGAGAATGATGCAAGTTCACATGCCTTCTGAGCCCTGGGTTATTGATCGTTGTTGCCCCTACTACAGATATATCAGCAAATGCCGAACGAGGAAGGGACACTTGTCTACACCCTTCAGAAGAACTTTCAAAGAGTTTTTGGTTTCACTCTTCCACTTTTTCATGGTCGCGGACTCTTGAACTGTACGATCTTTCCATCTCCTTCTCTTGTACCCTTCGATTATGTTTCCCTGAACCATGGTATTCACAGATAACTTGGGACTGATGCCTTACCGCCGACGCATAGTGTCCGTTAGTGAGTGCATATATCTATATTACATCTAATTACATTCTTCATCGTTGGTCTTTCAGTTGGGCGGCCTGTTCATGTCGTCCAGACCGACAAACCAACTCTGGAAGAAATTACTGGAGTTCAACAGGCCTACATCGAGGAGCTAATGAGGTATGAATTATTTTCTCCCTCCTAGATCAGCATTGATAGGTCTGCAGGATATGGAATACATACAAAGACGAATTCGCGCGCTCTCGACGCAGAGAGCTGAGCATCATCGCTTGAGGCGCGCAGAAATTGTCATAGAGTAGCGAACGCATACTTCCGCGCTGGCTCTCCTCTAATCTACGCACTGTCTCTTTTGCTGTCGTACCTTTCGGTGCACCCTCCATGATCTACTATACCTCAACACACGCAGATGTCCTTGCATATTCGAATCTCCCGCGCCCTCATACGCTACTACCTGTACAAGCACCTTTACATTTATTTTCCCCCAAGCCCCATCGAAAAAGACATCATAGAATTTTGATGCGCTCTTTGGAGACCCAGTTGTATGTAGAATACATAGTCTTGTTGGCGCGAAGAATGTAGATAGCCATAGCTTTGCATTAGTAAAGCTTAGCCATTAAAAAAGGCGCCGCCGCGTCACCTTGAGCTTGATCTTTGCCACCACTTTCTTGAGCCACTGACCAGCATATGCATAAAACATTAAATCGGGCTTGTCATACACACTTTCTGAGAGTTTGATTCTACCAGCGATCCCATTCACTCATACAAATTCAATACAACTGTGTTGCCATCTCCTGGCTGTCCGAGGTCAGCTCTTAGCATCCCTAAGAGGGCCTCCATTCAACAGCCCATATTTTCAGACATCAGCCCTCAATAGCCTGCCATGCAGATAGACAGCCGATCTCTTCGCTCGCAATGTGAGTTACTTGATGCTCAAATTCGCGTGTTGGAGGCGTGTCTAGCGGTACTCAGGTCTCAACGAAATTCCGTAGCTCCGATATCCCATCTCCCAAACGAGATTCTCACTCATATCTTCTTCTTCCTGCGATTGGACACCCGACGCAAACATGAAGATTGGTCTAGATTGACAGTTACGCATGTTTGTCGACTTTGGAGAGAGGTGGCCCTTTGTTGCTCACACCTCTGGTCTGAGGTCACGTCTATCCGACACCTTGACGCTATACAAGAACTAGTTCACCGAGCGAAGAATACAGAACTCACTATTGACATTGACGAAACGTTTGCGAAAACAGATAGTGTTCTGGATGCATTGTTGCCACATGTTGGTCACACTGCAACGCTGAAGCTCGATCCTGGCAGCTCCCGTGAGCTCTCCCGTGATTTGCAGTGGTACGACTCTCTCTTGACGTCGAAGCCCGCTCCGGTTCTACAAACGCTCGAATTGGGCTCCAATCGGAACGCCTACAAGGTCCCCTCGGATATCTTTTTGGGTATCACTCCACATTTGCGGTCGCTCTCTTTAAATCACTGCCTCGTGGATTTTTCATCACCTCTATTTCAATGCGAGCTCAGACATTTAACGTTACTCGAAACTCCGACCGTTGATGGAAGTAATCTCATGCCAGGACTCCTCAACACCCTCAAAGGGTTGCCTTGTCTGCATGATCTGCACATCTCGTTTACACAGCGATGGGCAACTGCTGATGGCAGCTTGAACTCCCACCCTGCTAGCCATGCCACCATACTCTTACCTCGCCTAAAGTTACTGCATCTGGAGGCGCCCATCACATTTTGCAGCACCCTGGTGTCCCACCTTGTTCTCCCCTCTGACACTCGCTTCAAACTCAAGTCAGGACTTCATATAAACTCTTTTCCTATGCACTGGAGCCACCAAGTGATGGCTAACACTGCTGTTGCCGCCGCTACCCAATTTTTGCGACTTTATGTTGGGAACTTGGCTAGTGGAAACAGGATTGCTTCTCTACGATTTAAGGACGGCAGCGGCACGCGACGTATAGTATCCGGCGTTACGCTGAATACCTCGCCCGTAGACTCGCCATCCGAGTATTTCGACGACGAGTCGGCGCCCGAGACACCTGGGAGTTTGGAGATGTTGATCATCTGCCGGTTTTACATGTTTGGTCGCAGGATTGCACATACTTTTTTTCGGGCGTTGAGCGACATGCTCCCACTTCAGGAGTTGCGCTCGTGCTACCTATCCGCGGAATTCACCCCCGCAGAATCAGAATGGCACCCTCTCATACAGCAGTCGAAGAATGTTACAGCGTTGGTGGTATCGAACCGCTTGGCGGATAGCTTTGCAGATGCGTTGGCAACGCTAGCCCCCACATACCCTTATCCTCGACTTCAGTATCTGAAGATTGAGAATGGCACCTTTATCCAGAATGGTCAGGAATCATCGCTCGGCGGCGCACTGTGTGCGGGTCTCAGAGGTATCGATCGTTCATTGACGTTGTCGCTCCAATCCTGCAAGATTACGGAACCATATATTGAGTCGATGAAGCATCACTTTGCGTTGTTAGAATGGGACAAGGCGAGTGGAGGCGATGACGAGGAGACCGAAGACAACGCGCAGTACGGCTGGTTTGTAGAGGACCGAATGTAGATGAAGGCTTCTCTAGGCAAACTATTTGTCTGATCGAATCATGATCTCATCACGCATGCTTCATAATGAAGGAAGTACAGAGTATGTATGTATCTTACACTTGATATTGTTCACTTCATTTTCGTGCTCTTTCGTGCCTGTGCTGCATCTCTAGCACACTCCATGCGTTTTATCGTGTTGGCCGGCCAGCGAATGCTTTTCGTGATGATGATGCCTTTATAAATGATCAGAGAAACTGATCGACCACACGGAGAAAAATGGCAGAGTACGCACTTGTGCGACTTGTTGGCCGCCGTGTGGGACTGCGGCAATTTCGTTTGGGCGAGGTGCTCCACAACTTCTTTTGGCGCATTATCCAAAAACTTGACAGCCTACGAATTCCGACGATACATCAGTCGACCGAGGCCTTCAAGATGGTGAACTAGCAGACGCACGGCGGTAAGGTCGCGGATGAATGTCTCGCAGCGAGATCTGCTGAAATCCTCCCTGACAACGACGCGCAGGAGCTTGAGCTTGTCGGAGTGTGGCGCCATCGTGTATGCTGTACTATCTTTCAGCGAAAGTCGCGCACTTGTCGTATTTCTGTCCTACCAGGAACGATCCAACCCCTGGCTCGCAGTTGACGAGCGATGCTGAACTCTGGATGTATACGATCATAAGAAGATATCGACCGAATTACTTGAGCAAACGGACATACCGTCATAATGTTCCTGGTTTTTCAAGCGCCAGGCAACAAGAGGCAAGCCCTCTCCGCCTGTCTTGCTCATCAGTACAAATTTGTCTCCCCCAGCAAACTTCACCACAGATTCGGCGAGATAGTCCGCCGTTTCGGTTAGGTTAGTCATGATAGCGCGATATCCAGACTTGCCTATAACAAATGAATCTCAGGCTTGACGCGGACGAGTGAAGATGAAACAAACCGAGGCGAAGTAGTTGGTAGTACTGCCCGATGACCTGAACGGCTGACTTTGAAAAGTTGAGCGTAAATGAGACCTGAGGAGAGCCTAGGTAGTTGACAGTGAAGAGGATCTCCTCTGGCAAAAAGGCCTTGGATCGCCAAAGGGCCCAGCCGACGCCGGCGTAGGCAAGACTGAATTGAATAGTTAGATGACGATCCGACGTGCCACAGTGAGCTTACATACCCATCTGGAAGAGATTGTCAAAATTATCAACAAAGCCTGCGAAGCATATTCCAGCTGGTACTCACATTTGTGGCCAGAGACATTGATGGAACAGACGAGAGGCACTCTGAAATCCCACAGAAGCTGCGGATTGACGAAGGGGGCCACGAACCCACCGCTTGCGGCGTCTACGTGGATGTGGACATCCAGTCCTTCCTTTTCATTCTTTGCCTGGAGGAGGTCATTGAGTCCCTGCACGTCCTCATACTCGCCGGTATAGGTGGAGCCGAGGATAGCGCAGACCAAAATCGTGTTCTCATCCACGAGGTCCACAGCCTCTTTGGGATCAATCACGAAGCGCTCCGAGGTGCAGTACAGGTACCGTTCCTCCACTTCGAGGTAGCGCGCGGCTTTCTCCCAACAGACTTGGACTGCGGAATTCATGACGAGGTTGGGCTTATCGTAAGGCTTTCCGGCCGCCTTACGCGCATCTGCGGATCGGGATTGTGGTTAGTACGTGATCGCTTTAACCTAAGAAGAAACAAAGCTCACTTTGCCAGCGTCGTTTCGCTGCGAGGACAGACAAGATGATGGCCTCACTGGAGCCTATGGTGCTGACACCAAGAGCTTCTGCCTCTGGGGTATCAAGCGGAGCGTTAAACAGCCTCGCGATCATATTTACACAACGGCTCTCAATTTCCCCAAGAGCAGGGTATTCCTCAACGTCGATAAAATTCTTCGACTAAGTTTAGAATCGGGTAGAAAGGCAAAGAATAGATTAGTGGTCAATGAAAGACTACATGGATTTGCATAATTACTGACGAGATTTTCAAGCATGAGGCGTTCAGCCTCGTCTTCCATGTAAGTAGTAACAAAACTCGCAAGGTTTAAAGCCGGGCTTCCGTCCATGAGGAGCTCGTCGTGGACAAATCGAGCCGCTGTCCTTGCGGGCATCTCTTCCTCGCGCATCTCGAAGCGGGGGAATTCACATGCAGCAAGAGCAGACCCATACACGGTCGTGGAAATATACTGATCGTGTCCGACCTCGTGGGCGTTGGAACGCTCGTCGGAGGGGACGGTAGATAGGAAGCCCATGGTGAATGCTGGTGATGGGAGATGGAATGCTGGTGATGGGAGATGGAACGCTGGCGAGGGACTGCGGGATCAAAGGATGCGGTGGGGCGAGGGGAATATAAAGGATTTGGCAGGAACCTATGATCAGCAGAAATCGCGATATGGCACTGCACGAGACAAAACGCGAGGCTCGACGTCACCAACCCTGGTCTATTTTTAGGAACATGCATCATGGCTAAAATCGGATTTCATGCACGGCGGATAGCTTTGGCCATTTGCTCACCTTCGATGATGAGGTCACTAAGCGGTGTGTAATTCCCTTGCGATTGAGACACCGCCAGATCCAGAGTGGTTAGTATTTCCTAGTGCCCTATGTAAGGAAAACGAGGGCAGCGGCATGCATACACTCAAAATAGGCGTGATGGCCCTACAGCCGTTGTGCACAAAGGGGATTGTAGCATGGATGCGCTGACCTTGGGAACATACTGATTGCGCCTGGTCACATATGGGCGCATACATGCAAGGTTTGACAGCATCAAAGTCCGCTTCAACTAAAGCTAGAGCTCAAAGCGTCGCTCCCAGGCACGGAGAGGGACAAAAAATAACAGCGAAAACAACAAATCGAACAGCGACCGTCTGCCAGAGTCAAAGGAAATACTGGTTCAGATGGGTCGAGCAGATGCATCTAGGTCTAGTGATGACCGCCAGTGACCACGACAATGTTGGAAGAGTGAGCGAGAAGAGCCGCGCGCATGCATTGGCCAAACAAGTCAGCCTTCCTCGTGACTTTAGACTATTATCGTCCTCTACCCTACTATGCCGCGTCCAGTCCGCATAGCAATATGTCAATTCGCGTCTGTACCTCCGTCTCAAGAATCCGAAGGCATCAGTTCTGACGAGACTGTCACCGCGAACTTTGCCCGCTTGGAGCCGTTCGTCTCCTCGGCTGCTTCACAGGGCGCCGACCTCATTGTCTTCCCCGAGTACTTCCTGACCGGTACGTATCACGTTCGACGAAGTTGTTCGTCCTTGAACTGATCTTGTATAATTCGCGCCTGCAGGGATCATCGCGGAGCACTTGCACCTCGCGTACGACGAAGGGCACTGGGTCGAGGTGTTGCAGGATCTGGCGCGGAAGTACGCGATCGATATCGTCGCGGGAACTATCGTTGAGAAGAGCAGGCAGAACGATGAGCATCTGTTCAATACGTCCGTCCTCATTCCTCATCATGGCGTTTCTGCGGGTCAGCTCATGTGTGGGCCGGATGTGTTCAGGGCGAGGTACATCGATAAACACGGAGAGATCCTAGGAGAGTACCGTAAGAAGAATTTGTGGTACGTCTATATTATGATCAAAGTTTATGTCTCGTAATATTGACGCGACTCACTGTAGGCACCCGTGAGTGCATGGCATCTGGATCATCCACCGAGTGCGAGACTCTTATGCTCCCTTACAGAGAAAAGGTAGGTCATTGAGGAGGCACCCGTTAGTCGTCATAGTCCATGACGTACGATCAGGAGTATCTCAGAAGCTCGACGGAGGAGCATCAAATCTTCCAGACCGACAAGTTCAAAGCAGGCCTCCTCATCTGTTCGTCTACTCTCCCCCTCCGGATCGAATATATTTATCCCTATACGTGGCGATCCAGGCTGGGACCTCGCATGGCCTGAAGCTTTCCGCGCTCTCATGTTGCAGGGCGTTGAGGTCGTGATCGTACCCACATGCTGGGTCCTCGACGATGTTGGCGAACTTGGGTTAAAGCATGATCCTGAGTAAGTCATATACGTCGTTTGACTCACTCGAGGCGTTTATTAGTTGATTTTTTCTTCTGACCAACCTCACGCAGTGGCTCGGCAGAAGTGTCGTGGCTTGACAGCATGGTGATCAATAGGGCCTATGAGAACGAGTGCTGCGTCATCTTTGTCAAGTAGGTCTCCCGATCTTCCCGTATTGATACAGTGGAACACCATCGTTCACACCAAGCTATATAGCTGTGGTGGTCCCAAAGCCAAAGGATTTCTTGGCCATTCGAGCGTGTCGATGCCATTTAAGGGTGTTGTGACGAGAATCGAAGGGCCAAACGAGGAAATGAGGGTGGTGGATATCGACCTGGACATTCTGCAGGTGCGACCACTCACTGTCTACCGTTTTATTTTCGCGGCTGACGGAAATATCACAGGACGCTAGAGCAGTGTATAAAATACGAGAGGATTACGAGGCGAAGATCAAGTTGAACCAAATGAAATAACAAGAGCATCTCAGAGTGGGGATATGTGCTTCAAGCGGCTTCTGTCAAGTCGCTTGTCGTTGTTGACGACTAAGTTCAGATTCTTGAGAGGTCAGGTACGGATGACAGAAGCGAGGGAAGGGCATTGAATCGACTTCAACGCTGTGAGATCCCATCTCGAAGACATCTGTCTATTTCATGGGTTCGCGGACGGAGCCGAAACCGCCGCACTCGGCTCGACACTACTCTCCACCTCCTCACGTGCCATCTTCTCTCCAAGACTATCCAACAACCCCTTCAGCTCCTCAGCCTGCCTGATCAACAACCCGACCCCGCTTCCGCCCTGCTCCTCCTTCAAACTCAGCCCGTCCACGGCCGTTTGCACGACCGCGGACCAGGTGGTGCCCTCCGCCTTGAGCTGCGCGGCGAGCTCGTCCTTGATGCGGCGCGGCGCGCCAGCGCCGTCGTACCCGAAGGAGGTGTAGACTTGGACGAAGGAGGCCCCCGCGCGCGCGAACTCGAGGGCGTCGGCGCCGGAGGCGATGCCTCCGCATCCGATGAGAGGGATGGAGGATGGTAGGCGCGCGCGGAGGGTCCGTACGGCGGTGAGAGATGCTGCTTTCAGCGGGGCACCGGAGAGGCCGCCGGCCTCGACCTTTGCAGCTGCAGAAATGAAGGCTTCGTTGTGAGCGTGCGTGTGCAGCTGAACAAAAGGAGCGGGGTGGCGTGGGAGGGGTACTGACGATTTACGAGGGACGCGGGGCGTTGGATGGTGGTGTTGCTCACGATGACTCCGTCGATGCCGCCTGTTAAGAGTATGGTGTCCGCGACGTCCTCTATTTCGGAGCTGCTGAGGTCTGGCGCGATCTTGAGCACGATTTTGGGTTTGCGCGCGCGCATCTTGGACGCTTCGTCGCGAGCCTGCGTGACGTTCTTGAGCAAGCCTTCCAGGAGGCCACGCTGCTGCAATCCTCTGCATATCGTCAATAATCATCGCAACACACGCGAGGTCTGAGGATGAGGTACTGACCGGAGCCCGGGCGTGTTTGGACTGGAGACGTTGACGACCAGTACGTCGGCATAGGGGGCGAATGTGTGCACGCCTGCGACAAAGTCGTCTGGCGAATCGACCGCGGAGGCTTTGTTCTTGCCGAGATTGACGGCGAGCATTTTGTCTGGGTGCAGAGACGCTGGTGATTCCTCCGGATTAGAGGAAGAGAAGGCAGGGATGCGCGCGCGGAGGCGCGCGAGGACCGACGCGTGCCCTTGAGAGGGAAAGCCGTAGCGGTTTATGAGGGCCGAGTCCTCGGGGAGGTGGAACACGCGTGGACGAGGATTTCCTGGCTGGCGAGAGAGAGTAAGAGTGAGCATATTGGGATATCAAGGGGGTGTCTCTGGGATTACCTGTGGTTTTGGAGTGATGCTGCCGACTTCCACCCAGCTGAAGCCGAGACCGAATAGGCCTGCACGGCGGGGTCACCTCCAGCAAGTTGTGAGGCTGGAGAGGGGCGTACCATCGATTGCTTCACCGTCCTTGTCGAATCCCGCAGCGATGCCGACGGGGTTTGACAGTTCCATCCCCCATAGCTTGACCACTGGTTCAATGACTTGCACCTACACGTCGTACTGTCTACACTCACCTCTGCCCTCAACCGCTCGTCGTCTGAGCCTTGGTCTCTCGGACCGAGGCCAGTTCCGAGAACACGCACAGCTAGCCGGTGGCCCGTCTCCGCATCCAGGGCGTAGCGCAGCGCGGGAGTCAGGACATAGCGATGGAGGGCCGAGCGCGAGTCGAAGTAGTAGACAGCGAAGAGGCCGGTGGATACGGCGACAACGGCGGCGAAGGCGCCGGACCTGAAGCGGTTGGACTGGGAAGGGGCGGAGGTGGAGAGGGCGCGGTGTCGGAGAGGGACGAGGTGTCTTGAAGCCAAGCGGAGAGTTGCCATGAGCGGCTTTGTCGAGGTTGAGCCCATCGACGCACTTCCAATTCAAGCCATGTCCCAGTCGGGCCGTCCAAGCCGCTCGACCTTGTCATCGACGACTTCCTCTCCTCAACAGCTACTGATTCAGACATGCTGAAGGCCTCGTTATCCCCATTCCTATCTCGCTGGTCGCTGTTGAAAGCAACACCGCGTAGAAATTCAAGCTCTATAAAGGTCTGTGTCGTGGGCAACAGTTCCAGGACGGCTTCATTGACTGTGTCGCTTGAATAAGACTTTGCAGCAAGCTTTTCGTGACCCTTCTTCTCCGTATCATATTCCTTTGGGAAGCAAAGGTCCTTCCCATCCTGATGAAATTCCTTCAGAAACTCTCTCTGCAGCGGAACAAGGACGCGCAAAACTAACAGCGCAGGGATTTGATCCTACTAGCTTTTGGGATCAGCCCATCGTATGGGGAGACCATGATGCGTTCCAGTGAGTCTCAGTCTGCTGAATATCCTGGTGCGATGGGCTTATGGGCCCAGACATGTGAACAACGTTCGATACGGTGTGCATGAATGCTTCACGCTGTTCCTCAGATATCTGAAGACTTCCTCCGTGCAGTCCGTTTCTTTGAGTCTGGTCGCATGCAATGGATAAGTGCGATTGGAAATGCGCTGGGGGGACCAGACAAGGCGCAGAAGATGCTTTCTGCTCAAGGCGTCTCCTTCATTCTGAAGTCAATTGATGTCAAGTTTCGCCGTCCCGTCAGATTCCCTGACACGGTGCGTGCTCATCTACGTTGACCTCTTGCGGCCATTGACGTGCCAGCCCTTGGCGCGCTCTTCCAGCTGCTCATCGCACACAAACCCGCGCCATTCGTGTCCTCTTCTCCCTCTTCCAGATCTTCATTGTCACCTCCGCTTGAACGGACTCAGTTCCTTCTTCATGCAACCGCGTACTCGTATGCTCAGGGCAGCGCTGTTGCCGACTCGACAAGCGTGATTACCTGGTACGACTACGATAACCTGAGGAAATGCGACCCCGGAGACGAGGCTTGGGCACCGATTCTGGAGAGGATGAAGTAAACAGAGTTGGACGTGTACAAGCGATAGGATCTCTGAGTATGTTCAACATAATTTGCCTCCAATTACTTGCATAAAGCCCAGCGGCTGTTGACCGAGAGCCCCGAGCTGGTGGACGTGACCTGAACAGCGGGCACGTGAGAGACGCGTCTGTATGACGCGGGTGAGGGCGTCAATCGGAAGCCCCGCTGTCAGATTCCAATACAGGCTGGCGCAGTCTCAAACGAGCTCGACACTATATAAGCCGTCGCCGCCGCTTCCGTGCCCTCATCCCTTCTCTCACCCGCTCTTCATCCTTCTTCGAGTCCAGGCGACTCTTCCCCCACCTTTTTCACGCCCTTCTCAGCGACCGGTCTCGCACAACCTACCTTCTTCTCTTAGCATTTAACTTGCGTGTCCTTCCTTTAGGCTTTCCGTTCTTGCTTTTGTTCTCAACAGAACATAAACCTTCGAGCGTTTACCCTCTATCACCATGGTCGCACTCTCTCCCAGCTTCGGCGTCCTTGTCTCTCTGTGCTCCGTCGCGGTCTTGTCTATGGCTCCCAACGTCGATGCTGCTGCTGTTGAGGCACGCTCTTCTCATGGCGGCAACAGCACTGAGACCGCCACCGTTGTCTCGACATCGCATGTTCTCCCCACACAGTCTGCCCAGGCGAGCTCCAACAGTGCACCTCTCATTCCTCTTCCTCAGAGCTTTCGCGTGGAGTCCAAGAAAAATGAGACGACTCATGACGGTTCTGATACGCCGAAACCGGCAGATGGTCATGGGGATACTGACGAGCCAGACCAGAAGGGCAATCAAGGCGATGGCGAAGACGAGGACCCGCACAAGGCGAAGGGGGACGGCGCCGATGGGGACGACTCGCACAAGAAGGGAGACAAAGACAAAGATGAAGGTGGTCACAAAGACGGGAAGGTAGATAAGCACGGCGACAAGGTAAGCTGCCTGACCTAGCATCTACATACCTGAGCTTGTTTGACGGGTAAATCATTCAGGGACGACGTTGGGATCCTATGAACCCTTTCATCCAGCCAGGTGACTTCTGGGGTGGCGATCGCCGCCGAGAGCCGTCTCGTCCTTCACGGTTCATTCCAATCAAGTCGCGCGAGGCGTACCGCCGCATAGTTGACGAGGAGCACGATACGACGAGTAGCCACTCCAAACGGCATCATCACCACGATCACGATCACGACCACGACGACCACGACCCCAAGGTCATCGTCAACAGCGACCACGATCATGTTCGTGTTGGTCGTTCACCATCCCGTATCTTAGGGCGCATACCTTATGATGGAGCCCCATCAACCAGCCACGAACATTCTGCTCGCCACGACAAAGTCATTGTCAATGGAGATCACGATCATGTCCGTCTCAAGGATCATCATGAGAAGGTTATGGTCAATGGCGAACACGATCACATTCGCTACGACCGTAGCCCAGACCATGACCACCACCACCATGGCCACCATCACCACGACAGGGATGTTGGAACAGGAGAGACTGATCGTACGCGCGGTCGCCGTAGCCCACATTCCCATGAAAAGGTTGTCATCAATGGCGATCATGACCATGTTCGCGTCCATCGGTCTTTGAACAACGCTGTCTCGATCTTAGGTGACAAAGGTCAAGCATATGTGGTGTCCCATTCAAGACGACATGTCGGCCAGCAAAAATTCGTCCTTCCTACCCTGGGCAAGCGAGATCAAAGTGCTGTCCCCATTGACGGTGTTCCGGGTCGCATAGACATCATGGTACGTCTGATGATTTACTGTACCATCCACAATATAAGCTGATAGTTCTCACAGAGTGCGCTCGTCGAATCCTCTGTCGGACAGCGCATCGCCTCTCTCGTGCTTGCTCCAGTAGCAGACACAGCCGGCACACCAGATGCATCTGCAGCTGGAGCTCCCTTCGTTCTCAATGCTTCTGAGACGAATCAGACGCAGATCTTCTTAGTTCCTGCATCTGAAGCTTCGTTCTCGTCATCATCTTCGGAACAGAGTTCGGCGTTTCAAACCTCCCTTGACGAGGTGTTGGTGTCTCTTCAAGTTCCTGTCTTCGAACCAAGCTCTGCGTCGATAATCCCCTTCTGCGCGACGTTTGATCCTGATCCACCTGCACCTGCCCCTCTCACTGCTGAGGCATGCGATACAGAGCCTGTCTCGGAAAGCCAACACAAGAGTCAGCTCTTTGCGTATAACCCGATGACTGGCGCATTGAGGCCAATGTGGCTTAACGGACAGGACAACGGTACGGACACTGGAGGAGATACTAGCTCCGATTCAACGAACCAGCCAGCACAGGGTGCCCAAGTGGATCCCGCTACCCCTCAGAACGCCTTGATGGCTAGTGTGACGGAGATCAATCCTGACAGTAGTTCGTCCGTCAATGCAGACGGCGCCGACCCGGATGCTCCTCTTAACCCAAGCGGCACCTCAAGTAACTCTTTGGCTGCTTCTCCGACAGCATCGCCGTCCAGCTCTGGTAGTAGCTCTGCCTCCGCGCAAGATGTAATCCTGGTGTTTACGGCTGCTGACGTTGAATTGGCACCTCAAGCTCAAGTGCCTGCGCCAGCATCATCGCCAGTGGTCAACGCCACGAGTACGAAGCAGATGACACCGACGCCATCGCCGCCTCCTGCGAAGGCTGCAGATGTATCTGCTACTCCTTCTTTTCAGTCTGGCCCTGCGCGCGCAGTCAGTACTTCGTCATCTTTGGCGGTTTCTACCACCTCTAGGATGGGCCCGATGGCAGGATTCTCAGCCTCTTCTGTTCCTCCTGCGTCAGAATCTTGGGCAGCCATATCTTCATCTCAGGCGACTCCGATGGCAGCAGTGTCAGGCTCTTCTGTTTCTTCTGCGTCAGCATCTTGGGCAGCCATAAGTACCTCTAAGGTGACCCCGATGGCAGCAGTGTCAACCTCTTCTGCTCCTTCTGCATCAACGTCATGGGCAGCCACATCTTCCTCGAAAGCGACCCCGATGGCGGCCGTCTCAGCACCTGCTGTTCCTGCTGCGTCAACATCATGGGCTGCTCCAAGCACCTCTGCCATGGGACCAATGGCGGTCATGTCGGCGTCTGCCGTTCATTCTGCGTCTACCACTGGCGAGCCCTCTGTCAACCAAGCTGCTGCCCCGAGCACCTGGTCTCTATCCCCATCTTCTAGTGTGAGGGATTTCGACGCCGCCTCTGCTTCCACTTGGGTGCCAAGCTCTCAATCTGCATCTGTTGCTGATGTCCAGCCCACGCCTAGCCACCCGGCTCCTGCGCTTTCGCCTTCGCCGTCTGAGAGCGGTACGCCACCTTCCTTCGTTCCCTCGCCTTCTGCGAGCGCGCACCCGCTTGGCGTGCAGGTTGTCGCAGAGGATCCTCAGCCCTCTTCCTCGGCGTCGTCGGAGGCACCGATGATGACACCGGCCAGCACCGACCCATACGCGTGGATGTTTCGGCCTGACGTACGGTTGTGAGCTCGGTGCCGGAGGTTCCGGACTCACATGCCCATAGCGATATTCGTATGGCTTGGCCTCCTCATGTATTTGATTATATACCATAAATTCACCTGTTCTCGCTCGATGTATTGCCTAATAAGTTGTTTGGAAAGCGTGGTTGATGTCGACGAGGGTCAGTAAGGCTTCTTCGCTCTCAGAATGTCCTAATCGCTCGGGCGTCATGCATGGTTGCTCCTGGATGGAAAATGCCAGAGCATACGATCATAGACAGTATATATCATAATTGTTGCGGTTCAAAATAGTGTCTGATGAATAGCGAATATGCGGATGACAATAGGAAAGTCCAACTATGCGAATACTTGCGAACCAAACCAGAAGATATAGATGTTACAGGTCAGTGTACGTGTTCACTCATAATTAATCACCCAGTGTCAGCCTACATTTGCTGAGGATCCAAGGGAGTGAGAGATGAGATAGAAGACTCGGAGTGTGACGAGACTATCAGGGACCAAAGCTGTGAACATCAACCTGTTACTGAGCGCACGAGCTCATTCTCCACAGGAGTTTTGATCGCAGAGCCCGCCGGTGTCGATGTGGCGTATTTCAGTGACTTCTAAGTCAGAGAGATGGACGTAGGGCGGGTGCCATGCGACACGCTGTGCTGTGACCTCCCACTGAATCGTGTCTCTCGAGCGGATGGGACAGCCGTGGCGGTCTGTATATAGGCCAAACTCTGGCAGACAAGGGGTCCAGCATGGGAAGACAAGCGAAACGAGGCGGGGCCAACCGAAGGCGTACCATTGTAACAGAGCAAGTACTCATTCTTGCGCACGCGGGACATGCCCATCGGCCTGCGGGAACTGCAGCGCTTGGCCAGCTCATCGCAGCGGGAATCATCGAACCGAGGGATGGCGACCCTGTTGGGTCTAGCGCGGCGGTAAGGGGAGGAGAGCGAAGCAGACGGTGACCTAGAGCTTACATGAGCAGATTAACAACTTCGAAACCCTTATGATGCAAGAGTACGATAGTCGTTCTGAGAAGGACGAAGGCACATAGAAGCTCCTGTCTTCCCTGAACCACTCAGAACGGGGGGGACGAAGTCCGAGGCGAGATCCTAGCGTCTCCACCTCAGCCTTCTCCTTGATCTTCCTAGCCACGGGGTGCAGGGTAAGAAAATATACTGTCGACCTATAACGAGTCTCCGAGTGAGGCTTTGCTTCTAAGACACAGCCGGAAGCGCGTACCCATTTATTTTTCATGTAAATAACAACGGTGCGGCCCTCACGACTGCCCACCTTGATGAAGCCAAGGTTTCCACCAAGGCTGATCTGCTGCGGGGCGTACGATGCATTTATCAGCGGTGCTTGGCGGTGGGGAGGCAACCATCATGTCAATGTGGCAGGCAAAGAGGGCCTTGAACAGCTCATGGCGTAAACGAACAAGCGCATCGATGAGACGATCCACCTTGTTCGCCATGACAAGGAAGACGCTGACCTCCTCGAGCATGGCACACTGCGTCACGTTCTTCAGATGAAGGACCCGGCGCATTGCTATTGCTCGACTCGACAAGATACGAGCGGATCAGGTCACCCACCATCTCACGAGTCTGCGAGAAACATACGCTTACCCGCCATTTTAGACTCCGACCTAGACGCCTTCCGTGTTGCCCACTGTGATCAGTGCACGGCCATCGATTGTCACTGGTCACTGAAACCGCGCAAGATTCTGACTCCTCATAAGTCTGCTACAAAGGCGTGAGAGCGGCACAGCGCATGTCGCTCAAACCGTAGCCGAGCGTCCGCTGTTCCACTCTTTGCTGGTCGGCTGCAAGTATTGCATGCTTCATCTTTATTGTCAACTCTACTTACACGCAGAGAGGAGCAAAGTCGCCGCCGAATTCGAAATGTGGGGGTCTGGTGAAAGCCGCGGCGATTCAATTATTACACTTTTTCAGCACATGACTAGACGCCGAACGCGTGATGCGACGCAAGGGCGCGTAGTTCCTGTGCGGACTATCCAAGAGCCTCTGCATTTGATCGTTCACTAAAGATGCATCGCCTCGAGGAGGTCAGCGCTCAGCACTGAGTGCCAGTGAGAATACCCTGCCATTGGTAGGATGACATTAGCACTCTAACGATAGGATCGGGGTTATACAACATATTCTATGAAACTCGTCCGGCGTTAGAGAGTATCGGCGATCAATGAGGGACGAACGTATAACGATTTATGGAGGTGTAAGATATGATCAGAACCGGACTTATCAGCGACTCACAAACCGGCTCCATATCACTCATGGAAAAACGTAGTTAGAGTAGACACGGGAGGATCAGCAGCGTGCAGTCGCCAGGCTTGAAGCGACCAATGGTGGGTTGACTGACATTGATGATAGTATAGCGCTCGGGCATCGAACATGTCCGGGTGTGTCTGACTGGCCTGGCAGATGCCGTGGAACCCCATGTCACAAACGGTGAAGATTGCCGTTAACGTCTCGTATATGAAGGCGCCGCAGGTACCGGAGCGTAGACAAACGCGAAACTGAACTCGTCGATAGACGTTTCGTCCCGCTCTCGTTCGGAGGCGCCTTCGATGGCCCGGCCAGATGGTCAGACAGAGGTGCCGGAACTGGCCTGGTCGTCTACAGCGTATGGCTTCCCGATCTACCGACCGCCATTAGCATAGCGTAGGTGCTTGCGCACCATTTTGACCAAAGGCCAGCCAAAAAGGTTCCGTCTAAGAATGATACCGGGACGAAACACACCGGGCATATCGTGGCGAGAATGTTATGGCAGTCGCAGGAAGAGTGTCAAATGACAGACCCTCTGATGTCTGTCAATGTATAAAGATCAGCTGCGCCGCAACATAGCGGGACAAGATGCTCGGCTGCTGTGCACGGGAACGCGGGTGCGGGATGCTTCGAGAAGTACGGGATCTGGGGCGATGATGCGGGAATGAACGTGAAGGGCGCTGAATCAGTGTTGGGGGTGTGATGCACGATGCGCCTTGGCTACGGAGCATCTGACCTTCGCGGGGGTGATGGTTGGCGCAGGGATGGTGGATAGAACGCCTTAGGATGCACGGGCATGATAGATGGACCATAACAGCTCGGCGTAGAGGTTCGATTCGATCCGCTGTGCTTGGTTTTTGGTTCGCTCCGTTTTCCGCGTCGTCAAAAGAGTCACCTGGTGAACCAGCAGACATCATGCATCACTTGCGCAGTCTCGCAGTGGCTATCCTGTCAAAGGCTCCATCAGATCAAAAAGCTTCTTACAACGGTCGTCACAGGTGATGGTGGTGACGCCGGCGACAAGCAACCCCGACCGTGCGCCACCCTGCGCCACCACAAGTACCCGAAACACCACTAGGCTCTGGCATGCAGTCAGGACCCAGGAGACTAAAAGTAAGTAACTTAGGGGAGTTGCTCGATCGGCCTGTACCCAAGCAGACAGAGAGCGAGGCGCGCCAAGGTCTCTGTGTATCCCCCGGGGTGCCGGAGCCTCAGCCAGCCCAGAAAGCTAGGCGTCTGGGCATCTGTGGAGGATGACGACGCGCAGGAGAGGCTGGCTGATATCGATCGGATGAGGTCCATCGGCGGGGGCCGCCGCGGGCTGGTCGAGACATTGAATCACGAATTCGGAAGAGAGGGGGGAAAAAACTGCAGAGGAAGTTTTCCGCAGCCTGAGGCTAGCTGAGGGACTGCTGAGCTATTTTTATCACGCAAATTGCGGTGTTGGGTTTTGCTCTACCGATGTACAGTTGCAAAAACAAAAAAAAAAACTCGAGGTTATGTTTTAGTGGTGCTGGAGGTGCTGGCGAAGCCGTGATGTTGCCGCCGGACGGAGGCGTGAGGATAAGACTGTGGGTCCGCGGTCTGCTCGTGGACAGTAGGCATTTGACCGCATAAGGAAATCGGACAAATTGCGTTCCTTGATGGTGGACAACCGAGGCAAGTATCTTGCGTCCTCGAAGCGGTCTCGGGTGCTCTCAAAGCTGGAGTCGAGCGATTGATATTGGAGCGTGCCCGTTTGAATCGGTCGGTGTCGTGATCTTGGCGTCCGCGAGTTGATCGTGTGGGAGAGGTTCGAATCGGACAGCGTTGCGCCGAGCGTCGTCGGACAGGGCGTAGTACGTCGGGCTGGGGTGGTCGACGGGGACGATGTGAGCCGAGTGCGCCGGGGCTTGAGGAGAGCGAAGAGGATGGGACGCGAGTGGGACGCGTGGACGGGCGTCTGCTGTGTCGAGGGCAATGCATGCCTTATCTCATGTGGAGGCGGCTTATCAGACATGGATTAACGGCGGGCCAGGCACTGCGTACATTTGCTGCCGTCGGGGCGAAGACTATTTTATCGGTGGACGGCCTGCCGTTCCACTCCACCTCCCTCCACCTTCTCTGCTAAGGTCGTCGACGAGCGGACTCCTGCTTCCCTCCCCTGCAGGCAGCCATGTCTAAAGAAAACGAAAAGTTCGATGGCAGCAGCAGCACCGGTCCCCTCGACCTCGATCACGAGAAAGGCGCCGTCCCCCCCTATGTCGTCCCCGCAGACGACGACCGCTACCACTTCGACACACACGACCTCGACCGTGTCCAGCGAAGACTCAAGCAGCGCCATGTACAAATGTCCGTCCTCTCTCCCTCTCTCCGCCGCTTTCTTTCCTGACTCCTCTTCTCTCCGCAGGATCGCTGTGAGTCTCAGCCGTGCATCTTGTCGTCCGAGCTCATTTTTCTCCCTGCACCTCAGATTGCTGGGACCATCGGAACTGGTCTCTTCCTTGGTTCAGGCGCTGCTCTTTCGGGTGCAGGCCCTCTCGGCGCCTTGATCGCCTATGCCCTCATAGGCACTGTCGCTTATGCGTGAGTCTTCCCCCTGCATTCCCCAAAGCGCCACCGTCTCATAACACTACACGACTCTCAGCTCACTATGCTCCGTCGGCGAGATGACCTCTCACGCCCCCGTCTCGGGTACTTTCCCTCATTTTGGTATGTCCCCTCCCTCTTTCGTCCTGCGAAGAGTCTGCGATTCGAACACGGATTCCCGGTCCTTCAGCTGCTCGTTGGGTCGACCCTGCTTTCGGTTTCGCTGTGAGTGTTCGTTCTGCATTCGCGATGGTACGACAGCGCTCATTCGTGCGATTGCTATGTAGGTCGGATGGGTGAGTGTCCCCGCTTCCGTGCTTCATGACGTCGGTTCTCATCGTGATCTGGGCGCTTCACGGACCTTAGAACTACTTCTATGTGAGTGTCACTCCGCCTCGGGATTCCCACACGCCCCCTTTCCACAATATCCCCATCACTGACTCTTATCTCCTCCTCATGTAGGCACAAGCGTGAGCCTTCTGAACTAGACACCACCTTTTCGAGATCGCTTGGCTGAGCACATCTCCATTCATCCAGTATCACCGTGCCTGTGGAAATCACCGCCGCCCAAATTTTGATTACGTTCTGGGATTCCGACGTACGTGCACATCCCCTTTCAGCGCGTGTCGGAGGACGCTCACGTCGCTTTCGGTCGCAGAGCGGCCATGCCGCGGGTTACACCGCCGTGCTTTGCGTCTGCGTCTGTGCGATCAATATCTTCGGCGTTCGGTATGTGCATCTGGGCCCTGTCCAGCTAAGGCCGCGCTGACATCCCGTGTTTCTTCTTGTCAGATGGTTCGGTGAATGTAAGCTTGCTTTGTATGATTGCGCTGTGGTCGATGGGACGCTGACCCGACTCGCTCTACCTCAAAGCCGAGTTTGTGTTCTCCATAATCAAGTGTATGTCTCATTTCCCTACCTGCCAACGGCGAGAGCTAAATACTTATCTCATACACAGTGCTCTTGATCACGGGTCTCATTCTCACTGGTCTCATCGTCGATCTTGGGGGAGGGCCCGACCACTCGCGCCGCGGCTTCCAGGTTCGTCCGCTTCCTCTCCCGCATCTTGTCCCCGCCGGTTTGCTGAAGCGATCCATCTGTGATCTAGTACTGGAAGAACCCTGGCCCCATCGCAGGTGCACAGCTCGTCAGCTCGGTGCCCACGGACCGCTTCTTGGGCATCCTTTCCGTCTTTGTCCAGGCTGCGTTCTCCTTCCAGGGTATGGAGCTCGTCGCGATGTACGTCTCTTTCACCCGTTTATTGTACTTGTGGCGGCGGATCTGATTTTGAGTCCGTGTGCAGCGCTGCGTCGGAGACTGAGAGCCCGAGGACGAACATCGCCAAGGCCGTTCGCCGTGTGTTCTACCGCATCGTCGTCTTCTACGTGCGTGCATCTCTCTTTCACAGTGCCAGACATGTTGACAATACATCTGATACAGATCCTGGGCATCCTGATCACCGGCATGTTGGTCCCGTACAACGACCCAGACCTGCTGAACGGTGCGATCGTTCCTATATTTTTGAGGTTTGCGATGCTCACTCGCCGTTCCTTTGCGCTGCAGGCGTCGGGACCGCGACTCAGTCGCCCTACGTTATTGCCATGACCCGTTCCGGCATCAAAAGTAGGCGACATGCACCTGCGCGCGGGACATCCACTGATCTGTGCTTTCTGTCGCTCGCCTGCAGTCCTCCCTTCGATCGTCAACGCAGGCATCTTCACTAGCGCGTTCTCCGCCGGCAACAGTTTCCTCTTCTGCTCGTCGCGTATCCTGTACGGCCTCGCGCTCCGGGGGCAGGCGCCCAAAATCTTCACCAAGTGCACGAAGAGCGGCTTGCCCCTCGTGGCCGTGCTCTTCTGCGTAGGTCTCTTCCTTCGCCCGTCTGCGCATGCGTTGTTGATCCGTCGGCGTGTGTCAGTCGTGCTTTGCGTTCCTCGCGTTCATGAACGTCAGCTCGGGATCGCAGAACGTGTTCAAGTGAGTCTTGATAGCTCGCTCTCGTGAGACGAACTGCTCATCTGGGTTCCTCCTCTCCTGTAGCTGGTTTGTGAGTAGCGATATCTGAATGCGTGCGCTTTCGTACCGCGTTTGACTCACGAGAATGTACGTTGGCAGGTGTCCTTGTCAACCGTCGCCGGTTTCTTCACCTGGGCCGCCCTCAACCTGACCTACCTCCGCTTCTGTGAGTCTCCCCGCCCCTCTTTCCCTCTGACCCGCTCGCTCACACGCACCCCCCGCGCGCCCCTCCGCATCCCAGACGCCGGCTTCAAGGCGCAGGGGCTCGACCGCACGAAGCTGATCTACTACAGCACGCTGCAGCCGTGGCTCGCGATCTGGGGCCTGTTCTGGACGGTCCTGTTCGTGCTGATCAACGGGTTCGAGGTGTTCTTCAACTGGGACACGTCGCTCTTCATCACGTCGTACATCAACGTGCCGATCTTCTTCGCGCTGTGGATCGGGTGGCGCGTGTACAAGCGCACGCGCTTCTGGCGCGCGAGCGAGATGGACTTCGTCACGGGCATCCCGTCGGTCGAGGAGACCGAGGTCCCCGAGGAGCCGCCGACGACGCTCGGCGGCAAGATCTTCAACGTGCTCTTCTGAGCGCCCCGCCCGCATCCCGCGTCGCGTGCGTGGACTGCCCCCGTCCTCCCCTCCGTCTCCGTATCGTGTTCCCTGTCGTGTAGTCGCGTGGTCGTGTAGCTGTGTAGTGGCGTGGCGCGGCGAGGCGTGGCGCGGGCCTGTGTAGCGGGTGTAGGCGGCGTGCGTGCGTGCGTGCGTATACGATAATTCATGTCGCGGTCCTGATCTTGAGCCGTCGCGGCGGCGTCCGAGTATATAGTACATAGTACTTTGTTATTGCTCTTTCCCTCGTCTCTCTGTCTCTATCACTGCGCGAGCAACGATCAACGATCGATCGATGCTTTGCGCACGCGCGCTCTGTGGGTCTTGCGTATGAGGGGACGCGGGCAACACGTCGAGCCCGGTCGTGCAAAGAAAAGGAAAGAGACACAATAAAACACCGGATGCGGCGTTGTTTTTGTGAGACGAGGGGAAGGGTGGTTAAAGGCTACAGTCGGGAGTGATAAGCTACACCTGCACGACGCCGACGCCGACGCCGTCCGTACGAGACAGCCTCCCCTGCTCTCGCCCAACCTCGCCCCCCCCCCTGCACGGCCCACCCCCCGTGCCTACACACGCTGCTCCGCGGCACCGCGCCCCGGCACCGCGCGTGCGATCCTAGAGCTTGACGAACTGGGCCTGCATCCAGACGCGGTACATCTTGAGCTGGCGCTTGCGGTTGAGGAGGAGGCGGCGGTCGACGCCGAGCTGGGCGGCGGCGAAGAGCGGGTGGGGCGGGCAGTGCGGGAGGCGGAGCGGCGCGGGGAGGAGGGAGGGGTGGATCGCGGGGGCGGGCGCGGGGGCGGGCGCGGGGTGGAGGGTGGAGGAGGAGGGCTCGGGGGTGGCGCTGGCGCTGGCGCTAGCGCTGGGGTCGGGGTCGGGGTCGGGGGTGTGCGAGGCGGACGCGGCGGCGCCCTCGCCCTCGCCCTCGCCCTCGCCCCCGCCCTCGCCCTCGCCCGCGTCCGCGTCCGCGCTGTCATCCTCGACGACGTGCTCGGCGGTCGTAGTCTGCGCCGGCGCGCGCGCGCCCGTGAACAGCAGCGCGAGCTCGTCTGCGGAACGCGGGGCGGGCGGAACGCGGGGCGGGCGGAACGCGGGGCGCGGGCGAGGGCGAGGCGCGGGGGACGCACGTCAGCGGCGAGCGCGAGTATACAGGGAAGCAAGCGGGGCGGGGCGGGGCGGGGGCACGCACCGAGCTCGAAGAAGTAGACGCGGGTCTTGTCGCCGCGGATGTAGAAGTTGTCCGCGAGGAGGCGGCCGGCGCGGAAGCGGAGCTGGGTGAGGTCGTGGCGGCCGTAGTCGCGGAGGAGGACGCGGCCGCCGGGCTTGAGGATCTGCGCGGGGCGGTGGTTAGGCGGTGCGAGGTGAGAAGCGAGGGGATGTGGGAGGGTAAGGGGAGGAGAGGTAAGGGGACGCGCAGGGGACGCGCAGGGGACGCGCCTGGTGGATGTTGGCGAGGGCGCGGGGCCACTCGTGGGGGTGGAGGGCGCTGAGGACGAAGACGAGGACGAGGAGGTCGGCGCTGGCGGGTGCGAGGCCGGGGGGCAGGGCGCTGTCGCTGTCGCCGCCGTCGCCGTCGCCGTCTGCGGCGGGGGAGGATGCGAGGTCCCAGACTGCGGCGTGGATGGAGCCGCAGGGCGGGGCGGCGTAGAGCGGGTTGTTCTGTGCGAGCATGGGTGCGGGGTGTGAGGGGCCACGAGACGAGACGAGACGGAGGGACGGAGGTGGGGGAGCGGACGGACCTGGACGAGCTTGACGGCGTGGGAGGAGTAGTCGTAGGCGTGGATGGAGAGGTGGGGGTTCGTGTTTTGGGCGAGGAGGGGGAAGATGGAGTTGCCTGCGCCTGCGGAGGGAAAGCGGGTCGGGGCGGGTCAGGCCAGGCCAGGTCGTGGGGTGGGCGGGGCGGGGAGGGACGCACCGCATCCGATCTCGACGACGGTTTGGGGGCCGGCCTGTTCGGCGGGGCGGGGCGGGGCGTGAGCGGAGTGCGCGCGGGGGCGGGGCGTGGGGACGTACGGAGGGCTGGGCGGCGGCGACGAGCTCTGGGAACTCGAGGGGGAGCCTGTGGGTGAGCGGGGTGAGCGGGGGGCGCACGCAGGGACGGGGGCGGGGGTGTGCGGTACCACTTGCGGTTCTTGAAGAAGTTGGCGGCGTTCATCTGGTAGAAGTTGTCCCTGCAGGACGGTGAGCGGACGCCGGTGTTCGCGGGCGCGGGCGCGGGACTGACCAGTGGCGGGCGGGGGTGGCGTTGTACTTCTGCTGGTCGTGGTCGGGGACGGGTGCGGCGCGCTGGCGGGCGAGGGAGGCGGCGACGAGGTGGTCCTGGTCGTCGGGGGGCGGGACGTGGTCCCACGCATTCTGGGACCAGACGTCGGCGTCGTCGGTGAGCAGCCTGCGGGCGGGCGGTGGGTGCCGGCGACAGAGAGAGAGAGAGAGAGAGACGGGGGGGACGGACCTGGAGCCAAAGGGAGGGGCGCGGGCAGCGGGGTCGCGGACGGAAGAGGCGGACTTGAGGTGCATGGGCGAGGAGGAGGAGGAGGCGGGGGTGTGCGGGGTCCGTGTGCGTGCGTGCGTGGGCTGGGTGGCGTGTCCGGGGCCGGGCAGGCTGACTCTCGCCATGTCCGCGATCGCCTCGCACAACGCCAACACCCCCGCCGCACCCCCGCCCGCCCCGCCCGGCGACGCCGACCTCCAGGAGCTCTACAACCAGGTCCTCGCAGGCTTTGCAGAGGAGTCCCCGCCCGCTGACTCCCCGCTCCGCCCGTCCGCCACCGTCGACGCCCCCCGCCCGCGCCCCTCGCGACCCACCGCGACGACGACGACCACGACGACCACGACGGCCACCACCACCAGCCCCCGCGACCCCGCCCGCCCGCTGCCCAGCCCAGCCATGTCCGCCTACCAGTCGACGCCGACGCCCAAGGTCCGCCCCCTCCCGCGTCCCCCAGGCTCGGCCTCCTCGGGCTCGGTCGCCTCTGCGTCCCCTGCACCCTCGCCCACCGTCGCCGTCGGCATGCCCGAGCCTCACCCGTACTACCGCCCCGCCCCGCCGCCCGCCGCCGACAGGTGTGTGTCGTCTCTCCCGCCGCCCGCGATCTGCTGATCTTCCATCGCTTGCCCTAGCCCGAGCCCCCGCCGCGCCCACGACCCCAAGCCCTTCCGCGGCCTCCCCTCCGATCCCCGCCCCGCACACACTCGCCTCCCCTCCGCCGCCGCCCCCCCGCCGCCCGCCTCGGCCCTGCGCCCGGGCAGCTCCCAGGGCACGCCCTCGCCGACGCTCCACCCCGGCCACACCCGCCAGGCCAACTCGATGCAGTACTCCATCCCCGTCCCCGAGCCCGCGGACGCCCCGGCCTACCCGCAGCAGCCCCACCGCTCCCCAGGAGGCAGGTCCCTCCCCCCCACCACCCCCACCACCCCCAACACCCAGCCAGACCCCACGTGGCGCCGCCCACCGTCCTCCGCCCACCGCCCCCCCGCCGGCGCCCTCCCGCCCCGCATCCCGGGCTACTCCCCCGCCGGCCCGTCCCCCGACCGCGACCGCGACCGCGACCTCGCCGCGAGCATCTTTGCAGACTCGCCCTACTTTGCGGACGCCCGCGCACCCAGCCCCGCCACCATACCCCCGCCCCCGCCCCTGCCCAGCAAGAACTCCGACACCGGCGCCGCCTCGCTCGCCATCCGCCAGACCATCGACAAGCGCCCGTCCTCGGAGGACATCCTCGCGCCCGGCACCCGCGGCTTCGCCCGGCCCATGTCCGGCAGTCCGTCGTCCTCTCCCCTCCTGCACCGCTGCACCTCGTATTCACGCCTTTTGTTCCCCCAGGTTCTGCGGGCAGCGGGCCCCTCGTCGGCCGCTCGCTCTCCGCCACCTCCACCGCCTCCACCTCCCAGAGCACCGCCGCCGCCGCCCTCGAGCGCAACCTCACCACCTCCACCCACGCCACCACCCTCTCCACCGCCACCAAGGACCCGTACTACCACCACCCGAACCCCACCCAGTCCTCCATCGCCCGCGGCGACTCTTTCGGCGCCCACTCCCACCGCTCGCCCTCCATCACCGTCTCCGTCTCCGACGGCGCCCCCTTGGGCACCGCCGGCACTGCCGGCACGGGCGCCTCGGAGAGCCGCTCGCGCCTCGCGGTCGAGATGGAGCGCACGATGGTCGCGATGAAGAGCGCCGAGGCGCTCCAGGACGCCGCGAACGCGTACGCGTACCCGGACGAGTACGAGTACGAGTACGACTACCCGGACGCGCGCGGCCTCGGCCCCGGCGGCCCCGGCGGCGGCGGCGGCGGCGGTGGCGGTGCGCGCGGCGCATTCGACGACGACGACGAGTACGGCTCGGACGAGGAGTTCGACGACGTGTTTGTGAACTTTGCGCTGCTGAGCAATATCGCGGTGTGGTTGCGCGATAGGGTCCCGCGCGGGACGCACGTCAAGGGCTCTATACCGTACCCGCGCGCGTTCACCGGCAAGGACATCGTCGTGCGTGCCCCCTCTGCCTCTCCCCCCTCGTGCTCACCTGTGCTCACTCACTCGCGCGCCGCCACCAGACGACGCTGCAGTCGCAGATCCGCCGCGAGCTGCTCGCGAACCAGGGCGTCGCGACGGGCGACCGCACGATCGCGCTGCTCGTCGCGCGCAGCCTCCAGTCGCAGCTCTTCTTTTACGAGGTCGAGTGGGGCGGGCGCGTCCTGCAGGACGGCGTCGAGGACGTGTACATGTTCCTCGACGACCAGGAGGGCGGCGCCGGGTCCGCCGGCGGGAGCGGCGACGGCGGCCAATATGAAGGGGAGGGGGACGGGGGCGGGGCCGGGGGCGGAGAGGGGCGGGGCGTGGAGAGGCTCATGGCGGAGAGCGCGGTCGAGCGCGAGGAGCTGCCGACGAGCGTGATTACTGTCCTGACCAAGTGCTACTCCCCGAGCTGCGTCGAAGGCGCGGTGTGCTACTCGTTCGCGTGCCCGCGGCGCCCGCGCGTGCGTCTCTCTCTCCTTTTTTTTTCTTGCCCGCCGCGCGCGCCGCTGACGCGCTGTGTAGAAGGATATCGTGGAGGAGGAGCCGCCGGTGCCCGAGATTGCGGGGACGACGGTGCGTGCGCGCCCGTCTGTCCGTCTGTCCTGGCCCGCGCGGGGCGATCTCACTTTGATGTTTGCTTGCAGGGCGACGGGGAGTGGGACGCGGACCCCGACTTGCTCAAGTCGCTCCCGGAGAGCGAGATCAACCGCCAAAAGTGCGCCCCCCCCCCCTTTTTTTTTCTCTTTCGCCCGTGTGCGTTCGCCCCGCCAACGCGTCGTGTTGGACTGACGGACGGCGGCGCAGGATCATACACAAGCTGGTCAGCAAAGAGGCGCAGTACATTCGCGATCTGGACCTCATCGAGACCGTGCGCACCCCCTCCCCTCCCCGTCCCGTCCCGCCCCGTCCCGTTCGACGATGGATGCACCGCGACGCTGACGCGCACCCCACAGATCTTCATCAAGCCGCTGCGCTACGCCGACCCGCCGGTCGTCTCCCCGCACGAGCTCGACGAGCTCGTCGACGACGTCTTCGGGAACCTCTCCGCCGTGCGCGAGGCGAACCGGCGCCTGCTCGAGATCATGAACGTGCGCCAGCGCGAGCAGGCGGTCGTCGTCCAGCGCGTCGGCGATATCCTGCTCGAGGCCGCGACCGAGTTTAGGCTCGTGTATCCGACGTATATCGGGCACCTGCCGCTGGCGGAGAAGCGCCTCAAGGAGGAGGCCGAGGCGAATGCGGAGTTTAGGCTGTTCCTCGAGGTGAGTCTGCGCCCCGGTGCCCCCTCGCCGTGTCGTGTCGTGTCGTCGCTGACCACGCCGCCCCGCCCCGCCTCGCGTCGCGGCGCCAGCAATGCGGGCGCCACCCCGACGCGCGCCGGATCGACCTCAAGGTGTTCCTGAACCGGCCGTCGGAGCACCTGCAGCGGTACGAGAACATCCTCGAGGCGATCTGCAAGGAGACGGCGGAGGAGAACCCGGACCGCGATTACCTCACCGAGGCCGCGGCGGCGTTCAAGAGCCTGCAGGGCGTGTGCCACCTGCAGACGTTCCAGCACGCGATGGGCCGCGGGCCGACGGGCAAGTACGAGTGGTTTAACCTCGTCTCGGACGAGGCGCGCGCGGACATCGCGAAGAAGGAACAGAAGCGCCAGGCGTGCGTACCCGCTCTCTCTCTCTCGCGTGTGCGCGCCCGATTGATTGATGTTTCACGCTGATTGCGCCGTGGCCAGCATCATCTTCGAGCTCATCAAGGGCGAGATGCAGTACGTCCGGGATCTCGAAAACATCGAAGTCGTGCGTGCCCGTCCGTCTCGGCGCCCTGTTCCCCAGCAGCTGCTCACCCCCGCGCGCCGCCGCATCCCCCGCAGATCTACGTGCAGCCGCTGCGCGAGGCGGAGCCGCCGATCGTGCCGCGCGAGCGGCTCGGCGCGTTCATCGCGGAGGTGTTCCACAACTTCGCGGAGCTGCACGTGCACCACCGGCGGCTGCTCGACCGCATGCACGCGGTGCAGCGCGACGAGCACCCGGTCGTGCACAGCGTGACGGCCGCCATCTTCGACGCGGCGCTCAACTGGCGCGAGGCGTACATGGAGTACGTCACGCATTACCCGATCGCGGAGTATCGGATCGTGGACGAGATGAACACGAACCCGCTGTTCAAGGCGTTCGTCGAGGTGCGTCGCGCGCCCTCCGTCCTTCCCTCCCTCCGTCTCTGCGCCGTCTTGACGCGACGCGGCGCGCGCAGCAATGCACGCGCCACCCCGACTCGAACAGGCTGGACCTCAAGTCGTTCATCAACCGGCCGATCCCGCGCCTGGCGCGCTACGAGCTGCTGCTCAAGGGCATCATGGAGGCGAGCGCCGACGACCACGAGGACCGGGGCAGCATCCCGCAGGTGATCGAGGTGATCAAGTCGCTCCTCAAGGAGACGCAGCCCGGCGTCTCGTCCGCGAACCAGAAGGTCGAGCTGTGGCGCTACAACGCGAATTTGGTGTTCAAGCCCGGCGAGGTCGTGGTGAGCGCCGCACTCTCTCCCTCCCTCCGTCGACGGCGTGTCTGATATACTCTGCCCGGGCAGGACATGGACCTTTTGGCGGAGAACAGGTCGCTCATATACACCGGCAAGCTGCTGCGCCAGCCGGACAACGGCTTCGAGTGGAGCGGGTGGAGCGAGCTGTTTGTGTTGCTGTTTGACAATTACTGTGAGCACCCCCCGCGCGCGCGCGAGCCCGCGCGACGACGCTCGACTGACGGTGTGCCGTTGCAGTTGTCATGACGAAGCCAAAGGAGAAGGACGGGGTCACGAAATACCACGTCAACCGTCGAGTGAGCGCGCTCGAGTCCTCTTTACTTCGCCGCGAGGGCGGATTGCTGACCAATCGCGCGTGTGCAGCCCGTTCCGCTCGACCTGCTCACGCTCGCGAGCTTCTCGGACCTGCCGACGCAGAGGGGCACGGGCATCCTCCGCGGGCTGCGCGGCGGCGAGCGCGGGACGCCGGGCGAGGTGCCGGGGCCAATGCCGACGGCGACGACGCCGGACACGCCGGGGGACTCGCGGCTCGTGTACCCCTGCACGATCTTCTACAACGGGCGGCTGGGCGGGCCGTGGACGCTGTTCGCGGACTCGGCGCAGGCGCGCGCGGAGTGGAAGGAGAAGCTGGAGGAGGCGATCGGGCTGCGCAAGGTCGTGCAGGAGTCGAATCGCGTGTTCGAGGTCGAGACGCTCAGCACGGACACGTTCCTCGTGCCGTCGGCGCTGGCGCAGCCTGCGAATAGCTCGTGGAACAGCGAGAACTCGTTTACGGGGAAAGTGACGTGCTCCGTGCCGTTCAGTGCGTCCGCCTCGTCTTTGCGGGTGTGCGGGTGCTGATGACTTGCGGGGGGGTTTTCTCAGCGACTACTGATGGTCGGGCGCTGGTCGCGGTCGGGTGCGCGGAGGGCGTCTGGATCGGGTTCCGGCACGACGCGCGATGTACGTGGCTCTGAGGGCGTGTCGACGGCTTTGCTGACGGTTTGTTGGCTCGAACAGCGATGCGGCGCGTGCTCCATCTGAAGATGGTGACGCAGTGCGCCATGCTCGAAGACTTTGGCATCTTCCTCGTTCTGGCGGACAAGGTCGGTCGTTCGTTCTCTCTCTCTCTCGCGCGCGCTGCTGGCTCACGCCTCGTCGGCCTCTGATTCCTAGTCGCTGTTCGCGTACCACATCGAGGCGCTCGTTCCGTCGTCGCCGCAGAGCGCGAGCACGTCGCAGACGCCGCAAAAGCTGAACGGCAACAAGGACGTGCACTTCTTCAGCGTGGGCAGCCTCAGCGGGCGCACGCTCGTCATCTACATGAAGAAGAAAGGGGTGCGTGGGCTCTGTTTGTCCGTGCATCAGCGCGCCGTCTCTCACACGGCGGGGGGGCTTTTTCTTGTTTTTTTTTTCGGCGGTCGCAGCTCGACAGCGTGTTCCGCGTGCTTGAGCCCGTGGTGGGCAAGATCCAGGAGAAGGCCAAGGCGCCGGCGTCGCTGAGCTCGCGACTCGGCTTCCGCCAGCCGCGCTCCGAGTGGTTCAGGGTGTACCGGGACTTTTTCCTGCCCTCCGAGTCATACGACCTCATCTTCCTCAAGGCGCGGATCGCCATCCTGTGCACGAAGGGTTTCGAGATCATGGACCTGTCCGAGTGAGTTCTCGTCGCGTCAGCCCCCGTCGTTTGTTTTTTTTTGCTCACGCCGCCGTTTTTGTAAGTTTCAAGAGCGTGACCATACCGCAGCGCGACGACCCGCGCCACGAAAAGCTGGCCAAGCGGTGCGAGTCGTGTCGCCCGATGGGGATGTTCCGCTCCAGCGAGAACGAGTTTCTGCTTTGTTACGACGGTGCGTCGTCGTTGTCCTGCCGGGCCTCTGTCCCGATCGTCTTACGGTCGTGGCCCCCAAATCAGAGTTCGGCCTGTACGTCAACCGCCACGGCGACCCGAGCCGCACGAAAAACACGATCGAGTGGGAGGGCACGGCAGAGCGCGTCGCGTGGCACCCGCCGTACGTGCTCCTCTTCGACTCGCGCTTCATCGAGGTCCGCCACGTCGAGACGGGGCGGCTGTGCCAGATCATACCGGGGAACGAGATGCGCTGCATCTGGGACGGGCGCGGGACGTCCGCGGCGCCGCTCGTCCCCGGGCCCGGCGGGAGCTGGGAGGAGGGCGCGTCGCAGGAGGCGCGCGTGCACGGCGTGATGCGCTCGACGGAGACGGCGGCGGGCAGCGCGAGCGCGGGCGGGCGGGCGGTCGCGCAGCACGTGTTTGAGCTGATCCCGACGGTGCCGCTGTACCTCCCGGAGAAGATCGCGTCGCCGACGCAGCGCACGACGTTTTTGCACGGCGGGATGTCGGGCGGGTCGCCGCCGCATTCGCCGCAGCTGGCGCCTTCGTACCAGTGAGGTGGGCGCCGAGGTTCGAGGAGGAGGCTGGAGAGGGGCGGTCTGTTTGTGTGCGTTTCGCTTCGTTTCGCGTCGGTCGGTCTGATCGTCGGCGCCGCGTCGTTTGCTTTTGTACCACCAGCGGTGATCTGTCTTACATCCCTTTAGTTCTTATTTCTGTCTTCTGTCTTCTGTCTTCTGTCTTCCGCCTTCCGTCTTCCGTCTTCTGTCTTCTGTCGTTGTGGTCGTCGTCTTTTTTTTCGTTGCGTATCGGATCCGGGGCTCACCTCGCAACCGGGGTGGGGCTCGGATCCGCGTCGAGGTTCCGTGTGCACTGCGCCGTGCGCTTTGGCCTCCTTTACTTAGAGTAGAGCAGCGGAGACCGGGTTATCAAAGCTATTTAAAGACGGATACGGACGTGGAGGGGCGCTCGATTCATGCCGCATCGTTTGCTCTAGAGCGTACGTTTCTACTGCGTTCCGGTCCTTTCATCGGAGGAGTTGGCCGGTCGATGCCATCCTGCCGATGGTGTACGAGTACTGTATGATCCTGGACATTTAAACGAAATGGGTACACTATACCGTGGGTGGTAGCATCCTGGGGACTCAGGTACATCTGCGGAGCATTTTAGATTCTAAATTGAAGAAAAACGTGCTCATGATTGATTTTAACGGCATTCTGTGAGTTTCGGGAGCAAATCCATGGCCAGTAAGTGACTTGTCGAGATCTTTCCCAGGGAGACCGCGACTTGTCGAACGACGAACAGAATCCGAGCCTCCGTCGTTGAGTCGTTGACTGGGCACTGTAGATATTGACCTCTGTCATAGACCCATGGTTGACCGTTGCGCCGGTCTCAAACTGCTGTCTTGACCCCAGAACGCGTGGAAACTCGGAGGCTCCAATCCCGCACGGGACTAGCCTTTCAGGAAACGCGATGCCGCTGTCCTCATCCCCACCCGTCAAACGATCGCGAAACTGTATTGACCGCGACTCCCTCGTTCCCTCCCCGGTCTCTTTTCCCCGACACCACTCAGCGTCAATCCATCCATCAAGCTCCATGGAGGCGGGCTCCAGTAGGCGTACCTGGCGGCCAAGGCGCCTTGCGCAGATCCGAGTGTGTCGAGCGGCCACGCCCTGTCCGCATGTCTGTGCCTTCCGCCGTCCTCCTCACACTCGCACGCTTCGGCGACGCCTGCAGTGCGCACTTCTTTCGTATCAATAAACTAGGCCGAGGACGCCGTCGCGTTAGGAAGACGCTGTGCGGAGAGCTCGAAAGCTGGATCGGGGCGACGAGGAACGGATGGAGGCGACAGAAAGATCTGGAATCTGGACTCGGGGACGGAACCCCTAAACATTAGAAACAAGTTGTGCTCCTCCGACCGTGAGACGCCATCATCGACATCATATCCCGCCGCCGTGACATTGTTTCGGCCTCGAGGCCTGTGCAACACAAAGGGCCAGTGCACGATATAAAGGGGCTCTTCGCGGGCCCTGTTCCTCCTTCCCTCTCTCCCTCCCTCCCTCTCCTTCCGCCATCTTATAGATCCCGACACATTCACTCATAACTCGACGCGCACATCATGTACCGACCCATCGTTCTTCTCCTCTCACTCTGCGCCCTTCTCTGTGCGCTCGCTCCCATCCGCGCAGCCGCGGCGCTCACCAACGCGGAGCGCCTCAGAAGGAACATGCCACCGCTCCCGCCCGTGCGACGGTCGGGCACCCCCGTCTACGGTGCGTGTTCACTGTGCGAGCAATAAATTCAGTGCGAATACCAAATGACCGTGCCTCGGACATCTTCCAGCTGCGAAGCGTGGAGGACCGTCGAACACGCCTCTGTACGTGCACAGTCCATCGACAAATGCTATCCCATGTTGTACACGAACTCTGACGAATCTGAGTCCTGTATAGACCCTCAGGCACCATCCAGGTTCGCAACACGAACGGTAGCACTGTCGGATACATCTCAAAGAACAACGCGTGCGTACCCAATCCCTCAAGACCAAACATCTTGTTTAAACCGCGCCACATACTCACATGCATATATGCCGGATTTTAATCCATCTAGCACCGGTGTCAACTTCGGTTCGGCGGACAACGATCTCAAGGTTCAGTTCTTCAAGGGCAACCTGCGCGCAACCGTGAGCTTTCTCGCCTCTTCATACTCGACATCGTTCATTCAATGGTTGTGTCTTCCCGCGTCCTTGTTTAATTCACTTCATCCCATTCGTTTCGTTCCATTCGTTTCGTTCTGGTATCTTTGTGCTCTTGGCTAGAACGCGGACTTCTACATTGGCGGGAACGGTACCAGCAGCATCGGTCCTGGATCCTATGAGTACGTACTACACACTGACCTTCATCTCTCCGATCCTCTCACAGTCCTATCTTCTCTGATGATATGATCCTGTTTGGATGACGGCTCTGACACACATATATATATTCTCGCCACCCCACAGCACCGTCGCCTTCGGCGCCATCCAGAAAGGTCCAACCTCCTCCATCTGGTCGCTCGATGTTGCGACCGGCAACCTCACAGGTGCGCGTCTCTTCTTTATCGCCTATCACGTTCCACTTGGCACCTCTCGCGCGACCTCGCTCACGGGCTGGCCTGGTATCCCGTTCTCACAGCCCAATGGGTCGACGCGGACAACACTAAGCCCACGACGACCGTCGCGTTTGACTTGCGGAACAACTTCCTGGTGCTGACGGGCGACCTGGCGGCGTACAACGCGCACGCGTCCTTCCCCGCCTCGGCCGTGGTGCGTCCCTCACTGAATCTACACCCGCTTGCCTGCCTTGTTTTTAATTGGGATCTCCTGCCGTGCTCGTGTATACAGTGGCTCTTCCTAACCGCCTGAGCCGGATATCATACGAACATCGACCTCTCAAGGTCAGACTTTAGTAGCAATGCATCCCGACACTGGAATGATCTCGATGACGCTGTTACGGACGAAATGACACTCGGACTATCGGACCACTGGACTTTCCTCTCCCCTCTTCGCTTCCACCTGTGTTTTGTTCACTCTATCTCTAGGACCCACCTACCTACCTACCGAGTAGGACTGTGTAGAGGGACCATCGAACGCCTCGGCGAAATCTAAATCATGTACGGCTGGCTCATGTATCTTTGCCCTCTTCGTTCACAAGCATAGACTATCTACAACCCGAATTTACTCACGCACATACGCACATACGCACGCAGCACATGCCTGCGCGTCGAACTATCGCTGTTTTCTATTGGATGCTCTTGGCGTACGAGTATTGCAATCGCACGACCCCTGCCATACAATATCTGACCTCAGCCCAAACGGTCATCAATACAGCCTCCAACGAGGTGCGCTGCGGCACTGGGTATAAAATACAAGTTCTGGTACACGGACGCCCTGCGGCGGCATAACAATAGGATACACAGCCCGTCGCCGATGGCCTGCATCCTCGGGAGAGGCACAAGCGAGTGAGCAAGCAGGTCGCTGTCTGTCCCCGGCCTAGAGCGGATTCACCAACGAGAGCTGCATCAGGAACTCCATGCCCGCCTGGCGGTAGGTGTCCTGCGTGATCGTCAGCGGGATCAGGCCGTCTTGGAACGTCAGGAGCTGCGGGGACGCGGTGGTGTACTGGGGCCAGTTGATCCCGGTGTTGCCGTTCGGGTCGAGCGTCGCGGCGAAGCGGACGAGGTAGTCGACCATGTCGCCGGATCCGTAGACGTTTAGGAGGTCGGAGGCGTGGACCTTTGATAGATCGAGGGCGGTGAGCGTCGCCCTGCTGCGTAGATCATCCAGTGAGACTCACCGATCCGAGCACGGGAAGCAGTTTCAGACGCTTGCTCACTGTTTCACCAGCGTCAGCCAATCATTTACAACTATACAGGAATAGGCATCAGTGAAGGGGCAGGACGCACAGAAGGACCACGCGTTCTGCTTGTCGGCGCGGTTCTTGAGGAAGAAGCGTCGTGGGGCCTGGAAGACGACGTCGCCCTGCAAGGCCGCCAGACGTTTGAACTGCGGAGTGATAGCGTTCAGGATGCCGGTGCTGTATGGGGATCCTTTGGTGATGTCGTCCGTGTACAGGTCAAGCAGGTGGTCGACATCGGCGCTCGAGGCCGTCGAGAGGTAGATCGACGAGATGTAGTCTTTGACATCTGCGTCCGTGCTGACCATGCGGTGAGTTTTTCAATGTTATGATCTCGTTTATTTGGACGAAACTGAAGGTTCTCACGTCACGTTTGTGTTGGAGAGGGAGAACAGCGTTCCTTCGTCGTCGCAGTCGCCTGACATGAAACCATACTTAGATACAACGCTTGTTCGAAAGACGTGTCACACCGCACCTGTTATGAACGGGATGTTTGCAACACTGCCTTGCTGGACTAAATTGAATGGCGTATCCGTCAAGAACGTGCCGTCGACACGCGGAAGCCATGCAAGGTTCAGAGACTAGCCGAGTCAATACCTCGCCGCTGAGAACACGCAAGATGAATTTCACCTGGTAAGCAAAAATCATCGGGGACTTGTCCACGGCGCTCTTGAGCGTGCCATAAGGCGCAGCTCGCAGACATTGCAGGGTGTCTGCCGTTCCAGAGCATCCCGTTTCGTCCACGAGGGCATCGTAGTATTTTTGGCCGTTTGAGATGTCACCGACAGGTATGGGCGAGCCGGACTGCATGAACGCTCCACGGAACAGTCCTTCGGTGTCGCCTCCATTGGTGATCATATGAAGCGCAACGGAGATCGCGCCTGCACTCTCACCCCAGCTATGGATTAAGAGACGGGCGGCGTTAGTGCATAGCGCAGAGAGATCCGGCATGGCGACGTACATGGTCACCTTGGTAGGATCGCCCCCGAAGGCACCTATGTACTTCTGGATCCATCGCAAGGCTTCGCGTTCTGGGCATCGAATGCATCCCTGAGTCAAAGTTCGAAACAATCGATCTTGGAAGTAGACGTACGATCCTGGAGACCGAGATTGCCAATCCCTGCATTCTTCACTTCTTCGCTGGCCAGGAAGCCGAAGGCTTGGAGGAAATCAGGTGTTCAACTCTGGCGCAGGCAACATTCGTGTTTGATATACATACCAGAAACGCTGAGATCGAGTCGCAGTTAGAGAGGCCAAGATCAAGAAGAGAGAGATGAATATGCAAAACGAACCGATAGTTCATGCTGACGTAGACCACAGGCTCTCCCAGGTCGATGGACTTTTGGACAATGCTCCCGCCATCATAGCTGTAGACTTATAAATGACAGAGCTAAGGCCTGGGAAAATGTGCTCACATCGAAGTTCCCCCGATCTCGAAACCGCCTTCGAGTCCAGACTTGAGTCAACTAGGAACGCTATATGGGAAAAGAGCGTACCGCCGAAAATCCACTAAGATTCGAGCAGGAAAATTCAGCGGCAATAAAAGAATGCAGAGAATCTGCACGTACTACGACGACTGGCAGCTTCGAGGATGCCGTCGCAGATGCTGGCTTGACAACATTGAGCGTGAGACCTGCAAGGAAATCGTCAGCGCACTGCCAAAGATACATCGAGAGACTACGTACAATCTTCACTCGACGGACTGACGACGCTGTAGAGTTCGTTCACAATGAAGTCGATAGCGTCTTGAGCCAATGCATTGTTGATGGGCAGAGTAATCTCTTGCTGTGGGCATGCTGGGCCGAACGCAGAGACCGTCTGAGTTCCCGTGTAAGGATCAATCGTCTTTGGAAGGCGAAATCGAAGATCCCCTGTTCTAAAACATGCCAAACGTTCTTGTGAGTCAAAGAAAGGTACACAATGAACGTCCGACACTCACGGTGACTGTGCAAACGGTATGCCGAGGAACTTCGACACAGAGCCGGACGTCGTGCCGACGAACGTTCCATTGTCGAGTTTCACGGTCGGACCGGTTGCTCTCGCAGTCGGTGCAGCGACAGTGAGGCCAGCTTCGAGGGCCAGAAGGACCGCTGCAGTGCGAAGGAAACGAGACATCGTTGGGCCAGATGGCTCGGGGGAGGGCGGGCCAAGAGACGCGACGAGGGCAGATCTCGTCTGCGTTCATCTTGCAACCGTGCAGTATAAATACTTGCTGCGAGAAGAGGGATGAGCATTGGTCAACGTTAGCTTCGTAAATTTGTCCGACGTGTTCCAAGCAGCATGGCGATCACGGACCAATCTACTTTCGCGATATTAAACGTGGGGGAAAACCCATCTGGATCCTAGCTCGTCGGACATGCATGAGATCGGACTTGCAATTTGCATCGGACCACGAATCCTTCCTCCCCAAAATGTGTTCCTGGCTGCTTGTTAGATTCATAAAACGACAGCGAAGGACAGCGAACGTCCATACATGATGGAGATCTTTTTTCAAGAACTGGACAAAACCCCTCAGATGCCTGAATACGGGAGAAGGAACATGGCCGGAAGGCAGTCTACTCTATTGGTGATAACCCCAACCCAGGATACTCATTTTTCGCGGAACCCTGATATATCTCGTGTCCATCATACTGTGTTCCTTGGAAAACAGTAAGGTAAAAGGACAGAGAAGGGCCTCTAAATCTGTCAAATCACACGTCTCGGCGTCGGGAATGGAACGACGAGTCGTAGCCGTTGGCAGCGCTCAGGCCAACGGACGCGTCAAAACATGAATCACAGTGAACAGCAGCAGTCATGGGTCTGAAAAATGGAGAAAGGTGTTGGCGAAGACGGGGGACCATGTGAACGTTCCAGTCACTCGTGATAGCTCGCGATGGTGTTCATTGACTTTTTCGGCCATAATTCTATCTTGTGGGGCCCCGTGGGGAAGGTCGTCTGATGACGCGCACACGGCGACCTGCACTTGACGACGACTTGGCTATCATTCGGATGATATGCAACGCGCCAGTCATCCTGCGGTGTTTACCGGATGTTCTGGAGTTCTGAATCACAACGCGCTGAATTGTTTGTCAGATACCGTAGTGATACCGTGTAGGATTTGCTCTCAGGAACCGAATTGGAGGTCCAAGCAAAGGCACGTCTTTCGAGATTCAAGAGATCTCAATTCGAACCAGGAGTGAACCAGGTGACCCTAGAGCCTTCGATGACTGCGGAAGTTAAGTATGCGAACTTGTGTAAGGCTCCGTGCAAGCTCAGAAACACTGGCGAATGAGAACTCGTGCCAGGAGGTGCAGATGGTATCAGGGGAATGGCAGACGCCCCTTTGAGTCCCGTGAGTTAAAGTCAAATATAGGTACTGGAGAAAAGAAGGCCAGCAGAGTCGAAAGCTCAAATTAAACTGCCTGTGACACGTCAATATATCAAATCAATGCATTGCCGTGCAAAGTTTGCACAAGCGCAGCCATCGAGCATTGATCTCACCTATTATCAACTGTCTCTCCAATTTGCTACCTCCTTAAGCGGCATCTAGCGGTGTCCATATGCTGCACTCATCGCCTGCCCTCACAGCCCACAGAAAGGTGCATGGCGTCCGGCCTTCAACTCCGTCGCCAAGCAGCAATCGATGACCTTCGATGACCAGGATTGTGAATGACTATTTCATAGACTGTATTCGGTACTCCAGGTTGTTCCTGGCCTCAAGGCGAGTGATTCGTTTGGCAAACGAGCCCCAGTGTCTGCACAATCCTGAAGACAGCTATCCATGAATGGACGATATTGAGAGGAATAGAATAATGGGGATATGCAAGAATAACACACATATTCACAAGCCTATGCGACAGGGCGCTCGGTACCGCGGTTCAAAGGGAGAGTAAGAATAGGTGCATGCCATAACCGCCAGTGAGAAGGGATTAGGGGTTTTTGGTAAAGAAGAGGACTATATACGTAAGCCTTGAGGGTCATTGATGTAAATAACGAACCAGGAGACATCGCCGGTCTGCCACCCCCCATGGAAGAGTACTCGCAGCTTGAGCACCCGTGTGTGCGCAGTACCCTGGTTGTCTGTTCCAGTCGCATGCAATCCTGCAATGATCGGCTATAGTGAGGCAACAGACGCTTACTCGACGGAGTGATCTTGAGCAGGGTGACGAGCTTCTCAACAGTTTCGACACTACGATGCCTAGGGAAGTACGCGTCCGGATAGTCCGAATTATGAAGCCTGAGTGAGCCGCACATAGTGTTTTTCTGCATTCGATGCAGTAACACTGACAGCTTGCCGTGGAAAGACTTCTCTGCGGATGCATATCCAAGCGGGATAGCACAAAGCCTGAAAGAATTTAATCTCAGTTTCGTGTATTTTTGGCTGATCTCGAGCCTCAGATGCACTCACAATGCTGTAACAGGCCAGGTGTTTTTCCCAGTCGTCGTGACGGGGAGAGGTGCTACGCTGAAGCTTCTGTATGGCACTCAGTAACATCGCCCATCGACACCGACTGGCGAGCTCGAAGAGTCCACAAATACTTGACATTGCGACCAGGCAGGACTGCATCCGCGACATTCCCACCTTGGCTTCACTTCTCACTGTCGAGAGTTCTGCGTTTCGAGCTTCAGGTGCACAGGTAGACATCCCCGCGGGATAGGTGATAGACACAGGACACCCAGAGGCGAGGTTATATAGGAAGTGTTCGTCGTCAACTTTACCGCCTATTGGAAGGCTAGCTCGAACATTCCGTTCGGCGGATAGGGCAGGCTGTCAAAAATGGTCAGCCAAAAAATACATGAAGGTCGTCATGGAAAGCTTCGCACGACGGAATGCCCTTCGATGAACAGGACCTATTATAGCCACTGCTCATTGCGCACACATCCCATTCAGCGTCATCGCATGAATCCGATGCATCGATCCCTATCTACTGATTTGCATATATTGGAACGACGATGAACCCACGCGTGGACAGGAGACCGGCCGTAAACCGGCTCCTCACTTGAGTATCGATCTAGTGATACAGTCCGTCAGCGTAGCAGACCAGCCACGATACAGCGTGTCCCCACCCTCTTCTGCAACGGTGCGCCTGGCGCAGTCGACGAGTCCATGAACACGGAGCCGGGTCCATATTGTCTGAGCCCCTGACCCTGTAAGAGATGAGAAAGCAAAGAGATCGTGAACTCTCGTCAAGAACATGAGCAGGACTCCATGATGCACTACGAGTTGACTGACCATCTCTTGCTCGGGAGTGTACAAATCCAAGCCGCCTTCTCTGGCTTGGGGAGAGCCGTCGAAGCTGGAGAGTCATGCTGGACCGACAGCCGCAAAACAATCATTTCCAGTGGGCACATCACCAACGAGCTGAGCAGCACGACACCCGCAAGTAGACCCACCCTTACTGGAGAGATGGTCCCCCAGCGCATATTGAGGTTGAGTCTACTTACAAGCAAGACCTTCTTCCTATAGCAAATTTTATCCATCCATTCACCAGATACAACATTCTTGAATTCTTGCATGACATAGAGGTATACTTCCCTGGAAGTATGAGTTGCAGCAAAGAGGGCATGATGAAAGTCAGAAGGATCGACCTCCCTGACGCGTCGCGCTGTGACGCGTTTGAATAACGTGACTGCTCTACTTTGCTTCCGACACCGCGCATTTGGGATTTGCAAGGTTTTGCCGCAAAAATTCCAAGTGCAGAGCTGAAGACTTTTCTTCAGCGATTATGTACCTCAGTATTGGCAAGACAGCGGATGCCGACGGCACATCGACAGATGAGGGACGCCGACGACGCCGACCTATTGCCCGAACACAATGGAAAAGACCGGGAGAAACAGGTGCTTGCAGGGAAGGGGTACAGTATGACAAGTTTTGAAGCCAGTGTGCATGTGAAACATTATAATTTAGACCGCATTATATATATCTTACATTGGTATCAAGGCCTCTAGGTGGCAATGTCTTAAGTGCGAATTGGTCAAAGTCGTATGGAAGCGTAAGGGTGGTGGGACGCACGAGCCTTCGAAGAAGTATAACGGACTACTGACCGTGATAATAACCATTGGCCTCATGCAAACCTCGGCCCCACTTATGCCGCAGAGAATTAGCCAATAAGCGTGGCCCACCAGCCACGATACAGCGTGCGCCATCCTTCCTCTCTGATAATACGTTTGGCGCAGTCGACGAAGCCGGTGTATGGGGCAAGATCCATGTCATCCGATCCCCTGAGCCTATTGAGCGACAAAAAGGGTCAGCCATAGCAAACATTCACCTCGTGAATATGTATGAACGGAGATTCGCGGTGAGATAGCACTAGCCTGATCACATCTTCGTCAGGGTTGTACAATTCTCCCGCTGTCTTGAGGTCCGCCTCTTGCTCCGCTCTTGCAACTGGCCTAGGTTCCAAGGCCGTAAAGTTGGGCTGAACGGACAATCGCGCGACGATGACCTCCAACGGGGTCAACAACAGCGACCTCAGCAAGGCGATGGCCACAAATGAAAATGGCAATATCGGAGAAATATCTTTCAAGCTCGCGTATGACAACGGAAGAGTCATGTTCGGCATGATCGCGTGGCGGATAAACATAAATTCGGCGGAATAAGTCACTTGCAGGACCTGTGCGGGCAGCAGGCCGGGTGTGAAGAAAAGCAGCCAAGGTGCCCGACGCTCGGCCGCGGAAAGGAGGATGCGGAGGGAGCGTGTGGGCTCGAAGAAGGGGAGACGGTAAAGCGTGATGGTCGATCTTTTCCAAAAGCCAAAAATTAAACACTTGACCAATGCAAGGGATGCAGCAGTGGATCGCAAGACCTTACCGGTTGATGATAATCAAAGGGAGCATTTGAGCAATGACTATGGTCAACAGCATGAAGGGCAGACGCCAGTCAATGACAAGATTGACAACGACCATCGTGATGACAGGCAGGATGAGTCGGGGCACTACACACGAAATGGCGTCGGTGCGAGCGCATAGGCAAGATGTCAATGAGCGTGGAACGCACCGACCCCCTTGTACATGCCCGCCCAGCCCTGTGTTGTCACTGTCAGCGTTTAGACCTCTCGTGCTACAGGGGCGATCCAGATGTGATCCACTGGAAGACTCACCTCAATCTTCTTCACTCTTCCCAGCGTGCAAAAGAACCCTGGGACACGCGGACGGAGCGATCTCTCTTCGACCTGGTTTTCGACCTTCTCCTCCAAGGACAGCAGTTGCACGGTCTTGGGCGCATAGTTGACCCTACAGCGGACGAGTGCGCCTTGCAGGGGTGCGACCACAACCAAGGTCACTGCAGCATAAGCAAAGACGATACCCATGCGAATCGTGCCCGTTGAATGGACGAGATCAATCATCTCTCTTGTGCTCGTGGAATGGGTCGTGGAAGTGAAATGTAAGATGATGAAGACTACGGATAGTTGGGCCTTCTATATGTTTCTGGAACGAGCGCCTATAATGCACAGCATCCTAATCTGAACCTACGCGAGGTATACTGCTTGATGTCATAGTGAGATCTAGAGCTAGGGGTCACTCCAGGGTCGTGTCCACTCGACAGTTGTCCCCTCGGCAGGTGTACATGGCTCGAGACCGAAAATCTGTATGCCATGTTTTCTCAAAGGTCGCTTGTATCGGTCCTGCTAACCTCCCACATCCGTGACTTGATATTTGGTTCCGGATTGATATGAGCATGTGAAGACGTGTGAAGCTTAGTCGTTGATATCAAGCCGGTATATGGACGCTCAGCAAGCTGAGGAAGATGCGAAAATGAGTGGCTGATGATTGAGCAACCGTGTGAACAACGGTAAGTCGGTCTTGGAGGAATCGACGGAGACCGAGGAGCCCGAAGTATTTGACTGGTTGACCATTGACAATTTAGCAGTGCATACTGCCCTAACATGAGCACAGAGGTTGCTGAAATCCTCATAGAAGCGGGAGGGGCGATGAAAGAGTTGGCATATGCGAGCTTTCGAGCAAGTACAACGGACCACCGACCGTAATAACCATCCAACTATCTGCATGCAAACCTCAGACTCCTCATGCTGCAGATAAGCAGGCTATGAGCGTGATCCACCAGCCACGATACAGCGTACGCCATCCTTCCTCTATGATGATACGCTTGCCGCAGTCGATGAACCCGGTATATGGGCCTGGGTCCATCTCATCCGACCCCCTCAGCCTATTGAACAACGACAGTGAGCTCATGCAAATTTCTACCTCAAGAATATATATGAACGAAGATTCGCAGCGAGATAACACTTGCCTGATCACATCTTCGTCAGGGTTATACAGCGCCCCTACTGCCTTGATGTCCGCCTCCGTTCCTGCTCCTGGAGCTGGCTTAGGCTCTGAGGCCGTGAAGTTAGGCTGAACGGACACCCGCGCTGCAATGACCTCCAACGGGGTCAACACTAGCGTGCTCAGCAGGGCGACGCCCACAAATAAAACGGGCCACATCGGAGATATATCTTTCAAGCGCACAGATGAGGACGAGATAGTGAGGTTGGGCATGAGCGTGCGGCGGAAATACACAAGGCCGACGGCATAGGACACTTGCAAGGCCTGGGCGATCAGCAGGCCAGGTGTCAAGAAAAGTATCCAAGGCGCTCGCCGCTCGGCGTCGGAGAGGATGATGCGGAGAGAGCGTGTAGGTCCGAAGAAGGGGAGACGGTAAGGCGTAATGATCGATCTTAATACATGAGAGACAATGATATGAGTTTTCTCGAAGTAATCCGCGAGACTTCTTACCGGTTGATGAGAATGATTAGAGGCATTATCAAGATCAGGACGGGCAGACGCCAAATGAGACCCGGGCTGTTGAAGCCGTTGCTGCCATTGACCCCGAGAGTGATAAGATTGACTAGGAGCATCGCGACGACAGGTGCCATAAGTCGGGGCACTATGTATCAAAAGGCGTCGGCGCGAACGCATAAAATCTTAATGGGCATGTAACGTACTGATCCCTTTATACATGCCAGCCCAGCCCTGTGCGGTCGCTGTCAGCATTCAGGCCTTGCATGCAATCAAGGCTATTCAACTGAGGACTTGCCTCAATCTTCTTTACTCTTCCAAGCGTGCGGAAGAACCCTGGGACATGCGGACGGAGCGAACTCTCTTCAGGTTGGCCTCCGCGCTCATCGTCCGAGGAAAGGAGGCGCACAGTTTTCGGCACATAGTTAACCCTGTAGCGGACGAGTGCACCGTGCAGGGGTGCGACCGCAAGCACGGACACAAAAGCAAAGGCGGTGATCATGACTAGCATCACATGGTCTACCTCAATCATCGGTCTTGTGCTGATGGGTCGAAAGATGGGATACCTTGGATGTGGAATAAGAACCAAGGGGCCGTTATTGGGATGCTTTTATGCACTGAAAATAGGCGCCCACAATGCACAGCCTTCTTGAACCTACTATAGGTCAAGTGATGCATGGCCTCATAGCTCCTCGTAGGCGCTTGATTGATGATGTCGTGTCCATTCGGCAGCTGCGCAGTGCAGTCGCAGTGCGCACAGTCCCATACAGAGCCCGACCGTTCACCAAAAAGTGTCCAGGATGCGCCCGTATCAATCCGGCTGGGCCTAGCTAACCGCTCGTAGAGCCTGTACCTCGCTTTGGGGTACGGTTCAGTATGAGCGGTGACAGGAATGATGAGATCGAATCAGATCATGCTGTTATAGGCCCCGCTAATTGAATGGGCTTGCAATGTGGATATGCTTGATTGATGAAGCATGCGTACAACAACAAGGAGCTTGAGGGTGTAACAGGGAGAAGAATTCGAGTTGTGACCGTCGAACATGGTGCTGGCAAGGGAACAAACAACTTGAGCCTCCTGCGCTCCAGCCACAAACGCGTTCCGACACGTCAATTATCTGGATCCCCTTTCCTCGACATAGCCTGCATCGTCCTCCATGCTACGCTCCCGCGTCGGTCTCTCCTTCAAACCCTCCCGAACCCGGTCAAAACCACCTCCTAAACCGCTAATCCCCTCCCAACGAGTGCCGACCGGCTCCCGCTTCATCCACTCTACCCCGACGCGCCGACACGTCCTTACTTCCGCTATCAATGAGCCCTCACTCACCTCGACCGTCAACGAAGCCGAAATCGCCCATTTCTCTCGCCTCTCGTCGCTCTGGTGGGACGAGCGTGGCGAGTTCGGGCTCCTGCACAAGATGAACCCCGCGCGGATGCAGTTCATACGGGAGAAGATCCTCGAGAGCGCGCGGGATGAAGGGGAAGCGGGCGAGGTGTGGGCCGAGAAAGCGGAGAGGGATGGGAAGGTGCTGAGGGGGATGGACGTGCTGGACGTGGGGTGTGGTGGGGGGATCTTGTCTGAGGTGTGTCCTCCTACATTCTGGTACACGAATGACATTTCTTCTTCTGATGCATACTCGGTCTCATGCGACTTGTGGAATATGGGACTGTACTCTACAATGCTGATAGGCTCTCACAAGGCTTGGGGCACACACAACAGCCATCGATGCGTCCGAGTCTAACATCGCCATCGCGTCGCTGCACGCAGCAGCCGACCCCTCGCTCTCTCCCCGCTCTGCATCTACGACAGCGTGCGGCTCGCTCACGTACCGCCATGCGCTCGCGGAGACCCTCGTGCAGGAGCCGAAGCGGTTCGACGTCGTGTGCTCGATGGAGGTCCTCGAGCACGTCGACAACCCCGCCTCGTTCCTCATGTCGTGCGCGGAGCTTGTCAAGGTACGCGCACGCATCCATCCCTCACTCTTGCATCCTTCACCTTTCCTTGCTACTCTGACCCATCCTAACCCACAGCCCGGCGGCCACCTCTTCCTCTCCACCATCGCCCGCACGCCCCTCTCCTACCTCCTCACCATCCTCGCCGCCGAGCACCTCCTCCGGCTCGTCGAGCCCGGAACACACACGCACTCCAAATTCGTAAACCCCGCCGAGCTCGTCGACTTCTTCCGCTCTCCGCTCTCCTCCTCTCTCCAGCACGATGGCGGCGAACAGCATGGCCAGAAAATACGTCCTTGGATCAGCCGCACGTACGAGCACGGGCGCCCTGCGAGGACGGAGGCGGAGGTGAGGGGCATCGTGTACCTGCCGTGGAAAGGCGAGTGGAGTCTTGCGCCGAGGGTGGTGGGGGCTTGGGCAACAGAGTGTAATTACCTCTTCTGGGTCCGAAAGCCCAAGGATGCTTGAGAATTACTCGTACAGAGATAGCCTTTGAAGATCGGAAAGCTCGACGTATCATTGGTCATGGGTCATTCATCTACTCGTGAATGTCGAGCTCGATCAGTTGAAGGCAAGGGAAGCCACGGTTGCACACGACATTCGACGACTTGACATACCTGCGCGCATAGGACGTCTATAAGAACTTGATATGCAAAAAAGCATTGACATTGAATGCGCTTCCGTCGATAGCAGGGGATATAGAAACGATATCAGCAAGAAGTAAAATCTACGAATAATGTTACAGAAAGCCGTGTGAGAATGGATCGATGGCGCGAGATGATCGGTGTGTCAAGCGAATGAGCGGGTGAGAGACAGGTACGGAGAGGATTAGGTTGGGATGGGGTGCGTGGGACGTGTGGAAAATTACAATGGATGGCGGTGAAGGGAGGGTCAAGTGTTATGTGGGAGCTAGAGATGAAGAAAAAGAAGAGACGATCAGAGACTCGTGAAAGATCCGTGTACGCGTATATACATATATAGATGTGCAGACCAGAACAGCATACGAGAGCGTACGCAGAACAAAGATACGATTCCAAGATGTAGACCTCGACTCAATACATGAGCCGTTCGCCCCACACGAGCCGCTGCCTATGTGCACGGTACGCCCCGCGGAGGGCGATCCACGCGAGCCAGGCCGCGACGGCGAAGCAGATAGCGAAGATCAGGCGCATGCCCGCCTTCCAACGCCACGAGACGGGGCTGTCCGCAGTGAAAATGACGGTACGCCAGCGCTCGTAGAAGTCCGTGTTCAGCCATTCGAGGTCATGCACAAGGTCCTTTGCCTAAGACGAACAGGAGATTGACAGGTAAGCGGGGAAGTCGGGCACAAGTGTGCGAGAAAAGGGCGCATAAAGGGACGAACAGGGGTGCGGGATGCAGAAGGTGGACAAGGAGGCATTAGTATAAAGGACTGACAGCGCGGGAATTGAAAGAAAGCGCGCAGCGCACCTTGTCCCGACCCTTGTTGTAGTTCGTCCGGATGTGCGCGACCTGCGTGCGGATCTCAGGGAGGCGCCTCTCAAGATCAGTGAGCTTGTCCATCGACTCCTGGAGCTCGTTCGCGATGAGCGGGACGTGCGTCCGCAGCGCCTCTTTGTCTGCGCGGCGGTAATTGCGCTACGTTATTACACGTCAGAATACGTGATCGGACCGGGAGCACGGCCCGCACGCAGTCAAGACATGTGCGGGGGAAAGCGGGCAAAGCGAGGGGGACAGCCCACACACCTTGAGCGTGGTGAACGAGTCACGGAGGAGGCCCTCGATAGCGCGGCAGTTGCTCAAGTCTTCGGAAAGGTTGTACTGCGAAGGATGGGGATGATGTCAGTGCTGTGCAGAAGGACTTCGGAGCGGACAGGGATGGTCGTAGGGATGAAGGACCAAGCACTGCAGGAGCACTCTGGGAGCACATACCTCCAGTTCCTTGATCTGCAGCTCATACAGTTGCGCCCGCCGTGATGCGCGGGCAAGGACGGCGTCGAAATTCCTGCTCATCGGACGGTGCGTGAGTCACAAAACGGCGCTGCACCAAAACCGAAGAAAACCGACTCGGCCGTTGGGCCCCGGTAAGGTGTCGAGAACGCGATGTTCTCTCCGGGGTTTGGAGAGCGGCTCGGGCTGCTGGTGGGCATGGAAAAAGCAATGACAGGCGACAAGAAGGACGGGATGTGGTAGAGGAAAGAAGGGACGTTACAAAGTGAACAAAGGAGATAGAAAGGTAGATGAATGCCGCCAGTAAAAATCGATGTGCGTTTATGTCATGGTCGAGGCTAAGCTTGTGTCACGGGAATCGCGCGTCCTTTTCAGTGCTTGTTCATGTATATAAGCTTTGGCCACAAGTGCTCGATCTGGGCATTTTTTGCGTCGCAGCATAAGTTGCAAATCTGGACAAGAAGAATCTCCACATGTCAAGTTGAGATGTTGAAGTGTGGGAGGCATCCACAGACTGCTTGTTCTTCTGCCAATACAGACTCTGGTCAACAATGTACTCTTCAAGATCTGTGTCTACAAATGACCAGGAACATGGCTCTGTGGAGGGTGAAGTGGAGGGTGTGGAGAGTGATTCGGGAGGTGGTGGCAAATCAGATATCATCCATATCCATGCCTATCTGTCACACTCGGGAGTTGCCCTGGATGCCGATATTGAAGGGGGCAGTTTGGATGCACAGGAGATGCCAGATATCATGTGAACACATCTCATGGATCATGTCAGCAAGGTGCATGCACAGTGTATCTGGCCCAACGATGCTTCAGAAATGGTCCACGCCATCTTAGGTAAGCAGCTTCACGATGAAAAGACAAAATGCTGAATTATCAAACACAGATGGGCGTACGATGTCTCACGATGACTTGCATGGCAGAACACTGGGAGATTTGACAAGAACAAGCAAAGCTCAACAGGATATCAACGTCTTCTATCATGCCAAACCTCAATGGGAGAAAACTGTCCAGCATCACATCAAAACTCAAGCTAACCAGCACACCGCGCGACAAACAGGCATATGTTCTTTCACATGGGAATACTGCATCTTTCTTAATCCACTACATAGCGTTCAATGCAGTGTTGCGTGATATGCGCTCTCGCAATATTGCGGCTGAAGAGCGCTCTGAACAGAGGACCAATGAGCTTGAGCAGAAGATGGAGCAGATGATGAAGCAGAACGTGGAGCAGATGAAGACCGAGATGGGTCGGGTGAACAAACAGTCGAACGAATGGTTGGAGCGTATGCTGAAAGATTCGGTCAAGCGGTTGGAAAAGGAGCTTGAGGATACGAAACAGGAGCTTAAGGATACAAAACAGGAGCTTAAGGATACAAAACAGGAGCTTAAGGATACAAAACAGGAGCTTAAGGATACGAAGGCGGAGCTAGCGAAGGAGAAAGAGATCACAAGAAATCTGCAGTCCTCGTTATCAGCCCTCATGCGTGTGAGTTCTCTCATTCTTCGCACATCATGACCTTCTACCCACATCCACAACTCAATGGCTGTCAGACTCAAGCTACCCTCAACAAGATACGCTTGCGCATCCTCCTCGACTATGCCCGTCAATTTGTACTAAAGATTCACGGCTTGTCCAACTCGTCCTGGGATGAAGCGACTAGAAATTTGGACGAGGACGCTATTGTCGACTTTATCCGCTCTGCTTCGGTCAAGGCATCAAGGCCGCTACAGAATAAGAGCATCGACTAGATCATTTCTAGCTCGGCTCGGCGACAAGCAAATGATGCTGCTCACTCTGCCATTTCGGACGATATCCGTGAAGCAGTCCTAGCAGCAGAGCTCAAGCCAAGCGACAGAGAGTCGAGGACAAATATTTTCTTTTTTGTCTTTGGAGAGGAGGCCTGACCAACTCTCCGATGCCGAACGTGTCTGTGGATCAGTCATTCTGTAGACTTCAAACATATTATCTCAAGCCTTTCGTGCATGCCTTGCTGCAAACCCCGCCTACATCCCTTGTTCTCCTTTTCTGATTGAGCCATTCCCACTTTTTATGTCATTTCCATGTTTCTTATTCTTTTACTCCAATACTCGACTCGACTCCATCATCACATACTTTACCGAATCTCAATCAATGTGTACTCCTGCGACACACTCTCCTTTCATTCAACATGCCTTTGAAATAAATAACGTCCAGAGCCTGGTGGTGACATGCCTATTGCCAGAACACACCGCGAGCGCGAGCACACAGCCTATCCCCGCATTTGTGCGACATCCGCAAAACCATAGGTTACATGAGAGTACAGAACACTTCCTCGTACTTTCGAAGGGCGGGCAAGAGGGCACCTGGTGAATTCCTAGGTGCAACCGAAAACTTGTACTCGGAAGTCATGACACGATGCCGTACCGTGCCTTCTCCCACTCTGACCACTGGAACACGGGAAGCGGGTGCGCCTCTGTGTTAAAGACCCACTGATCGAGTGGCACGAGCTCCTCGTTGGTGAAGAGGAGATACAGGTATTTTAGCCTTTGAAAAGGAAACAATCAATATTTTCATCGCGGTCCAGACCGAAACGGCTCCACTCACGTCTCCGCGAGGAAATAGCTACACGGGAGGGAGAGGACAACACGATCAGTCACCACCTGACAACATGAAACAAAAACCGAACCCAACAGACCTCGGCATCTCGTCCTTCCTCTCCGCCCCAACTTCGTACACATCCTTCAAGCTCGCATACCCACTTCCCGCGTCCCCACGCACCTTCGCCTCTCTCTGCACCGCCTCGAACACCTCCCACCCGCGCTCCCTCCACTTCCGCTCCCCAGTGACCCGCCACATCACATAAAAGCTCTCCACCGCCTCCGGGCGGAGCAGCCACCCCGCCTTACCCGCACGCGCGCCGTATCCCCGCGCGCCCGCACCCCCCGCCTCGCGCTCCCCCGCCGGCTTCACCGCGCCCACGCCAGGCGGCACCCCGCCCGGGCGCCCCGCGTCCTCCCACTCCCGCAAGCGGGTCGGCCCACCGCCCCGCGTGCGTCGCGCCGCCGTGCGCGACGAGCACCTCGTCCGGCGCGAGCCCCGTCGCGGCGTCCGCGTAGAGCACGTAGCACGCCTGCGCGAGGCCCTCCGCGGCCCCACAAGTGACGCTCGCGGTCCGCGCGCGCGAGCGGGAGGGTGTGGGCGCCGAGCGCGAGGACGCCGGGGAGGAAGCAGGAGAGGTGCTCGAAGGTGTGCGAGGGCGTCGCCTCGCTGCCGTCGGTGTCGGTCACGTAGAGCAGCCCGCGCGTAGGGTCGAGGTATATGAGCGTCGAAATGATGGCGTTGGCAGAGTTGATGTCTGCGTGATGGATTGAGGAGGTGGTTAGGTTTGGCGAGGGAAGCGGCTTACAGAGGTCTCGGGCTTTGATGTCCGTGCGGCCGGTGAGGAGGTATTGCTTCAGCATGTACTCATAGGCACTGTCGGCGAACGCTCCCACAGACAGTTGCTCTGTTGGACCAGGCGTATGATTTTTTTTTTACGGTGGAAACACACGGGAGCTTACGATTTCTGGGCGTGCCGTCGTGCGTGTCCCATTTGGTCGGGAAGAGACCATGCGTAGCGGACGTGTTTGTCTTATACATGATCTCCATGAGATGTTCTACCTTCAGAGAAGAGCTGGCGGATCAGCTCTCCCGGCACGAAAACGCGCAGAGCGAAGAAGACGTGCTTTGGTGTAGTACGTATTTCGCCCCGTCAGGTATGCGAGGTACTTGTATTCCATCTGGCAACTCAAGGCCTCCGCCCACAGCGTGATGCCAGGGCTCCAGCCACCCTGCGTCTTTCCCCTTCCGGGGAGCGAGCAGGCTCCGCGTGAGAGCGTACCCTCCGCGCACGGATGTCAAGAGACGTACGTGACGGTATTGACGGCATACATTGGCATGCCCGACGGGGTGTTGAACGCGGGGAGGAGCATTGTGCCGAGCTCGTCTGCGCGGGCGAGGAAGATCGGGTCGTCGGAGAGCGCATACGCTGAGAGCAGCCCGCCGAGGTACCGGATGACCGTTTCGAAAAACGGTGCATATTTGTCCTGTGAACATCATGTGTCAGCCTGTCATCTTAAAAATACCCATGAACGCCTCGGGCTCCCACTGCAGTGGATATTCAGCACGCAGTGACTTACAGGCTGGAGCGCGAAAGATGTATTGGCGACGACAGAGAGAGCCTCATCAAATTCGTCATAAAGACCCATCAACCACATCGTGTCGAGAGACTCGACGACGGTCAGACCCCACCCATTGAAACTGGGCGACGCGAGGATAGGCAGCGATGTGAGCGTCAGGGCCATGGACACTGGAGGCAGCTCACTTATCCACGGGCGCGTTGGTGAGCGGCAGCAGCTCGTCATGCCCGGAGGCATGTTCCTTGTAAGCGGTGTACGCATCAACGAACGCACCCTTGACCTCCGCGGCACGAGACGCCCACAGGTCCGTAGAAGCATCGTGCTTGTGTGGGCGGTGCGGTCCTCCACCATGTCCATGGCGATGCGGCGGCGGGCGAGGGTGCCGTGGAGGCGGAGAATAGTCGTCTAAGAAATGGTGACCTTCCGGGTGATATTCGCCATATGGGAAGACGGTGGGAGGAAGGAAAAGGTACAAGAAGACGAGGAGTGCAAGACTGAATGTCACGATGCGGAACAGAGGACGGCGAAGGAATGCAGAAGTGTAGTGAAGCGCCGCATGGGGCAGAGAGGGGAACTTGCTGAAGACCATGCTGCCGAGCGCCGTCAGAGAGAGCCCGTGTGATGTGGGGTGTAACCTGGAGATGTGCCGCCAGAGGGTGGGCTCGAGAGCATGAGGTTGGCTGGAGCCGACGGAGGTACACTGTGTGCAACGCCCTTGAAGGGAGGTGTGCGCAGTGGTAGGAGACGGGATGTGTTGCCAGCGCTGCAGGTGTTCCTCGGGCCAGCCCCGGCCATGGGCCAAGTCTGTATATGGCCCTGACGTTGCTTCTTTCCATCTCACAACCGAATGCCAAGACAATCGCTTACATACCCCATTCATTGCCGGCGGCTTCCCCTTGCCAACCCAATTCAGCAGAGTTCAAGCTCGGACCGGATGTTTTCTCCACCTTGCCAACTCCAAAAAAGGGCCGCTTCCACAAGTCCCTCATGACGAAACGAACAAGTTCGCGCAAGCGAAGAGAGAGGAGTTATATTTCTCTACACGGAAGCAGGGATACTTATATCAGGAGTCTATGCGATCTATCGACTCCCGGTCGGGTGAGCGCGCCATACGGATTTTGCACCCAGTCTGAGAGCAACACTGACCTCAGTCGCAGCTGCCATCGCTAGGACCCTCCTTCCATCTCTCGTCCGTCTTCGCACAGTCAAAGCTCTCCTTCCCCAGCCTCTCATTGACCTCGTTGTGCTGCCGACACAGCCATAGACTGAGCGCGTTTCTGCTACTCACGTCGGGCGGGCTCTTCTTCATCTCATGTCCGAGGTGCGTCGCGCAATGGGAGCACGGGTACAGCGTCGGGAGCGCGTGCAGCAGGGAGAGCATGGTGGCCCGCTGGTGGGTGGACGGCTTATCGGGGTAATACGCGGCGGTCGTATGGAGGAACGTCCAGGTCGCGCGGCCGAGTTGCTCTACGTCGGGCGGGCATTGGGCTGGTGGAACATCGCGCTGCGCGGCGAGAACGGCAATGGAGGTCGCCGCTGCGGCTTGAGTGGGAGACGCGGTAGAGCCCTTGGACGCGGCGGGCTTCCAGTTCCGGAACGCGGTGCAGATTTTACAGGGCTTGCCGTCTGGGCCGATGACCATGCCCGGGGGCAGCGGGCTGTTGTTTTTGCTCATCGCCGCTGATGGTTAACGAGACAGAGAAAGAGTTTCGCGAGGCTGGTCGACGCTGGAGACGCGTTTGTCAAGGTTTGTAATTGACAGGCGCTTAGGCCCTAACCTCAAAATCAGAGTCGATTGCTAATAAGCGCTGACACCATCTTTCATCGATGGCGACGTCGAGTGACCCACATTATTCTGCCGCGACGTACAGGCCGACGAACAGACAAGGCAGTACGTTGATCATCGCACTATACTCCAAGGGCATGAACAAGTCCAAGTCGATGCTGACGGCGAACAGGACCTAGCGGCACATCCACTGACCCCGGCCTCAGCGATCATACCGTTGATACCCTCAATGCCCATTATCTCGAACTCTATGGCACGACGATCGCAGACAAGGATAATTCCCAAGCGCAACGATGGCTGGAGAGCAAGGTAGCTGACCTTTCCAGGTCTTTGATCCTCCTCCACTTCCGTGAAGCATCCGAGTCCTCCCTTCGGGCCCTCCTTTCGAGAGGAGTCTCAGGAGAGGCTGCTAAGGAGGCGGGGGACCTTCGTGACGCCATAGTTGCCTCCCTCACCCTACACAATGCCCGCGTACCGATCAACTGTCTCCCGACTGAGATCTTGGAAAACATCATCAGCAGCCTGACTGTATCATACATAACCCCAATTGAGAGAAGCCAACAGGTCGTCCGGGCTGCGTCCGTATGCCGCAGATGGCGCGCCATCGCGGTTGGCTCTTACGCCCTCTGGTCGCATATAACTCTCAACAAACGCCTTACCCATACTTTTATCACTCGCTCCGCCCGCCTCCCCATCGATTTCAGCTTCGAAAGTAACCAGTCCTACGCCTTACCCATGCGCCACTACGAAGCTCTGTATACCTGCGCCGAGCGTACACGCGCCCTCTCAGCCAAGCTTGATCGCCACACAATGACCAATGTCTTGAACAAGTTCCCCGCCCACCTTCCCATCCTAGAGTCCCTCACGCTTAATTGCATACGAACCGTGAGCTTCCCCGACGCAGAACTTCCCCGCGGCACAAACAGCATATTGCACAGCCACACGCCTTCCTTGCGACGCCTCAACCTTGTTGGAATCACGCTCCCATGGACAGCGCCTCTCTTCCGCGGCCTCACGCACCTTGACGTGCAGCTAGAAGCTTGGCACCCCAAGCTCGACACGTTTCTCAACGTGCTCGATGCCTGCCCCGACCTTGAGCTCCTCCGTCTCTACGAGGCACATCCGGTCTCATCCGACGAGGCGATCCCGCGCCGCGTCAACCTTCCCCGTCTGCAGACGATCGACCTCCAAGGTCCCAGCGCGGCATACATCCTCGCGTTCCTCGTCCCACCCGCGACCGCACACATTCACATCCCCTTCTTCCGGTACCAGCCCGCATGGCACTCGCACCTCCCAAACCTCCCCGCGATCGACACCTTCGTGCTCTCCCTCTACAACCCCCCCGGCTCCTCCCCGAGCGAGCCAGTCCTGCGCGGGACCGCCGCCCCCGCGCGCACGGGCGCGAGCACGGCGGCCCCGCGCGTGCTCCTCGAGAGCCCCTTCGGCGACCGCCCCCTCCTCATCGTCTTCTGGATCGACGTCGCGTGCCTCGTCGGCCTCTGTCGCGCCAGCACGTTCCTCCTCGGGCCGGGCGACGTCGCGGACCCCAAGTTCGCGTGCACGGAGTGGGCGCAGGGCCTCGCGAACATGGCGTCCGTGCGCACGCTCGCGCTGCACACGCGCAAGGCGTTCTGCGCGCTCGTCGGGATGACCGACGACACCGAGACAGATACGGACGCGGACGCGGACGCGGCGCCGGTGCTGTGCCCCGCGCTCGAGCACCTCGAGCTCGGCGACTTCCAGCTGAGCCGCGCGGACGCCGCGCGCGTCGAGCGGTGGGTCGCGCGGCGGCACGCGCAGGGCGCGTCCGCGCTGCAGACGATGCGGCTGTGCGACATGCGCCCGCTCCTGCTGGTCGTCGTCCAGCGCCTGCGGAAGGTCGTGCCGACCGTCGTCGTGTTCGATGAGGGCGTGCCCGTCGGGACGACGTTCGGACGCACGGTGGACTGAGCCGGCGCGCGCGCGGGGGCTGATGCGAGGCCGGCGGTGCGACGCGCACGGTTCGCTTGGGCGGCGCTCAGGCCGACGCGTGCTGAACGTTGAGCGGCCGAACCGAAGTCGTGTTGCAAGCCGCGTCCTGGAAGTTTCATCTGTCTGTCGCGGCAAAGTCCCGCTCATGTGGATATGTGTACGAGTACAATCGTGCGGAGGATGTAGTGTATGTCTTTCTTGTGTAGCGGTTCGGAATCACCAACGCACGGCTGAGAGGAGCGCAATAGTAATTATTATGCCTTGGTCGAACAGATTTGTCTTTCCGAGCTACCGCCTGTCTCTAGTCTCCGTTGCTGACCCAACGCACGGCTGAGAGGAGCGCAATAGTAATTATTATGCCTTGTTCGAACATATTTGTCTTTCCGAGCTACCGCCTGTCTCTAGTCTCCGTTGCTGACCCAATCACAGAAGACAGTCGTTCTGTGTATAGCCTGTCTCTGGTCTTTCGTGTGTCCATAGAGCGGACTACCAGTGGCCCCTAGTCGCCGACATGAGCACAACTCAACAGCGCCCTTGTACGCGTAGTGCTCTACACCGCACGAATGCTGCACGTCCATTAACCGCACAGTCGACCAAGGACAAGAACAACCGCCTATTCTACAGGTATGACCGACCACGGCACTCTGCTGCCTCCCTCCCTCCATATCCGAGTAAGTACTATGCTCACGTATGCTGCTGCCTGTACGTACCATAGCGTCCGACGTCAGTCGACCGGGCGCCTGGCATGGCCAATTCGGGCTAAAGTTGGCTGAAGTCAGGCTCCGGCCCCTTGCTTATCTGCACCCACACCCACGTCCGCAACGTCTGATATGAGCCAATGTGAGCCAGCGAACCAGTGTGGGCCAGTATGAACCACAACCCGCGCCAAGCCCCTTTCTCCTCCCCATAACCACGTACGTCACGTACCGACGCTCGCCGGGCTCGAAACACGGATACAGTGTAGCTCGCTCGGCGGCGTCAGCGCACTCGCGCGCCATTCGCATCAAACGCGAGTCACACGCTCGCAGGACACCTGGCACGCAGCGTCCAACAACAAGCCGTCCAGTGGTGCTATGGTGCTCTGATGCACTGATGCTAGCTATGATGCTATAATGCTGGCTATGATGCTCTGATGCTAGCTACGATGCTAGTGCTGGCAAGCGGCAAGAAGTAGTAGCGCGTACAACTATCCTACACCGTCGACCTCCCTCCCTCCCTCCCTCCTCCCCGTCCCCGATGGCAGTGGAAGTGGAAGCGGGCAGGCCCCGTCTCGTCTCATCTAAAAGCAATAAAAAAAAGTGAAACAACGCAACGCAAGATAATCGTGGCCAAAAACCAAGAAAGAAACACGCAGGGCTCCCAAACAGTAACAGCAAGTACATCGCGACACATCGCGCGTCTCTCACGCCCTCACAGCGCGAGCGCGAGCGTACAAGGCGATCGTCCCCGCGCATCGCACCACACGCACGCACGCACGCACGCACACGCCACGCACGCCCTACGCCCACTTGCCCAGCAGCGCCATGATCCCGCACCCAAGCATCATGCACCCAACCGCATACGCCATCTTCCCGTCCCCCGCCTCCCTCATCTCCCGACTAAACAAAAACTCGTGCGCGAGCAGCTCCACGAGGCCCGTATAGATCAGTATCCCCGCGCTCAGCGCGTCCAGCACGCCCGACACCGCCGCGGCGCGCGCGGACCCCGGGTTGTACGTCGTGCGCACGCCGAGCCCCGCAGCGACGCCGAGCGGCGTCGTCAGCCCGTACACGAGCGCCGCGAGCACCGGTATGTAATTGTATTTGGGCGGGACCTTGAGGTAGGCCAGCCGCGAGCCGATGCCGAGCCCCTCGAAGAGCTCTGGGAGACGTGCGGTCAGTTTTGGGTGGGCGACGTGGAGGGGCGGGGTGGGACTCACGGTGGAAGACGATGACGACGAAGAGGACTTTAAAGTCTGGGTCCACGGCGAGCGTCAGACCGATCAAAACACTGCAGCGGGCAGCAAACGCGGTCGGCGGTCTCTCCTTTCATCCCCTCACCCAAAGCAAGGAGACACGCACCTGTGCAGGATCACGCCAAACTCGAGAATCCCGACGCCGACGAGCTGCGCGAGAGCAGTGTGGTCGTCCTCCTCAAAGTCATGCGAATGGTGATGCCGCTTCTCGACGTCCGAGCCCGACGCCGCGTCTTCGTTTTTGCTCAGAGTAAGCTCTTGCTCCCCCACTTCCGCGGCGCCGCCCCGAGCACCCTCGGGCCCGTGTGCCGAGTGGCCGCCGACGCCGTGCCCGTGCGCATCTGTGAATCGCGAGGCCAGTCAGCTGCCAATTTCTCTAGATCCTCGACGGGCACGAGGCGCGGGCGAGGGTTATCGATCGGATGGAAGAGGTTGGGCACGGGGTGCAGAGATGACGATGACGATGTGGGGCGATAGACACGCACCGTGGTGGATGCCGAGCTTCTGAAGCTTCCGCGTGCCGATGCGAAAGGCGAGCAGCTCGACGATGAAGATGAAAAAGATGGATCCGAGGGCGAGGGCGAGGGCGTATGGCTGAATGGACGCGGCGTTGGTGAGAAAGGGGCCGGGAAGAACAGCGGTCGGTCAGATCATAACAAAGGCGAGTGTATTATAAATATGGTATGTGGCATGAAGAGACGCACGTATTCACTCCAGCCTTTTGGGAGACAAGGTGAGCTGAGCTCTTTGATGGCAGGATCTAGAAGGTGTATGAACGCGGTCGCGATCTATATCATTGAAATGGGCGGGTCAGGAAAAGCCGCGATGGAGGCACGAGGGGGGACTCACGATGACGCCCGAGCCGAAATATTTCGCGAACCTAGCCGAGGACACAAATCAATCAGCGCTGCGCTGAGACTTTCCGCACCAACGACACGGGCGAAGCGCGCACTCACTCGAACAGGCCGTGGGGCACGTTGAGCCACCGCGTGCGTCTTGCGAGGACGGGGAAGAGGGCGCCGAACGTGCTGCCTGTCCAGATGATGAAGATGGAGGCGACGCGGAGGCCGAAATAGGTGTCTGCGCCGCCGCCGCTCCCACAGGCGTCAGCCGTAAGGCCGGGCGAGGAGGTGGAGTTGTCGGACATTGTGTGCGTCGATGGCGCGAAGGCGAGTTTTTTTCGTGAGCGACGACAACAACGACGACGGGCGTGACGGGGAAATGGGAAGAGGGATGGGGGTCTCGGGAGACAAGAGGGGGACCGTCTGGGTCGTGCGAGACGTTGTACGTGCGGGGGGAGATGGCAGAGGGGTGGAGGGAGAGGAGCCCAAGAGGCAGCCATCCGATGACTGCTCGGGTACTCCCTCGGCCAGTCGGCTTGTCGCCCTCTTACACATCCCAACCCAGCGCGGTCCTCGTTGTCCACCATCACTCTTCCCTCCCACCCTCTCTCACGCCGCCCGTCCCACCCGCCTGGCGGTGCCGACGACGACCTGTGCGCTGCGGCGTCCTGCGCGGACGAGGGCCCATGGCGCTGGGCGGGAAGGAAGGCGGGCGGGGGCAGTGGAGGAGGGCTGCCTGTTCGGGAAGGTTGTGCCAGCCACCACGACTCATTTTTAGTGGTCGAGCCCAATTGGGGGGCGCGCGAGGACCGCATCGGTGACAGCCAACCCGGTCGCTTCGCTTACGGCTCCCAATCACCCTCGCCCAATGGCACTCGATACTACTACACTATCTCCTCTTCTCAATCCCGCGGCGCGCGAGCAGCTTCAAATCACATCCCACATCCCACATCCTACAGCACACCATGCCAGCCCGCCGTCCCCCGTCTCGACAATTCATCCGCGCTCTTGTCCGTCTTCCACCCGCGAGGCACACACGCCCCTCGCGCTACGAAGTTGCTACGACCACTCGGACGTGAGATTCTTCGTGGCACCCATTTGACCAGCTCGGTCGCCAGCGATTCGGTACCATGCAGCAAGCTATTCCCCCGTAGAGATGTCGTCCAGCAGCAACTATCTACAGAGGTTAAACCACATACCGCGATATAATAAATAAGCAACAGCGCACACACACACACACACACACACACGGAGAAGAAGAATAAACAAGAAAAGAACGCATACGCAACACACAGAACATGAAACCTCGCGAGCCGTGTTCGATCACAGACCACGATACCGCCCCGCCTGCCACTCGAATGTAAAAAAAAAAAATCCGCACGTCCCATGTTCAGATTAGAATAGGAATGTCATCGTCCACGTCCTCCTCCTACACGCCTGCAGCAGCGCCGGAGCGCGAGCCCCACGCCACGTCAACAATGAGAAAAAAATTATTACGAAGATCGTTACGAATAAGCAAAAAGTCCCCCGTTCGAGCGGGGTCCGAGAGGGCCCGCACCAGTGTGCCGTGCGGCGCGCGCGTGTCGTGTAGTAGTAAAATGAAAGACAGAGGTGGACGGCGTCGACCGACAAACCTAACAGCGACCAACGAAACCACCCGCAGACCAATTCTGCGTCCGTATTCGTCCTCAACGTTGTAGATACCTAGGCACCTCCGTCCATCCATCCGTCCGTCCGTCCGTCCGTCCGTCCGCTCGTCCGCTCGTCACAAAATCTGCGTCTCCGTCGTCGCGTTCTATCTCACATCGTCGTCCGCGGGGCCGCCCACCCCAATCTATACACTCGTCCCAAGGGATCGGACGGTGCTCCCGAGACCAGCCCGCCCCGCCCCGCCCCGCCCGTTCACGGCTCACGCGCGCGCCGGCACGGGCACAGGCGCGAGCCCCGCAGACGTCAACGGCGGCGAATCGAGCGACAGCGGCGGCGACGGGTACAGCTCGGTCGGCGACGACGGCCGCGCGCCCTTGCCGCCGCCCGGGAGCGCGCCCGACCCGGGCACGGCAATGGCGATCGGCCCCGCGCCCGGCGACGGCGGGATGATCTCGATGTGCAGGTTCGGGTGCGCGTGCGCGCGGCGCTCGGGCGCGTGCAGCGGCGCGTGCGTCTCCATCTTCGTGCGCAGCGGCGCCGCGAGCTGCGAGAGCGCGCGGGTGCGCCCGCTCGCGAGGCTTACGCCGGCGTCGGCGGGCGCGGGGCGGAGTGGAAGCTGGTGCTGGTGCTGGTGCTGGTGCTGGTGCTGGTGCTGAGACGGGTGGTAGTGGATTGGCTCGGACGGGGGGGTCGTGCCGCCCGCGAGGATCTTCTCTTCCTCGCGCGTGGTCGGAAGCATGCCCTCCCTGCGCGCCTCGACGCCGCGGCGCTTGTTCTCTCCGCGCGCGACGTCGCCCTTGGCGTTGTTGTACATCCACAAGCCCACGAACGTGAGCGCGATGCCGCCCGCCTGCACGGGGTGCACGCGCTGGCTGAACCACACGAGCGCCATGCAGATGACCGCCACGCGCTTGAAGAGCGACGCGATCGAGTACGTGACGGGCGAGACCGACGCGAGGATCACGAACGCGACGATGTTCTGCGCGAAGTGCACCGTCCCGTTCGCGACGAGGTAGTACGCGACCGAGTGCGGCGCGCTGTGTCCGTGCGACGGGTGCGCGACGTGCCCCGGCTCCGCGGACGCGGACGCGAGCAGCGCGCCGAGGTCCGCGTACAGCCAGATGGGGATCATGAGCAGGAACGCCATCGACGACGAGTAGAAGAGCAGGTTCAGCTTGTCGAGCTTGTGGTGCGCGTGCGCGTCGGCGCCGGTCGGCATCACCTTCTTGAAGAAGATGTTCGAGGAGACGAAGATGAGCGCGGAGCCGAGCGCGCAGAGGAAGCCGATCCCGTTCGAGATGGACATGTCGAACGTGCACGCGAGCATGACGCCGAGCGTGAGAGGGAGGAGCGAGACGTAGGTCTTCGCGGAGTAGCGGACGCCGAACATGAGGGCGTACGCCGCGACGGTGAACAGAGGCGAAAGCGCCTGCACACGCATACGGCGGTTTAAACCCGTTCAGATAAGAAAGAAGGACGGAGACGTACCTTGATGGTGTGCACGGTGCTGACCGGTATCCGCGAGATGGCCATGCTAGAGAATATGTGGCCTCCGACCTGGAAGAGGCCCATGGGCACGGTGTCCCTGAGTATCGCCCGCGTGGGTCGTCGAAGCCTCGAGAAGCGGACGAGGGGCGACATGAACAGCAGACAGTACCCCGCGACGAAGCCGAACTGGATGAACGTGAGGGTGACGGGGTATTTAAACTGGTTCATGATCGACTTCCCGGTGTTAGACGAGAGCGCGGAGGAAGTGTACCAGAGCGCGCAGAGAAGGATGAAGCGAAGCGTCTCGGGCGCGGGGGGTGCCAGGAGGCCCGACGTGGGCAGCGTGATCCCCGCCATGGGCGAGCGGAGGCCTGCGCGGGGTGGGTGGCGCGGTGACGGGGCCGAAGTCAGAGGAAGGACATCATGCGAGGGAAGGACCTTCTGCAGCGTCTTGGTCAAATCGGCGACGAGCCCCTCCTTGGCGCTGGCCGCTATCCGCGACGCATCCTTCCAGCTCCTGCCGTCGTCGTCGCGCTGCTTCAGTGCCTTGCCGTGCGAAGGGAGGACATCCTTGTCTCTGCGGGTGCTGGCCAGCCAGTCGCGCGCGCCGCTGCCCCCCGCGCCGTGCATTTTCAGCGTCGAGCTGAGTGAAGTCGTCTTTTTTTCGCTGTAGGCCCGCCACGGGTGGACGTTGCTCGTCGAGTCGGCGCGGGATGCAGCCCAGATTGGGAGGCCGGTGGGAGGCATTATTAGGATGGGGAGTGTGGGGGAGGGATGGGGGAAGGCGGTGGGATTTAGGAGGGCATGCGACACCGGTTGCCACTGCCTGGAGACGACTACGAGCCATCTATTAGATGGTGGCGTCGACCCTTATTTCCTTTCTCGTCAGCACCATCTAATCTTATCTACGCTCGCGATCTTGACTCCCTCTCTCTCAGACTCGTTTGTTCTCCTCAAACCATGCCTTCAGATACATCCGCAGCGGAAGCCATCGCAAAAGCTGCCAAAACCGCATTCGAGGCCTCCCAGCTGATACCCACATCCGAACGCGTCCGCGCCCTCCATGAGATTAGAAACGAGCTCGAGGCAAGCAAGGCCTCTATCCTGGCCGCGAACAAGGAAGACATGGACGTTCGTCTCGCTCAACGCCTTCAGACCTGTAGTGTCACTGATTCTTCCAATGGAACTAGGCGGCCCAAGTTGAGGTCGATGCGGGCCGCATGTCCACGTCCCTCTTAAACCGCCTGGATCTGCGCAAAGGCGATAAATGGGACTCGATGCTGCAGGGCGTCACCGACGTCGCAAACCTCACAGACCCGACCGGTAAAGTCTCGTACGCGTCAGAGCTGGACGACAACCTGGAAATCTACCGCGTCTCGTGTCCGATTGGCGTGCTGCTAGTCATATTCGAGGCCAGGCCGGAGGTGGTCGTGAATATCGCCGCTCTGGCGATTAAATCTGGTACGAAGACTGCCTGTTGTCCAGTGTCGCCGTGCCGCGCATGTATTTTGAAGCTCTTTGATTGTCAGGTAATGCTGCCATTCTCAAGGGCGGAAAGGAGTCCAACCGCAGCACGCAGCTCATCTCCAAGGCCATCCAGACTGCTCTGTCAAGGACAAACCTCCCCAACACCTACATTCAGACCATCCAATCCCGCGCAGAGGTGAACTCGCTCCTCTACTTGGATCAGTATATTGACCTCGTGATCCCTCGCGGGAGCAACGAGCTCGTCCGCAATATTCAAAATAATACTCGGATTCCAGTGATGGGCCATGCCGATGGATTGTGCGCGATATACCTCGACGAGTCTGCTGACTCGGAAAAAGCTGTCCGCATCGTTGTTGACTCGAAGGTTCGAAAATCGTTCCTGCTTCACGAGGTTCTATGTTGACGAATGCGCTGTGGTACTGTGCTTAGATCGACTACCCAGCAGCTTGCAATGCAGTCGAGACACTCATCGTTCACGAATCACTGCTGTCTACAGTTTGGTTAGACGTCGCAAAAGCACTTCTGAACGCCTCTGTCACCCTCCTCTGCGATCCTCCTACCCTCGCAGCCCTCGACAAACTCTCCCCAGCGCCCTCCAACCGACTGACCCACGTCCGCCCCGCCCCGCCAGACGCGTACACAACCGAGCACCTCAGCCTCACGCTCTCGGTTCTCACTCTGCCTTCCCTCCCTGCTGCCATGCAGCACATCAACGCGCATTCCTCGCACCACACCGACTGCATCGTCGCTGAGGACGTCGCCGCCGCCAGCACGTTCACACGCGGCGTCGACTCGGCGGGCGTGTTCGTCAACGCGAGCACGCGCTTCGCGGACGGGTTCAGGTATGGGTTCGGCACCGAGGTGGGGATCAGCACCGGGCGCATACACGCGCGCGGACCTGTCGGACTGGAGGGCCTGGTCACGTACAAGTATGTGTTGAGGAGCAAAGGCGAGAACGGGCACGTCGTTGGGGAATTTGGGAGCGGAGAGGGGAAGAAGAGGTATAAGCACGCGCCCATCCACGCCAATTCGGTTCCATTCTGACCGGACATGCATTGTATATCGCTCATGTGTGTGTGCAATGTAGCATAAGTAAATATATAGGAGTAGAGATCGTCAAACAAGACTGTACTAAGGATACAAAATCGAGACCCGAGCGCTGAGGTGGTGCACCGTGAATCGGCCAAACAGCACGATCAGAAGTGTCAGCTCATGAAGGCGGAGCAGCGACGTCCTCCAAGCGAGCCTTCTTCTCCGCAGGAGAGTTGCTGCTCTCGTCGTCCGCCTTGCGCTTCTCCGCGCCGTTGGCGTCTGGCGCTTTCTTCTTTTTCTTGACCATCGTCGTCAGATCGTTCACGGGGAGCGGCTTCGTGCCCGCAAGCGAAGCGCCCGTCAAGCCTGCGCGCAACTCCTCATCAAGGGCGCGCGCAGCGAGTTCTGGTGCGGATGCGTGGCTATCGTTTGGTGAAGACTTGAGCTCGTCAACCTGAGACCCAGCACATATCAGCGCTCTGACTGGAGGAACAATGTACGATAGGACGGTGCGAGACACTCACCTTTAGTGCTAAATCCTCTCTCAACTCCGATAAATCCTTCACCTCGGCCTCGATCTGGGCCCGGCTCATATTCTGCACCAGGTCGTCCCTGACCAACTTCGCACCTGTTGCCTTGCCCTTTCCTTTGGTATCCACTTTGACATCTTCTGCAGGTGTAGGCACTTCCGCAGGCTTCAGGGTCCCGGTCAATCCCTCCTTCAACTCCGACAGTCGAGCGTCGACGCTCTCGAGGGCGCGCTGCGCGTGCATAATTGCGTCGGCCAGCCTCCCGGACGTGAGGTCGAGCACCATGCTAAGCTTGTAGTGTGCCTCCGCGATTTGACGTGAGGAGAGTGGGAGGAGGTCGGTTTTGAGGGAGAGTGCAGCAGTGTAGTCCGTGATGGCTTGTTCGAATTTCTCTGTGATGCCGCGTCGTTCGTATGTTAGCGTTGCAGCTGCTAGGGCATGTGTCAAGCTGTAACGCACCGGTTTCGAGCGACACATCTCCAAGCGTGATATATGTATCGGCCAACTTCAGCCGCACCTCCTCGTCTTCGTCCTTCTGCCTGTCGTATATCGTGCGTGCGAGATCGAGCACCTCCCACGCAGCATTGAAGTCGTCCTCCGGCTCCGCGCCCTCCGCGCCCTCCTCTTCCTCCTCTTCCCTTTCCTCCTCCGCCACCGCCCTGGACGCTTCCGCGAATAGATCCACAGCCGCGTCTTCGACATCCTCCGCGTCCCCCGAGAACGACAGGATCGCGCCTTTCTTCGCAGCCGCATCTTCGGCTGCAACACAAGTAGCACCGACGTCAGCGGTGAGTTTGTGCGCGTCGAGGTGTGCCTGCGCGAGCCACTCACCTTCGGTCCCATCGGGCCCTTCCTCCGTCTGCTCCTTGCCCAGCACCGAGCTCTGCGCGATCGCGTTCTCCAGGAGCGCCTTCCCGTACGCGAAATACACGTCGGCCATCTCCGGCGCGTCCTCGCCGTGCTTCGTGGTCCTGCAACGCGTCGATACGTCAGCGGTCGGTTCACGCGCGCGGCGGGCAGCGTGCGTACATGAGTTCGAGCGCCGTGGCATAATGGTCCACGGCGTGCTCGTATTTTTTGAGCGCGAATGCGCGTTTCGCGTGGTCGAGGGCGCTCTCGATGGTCATCTGCGCATCAGCGATGGTGAGGGCGTCTTTTTGTGCTTGGCTGCCGTCAATTGGTCAGAATCAGTCGCGGTATTTTGGAGTTTGTTTGTGAGAGACATACTCGGACATGGTATCAGAGAGAGGGCAGGAAGGTGATGTGATGGCCTTTGTACGCAAGGTACTTATGGTGGTAGCTTATGTGGCTGCGTGGCTGCGATTTGGACGCGTCTTCGGAGTTGACGCTTCTTGACCAGTGACTCTCGTTGCAACAAAGTGGCACCTTTCATCAAATTGTGTATGTGCATTAGGAGCATCCCGTTTGACGTGATGTCTTTCTCCGCCACCTTTTGTGGAAATCGATCTGGGTATCAACACTCGACCATGCCCGACTCAGCCTTTGGCAAACCTCTATCGTCCTTCCCTTAAATCTAGAGAGCTCTGATCAGTGCGGGCCAGCGCTGCTGAAGAAGCTACAGGGTTCGACGAGCTTGGTACTGCTGGGTGCTCCCACATACGAAAGACATTTTCAAGGTGCTCATCCTCTGCTCGGTGCTCTTTTCTGCTTCCATGCAAGTATCGAAACGATCAGCCATTCTTTCTCTGATCAATGTGAGTCGGATCTCCGTGTGTGATCCATGGAAGCCAAGGGCCATTTTTCACGTCTTTTACGATGTTGGAGGAGTCAACTCGGTATCTTGTTGACCCAATCGGCGATGCATACCTCGATCGACATGAGCCATTGTGGGCCGTGGCAAAAACTCTTGTCTTCAGTGTTGGTGCCTCGTGAGCTACTTTGGAATTGGAATGATTTATGCGTGGATAGTTTGAATCAAACCGTCGGCCGTCCACTCTCAGCGATCACGATGCCATCGGTTATATGCTCGGGTATTCATGAAAGCAATGATGTCTCGTACATTGAAATTCAAGAAAGCAGGCAAGTAAACGGCGGTGTCGGGAGCGCATTATGTCTGAAGTACGTAGCCGATGAATGATGAAAAAAGAGACCGGATAACCACTAACCTACACAACATCCAAAGTAAATTCGCGACGAGCGTCACCGAGAATCCCAACTCCGCGTGGCTACCAAGTAGCCGAAAGGAAAAACAGGAAAAGACAGGGAAGGAAAGGAGAGTAGAGAAGAGAGAAGGCAAGAAGGAATGAGGGAATAATCCATCTCAAAGACGAGGTAATATCGACCGGTACCCTGAAAATAGGGAAAAGGCGCATAGACGCGTAAGACGAAACAAGGACAAGAATAAAAGTAGATGACATTACTATATCAATGAGGCCGTCGCATTGTGCTGAGGCTTCTTCGATGAATCCTGACCAGCTACGCCACCACCAAGCGCAAAGTTCGACCCGAACGCGCGCGTTCCATTGCCCGGCCCAAACGCGCCACCCGCATTTGCACCGTTGACCCCAAACAAACTCGCGCCCATCCCACCCGCAGCCCCAGGCATGCCTGTGTTCTGTGTGAATAACGATGCTCCCATGCCCGATCCTGCCCCTGCCCCTCCAAACGCCGGCGTCGAGCTCGAGCCGGACATTCCGCCGAATGCACCTCCGCCACCAGTCCCCGCCCCCGTCGCAAACATTGTGGCGCGGAAAGGGTTCGCTCCGCCAGCGCCAGTCATCTGCGGACGTAGACCAACGCCAACCGTTGATCCCGTTCCAGCACCCGCGCCGAATGCCGAAAAACTTGTAGCGCCGGTCGGCTGCCCAGAAAGCGACGGCATGCCGGTCTGCTGAGAGCTGAGACCGAAACTACCGACACTAGTCGTGCCAGGCGATGACATCGCCGAGTTCAGTGTCGGCGACGATTGACTTCCCGGTGTGCTAGGTGCGGATTGTGGAATTGGCGGAAGGGATTCCAGTAGTGAAGCACCGAACGATGACGTAGGCTTGAACGCTTTGATTCCGCTGAACCCCGTCGTCTGTGGTTTCAATGGAGGAGAGAATGTTATCGACGGTGTCGTGGCACCGGTGACATTAGACGTAGCACCCGTGGGCTGACTAGACAGCGAGGAGAAGATAGAGTCTGAGAACCCGGAAGAGGTTGTGGACGTATTCTGGCTCGGCAAGGTCGGCGGTGATGTAGAAGAGCCGAGGTTCAGTGCACCGAAATTCGACAGCCCAAGGCCGAACGATTGATTCTCCTCCGGCTTAGATCCCGCATATCCACCTCCGTTCATGGAGAAGGAAGAAGCTATATTCGACATCCCCGAGCCCTGCTGTGAAGACGGTGAACTAGCCCCCAACGTAGACGATCCGCCGAATGCGCTGAACCCGTTGAATCCAGTCTGTTGCGGCTGCACTTGTTGTTGACTCTGGGTGTTGTTATTTATACCCATTGCCAGTTCCATAAGCGTTGGAACTTTAGGAACTGGGGGCGCTGGCTGAGCTGGCACACCAAAGGGGTTACGCGATCCTGTCTGATGCGTTTTGACGGGCTGAGGTGGAGGCGACGCCGGTTTATTACCAAAGGCCAGCGAGGTGATGGGCGTAGATGCAGGGCGTGTTGGCACCGAATTGTTGGTCGGGGCAGACATTTGCTGGGGTGCTGCCCATGGAGACATTGAAGACGGTTGGGGCTGGAAAGAGTTCGATGATGACGAATTTGTATCGAAATGTTGTTGGGTGGGTGGTGCAGACGCAAAATTAGATACAGGTGGACTCTGCAGCTGACCCTGCATCGGGAAAGGGTTGTTGCTGCCGTTGAACTGCACTTGCGGCTGGCCAAAGTTTGACTGAGCGAACGGAGATGCTGCTGTCGCTTGCGGTATAAGCGCACTTTGGCGAAATGGATTCGAGCCGGTAGTTTGAGGTTGAAGGAATCCTGTGGCCTGGGGTTGAAGGAACGGCGAGAATGGTTGTTGAGGTAGTTGGAAAGACGGCATGGCGGTCATCTGCGGTTGTATGAAACCTGTGGGCTGAGTTTGCATTTGAGGCTGTACAAATGGCTGAGATGGGAAGCCCGTCATCTGTCGCTGAACAAACGGGTTATGGGCAGCTTGCTGGAAGTAAGTCGATGTCGGGCTGCTTCCGATTTCCTATCAGCATTATAATACGACAATTAGGTGCTATCATTGACCTTCCAGTCTGGGGATTGAACATCGTTTGCTGCTCCTCCTCAATAGCCGAGAAGAAATCAGCCATGGCCTGGCTGGATTCCGTTTTCGGTGGTTCCGAGGATGTCGATGCGACCGGCGCTTGTGATGTCGAAGGCTTCGGAGATGGTGCTGGGGGGGTCTATAAGCATGAGGAAGCGAAGAAAAATGCTCTGGCATACACTTTGCCGCACTCGTCGGGGCTATTGTTCTATTCTTAGTATTTCTGTCCGCCGCCTCTTTGTTTGTCTTGTACTCGATTCTATTCTGCTCAAAATTAGGATCATTAAGATACTCTTCGAGGGCACCAACAAGCGACACAGGTGCCTGCTCAACGCAATAAGAACTCAGACATGATCAGAAAATCTATAAATATACGCACATGTTTCAGGTTTGGGATTGGAACATTCAGGATATTCTGCAATTTCTTTGCCACACCCAGATACTCCACGACATATTCAGTCTGCTTGCAAAAATGCCGGTAGATAGCTAGCGCTTGCTCGGCATCAACATGCGACATCTCAAAGTAATGCTCTGAAAGATGAGAATAAGGACCTGAAGAAATTGAGAACACCAAGCATTCATGAGACATACCCAGAACGTTGATGACCCCTTCATTTCCGGCCTGGAAGAGAATGAGCAGATCCTTGACCAACAGTCGGAGAGCAGTGACAGTAAGTTCGTCTTCTAGATTGTCAAGGTAGAACTAAACGTAAAAGGTCCTCTTAAGGAATATTCGAGAGATCGAGCAGAAGACCAGACGCACCCGACATTCGACCAGCGTGTCAATCATCTTCTGAACTACCTTCGTCTCTCTTAATAGACCTTTCTCTACCGTCATTATCCGTAATTTCCTGCCCGAGATTGTTTTGCTGCGCGTAGGAGCTTTTGGTGCAGGCGGCTCCGATTTTGAGCGCTGGCGCGCATCCTCTTCGAGCGACATGGACAAACGTGCGTCCCTGTTGTTCTCCGACTGAACATGAATAGCGTCGTGCTTCAGGTCACGGTATGCACGGATACGAGCATTAAGATAGTTGGCGTAGTTTTGTAGGTTTTCCGGCGCCATGTAGCCTGAGCGAGATGGCATTCAATGATGGTCCGGTTATGAGATGAGTGACTGCCACGATGGAGTCGGAGAAACTACGCACCCTCCCACTGACCCCCAGATACATTCTTGAGACGCAGGACGTCGGAAGAAGAGAGATAGGATAAGATGTTGTCGGTAGCACCGTTCCGGATCATCGTATGAAGCACCAGGAGGGCTTTGAACACAATCTATTGATGCGTACGGCCGAACGATCAGCTCTACGTGTCTCAGCATTCATGCCATTCAAGAGCCTACAATTGCATTTGGTTCTCTGAACCTCGGAGAGAGCGCCTTGCAAACGTCATGAACAGCTCCGTCATCAGACCAAGTTGCGGCGACAATTGGGTCCAGATACTGCGCGGGACACCGTTACTAACAACACGCGAGCGCCAAGAGATGATGAGCATGCCTTCTGCTTTGGGGGGTTCGGCTTGGGCTTGCATGCGTTCTTGACGACCTTGTCGAAGCTGGACATTGTAAAGACCGCCAAGTGGGCAGTGTTGCACTTCCAAGCCGCTCTCCTCCATGACCGACCGCTTCCGTGCATTCGAACTCCGACAAGTACCGTAGTACTTCGCTCGGTCGGTCTTGTCCGTCCCTCGCTCTCCTTCACCACCCACCACATAGCACCCACTGGCCGTAGTATATTCGGGCTGCTTTGCTCGTGTCCTGCTTAGGGGTCTGCAGATATCCCACGTGTTTCGTGAGTTCGGTTCGCGCCTGTGAATGTACATAGATGCTGTCATCGTACGTCAAATGCTGAGCTTCCGTCACCTTTGCACCTTCAAGGTTCTGGTCGAATCGTTGGAGGGTATGCTTTCATCGTCCTCTAGGAATGTGCTTATTCGCAAGTCCATTGCTGTCCGATACCTTCTACTATCGTCCACGATCATAATCATCCTATGGACCTTTCACACCCTAATTTCCTCGAGCCATAGTCCACCGCGCCCCGTTAAATCGGCCCCTCGCAAAAAGGACGACTTGACTTATGTTCTGCCAAAACATCCTCCGCGGCCTAAGGCTTGGTCTGATGCTGCTGAAGGAGTAAAGCAAGCGTTTTTGCATGCATATCATGGATACGATGACTATGCGGCTCCCTTTGACGAGCTCCTTCCAATGTCTCGAAAGGGATCCAACAGGTGAGCAGCGAGTCTGGCGGACTTCTTGCCGGCTTTACTGGTTAGGCACGATGCTTATGATATCTGTGTTTTGAGTTTCAATGGATGGGGCGTCACGGTTTATGACTCTCTAGACACCATGTTCTTGATGAACCTCACGGACGAGTTCGACCGGGCTGTTTCGTTTGTTGCCAAGGCCGACTTTTCCATTCCATTTGTGCGTTGTCCCTACAGCGCATTGGCGTGGTTTTCCATATCTCTTCGCGCTGTTGAATCTCACTGAGCTTGAATATCTTTGTTCCATTGCGATGCGCCGCCATGTCACGACGTAAAGATGAAGCCTGCACCGTTCTTCGAAACCGTCATCCGGTATCTGGGTGGATTACTCTCCGCGTATGCATTATCGGGGAACCATGTGCTACTGCAGAAAGCAGACGACCTAGGTCGTTTACTGTCGCCTGCTTTCGGTTCCAAGAGCGGATTGCCATTCTACAGTGTCAACACTGTCACGTAAGTTTCTCCCATCTCAATGCAAAGATCTCGCTTTGTTAATTCTCTTACAGTGGTGTAGCGCCCGCTAATACTCATGGCTGCTTGGCCGAGATTGCAAGCTGCCAGCCGGAGTATACGTACCTTGCGAAAGTGACAGGTAATAAGACGTATTACGACCAGGTGCAAACATACTATTGACAACCCTTCTCCTGGACACTTACCACTCAATCACAATCTCTCTTCATGTGACTAGGTTGCCAAAGTTATGGAAACACTTAGTCACGCAGCGACAGAGAAGCTTGGTGGCATGCTTCCTGTTCACTGGAAGCTGGACATAGGGAGGCCAATAGACAGTTCGCCCAAGTTTTCTTCTCCTTAAAACCATTCAATTGATGACCACTTTACCAACTCTAGCAAAACTAGCGGTCGGAGGCGAGGCGGATAGCGCACACGAATATTTGTTGAAACAGTTCCTATTGACCGGTAAAACAGACAAGACTGCTCTCGAAATGTGTAAGGTCATCCATACTCCATAAAAAATCCAATTAGATGACGGACATTCCTCAGACCTCCGCACAACCACTCACATTCTAACGCACATGCTTTACACCTCTCCAAACCGCGGCATACTTTACCCTGTAGCAACGTCTGGCGAACCTCCGCATGACACCGCTACCCACGTATTCGAGCACCTCGCATGCTTCCTCCCAGGCCTCTTTGCCCTCGGCGCGCACACACTACCTCTCGACGACCTACCTTCTCTTGGTATCAACTTTACCGCGCTCGCCGATAGTCTTTCCCCCGAAAGCCAAGCTGACTATCAGCGCCTTGCCCAGTACAAGCTGTCGGACGTGCACCGGTGGGCCGCGCGGGGCCTGGGCGAGGCGTGCGCTGTGCTATATGCAGATCAACCAACGGGTCTCAGCCCGGACGAGGCTTTCATGCAAACAGATCCGCGGCCAATATTGTGGGTCGACGAACTCGATAATTGGTCGATGGGAGGGAGGAGAGGTCGGCCGCCGAACACCACGCCGATCAAGCCTGCCCCTCATGTCTCTGTCCAGCACAGGGGCGAAAAGGATTACGGCGTTCGGAGAGCTGGCTACGAGCTAAGGCCAGAGGTGATCATCGTTGCTCCTTTTGCCGCGTACAATCTCGTTGACAACTCACCCACAAGGTCATCGAGTCGTTGTACATTCTGTGGCGCACCACTGGCGAAACGCACTGGCGAGAGTATGGCTGGGATATATTTCAGTCCATCGAGCAGTCGTGCAAAACGGATGTCGGATATGCCGCTCTTCTGTCCGTGGAATATTTTCCACCAGCAAGAAAAGACTCAATGCCAAGGCAAGCCACTTTCAACCCTTGGAAATTTTCTCTAACGACTTATTCACGACCCGTCTTACAACAATAGTTATTTCATGGCAGAAACGTTTGTTTTCTAAGTAGTGTTATTCAAATAAAGTTATTGACAATCCAGTTTTTAGGCTCAAATATCTATATCTTCTGTTCACGGACGAAGACTTGGTTCCACTCGACAAGTGGGTCTTCAACACAGAAGCACATCCCCTCCCAGTGTTCAGTTGGTCCGACGAAGAAAAGATAAGATTCGGTATTGCTTGACACCTCTACCTCGATATAATTTTCTCTCATTATACTATAACCCACTCAATCCTTACACTTTATCGCCCGCACATCTTCACGCACACGGACAATATTTTCCATTCACTGCACACTCATACCATCTCTTAGAACGTAGAACCACATATACATACACACATACCCGCATCATTGATTTCAATCCTCGTTCCTTGAACGATTGCCTTTTCTGTCTGACGTGTTATTCGGAAACAACAGGTCCTTGCTAGCGTTGAGGTTGTTGCTGGCAATACCAGAGAGCCATAATTTTCTCAAATTTCAGAGAATAGAAACATGACGGTCTAATCTATTGCGATACGTATGATGTAGTTAAACTGTAACTGAGGGACAGTCTCTTTTTTTCAAATCCTGTATGGGGTATCAAGCGCTCTCGCCCGATAGATATCATTGTTGGTGCAATGCACTAGGCCGCACAGAGTTTCTGAGCATTTCCTTTGCATTTGCTCGAGGTATTATATTGACCTCGAAATCGCTAGGAGTGCTACACCACGATAATGAGATCTTTATCGTTCAGAGTTTCGCGGGAAAGAACATGCCGGAATATGCTATTGTCAAAGGTGACAATGGGCTCAATAGGTACTCCATTGCCGCCAAGAGGCTTTTGAATATCGAAAGTGGCTAGTATGGATGCGATCACAAACCAGAGGGACGTTGTCGCGAGATGTACACCGGGACAGCGCCTACAGGGTCACAGTTCGATCAGCAACTGCGGCATGAAGCAAGATAAAGAGCCTACCTCCTACCGAAGCCGAATATATACTGTGTAGGGTCAGGTTGTTTAGTGGGAACATTGTCGTTGCTTTTTTCAACAAAACGCTCGGGGTCAAATTGATATGGATCGGGGTATATCTTCTCATCGCGGACAATTTTCCACACGTTCACAAGGATCTAGAGGTCGTGTCTGGGTCGTTTTCATGATCAAATGTGGAAGCCGAAAAGAGAACGCACAATGGAGCCCTTCGGGAGATGCATACCCTTGTAATCGTCGTCCTCGAGGAGGCACCGAGGAAGCGCTAATAATATGTCAGGGGGACATAGGTAAGAATAGACTCGGAGGCTGAGAAAGCTCACAAAGCGGGACCACGGCCGACCAACGCAAGACCTCTTCGACTAGCGCATTGATGTATGGTAATGAAGGCCCGCGATCATCACATGTCGGCAACCGGCCACCAAGGACAGTGTCGAGTTCAGCCTGCGCTTTCCGCTGAACTTCCGGATGATTCATCATTTCAAGAACAAAATGAGCTACAATTGCAGAAGTCTGTGAATGCGCCGTAAGTTCAAGCTGTTTATGTTGCGCACAACGACGACCGGTGGTGTGTGAAGATGGAAAGATAGGAACCTACAGTATCTATACTAGCGCTATACATAGACATCGCTGTATCTTTGATATCTGTTTCAGCCTGCATGGTGAGAGACGTGCTCGTTTGGAGCAGCTCCGAGCAGAAGGATGGTGTAAATATGCCGGACATCTGCGCATATATTCTGTATCACAGAGACTCCGAGGTAGTTGGAGCTGGACGTACCATATTTTGTCTCAAAATCTCCCATGGCTGCTCGCGAAGGTCATCAAAGGTTTTCTTCCATGATCTGGACTTGCGCAGGAAGCCTGCCCCCGGGAACCATTCAGGAAGGTGTTTCACTGAAGGATGATATCAGTCAGCTGTTCAAGCCGAAAAGAGATGCATCGTCACGCGTACAAGACGGCATCATATCCACCGCCCAAACCCCTCCCCCTGCCAAGATTTTGTTCGCAAGCAAGTCGCTCGCCCGCTCTTCCAGCTCCAGAAGTTTCAAGGTCCCATCGTCATCACGGAGCTCGATTCCGTAGACTATCCGTATGATGTATCCCACAGAATAGCGTCTGAGGTGCGCAAACGCATCTCCACCCTCGAGCATGCGTTCCAACATACCTCGAGCTTCGAGTTCGATATTCTCGTTCTGTTTATGTATATGGGATGCACTGAGAGTGTGCGACATGAGACGGCGTTGACGCCTTGCGCGATCACCATAATTCGTGAAAACGACCTAAATAAACTGCGTTGAATGGCCACGTTTATCTGATTCACTATTAATTACCATATTGCCACAGCCACATCTGCATTGACAAAGAAACAGTGAGCGATGATAGCATGAGCGCAGTGATGATCTTACAGCTCATTGGCCATGATCAAACGGGGTTTGTCCGAGTACAGAGGCGCGCGCTTATCCAACAAGTCATTGACGACGTCAATGGAGTTCAGAAAGATGATGCCCTTCCCAAACAGATGTGTGTATACAATGTCACCTGCGCATATAAAAACTGTCAGTCCCTCGCACTCTTTGTCGTAGACTAAGAAATGTGCGCACCGTATTGTTGACTCCATGTCTGAGCTGTTATCCATAGCTCCCGCGGTGTTAGATCGGTGACGTTCCCTACCAAGGGCCATGGCGTGGGTCCTGGCGGGAGGGGTAGCGAGCGCAACGCTTGGATTTTGAGGAGTAGGCAAGTAATGCCGATAGTCACAACGGCAAGCCCATACAGGAGGAAGGTATTGAGGCTGGTCGCATTTGTATCCATGATGAAGTATGAAAGTTGTACGGGACTGTAGGGATCTGGGTCAAACCTGAGTTTAAGAAGGTAGAGTCAGGGGAAGGTATGAATAGTCCAGGAACTTTACGCGGATGTTTTAGTACTCACGATATGAGTGGTGAGCCGGTGAGTGCTCACAATTAGAACAGCCACCTCACCAGCATTGAATCGAATCACATCACTGCTATATGCCCTGAGAAAGACGATGATAGCGTTCAAGAGCGTTTATACACATGAAACGCGAGCAAATGCTTGAGAATGCTCCCGACAGGCGTTGGAGTCATCTTAGACGCATGAGTGATTCCAATGCTGTATGGCAATCAGTACGATGGCTAGCCAGCCAGCAGTCGTTGAATCAATTCTCACTCACCAAATAGGCATCTAGGCCTTGACCATTGCGCGTCAGATCTCAATTTCCCAAGGCTCAGCGGTGCGCCAGTTGATTCCTTAGTACTTGTCGCCACGAAGGGCGATGCGCAGATATCCTGATGCTGAGACTTGGTCTGATCAAATGGAGATCCTGAGAAAAAGGCAAGCTGTGCTGGCCAGGTCAATATGGTGAAATAATTCAAGCGCCCATAGCCCCTTAAGCAAAGTTGACGAAGATTAGCTGTGACCAGTGGACAATGGACATGTCGGGCTGGTTCTTCATTTCAAATCAAGGGGATCTAAGAATGAATGAACCCCTAGTTTAGGGGCAAAGTAGCGAAATATGAATTCTGATGAAATTCTCGACAATCTCAAATTCTGAAAATTTTATGATGCTCTTAGCTCAAGCACTGCTCAAGCCAAAGAGTAGATGGTCCGTGACTACACCTTAGAATATCTCCAGGCTGTAGCTACGCCTTTTGCTTCAAAGTGGTGGAATGCCTGGCGTCGCGGCGATGGTATGTGCTTCAGCAACACTGTAAACTGACTATTGCCGGCTAGTACTTCAATGGCAGCTTGCATGGGCATAAAACTAATCTTGATCTGGTGTGTGTGTGAGGGGATGCGGAACATGAAAGAGAATCAGCCGGACGGCAATTAATCACGGTGCCATGAGTCGTGTAGTATAGGATCAACAGCATCTCACTAGATCTCTCTAGTGCGCCGCGGGAATGACTAGAAAAATAGGAGAAAATAGCAAATGGATAAGCACGAGGCCAAGGATGGCCAAGGATGGAACGAAACAAGCTCGAAGTGTGAGAGAGTGTAGGAGAGTGTGTAAGTCGCCGCGCTCGGATGTCGGGGGTGCTACGAGTCCGGGGCCCCGCACTGCCCCGCAACGGTGTCGGAATATTTGTATAGCTGCCGAAGATGATCGGTCCTGCAATGGTCCCTGCTGCACGAATGGCCGTAACGTAAAAACGCCCACTTGACAAGTCATAAGAACAGGGATGTCTGGGCACAAAGCAAATCTTCCTGCCAAATTGGACCTCAGCTATTTCACGGATAGCTTGTAAGTGGTGCGGGGAAAAGCTGTAACAAATAAGAAAACCTGAGATTGCAGTGGTTGCGGCTGATGTCGACGGTAGCGAGTTTCAGGAAGCGGGAGAAGGTTTTATAGCAAGTCATCGGAGCTGCAGAGCCAATTGGAGGAGTTTCGATGTACGGAGACACGGAAACATTCATTTCGGTTCGCGCCAATATCATATGATCACTTGGCTGAACGGTCCGGGCGGGATAAAACCATCCTCTTTAACATGCCCATCCCTCCCTGTCTCGCCTCCATTTATCCTCTACACCCCCACCATGACTGCACTCAAGCAAGGCGAGTTCGTCGGCAGCCTCGACTGTGGTACCACGTACGCTCCATTTCCCTCTCAGCGACCTCTGTGCGAAGGCTGATGAACCTACTTACTCCCGTCTTCTATGTGGACAGCTCCACACGATTCATCATCTTTGACCAATATGCGAACGTCGTCGCACAACATCAGAAGGAGTTCTCTCAACACTACCCCAATCCTGGGTAAGCGTGCCCCACATTTTGCTCCACCTTCCCCACGCACCCCGCATTCGAAGCCGCCCTTGAATTTCCGTTCCTCGAGAGGCCAGCGCTAACTCCGGCTCCGTGACCACAATAGATGGCATGAACACGATGCCGCCGAAATGCAAGCCGTCTGCGAAACTTGCATCGACGAGGCTGTCAACGACTTGGAAAAAGCGGGGTGGTCGAGGGAGAGCGTCAAGGTCATCGGTGAGCGGTCCGAGAATGCTTTCACATGTGATTACATATCACTCATGCGCCAATTGCAGGTGTCACGAACCAACGTGAAACCACCGTCGCATGGAGCCGCAAAACCGGAAAACAACTCTGTCATGCAATTGTCTGGGACGACGCGCGCACGAAAAACACTGTTGCCCATTTCCAGCATGTGCTCGATGTCAAAGGTATCGAGATTGAGCCTGGCGTCTTCAAAAAAGGACAGGAAGGAATTCAGACCCTGCGAGAGCTGTGCGTCTCCTTTAGAGCCAAAGTGATCTATGAAATTTTGGAAGCTCACTCCGCTTATCTAGAACTGGGCTTCCTTTGTCCACATATTTCTCCGCCATCAAGCTGCACTGGATGCTGGAACACCATGATACTGTTCGCAAGGCACATGATGAAGATGATCTCCTCTTCGGAACAGTGGAGTCATGGATTGTATATGTGCGTTTCACTTCATCTTTATCCTGCGTCAGCTGCTGAGCTGCATCAACAGAATTTGACCGGTGGTGTGAACGGCGGTCTTCATATAACCGAGCCCACAAACGCCTCACGCACTCTCCTCCTCAACATCCGCACGCTCAAATGGGATCCCAGGCTTCTGAAGTTCTTCGGCCTCAAAGAATCTATCCTTCCCCGTCTTGCCTCCACATGCGAGGTTTACGGCGAAATAGCCTCTGGCGCACTGCAAGGCGTCAAAATCGGCGGCCTTGTCGGCGACCAGCAAGGCGCGCTTGTTGGCAACAAATGTCTCACACAGGGTGAAGCGAAGTGCACATATGGCACTGGTGCTTTCCTCCTTTTCTGTACCGGTGATGAAATCGTGTACAGCGATCACGGGCTGTTGAGTACCGTGAGTACCCTTCTGGCCTCACCATCTTATACCCGAGGCTTACCGGACATCTTAGGTGGCCTTCCAGCCAGGCCCCGGCGCAAAACCAGTGTACGCGCTGGAAGGAGCAAGTGAGTGATGCACTGGTTTCTAATGACAAATTTGACCCTGACTACCCGCCTAGTCGCCGTTGCTGGCAGTGCAGTGAAATGGCTCCGCGACTCCATGGGGCTGATCGCATCTGCCTCTCAGATCAATGACCTCGCAGCCTCCGTGCCCTCCACGGGCGGTGTATACTTCGTCACCGCCTTCTCCGGTCTCCTCGCGCCCTACTGGGACCCAACCGCTACGGGCTTGCTCGTCGGTCTGACATCTTACACCACGCCCGCTCATATCTGCCGCGCGACGCTCGAAGCCAACGCCTTCCAGACCCGTGCGGTCATCGATAGCATGCAGCTGGACTCGAAGAGCGATCTGAAGCATCTCAAGGTAGACGGCGGTATGACAAACGGAGACATGTGCATGGATATTTTGGCCGATGTCGGTGGGTTTGATGTTGTCCGACCCGAAATGAGAGAGTGCGTGGACATGGCTTCTTACACTGTCTTTTTGAGGATGATAACTAATTCAACCGGGTTAGATCTACCGCATTGGGTTCTGCGCTCCTCGCAGGCTCGGCCATCGGTCTCTTCGGGTGGGACATCTCCAAGCCAGAAACACTCGGTGAGGTGAACACAGCAGGTAGCAAGAGGTTCACGCCCCGGATAGATCAAAAACAGCGGAACACTATGTTGACCGGTTGGCAGCGTGCCGTCGAGCGGTCAAAGGCCTGGGAAGAAAGTATTGACGACGAAGTATGAAGCGATTTCTATGTTGTGTCGCATATCATGGATCATGGGTGTGATCGTACTGGACCTTCAATTTTTTTTTCTCGTTTTGGATATTTATTGAGGCTGTACTTGTTCGATACGTCTTTTCACGGAGGGTTCTGCAATCTGATGTGGGCGTCGATGTATTTAAGAATAATCTTGGGGTAATTGAACGTAGACATCATGTACTTATTTCGGCATTGGCATCCCTGGCTGACAATCTTACATGATTTTCAAGTAAATTATGGTTCACCTAGTGATCGTATGTACTACCGGAATTTTTTGAGCGGGTCGCTCTTTTTCTTACCACCCCTGCCGCCGCCACCGAACTTTCCTCCTCGTCCCCTACCTCTCCCTCGTCCCCGTCCGCGGGCGCCGCCTTTGGTGAAAGGCACAAACCCGGCCTCGCTCTTCTCTCCCACAGGCTCACTTGACTCCGCCCCACCAGGTACAGGCGCGATTTTCGGCAATAGGTACTTCGGCACATGCTTCATATGCGATTGAACTCTAGTCGGGTGTAGTGGTTTATCGTGACGAAGATATTCCAGGTCGAGAGGGTTGTCCTCAAAGTGGGCCTACCGAGGTTGATGAGCAACCACTTGCAATATATAAAAAACGCGAGAAACAAAGTCGCACCTTCAACTTGTCCGAGTTCAAAAGCTCCTGCTTAAGCTCCTTCACTCTGGCCTCCTTCACCGCAACCTTCGTAACAGACCTGAGCGCATCCTCCATACGGTACCGGAACGCTTCCACCTGCTTCATGTCAAATGTATAATCCTTGACTTTGCTTCCCCTAGCGGCCTGCTCCTTCTCGATCCGCTCCCATACCTCTTCATCTTTCTCTGTGCCTACTACACAACCAATCACCTTGTCCTTACCGAATTCATCGCTTGGGACGATAAAGGAGAGCGACATGCCGGTGCGGCCGGCCCGTGCGGTGCGGCCTACTCGATGAGTATAAGAGCGAGAGGAAGTGGGAAGATCGAAATTGAGCACGCAAGCAACGTCGATAAAATCTATTCCGCGAGTGACACCGTATTCAGCATCTTTACGGGTTTTACGTTTGCGGGATTTGGAGGGTGGAGGGGTGGAAGGGCGTTTGCGTTTTTTTGACGTGCTGGCTTCAGGCTCTTCCGATCCTGCATCTGCCTCATGTTCAGGTGCTGGCTCACGCTGTGTTGATAGAACTATGAGGTGATTTCAGTCAAGATGGGAGTGGAGTGAAAAGATTTCAGGATGCTCTTACATTCTTCCGCCTCCGCTCCAGCCTCTACTGTGACCGCATGTACGTCTCTGTCATCATCATCCTGCTCTCCCCTTCCGCTTTCGTCCGTCGCGATGATATAGTCATAAACACCTTTGTTGAACTCTTGTACAGCGTGATATCTGTTCCGCGGACTTCCAGTTGATATGATGGGAAATGGGTAAGCAGAATCGCTCATACCTTGAGTTCAACGGCAATTCCGAATTCAGCACGCAGCTCTTGATGGAAAATTGCTCCAAAAAGAGCTTAAGGCGATAACACCGATCAACATCGTTCACAAACAAAATGCATTTGCCCTTGATCAGCTTGAGCTTCAAGATCACGTATGTGAGGAGGAACTTGTCGACTTCTGAGCATCTGTAGAACATTGCAAAGAAAGTTAACTCATCATTACCGCGGAATAGCCTCTCCTTACTTTACAGAGTATTGACTTAGATTTGCAGCTTCGTCTTCGTCTTCTTCTAATCGTAATATTGCCTGTACATCCGGTGAGAATGGAGAGTTTATTCAACAAGAGGAAGGGGCGTACTGGATTACGCAGCACTAGACCTTTCAGCGTCTCGACGTCTTCAGTCATGGTGGCGCTCATCAAAAAGCTCTGAAAGACTTTTGGTAGATGGCCACCACTGAAAATTTGGCGAACATCTTCGTCGTGACCATATGAAAGGATGAGATCAGCTTCGTCAATCACGAGCGATTCCAGCGATGTGAGGGATAGAGCCTGCACTGTTTATCAGCGGAGGCGTATCGAGAGTTAAGCGAGAGCACAACCTTAGATTTAAGGAGTGCGAGTATTTTCGAAGGTGTACCAATAACGACGTCGGGTTTATCCGAGAGTAGTATCCTATGCAAATCCACGGAGCATTAATTGATGCAATCTTGGATTTAAGAGGAGCAGTACTTACCGCTGCAGGTGCGATGTAGTACCACTGGCAACATTCGAAATGCTGACATCACTCTCGCAATACTTCACGAGGCCTCTCAGGTGGGAAGACACTTGTTCTGCCAACTCTTTCGTCGGGACCAGAACCAGGGCCCGTGTGACCTGCCTGCTCTCATCCTCGGCAGCAATGCTCTATACAAAGAGAGAGCGACAGTCAGACACAGGTATTCGCGTTGTTGAGCATTGATGATTGGGGAACAGCAAGGGATCAGAACACCGTCTTCGAACATTCCATGTAGTTGAACGCACCACCTACAGCTTTGGCATTGAGAACCTTCTGTACAAGTGGTACACAGTAGGCGGCCGTCTTTCCGCTCCCTGTCCGCGCACGCGCTAGTATGTCCCTATTTTCGAGCGCGAGCGGGATCGCTTTTTGTTGTACAAGTGTTGGGCGCGCGAAACCCATGTCCGCAAGAGCGCGAAGTAATAAAGGGGAAATCAGATGTGCAAACGAGGCAAATGTCGATGAAGATGGGTCTGTCATTGTTCCAGCCCAAGACTCCGCTCGTTTAGAAGATAGAAGGCGGGGCAGGCAGAGATCCAGACGTTCGTCGTCGTTCGCGGTGAGCACGAAAATTCTCTCCAATTCTCTCTTAGAAGAGCGTGACATAGCCCTAACCCTGGGACGGGGCTAGGCGCAACTGCCTCCCACACCACCGAAACGCCCTTGAGAGCGTCGATACATGAAGCTTAGAAGGACAAGCCGTACAATACAAAATATCAGAACAGTGCACTGATCGTGACAAATCTATTCACATCGCTGGGAATTTTCGTTGATCGCTCTGATTGCTAGCGACCACCGGATGAGAAACATCAAGTCTGATCTACTGCCTCTGTATCGACATCACTCCGTGCCTTCTTCGTCTCCCTCTCATCCTGTTCTTCCTGCACAGACAGAGTCGCCGTCTGCATTTTCTGGCGTTCTTTCAACGCCTTCCTCGTTTGAGCTTTCCCAATCTCCTTCGCAGTCCTTTTCTTACCCTTTCCATCATCTTCCTCGTGCAATAAATCTCGCTCCATAGGGTTGTGCGCCACGTCCACATTCTTGGGCATGCTCGTAAGAGAGCCATACAAGTCAAGCACGGACAAGTCCGCCGATGATGCTTTGAGAATAAAGGGTTAGAATAACGACGAGACTGTAAGGAAAGGTCATACCTGGGACGTTGCACTTGGTGTTGAGCACATTAAGAAGCGGAGAGGAAGAAGGATCTACTTCCGTGACCTGTTGAAGGAGGTCTTTGATGTCAGGCGCTATAGCATATCAGAAACAACAAAATGCATACACTCTCCGATGTCATCTGAACAAGCTTCACAAATTGTAGAGAGCTTTCGGTAGCGTTGGCACCCTTGTCTGACCAGGCAGCATCGAGAAGTACCCAGACAAATTCTTTGTCTAGCGCAAAGTCAATGACAGGCTTTTCAAAATTGTGGGCATGAATTGCTGGCTCGAGGGGCAACGAAGTGGACGGGTAAGTGCACCAAAACAATGCTGTTGCGCTGCTTAAGACATGAGCGGAAACAGCAGGAAATTTTTATAAGAAAAGACGAACCCAACTGCACTGAAGACAATCAGCTTGTCGTTCTCGAGATCGAGGGTTGCGATTTTATGAAGGACGAAGACTGGTTCCGGATTCTCAGTAGGATTCTCAGCGATAGCCGAAGCGCTTGCTCCCTCCGTTTCTTGCTCTTCCTCTACTACGACTGATTCCGCCACATCATTCCCTCCATCCTTTGCTACGTCAACTTCCATCTCATCCGCATTTTGTGACTCTGTTTCGGCTTTCTGATTCTGCTTGTTCTTCCCTCGGCCCTTCCTCCCGTGAGACTTCTTCGATTTCTCACCTCCGCCTCCTTCCTCGTCATCGTCATCCCCCCATTTCCTTTTTTTCGCTCGTACTCTGATGAACGGCTTTATAGCCTCGAGAACGGGGATCTCACAGACGACGGTGCCATGCTGCCAGTCCCAGATTTTAAGCGCAGGATCGCCTCCACCAGAGACGAGTGACGAGGGTAAGAAGGCGGGAATATGAATGGCAGAGACGTATCTAATGATTAGGCATAGCGCCGTGAACAGCGGTCGCGTGGATGAGGGTGGACCACTCACTTTTCGTGACCCAAGCAATAGTTCTCGATGCAATAGCCTTGCGGGTACCAGCTCACCCGTATATGCTCGTCACGATCAGCTGTGATAATGTACTTTTCGTCCGATGGTAGACAGAAGGAAGTGAGCAGGGAAGTGTGTCCTAAGATTAGGTGGCCGTCGGACGGATTTTCATGAGAGGCGAGGGGGTCGCGCTTGACATCTGATTCAGTTGCTGGTTGTTGTTTTGGTACAGGTGTGAGAGGATATCTGGGAGAAGTTGCAGCAAAAATAGAGGAGACCAAAACGGAGTGCGCACCTGAATACATCGCCAAACTTATCGGAAACAAGTATGAACCGGCCTTTACGAATGAAGGACACCTGCGTGGGCTTTTTGGGAAGCTCTCTAGAGGGCTCGAATGTTATGACAAAGGGATTGAAAGGTTTTGAAAACTCAAGCATACCTTTCGCTGAGCAGTCTGAGCCCATCCACCGCCCACACCTTCAGTTTCTTGTCATCTCCTGTCGTGGCGAGGTGCACGAAGGCCTCGTCAACCGCTGCGCAACGAATTGGACCAGATTTCACGATAGCTTCTTTTGCCGAGTCCTCGAACGAGGCAGTAGAAAAAAGGAGCTGTCCTGACCTGCATATCAGTCAAAACACGATGAATATTTTGAACTTAAAGAGAAGTACTGAGTATCAAGAATCTGGATATGCGGCCCAGAAATAAGGGCACATTTTTCTGCGCCGATCAAGAGCTTTGAATGAGGATAGGAGGACGTATTCGCCATATCGTCCGCCAACAGTGAAGTTGTTGAGGACAACTTGCTCGTCCGACGAAACGGCCGCGTGCTAAATTACGGTGTATCTCGGGTTAGGGCTAATTTGCACCTCATCTCAAGATCTCACCTCTCATTCGCCAAAATTCAATAGACGCAGAGGCTTCTTTGTGGTAAGCGAAATCTGGAGTAACGAACCCTGGCGCGAACTTGTCGTTCAAAGAATTTGCAGTCTCTAGTACCCACTAAGCTTACAACAGTATATATCGGTGGCCGGCCTTGCAATCTACACAAGTGCTTGTAGTCGGTGGACATCTTCGAGGCTTCGATCAGCCAAGTAGCTCCAAATGATAGGAAGTGTCTTTCTGGGAGATGTCCAGCGGCATCGTCTGCTCTCCGGATCGACGCCACCGTCGTCCCCACCTCCTCCCTCTCTCTCCCCATCCAGCACAGCCGCCCAGCCATTCCCCTCTGAAGTCTACGAGTCCCCCAAACAATCGCCAGTCACGATTCCACCACGCCCACCACCCACCATCGAACCCGTGCAGTCCCTAGAGCTGCGTCTGCGATGGTTAGAGGCTCTGCTGTATGGAGTGAAACCAGAGAAGACGGTGAATCACCATAGGAGGGGCTCTCCAGGCACGCATGATAAGGCGCACGGACTGAAGAATGGAGAGACCCTCATGCGTAGCACTGAGGAGCTGCAGCGAAAGCTGAACACGGTGGTCGAGGGAAACGACGGCCTCCGACGTTTCATGAGTCACTGTGCGTACCACGTGTTCGAGCTCGTACTTCTCGGATACACTGCACATACTGATTTTATCCCGCAATTCTACGAACAGACGAGCAACATGCGAGCCTGCTCACGCCCGCATTTGCCCTCTCCGGCACCCTCCCCACGTCGCCACCGGCGTACCAGAACATGTCTCCCAGCGAGCTCGAGGCGTTCCTCGCCGAGTTGGAACCCGACATCCGCGCCGCAGATCGCGACATGCGCGAGATCGAGATGCTCGAAAAGAAAGGCGTGACCGGCGCCGGAAAGCTGCCAGGTCCGTCCGTCCGCCCATCCTCATCTTCTCCCTCCCAGCCCGCGCGTCGTCCCTCATGTGCTCATTCGCGTCGGCGCCGCAGATTACGAAGCGCTACAGCCGCGCCTAGAAGCGCTTTTGCAGAAGCATCGAGAAGATCTCGAGCTCGCGTCTGCGCTCGAGACGCGGATAGCCGCCCTGATGCGAAATTACGCCAACCAGGTAAGGCCCGTCCGACATCGCCCATTCCTTCCTTCTCACAGGTCATATGTGGCATGCTCGCACCCATTCATCTGACTGATTCGAACCAACTTGCCTTCTTCCCCCGGACAGGTTGACGTGCTGTCAGAGCTTTTCGTGGAATGGGACGGAACGCTACGTGATGCCGAAGACAAGGTCACCCTCTCAGAGCGCGATCGGGAGGAGAGGATACGCTTGGGATACGAGTGATCTTTCCGGTGAACCCGGGGGAACCCACCGAGGCTCATCATATCATCTCTCCACCGCATACCGCCGCCGCGGCGCATCCACGTTCCACCATCGCCGGCTCGATGGATGCTTGATATAAGTATCCTGACGGCGGAATTTGAAGTCCTCGTATCCCAGCTTTTGCCTCGTTACATACACGGGCCCCAGATCCGCCACGCTTCATATCAGCGCTTCCTGGACTCGTTCATCATTCGTACATTACATGTCACTTGCGCTCACACCCCAGCATAATAGCATAGTAAACCTGTTCCTCGACGACCCGATACCAAAGCTGGCGCGGCCCGCCGTCGTCCATAATACAAACTGCGTGTTTACGCTCAATCATGGAAGGTCCCCCGGCTCCACGTAGAACGACTACCTTCTGCGTAGGGGCCAGCAGAAACGGACACCACCCGGCTCTTGTCTTCCCGCGAACTGATTCCAGGACACGCCCGGGCGAAGCTGCTCGCGTCCTCTGACCACTGGCGGCCGATCCCGAACGGAGGCGCCCGATCAAGCACGCTCCAAGCACCTGCCGAGTCGTATCGGCCCCGACCAGTGTCGGCCCCCACCCACATCAACGGCTTTCTCATCACCACCACGCCCCGCGAGGTGGCCTCCGATACGAGTCGGGCACGATGATGCTCGTGTACTCATAAGTCACATGCACGGGCTGCCCGGACGGCGTGCCCGGCCTCGCGCACGGACACCGACCCTGAGGACGAGTCGAGGACTCTCGTCTCGTCTCGTCTCGTCCGACAGCAGAGCCGCACCCGAAACGAGACTCTACCATGACGCAAAGAGACCCGCTTTCGCCGTCGATCGATCGATCGACGACAACGACCGCCGGGAGAGTCTACTGAGAGACTGCACGCTGTCTGCTCGGACGCTGCTCGAATCGACTCGCGAAAAAAGACCGTAACACGACCGTAACACGCTATCCACTCACCGTACGTGACTGCTACGTACGCACCTACGTACGCACCTACGTACGCAGTACTTGGCGTGCACATTCCAGACAGACGAGCCCCGGGCCACCGCGTACCTGGCCAATAAGCAACTTAGCTGACTCTTAGCTGGCGGCTCTACAGTGAGGCAATAGGAGCGCAATAGGCCTTTAGGCCTTCAGGGTCGCAGGCAGATGCCGTGGCGCGCTTCGGAATCACGCGGCGCCGGGTTCATGTTCATGTTCAGGTTCAGGACCGGGAGGAGAGCGTTGCAGAGCGGCACATAGATAATTACACGGCAAGATAAAAAGATCAGAGGAGGCGGCGGCGGCGCAGGAGGAGGAAGACGCGAGAGGGGGAGAAGGCCGAGGTATGTTGTATGTGCGTATGTATGGCTGTATGTGTGACACGTACTGTAGCGAGGCTCGGGAAGAAAGAGAGAAAGAGAGGAAGAGAAAGCGAAAAGAAAGTGAAAAAAGAAAGTGGAGGAAAGGAAGGGAGAGAGAAGAAAAAGAAGGCAGGAGCGAGCGCGGGAACGCGCAGACGTAAAAACCAACACCAAAAAAACGAAAAACGAAAACAAAAAAGGGAAGGTGGAAAGGGAGAGCGGGAGCGGGAGACGGACAAACAAGAGGACGGGACGGGGACGGAACAGGGAGCGCTCGCGCGCCGATATATATATCACAGCGGAATCATCCAACAGAAAAAGTAAGACATAAAAAGAGAAGAAAAGGAAAGAAAAGAAAAGAAAGTGGGAAACGGACAACAGCGCGGCGTGCGAATCGATCAAAAGAATGGTAGAGGCAGAGACGGGGGGACGCGAAGGGAACCCAAGCGCAGAACGAGCGTGCGAGGAGGCGCGGCGGCCTGGATATCGACAGCGAACAACGAGCGGCCGCGGATGGATAGACATGGGCATAGACATGGACCGGACGGGGGCGGGGCACGTGTGGCAGGGGGCGGGGGCCGGCTCTCAATCGCGCGCGACCCAGTCGGTGCTCCGCGAGACGAGCTCGATCGAATTATCCGTCGTCCAAAAAACGCGCTCCACCGCGCTCCTGCCCGTCCAGCTCTTCTGGTCACGAAGGATCATCGCCTGCGCCGCGCGTCAGCGCGCGAGAACCACGCAGAGAGGAAGGGGAGAAGAAAAACGCGGACGCACCTGCTGCGCCCCAAAATTCCGCTGATCGTGCGCAAACAGCTCCACGTTCTCCTCCAGCGCCTCGCTCAGTATCTGCATATCCTGTACGATCGCCTGCATCACCCGCACCGCCGCGAGCGTCAGCACCTCCCGCCGGTTCCGCACCGTCGACCCGTGGCTGCTCGGCGCCGGCAGCGCCTGCGTGATCGTCTGCAGCACAGTGTGCAGGATCCGCTTCGTCTCCCCGATGATCTTCTGCGCCTGCCCGTAGTTCTTCCGCGACACCAGCACCAGCGCCCGCGTGATCATGTCCGACGCCAGCAGCTCCATCCGCCGGCGCACGATCACAGGGTCCGACGCGCCCCCGCCCGCACCAGCGCCCGAGCCGCCGGGCCCGTGGCTCGGCCGCGGCGGGCTCGCGGACCCCGCGGGGAGGAGCGTGACGGTGAGCAGAACGGGGTGCGCGAGCCGCGAGACGTGCTTCCCCGCGGCGGGGTCGAAGAACGCGCCGTCGACCTCGAACACGGGCACCTCGTCGATCATGCGGTCCATCATCCCGTCCGTCAAATCCGCCGCGTCCCCGATCGACAGCGCGTCGAGCCCCATGCTCGCGTTGAACCGGTCCGTCGCGTTCATCCCCCCGCCCCCGCCACCGCCGCCGATCCCGCCGTTCGCGCCGCGCCCGTGTGCGCCCGCAGCAGCGGCCTCGCCCGCGTTGTCGAGCTCGAGCTCGACGAGCATCTCCTTGCGCTCGCCGTACCGCAGCTCGCCGACGTCGACGTCAACATTGCGCCCGTCCGACGCGACGATCGACGGCGGCCCGCCGGACACCTTGCGGATGCGGAAGTGGTTCCCGTCCACGATCTTCATGTGGAGCTTCATCCCGAGCGAGCCGATCGACATCATCCCGCCGATGCACCCCGCGAGGCAGTCGCGCAGGTCGTACCAGTCCTTCACGAACGTGTACGTCCCCGACGTGTGGTTCGACATCAGCCACAGCGACGCCGGGTCGTGCGAGCGCCCGTACCCGAACGAGTGGATCGGCACGTTCGCAGCCTCCGCGCGCGCGAGCACCAGGTCCATCTGCGCGCGCCGCGTGCTGTCCGCCGCGTCGCTCACGAGGATCATCCCCGCGACCGGGTTGCGCGCCTTGCGCTGCAGCACGACGTCCAGCCCTGCAAGCCGTCAGCGCCCGTCAGCGCCAGAAAGAAACAATCGGACGCGCGCGATGATCGACTCACCGTGGTTCACGGCCGTCACCACGTCCGTCTTCTCGTCCTTCGACCCGCGCACCAAAAACTCGTCCTCAAACGCGCCCTCCCCCGCGCCCGCGCGCCCCTCCCGCTCGCCCCTCCACCCGATCTCGTCCACAAACTTCGCGAGCCGCGCGCGGCTCTGCGTGCGCCCGAGCGACAAGAACGGCGTCTTGCGCACGCGCCCGCCGACGCCGACCTCGAACGTGACGAGCGAGAGCCGGTCGCGCGCGGCGAGCGACGCGAGGATAAAGTCGAGCGACGCGCGGATCACGCGCAGCTTGAGCGCCGCGGTGCTCTGCAGCGCGTTCGGCGCGGGCAGCGACACGACGAGGATGAGGTCCAGCGGCGGGTGCGGCAGCGGCGTGAGCGAGTTGGACGGCCCCGCGGACATGTGCGGCGTGTACAAGCCCGCGGACGACGCGTAGCCCATGCCGCCCATGCCCATCCCGAGGCTCCCGCTCACGCTCATCTCGTCCTCCTCGAGCGGCGCGAGCTTCGCCGCGCCAGCGTACCCCGAGCCCGAGCCCGAGCCGGACCCGCGCATGCCGTGCGAGCCGTGCGACGTCGAGGACGACATGGTCGAGCGCGACGAGCCCCCGTTGAGCAGGCTGTCCGCGCCGCCCGTCCCCGTGCTCGCGCTCGTGGTCGTCGTGCCTGTGCTCCCGCTCAGCATGCGCGCGGCCTTGGCGCTCCCCCCAAACTCCTCGAGGTCCACGGGCGGCGGAGGCGGCTGCTCCGGCGGCTGCGCGGGCTGCGACTGCCGCTGGATGAGCACCACGAGCGACTGGATGTTCGCCTTCCACGTCTCTAGCGACGACCGGTCCCGGAAGATCAGGATGAACGAGTCCAGCCGCTCGTCTTCCATATCGATCGTCAGGCTCAGCTCGCCCTGCACCGACGTGTCCGTCACCTGCCGGATGTGCCGGATGTAGATCCGGCCTTTGAGGCGGAGCACGCCCTTGGACGGCGGGCCCGCCGTGCCGGACATCGAGCCGCCGTCGGTGAGCACCGAAGCCGCGCCGGAGGACGCGGTGGACAGGAAGCGGCCGAGGCTACGCTTCTTTTCCTCGGCGACGCAGATGAGCGCCTCCTTGAAGAGATAGACGAAAAACTCGCGCACGAGCGCGTCGCGCCGCACCGAGAGCAGGTCGAACATCTGCAGCGGGCCGAGGCCGGCGAGCGGGTGGCCCTTCCAGTCGATGATGCGGTTCCGGAGGTCCTCCGTGATCGCGCCAAAGGGGGACTCTTCTTCGGGGGATTGGACAGAGTGGTTGGAGTGCGAGTTGGAGGAGGAAAAGGGTGCGCCGGGAGGCGAGTACGGTGAGTCCTGGGTGTTTTGCGTGTGCACGGAGGGCGAGTAGCGCCCCTGCTGGTGATTGCCGTTGTTGTTGTTGTAATGATGCTGGTGCGAGGACGTCGGGGAAGCGACCTGGGAGCGGGGCGGGGACTGCGACTGCTGGGCTTGGCGCCGGACGGTGGCGTCCGACGCGTCCGAGTAGTTGTGGTGGTACTGATGCTGCTGGTGCTGCTGGCGGTAGGACGAGGACGAGGGTTCCGGCGAGTGAGCGGGCGATCCGCGGGGATGGCCGTGGCCGTTGCGCGGCGGGGCCTGCGGGTACGCGTCGACCATGACGGGGCCGGGGACCTGCTGGCCGTGGCCGCGCTTGCTGGGAAGCTCGAGGACGACGAGGCAAGTGAGCGCCTGTGCGGCGTCGAGGCTGCGAGTGAGGGAGGAAAACTCGGGGCGGACTTGGATGGAGGGCGCGACGACGTATTGGGAGTGCTCGGAGCCGGCGGACTTGACGGACTGGGCGTGTTCGAGCGGGTCGTCTTCGGTGGGGTCATACGGCTTTGGGGCTGATGCTCCCGCGGCGCCGCGGCCATTGAGGGAGCGCATGGAGGAGGGGGTATCGCGCCCCGGGTAGACGGGGGTCGCATTGCGGTCGCCCATGCCGGTGAGGGCCGCGAGTTCTAGACGCGGGAGGGATTCACGTAAGGAAGTGGGGCACGCGTTTAGAAAAGAAGAAGACTGGAGGAGAGGGCGTGACACGTACTGTTGGACTTGCCGCCGCCGTCGCCTTCGCCGACTTTCATAGGTCGCCTGCAGACGCCGCAGACACCGAGATTTGACTTGCGGAGCAGGCCTTGGGAGCGGTTGGCGCTGGGCGGAGGGCCGTAAACTGCGGTGAAACATGCCTGGGTGGTGCGCAGCAGAGCGAAAGTGAATACGGAGTTATCGCGTGGAGAAAAAGATAGATGAAAGCGGCGGTGTGTGTAACGAGGATGGGATGCCCACGTCGCACGGGGGGAAATGTAGAGTTATGGGGGATGGGAGGGCGGAGGGTGACGCGCGGGGGAAAGTAGAGCCGGTGGAGGGGAAGGGCCGATGGGGGAAGGGGGGGAAGACTGACCTCGTGGAGGGCGTGTCCGCATTCTGGAAGGATGTGGGGCTTCTCGCCCGGGAGCCTGAAGCTGAAGCTGAGGGGTTCGAGGCAGACGGGGCACTCGTCCTCGTCGTCGGGGTCGTCGCGGCTGGATACGACGGGGAGGGGTGCGGAGACCATGGCAGCGAAGGGGTGTGCGGGGTTGTATGTGTCTGGGTAGGCGGGGGAGGAGAGGGAGTGTGCGGAGCCGGCGGAGTAGGAGGAGTGGAGGGAGTTTGAGGAGGGAGCGCGGTTGACTGCGCGGTTGACTGCGAGGTGGAGAGAGGAGAAGGTGGAGAGGGTCGTGTGCGGGCGTGGGAGGGCGAGCGCGGGAGAGAGCGGTGGCTGATGGGCGGTGGGTTGATGGGGCCGTGTGTCCTTGTTACCCTTTTGGAACCAGCTGGAGGCCTTCATAGACGGGCGACGCGGGGCACAGTGCAGGACACGGGGGAGGGGGGACGAGGAGGACGAGGTGGTGGAAGAGGAGGAGCGGGGGAGGAGGAGGTGGTGGACGAGGAGGAGAAGGAGAGAGAGGAAGGAAGGAGAGCGAAGGTCGCGTGTAGAATGTCCCAATCGAGATCCCCCCGCGGCTGACCGTCCCTCCCTACTACTACACCTCCCTACTACTGGTCCTCGACTCCTCGTCCCCGCCCTCGTCGTCAGCCCCGTCAGCCCAGACAGCCCCCGCCAGCCCCCGCCAGTCCCCGCCGTCTACCCCCGCACACACACACACAGAGTCCTCCCCACCGCCTCTGTCCTCGCCGCCCTCCTCCGAGAACAGGGCCCCTCCCGCGATCAAATCTCACCCTCCCCAACGACCTCCACCACCCACACCTCGCATCACTCAAATCATCCCCACCCCCGACGCCGCCCGCCGCGACCGCTGCCCATCCAATCATCACCTGACCACGCCTCCACCCTCCGCGACCGCGTCCGTCCTTTCCACTCCCTCTCCTCGGTTCCCAGTTACCACCAGCTACCGCGAGAAGCCACGCGCCCTGGCCCCTATCAGTACTCGGAACCCAAACGCGATCCCCCCTCGGTTCAACACAGCGTACGTTTATCCCGAGAAGGCAATTACCCCAGCGCCACCCCTGCCAGCCCCTGCCAGCCCCCCCTCCTCGAGCTTCTTTCTGATCGCGCATCGAACAATGATCCCCCTGCACCAGCCTCTACCACCCTGCCCCGCCGCCGTCCTATCAGATCACAGATCCCACCGTTCCCTGCTCCCCGTCGCCCTATCACGCCAGATCAGCCCCCCCTCCCCTCTTGCAGCCCGCGCTAGCCGGCACGCGTCCATTCATCAAATTCGCAGCCGTCGGCATCGAACTCCCTCCTTGACCCTCCTTGACCCGGCTCGACCCTCCGCACCTGCGCACGCTCATCCGCCCGCCCCGCATCACGCACACATACACACATGCATGGCATGGCATGGCATGGCATCGCGCCAGATCGCGCACCCCGCGGGTTCTTGCGACTCGGTGCGCACCCTGCGCACCCATCCATCCGTGCGTCTTGGCGTGCGCGGTTTCGCGCCCCGCGTCCGTGCCCAGCTTCGCGGAGCCCCAGCCAGCCAGCCAGCCAGCCAGCTCGACGACAGAGGACGACAGCCTCGATTCTCGATTCTCATTTCCATTTCCTTTTTTATTTCTTTTTCTTTTTCTATTATCATTTCTATTTTCATCTTTATTTCCATCGTTCATCTTTATCTTCGTCTTCGTCTCCATTTTCATGTTCACCGTCATGTATCATGCATCGTTCGTCTCCGTCTCTACACACACACACACACACACACACACTCTCTCTCTCTCTCTCTCTCTCTCTCACACACACACGATTCGCTTTCGAATGGATGGGATGGGCGACTCGGCCGGCGCGCGGACCTTTCGCTCGCTCGCTCACTACACAGTACCCACGCGCGCGCGCGCGGGAACGAGAACGAGAACGAGAGTGTGATGCGGATAGCCATAGCGAGCTGATGCGACGCCTATCACGCACTCACTCACTCACTCACTCAATCACGCACCCACGCACCCACGCACCCACGCTCTCGTTCACGCACTCAATCACTCGACATGGCGCGCCGCGGCGCGACGTCAAGTCCCGTCAACTTCAAGTCAGCCTCCGGTCAAATCTCAGATCTTAGGCCTCAGGTTCCGACGCGCAACGGGCGACCCTCGATCTCCCTCGATGCTCGATGCTCGATGTCCAACGCTTGCCCAATGCCCGAAACTCGATACTCGATGCCTGAAGCCCGATGCCCATCGCGCAGCTCGAAGCTCGAAGCTCTCGAAGCTGTGCTCTCACAAGCCCGGTCGCGGCGCGCTCCCCGGCCAACGTCCGGTCAACGTCCAGTCAACGTCCAGTCAACGCAGACGCTCGGTGGACGTCTACTCGCCAGACATCGCCGCTGCTAGCACCTCCACAGGCCGCGTCCTCCGATCGACATTTTATCATCATCATCATAACCCATTCGCCGGCTGCCTCTTCACGCTTCACGCTTCAACGCTTCAAGCTTCGACGCTCCAACGCTCCGCGACCCGCCGCGTCCGCCACACAGTACAGTACCCAATAGGTAGGCGGGTAGGCACGCGTACAAGTACACGCCGTGCCCCCGCCGACGCGCCGACGCACCCCCGGGCTCTATCTGCCCACCTCTGGACTCTGCCCCCTCTCCTCGTCGGGTCGTGTCCAGCTGCACGCGTGCGCCCTGCGCCCTGCGCCCTTCGTCCTCGCGAACACGAACACGAACACCGCGACCGCGCCGCGTCCGTCCGTCTGCACCAACGCCTCGCGCCTCTCCGCGCGCCTCACGTCCGCGTCCATGTCCACGTCCACGTCGCCCATCGCCCGTCGCCCGTCGGTCGACGCGGTCCCGTACCCTCCATATCGCGTGCACGCCACAACATCCCCTAGCACCCCGGTCGGCACCGACGTCGATCAGGATAACGATGGGTGAAGATGATGGGGGCGATGGGGGCGATGACGCCGGCCCGCTGCGGGCGCGCTGCGAGACGAGTGCAGAGTCGCCGGTCGCTGGCAGGTGGAATGCAGTGTAATGCAGCGGGACGCAGCGCAATGCAGCGGGATGCAGCGGAATGCAGCACGGGGCGGACGCGGGGCGTGGTGTGCGGGGTCGGCGATAGAGCGGGCGTGTGATGGGCGTGCGCGCGGGTATGGGGGGAGACGCGGCGGGAACGGTGCCTGCGCGCGGGCCACGACAGAGTGCACGCCACGCGCGCGTGTGTCCTCCGAGCATGCTTCACGCGTCCTCCGAGCATGTATGTTCGCGCGCTCTGCGACGCTTCGTCCATTCCACGTCGTCCATGCATGCCTGCCCGCCCTGCGACGCTTCGATGCTTCGACGCCCCGCGTCCATTCCATTACATTAGATTCCACGCCGTCCGGCGTTCGGCGGGAGGACGTCCGACGGTAGGCCGCTGCATGGCGCGCTCAGTGGGTTGGTCGCGGATGGGATCGCGGTGGTTGCTTGGCGTGTGCAGGTGCGCTGGCGCTATAGCGCCCGCCCTAAGTGTATGGCTGCTCCCCCCGGCCTCCCCCCGCCAATCCTCCGGTCTCCACCCTCCATCTGCTCCGATCTCACCCGCCCCGTTCTCTGTCTCTGTCTCTGTCTCTGTCTCTGTCTCTGTCTGTCTTTCTACTTGGTATGGTATGGAGTTTCGCTACTCCAGCGGCAGGTCTCTCTTGTTCCGCGCAGAGGCCGGATGCGTCGCGCTCGTGTTCTTGGGTTCTTGGGTTCTTGGGTGCCGTCGGTCCCGGCGATTCACTGGTCGATGCAGCGTTGTCGCCGGTGCTGATGCTGATGCGCAGCGCGGCGCGGCGCTCGTTGTCTATCAAGAGAGAGGCGTCGGACGCTCGGAAGCTCGGAGACGTTGGAAGCTCGGACGCTCGGAGGCGTGGAGGCACGCACGATCCGACGTCGGTGCCGCGAGCGCCTCGCGCGCTGCGCACACGCCCGACTCGCCTTGTGCCCCACCGAGCGCGGAAGGTTCTTCGGGCCCGTTTCAAAGCTGTGTCGATCTGCCGACTGCCTGCGCTCTCCTGCAGTCTGGACGCACCCTCCGAGGCGGACTAGGACCCGCGGTTGGCGCTGCTGGTCGTCCTTAGGACGCAATTTCGGGCTGGCGACCCCAGGATCGAGATGCGACGCGAGTTTACGCGGACCGCTGACAGTGCCAACATCAGGACACATGCGCGCCAGATGCCGTCCGACTCGTACACAGCATAATACCGCGACGCGGTGAGCGCTGCCGCCCGACATATCAGGACCGTGATTTACTTGCACTGCGTGCGGTTGTCACTTCCATGCCGTGCTGCGTCGCGCCGACGCGCATCATACTTTTGTACCGGGTGGTGCAGCTGAGCGATGGGCGCTCGGCACCGGGCACGTTGTGATGGGCGAGGCGTCGACCTAGCAGGCCTGTGATCTCATGTATAGTATCAGCATCACGTCCCGCGGGTGTGGGAGCCTGGCGGTTCGGCGGGCCTCTGTGGGCGCGCGTGTGCGCTGCTCTGTGGTGCTTCGTGGCTGCTTACTGGCTGCTTACGCGCTGACCAGGCACCCGCAGGGTCGACGGGGCGTGGACAGTGTGCGCGGCCTATTCTGCAGGCTGGCCGGCGTCGGCGATGTGGGTGGGCGTTGCTTCCCGCCGGCCGGCCTGGAGTCCATCCATTGCCGTGGGTGACAGAAAGGCAGCGAAAAACCTGGAAGAACCTTGCCTGTCGAGATGGACGAAGGAGTTGAACGTTCAACCACTGTGGGCCATGTCAACGACTGGCTCGGAAGAACCGCCGACGACGATCGCATCGTGCAGAAAAATAAACGGGGAGTTGAGCGTGGAATGAAGAGTGCCCTGACCAGGAGTGGTCCCTGCGGACCTTGATAGGTCTTGACCCTAGTCCCCGTGGACCTCATTATGCTTAGTGATGACGCTTACGTTGATATTTCCTTGGTGATAAATGGTGTTGTTGTCCCTTATGGGCTCTCTGTTGTTGGGTGTTGGAGCTGGTAGCGTTGAGGATAATAACGACAGATGCAGAGAGTTGTTGGCCCTGAGCGAGGAGAAGGACGAGAGCGAGCTGTTACTTGCTGGGCGGGCAGGTCCACGAGGTAGAGTTCCTAATTAGTAGCGTGAAGAGTGCCGCAAGCCGCAAGTGCCTTGGCTGCCGTTCGGTCCATCCACCTCCAACGCCCCACCTCCCGCTCGTCGCCGTCTCCCACGACAACACCTCCTCCACCCCTTGGGCGACGACGACGACGACGACGCTCATCGCCATCCACCCCGCCACCCACCCTGCCCTCTCCTTCCCGGTGCGTCCCACCCGCAGCAGCGCACGCTGACCGCCTGACGGCTGATTTGCGATTTGCGCCCCGCCTGCGACGACGCAGCCGACGACGCCAGCGTTGCCGCGATGCAGCCCTCAGAACACGAGATCCAGCGCGAGGTCGAGAACCTGCGCGACATCCGCCGCCGCTCGTCCGCCCAGGGCGGGCCCGGCGCGCTGATCCTCGACCCTGATCTCCCCGCCCAGACGCACGCGCACACCCCGCCGCCCCCGCACGCCAACCCGCAGACCGCCTACTACGACGACTCCAGCTCAGACTCACACTCCCATGAGGACAGCGCAGAGAGCGCGCCCGCCGACGACCCCTTTCACCTCTTCTGGGTCCCTGCACGCATGCACCCCGAGATCGACCCCGGCCAGTTCCGTGCGTTTCTCAAGGAACATGCCCGCGCCCCCTCCGACGGACCTGGCGCGACCTTGGGCCGCGCGGGCTCGACGTCGTCCCTCAGCTCCGGGCTGGGGCGCAAGAAGTCGATGCTGAGCAGGCAGTACAAGCCGTCGGAGCACGACGGTGTCGAGGACGAGCGTGTCGTCCCGCTTCGCAGAAACAAGTCGTCGCTCTACCACGTCGATGGTCCCCAGCTGACGATCGGCGACCTCGAGCGGCTCGACGAGCTCGCGGAGGAGGCGTCCAAGAGCAGCGACCCGTCCAAGCTTCGGAGCGTCCTCCGCCGCAGCCTCAGTATGAACATGGCGCCCTCAGGTTCGTGTGTCTCTTGCTACGAACCCTGCTCCCTGCTGTGGCATCCCGCTGCCCAGTCGCTCATACCCGTCCGCATGCGCAGTCATTGACCAGATGGACAACATCCCCGACATGGGCGACGAGGCGGACAGCCCCATCATCGTGCCCCGCCCCGGCCAGATCCTGCGCCGCGCCGCTCGCACCAAAATTCGCAAGCCGGGACAGACCGGCGAGGGCAGCCATCGGTTCAACGCAACTCGGCGTGGCCCCGGTGCACGCGCGGCCACCACCGGCGCCGACCAGAGGACGTCGAGCGACCTGTCCTCGAGCGACCATGGCGACAGCGAGCCGCGGCGCGAGCGTGCCCTCAGCAACGAGAGCTTCTCGGACGAGGGGGCCCCGCGCCTCGTAAGGCCCGAATCGTACAGCGTTGAAACATTCATCTTTGACTCGTACGTGACCGATGAGAATACGGAAACAGACATCCTCGCTCTCGCTACGACGCTGGAGCTCCCGGAGCCTGTGACGTCTCCCGTCGAAGAACCCCACATCTTGCGCACTACCTCCCCGCCTCCGATGCTCCCGCTAGAGCCACCATTAACGGAACCGGTGATACCTTCGCCAATATTACAGCACCCGCAACCCACGCGCCCGCAGCTCGATGTTCCTGCCCCTGTAGAAGTTCCTTCTCGCACACCCTCCCCCGAACGAGCATCATCCCCTCCCCCGATCTCCGAAACCCCTTCCCAGGCACGGCCCTCGCTCTCAGAATTGTCCCCTGTGGCATCCCGTCCGTCTTCTCAGATCGATCACCGGAAGGAGAGGGATAAGAAGGGCCTGTTCGGCAAATGGGGAGGCGAGAAGAAGGGGAAGAAGGAGAAGGAGAGGGAGCGGGAGAAGGAGAGGGAGAAGGAGCGAGAGCGGGAACGGGAGCGAGAAAAAGAGAAAGAAAAGGAGAAGGAGACTGGGTTTTTCGGGTCGTTCTTTGGCTCGAAGAAGAAGCAAGAGGAGTCTTCGCCGGGCCTTGGGCACGGCGCGGGACGCGAGACCGCCGCGGCCCTGCTCGGCGCATCCAAGTCCAAGAGCGCCGCGCCCTCACCCTCGCCGCAGCCCATCGCGGGAAACTACGCTAGATATCCGATCCACGTCGAGCGCGCGATCTACAGGCTCAGCCACATCAAGCTCGCGAACCCACGCCGCCCGCTGTACGAGCAGGTGCTCATCAGCAATCTGATGTTCTGGTATCTCGGCGTGATCAACAAGGCGCAGACCCAGGGCGCCGGTGGCGAGGCGGGCGCGGGCGCGGTGCAGGGCCCGAGTCCGGCGGAGAAGGAGAAGAGAGAACGCGAGCAGCGGGAAAAGGAGGAACATGAGCGCGCTGCAAAAGAGGCCGCGGAGCGAGAGGCGGAGCGCGAGCGCGTGGAGCGGCTCGAGCAGAAGGCGCAAGGACGACGGGGGAGCCTCACGAAGTCCCCGACCGCGGGCTCGCCTGCATCGGGGAATCGACGCGCCGAGATGCCTGTGCGTGGGCCGCAGTACGACCTACAGCACCGCGCGATGGAGCAAGAATACGGATACCCAGGCGGCTACGCCAACGGGCTGCCCTCGCCATACCCGTCGTCGCCGCAGTCCCCCCAATCCCCGCATTCGCAATCTCCCTCCCAGCTCGCGCATCCACAGCCCCAACTCGCGCAGAGCTACTACGGCAGCCCAAGTAATACCCCGGTGGCCCAGCAGCCGCCCCGTTCGGCGAGTCCGAGCAGAGCAGGTGCCGGGTCGCCCAAGTTACCCCCTGGCGCGATGCCGCCACCGGAACGCGAGCAGGGGTGGCAAGTGCCCGCGCAGCGGACGATGTCATCCCCGTCCCCGCCATCCTCGCCACCGACCGCCGTGAACGCGAATTCACGCCCGCGTCGATCGCGCTCGCCGCCACCGCCGAGCCGCCATACCCACGGCGCGCACAACAGTGCGAAGGTCCCGGGACGATCGTTGTCCGCTACGGCGGTCGCCGCAGCGTCGGGGGGCCCGCCTGCGGCGGCAGCGGCGCACCCCGTGAACGGGAAGTCGCGGAAAGCGACGAGCGCGCACGCGACGGTGCCGCATAATGCGCGGAGACCGAGGACGAGCGAGGCCTCCAATGGCGAGGAGGAGGACATGCCCCTAGCGATGTGGCAGCAGCAGCAACGGCAGAGATGATCCTGTCGGTTTGTGCGTTGTTCGTCCGCTGCGTCCTCGCCCTTGTCTCTATCCTTGCTGAACGGACAGCGATGATGTTTCTTCTCGTTCGTTCTTTCGTTCGTTCGTGGCCTCCTTTCAAGTGCTTTCCTTTTCCACATATGCTGTTGATGATCCTCTAGTCCCAATCATTTAGAACTCGCTCTGCATCTTTTGACGTACCGTCCCGTAACCACATAAATTACGATCCCTCGCTCTTGCCCCACTCTGAAAGCTCCTCAATCCGGCTCGATTCATCTTATCTCATCGCACTCATCCAACACAACCATTATCATCACTACCCAACAGACCGATTTACTTGACGTTCGCTACATCTTTTCCTCTCCTTTTTTTTTACTCTTACTTTCGCTTCGCCTTCGTCTTTTCCCGGCTCGTACAGGCCACCCGCTATTTCGACCTCTTTTTATTGTGTGGTACACTGGATTCTTTGTGGACCCTTTTTCCTTCTTCGTGGAGCTCAGCGTCGCCGGCGGTGGGAGGGAATATGAAGCGAAGTATCCCGGACAACGTTTCTCGCTCGAACTTTGTTTCTCATTTTTGTGTACCTGCATCACATATGGCACCTTACAGTGCGTCTGCAAGAATGTGTGCATAACTAATAATACTATCGGAAGACGAAGGGGATATACACTCCGAACTGCCAGCTGAGCGCGTCCGTGAGCGGCTCGGGGTTGAGCGCATAAAACTTTCTTCCATGCCGGCCTCGTGATCGTCGATGGGCGTCCGATGAGTTATTCGTGGACAGACATTGAGACTCAGAGGTGTCCCACCAACGTCAGGATTGGCATGAAGCCAAGCCTTGTTAGCATCTAAAGAACACCGAGGAGTTGCAGCTGCTCTGTGGATGGGTTCGAATATCAGCTAGTGTACTCAGGGAGGACAGAGGCAGGCGAACGTCGAGAAATAGCATATCTGCGTAAAAAGAGATCGCGTAGCAAAGAAACGAGGCTCAGCGCAAGTACGTTTGAACGTTGAGTTTGCATGCAAGCCGCGAACTTGTCAGCGTCCGGCGGCTCCTCAAGATACGAAGAAGTTCACCATCGTGACTGTCAAGGCACTGGATTTCACACTCATTCAGGTAGTCAGTGAGTGTCAGCTGCCAACATCTATTTTAGTGCTAGTGACGGATATAACGCGCTGGACCAGGTGTCCAAAAGTGTAAAGAGCCAAGCGGGCCGTGTTCACTGGGCCTTCGAACCCTTGTCCGCCCGGAGACCCGACACAACCAAACTCTGAATACGCAGTCCCATGTCCACCGTCATGCCTAGTGGGAGGAAGAAGAATGGCAGATAGCTTGATAAAAGCATCATCCGCTGAGTAGACGAGACGGAGACCACATTTGCGGCAATTGTTGAAGGGGAGGTGGTAGGAGTCTGCATGAGAACGGACAAGCAAGCCAAAGTCGTGGTACTGGTTGAAGCGCCGTATATGACGAGCAGGACATAGATTAGACGGGATTCTGAAAAAAATGTGAGCGGCACGTTAGGGGGACGCGCGAACGAGCTCACCCTTCCATAATCCGCGCAGACCAAGTATGAAGACCGGAAATTGGAAGGCGCTTGAGATCGTTAGATTGTATAGCATACAAGGGCAGCATGATTAGTGTACTTACGCCTCCAAATAGAGAAAGGTCTTGAACCAAACATAGTCGGATTTATTCCCAAGGAATCCCATAGCACCGCCAATGAAAGGATCTCCTGACATCCCCACATACCAAGTTGGGATGACCTGTATGAGTCGTGGGACCAGGTGCGAAGGATAGATAGCCTGAAAATCAACAAGCAATGAAGCAGGTATATGGATCTGGTGATGCAAGATATTCGTTACTCAGGAATATTGTGAAGCTGGAGAGAACACACCATGAAAAATATGAAATAGATGAAATCGAGAGGTCGGGCAGAAAATGGCCGCGGAGAAGCCATAGTGTTGATACGCCCGAGAGCTGAACGCAGTCACGTCTTGATTATTAGAAATGACAAGCAAGCACCTCGAGCGTCCGAAATGGAGGCGTCGTCTCAGACGGATAAGGAACTGCTGAGGAGCGTGAGATATGATAGCCACTTTAGGTCTTCCCCGCAGTTACTTATGGATTCGAGTCTTCGTGTCCCACGGGCCTCGGTTCTTCACGAACTTCCACCATCTGCTGCACCGGCGAGCGTTCGATTCGTTGATTCGTGATCTATAGCTTTACCAAATTTATAGCGGGTCCTGACGGTGGATTCAAATCATGGATAGTCCGTGCTTGTGCTCGTGGGCAGCATAACTTGAGTGTATATTCTAGGGATGGATCACACTTACTCTCGGTATCAGAAGTGACACGGTCCCGTCGGGGACGCGATGGTGCTTGCCCATGACAGGAGCCCTTCGAGTAATTCTGACCATGGTTTCACCGTCTCCGCATCCCACACACGGATCATGCGCTTATCAGACCTAGAGACAAAGTGCTTGCCATCGACTGCAGATGCTAGAGGTTTGTTGATAGGTTTGTTGTGGGTTTTGTATGAATCCCGCTGCGGTGTTTTCCCTTCTGATATGTGCCCGTTCATCACTGCATACGTCACATTGAGACTTTGGGGGGTTCAGACCAAGGTTCCGCTGATGTATATTTCATGGGTGTACACATGTAATCTACAGGATCCTACAGCATACAATTACCATCATTGAGAGCAAGAAAGCGTACGGTGATGTTTTATCAAGCACCTGTTGAGATCGATTGGAATTTCAAACGAGATCCAGTGTCTGATATTACAACGACCTACAACCTTCTACAACGACGTTGATGATGTCGCTAGCATGTCGAACGAGCGGCGACTACTTTCCACTGCAGATATCGCTCAACAACCATCTTCGATTTGATCTTCCTCGCTCGAGGAGGAGGCCTCGGGAAATGTAAACATCGTTCCTGGCCGGTCTTATAGATGCCACCACTGATCGCCGACAATCAAGTCGCGACGCTCAAATCTGAGACCATCAGCACCTCCACCCAATGGTGCCTGTTTTCTTTCGGTTAGCGACGTCTAGACTGGCCGCTCGGCTCCAAGAGCGTTGAGGTAGATGCCGGAAGAGGGCCATTGTAGTCGTCCTTGGCCCGGTGAGTCACATTCATTGGCGTGTGGTCCAAATGTCCATGAACAATATCCTTCGCAATACCAAGGACTTCGGGTCGAGGGACCAGGGTCACTCTCAAGGACCCATCGAGGCGTTTGAAAGATGAGGAGGCCCGCAATGCAGTGTAGCAGAGTGGAGTAAACAGGCGACTGTGTTGTTCAAGGCACATACTACAAACATCGTCGCGGTGCGTAATAAAATCATAGTCATCGACCACCTTCAGTGATTGTGCCTTCATGTCAGTCACATCTGCGGGGACCGAGCCGGACTGCGTACCTAAAACGATGGCATAAATGCACGTCTATTGCCTATGGAGGAACCAAGGGTCTCTTACACGCTCTTGTTAACCACGTCATATTCGGGCCTCAGGACATCAGGCTGAGCGATCCGTTCGCAATGATCATGCGCTCTGCCATAGAAGGCGGTCAGAGTGCCGGTTCGAGTTTGTCCAATCATCTCACTTCCAGGTCTCGCAAATACCAAAAAAGGCTTTGCGGATTCCTAGATAGGCTTCCAATTTCACGTTACAGTGTCTTATGCGGGCCTTGGAACTATACTGGAGCAAGTTCAACACGAGATCAGACATTGATATCCGATTCATTGTACACTGCAGCTCATGACTCGACAGTTGCCTGGTTGTGCGTTTTAAAAGATATGATTGAAGGTCAGGAGAAGTCCGTTCTACGCGAGCTTTGACAGATGTGGCACATCAAGCGAAGGTTTCAAGGCAGTAGTATGGGCGTAAATCCTGTACTCCACATCCCTCAAAATGGCAGTCTCCATTACCGAATTGACATCTAATCATCACACAATACTGCGTAGCCGATGTAACTCCTGGGTTCAGGCGTCTGGAGGGACATGATGACTGTCGATATCACACTATATATTATTTACTATCTTTCTTGGTATTCGCTGTACTGACTGGGCATAGTCCGTGCTTTCCAACCCTGGCATTCCATTTAGCTCCAATAGTCTGGGCGCAGGAGATGACTCCAGGATAGCTACGAAAAGGCTTAAAAACCAGCTTGCGCACCTGTATGTTTCTATTTAACTATTCGCTGCTGCGCCCTCACTAGCACTCCTCGCCTCATGCCTTCTTCTATTATATTCACATTTCTCGACATTTCTCTAGCCATCCTTGGCTTGTACCTCATCAAGCGTCATTTTGATAAACCGGCCGGGCGCAGAATCCCAGGGCCAAAGGGTTTACCATTGATTGGGAACCTCTTCGACGTTCCAATAGAGAACGAGCCATTGGTCTTTACGGAATGGCAAAAGAAATACGGTGGGATGTTCAATACTCAAAGATCATTCATCGGCACTCACATGCGTCGCTCATGCAGGCGATATCGCCTCAGCCACTGTCCTTGGCCAAAAAATCATCATCCTAAACTCGCCCAAGCTGGCCGTCGACATCCTCAACAAGAAGAGTTCGATCTACTCAAATCGACCCCATTTCACGATGGCCTCTGACCTCGTCGGATGGAAAGACGCCATTGTCATGCTGCCGAACGAGGATCGGTTCAGGGGGTATCGCAAGATGATGCATCAAGCAATCGGGAGTCGCTCCGCCGTTGAAAGGTATCTAGACACCATGGAGTCTGAGGCGCACGCATGTCTCCGCTCGATACTGAAGGACCCTCGCAATCCTGTGGTTCCTGTCCGCAAGTGAGCAGCGACGCCCCTTGGCAGATACGAGCTATCTGATTTTTCATGGGCAGAGCTGTTGGCGCAGTCATTCTGATTATCTCGCACGGATACAAGGTCACATCTGCCAATGACCCGTTGGTAAGAGTCGCAGATGCCGCAACGGATCAGCTCGGTATCCTCCTCGCTCCAGGAAACTTCCTTGTAGACACCATCCCGGCCTGTAGGCGTTATCCCTTGATTTCCTGCTTTCCGAGCGATAGCTCATGTCGTTGTTACAGTACAATACGTCCCAGAATGGGTGCCTGGCGCAGGTTTCCAGAAGATCGCCCGGGAATGGCGCGCCACTCTGTATGAGCTGACCGACAGGTCTTTTGATTATGTCAAACAACAGATGGTATGAAACAAGAATTTTGACACTCAGCGTCGAGCTGAAAAGACTCCACATGATAGGCCGCGGGGATAGCTGTTCCAAACCTCGTCAGCAATCTTATGGACGGCAAGAAAGTGTCGCTAAAGGAAGAAGAGGACATTAAATGGGCTGCCTCCAGCTTATATTCTGCTGGAATTGACAATGTAAGGATTCATTCTCCTGCTCATGCTCACATCATTTGAGCGTCTTTCACGCGATTAACAGCCGGTCAACGCCCTGGCCACGTTCTTCCTGGCGATGACTATGCATCCCGAAGTCCAGAGGAAGGCACAAGCTGAAATCGATGCAGTCATCGGAAGGGACAGACTACCACTCTTCTCCGATAGGGATCAAATGCCATACATGAACGCGCTGTGCAAGGAGCTCATCCGCTGGGGTCCCACTGCACCGCTGGGTGCGTAGATTTCCGCTCGTGATCATTGATGTGATGCACAGTCTTGCTGAGCTTGACTGCAGGCGCTCCACACTGCGCCACTCAGGACGATTTCCATGACGGTTACTTTATCCCGAAGGGCACCATCATAGTCGCGAATATATGGTGCGTACAATATAGGATTTTGGCCGTCCTTTTGCGCTCAGGCTCGTCGCTTTGATGGCAGGCATTTTTTGCACGACCCGGAGGTCTACCCTGATCCCAACAGGTTCAACCCTGACCGTTTGATCTCGTCTCCCGGCAAGCCTGCTCAGCGCGACCCCTTTGAAGTCTCGTTCGGATACGGACGACGGTCAGTCTCTCCCCCCATCCGGATATCTCACATCTTCCCCTTTACTGAGCGCTACGGATTCTGAGCCAGGTCTTGCCCAGGCTCTGTGCTGGCTGACTATCTCCTTTTCATATTCTGTGCATCCATTCTAGCGGTGTACGATATTGAGAAGGTCGAGGAGAACGGTATCATCCAAGAGCCTAAACACGAATTCACCAGCGGTGTCCTAGTGTGCGTGTCCCCCCTCCCACATGCTGATGCGGCGCCGGTCATTGTCCTTGACTAACGCTGTGATTTGTAGTAAGCCAAAGCCATTCAAGACCTGCCTAAAGCCGCGCTCTGCTAAGGCCGAGGCGCTCATCCGCTCCATCGAGGAATTGCGTTGACCTCCTGCGCTCAGCGACTATTGTTAGAAATGCTACGGTGTTTCTTGTCAAAGGAAAATCAGGAGTCACCGGGTTCTATGTCATCATCCAACATCTAAGTAGATGTGCATGATGTGGGCGGTGTTTACAGGTCGTTTCTTTTGTTAGATGAATATTTGTAACGGTGCCCGTTATATTTTCTGTCGACTTCTCACCCTCTCTCATATTTTTCACTTCCATACTATTCCTCGCTGGCATATGATTTGCACGGCCTTGATAGCTAATTTTTTCCACCTGTAAAGTCCGACTGTACTTTCCATGTTCAAAGTTTGTTGTACGTGATAGACTGAAATGTGTATTTGCCATACTGGGGTGGGGTCCACGGTTAGTTCTGAAGTTCAGTTGACAGGAAGAAGTATGATTGGGGCACGTAATGCTCATTTGGCTGATGCGTACGTAGTGATACGTGTAAACGATCTGCCCCCGTTCTGCGGATCGACGTCGATGACGGTGCCTCGCAGTAAACACCGTCCCTCGGCGATGCCTTCTTGATCTGATGGAGTTTTTTTTTTGTGCGCGATAGCGGCCTGCGGAATCAAATTGGTATCCGTTCTACTGGCTTGTGATACTGGGGAAAGCAGCGACGCTAGCGAATATTGTAGTGGTCATCGCCATGGTGGGGAGTATAGCACTATTGAGCGGTTTACCTCGATGTTTCCACCCACCAGGCGACGTCGAGTGTCGGTGGCGGAGGTAGCGATCTGTATGTGCTGCGGTCACTTGGCCATTGCCGAGATCTTCTGCACCAGGGCCGTTCTTATGTTTAGGTGCTTCGAAACCCTCAGGGATGGCCGCCAGACACACATACGACGGCCGGACACGACAGACGAGGCCAAGAGTTATAGAATATATGCATAGCTCCAGACCAGGCAACATGGATGGAGATGGACGGATGGATGAAAGACGGAGGAGTGTGTGCCCTTGTTTGTCAGCACAGGCGCAGCGGAGAGAGCTCGATGTCAGCAGCCAATTTGGCGCACTGCGGCACCCACGAAGGCTCGGGCACACCCCTCCCGACCAATTCCCTCAGTTCCTCCTCTGCGCAGGCGCCCTCTTACCCCCTTTGGCCCCTTTCTGTTACAGTTCATCCTCTCTCACACTGTATCATTCATCCCGCCGTCGCGGTCCGAACCATTCCTCAATTTCCACAGGCTGACAAGCACTAGACTTCCCTCCTCCCCTCCATACTAAAGCCACGTCAGGCCACGTCGCCATGTCTGCCATATCCGCTACATTCACTAATCTCTGGTCCAAACTCCCGATGACCCCAACGTCGGGGAAACTGGGCCTACCTCTCTCAAACGACGAGCCTCTGGAAGGCAAGGGCGCCAAGATCGAGAAATGTGAGCTCAGAATCGAGGGGATGACTTGTGGGTCATGCGTCGAGGTGAGTGCGATGCACAGCGCTCTGTTTCGCATCGTTGAGGTTTGCCGTGGGTAGTCTATCGAAGGCATGCTGAGGCCACAACCTGGGATCCATTCGATCAAGGTGGCTTTGTTAGCTGAACGAGGCGTTGTAGAGTATGACCCCGACACTTGGGATCCCGATAAAATCATGAACGTGCGTATTCACCTCCATCACAACGAACTTGAAGAACGAAGCGAACTACACATATTAGGAAATATCTGACATTGGTTTTGACGCGACCCTCATCCCCCCTACGCGCTCGGATGAGATCACCCTCCGAGTCTATGGGATGACTTGTTCCTCATGCACCTCGACGGTCGAAGGGCAACTAGGAGCAATGCCCGGTATCCTGGAAGTCTCTGTCTCTCTAGCGACGGAAACATGCAAGGTGTCCTTCGACCGCGGGCTCATCGGACCGCGTGAAATGGTCGAGCGCATCGAAGAGCTTGGCTTTGACGCCATGGTCTCCGATGAGCAAGACGCAACTCAGCTCCGCTCCTTGACACGAACGAAAGAAATTCGTGAATGGCGTTCGCGGTTTTGGTGGAGTGTTGCATTCGCCGCTCCTGTTTTCTTGATCACCATGGTTCTTCCGAAGCTGCCCGGCATGTTCCCTATTATCCACCACCATATCTACACCGGTATATGTGTCGGCCACCTCCTCGTTCTTGCTTTCACATCACCTTCGCAATTCTGGATTGGGCGCAAGTTTTACATCAATGCCTGGAAGGCCTTGAAGCATAAATCGGCGACCATGGATGTATTGGTAATGTTGGGCACCTCGGCGGCGTATTTTTACTCTGTCTTCGCAATGTTTTTCGCAATGTGGAATCCGGAACCGGACTTCATACCCCTCATCTTTTTCGATACCAGCACCATGCTCATCATGTTCGTCTCCCTCGGCCGCTATTTGGAGAACTCGGCGAAGGGGAAGACGAGCGCAGCCTTGACTGATCTCATGGCTCTTACTCCTTCCATGGCGACAATTTACACGGATGCTCCTGCCTGCACTCAGGAGAAGCGGATACCTACGGAACTTGTTCAGGTTGGTGACATCGTCAAGCTTGTCCCAGGAGACAAGGTCCCTGCAGATGGCACAGTCATCAAGGGTTCGTCGAGCATTGATGAGAGCGCTGTCACCGGCGAGCCAGTCCCCGTGCTCAAACAACCAGGAGATAGCGTCATCGGCGGCACTGTCAACGGCCTCGGCACGTTTGACATGACCGTCACCCGTGCCGGCAAGGACACTGCGCTCGCACAGATCGTCAAGCTCGTCGAGGATGCCCAAACTTCCAAAGCCCCGATCCAAGCTTTTGCAGACAAAGTGGCAGGTTACTTCGTACCCGTCGTCATTTCGCTCGCCGTTGTAACGTTCGTCGGATGGATGGGCGTCTCTTATTTCTCCGACGAAGCAGCGCTCCCGATGATGTTCCACGAGCATGGTGCGACTAAACTCTCCGTCTGTCTTCAGCTCTGTATCTCGGTCGTCGTGGTCGCATGCCCGTGCGCCCTCGGCCTGAGCACACCCACCGCCATCATGGTTGGCACAGGTATGGGCGCGAAGAATGGTATCCTCATCAAGGGTGGACGGGCTTTGGAGGCCAGCCGTCATCTAAAGCGTGTCGTACTTGATAAAACAGGAACGGTCACGGAGGGCAAGTTGACTGTCGCGGGTGTTGCCTGGGCGCTCACGCATGAATCGGGCGAGGGGCAAGCTTCGGGAGACGGACAGATGGAGATAGCTTCTTTGACCGCGACGGCAGCGGATGGTGCCACATCCCGCGCCGCGATCATTGCGATGCTGTCCGCTACCGAGGCCCGTTCCGAACACCCTCTTGCCAAAGCTGTTGCCGTTTGGGGCAAGGACCTGCTGAGGGGCTACAGCGGTGCGCAGGAACCCGAGATAGAAACATTCGAGAGCGTCACCGGGCAAGGTGTCACCGCCACTATCAAATTGTCCAGGTCTGCGCCTGGGCTACCAGACAAGTACACCATCTGGGTGGGCACTCCCCGTTTCATTACACAATCCGATGATGGATATCTCCCCTCGGTTCTCTCTGGCTTCGAGTCTCGTGAAGCGGTCAAGGGACGCACCCTGATTTATGTCTCTATTGCATCGTCGACTTCTCACCCAATTCCCGTGCTTGCTATCGCGCTTGCGGACGCACCGAAACCTTCGTCCAAGTATGCTATCAGGGCTCTGCAGAACATGGGCATCGAGGTTAATATGATGACGGGTGATGGTAGAGAGACTGCTTTGGCTATCGCACAACAGGTTGGTATCAAACCGGAGGGCGTATGGGCGAGCATGAGTCCGAAAGGCAAGGCATCGGTTGTTACCGAGCTAATGCAGAAGGGGGCAGTGGCGATGGTGAGTGATAGGCCCGTTTACCGTCTTTATTCGACGCACAGCAAGGAGCTCATATGGTTTTAATTCGTTCAGGTCGGTGATGGTATCAACGACTCTCCGGCTCTCGTAGCTGCCACTGTCGGCATCGCCCTTTCCTCTGGAACGTCCGTCGCCATCGAGGCCGCGGACATCGTCCTTATGCGCTCCGACCTGCTCGACGTGGTTGCCGCGCTCCACCTCTCGCGCTCGATCTTCGCCACCATCCGCCGTAACCTCATCTGGGCATGCGTGTACAATGTGCTCGGCATCCCGCTTGCCATGGGTCTCTTCCTCCCGTTCGGTCTCCACCTGCACCCAATGATGGCCGGCGCGATGATGGCGTTCAGTTCCGTCAGCGTCGTCACGAGCTCGTTGGCGCTCAAGTGGTGGGTGCGCCCAGCGGAGAGCCTGATGCCCGGCGAGGCCGTCGAGCACGACAGTGTCTGGTCAAGTGCATGGAATGCCATGGGCGGCGCGTTCGAGCGTGTGGGGAGCGTGTTTAGAGGTGGCAGGGGCCGCCATGTGGGATATGACCAGCTGCCTGTGGAGATGCACGAAGCTGTTTAAGGGACTTTGTTTATTGTTCAGTAGTCGCGCGCGTTTTTGGGCCCCTATGCGAAGCATTGTCCCGTTCCTTATTCGACATTCATTTCTCTGTATCTTATTTTGATCTTATATGTTGAGTTCAATCTATCTTGTACATTAGCTGCAGGGTTGGTATGCGATAGTGAACTGATTGGGAAATCTCAGTGAGTGGCGCACTTGTGGCGTCTGGCCGACAACGGAAGCGCGCGTCGCGTTTTCCTTTACTTTACTGACTCTTTTTTCTTTCCAACAGCTTCCCGCAGCCCAATACGTGTACGCGCTATAACTCCGCCGATGCATACGTGTACATACTAATATAGTACTACTACTCGGCTTGAATATCAGTGACTCTAGACTTCGATCCCGCGAAGGTCACCAGTCTACTTCAATAATTGCGCAGTGATTCGAATCGGAGTGCTGCCGAAGCAATACGCAACCCCGTGTCGACAGTGGTGATACAGGCAGACGGCACTCCCATCACGAGTCGATAGGCACCTTCGCGCCAGCGTCTATAGATGATACAAGTGCAATCAAGCATCTATATAGATTTATATTGAGTGAGAAGAGTATAAGTACCGTCGTCATCTGCAGGTTTCTCAGGAACCCAATCCGCGTCTTACCTGCAGGCTTGTGTACCTGTTTTTTCCTGATACTAAACCACTCGATCTTCGACCATGTCATCCACTGATGTCTTGATTGTGAGTACTGCTATCTGCATGTTATTGACTTACTATGTCTGAAATCTTTTCTTTCTCAGATTGGCTCAGGCCCCACTGGCCTTGTATGTGCCCTCACTCTCGCCCAGAATGGCATCTCAGTCCGGGTGGTCGAGAAATTGTCAGATTATCCCGCTGGTCAACGAGGAGCTGGCATCATGGTGAGTGAACACGGGCAAATAAACCTACTAGACGCTAATGCAGAGCTATCACTGCTCTCTTACAGCCTCGAACGCTTGAGATCTACCATTTCTTGGGCGTCCTCGACGATATCAAGGAGTTAGGAACTCCTTTCATGGACTTGAAAGAATACGATGCGGACGGACACCCAGTGAAGACATTCTCCATGATACCCTATCAGGGGCCTACCCCCAATATTCCTGAGGTATGCCTTTGGCCATTGCGGCAAACGGGCCTGTTTCTGATCGTATTGTTTCCTCTGTGATCTTCTCTGAACAGCGCGACGCATTGGCGTTAGGACAAGACGCTGCTTGTGGAGTCTTGCGTAATCACCTCAAGAAGTACGGTGTCGAAGTCGAGCTCGAAACTGAGTTGGTGGGTTTCGAACAGCATGATGACCATGTCACCGCTACCCTGGTGAAGAAACAAACTACGAGCGTTGAAAATGTAAAGTATCTCATTGGTGCTGATGGCGCCAAAGGTGCGGCCCTAGTATGAATATCCCTTGGCGGCGTACTCATCGCATCCTAGGTATTGTGCGAAAACTCCTGGGTCTGGAGTTTCTGGGTGAAACCAGAGACAAGATGCACGTCTTGATCGGCGACATCGAGATTGAAGGATTAGACAACGCCGTAAGCCTCCATTATTCGAACAGGCTCGTCAAAACTCTGAGAGCTCCTTTGCGCAGCATTGGCACAAGTTCGGAGAGATGCCGCACAATAGGTGCGAACTATCCTCTAGTGTTATCGTCATTCGCGTTTCATCTGCTCAATTATCACAACAGCGTGATGCTCCGCCCCACCAACCGTTTCAAAGAAAATATATTCTTTCTCACGTGTACTGGCCTCACCTTTGATATCGAGAAGGCGCTCGAAGACCATGATTATATCGCCAAGCATATTCATGACATCACTAAGCGCCCCAACCTGAAGATTGGAAGAATGGAGTCCCTCGCAAATTACAGGTTTGCCCTTGCGGCCCTATCGGAAATGACCCTCAGCTTCATTGTTAATCATTGTCCACTTTGTTTCACTAGGCCTAATATCCGGATGGTTAGTACCTTTCAGCAAGGGAGGATTTTCGTGGCCGGAGGTGCGTCCGAAACGTTGTTTTGCCGAGATTCGTCTCTGACAAGAATTTGCTTATCCTATTTCGATAGATGCTGCTCATGTCCACAGTGCGACAGGAGGACAGGGCATGAATTCTAGTGTCATGGATGCTGTGAGTATTATTCCCTCATCGTCCACACCATCACACCGACGCTGAATACTACCTCAGTTCAACCTTGGTTGGAAGCTCGCTCTTGTACTCAAAAACCTGTCTACGCCATCTCTCCTCGCGTCGTACACGGAAGAACGTCTTCCAGTGATCAAGGAGATGTTGGACCGTACGACAGCCCTCTTGAACATCACTGTCAATCCCAATCGCAAAGCGACAGACGCTAGGCCCTGGCAGCGATCTTCCTCGCTCAATCAGCTTGGGGTTCATTATCGCTGGAGCTCATTCGTCCGAGACGAGCTCAATGCCGAGGAGCAAGTGCCCGCGCAGGAAAATTCGTCCACCTATGTGGTCGGCGAAGGCGAGAGGCTGCATGCTGGCGACCGCGCACATGACGCAAGCGAGCTCGTCAGTCTCGAAACCGGGAAACACAAGCGGCTGTTCGACATCTACGGCGCTGACCACCATACGATCATCATCTTCACCAACCAGAGCCAAGATGCTGTCTCGGTTGTGAAGGCCCTTGCTCGCTATTCAAAAGATGCAGTGCGCTCGGTCGTGGTGTACCCACAAAGTTCTTTGCAGAGTGCAGTTGATGGTGTCGACTTCACTTTAATCGACAAGCGTGGTCATGCATATTCGGCTTATCCTACTACGCCGGGAGAGACAATCATTGCGATTGTGAGGCCCGATGGAGTAGTTGGAGGGATTGTTAGGGGAGCAGATGGATTGGAGAAGTATTTCTCGAAGATTTTCGCTGCCTGACGCTATCCAGGTATCACCACAGATATATAATAGCTAAGTCGATCTGCACAAGAATCCCATCAGCTGTCGGTATCCCAAAAGGTCAGGTCAGACCAGGAGTTGGATTAGGGTCTTCCCAATATTTCCAACCTGTGTCTTTGGATTCTGCGCAGCGTGTGATCGTTGCGATTAGCTCAGATCTCATATGAGGTTTATTCGGCTCTGGGGCCTCAAGCGCCCACGGTGTCGACTTGGCTACAAGGTAGCTTGCGTCCAGCAGGACCCTGAGCTATCGGAACCGCAAAAATTAGAACATTAACCAGGGTTTTCCCATCATTCCCGGTAGGGCGTCTTGATTAATATGCAACATGACTTTGAGCATGGGCTACCTTTCAACTTTCTCTTTTTGACAGGAAGGAGTTGCAGGTTTCGAATGAGTTGTGGTAAGAGACCTAGATACGACAACACACGCTCCTATCTACCTGAATGCCCGGACTGTTGACTCTGGGTGGCAGCCCTCGCAAATTGCTGCAATGCCCCAATCGCTGTGGCGCGCAACCCTGCTCCAGCTACCTCAGCGAACCGCGCACTCCCTGCCATTGTCTCAAACAGGCTCGCAGTAAAATTCCACGCCGAGGCGCCGCCCCTCGCTTGTGTATCGCGAGCTGACGCGCCAGCGGACATCATGATCGCAGCTTTAAGGGTGTCTAGCTCGTTGAGGACTTCTACTCCGACGGATCGCGCCCAGACGACCGGTTCGAAGGTGGTAGAGTAAAGCTTGTGCAGCTTGTCGACCATGGACATCATCTTGTGGTTCTCGAAATAACGCTCACGTGCATATGGTGCGAGGGCAGTGTGCGAGCCTTACCATGCAAATGATCAGATATGTTGGCGCAGTATGTGCACCAGAGCCAACTCACCAATATCGCCGCCTCGGAGGATTGCGGTTTCGATGCACCGCGCAAGACATTTAACGTCCGCGAGGCCTAGGTTGAGACCCTGTCCGGCGAGGGGATGCACCGTGTGCGCTGCGTCTCCGACCAAGATTGTCCGTGCACCTGGCCCTTCGCCGATGTACGACTCGGCGTGATTGAAGCGTAGGGGGAATGATGCCACGGTTCCCGATTGTATGCCTTCCACCAGCGGAGGCAACAATTCCGCGCCGATGGGCGGTACACCAACATTGATAGAAGAGAGGTCGACGGATGCAGAAGCGTGTGCCGAGTGGCCGTCGATGTTATGCGAGCGCTCCCTCCACGCAATCTCATCTATTATTTCTTCAGCAGTAAGCAGTTTGTCGGATTGCTGGGCTTCCAGGATTCGACCGTGGATATATCGGATCGACACCTCGGGGAGACGAAAGGCTGCGTTAATCATGCGCATAAGGACGACTGGGTCGGACTTGACGAGAGCTGCAGCAAGCGACGGCGTCGTCGACCACACGAGTGAGGAGGCTGTAGGTGACAGGGGAAGAAATGCGATGGGGCCGGTGGGGAGGAAACGTTGGTAGGCTGTGGTGTTGGGCATGAAAGAGCGAGGGGAGTGTAGAAGCGTAGCAACAATCGCATGAGTCGGGTAGTTCCAACCATACGATTGAATTCCAGCGTAAGCGCGGACAGGAGAGTTAAAGCCATCTGCCCCAACCTGTGAATGGACACAAATCAATATGGTCTGAGCAAATTTCTAGCCCTCTATGACCCCCACATTAAATATTCAAGCTGAGTCGAGGACATGTATTGTCCACGCATCAGATGTGCTAGTTTGCTACTTACCAGGAGACGTGCTCGTAGCACCCTTCCGTCAGAAAGATATACTAAAGGCCATCCTCCGCCTTCATGTTCATCTCTGCTGATGGAGTGTACTTTTGTTTTATCAAGTAGTTGTGTTGCTGGGTTACCACCGATGTGGCGAAGGAGTGCTCGTTGCAGGTTCAGGTTCTCGGTCAAGCGCGCCATCTGAGGAGTGCCTATGGCTCGTCCAAGGCCCATTTCGATGGAGTTAAAGTTGATGCGAGCATCAGAGACACCATCCCATACCTTGTGTCGGGTATGTGTGTTGAGTACTTCCGCGTAAGGAGATGGAGGGAGCGTACCTGCATATCTTCGATTGGGCATGTCCGGTCGGTCTCAACCTGATCCCAAACACCAATATCTTCATACGATTTGTTCATGCTGTTGTCATCTCAGATATGTGAGTATATTCACCTTGCAGGAAACCTTGTGACGCGTTTGTAAGAGAGCTGACTCTGTTCGAAAACGTATCCATGGGCATGGTCCAATGGCGAACTTTCCCAAGATCGCTAGCTTCGACCAACGCCACCTTGAGTGTTGATCTGGCAGCCTCAGACGCCGCTGATTTTGAACACGTTTACTTGTCTTATATGAAGAGGAGAATAGTATTATAGCACACCTAACGCGCTCGCGAGGGCCAAGCCAGCAGGCCCTCCTCCGACAATGACAACATCGCAATCCTGCGGTGTTGGTTTTGAGGAAGAAGCATCTGATAATAGTCGCCTCGAGACACTACATGCTGAACATAGTTGATGCCTAGGAGAGGACAGCAAACGCGTCGAACGCAACATGATTGCTGCGGTGCTGTCGATACTTCTGTGACCTATCGTATTGAGTTGTGTGATCGTCACAGTGACAAATTTGTGACTCGTGACAGGCGAGGCGGAAGACTATTGTGAGAGCGATCGCCGAAACACAGCCAATTGACTTACGTTACGCAGCACAGACACCTATGATAATAGGCAGCCCATAAAATGTCCGCCCCCTCGATATCCGCCGCGCAGGCTATCGGTGAGTACCTCCAGTCCCCCGACGACCTCATGAAAATTGCGGCGTTCCGCAAGAAACTGGAGAAGGAGAAGGCTTCGATTGACACCCGGCTGAAGAGTGGTGTCAAGGAACAGCTGGACTCAACGAGGGAGAGCCTGCGAAAACTATTCGGCACGAGAGATAATGTGCAGGCCATCAAGGACGAGATGGAGACCGTCGACCGTCTGTGCAGTGACCCTCAGAACAACGTTGCGACGTTTGACCAGATCAGTCGAGTGAGCTGTCTCGTATTGGGTATATGGTCACTGAGGCTCATGTGTGCTGCCAGGTATCTATGGTACATCGTAATTTCGAGCAAACCGAGGAAATTGTCAATAATCTCGTTCAGATGAACTCGAAGCTAGATCTGCTAGAGGACAAACTGTCTGCTGATTCAAATGACATATACGGCTCTGCTCCCAACCTACTCTACATTCACTACCAAATTAACCAACTGGAGGGTTTTCGAAACCAGACTCTGCATCAAGCGAAGAAGGCGTCTGGGCCGTCTCGCGCCACGTTGCATCGGATGTTCGAGCGCCTCAACGGGCTCATCGAGGCATTCGATGAGCATATTATGGAACTGGCGCGGAACGTCCTTCCTATCATTCGGGCAGGCCACCCCGAAGTTATCGTGAAACTTGTCAAGATAGCTGAGATAGAGGGGAGAGAGGATGAAAAGGTGTGTAAAACCAACAGTTGACGGACTCTCGTCACTGAGTGACTGAATAGGCTATTGCTATCCGTCTCGTGAAAAAAGCTGCCAAAATGGACGCCGCGTCAAAGTTCAAATCCATGCAGGCTAACGCTCGTATCATCAAGCACTATCGTTCCAAGATCACGAAAAACATCACGGATTCGATCAAGGGAAAATTCGATGAAGCGTATACGCGCGATGAGAACGACCCAAACGCATTTCTCGAAGGTCTAGGGTGGATATACCAGGACATCATCCGCGTGGAAAGCGACGTTGTCCCGTGTTTCCCTCCTGACTGGGACATCTACTCCCACTTCGTTCGCGAATACCACAAAGCGCTCAACGCTACCGTCCAACGCCTTGTAGCCTCCGAACCCGAGGCAAGCGCGCTCCTCGTCCTACACGCTTGGCTCAAGGAGTACAAGAAGAGCATGAAAGAGCTCGAGATTCCTCCCGAGTTACTAGAGCCGCCGATATTGGACGGCAAGGAACAATCGTTGATCGAGAATTACCTTGCACTCATCGTCAAGAAGCTGGACGAGTGGACTGCCAATCTCATGAAAACAGAAGTTGAGGAATTCACAACGCGCGCCGAACCTCCCGAGCTGGACTCAGATGGGCTATACGGAACGCAAGGGGCAGTCATCCTCTTCCAGATGGTCAACCAGCAAGTGGACGCGGCCACGGAGAGCGGGCAGGGCGTTATTCTCGCTCGGGTTATCACGGAAGTCAACCGGGTCATGCGGGGTATCCAAGACCAGTGGACGAAACTCATTGAGGCCGAATACAAAAAGCACACGGAGAAACCGGAGGAGGTTCCCGGTGGCCTTGTCGAGTATATTATTGCTCTGGCGAACGATCAGATCAAGTCTGCTGACTATGCAGAGGCGCTCTCTGCTCGAATCGAGCCTCTGGTGTCAGAAAAATACCGAGTCACGATCAACGAGCGACTGAACGATGCCATTGATGGCTATCTCGATGTCGCGAAGAAATGTACTCAAACACTCATCGATATCATCTTCAACGACCTCAAGCCCGCGTCGAAACAACTATTCCAGGCTACCTGGTACGACGGCATCACGCGGCAAATCGTGGAGACGATGCGGGACTATATGACGGACTATCAGACCTACCTCAATTCGTCGCTCCTCGAGCTCCTCGTCGAAGACCTCCTCGATACATTCTTGGTGTCTTATCTGACAGCACTCGCTAACACACCAAAACTAAAGATACCTGCGGCGACGAACCGGATCAAAGAGGACGTCAGCGAAGCATTTTCGTTCTTCAGCACGCTCAAGCCTGCAAAGGAACTCGAGTCGTATTTTGAAGTCGTAGAGATGATCCTGGCTTTGCTCGAAGCCTCGAAGAGCCTGGTCTTCCTATCGTTCTGGTCGTTCGCGAAAGTGCACGGACCAAACATCGCCTTCGTAGAGGGCCTGATGAAGGCTCGCGGTGATCTAGATCGGTCGGCGGTTGGGGAGGTGATGGACAGCATCAAGCGCAAGGTCAAGGATGAAAATCTGACCGATCGTAAGTCTTTCGACCATGAATCTGCGGGAGTTTGAGGGACTGATTCTCTTTGTCACAGCTGAGGAACCAACCATCATGAAGAAGATCGCCATTCAAAGCACGTTCTCTCGATTCCTCCGCACAGCATCATAACATCAGTGTCGGAATTCCTACTTTCTCTGTCGACTGCTGTGTGTAACTTATCCCGGACACGTCATCTGTATTTGTACATTCCCTGATCTTCCGAACTTTTAGACGGACCCCATTCATGGATTCATTTTTTCGCTTTAATTTCTCTCCACATCGTACATGCCCAATACATCTCTGCTGAACGATTTCGCTCGCCTTTATCCTTCCTTTGCCTTTTCCTCCTTGCCCGATCTGTCGGGAAGGACAGCTGCGATATCGTCGATCTTCTTGAATTGCCACGGGAACCGGGAAGGGTATAAGAATGGGCGTAAATCGAAGCCTGTGGAAAGATTTTAGTCATTTTTGGGGTTAGGTCAGATACGACATACGATTGTCATCTGGGCTGTAAGATTCCTGCATCAAAATATCTTATTAGACAAGTTTCTCATTAATATGCGCACAACGTACTGCGTGATATGAAGGCGTTAATGTAGTCATTTTATGACGGTTACGGGCGTATTCGAAGTAGAAGAGCTTGACTTTCTCGGCAATCTAGCAGGACAATGAGATCAGGTTGGTTGACTTGCGTGCTGATTAGGACTGAGACAGACCTGGGTCGGAGACAAGAACGATCCCCATTCGTGGACAAGCTTGGTGAACGTGCTGTACGGTCCACATTTCTCAACTTTCCGTAGTCTGCCGAATACAGAAAGCTCGTCGTATGTCATTCCCATGTCGGCCTGCAAGACAGTGTTCTGGCGTGAGTATGGGGAAGAAAAATATGTATTTTGGTGGCTCTTTGACCTCATCTGCTTGGACATAGGTCTCTGTGATAGGTTCGAGCTCTGCTGTCGGGACAGCGTCCAAGAAACTGAAGGCAAGGATTATCTTACTGCCAAAAATTGAGAGGAGCGGAATGGTCACCTCGCCAAAATAGGTAAATCGAACGTGTCCTGCGCATACGCAATGAACTTTTTGAGGTCCGTCTTACTGATACCACCAATCGGGTTTATATCCGCTGAAATATTCATGAGAGAGTTAGCAGATGCAAAGGGTACCATGAAGAGAGGTCTTCACCCGAGGAACAATCGTACTTCGTCAAGTAGCCTCGCAAGCTGAAAAATCACGCTTCGTCAATGAGATATTTTCTCTGGCGAAATATACTGACCTCTCATCTACATTTGCACTCCCCAAAACAAGCAGTCCTCCAGCCTTACCCCTAACCCAAGGCAACAGCTGTGCGAACATGTATGCTAAGACCATACGAAGCCGCGCTTGGATGTTTTGCAGCGCAAGGTTCTCAGCGTTGGATCCTCCGTGAGCGCGGAATTGAGGTTTCACCCCAGTGACAAAGGAGAATAAATTCCGAACTGCTGTGACGATGGTATCCATGTTCAAATCAATATGATAGCTACACAATGGCAATGGTCAGTCATTTTCACCGAATCAACACCCGAGAACTGACCTCCCGATGGCTTCTGAGAGCTCCTTGGCACGACGGCGTGTGTCTGCGCTAGAGTTCTCAGTGCCCATATAACAAGTATGGAAAATGCGGCCACAGAATTCTTTCGGGTCTGAGGGGATGTAGCCAGAATCGTCTGGCTCGCCTACGATACGCCTGGCATCTTGAATCACCTGTTTGTCTGTGTGCTCGTCAGTCATATACAGATGCAATAAACGCCTGACATCAAGCATACCTGCCCTCTGTGCTGCATCAGCTACAAGACGACACATCGAGTACACAATCACGGCGGTTGCACAGCTATCAATACCACCGCTGAGGGGTACAAAATAGCCCTGTGTTCTTGAACGGCGTAAATAATCCCAGAGCCAGCACGCAGGGCCGAGACTACGAGATATGATGAGAAAGGCATCGAAAAAGCACATTTGAATAGGACACCTACGCAATTTCTTCTTCCGGTCTGTGAAATCTTACTTGAAAGGTCTGCGCCTTGTTATACTCTTCTATCTCATTGAACTTCCCGCCAGACAGCGCTATTGGTGCTTCAATACGATGATACCGTTCCGCACCAGCAGCCTGCATGTTTCGGCTGCTTCTCGCTCTATGTGCGCGTACGTCTTCGATGTCTATAGTCGCTGAGACAACTTCTACGTCGTTCAAAGAAAACTGCGACCCCTGGGCTATGATGCGCCCGTTCAAGGCTATCATCGCGCACCCATCGTAATAAAGCCTATCTCCATCGCAGCCTTGTTGGTTAGCATACAAATATACACCTCCGAGCTAGTATAAAGACATTTAGTTGCCTCTAAAAATACAAGCGTTGAATGCACGTGCCTTTTGAGTTGCTTCCTTGATTAGATCGACTCGAGTGTGGAGCTTTCGTAGTTCATGATGACTTCCGCTCGAGTTCGTAAATATCTCAACCCCATCAAGGCCCATGAGGATGTGAGGGCTGTCTAGGCGGGTTAGTATTGTTGTTGAGGCATGAGACCCGAGGAAAAAGCAGACCTCGCTGGAGTGAACAGTTCCTCACATAGCTCCACACCTATGCACGTATCGACAGTACTAATGACGCAATCACCGAAAGGGACTTTGATCTTCGAAAATATGACTGTAAGGTGCCATGCAGTATTCGAAGAATGCGCTTGCCTGGCCCGTCACAGCTTGGATGATGCGCGGTAGGTAATGATCTTCCCATTGACGATGTTTCTGCCATGGCGCGAAAAATCTCAATTCACGATAATTGCCGTCATTAGCAAGCCACATCTTTGGTCGAATCATGAGGATTTTCTTGTCGTGAATGATGACTCGACAGTTATAGATGACGTTCTTGTGAGTGACAGGCCTAGGCTATCACCGTGAGCAATAGATTTGATGGAGCGAACTTCAAAGACGCACATTCCAATGTCGCAAACAATATCTGTTACGTCTTCAGATGCAAGGATCTTGGCCAGAACTTCCCAAGAGTGCAGCACAGTATCGCCTGAGGAGATAGTTAGCGTATTTGACACCTCGACAGTCGCGCATGCCGTACATGCCTTCCAGAAAGTGGTCAAGGCACCCATAACCTCTACCATTTTAGTTCAGTAATCGGATTGGATGGGACCGGGGTGTGCAAGGTCTGCTCACGGTACTTCAAGTTCTGGTCCAACTCTCAACGTTGCGCCGCGTTCCTTCGCGATCGCGATGCTTGCTAGGATCCGATCCAAGTTTCCCTTCATGATTTCGGCATTATTATCGTCATCAAATGGAAGCATTTGTAGCTTACCTGGAAGTCCAGAGCCCACTGATTCAAAGAGCTGTAGATAATAGGTCTATACTTGGTGCCTTCGTATCACAGCCATGAACATACCATCTATGTAGATGTAAGAAGCTGCACCAGGAGATTTTCTTTAAATTTACATACGTTGCGAGAGTGATCAGGTGTCCCATAGTTTGAAGGTGACAAAAGTGCGGACCGAAGCGCACTGCACGCTATCTGAGGGCTTCAGGTCTTTCTTCAGGTCACTTTCAGGCCTCGCTCCAGTTCTGCTCCCCGAATCGGTCGGATGACTCTTAGTGTGCCTGACCGAGTCATTACGCATTTTATCCCGCACCAGTAACTTGGTCTCCGTAATATGCTGACAATAATTGTGAAATCTGGATCACGCAGATATGCATGTGCCCAGCCACATTGATTCCATATATAGACATATCATTTACTTATTGACATGGTTTGAATTAAATAAAAATAAATCTCATAAATTAAAACATTCCAATTGCTATTGCTTGCTCAATAAATGAAAAACCATATAGATCAACATCTATTGTACTCAATACCACTCTGATCACTAGTATGGACCTCCATGTCCAAAACATCACCTGTGTTATGGTTATGTTTTTTCCCAAGAGCCAAACTTTTTGTCCTGCTTCTAGTCTGACTTCGTTCCAAGTGGGTTTCCTTTTCATTAGTTCTGCTGCAACTTCTAGGCTGGCTTTTGTTTCTTTTTGTAATTGCTTTAGTCTTTCTAATCTTTGTTCTATGTGGGGAATATCGGATCTTGGTTTTATCAGATGTGCAAAAGATGGGTTATAGCCATACATGAGTTCAAACAGGGATTAGTGCATTGCTGAATGCTCTCTGACATTGTGTGTGAACTCTGCATATGGTAGGAGTTCAGGCCAGTTCATTTGTTTGTAATTACAGAATGCTCGGAGGTATTGTTCCAATTCTTGATTTACTCTTTCTGTTTCTCTATCTGTCTCTAGCTGGTATACCATGGACAAGGCCATTAGTACTCCTAGCTTCCTTCAGAGTTCTTTTGTGAATCTGGGGGCAAATTGCGGGCCTCAATCTGAGATGATCTTTCTTGGAAGTCCGTATTGTTTCCAGACATTTTTTATGTAGAGGTCAGCTATTCCTTCTGCATCTATGGTCTTTGCATATGGGGTGTAGACGACTCCCTTGGTGCTTCTATCTACTATTACATGTATTGCATTATATGGTCCAGCCTGTGGAATATCTGTGATAAAGTCCATTATAACCACCTGCCAGGGTCCTTCTGGTATTTCATTTGGAATTAGTGGAACAAGTGTAGGGTGTGTGATATTCTTGGTGTTTTAGCATGTGGCATATCCTGTTATATATTCTTTTACAAATGTTGACATTCCAGGCCACCAGAAGTTGTCTGATACTAGGACATATGTCTTCCATCATCCTGGGTGTCTGATTGCAGGTGAGTCATGGTACATTTTTACTATTTTTCTTTTTAGTTCATCATTTGGTGGAACATATATCTTGCCTCTATGCCAGATGAGGTTGTCTTCTAGGCTCCATTCTTGTAGTCCCTTTGTAAGTGTTCTTGGTCCTGCTGCCTTGATGACTTCCATTGCTTCTATTATTTCTTTGTCTTTTGCTATAACATTTTTCAATTTTTGTCTGAGTTGTCTGTCTAGCATCTTGACTATGCCTCTTCCTGTTGCACTCTTGATGGAAAGTTGGGGTTTTAGCAGTATCTGGTTTTTGTTGTCTAATTTCACCCCCTTCTTTAGGTCTGGATGCTGGGATAGAGCATCCAGGCAGTGGGAAGCACTAGGTTTATGCACTAGTGTGAAGTCAAAGCGTGACAAGAAGAGAGCCTAGAGTGCTTGTTGGTGGGAGAGGGTTCTGGCTGTGGAGAAGTAAAGAGGGTTCTTATGGTCTGACTATATTTCAAATGGATATTATGTGCCTTTGAGGTAAATATGCCAGTGGTCCAGGGTGTATATAATGGCTAACAGTTCTTTATCAAAGATGCCGTAGTTCCGTTCTGCCACATTAAACAATTTCAATAAATAGGCTACTGGGTGCCAGCCATCACCTAGGACTTCTTGTGATAAAATGGCATCTGACACAAAGTCTGAGGCTTTGGTTTCAAGTCAGAATGGTCAGTTTCCATTGGGATAAATTAGTACTGGTGTTGAAGTAAAACAAAGTTTGAGGGTTTTGAATGCCGTGTTGCATTCTTCTGTCCATACAAATGGAGTGTCCTTCTTTGTGAGGTTGTTTAGGGGTTGTGCTATTGTAGCAAAGTCTTGGATAAACCTCCAGTAGGAGTTTTTGAAACCTAAGAAGGATTGTACTTCTTTTAGGTTAGTCAGAGTTGGCCATTTGAAAATTCATTTGACTTTGACTGGGTCCATGGCTATGTTGTCCGCAGAAATGATAAAGCCAAGGTATTTAACCATGTCTACTTTGAATGTGCATTTGGAGGGTTTTAGGAATAGGTTGTTATCCAGGAGTATCTGCATTACTTGGATTATTACTTGTCGGTGTTTTTCCACTGTTTTCATAAAGATGATGATATTGTTCATGTATACTGCCATAACTTGTGTGATGATGAGGTCATGGAAGATGATGTTTGTTATGGTCTGGAATGTGGCCGGAGAGTAGCAGAGACCAAAGAACATGATAAGGCATTCAAATAGGCCAAATTTGGTTAAGAATGCTGTTTTCCATTCATCTCCTTCTATGACATGGATGTTGTTGTATCCCCATTTGATGTTGAACTTTGAGAACACCCTTGCTCCTAATTTTGTGATGGTTCTGATTACATCATTGATCAGGGATAAGGGGTATTTGTTCTTTATCGTCCACTCATTTAGCTTTCTATAATCCTGAACTGGTCTAAGGTCTCCTTCTTTCTCTTTATGAAAAAGAATGGAGAGGCTTGTGGGGATTTGGATACCCTTATGGTTCCTCATTTCAGGTGTTCTTATGCCATTTCATATAGTTTGTCTTCTTCTTGTTCTGTCAGAGGGTATAGTTTACATCCACTTGGTTTCTATCCTGGCTTTATGTCAATTTTATGGTCCCATTGCGAGTGTTTGGGGAGCCTCTGTGAGGCTTCTTGGTTAAAGACTTTGTCAAAGCATTTAAGGATGTACATAGGAACTATTTCTTCTATTGTACGTTCATCTCCTTTTTCTTGTTTGCTGCTTCTGCTAGTTCTTGTGACTTGCTGTAGGTAGACCTGACATGGATGGCTTCGAGTGGGTGTATTTCAAATGGGTCTTTGTTATACCATTCTTTGTAGAATTCAGGGAAGAAGTTTTTGTTAATGAGCATGCCACCTCTCTAAGTGCTGGGACCCCATTTTTCACAGTTCTACAAGCACTAGCATGCTGACCTCAGGGAATACCCCAGACACTGCCAGGTGACCCCGCAGCCCAGAGCAATTCCCTCCGACACTCACTACAATCTCAGCATTATGGTATTGAGTTGACGTGGTCTTGTCTCACACCCCTCAGTCATCGCCTTGTATCATCTTACTCAGCCCCCATGCATATTGCACAATGACCTTGAGCCTGCTGCACTTGCAAAGACCTCACCAAGCTCTTTGTCACGAATGGCTGTTCGGGGCGAGAGGATCCTAGGCCACAAATAACACAAGAGAGTTTTGAGAGGATGATCGGGACTGATCAGACTAGTGTCTTGTAATCAGAGAAGACTGTGTGAACAGCAGTTCTTAGATTGGACAGAAGTGGATAGCCTGGGGCTTCCACACTGCGCCGCAGTATCTATAAATATGTACAAGCAGATGCACGGACCAAGTATCAATGGAGCAGGAACACGAGGTATAGTCGGGAGAAAGGTCCTACGAGTCCTTATCAAGAAGGTGAGAAAAGTAGGTAAGCATAGGTAAGGCATTCCGTAACATTACCCCCCCCTCTAGGCCGTCAGTGCCAGAGACGGTAAGTAATAGTCCAAGAAAAACATAAGCAATGCACATGAGCCATGTCATACAAAATAATATTTAGGGCACAAATTCTCGCTGCCCACAGTCGAGTCATGACGCGATAGCCCTTGAGTATGGACGTCATGATACCCCACCTCGTTACCAACCATGCGGGGACTGCGTCCTAGAGCTGAGTCCCTCTTCTCATCATGGCAGTGGGTACCGGCCCAACAGATTCGAACCGTCGTCTGCCCCGGCAGTTTTACGTCATACCGGACGAAGGCATCTGTCGTTCTCTAAGCTCCACGAGGGCAGAGTACAACGGGCACGGTGTCGGACTTGCTAGAGTCGTATTCAGTGAAGGGAAGAGGAGGTCGGGTTCGTGTCGAAGAGCGGATGAGGCCGAGACGCGCGGGGATGATGTGATAGCGGGGGGAGACTTGTGCAAACCGATATACGTCTCGCTCCCTGTCAGTCCTTGTAGGGTAAGTCCCCGGCATTGGGCAAAGCGGAGCGCCATTTGAGGCCAAAGACGAGGCACGAGATACCACAGCCGTGGTAGGCATGTGATACTTGGTAGAGGGAGTGGGGTCGCCAGCAGGATGAAAGGAGTCTTGGAGGTTCTGCAAGCCCATGAGTTTTCGCTCTCCAGCATTAATACGGGCGATCGTGCCCTCTCTGATCTGCAGAGCTCGCTATGTGTGTCGAACGAAACTCCTTTCTTCTTCCAAGATCTCTAACGCCCTCTGAATCTCCGGTCTAGTTGGTCCCAACACGAACTCTGTGTTGGGCGTTCCTTCAATAAGTCCCATCATGTACACAACGGGAGTTGTGAGGTAAGTTTCCCTATCCGGGAAGACGACGCCTTCGTTAGCTTCACGGATCAGAGGGGGTGGCGAGGGGGAGGATGACGAGGATGTGGATATGTCTATGACGGGGGATCCGGGGGTTTGCGCCGCAGCTGCTTCTTCTGCCGCGTCAGCGTCGACTTGAGCCTGATACCTCCTTTCTGCTTCCTCTCTTCGATACTCTTGTCCCCTCGCGCTGAGCATGGGAGTGTCTTCGTTACGGAGTATAGCCTTGAAGTCTCCTGCTTCTGACACGGTGGGGGAGCGGAGGTAACTGGGGAGCAACGTTCGTTCGTCGATGAGGGTGTCGTCAGCAGAGGAGAGGTAGGGGGATTCGTCGGAGGACATGTCTTATCGGGTGTGGAGTAGAAAGGAGTGGTTGAAGTGCTGGGGGAATTGTGAGGATCAAATTCGAGTTTTTATACGTTTTGTGCTTTAGTGGTTCCATATTTACCAGGGTTTCTCATAAGGGCAAAGCGTTGCGTCTTTGGTCGAATGCTTCCAAAAGTTCTTTGGCATTCCCCAGGTTTGCCCTTGTGATCCATTCATCTGCCGAACTCGGATACCCTTTCCAGTGTACCAAGTATTGGTACCCCCGTCCGCGCTTCCTCTTATCGAGAATGTCTTCCACTTCGTATTCTTCTTGTCCTTCGATCAGGTCAGGTGGTGGCTGTTCAAAGTTGGGGCCGTGGGCTGTTGTTTCTTTGTATGGTGTAAGTAAGGAGGCATGGAACACGGGGTGTATTTTCCATGTCGGAGGAAGCTTCAATCGATACGTGATCGGCCCTAGCTTTTCTTCTATTTGGAACGGTCCGTGTAGTTTAGGGGCTAGTTTGTCCTTTGGGTGTGTAGTGGTAATGTTTTTTCCCGAGAGCCAAACTTTCTGTCCTGCTTCTAGTTTGACTTCGTTCTCGGCAGTTTTTCTCTTCATTAATTCTGCCGCAACTTCCAAGCTGGCCTTCGTTTCTTTTCGAAGTTGTTCTAGCCTTTCTAGCCTTAGTTCCACTCCGGGGATGTCAGACCTTGGTGCGATTTGGGGTACGAAGGTCGGGTTATAGCCGTACATGAGTTCAAATGGTGACTGGTGTGTGGCTGAATGTTCCCTTATGTTGTGTGCAAATTCGGCGTATGGTAATAGCTCGGGCCAGTTCGTTTGCTCGTAGTTGCAGAACGCTCGCAGGTATTGTTCTAATTCCTGATTTACTCTTTCCGTTTCGCCGTCTGTTTCGGGGTGATAGGCGGTTGATAACGCTGATGAGCATGCACCCGCGCTAGGGTCCGAGGGAGGTCGTCGGGAAGCTTTGGGGAGATACCGAACAGCGCTCGACAAGTACCGAAGATGCCGACTTTTACCGAACACGATCGGTCCCTACCCGACCGACGACAAGCCACCGAAGGACGTCCGGCAGCACTTGGGTCAGTTTGCCCACACTTCACGTACTTACCATGACCGCATAGGAGTGTTACGATAAGTGTTTACGAGATCGGAGCCAGTATTCCGTATCGGCCGATGTCCTCCGTGAGTCGGTCGGTCCTTATCGCTTATCTTCCTGACTTCCGCATGGTCGGTCAAACGCGATCTTGCACCATTACTTGGCCACCCCGGTCGTACGACACCTCTTCTTTATTTTTCATTGGCTCTCCAACGCCTGTTCCTGCTACCTACGCTCGGGCGACGGATCCCGAACGTTCGGGATTTCGACATCACTGATTACCTTTTACCTTATCACCTTCGGAACCCATATGGACATCTCACCTACCTTCCTATCTTCTCTGATCGCTGGGGCTTGGCGCCCATTCGACATCTACTCTCATTTCGGGTTCGATATTTTACTTAGGGGCGCTGTTTACTATAAAAACCTACATACAACTCTGGAATAAACCAGCTTTCGCACCCCACAGTTCAGAGCTCATTCGCACTCGTCTCAACCATCGAAATTGTCTCCATCGACTCCCGAAAACTTGTCATCCTCGTCGTTCGGCCTCATTCGCGTTCGTACTCGTCTCTTCGCTCGTACCCCCATCCTCCCTCGTATATTGTCAGAGTCCCGTGTGGCTCTTGAAGCACGTAGTTGTCGGTCGCGACACTACCTTCTCGTTACCGACCGAATCCCCGACACGACCGACCGAACGTTCGGTCGGTGTTCGGCGCAGTCCCGAAACCGTTCGGGCACTATAATCTCATACTCCCCGTTGCTCCTCAGTACGCCATCGATTTCTAAAGTCATCACTAACAATTCCTTGTGTATTAGATACTAGCTCCAGCACCCCCTTGCATTAGAGGTTGTTTTGGTGTTGTGCTCGGCACTTAGAGCCACCTCTAGCGTATCAACGCTGTCGTAACTCCTAGTTTATTCCATAGTTCTCTTGTAAATCGAGCGGCGAATTGTGGACCTCTGTCGGAGATGATCTTTTGTGGGAGCCCGAATCGTCTCCAGACATTTTTCATGTAGAGGTCGGCTGTTCCTTCGGCGTCTATGGTTTTGTCGCATGGGGTGTAGATGACTCCTTTAGTGCTTCTGTCCACTGTTACGTGTATCACGTTATACGGTCCGACTTGTGGAAGATCCGTAATGAAGTCCATTGTGACTGTCTGCCAGGGTCCTTCTGGAATTTCGTTAGGAATGAGCAGGGTGCGTGTGGGGTGTGTGATGTTTTTGGTGTATTGACACGTTGCACATCCTGTTACGTATTCTTTTATGAACATAGACATTCCTGGCCATCAGAAGTTGTCTGATACTAGAACATAGGTCTTCCATCTTCCTGGGTGTCCCGCAGCTGGTGAATCATGGTACATTTTCGTGATTTGTCGTTTAAGTTCGTCGTCTGGTGGAACGTATATTTTTCCTCTGTGCCAGATGAGATCGTCTTCAAAATTCCATTCTTGTAGGCCTTTCGAGAGTGCTCTGGGTCCTGACATTTTGATGAGTTCCATTGCATCTGATACTTCTTTATCTTTGGCTGTGACTTCTTTTAACTTTCGTCTCAGCTGGCTGTCAAGCATTTCGACTGTTCCTCGTCCTATTGCACTTTTGACGAATATTTGTGGTTGTAGTAGTACCTGGTTTTTGTTGTCAAATTTTACCCCCTCTTTCAGGTCTGGACGCCTGGACAGAGCATCGGGCCGGTGGGTGATGCCCGGCTTGTGAACGAGGGTAAAGTTGAAGCGGGAGAGGAAAAGTGACCAACGTGCTTGGCGGCGGGAGAGAGTTCTGGCGGTAGAGAAGTATAGGAGGTTCTTGTGGTCGGACCAGATTTCAAACGGGTGTCGGGCGCCTTCAAGGTATACGCGCCAGTGATCAAGGGCATGTATAACGGCAAGCAGTTCCTTATCGAAGATGTCGTAATTCCGTTCGGCCGCATTGAATGACTTGGATAAGTAAGCGACGGGGTGCCATCCATCATCGGGCATTTCTTGCAATAAGATGGCTCCTGAAGCGAAGTCGGACGCATCAGTCTCGAGACGGAATGGGCGATTACCGTCCGGGTAGACAAGGACGGGAGTTGACATGAAACAATGCTTTAGTCGTTCAAATGCTTCGTCCCGTTCGGGAGTCCATTCGAATGGAACGTCTTTCTTTGTAAGGTCGTTGAGGGGTCGGGCCGTAGCGGCGAAATTTTGGATGAACCTGCGATAGAAATTTCCAAAGCCTAGGAAGGATTGTACTTCCTTCAGGTTCTTTGGAGTTGGCCAGGCGGCGATTCCATCAACTTTGACGGGATCCATGGATATATTGTCCGCGGAGATGATGAATCCGAGGTATTCAACTGTGTCCGTTTCGAAGGTGCATTTGGAAGGTTTTAGGAATAAGTCGTTATCCAAGAGTATTTGCATAACTTGGGTCGTTACGCGCCGGTGTTCTTCGATGGTTTTTGTGAATACCAAAATGTCATCCATGTACACTGCCAGGACCTGTGCCACAATGAGGTCATGGAAGATGATGTTCATCATTGTTTGGAATGTGGCGGGTGAGTTGCAAAGGCCGAAGAACATCACGAGGCATTCGAATAAGCCAAATTTGGTCATGAAGGCCATTTTCCATTCGTCGCCTTTTGCTATGCGGATGTTGTTGTACCCCCATTTTACGTCAAACTTGGAAAAGATCCTTGCCTTCGATTTGGCGATGGTTCTTATTACGTCGTCAATTAGGGGTAGTGGGTACTTGTTCTTTATGGTCCATTCGTTCAGTCTTCGATAGTCTTGAACTGGCCGTAAACTTCCTTCCTTCTTTTTTACGAAGAAAAAGGGCGACACTTGCGGGGACTTAGATATCCGAATGGTTCCTCGCTTTAGATGCTCTTGGAGCATTTCGTGTAGCTGGTCCTCTTCTTCTTCTGTTAGCGGATATAGTTTACATCCTGTTGGTTCCCATCCTGGTTTCATATCGATTTTATGGTCCCATTGTGAGTGTTCTGGGAGTTGCTGTGAAGCTTCCTGGCTAAAGATCTTGGCAAATCGTTTAAGAACGTATGCCGGAACTATTTCTTCGATAGGTCGTTCTGTTTTTGCCTTGTTCGCCTTTTCTGCCAGTTGTTGCGACTTGTTTCCGATGGAACCGATATAGATTGCTTCGAGGGGATGTACTTCTAGTGGATTCTGGTAGTACCATTCCTCGTAGAATTCGGAGAAGAAGGTATCTTCGATTTCATCTTCTTCCGGGTTATCTTCTATTCTGGAATACCCGATCGTCCTGTTTTTTCTTTGCCGGGTAGGTACTAGTGCTTTTATGGTAAACTTAGGCCGGCTGACTAGACACGTGGTGGCACAGTTTAAAAACGTAAGACTGTTTTTTACCCAGTTAATTTGCGGGTTATGTTCATGCAGCCAGTCTGTTCCCAGGATCACGTTTTCGCCTCCTAGGTTAGCGGCTAATAGTTCGCATTGTTCATCGTGATAGTCGCCTTCTTCGTTCGTTATCCTCATAAGCACGCAGGCTTTGTCGGTGATTTTTCCTCCGTCGTTGGCTGTTCCATCTACGTTAAACACAGGGATAGGGCTGTCGATTTTCTGCGTTGGTATGTTGTTATTTAGGCAGAATTGTTTGTCGATGAGGAGTCCTTCTGCTCCTGAATCGATCAATACCCGGGCTTCGGTGGTTCCTTTTCTGTGTTTTAGGTGCACGTTTATTCGCATAGACGATTTCTGGTTGGATTTCGTGAGCCGTACAAATGTTTTTACAGGAGGGTCTGGGACAGGTCTACGGTACACCGGAGCCGTAGGCCTATTTAAAAATCCGATTCCTTTTTCTTGCTTATCTCGCTTAACTCCTGAAGGAGTGCTTCCTGTTCGTCCCACCTCATCTTCCCAATGACCCTTTGGATCTCTTCTCGGCTAATCTCAGGCTCCGTCTCACGTACAAGCGCATCCGGTCCGGGTGCGTGAGCTTGGCGAGCTGCGAGTCGGGCTCGGAACGGGTTAGTCGTCGCCACGCCTCTACTTTGCGCCGAAGTGCCTCCCTGAGTACCGCCTGAAGCTCCTGCCGAGAACGTTTGGCCATAGCCGCCTCCTCCGCCTCCCATCCTGCCGCCGGTCTGAGCCGAGCGGTTCCCACCATTCCACTACTCTGTTGAACATATCTAGCTGACCCTTCATGTATCCTAGACGAACCCCTGACAGGGCATTGGTTTGCCATATGTCCTTTCTGTCGATAGTAAAAGCACCCACCCTTCATCCTGAGGCGGTTGCGTTCTTTGTCCGTGAGGGTTGTCCGGACTGAGTCTACAGCCATAGGGACAACAGAGTTGTTCATGGAGGAAGGAGCGTTGGAGGAGTTGTAGCGAAAGGGATTGCTGGATCGAACAGCGGCTGAGGGTACAGAGCTTTTTATGCTCTGCAGTTCTCTCCATTGATTATTGAACCTTCGGGTATATTTTACCCAATCGTCCATGGTCGTCGGCATGTCGGGAAGTCTGTAAATCTGTTTGAGGATTTCCGGGTGTATGGCGTGGCGGAAGTAGTCGACGGTGGATTCGAGGTTGAATCCGCTTTCTCCTGCCATCATGAGGTAGTCCGTGACAAATTCGTCTGCTGACCGCTTTCCCATTCTCATCGTGAATAACTTTTGTCTCACCTTCTGTTCGAGACTTTCATCTTTGAATGCAGCGGCTAACTCTTTTAAGAAGTCCTTGAACGTTCCCCATGTTTTTCTTGTTTCCGTCGCCTTGTATTCCCGAAGTTCCCTGTCGAAGTAATACTTCTGGGCGAAGAGTGATGCTGTTCCTTCCCTCATGTATGACAACACCATCAGGGTTTTATCCTTGTCGGTGTCGTACTTGGTCGGGTTGGCGAGAATGTACATGTGACATTCATATATCCATTCTCTGTATTTCGACCTTGTGCCGTTGAAATCTTTCAGTTTGTTTCCTCTGTCTGACATTTCGTCTTCGTCGTCTGTAGTTCCTGTGGTCGGTGGAGGGTTTGGTCGTGGGTTTGGATTTGGATTTGGTTGACTCGGTCCTGCCGTAGGTTCCGGGTCTTCTTCGTCAACTGGGGTTAGTACTCCTGCAGGGATTGGGGTCTCTTCAATATCCTCTTTGGGGATGTCGACTGGTGATAGGACGGGTCTTGTTCGAGTGGGGGAATCAACAGTTCTGAGGGGTGCTTTCCTGTCTTCCCAGGGTACTAGCGGGGCGTCAACTGTTTTTCCGCTATTCTGTCCTCCTACGTAAACCCAATTTCCCTTGGATGTCCTTCTGATAGGTTGTCCGAAATGGACGTATGTATCGGCGTGTTTCAAGTAGTCGGTTCCGTGTAGAACTCGCCCTACGCTTCTTCCTGAACCTTGGGAAGTCGTCTTGTTGGATCAAAGAGCCCGCGCTAGTCTCGACCTGATCAAGGTTCGAGGGTCAAGGCAACAGCAGCTCTTCCTGGTCGGGTACAGTATTTCTGCTTCTGGTATAGTACCGTACGTAACGTCGAGTGCAATTGTTTCGATCGTACCTCCACTGGGTTGATTACCAGATAGAAGTATTCTACAACCTGAAACGACCCATACTGAAGTGGAATCGTCCAATCGTTCGCTCGAAGTGTATAGTAACTACTACGGTCGACGGACACTTGTCTTTTGGGACTGCCTAGCGCCGTATGTAGCTAGCCGGTGTTCTGCTGCAAAGAAAAGGTGGAGTAAGATTTGTGTGTGGAGAGGCTATCCAGATGTCACGAACGGCTGTTCAGGGCGAGAGGATCCTAGGCCACAAATAACACAAGAGAGTTTTGAGAGGATGATCGGGACTGATCAGACTAGTGTTTTGTAATCAGAGAAGACTGTGTGAACAGCAGTTCTTAGATTGGACAGAAGTGGATAGCCTGGGGCTTCCACACTGCGCCGCAGTATCTATAAATATGTACAAGCAGATGCACGGACCAAGTATCAATGGAGCAGGAACACGAGGTATAGTCGGGAGAAAGGTCCTACGAGTCCTTATCAAGAAGGTGAGAAAAATAGGTAAGCATAGGTAAGGCGTTTCGTAACACTCTTGCCATATGCCTTGCAAGCATTGACCATATGGACTGCACCGTGAGCAACTCTGTAACATGATATCGCAGAGAGCTTTATCATGTGCACTTATTGGGTAGTACAGGTCCCATGATCCATTGCCCCTCCACCTTCCTAGAGTTTACCTTGTCTCACTGCTATACCTCTTTACTAAATATCACTTTGTCTCTTGACTGTGGTGCGACAGAACCTTGCGGTCTGCGGGCACCTCTGCATGTGGTTTTTCTTTATTTTTCTATGTTACGGTCTTGGCACGATATCGATTTACTTTACCTTACGAGTTTGTGTTTACTATACTCACTTCAACTTACTATAAATACCTGCCTATGACACTGCAATACACCAGTTTTTGAACACCCCTCTGTTTAGAGCTTAACTTTGCACAAAGATCTCGCTCATATTGCATCGCACCAACATCGCACTTGCTTGATTTAGCACTCGTTGCCTTCATCACTGCTATTGTCAGGGCCTTTGTTGCTGCCCTTGAAGTTGCCCCAGTCACTCGCGCCTTGCCCCATAGTCCACTACTTTGTTTCACATGAGAGTATTTTTGCGTCACCTCGCATCACCTCACTATATATCTCAATATCTCGCAGTACATATCTCACACCCTGTCTCACAACTTACAAGGGTCTCTCTATTTGTAGCAAAGTCAGTTCCCCACCTACCCTGTGTTTAGTGGTGTGTTTTGTGTTGTGTTTTTATACATAGAGCTATCGCAAGTGCATCATCATCTTTGTTTTCTTTTTCTAGTTCATCTTCTATTTTTGAGTATCCAATTGTCTTTATGCTTCTTTGTTATGGAAGGGTTTGTGCTTGTATTGTGAATCTGGATCTGCTGACTAGACATATTGATGAGCATGCACCTGCACTAGGGTCTAAGGAAGGTATTTGGGAAGCTTTGAGGAGATACCAAATAGCACTAGACAAGTACCAAAGACACTGACTATTACCAAACATGGTTGGTCCCTACCTGACCAACAGCAAGCCACCAAAGGACATTTGGCAGCACTTGGGTCAGTCCGCCCACACTTCACATACTTACCATGACTGCACAGGAGTGTTACAATAAGTGTTTACGAGATTGGAGCTAGTAGTCCATATTGGCCAATGTACTCCAGGAGCTGGTCAGTCCTTATCACTTATCTCCCCGACTTCTGCATGGTTGGTCAAATGTGATCTTGCACTATTACTTGGCCATCCTGGTTGTACATCCTGTCTTCTTTATTTTTATTGGCTTGCCAACAACTGTTTCTGCTACCTACACTTGGGCGACGGATCCCGAACGTTCAGAATTTTGCCATCACTGATTACCTTTTACCTTATCACTTTTGGAACCCATATGGACATCTTACCTATTTTCTTATCTTCCCTGATCACTAGGGCTTAACACTTATTTGATACCTACTTTTATTTTGTGTTTAATATTTTACTTAGGGGCTCTATTTACTATAAAAACCTACATACAACTCTGGAATAAACCAGCTTTTGCACCCCATAATTCAGAGCTCATTTGCACTCATCCCAACCATTGAAATTGTCTTTGTTGACTTTCAAAAACTTGTCATCCTCATTGCTCAGCCTTGTTCATATTCATACTCGTCTCTTCACTTGTACCCCCAATTCTCCCTCATATATCGTCAGAGTCCCATGTGGCTCTTAAAGCACGTAGTTGTCGGCCATGACACTACCTTCTCATTACCAACCAAATCGCACAGATGACAGAAACTCTCTTTACGTGTCAAAACTAAGTCTTGAAGGGGGGGGAGGGGCAATAACTTATTAGACTGTACGTTAACTGATTCTTATGGTCTGGATTAGCAATAGTAAGATACTTACCTATCTTCGTTAAGTGTTGTCAGATTTTTAATCTCCTTGACCTCCATAGCTAGTACAGAAGACCGAGTTTTGATGAATGACTCACTTGTGTGTTTGTGGAGATATTCGGCATGGCCATCTCATTCCAAGAGCCACTGGAGTCATATGTGTGGTAAGAAGTATAGAGTAAGAGCGAGTGAACAAGAGAGCGACAGTGAGAAAACGACAGAGACAGACAGAAAAAAGGCAAGGAGGAGGAAATAATCATGGCTAGTTAGCAATTGACCAAAGAATTTTATACAGCTGGACCACAGAGAACCGGATCAGATTTTTCACAACTTTGACATACAATTGTCTTCACCACCGGGTAATGCTAGAGACCATCACAAAAGAACAGACTCCAAGAAGCTCATATAGAGTGTGGTAACCCTTGTTTGCCAATCAAAAGTTCAAAAACAAATGAAACAAATCCTGTTGCCAACTCTCAGAGTATTGGGGAAAGACAGGGTGTCTGGCGTGACGGGTGGGCATGGGCGGTCAGTGGTCAGTGGGTGGGCATGGGCACTGCGTGGGGGTGCGTCATTGGGTGGGTGGGTGGGTGGGCAAGGCAGGCACCGGCGATTAACAAGTGGGAGGGGGCTGGGGCATGTACGGTGGTGGTGGGCGCGACGGCAGGATGGCGGTGAAACATGGAACGGGGCGGCACCGGCGGGTTGTTGGGCTCACTCGGGCAGGTAGACAGAGGAGGGTGTGCTGTTGATAACATGGAACGGACGTTGATGGGAGCGGGGAGAGTGACGGCGAGAGGGGGAGCACGAGGACAAGGGAGAGGGCAAGGGCAAGGGAGATTAGAGGATGGGAGAGGGATGTAGCCAATGACAGAGTAATTCGAATTAGCAGAACGGAAGGGCCAGCTGATTGCAGCGGGCATCAGGACCCCTAAAAATAGGTGGGGAGGCCTGGTGGCCGATCCGGAAAATTTTGGGCCTTTTTGACCCCTTAGGCCAGGTGCGTCCATACAAAATTTGCCCTGTGTGGTGGGCAAGGCCTATCTATGCATCCTGCTAATTGTGGTGTCGGGGTGATAGGCCTGAATGGGGTCCGGTCAATTCAAGCTGGGATAGTGTAGTGGCAGGCCATGCAGTATGTAGTAAGGCAATTTGTGATGGGTTCATGGGTTCAAATCCTGCACATATACTTCTTTACTACTTTTTTGTGCTCGTGTTTCAGATCTCTAAGCTGTCAGCTAAAATGGAAATTTGTGCTCTTGAAGTGGCATGCACACAACCCAACAAAAATCCTACACACAATGTCAGACAGCAAAGTCATTGACCTCGACACTACTCACTCAGAAGCTCTACACAATGTTCACATTCACATCCCTTCGGAACCCCCCAAAATACTGCCAGATTGTCATCTCTTGATTGCGGATCCCCTCAATGTTAACTTGCCCACACAATCTTCAGCCCTCATTCTCCTGAAACCGACATTCTCGCACGTGCTCTATGTGTTTGATTCTGATGGCCAATGGCTTAATAAATGCTTTCTGGCCTTTCTGAGCATCAAAACAGACCTGAACTATGTGATCTGGACAATTTTGAGGGCTTACAAGGCCGAATCTGGTCAATCCGGACAATTTTGAGGGCTTACAGGGCCGGATCTGGCTAATCCGGCCAAAAAATGTGGTTTTGGAGGCCTGGCAGTTCAATCCGAACATTTTGACTCAAAATTTGGCTAGGCCTGGTTTTTTCCGGACAAATGTCGCCGATTTTGGGACTTTCTATCCGTACATTTTGGCCGGCTTTTAAGAAATTTCCACCCGGCCTCCCCCCCTATTTTCAGGGGTCCTCGGGCATCTCGCTCTTTGCCTCTCCACTCCTCGCTCTCTTTCTTATCCTGCCCGTGCTCTCTGGGCACCACCGCCGTCGACGCGTCCAGGTGAGCCCCGCCGTTGCTCCCACCGCGGGCACAGCAGCGGCTGACCGAATGGGGGTGACCAGATAGGAATCTACGCCTCTCCAACTGCGCTGGATGTCCCACGGACGCGCGCACCTCTCGTCCTTGCCAGGTGAGCACACACCGTTCGCATTACCGTTCTGGCCCCCGCCGCTGTGCTGCCGTCACCGCGAACGCACGCACGCACGCACGCACGCACATGGACACAGGCAGGCCGGACTTCTTCTCGCCCTTCTCGTCTTCCTTCGTCGTCGCCCCGTGCTCTCGCTCACCGTGGCCCTCTCTCCCTCCATGCCGCCAGCCCCTGCACTCGCACTCTGCCACCGCGCCCCAGCCGCCCTCTGACACAGCGTCCGCCCTACCCGCCCGCCCCTTCCCCCATCCCCACCCCGATCCCGCCAGCGCCGGCCCCGAGCCCATCGATCGACGTCCCTCCTCCCCAACCCCTCCACATGCCCTCCTCGCGCCTCGCACCCAAACACCCCTCCCCGCCCCACCCCACGCCCGCACCAGCCGCGCGGGCGCTTCCAGAGCGAGGTGGACGGCGCGAGCTCGCGCCGGCGGCCACGCCCAAACTCTTCCGACGAGTTTGGCGCAAAGCCGTGCCGCTCGCGCTTCGAGAGCATGGTCAACCTCGGCGCGGCGTCGTCGAACGCGAGCGCGAGCGACTTGCTCGTGCGCGACTCGATTGAGGGCGGCGCGGGCGGTCTGCTCTCCCAAGCCGGCAATCGTTGCGTCCCCGTGATGCGGGCTCGTTCGCTCATGCCATCAGAGGTGGATTTTCCTTGTCGCCCGTTGCCGCCTGTTGCCCGTTGCACTCCTGTCGCCTGTTGCGTGTTGCGGCGCGTGGCTCGACACGGCTCGTGGCGGCTTGACAGGGCTTGACAAGCTCCACCCTGCCCCACCGGACGATCCAGACCATCCCATACTTGTCCTCCACACCCCCATATACCACGGTAATAAGCACGCCGCGCGATTCTGTCGCGGAGCTTCGGCAGTGTACAGTACTGGCGCACGTCCCCTCGATGACATGGACGTGGAGCCCTCGGTGTCGATGTCCGTTTGCGGCGCGTCGACGCGGGTGGACGATCTCGGACGAAGTCTTGGCCTACTCAGTCTTGGGCGATCCCTCCCTCCTCGGAGGCACGATCCGCAGCGCAGCGCGATCTCCATGTCCCGCCGCCGCGCGCATCGCGCCTTCCCCTCGGATACAGCGTGCACCGCAATCAGCCCCGCGCTCGTCTCAGATGCGTTGCGCCGCGTCGCACCTTGCCAGACTCAGACTCTCGCGCCTCGCGCCTCGCCGTACTCCCCACACGCAGCATCATCACTCCAGGCGGCTTCCCTGCTCCCTCTCGTCCGACATGATACAACTCAAGAGCAAACTCCAACATGCAGCGTCCCGTCCAAATGATGGATGATATGCGGGCTTCTCTGCCCAACTGGATAGGAAGCCAGGCAAGGCAGCCCATTGGTAAACCGACGGCTGTGCATACCGTACGAGTTCACATCCACACTGTAATACATACACACTGCCCAGCAGGCGCAGCACAGCACACCGTAATGCTCATCGACGTCGTTCTGCTGCGTTCTGCTGCGGTGCGAATTGTGATAGTAGGGTGAGATGCACGCGGAGGGATCCGAGTGCGAGCTTCCATGTGCTGCTGTCAGGTCGAGCGGTCATGCATTCATGGACCGGCGTATTCGGTCTGGCTGCTTCGGGCGCGTACAGTGCGTCCATACCCACCCATGACCCCACCTTCGCTCACGCTCTCGCGCTGGCCGTCCCCGAGGCCAGAGTCGCGATCCACATCTCGCGCGACCCATCTTCCCGAATCCCGACAGATATTAGATATTAGATATCGATAAGCCAGATAGCGCGCAACTCAGAACAGACAGACAGACAGACAGACAGACAGACAGACAGGTGACCGGTGACCGGTGACCCCCGACGAGGATCTGGGTTCTGCTTATCTGGATACAGTGATACATTACTGTAGATACAGCACGGAGAGTCCAGGAGAATCTAGTGTAGAGAATCTAGAGAATCTGCGCTCGCACTCGCTTCTGATGCCGTCGCGCGTCGAGACTCGAGATCTGATGCGACGCGATGCATCTAATGCGTGATAGATTGATGGATTGTGCCACGTCTGACACCGTCTGACAGAGCAGATAACTGAGCTAGCGTTAGCACAGCAGGCGTCCGTACAGCAGGCGTTAGTGGTTAGTGCTTTGCTGACTGAAGCGTTGATGACTCCCGAGGGCTAGTGGCGATCGGGACCTACTGTATCAGGACGCGTGGACGGACGCGTGGGTGGACGTGCGCTTGGCGCTCCTCGGTGCAGGAGGGGCTAAGGGGGGGTGCTCGAGGGTCGAGGGTGCCGATATCGCCATCGACGCACGTGTCCGTACGCGCCGCCGGTACGAGCGGGCCGACTCGACGCGACGCGATATAATACGAACGCGAACCGCGCGCTCCGGGGTCGGGTCGGGGGAACGGGGTGCCCGAGGGGGATCGCGCGAGGGTAATCGCACAAGGGGGATCGCGCGAAGGACAGGATGGAGGACGCAGACGCGAACGCGGACGCGGATCCGAGTAGTATCCGAGTGCCGAGGCGGGCACGCCAGTGGGCCCGACTTCGCCCAAGATGGAATAGATGGAATAGATAGACGGATAAATGACCGGACGAGCGGGCACGGGCACTGCATGAGCGGACGGGGAGAACGGGGAGGCGCAGCGTGTTATCCTCGTCCTCGGACATCGATCGGGCGACTCATTGGATGGGATGGGATGTGGGAGGGGATGTGGGGCGGGGCGGTGCTGTGCTGTGCGTGCATATAGATGTATATGGATGTATATGGATGTATATAGCCTAGTCGGGGCCCGGGCGACGGCTGGCAAAGGCCGCCGCCTGGCTGCGCGGTGCTATGCTGTGCGGTGTTATGCGGTGCGGTGCGGTGCTGTGCGGCGGGCGGGGCGCGAGGAGATGAAAGTGGAGTGAAGGACAGACGCGGGGGAGGGCAATATGTGCCGAAAGAGGAATGGGGCGAGATGGCGCGTCGAAAGAGGATGGGGCGTTTGGATTGGGCACGGGAGCGCGCGCGCGCGCGCAGCGGGCTGCGGTGGATACAGTTACGCAGATGGATAGATGGACGGATGGACGGATGGACGGATGTGTGGACGGATGTGCGGGTGTATTTATGGATGTATTTATGGCGCGCGCTTGAGAGGGCGCGGGCGGGCCAGGGGCGCGGCGAGATATGACGGTGGTGGCTGTTTCCGTTCTCGTTTTGGCGTGGCGTGGCGTGGCGTGTCAGTGTCAGCGTCAGTGTCAGCAGCATGACTGTGTCGTGTCGTGGGGCGCGAAGCAAGCAAGCGCGGGAGGAAAGAAGGAAAGAAAAAGAAGCACGGAAGGGCGAGTCTGTTGGTGGGCGGCGCCCCTGCCGGGGTGTCACACGGCCTGGCAGGTGCGTCACGTATCCGGGGAGGGGCGGCATGACATGCGGGTGTGCGTCATTGTATGGCTGGGGCCTGCGGGCGCCTCGCATGGGAGTGCAGTATTGGGGCGAGACAGGGTGTCTGGCGGGACAGGTGGGCGTGGGTGTGGTCTATCAGTGGGTGGGCGTGGGCGTGCGTCATCAGGTGGGTGGGTGGACGAGGCAGGCACCGGCGATTGACAGGTGGGAGGGGGGCTGGGGCATGTGCGGGATGGCGGTGAAACATGGAGCGGGGCGGCGGCCGCGGGTTGCTGGGCTCGCTCGGGCGGGTAGATAATAGAGGAGTGTGTGTGCTGTAGATAGCGTGGAATGGACGTGGATGGTAGAGGGGAGAGCGACGGGGAGAGGGCGAGGGCGAGGGAGATCAGAGGACGGGAGAGGGATGTAGCCGGTGACAGAGTGATTCGAATTAGCAGAGCGGAGGGGCCAGCCGATCGCAGCGGGCATCTCGCTCTTTGCCTCTCCACTCCTCGCTCTCTTTCTGATCCTGCCCGTGCTCTCTGGGCACCACCGCCGTCGACGCGTCCAGGTGAGCCCCGTCGTCCCTCCCAGCGCGGGGGCGGCCAGCGACTGACCGAGTGGAGGTGGCCAGATAGGAATCTACGCTTCTTCGACTGCGCTGGATGCCCCGCGGACGCGCGCATCTCTCGTCCTTGCCAGGTGAGCACACACCGCCCGCACCTGCCGTTCTGGCCCCCGCCGCCGTGCTGCCGTCACCGCGAACGCACGCACGCACGCACGCACACACGCACGCACAGGCCGGCCGGCCTTCTTCTCGCCCTTCTCGTCTTCCTTCGTCGTCGCCCCGTGCTCTCGCTCACCGTGGCCCTCTCTCCCTCCATGCCGCCAGCCCCCGCACTCGCACTCGCACTCTGCCACCGCGCCCCAGCCGCCCTCTGACACAGCGTCCGCACACCCCCGACGCCACCCCGCCCGCTCCTTCCCCCGTCCCCGTCCCCACTCCATCCCGCCAGCGCCGGCCCCGAGCCCATCGATCGCCGTCCCCGCATCGCTGCATGCACCGCACACATGGCTGCAGCAGTCGCGTCCCCCAAGCCCCCGCCCTCCTCCTCCTCCCCCCTCCCCCACCCCTTCCACATGCCCTCCTCGCGCCTCGCCCCCAAACAGCCCTCCCCGCCCCACCCCGCGCCCTCGTCCTCACGCTCCCCGCCCGCACCAGCCCCGGCCCCGTCCGCGTCCACGTCCAGACCGCAGCACCCCGAGACCCCAGAGCCCCCGCCGAAAACGTTCAAGCGTCTGCGCTCCTCCTTCGAGCAGAGCCTCCGCTCCGCGACCCGCTCCAGGGCAAAGGCGGCCCCGCCCCCCGATGACGATTTTGCCACCCTCACCCCCAAGGGCAAGGAGCGCGCAACCGAGCACGCAGACGATGCGAAGGACAAGGGCGGCGAGCGCTCCCGCATGCTCAAGCGCCTCGAGTCCAAGGTCAACTTCCACCGCCGCACGCGCAAGGACTCCGCCGCCCCCTCCGCGCCCTCCGTGCCCTCGTCCTTCGCGAACCAACCCCCCCGCCCCGACCCCGCGCAGCCCACAAGCGCCGCCCTCGCCAGCTTCGTCGCGCCCTCGCTCAGGCAGGCCTCCATGTCCTCCCCCGCCCTCCACCTCTCCTCCCAGGCACTCCCCTCCCCCAACTCCCGCTCCGCAGTCCCCGCCTCCTCCTCCTCCGGCAACACCGCCGCCCTCCTCTCCCCCGCCCGCCCAAAACACCCCGCCGCCCAGCCCAGCATCTCCGCCAAGGACATCAGCGCACCGCTGCCCCTCACCCCGCGCCGCGACTCCCGCGACTCCCGCGACTCCCGCTTCTCCTCTTCCGCCGCCGCGACCCCCGCCAGCCCCACCCCCGGGTCCCGATTCAGGAAAGGCCGCCCGCCCCCGCTCCTCCCCTCCTCCCCCTCCACGCCCTCCCTCCCGCGCGCATACCCCGCCCCCGGCGCGCGCGAGCACCCGCTCCACGGCAGCCCCCCAGCCACCCCGACTCCGCCGCCCGCGTCCTCCTCCGCCTCCACCTCGCGCACCCAGCTCGCCCGCCGCGCCTCGGCCAGCACGAGCCGCCTCCCGCTCACGCAAGACGACGCGCCCTCGACGCCCCGCGCGACGAGCCCCGCCGTCGCGCGCGCGCGCGCGCCGACCAGCCCCAGCCCCGGCTCCAGCCCGAGCCCGAGCCCACGCCCGCGCGTCGTGAGCCCGACCACCGCCGCCTCTTCCTCGCGCGGCCTCGCGTCCGCCTCAACGTCGCATTTGCCCCCCGCGTCCCCGCGGCGCGCCTCCGCCGAGTCGCAGCGCCCCGCGCGCGCAGCGTCCCCGAACCCGACCACGACCACGACCACGACCACGACCACGACCTCGGGCGCGACCGCAACCCCCGCGCTCCGCCCGCGCGCGCTCTCCCCCGCCCAGCGCGTCGTCACGCCCACCTTCCGCCACCCCAACGCCTCCACCACCTCCCTCTCCGCCCCGAGCGCGGCGAACGCGGAGCACCGCGAGGCGATCCGCGCCGCCGCGGCGCTCCTGTGCAGGGAGATGCTGCGCCCGCAGACGCAGACGGCGCTCGGCATCGGCATCGGCGCGCGCGAGGCGGAGGAGGTCGAGCTGCGCCTGCGTGCGCTCGCGCGCCTTGAGCGCGTGTGGGGCAGGAGCGGCGCCGCGGGCGCAGGCAGCAGTGCGAGCGCGGTGAGCGCGGTGAGTTCGGCGGGGGAGGAGAGGGAGAGGAGGTTGTTTGGGGAGGCGCTCAGGGACGGATACGTGCTCTGCCAGTGCGTGTTTTTATTTCGGCCGCCGCCCCTCTCTTGCATCCCTTGCATTCTTGCGCTTCCGGGCCTGCCCTCCTCCGTGTGCGTGCGTGTTCCGCTGCGTGCCCCGGATCGGGTCCCGTTTTGCTTTCTTTATTAAAATTGACTGCGGGGCGTGCCTTGCCTCGGCTTGACGATCGTGCTGACGCCTGCCTCTCTCCTGCCTCTCTCCTGCCCTCCGCCCGCTCACCCGCCGGGCCCGCAGACTCATGAACAAGCTCCGCCCCGGCTCGATCGCGCGCATCGACGCGCGCGACGACGGCCGCCTGCGCACCGCGAACGTCACGCGCTTCCTCGCCGCGTGCGCCGCGCACGGCCTCCCGCCCGCGGACCTCTTCCGCCGCGACGACCTCATCGCCGCCGCGCCCGAGGGCCTCGCGCGCGTCGCGCGCACCGTCGGGGCGCTCGTGCGCTGGGCGGAGGCGCCCCCGGCTCCGGCGGCCGCGAGCGCGCTCAAGGGCGCGGGTGTGGGTGCAGGCGCTGGCGCTAGTAGGGCGTCGCCGTATGGTGGCGCGGCGCGCGGTGCGGCGTCGACGCCGAATCTTGCGCTTGTGCAGACGCATGCGCCGAGGTCGCCGCCGCCGCCAACGCGCAAGCGGTGGAGTCCGCCGGCGCCGGCGCTGCCGACCGTGCGGTCGTACAGCCCCGCGGACGACGGCTTGCTCCGCTTCGATGATCACGACCACGACCACGACCACGATCACGACCACCACGACTTTGAAAACGACCGCCAAGACGAAGAGGATGACGAGGATGATGACGACGACGACGACCTGAGCGACGCCGCGACCGCGCAGGAGGAGAACGAGGACGTGTTCGGGCGCGGGCGCGAGACGCCGACCGGCGGCGGCGGCGGCGGCGGCGGGGCGGCGAGCGAGCGCGACGAGGTGCCGCCGATCGTGCCGCCGCGCTCGCCGCTGCGCGTGCGCGCGTCCGCGTCGCGCGGGTCGTCGCTTGCGGACTCGACGCGCGCGTCGGTCGGGGAGGCGTCGTCGCGTGCGTCGTCGTCTGTGATTTCGGTGATGACGGACGGGACGGGGGCGACGGGCGCGAGGCAGTCGGTTGCGTCGAGTAGTGCGACGGAGACGAGTGCGTCGGGGTATGCGAGTCTCCTGTTTGATCGCGAGCGCGAGCGCGAGCGCTATGGCCACGGGAACGGGAACGGGAATGCACATGGGAACGGGCACGGCGGGGGGCACAACCGCTTCGCGACGATCCGGACGATGACGACGGAGGCGACGTCGTTCGTCCCGTCCGAGTACCCGTCCTTCACGCGCACGGAGGCGAGCGCGGCGTCGGCGGGGCTCCTGCTCGACGAGCCGCCGCCGTCCGCGGGCGAGAGGCGCAAGCGCCGGCCGAGCGAGACGGCGGTGGTGGATCTGTCGCGGGTCGCGGAGGAGGCGGAGGACTTTTCGGCCGCGTTTGCGTTCCCGCGGCGGCAGCAGCAGCAGCAGCAGAAGGACGGGCCGGAGCGGGTCGAGCGGATCAACCTCGGCAAGGGCAAGTGGCCGGACGACTTCATCGACGCGCTGCGCTCCTCGAGCCCCGCCTCGTCCAAGACCAGGTCCATGACCAAGCCCGCGCCCGTGCCGATCGACCGCGACACGCCCCTGCCCGCCCACAGCCCGCTCTCCATCTCGCCCCCGCGCAAGCTCGCCATCGTCGGCCCCGCGCGCCAGACCCAGAACGCCAACGCCAGCGTCGAGTCCCTCCCGCGCTTCCCGCCCGCCCGCCCGACCCACCGCGCGCGCCACAGCGTCGACGCGCCCGGCCTGCTCCCCAAGGACGCCGTCCCCACCGCCCCCAGCGCACCCGGCGCGAGCCTCGACGCGACCCCGCGCGGCGTCCTCCGGCGCAGCAGCACCAGGACCGCCGGCGCCCAGCGCGGCGGGGGCATCTATCTCCTCCGCAAGAACAGCCCGGACGCGGAGGCGCGCGCGTCGGACGACTCGCTCGTGCCGTTCCCCAGGACCGCGTCGGGCGAGCACGGCAGCGCGTCGCCGGCCGCATCAACGCCGACGCCGCCGCCGCCGCTCGACGAGAGCCGCGCGTCATCGCGCGACCGCCCGCACCAGCCGCGCGGGCGCTTCCAGAGCGAGGTGGACGGCGCGAGCTCGCGCCGGCGGCCGCGGCCGAACTCTTTCGACGAATTTGGAGCAAAGCCGCGGCGCTCGCGCTTCGAGAGCATGGTGAACCTCGGCGCGGCGTCGACGAACGCGAGCGCGAGCGACTTGCTCGCGCGGGACTCGATGGAGGGCGGCGCGGGCGGGAGCGGCGCGGTGCGGCCGACGCTCATCGTGAGGGAGGAAGGCAAGGCGCCGACGCACTTCGTGAGTGCCGTTTATATATACACGCAGACGCGCGCCCCCGCGCGCATATATATAGTCGCCCGTTCGTTCCCATATCTGCGCGATGCGTTTCTGTTCTCGTCTCCGCGGGGTTCCGTTTTCTGATCATCATCGTCATCATCATCGTCCGTGTGTTTTGGGCGTGTAGCAACTTGGCAACTGCATCGGACGCGGGCAGTTCGGCTCTGTGTATCGCGCCCTAAATCTGAACACCGGTCAGATGGTCGCCGTCAAGCGCATCGGGCTCGAGGGACTTAAGGAGGAGGAGGTCACGCAGCTCATGCGCGAGGTCGACCTCGTCAAGAGCCTCTCGCACCCGAGCATCGTCAAGTACGAGGGAATGGCCAGGGACGAGAACTCGCTCAGCATCGTACTCGAGTGAGTGGCCCCCTTCTTCTTTCTTCCTGACCTCGTTCTTTCTGCTCTCGCCGTTCCTTGCGTGGGGCTTCTTATGCGGACGCGCTAAAATCACATGCAGGTACGCCGAGAATGGGTCCCTCGGACAGACGCTCAAGGCGTTCGGGAAGCTCAACGAGCGCCTGGTCGCGAGCTACGTCGTCAAGATCCTCGAGGGGCTGCACTACCTCCACCGGAGCGACGTCGTGCACTGCGACCTCAAGGCGGCGAACATCCTCACGACGAAGAACGGCAACGTGAAGCTGTCCGACTTTGGCGTCTCGCTCAACCTCCGCGCGATGGAGCGCGAGATCAAGGACGTCGCGGGCACGCCGAACTGGATGGCGCCAGAGGTGATCGAGCTCAAGGGCGCGTCGACAAAGTCGGACATCTGGTCCCTCGCGTGCACCGTCATCGAGCTGCTCACCGGGCGTCCGCCCTACGGGGACATCGCGAACAGCATGACCGGTGAGTGCGCTCGTCGCGTCGTCGCGTTTCCTCCTTTTATTCAGATCTCCTCTGGCAGTCATGTTCCGCATCGTCGAGGACGCGATGCCGCCGATTCCGGACGGGTGCTCGGAGCCACTCGTCGACTTCCTCGAGCAGTGCTTCAACAAGGACCCGTCGCTCCGGCCCAGCGCGGAGCTGCTCTGCGAGCACGAGTGGCTCAAAAAGCACTGGGGCGCTCACAAGGTGCGTGCCGTCGTCCCCTTTCGCTCTCCCTTCCCTGCCCTTCCTTTCCCTACCCCCACTGCCGCGGGGCGTTTCGGCGGCGTGGGCCGCTCTCCGTTGCTTATCACGCGCTTCTCGCAGGACCTGCGGCCGCAGGACAGCATTCCGTTCTTGCGCCGCGTCAGCGCGGACCTGCATAAGAACGAGGCCGTGCGGCACCTCGCGGCGCTCGATATCGTCGACCCCCCGTTGCCCGAGCGCCCCCGTCTCGAGGAGATCATGTCGGGTTCCCCAAGACGACCGTCGGCGGACCTTCCGACCCCGGCAATTTCGGTCCCCGCCGACAACAGCGACCTTCTCTCTATCCGCGAGCACACCTTTGTCAAGACGACGTTTAGCAAGCGTGAGTCGCCCTCGTCCTCGTCCTCGTCCTCCGCCGCCGCCGCGCCGTGTGTGCCCAGAGCTGACCCGCGCGTCCGCAGCCGTCATCTGCAGGGTGTGCATGCAGAACGTGAAGAAGAGTGCCGTGCTGTGCTCCCAGTGCAGCCTCATCGCCCACTCAAAGTGCGCCGGCAACGCCCCGCCGACGTGCGATCTCCGCTCGCAGCTGCTCCTGTACGCGCAGTTTGCGGAGCGGGGCAGCCCGGTCGACTTCCTCGCCGCCGCGCGGGGCAGCGCCGCAGGGCCTGCCTCAGACGGCGTGCTCGGCGCGGGGTCGTCCAGAGCGAGCTTCGACACCGCCCAGAACGGCCCGTCCTCGCAGGCCTCCGTCCCGCATCCGCCGACGGCGTACAAGCTGCTCTCCCCGCTCAAGCGCTCGATGGCGTCCCTGTCGCCCGAGCCCGTGCGCTCCTCCTCGGCGATGGCAGGCCCCTCGACAAAGGCGGCGCCTAACCACCACCACCACCACCACCCCCATCGCGAAGAGAAGGAGAACGTGATCCGGCGCAAGCTTTCCGTCCTGGTGCGCCCCAAGGAGTCGAAGGAGCGGCCCCTGTCCGTCTCGAGCGACAGCACGGCGCCGCACACGGCGAGCATGCGCAGCATGGCCACGACGCGCGAGAGCTACTCCAGCCGGCGGAGGGGCAACGCCAGGTCGGGCGCCTCCGTGGCCGACGCCGACGCAGCGCGGCACCTGTCGGCGGGGAGCCGCGCGGGCGAGGAGGCGCAGCGGGTGTCGAAGATGAGCCTCTATTCAGGCGCGTCGACCGTCCCCGAGCGCGACGCCGACGACGAGGCGCCCTCGACCGCGCACATGCCCGGCGACATGCCCGACACCGACGCGCGACGATCGAGGCGGAGCCGCGATGCCAAGGGCAACAGCGGCTGCACCGTGCAGTGACGGCGGAGGATCGTCCGTTTCGGACTTTTGTCATCCTTTCTAGACATTCGTTTGTTTCACATACCGCCCTTTCCTTCTTCTCGCAGACTGCGTCTCACTCGTGCGTTTTTTTTCCTTTTCCTTTTCTTTTTCTTTGTTCCTCTCGTCTTTTTCTTTTCTTTTCTTCTCCTACACGGTTGATCGATCGCTTTTGTTTCTCCACCCCACGCGCTACTATTATTTTATGCCAGGATATTATATCTGTACTCTAACCACCACCCACGTCTTGGCCCATCTGCTCGGATTCTGTCATCGGCCTCCCGTCCGCATCATATCATCCCATCTCTTATGCGACCCAGAAGCGTCTCCCGTCTCTCCGGCATATCCATCCCTCTCGTTGTCCAATGCACATATTAATACCTTTCCGCTCTCGTCTCTTTCGATACCGTTTCCCCGCTTTCCTCTCACTCCCGTCCGGGCTTTTTTATTCGTGCCGCATGGCATTCGGGGCCCTCAGTTGCTCGTCCCGGCCACTCGCAATTCGTTCTCTAATTTCCTTTGCACATCCTCCCCCCACCCACACCGTCGTTGTCGTCGTCGTCCATCTGAGGCCATTTCCTCGTTTTATAAGCCACCTGCCTGCCTGCCTGCCTGCCTGCCTGCCTGCCTGCCTTGCGTAACATGCATACGGTGTTTTTACATGTAGTCCTCTCGTTGTCCTAAGGCGGGTAGATCCATGCACGTCTTCGCGCGCACATTCCGCGCCGGGTGCGGGTACGACGGACGTATATGCGATATCGACAAGGCACCGGTGAGAGGGCTTTGCCACAGATGCGGGTCCGTTCGGACTATGAGGGGCGCGCTTGAGCAGGTCATCAGGCACTCTCTAGACGGTCATTCGTGCACTGCGAGTTTCGGACTCGGAAGAAGGACGGACAGCTTTTGTCTTGAGGGCAGCTATAATTGACGAGCGGAGACCAGAAGAGGGCTTCGAACGCGATAGGCGCCTTTATGGTTGTGTTGGCGCTGGCGTCATCGTCTCGGCGCCGGTTCCGTCGATAGCGGCAGCCCATTGTTGGTTTGTCGGTGATGAATACCCCGGACATCTGTATATTGCTCGAGACCCGGGCCAAGCCTAGCATGTGGCTACCAACAACGAAAAGGCTTTTCAGGAGCGCACTGCAGGTGTGTTAGTTGGTCGTAGAACAATTTGGAACAATTCGATGTGCGCATCTCTTCGGCTGGCATTCATGATCGGTTTCATTGCCTGATCTAACGGTGCATATCACGTGGACGTATTCCCACCCACGCGTCGTCCCACTTCTTCCCTTACGCCGTGTTCTACGTACGAGGCATGTCAGGGAATGTATCGACAGGCTGCGACGGTCTACAGATCGGATGTATATGAGCGCCCTGTCAGCCTATTGGGGAACTAGTAAAGCATCTGGTGCGTCAAAACCAATAGTGCGTCTTCTAACTCCCCCCGGAAGCAAAATATCAGGCTCGTTCGCGTCCATCTCATAGGGCTTCTTAGAAAGACGTATAGACTTTTGGACATCGGGGAAGCCTCGTCGACAGTGTTACAGTATTTTTACTCGTTGCTACACTCGCTACCTTCTGCAGCGCTCTAATGCTTGCCCTCGGCGTCAGACAACTCTTCGAATCCGGCTGTCACGTTCCGCAACATCATCTTAATTTGCTTCCGTGCAAGTAGCGGTCTTAGAGCCAGGAGCGAGAGAGCGTGATATCAGACAAATTGATCTCCGTAAAGGAGACATGGAAGCCAGGACATGCCTGATCTGGTCCCATATTGTGCATCGTGAGTGCAGAGTCGCCCGGGCGTAAGCACTGCAAGACGCATGGGACGGGCGTGACCATGGGATAGGGGGCCGCGACCTCCGTAGGGTAAGAGGATGTCAAAAGTAGGGACCGGTGCCGAGATTGACGTCGAACGCCCTATGTGAGTGTTCGCGAATCATTCATGTGTCGTATTTCGGAAATTGTCAAACGTCCTCCCCAGAACGGTCTCAGAGACTTGCAATATGCCAAAGTATTGTCAAGGTTTCCCAGCTCCGCCATCTTAGATATATAGGTCTGGACGATCTGCACCAACGGCGGCTAAGGACACCCCTTGCACGCTTTTCGACCACCGCCTTGCGAGCGCAGTCTTTCAGCTATATTTTCACTCCATGGCATCCAGACTTGTGCAGAGAGCTTCGGTGAGCGATCGTCTTTGATATTGACGTGTCGACCAGCTAACCTGAGCTGGATATATTACAGACGTTCGGAGTACCTAAGCCTGAAGCGCCCAACAACGGCGACCACGATCAGTCCGATGGCATCCCCAAAGTCATTCGCGATTTCCGCGAACAGGCGAGCCTCAGGAAACTCTCCCAACTCTCGTATGCGCGTTGACGGGAAATTTTGATACATTGCAGATCAAGAAGGGGCTGCCGACATACTACGAGCCATCGACTCTCGTAAGTATTGATGAACCCTACGAAGACGGATACCAAAACTTAAATGAATCTGCATACAGGCTGCTTTGGTAGACGCGATCGGCAACCTTAACTCTCTAGACGATCGCAAAATGCTGGTGAGACAGCTCGTACCGTTCGCTTTGATTCCCCACGGTTCACCATGATGACTGTCCAAGCTTGAGCACATCCTGACCATCTTGTCTCACATGCCGGAGGGCCCTGTCCTCAAGAGGCTGGAGAACCTTGTGATCGAGTTCCGTGCGTTCTTTATATCAGAATGACCTCCCGAATAAGCCGTTCATCAAAGCCATTCTAGTCTATAATGATCTGTCTCATCCTCCGGCTACGTACCTTGGAGACAAGTACGCGTGGAGAAATGCAGATGGATCTCATAACAACCTCAGCGATCCCAGCATGGGCAAGGCCGGAACCCCCTACGCTCGTAGTGTTCAACAGACACACGCATTGCCCCGGAACAATCTGCCAGATGCTGGCCTCGTCTTTGATACTTTGCTAAAGCGGGAAGGGGTGCGTTTCGCGAAACTCCCGCCGCATATACGTTACTCGATTGATTAAAACCCTTGTAGTTTGTCAAACATCCAGCAGGATTATCAAGCATGATGTTCTCCTTTGCGGCATTGGTCATTCATACGTGAGGTCAATTTTCTCTTCAGCCATACAATTGTCTTGAGTAACCTTTCACCATCAGGGTCTTTCGCACTTCTCACAAAGATGTCAACGTCAATGAGACCTCATCCTACGTTGACTTGTCCCCACTTTATGGTCACGATGAGAAATCATTGAACAAAATCCGCGTGAGAGACGGGCGCGGTCTCCTGTATCCCGACACATTCGCAGAAGACAGGCTTCTCCTGCTCCCACCTGCCGTTTGTGTCTTGTTGGTTCTGTTTAGTCGCAACCACAATGTCAGTATCCTCTTCCTCACTTCCAAGTTGTAGAGATTAATGGGTTATGCAGTATATCGCGAGGAAGCTGCTCGAGATCAACGAGCGCGGAACCTATGTCGACCCCGATATCCCATCAAACGATCCCGACAGGTCGAAGAAATTACTAAAGCAAGAGGATGAGATTTTCAACACTGCGCGTCTTGTGAACTGTGCTTGGTTCGGTGCGGCCATCTTCGCAGACTATTTCAGTAGTATCTTGGGCCTAGTGAGGCAGGGCAGTTCATGGAGCCTCAATCCATTTGGAGTGAGTGGGGTCGGTCTCTATGTTTTCCTGCGATTGATCGAGGTGTTTGATTTCAGGAAATAAGAGAGGAGGACCACAAACTGTTCGAGCGTGGTAAGGGTAACGTCTGCAGTGTCGAGGTCTGCCAATTTACCATCCATAATGAAAGTATCAGCACGCTGACGGATTTCTAGTTCAATTGCCTCTACCGATGGCATGCGACCACGTCTGTCGAAGATGAAAAATGGGTCGAACAGCTGATGGCGCATATCTTCGAGAACAAGCCTGTCGACCAGGTATGGTTTTCTCAACTCCAGATTGGATCCTTCAAATTGATGTCGCCATCGACGCAGTTGACCATCGATGACTTCAAAACAGCGACGAAGAAGATACAGGCGGAGGAACCTGACATCACGCACTGGACGTTTGGAAAGTCAGTGTCCTTTTATCAGTTTCCAGCTTCTCAGCTTCTGAGCCTCTTGTCAATCTAGCCTGAAACGGCAAGCGGATAATACCTTTAGGGATGAGGAATTGGCAGCCATTTTGAAGAATGCGTGCGTTCACTTTTCGATGACATGATATTGTGGTTCCTGATATCAGGTGCAGTACGGAGCACCCAGCGTCTGCGTTCAAGGCGCGAGGCACACCTCAAGTTATGAAGCTGCATGAAATCATGGGCATCGAGTCGAATCGTCGGTGGGGTGTATGTTCTTTGAATGAATTCAGACAGGTCAGTCATCTTTTGCCCCTTCTTGGTTTATCAATCTGACGCATTTTTTATATGAAGTTCCTTGGCCTGAAGCGTGAGTGTTCCTCGGCTTCATTTGATGCCCACGTTTGACGTCACGGTCTTTCACAGCATACACCAGTTTCTTGGAGTGGAATCCAAACCCTGAGATTGCAGACGCTGCAGAGAAGCTGTACGGAGATATCGAGAACCTCGAGCTTTATGTTGGACTTCAGGCTGAAGAGGCCAAGCCCGTCGTGGACGGTGCTGGTCTTTGTCCAGGTTTGCGACTTTCTCCTGCTGGTTTGTCAACCCTGAGCTTGACACTCGGTCGATCATCACAGGGTACACCATTAGCAGAGCTATCCTCAGCGACGCAATTGCCCTTACTAGAGGCGACCGCTTCTTCACTGCGGACTTCACGCCTTTCAATATGACTGCCTGGGGTTTCGCAGACTGCCAGCGAGACCCTCATGGGCCTGGAAACGGGAGCATGCTCGGGCGTCTTCTACTCCGTGCGCTCCCTGGAGAGTACTCGCAGAATAGCACCTACACTTGGTTCCCGCTCCAGACACCAGAATCCATGAAGGGATTCTTGAAAAATTTGGGCACAGCGGACAAGTTCGACTTCCAGAGGCCTGGTGACCCGGGACCGATCGCTAATGCAAATGAGTATCGAGACGTTGAGCAGGTGCTGAAGAGCGAAAACTTCAATACGCCCGGGTCGGAAAAGATTTCTGAGATTGTCAAGGGCGAAGGGTTCGTTGGCTTTTGTTCCTCGTTCAAAGGGAGACCGCTGAAGTTTTGCATGGTCAGGTTCTTCATTGCGTCAAAGGATGCCGCGCAGGGTAGACGCGAACAGCGTGAGGTGTTGCGGGCCCTGACTTCGTCGCCCAATGCGCTGGACAAGATTGCGCAGTCCTTCTATGATAACACGCGTACCTTGATGTCGTCGAAGTCCTACACCTTGACGGACAAGAACACGAGGAATGTTGACATCGTTCGGGATGTACTCAAGTATGTTCCGCTCCGCTGGGCCGCTACCGAGATCGTGCGTGCCGCCTTATATGTGCGGAGTAGCCTTTTCACCTGACATGGGTATTTGTCCAGGCTGGATTGCAGCTCAAGACTGACAAACATTCTTTCGGCACATATACCGAGGCTGAGCTCTATGGAATGCTGACTGACATCTACACGCTGTTCTTCCTCGATGTTGACCCTTCGAAAGCCATGAACCTTGAGCTGAAAGTTCAAGAGCATGTCAGCGAGCTCAAGCGGCACATCAAAGCTGGCCTGATAGGCAGCGCTGGTGGAAGGGTCTGTGGCCTTCTTGGTGTCTTATGTTTCATTGAACGCTGACGCCTGCATTACAGCTGTCGATCGCCTCCTTCGTGGGTACTATCCAACAGCTATTTTCATCGACCAAGGCAAAGAAGAGCACTCGGGTGCCGTTTGCGCATACCCTCTTTGAACGAGGCGGCACCGTCGACGAAGTGACGAACAACATCCTCGCGCTCCTCATCGGGACCACAGTCGAGCTGTCTCAGAGTACGTCTGAAATCCGGGCAGCAGATATATCTGTTGACTTAGGCTGTCTTTACAGCCCTCACCAACGTTGTCAACTTCTACTTGAACGATAAGAACCCGCCGCCGTTGATCAATGCCGAGGATCCGAAGAACGAGGCGGTGCTGCAAGGATATGTGCATGAGGCTATGAGTAAGTTCCACCTGTCTGTGTTTGGATTGCAAACTGACGGTTCCCAGGAATCGATCCTGCCTTCCGAGGTGTCTACCGTACGTTCAATTCCCATTCTCTGGAAATCGACAACTCGTGATCCCATGATCCAGGTGAATCCACGATCGACCAAAGCATCGGTAGCCTCTCGCTCAAAGCGGGTCAGCGGGTCTTTGTCAACATCGCGAGCGCCAACTTGGACGTCAGTCATTTGTCTAACCACATACACTTGCTCCTGGTCTTGACAGTCTCCATATAACAGGGCGATGTTTTTGCTAGTCCTAAAACTGTGGACATCACCCGGAGCCCCAAAGAGATGTATTTGACCGGAGACGGTGCAGCTAGGTCTGTGACTGGTTCTTAACCGGGTCGTGACTGGTTCGCTGAACATATGTTTCCCACTTACACTTTCAGGTGTTTGGGTGATGAGCTCAGGACTAAAGTAAGTGGGCACTTTGTTTTTTGTTGACTGACTCGACTAACGCTTTCGTTTTGAAGGTCATCGCTCAGGTACTTAAGGCTGTGACTGAGTTCGACGGTCTCATTCGCGGCCCCGGCTCGTCTGGCAAGCTGAAAAGGTCAGGGCGTTCAATACCTCAGATTCGATTGCTCAGCCTCCTCACAACCAACGTCCTCTTTTTAGATACAAGACTGTGGCTGATAATACCCTGCGCTACGAGTACCTCGGGTCTGACAACTTGCCTACGGCGTGGGCTACCTCGATGACTGTTCAGGTGCGGATCACCTCTGCGTGCTGATTATTGCCCCGCGCTGTCTTGCTGATCGCGTGCCGCGTTTGTCAGTACACCGTCTCGCAGAACGGTTCTGGTGCGAACACTGCTTGATGAACTGCGCTCAATATTGTCGTCGTGTCTCTTTTTTGTAGCATACTTACCGATGTGTCGCAGTGCTGATAATACTACAGTCCTCTTCTTTGGCTTGTCAGTGGATAAACAAGCAAGCCTGATATAACACGGCTCATACCTCCAAATATGGAAATATCCCCTGACTTTTCTTTCCCACGGGTCATAGCCAAATTTCGGTCAACCTCACAAACCTTCCTTTAACGGCGACTAGGCAACACCAGACTCATCGAGTCTGTTTTTCATAATAGGCCCCTACACGATTCTCTGTGAATTCTACTGTAGGACTGCAACTCTTTGACTGTCCCACTATGGCTATCATGGAGCATAATACATGTGCACAAACTTAGCCACCGCAAGCGCTTTTTAGCTGTAAGTGATGATAGTTGACTGTTGGCTCCGCGACAGTGCTCGTTACTGCTGTTGCATTCATGTTTAGTTCCCTTCGCCTACAGCAGGATTGTTCTCGGAATTGGTTCCGTGGATGTAGCAAGCGGAGATTGAGCATCGCGTTTTGGAGTGGCACCATGATCCTACCTGGAAAGATGGTAAGTTCGAGCGTCTAGTCGCCTTCTACGCACTGCAGCTATAAATTCATAGTCGTATAGACTGTCTGCGCTACAGCAACAAGTCCCAAATGGCATGTATCAACAGTCGTCGTACTTGGTCTCATGGGTATATAAATCGAGCACCATCAAGCCTTCCATGGAAAATGTCTCATCTTCCTCATACGCGTGTCCCTATACTTTCTTATTCAAACTTACAACGATCTACTGGCGGTCATGAGGCATCTGATATATTTCTCCCCTCACAAAGGAGATATATTATCTACTACATACTGGTGCGTCTCCTGCCGCATCTTCGACTAGCTCAAACAAGAGAGGTACCCCTTTCAGTATGCTTGATAGATTTTAAAATGAGCTGAATGAGTTGTCTTACAGGCGATCCTCTCCTACTGGCGGCGCTACTTGCAACTTTACGACTCAAATGCGCTAATCCTTGCTCTCTCTGACTTGGAAACTGGAGCAGTATCTGCGGAATGTGGCAGTCACATGCGGCATCAAATTAATATCCCTTCACTTGACGATGCGGATGGTCCATCATCATCAGAACGTTATTCTTTTAAGAGGAGCGCTGAGATTCTACCCGATCCCGAAGGACCATGCTCTTTGGAGCAGAATATCAGTGACGCGGCTATGAAAACGCAGTCTGACGAATATCGAGATTTTTCGCGTGTTGAGATCCCTCCCTCATCTGCCTGGAGCGGTTGGGGAAGATTAGCCAAAGCCTCTTCCTACATCAAATCCAATGGTGTATCTGCCTTTGGAGCTATCACGTACTATGACCAGCTGAGAGAGGCAGATAATTATGATGTTATCTCGGGCAAGTTAGTGGCAGAATGGTATACTGTGGGTGCATCCGTAAGCTCCCCATATGTTCTCGTCCTCAGATCCGTTCCTGACATGTTTGTGAACAGCTTCTGGGAATGGCTGCGTGAGTAATATGTGCGACACCCTCAATAATATCTCACTGATTGTTTTGCTAACCGCAGCCTTGTCGTTACAATCTTTGGCTTCACTCCCGATGGCGTGTTCGATCTGCATGAATGCGTTGTGCAATTTGTGGCCGTATGCAGTGTTGCCACTGGAGTCGGCCTTGCGGTGGACGTTATGCTATTGTTGAAGTTCAGTAGCGCTAGCGGTTCCAGATTCAAAGTGAGCAACAAGTAATCAATTTTCAATGTTCGTTCTCAGCATCCCTCAGATTCTCGCGACGGGCGTGTACTCCTCCCTAGTTTTTTTTGCGATCACTTCCCGAGTCCCTCTCTTAATGCTCGCTGTGTCGGTGTGCTCGATGGCATTATTTCTGATCAGTATGTCTTGGTCCATATGCTGGCAGACCGCCCTATGCATCTCAACACTAGCAGCCACGCTTCTTCTTGTTCAGTACATCATTTTCAGTGTCCGTTTTGTGATTGGAAGCATCGCGCACTTCCAGAGACAGACGATTAGATTGGTTCACAGGTTGACACAAAAGTTATGCGACCGTTATTTTGGGAAATGTTTTGCAGAGAGTGGTGGCGGTAGTATCTACCGAGCTTGAATATCACTTGTATGATATAGCTTCGTGCGTTGTAGTAGCACTACTTCCCTTTCCAGAAAAATGTACAGTGTGTTTGACACATGTTTGTTGAAGCTGAGATGGGGCCTAATCATCTTCGTTCTAACCTGAAATTTGCTGTTTCAACTGCGTGGAGATGCGGGCATTTTAGCTCTTGTGTGAGTCTCGAACGACTCCTGTATCATCTGCTGGAAGCTGAGATGACCCTGAAGGAGGTCCTGGCGGTGTAGCGAACCACAAACTACATGTAATCCTCCTCGTCCATATTGTCCAAGAACCAATTCGCCTCAGTCTTGTCTCGGAGCTCTCCCTTCGGAATCTCCATCAAAACCTTCAGCTTCACCAGCTCGGCGAGAGACTTGGCTTTCCTGTATTGGTCGCTAGGGACCCACGTCTCCGTCTCGAAACCGATCATGCCTCGTATGTTCTGGATGTTCTCGTCGGCCAGCTGCAGCCTCTCACTAAATGCCTTCGTCCTGCTCACGTCGTCAGGCTCGAACTCGACGGGGCACGGAACGCCTGCCCCCGCAAGCTCCCCCCACTTCTCAGTCACCTCGACTAGCAGAGCCTTGAGGTCATGGGTCTCAGCCTCCCAGGGAGCACCAGCTTGGTAGAAGAGGCGACGGATGAAGATAGACGCCGAGTCCGATAGGGCGTCATGGTGAAGATTGTTGAGCTCCTCCGTGCCCTTGGCGTAGTGGAAGTGGACGAGACGGGCGTGGTGGAGTCCAACGGCTTCCATCAGCTCGGATTCTTCCATATTGTCTGCATTCAGTGAAAATGACGGTGGGATGAGGTTCCGCGAGTCCGGGTCATCGTAGTTCTGAAGTCGATCTGGTATACCAGCGAGGAGGAAGCGGGGCAGGATGGGAGCATGTTGCCAGTCGAGCAGGCCTATAATCTCCAGCTGACCAGAGTCTGGCGAGGTTGACACCATGATGTTGCTCGGCTGGAGATCAGGATGACGGATGCAGAATGCTCGGAGGGATCGGTTGTTGGGAATGAGCGAAGAGGCCATGAGAAGGTAGCGTTGGAGATTCTTGCTGTGGTCCAGAGGCGACTGCTTCTCGTACTTGTACGCCTCCCTTCTCCCGCGCTGGAACGGGAGCAGAGGTTGACCAAAACGTTCCAGGTACGCTATCTCCTTGCGTGCGGCTGCTGCGAGTGCTGCCTCTGCGTTTTCGTCTATATAACAATGTAGATTAGTTCCGGAAAGTTCAATGACATGACAACACACACCACACACACACACACAGAAAGAGAGAGAGATTTACAGGGTCCTCGGTTCACATCGAGATGCGATCTCCTCCCATACCACATATGCAACCTGACATCTGGACCGATACAGAAGTGTTTGCCCTTGAGCGACATCTGGATGCCCGTCTTCTCCCCTGCTACCTTTTCCAAGTCATCGACGAAGTAAAGGCTTCCACCAGCCGGGAAGGGGATCGACATGATGTGGGACTCGAGCTTAACAAGCTGACGCAAGACGGAGGCGAGATCCGTTTCCTTTAACTGCATCCACAGGTCGGTGAGCTTCGTACCCTTCACGAACTCCATGAAGATGTACTCGGTCTTCGCAGCATTGTCTGACGTAGGAGAGTAGCCGTACACCTTGGGAACGGGCAGGTCATGGGCACGGAGGAAGGCCATCGTGGCAACCTCACTGGCAACAGCGTAGAACTTGGGTTGCGTGACGGGGTACGGGATGCGAGCGATCATCTGGAACCCGTCGTGCATGGTGATGAGGAAGATGCGGTTGAAGCCTCCCTCGTCAAGCTTCTCCATGGTGTTGACGTCCTGAAGCGTCCGACCGACGGACTGTGCCGCAAGTCGACGGAGCTCACCGTCGTCGAACTCATGCTCGCGCTCTGCGAGACGAAGATCGTTGTTGACGCTGAAAATTGTGTGGCATTAGTGACAGGTAACGTAGACTGGGAGAGCAACATGTATATACAACTTACAGCCATGATCCTGACGTGTATTTGAAGAGATTGCGGAGAGAACCTGGCATGCTCGACAATGAACGACATGGCAGATGCAGAGAGGTTTGAGTGGAGATGGAGATGGGTGAGGAAAAGGATAGACGTGCTAGACGCAAAGAGGAGAGAGTACTGCTGTGGCGGAGTCTCGTATGCGTTAGGGAATGCAGCATATACTGTAAAGTTGTGTGTGTGCGCGGAGAGGGAAGTTTGGACGGGGGATCAAGCCCAGTGAAAATCCGGTCTAAGAAGACCTATTTGTATCTATTGTAGCGTAGAAACATATATCATTTATAGCGCGACGTAGGGCCAGCTATCATGACCTCAGTTCACTAGGCGAGTATAGATGAAAGCTTCCCATGGATCCGCCCATGCCAATTGTACTACGTGCAAGGCTCCATCCTTTGGAAGCAGACCTTATACACAGAACAACTATCTTCTGTGTAAGGTCAGCCATGGAGACTAACGTTTTGTCACTTTTACTGATGCCGTTCAGCCATTCTGGGACCAGGAATCCTGGACCTCAGTCGTTCTTGAACTGATTCCCCCCCTTATTCCTACCCGTCTCCAGACTTCAACCCGCGCATAACGATCCGTTTCAGACCCTTGCGCTGCTTCGGACACAAGTAAGTACCGGTGGCACTCCTTTTTTTTCTCTTATTTAACTGGTATCGCTCTTTTCCCTCTGCAGTGTCGCTTTCACTTGCCGCCGAAACCAACCTTGACCCAGCTTTCCTCGCAGCCTGCGTCGACGCCTCCTACCCATCCTTATCTTACGTCTCATCTTCGTCTTCCGTCTCGTCTTCATCTTCCGATGACACGGTCGCTTCCCCGACTGCTTCTCTCATTCCTTCTCCTACCGCGACTCTCGTCTCTTCGACCGGCCTTGCAGCTTCCAAGACCAGGTTCGTCAGCGAGGAGGAACACATGAGTCACCTACTCGCCAAGTATCCGGCTGCCATCACGGACTTCTATGGATCTGGCACGTCCTGCGTTTACAAGACCGGGCCTGCATGGCCCGTTGCCCAAGGTCCTCAGTCTCAGAAGATTATGCGCGCGGCCCGTCCCATCTACAAGCACGGCATCGCGCCGATCTGGCTCGATACTGCGTGGAGCATCGTCGCCGAGCTCGAGACGCTCCAGGTGGACTGGAATGCGGTTGATCCTCTCGCCTACGCGAATGCAGGTCAGGCGGCCTTGATTTGCGAATTCGTGATCACGATTGGCGTGAAGCCGCGCTCCCTTGCATATGAAGCTGCTGTGGCTGCTGCTGAAGTCGTCGATGGGATCCTCGATGTAAGTAACCATTTACATAACGAATGAACAAAAGGTTAATTTCTTTCTTTTTTTTCGTATTCTAGGTAGCCGGCTTCCCCGAGATCCAAGTCGCATTCATCGAATCCGTTTACCGCCGCCAGGGGAAGCTCATGGGCTTCGATCCGACGTACGAATTGCAGGGCATTCCCGGCCTTCGGAAGCCGTTCACCCCTACTCTCGGTCTCGCTATCGCGCCTTACAAGTTGCCTTACTACGAGGGTACAGGCGGCTTGTACCTCCGCCTCAACACTGACCAGTCCGACAAGCGCACTGTACTCCTGACCTGCGCCCACGTCGCCCACCCGGCCCCGCTCTTTGACAACCAGGAGTATACGCGCAAGTTCGACAGCCAGCCGCGCGAGGACATCATTCTCCTCGGCGGCGGATCATTCGATGACTCCGTCAAGGATATCATGAAGTTTATTGGTTACCAGTCGAGGGCTATTGCCAGCTGGGAGACGCCCCTCCGTAGGATCCCAGAGCCGGCAGAGAGCGAGGCTGTTGATGTCACGGCGAAGCGAAAGGAACTGACTTACTTGATCACCGCGGCGAAGGACAAGATCAGAGCGGCGAACGAACTCCACTCCCACGTCACCAAGAACCACACCACGACCGCCTCCCGCCTTTTCGGGTTCATTCTCCACTGCGCCAAGATCGAGGTCGGCAGCGACGGGTTTATGTACGACTGGGCCTTGATCCAGATTGACGACGATAAGGTGGAGATGAAGGACTTCAAAGGCAATCAGGTCTTCGTCGGTTCGTCGGTTTTCTCTTCTTTTGGCACTTTTCACTGCCGGTTATTTCACCCCGTTTTGCCGCTTTGTCTACAGGCGGCAACAAGACCGCTGCTGATTGGGAAGATTATATGTTCGCTCAGCTTCACGACCGTCACGACTTCCATGTGCCCGATGACTTGCTTCTTCAGATCCAGGACTACGTCCGCGAGGCCGAATTCCGCGACCCGCAGAACTACGACGTCCACAACGCCAAGAATCTGCTGGCGGTCAAGAATGGTCGTACCACCGGCACCACCTTCGGCCGCGTTAACGGGCTGGAGTCGATTACCCGTCATCATTCCGAGCAAGGCATCGAAACGAAGGCGGTCGAGATCATTGTCTGCGGCTACGACACCAAGACGGGTGAGAACGAGAAGTTCTCCGACGAAGGAGACTCTGGCTCTATGGTGGTCGGCAGGGACGGTCGTATCATTGGTCTGCTGATGGGTGGAGGAGGGTCTACTGCCAAGACGGATAAGACTTACATCACTCCCTTCTATGCCCTCAAGAAGGAGATCGAGAAGAAGTACCCCAAGGCTTTCGTCCTCCCAGCCGATGCCTGAGTTACCGTCGGCAACCTCTCCCCCAACGATGCCTTTCCGTCGCACTGCCCTTTCTCTCGACCCGTCTCTACGTCTCGGCCCGTCTCGTTTTGCTTTCTACCATCCGTACCGTCCCCTTTCTTTTTTCCTTGTTTTCTCTGTCTGTGCTCGCAACTTACCTTAAATAAGTTATACAAGATGGATTCACTTCGTATTTCCTAATTCCGGTGAGAAGGTTGGCACAATGTCTAAGCAAGCTTTCAAAAGACGGAGAAGGGTACCTGTAAGGTCTTGTAGTCATGCAGTGTGCCTTGGCTGAATCTCGACAAGTCCAACATATCACTGCAGTAAGCCAACAAAGGTCCAACCTGCATTTTATTATATCATGTGGGAGCATGGGACTTTTGCACTGCTATTAAATTAGTGGAAGGGTGCAGGGGTGCCCAACACTTGGCTCTGTATTGGGAACTAGATCGGGATCGGGAAGGGCAGAAGCAGACTAGAGAGAAAGGACAACACTATGTGTATTATCTGATACAACAAGAGGGCAGAGGGAGCAGGAGAGGGACTGGAAAGGGGGGAGCGGTTTGCTAAAGTATAGTACAGGTGGTGGGCCTCTTATAAGTAAGTATCAGTAATCTAATAATGGGCCTATGTGTCAGTGTGTTATGATTATGACTTATCGGGCCTTTACCATCTAGAAAACCACTCCCTTGTATTAAGCTCTAATTAGCTATAATTGATGCTCTGCTATAATAAATTATAAAAGATTAAGATTAGATATTTTTAGCTTACCCCCCCCCCCCCCCCCCCCCCCCCCCTAAACCTGTTCTAATTAGACATAATTTTCCTAAATTAGGAATTATTGGGATTGATTATAACTTGAAGTTTCGGAAAAATAGTAATATATCAAGCATTATAGTTCTCATAGCCTTCTTATAGAGTCATGTTTATTAGAACACTAATTAAATACCTAAACACAGAATATACCTTATAACAAACTTGCCTTCTGCCAGAGTTGAACCAACAACCTCATGTATATAAGCACCCGGGACAGATGCTCTCAACCACTAAGCCACAAGGTCTAATATAATAACTTGGTAATCTAAATAAGTAGACATAATATAGGCAATCTCAGCATCTTTAATTTTATTCAACATTCATTGTTCTTCTATCTAATAAATAAACAGGTCAATAAATGCCCAAAAAGTTAGACCTTTTAGGATTTATTTTAAACACCAGCTAAAAAGATAATAAACCAATGGAAAATAAATAGTACACTTTATATAGGGTAAAAACAAATTATGGCACTTATACAATTTGGATTTAGAATGTGTAAAACTATGATTGAGTGTAATATTCAATGAGACTCTACTAGTATAGACACCTTAATTTAAAAATTTGATCAAAAACATGATTATGAATAATTAGCCATAATTAGCTCAAATTAGTATTATTAATAATTATCAATAATTCAGATCTAATAAGAGAGAAGGGTTTTCCAAATAGCCACTAGTAAGGTAGAGGGTATAGACAAGGGTATATATATGGCATGCCTATGTATAAATAAGCACAATATTGTTAGAGATAATCTTAATATGCTTGGCACACATATTTTCTACATGACAAGCAAATATATTATTCTGGCATCACATACCAACATGACTGTCTTTTCCACAGCCCTATAGCTAGAGAAAAACACCAAGTTTGAGCATCTTCTATATAACAAGGCAATAAACAATGTGAATGGTGCTAAAAATTATAATATCAATGGTAATAACAATTGTGTGCTACACAAGACAGTATTGACCACTGCACTAATAGACAAGGTCTACAAGGCTGCATGTAGCACATCCATAAGCCCAACCCTGCATATTGTGTCCTATAGTATGCAAGGCCAAGGTAATGAGGTCTTCATAGTCTCTTATAGCAGCTGCTAAGCTGCCAACAAAGTAACTAGGGCATCAATGTATATTTCTCTTTCTATATCCCTTGTAAACGCAGCTGGAAAGTTAGCAAAAGAGCTACAAGATAATGGTGCAGGTATATATGAAGGAGAGTAATATGCTGAAACAGTATAGAATGTGCTATATCTTTACCTTCTTACTGATAGAGCAGTAGTACTTACTATTTCCTACTGCTAATTAAAGATTTCTTGGTATGAAATTAGTGCTAATATTATAAAATTAGAAACCAATCCAGTGCTCATAATATGTTGCTCCCAATTAGGAAATTAGACACTGTTAGATGCTATCAACACTTTTAGATACTTTTAGACACTATTAGATATAATCCAGAGCTAATACAAGGGGGTGTTTTTTCAGATGTTATCTTCCTTCTCTTATCTCTCTTTATTTACCTTTGTCTATACCAGCTTTGTAGCCTTCTAAGTTTCTAGTTGGACACCTCTCTATGTCATCTGTTAGACAGGAGAGGATCATCTTATTCCTCCATACTATTGAGAAGAACTTGAAGACCACCTCCTTTATTTCTTTAAGGACAAGGCAGACTATGTTAGGACTGCATTCTAACACATGCTTTGCACGTGGATAGAAGGGAAGGTCAGGTACTTCATAGGACTTGGACATTAACAACTAGGACTGTGACTTGACACATGTCTAGGCACGTGACTCAGGACATAGTTATGAGCTTTGCACATGACTTAGACTCAGAACTATTTATATTTACATGCTGATGCATGAATACTTATGATACTATGACTACTCACTCCCTCATTTTCTATGTGGCTCACTAAAGTCGACTATGATCGAGTTCCATTTGATATTGCTGCAGACAGACATTTGATATACTTACTATATATGGTTACATCAAAAAGCCACAGAGTTGGACTACAACTGTGGACTATGGATCCTAATCATCTGGCTTACTTAGCATTTGGAAGCACAGACCATGTTTCCATCTGGCCCTAAATAGCTTGTACTATAAATAGGAGAGCTGAGCTTCTTAGAAGATCAGCTTATTCACTTTGTATACATCTCGATCTCTGTACTACACCTGGCGTCTGGCCCCTTCAGCCTATGCTTCGTGAGCTCTGCCATATCTATAGAACCATACTCAGTCTGACAAGGCACTAGACTTATCTCAATGCTCTCCTCATTCTCTACCACCTGCCACTGATCAAGGACTCACAGCCTACCAGGTCATCCATTGGGACCCCTCTGAAGTCATTTGCTGCATTGGTGAAGACTTGTTCATCCCAGACGAACAGAGACACCTCATTAACCAGCATCTCCTCTATTTCTTCAAGGACCGAATCAATAGTGATTAACACTTTCTGAATAATGCCCAAAGACGAGCTGTCATCTTTATCTGTTGGGCTGTCACTATCAACTTTAGCCTAGGGAGCCCCTCTTAGTGCATCTGGTTCATACAAGAAAGCCTAGTGGCTTAACAGACTATGACCCCAAATTCCTCCAAAGAGTCCAAAGGTAATCTATTGTCTTTATACATTAGAGCCTATAGCTACACAATACTGTAAAATTATAGCCTAGAGATCCTTCTTGTTAGGACCGCGTCCTAACATGTGCTTGGCACGTGGACAGAAGGGAAGGTCAGGTGTTTCCTCGGACTTGAACTATTAATGACTAGGACTGTGACTTGACACGCGTCTAGGCACGTGACTCAAGACATGGTCATGAGCTACGCACATGACTCGGACTCGGACCGGTTACCATTTACATGCTGACGCATGAACGCTTACATATTATGATTCCTTCTTATAGTGCTTACTGATGTCGATCGCGATCGGTTCCTGATTGCATATTGCTGCGGACAGACATTTGATATACTTACTGTATATGGTTACATCGAAGAGCCGCGGAGTACGAACAATGACTGCGGCTTACATGCATCAATTGTTGATAGTACTTAGTGTTTAGAAGCACAGACCATATGTCCGTCCCGCCCTAAATAGTCATGTACTATATATAGGAGAGCTGAGCTTCTTAGAAGTCTCAGCTCGTTCACTTTGTATACATCTTGATCTCAGCACTGCGCCCGGCGTCTGGCTACCTTCAGCTCACGCTTTGCGATCTCTGTCAGATCTAAAGAACCATACTCAGTCTGACAAAGCACTGGATTCGTCTCATTGCTCTTATCATTCTCTACCGCCTGCAACCTATCAAGGACTCGCCGCATATCGAATCATCCATTGGGAACCCTCTGAAGTCATCTGTTGTATCGGAGAGGACTTGTTCATACCAGACAAACACCGCCACGTGATCAACCAGCATCTCCTTCGACTCTTCGAGGAGAAGATCAATACAGATCAGCCTTTCTTGGAACAAGCCCAAAGACGAGCCGTCGTCTTTATACGTTGGGCCATCACAATCAGCTTTAGCCCAGGGAACCCCTCTTAGTGCATCACGTGCACGCGACTAAGCCTAGCCGGCTTAACACTTCTTATGCATCGGTGCACATAATAGATTTTCAACCTAATAGTAGTAGAGCCTGTCAAGGCATCATAAGCCATGTTGAGCCATATGCTACAATAGGCAATAGGAGGTGATAGGGAGTGTCTACCTCTGGTAATAGCATGAACAAACAAGCCTGCATCACAAGGACACAGAGATTGCTGGCTTAGGAGAGAGCAGACTATAGGAGTCCATAGGGCACTTATCTGTCTGTACCTGCATAATAAGGCCAGGTTGTAAGGCACAAAAACATGAAGCTTGATGTGGTGGAATAGAAAGTGATAAGCAGAGGGTAGAGCCTAGGGACACATCAATGATGGGCCAGCCTGTGGCCTGGTGAGGATGGGCAGTGCTGTATTAGGGTGGGAGCAATCTCCATTGGCATATCTAGTATGTGTGGGTGTAAGTGTGGGTGTGAGTGTGTAAGCATGCCTTTGCTTGCATTATGTGAGAAGGCTACAAAGGGACATTGCACATACTGAGAACAGAGTTCAGAAAATTCAGAGTTCAGGCCTGTAGGATATTATTCAACTTCAAAGGCTGTGGCACCCTAATAGACCACAATTATAGATGGCTGACGAGAGATTGTTGACCCAATTGCCGTGCAATGTGGTTGCGGGTGGCTGTGGGCGGCTGGGAGTGGCTAAGGGTGGCTGAGGGTGGCTGAACAAGTCCACGGGGTGGCTGCGCCGCCCGCGGAGCTGCAACTCTAAATTTCGCATGTGCGGCGGCGCAACGGCGTCTCCAGGGAGTCATCCATACCCCTTCCCTGCAACAGCGACTTCTGATACCGGCTGTTTACGCAAGACCAACGACGACGCACTGACCAGGCCTCCGCACACTTCTTTCAAGGCCACCGCAGGACAGTTATCTCGTTCTCGCAGCTCGACTGTCTTTTCTCTCGGTTTTTCTCTTGCGCTTTCGTTGAAAAAACCCCCTTTTTGCTGGGATTGACCGTGTACACGCAACGACGGCCGCAACGACAGCGATGACGACACGCGCCGCGGCCGCCACGGCGCTGGACGCAGAATCATTATCGACGACAAGCGTGCCCCTCGCGGACGCAGCGGAGTCGCCCACACGCACCCTGCGCACGCGGCTCCGCAAGGCGTCCACTGCGAGCGGCAGCGCAGACAAGGAGAACGCCGCAACGCAACCCCCGCGCACTGCGGCCCCCGCATCGACGTCCGCCGATGTCGCCGCCGCCACCACCACGCAAGCGGCCCTGGCACGCACGAGGGCGAAGACGACTACGGCGGCGACGCGCGGGCGGGCGACGAGGTCAAGGGCGAAGTCGAAGAAGTTGTACTGTCTGTGTAAAGGGCCAGACGACGGGTCGCCGATGGTGCAGTGCGGGCTGTGCGACGACTGGTACGCTGCCCCGCGCCCCCGCTGCTCGGAGAGCCGCTGACGAGACTGACGGCATGCCACAGGTTCCATTTCCGGTGTATTGACCTCGACGAGGAAGATGCGAGCGAAATAAGTGAGTCTCGCGGGTTTCTTTCTTGTTTGGGGTTTTTAGTCAACCGCTGACCACGACCGCACAGAGGTGTACGTTTGTCCACAGTGTTCAGAGCAGACGGGCAGGCGCACAGTCAGTAAGTACCAGAAGTTTCCCCGCCATCGCCGCTTTCCTCCCGGAGCCACCTGCTCCTCCTCCCGCACCCGCACAGCCGACTCTCCTCCGTACCCCTTCTATTTTTGGCACCTATGTACTCTTCCATGCGTCTGTCGTTTTGTAACAACGTCTGCTGGTGCTCCACGTGTGCCTGCGCGCGTCGGTCTCTCAAGATCGTCCTCCTACGTACGGCTGAGCGTTCCGTCTCCGCCCGCCTCGCGCCTCGGGCGCTTTTTTGCCCATATTATGAGTGATAGCCGCCCGGACATGTTTTCCTGCCTGCCAGGGGCATGCCAGGTGCGCATGCAGGCCGCGCGGCAAATATTCGTTATGCTTGCCGTGCGTTTGGCCGTCGTCGCACGTCGTACGTCGTCCATCGCACGTCTTGAACATAAGCCGATTGCACATGCGCTGCAGGTGGAAGAGACGCAAAGAGCACCAGTTTGTTTTTTGTGCACCGGTGCACGCGACACATTTCTTCGCTATTTTCGTTATATTTTTTTTGTTAGTCTGTTGCGGGACGCCGTCATGGATGATCAAGAGGACGTTCGCTGACTTGGGCTCCTATTTTTTATTTGATTTTTTGTGTAGTGGATTACGACGGTCCCGAGGCACTCGAAGCCGTGGACGCGAGCGCCCCCAGCGGAAAGGAATCGAAAGTGGAAGAGAAAGAGGCCCAGGAGCAGAAGCAGAGCATGGCGATGGTGGCCGAGGCCGAGGCGTCGAGCGATGGAGGCGGCGACGGCGGGAGCGCAGACGAGTACGTGGAGGAAGACAAGTCGGCAAAATCAAAGGCAGCCGGAAAGGTACGTCGTCCCGTCCCCGCCCCCCGCTCTCCGCGCCGGCCCAGAGCCCGTTCGCTCACGCGCCCTCTGCTTCGAATCGCAATCCACCCCTGCGCCACCCCCGCACCCGCGCGAACGCAGAGGCCCACCCGCCGCCTTTCCGTCTCGTCCGAATCAGAGCAGGAGGGGGCCGCCGCGCCGACGAGCCGGCTGCGGCGCGCGAGCAAAGTGTCCAGGGCCTATGTTCAGGTACCGCCGCGCTCCGCGTCAGCCACGCACGCGCTGGGCAGCGCGAGCCAGCAGCTGAAGCGTCGCCCGTCCGGGGCTTCCGGCAGCCCGCACCCGCCGCCGCCGCCGTCGAAGCGGCCGCGATCCGAGTCGACGACGCCCGGGGAAGACGCAACGCGCAAGTACTGCATCGGGAAGCTCGCGGACGTGCTCGTTCCCGTGTTCAAGCGGCACCCCGTGGTCGAGGGCGGCGTCGAGAAGGCGCCGGAAGAGCTCGACGAGGAGGAGACGGCGTTCGTGGAGGAACGCGCGCGCGCGTACGCGGCGGAGCTGGAGCGGTGCGTGTTCGAGACGTACGCGGAGCCCGACAAGTTTGGAAAGGCGAGCGCGGCGGGAAAGTACAAGTGGGTGTTTCGTGCCTTTGTCTGTTCCTTTTCTTCGTCGGGATGACTGACCCTCGCTCGTCGTCGCTGCTAGGGAGCGCTTCCGCATGCTCACGTTCAACTTGCCGCACGCCAACCGCGTGCCGCTGCACAAGCGGATCACCTCCGGCACCCTCTCGCCCAGGGAGCTCTCGTCGATGTCCTCCAACGACCTCGCCTCGGAAGAGGAGCAGCAGAGTATCCGCCAGGCCGAGCAGGAGTCGCTCGCGCACTCGATCCTGCAACGCGCGGTGCTCCCGCGCGCCAAGATCACGCACAAGGGCCTGCAGGACATCGAAGTGGACGATCCGGGCGTCGGCTCGAGCGTCGATCTCGCGCGCGACGTCGGCCTCCCGCCGCTCCTGCCGTCCACTCGCCCGCCCGTGCGGACGGCATCGGGATCGGTCCCACCAGAGAGCCCGGTAGTGCACACGCCGGTATCGGCGACGTGGGGCGCTCCCCCGCCCCTCCCGCTTGACGGGATGGCGAGCGAGCACCACCAACACCACCACCACCACCATCCCGGGTCTGGATCGGGTGGGATGTCTGCGCACCCGCTTTATTCCCCCGCGGAGCCTGATTTCTCGCAGTCGCACGTCGAAGGCGAGTTGAATCTGGACGATCTCATACACATGGACGACGAGCTGGCGGACGCCGCCGCCGGGCCGTCGGGTACGACACCGACCGCGTCGCAAACCCGGAGCACCCCGGAGGGGTCGCCGCCAGCGACTGTCCCTGGCCTTGTCTCCGCACCTACATTGACCGGAATCTCCCCGTTCGCCGCGAGCATGCCAGACATGCCTCCGCGCGCGTCGTTCGACCTGAACGCTCTGTGGACGGCGCCGAAGGCCGAAGAGCCGGCCGCCCGGCCGCTCACGCCGTCGCCGCAGCCGGACGCGTCGCAGGCTGGAGGGCCCCACAGGGATGGGGACGTGCAGATGGACGGCGGGCCGGGGAGCGTCGAGGGGATGGAGGACGTGGCTGAGCCTCAGGACCAGGACTTTGATATGTTCCTTGGGAAGGACGAGGACGAGAAGCCTGCGCCTGTCGCGCCGACGCCACAAGAAGTGTTCGATGCACTGCCGCAGGTGTGGTCTGGCGTGGTACGTGTGCTCCCTCCCCCGTGCTGTCTGAAATCGTGTCGGCGTACTAACGTGCTTTGTCGAACAGCTGAACATGCCCTTGGACTCGACCATCCCTCAGGAGACACACGTCTTGGCACGACAGATCGGTGGCAGGCCGCTCGAGCAGAGCTCTGCACTGTGGCGGACGCTGTTCCCCGCCGAGACGCTCCGCATCGAAGGCCGCGTTCCTGTGCAGAATACGGCGCAGTACCTGGTCACTTCGCGAATGAACGCGTTGAAGGAGTACATCGCTGTGGCGTTCACGCCGAGCTCGGACGCGGACCACAACGGGTTCAAGCTGCTCGGCGAGTTCCTCATCAATAAAGAGTACGTGGATGTTCGCTTGCATTCTGAGAGCCGCCCTTTATTCACTTTTTTTTTGCAGTCGGCATGGACTCATCTTTCCGTGGGGACAACGAGGAAAGGACTGGGGAAAGGAGCTCTACGTCATCCCCTTGCTCGCCTCGCATCCCATACCGGAGTATGTCGAACTTCTGGACCACCTCCGGCTGCCAAGAGAGCGGAGCACAGACTGCATGGTAGGCATCTGGGTATTGAACAGGGGCAAGCTTGCGCCACCTCCACCACAGATCAGTCAACAGCCGCCACCAGTGCAATTGCCGTTCTCCCTCCCTCTTTCTCTCCCCTCCCTCTCCAGGGTCACTCCTCCCTACAACACACAGCCGATGTTCCTTCCCCACGCTCCCAGTCCCGCCATTCCGGGCCTCGCGAGTCTGTCAGCAGCGATATCTTCCGCCATCCCCGCACCTCCCCTCCCGACCTTGAAAAGCATCGAGCCGGCGACTTTGGCAGCCGAAGTCGCCTCGCTCACGCCGGAGCAGATCTCGCTAATGATGGAAGCCCTGCGCAAAACTGTCAACCTCGCCCCGCCCCCACCCGCTCCTGCTCCTGCCCCTGGTCCTCAACCAGGCCCGTCGCACTTCCCCCCCTACCCACAGCAACCGATAAATCAACCTTGGCCCCAGAGCATCCCCGGCTTCCTTACTTCCAACTCCCCGGGGAATCCATCTGCGCCTCCTCCGAACAGCCTCGGGCCTCCCCCGCCGTCCTTCAACCCTGGCCCATATCACCCCCGACAAGAACAGTACGGTGATCCGCCACCCGGTGCGCCATACGGTCGAGGCGGCCAGAGCGAACGCGGGCCCCGCGGACCCCGCGTCCGCGCCCGCGGTGGCCGTGGAAGGGGAAACGACGACTTTCGACGGTCTTCTGACAGCGGGTGGTCCAGGCGAGGGCGAGGACGTGGCGGTTCGAGTGGCGTAGGATCAGGATCGCCAGAACGCTTTTCGAGGAGAGGAGAGGCGCCGTCGTATTGGAATTGAAAAAAACTTCGCGTCCTACCTATTAACTTACTCGTTTTCTTTTTTTTTCTTTCTTTTGTATGTGTATTTGTACGGGTGGTACATTGCGATTCGGTATCTGATGCCCGCGTCCGGTGCCTCTATTCTGATGTTTGTGCGAATCGACGTGTAGTTGCGCCTCGCTGTTAGAAATATGTGACTCGTCTCATGCCTGAATGAAAATGAAGCCTGGTTAAACCCCGAATCAACGCACACGATGATTGTCGCGTCGACAGCACGTATATGCACGCATATGAACTGTGTACTCGTACACTATCTGAAAACTGTAACTTAGTGCACAGAGTAGGGTGCATCGATCAAGATCGAGATTCAAGAGGGAGCCGAACAAACAAGCCATTCAAGCCTTCGGATTCAGGCCCTTCACGATCCTCAACAACATCTCCTCCATGCGTTTCTGCCTCGCATCCATTTCGTCCAATCGCTTCATCCACTTCATATTACCCAGAGTAGACTCTTTCTCCTCGGCTTGCCCGGCGGTCTCCGATGGCGAGCCCGTATCGGCATGCTGGTCTGGGCTTTCTGAGATCGGTGTGCCGAAGGAGGGGCTTTGTGGACGCGCCGCAGCTGCGGTTGGGAAGCGGCGCAGGGCCGTCGCGGGCGGTGGATGAGGGCTGCTGTGTTGCTCAACCGCGGTCGGGCGTCTGGCTATGGAGGTGAGACGCCGGCGGGTTGCCGGTCCATAGCTGATGGCGTCGCGCATGTCCTGGGGCTGCTCGTCTTCGGCCATGTCGTCGCCCATATCAAGAACGAGAGGCTGGAAGATCTGCGCCAACGGGCTGGCGAAATTGTGTGCCATTTCGGCGCCGCGATTGAGTACGGAGTTGACGCGTTGTCGGGGAGGGAGAGGCACGGCGTCCGACTGCTGTCGGCCGTCTTTCTGCGGAGAGGGGGGTTGACGCGGAAATGGCGGAGGGGAGCGAGGCCCGTTGCCACTGGAGCGACGCGGCTCGTGTCCGCTTGGACGACGGGATTGGGCTGTGGACATCGTCCGCTGCCGGCCCATAGGTAGTGCGACACCATGTTCGTGCGAGTCAAGCGCACTGTCTAACTCGTCTTCTAGCTCGAATATCTGCAAAGTCCTCAATGTGACAATCAAGTCGAACAAAGGGTGAACCCACAGCATCGATATCGGCATCGCCACCAGCCAAACCGTCGAAAATGGCTTTAAAAAGATGGCAATGAGAAGCGAACGAGGTTACTGCTGCAGTGAGTCTTACTGAATCTCTTGAATTGGCGAGGCAATGTCTCAAAAAACTTTTCTGTCATAGCCATCATGGTCTCGCCAATCCCCACAGTCCCACGTTTCCTCGCTTGTCGTTCGTAAAATGCGATGCTGAGAAGAACAGGAAAGCTGGTTACTCTGCACAAAAAATAAACGTTATCAATGCCACGGTTTTGAGTTCAGCACGCAGGAGACCGGCCTTATCATGAACACGTTCACCTAAAATAATCCCGAGTTGAGACAGTTCGTCTCGGATCGGAGAGAAGGAAGCGCTCACTTTGTGGAACCAACGAGGAGACAATAGGTAGCTGGCCGGTAACATGACGCACAGAGCAAAGAGGTTGATAGGTGGTTGATAGGAAAACAAGGAATCGGCTTTTACTCTATATGTTTGGGATTCAATCATGTAATCGAAAGGGCTTCGCCGAAACGCACCCTTCGATGGTTGAAACAGCACGTCGAAACATTACCTGGAGTGAAGTTCGTAATGGTGAGCGCCTAGCAAGGTATAAAGCTCATAAAATTGAGTGAACCTCAGCTGCAGCGTCATCATTGATCGTTGAAAATGTATGAGAAAGAATCTAGATCGCGTCAGAGATGTTACTCGGCTGAAACCGTCTACAAGGACTCACCGAGACAAGAACTAGTCAAGAAAAGCTCGGACATCAGTTTTCATCAATTGGTAAGCGTTTGTTCTTACCGGTCAGTAACAATGTGTTACTCAGACATGCGTAGGCTACCATCAGAAGAGGGCCGAAAACTTTGTTAAACTCAGCTATCGAAGCAGAGTATGAGCCTGCAGAGTTATCAGAGATTGGTCAAGCCACTCACATGCTTTCTCAAACCCGCTGGCATCGAGCCCAAACCACAAGTCGAGCATCCACCAGGCTATTTGGCTAAGTAAACCACGTCCGAGTGAGAACCTGTAGACATTGCATGTTATGGGGAGCGATGTACCTCGCAGTGTATCTAAGACGGTTTGGATTCAATGGTGCTAATGGGGACGCGAGAGAAAGTAATCCTACCCTGCTTCATTTCTACTCAATCTGAGAAACAGGATTCTCAGCACAAAAACGGGTGTGTGCAACTGAGCGATCAACGTACGTCCAAAGCGCGTACAAGAACCCGCCGAAACAGAATGCAGCGATTAACATCAACGCGGCGAACTGGACGAACATGGCACGCAGAGCTAACACCATGAGGTTGTTCTTGAGGGTCACAAAAGCTAGCCTGTAGATGTTGTAAAAAAGATTGTTTTCAATCAGTCAACGCAGCAATAGAAGCATACCGCGGGAACATTAGACACGCAATCAACGCTAGACAGTCAATGCCTGTTTCGCGGGCCCAGACACCTAGCAATGGCATGAAAACGTGGAGGCAATGAGGCCAAGGGATCGAAAGCCTCACTGGGATGTGAAATTCCGTAGATACGGAGAATCGCATATGTCCAGTATATTGTGACTGTGTGAGATGTGAGGTTCAGACGAGATTTCAAGAGAGGCATGCTATTTCCTGACCAAAGGCCACATCGAAACCATTCTGTAAACACATTCAAGCAAAACACTGGGAGAATTTGACCATGCCACTAACCCAAGTTCCTGTAAAGTACACTGCATTTGACATCTTGTATTAGGACTAGAATGAGGAGTGCAAAGTCTCAACACGAAACCTTTTATACCATGCTCCTGCATAGCGGCAACTTTCTCCAAGGAAAACCCAAGTGAGTAGATCATAAAGATCACCTCCCATATATTGAGTCGATCGAGTTCATTAAGTTCAATAGCTAAGATGAAAAATATAAACAAGCCTAAGAAGCTGGTCCGTTGGTGGTCAGCGATCGATCAAATATAACAAGATAGAGCTACATACTTGATGTATTCTAACACAGAACGGACAGCAGGAACTTTCAGACTGAATGATAATCAACTCCTATCACTGGCGTATTCTTGTCGAGGACACTGCCACGAACCGGTAATGATCCAAGAGTGGAGCTTTGTGAGGGTTGTAAAAGTGTATGGGATTACGCTTGTACGTCTATACACGATGATTCATGAACAGGAGAACGAGACTTGCAAGAACAAAAACATACATCCGAGAGAATCGAATGACTACTGTCAGCCTGATAGACACATTTGCCACTGAAAGCGTATTGGTGTATAGCTGGCAGAAAAAAACCGAGACCACGAACCTCCAGATGGCGTCAATGACCTTTTGACATGGTGTGCTTTTGATGAAGCCCTTGGCTTTGCTGAGAATAGCCATTTCGATGGCATTGCCAACTCGGTCCTCTAGATTATCATTGTCTTCTTGTGCTCTCGCAAGCACGTCCGGGTCAGCACCAGCGTAAACAGGCCAACTAGTCGTCGCGACAAGAGCCAGGTCGAGTAAATGGTCACCATAGTCTCTCATACTACGGATAGCCAAAATCTCGCAGAGGCTAGCGCGAGTGCGCGAGAGACTAGCAGTTGTGAGACCCTTGTCGCGAACAAAGTGTACGCGGTTGAGGAGGAGACAGAACACAATGGACATGTTACCAGCCCGCTGCAAGTTGATGTACTTCTCTGCGAGGGGGTGGATGAGAGTGTAGGTTAGATCAGGAGAAGTCAGCTAAATGAAGGTCAGTTGAAGAAGGAGGAACATGAAGTATCACTGACAGCCTCGTAAGTCAGCGGCGTGTCTGAATCGCAACGTGAATTCCAATCGCAAGAACCAGAGTTGTGCTTCACGCACCAATGAAGTGCTGGGAGCAATGTGCGCCAAGTTTAATATCCACATTTGAGGAGAAGACAGGTGAGATGTACCATGATATCCTGAAAATCGGTTGAGTCGGTTGGCTACTTAGATACTACTTCTCGACAAAATACTCCTTACCGCTCTGATCATATGTATGATGGGATAAACCGCGGTGGAGTCGATATCCTCCGGGCGAAGCAGAGGCTCATGTTCTCTTTGAGCCAAAGACATGATTGAGGGGGTATTGTCATATACGTTGAGAGGGTGAAGCCGTTGGGGGCGCAAGGATGGCGGGCAATATGAAGCGGCTGGCCGTTCTGACCGACGTCTACGCCGTTGGAACTCCGCACTCACGCGTCGCCACTGTATCACGCGTCGGAGGCTGGCAGCTGTGCCGCTCCTTGTCGTCCTCCGTCAGCATTCCGGCTTCATGCAAGCTGCACCACGCGTTGTCGGGCCACCCGCCCCCGTCAAAATATACAATGCCGTCTATTCGTCTGTTCAGGCAGGTCCATCTCTCTGCACTTGATGACTCAGTCTCATACGAAACGCGGTCGCGTCGCGTGTACGTTAGGTGTACGAGTGTATGGTTCGAGGTATTGCTGTTATGAGGAGACGAGCCGACTCCTACGTCAATGCAACACAAATTCTTAAGGTCGCTGGCGTTGATAAGGGCCGCCGCACCAAGATCTTAGAGAAGGAGATTCTACCTGGGAAACATGAGATCGTGCAGGGCGGCTATGGAAAATATCAAGGAACATGGTAGACTTCATCCACAGAAAACTTGCATACATTATTTTTATGAGACTGCTCCAGGATCCCCCTCGATAGAGGCCGCGACATTGCCGTCCAGTATGGCGTCGCGCATCTCCTCGCGCCTTTGTTTGATTTCATGCCTAGTTCAGCCGCCATGGGCTCTCTCCCTGGGACTTTACCGCATCCCGGTGGTACAGGATCTCCTGCACCCCTCTCCGCTTCGTCGTCTTTTTCGAGTCTTGGGAATGCTGGGGGCTTCTTACCAACATCCCTTCCGTCAGCTCCTATCATGCCTGGTTCGGCTCTCCGCCTCTTAAACCAAGGTCGTGCTCAAGGCCTTTTCACGCCTTCTTCCTCCTCCTTACACCAATCTCACCTTGCTACGTATCCTTCACCGGGAGGAATGCACCCTCAATCACCCGCGCTACGACCAGGTGTCGCGCCAGCTCCAACAGCCTTTCAATCCATGAAACGTACGCGATCCGCCACTGAAGGGGATATGCAGGACCCGCAAGATATGTATAACATTCTTGTTGGGACCCGACCGGGGTCACAACCAGCTCTTCCGGCGTTGGCTGCCTCTCCAGACATACAGATGACAGATTTCATTCGTCCTTCCTCAGCCGCGCCCGTTATGCAGCTTAATGGCGAAGACGGCCCTTCCCCCGCTAAACGCGCTCGCACAGAGCCTCCCCATCTTGAACAGATACAAACTATTCAACGGACAGGTACTCAGCCACAAATACCTGTCTCAGTTCAGTCGCAATCTCAGTCACAGACAATTCCAACCATACCATCCACACGTCCAGCATCTCGTGCGCAGACATCAACCCCACAACCGACCAATGGGATCAATCATCACGATGGCGTATTGCAGATGCTGAGTAGACAGCAACCCGATAGCGTGACTGAACCGGGTGACCATACAAACCGCTTTGCTTCCAAACCCGTGGGGCCAAGGAGCATGGATATCACTGCTCCTCTTAAGGACTTTAGACGCGCTTCCATTTTGACGGCCATCTGTCAGCAAGACGATCCTAACACTGTCCTGGACTTGCTACGAGAGATTCCTCTGGACAACCATGTTGGTGTTGATGTCGTGTTAGATGACCTCGGTCACACCGCTCTTCATGTCGCAGCTAGCTTGGGGCGACTGAGGACGGTCGCTGCTCTGATTGACAGCGGAGCTGATATCCATAGAGGGAACTATAACGGGGAGACACCGCTGATCAGGGCCTGCCTTGCTTTAGAGAATTTCAACCAGCAGTCCTTCGCTTCTTTGGTCGAGACACTGCAATCGTCCATCCATACACTGGATACCTCACGCAAGTCCGTCCTCCATCATGTCATGGCGCTCGCTGGCGTCAAAAACAGAGCCGTCGTCGCGCGTTACTATCTGGACCAGATCTTCGTGTGTATTGTGAATAAGCTTGATGGTGACTTCAGATCTATCGTCGATCTGCAGGATGAGCACGGAGATACGGCATTGAATATTGCCGCCCGAGTTGGGAACCGCAGTCTGGTACGAACGCTCCTAGACGTCGGTGCTAACAGGATTCTTCCAAATAAGCTCGGCTTGCGGCCAGGCGATTTTGGGGTCGAGAATGAGGTCTGACCTATTCAGTAATGGCTACATGTGACGAAACACTTATGGGTTTGTATTTTCAGGAATTGGGGGGGCCGCGCGTGGAAGATCTCATATCGTCTTTACGATCTGGGCCGTCTGTGCCTGTGCAAAAGAGCCAGGATGTAATTGCTGGTACGTGACTGTACGTGATCGCTAATGTAAACTGAATTGAAGAACCCTATGCTGTGCTCCAGACATGACGGCAATGATTCAAACCCTAAGTACCGAATTCTCTGCCGAGGTGAAGAGCAAGCAGGATGCTCTAGACGTTACACAAGCACACTTGCGGGCGGCGACCCGCCAGCTTTCTGAGCAACGCAAGCTGATCCAGGTTTGGCAAGTCCGCTGCGGCGAACTTGACCAGATCAACCAGCGTATTCGCAATGTTCAACAAGCACTTGCAGACGAAGACCGATTCGACTGGACGGGACGCACAGATCTCAACGGCAACGATGCGAAGCAGTCCGCGGGTCCCGCGTTCCAATGGCGTGGACAGAACTCGACCATGGCTGGACTTGGCGGCTTGGTCGACGTATCGTTCAATCTGGACGTAGAGCCAACAATACCGTTGTCTGATAGCATGGCGAGTCTGATCAGGCTGAGGCGACTGAAGATGTGGCACGTACGGATGGAGAAGTTGATGGAGGAACGACTGAAAAGTCTACACGGTGCGAGTGCGGAGAGAGAATTCCAGTGTAAGAAGATCGTCGCTTTGTGCACGAACGTACCCGTCGACAAGGTTGAAGAGGTGAGCAACTCCAGAATAGTGTTCGTCGACACACGCTAGAACACCGCTGCTTTGTTTTAGATGCTTGACGACCTTGTCATTGCTGTAGAGAGTGAGACCCAATTTGTGGACATCGGTCGTGTATCCGGGTTTATGCAGAAAGTAAAGTGGCTTCTTTACCCATATTTGTGCTCACCAGCTTATGCGGTTTCCGCGATGCGCAGGTTCGGGATGGTGTAATCTAGCTTTCGTTCTTCGCATCCTCGCATTTGCTCCAAGCTCAGACTTTCGCTGTTCGCTTGTATTATTAACGCTGGACTGAGGAACGCCATGGTTTCTTTGAATTCCATGATATCATCATATATACTGGTGCACACAACGATGCTGATGTTTGGGGCATTCTAGAGTTAGCTCGAGAGCAGCTACTTACTACAACGCGCTCTCTGGCGAAAACAATTGAAAGTTCCGATTATACGTTCCTGAAGCAAGCAGCTTCGCATCGCTTGAGAGATCGACAGACATCACTTTGCTGCCATCCGTCTGCAAAGTAGCAAGAAGCTGCCAATCGTCCGCACTCCAAAGTTTGACAACACCGTCATATCCTGCGCTGGCCAAATACAAGCCAGAGCGGTATTGCCATTCTTGGGTCAACGCGGCCTTGTCTTGTGTTGCATTCGGGGCTGGTGTCGGTGCAGGAGTCACAGATTCCTCTTTAACATCGGAAGTATCGGCGCTGTCCATCGAGACATCTGGAGTGGGCGAGGCCTGAGAAGCGATGTGTAGAGGTAGGGTGCCGTCGGAGCGGAAGAAGCGGACGTCGGATACGTTGTTCAAATGTGCGGGTATCGTATACAGGGCATTGAGCGAACGCATGTCCCATATTCGAATCGTGTCGTCCGATGCGCCGGTAGCGATTTGGTAGCTAATGTGTCATATCTAATAAGTAGCAATGGGCGGAGATAGGAAAGAGAATTACGTGCCCATTGGGTGAGAAACTAAGAGAAAGTATGCCTTGGACGTGGCCATCTAGAACCATTGCTGTGCGCCCTGTTCGCAGGTCCCACACACGTCCAATTGCATCCAACCCACTATGGAAAAAACAAAATGAACATATATTCAATGGCTGGAATGTATTTTTTACGCACGCAGAAGCAACTAAAGCACCATCATCTTGAAACTCCACTGTATATACCTCCTTCGAATGTCCTTCCTGGAGCAGCAGCTCTTTCGAGGTCGCTACATCCCATAGCCGCCATGTTGTGTCGAAACTAGCGCTGGCTACGTAGTCACCGGAAGGATGAAAAGCGACACGACATATCCGATCTTGGTGACCTTTCATGACTGATAATGGTGTCTCGCTTGAGAGACAATCAGATCTTGACGTGCGAGCGACGAGGAGGCAACGAACCTGTTGAGTGACCAAAAGTTGACGCACGTATCCCCAGCACCACTTACGAGATTGACTGCATCTGCACTTTGAGATAGGGTGGCTCTAGGATGCCATGCTACACCACCTACGCGATCACTGTGCCCTGGAAAATATGATAAGTTAGGCGTCGCTGAGCTCGTCATAGATGACCGCACTGGCCTCGCAATGTCCGTATCGGTGTACATGCTGGAGTATTCCACAACTTAAGAGATCCTGACCAACTGGCTGTGGCGAGGATCTCGCTATTTGGTGAGAAGCGCACAAGTGATATAGGGCGTTCATCGCCAATTTGAGAGCCAAGATTTGAGAAGCTCTGCATAATGTGAGTTGAAGTTCGTTGGACACGGAAAAATATTACCTTGACATCTGCGAACACATGTTTTCGGATGTCTATAATCCGACCAAGAGGTATCTTGCTGTCTAACCGCTGCTGAGCGATTCGCTTTTGAGCTCTGCACAGAGAAACAGACGAAAAAATAACAAAGCAGTAAGCACCTTTCTTAGTTCACCATCATAGCAGGGTAATAGCGAAAGCCCAACCTAGGGAGAGAGAACTCGGCCAATCTCCGCCGTGATTCCAACAACTCAAGTGAGCCCGGTGAGTAGAATTCTTCTACCTGGCGTGCCGCAGCCTTGAGTGAATATGAGAGGTAGAATATAGGCCTTGATTCTAACCTCTTCTTCACTGTCATCTGAAGACTCCTCGTCCACTTGCATGGCGTCATCCCCTCGTGCAGCATTAATTTGAGACAGTACATAGATCAAACGGTCACGTCGATCTGCAGCCTATGATGAAGAGGTATGAGGGGTGATCCGTGTACAGGCATTTAGAAGCACATACTCGTTCACCGAATAATGTGATAGGCTCTCCAATCTCTCGCAGGCGCGCTTTTACCCGATTGTCATCGGTTGGGACGGCCATGCTCCTAGCCTTCTTCTTGCGCTCCAATTCATCGAGGATGACTTTGTTCTCGATCCTCGCGCGTTCAGAGCCCAAATAGTTTCCATCGTCGACCAGTGTATCGAGCGTGAGTTCTGGCATTTTGCAGCTGTTGGGAAACACAGAATGTGTCAATTATTACGCATGGAAAGGCGGACGGTTGTTTGGCAAGAGCCTCTGATCCAAACAATGAGACACGTGCCGCAGCGCCTTGTACGCTGGCAAGTTCAGTTCGGATCTGTCTCATCTTCCTCTCTTCCACCGTCATGGCTGGCGTCCCAGTCGTTCCACCAAGCAGTCTCCGAAATCGCAAACCACAAGGACGTGTCTCATCCGCAGTCTTTTCTGGTGACCCTGATGAAGATGAATATATAGTTGAGGGTTCGAAGACGCCCATACGTGTATGTGTCCTTTTTGTTCCAGCGTGAAGGCGCTCACGCTTCACTGCCTCCTTCGGAAACAAATCAGCGCAATCCTTTGGACAAGACACTCGAGAGTCCTAAAGCGAGCGCGATAACTGTCGGGGTGCTTACCGCTCTCGCATTTGCTCTGCGCTTCTACCGAATCAACCACCCTGATCAGGTAGTGTGAGTGTGAGCCTTTCCTCATGCTAATTTAATGTCACAACCAATTTCTTTAGGTTCGACGAAGTGCACTTTGGCAAATTTGCATCATACTACCTCCTCAGAGAATACTACTTCGACGTACACCCTCCTTTCGCCAAGCTTCTCTTCGCACTCGCCGGGTGGTTTGTTGGTTTCGATGGGCACTTCACATTCGAGAACATTGGCGACAGCTATACTGAAAACCACGTGCCTTATGTTGGAATGCGCGCGCTCCCAGCTATTCTGGGTAGCCTTACTGTCCCAGTTGTATATGCCATCATGAAGGAGAGCGGATACTCCACTATAATTGCCGCGTTCTCAGCCATCATTATCCTGTTTGGTGAGCTTTACTTCCGATGTATCTCTATGTCCTAATGTCTTTTTATAGACAACGCACACATCGCACAATCTCGACTGATTCTATTGGACGCAACGCTCATCTTCTTCATGTCATTGACCATCTACTCTTATGTTCGCTTTCGGAAGCTCCGATACCAGTGCGTTCATTCTTTCGTTGTCCGTGCACCACGACCTTTCTGGGGTGACAACAGAATAGACTTCCAAGTATGATATCGGACTGATGCTAACGTTATTATAGCTATTTCACTCCCCAGTGGTGGGGCTGGCTGGTTGCGACAGGAGTTTTCATGGCTTGTACATGGGGCTCCAAAGTCAACGGCATTCTCACGGTAACTGCAATTGGTGCTGCAGTTCTTGTTGACCTATGGGATATCCTCGATGTCAAGAAGAACCCCAAAATGGATTACTTTTGGCAACACTTTGCTGCCCGCGCCGTTGGCTTGATCGTCGTACCTCTCATTGTTTATCTCTCATTCTTCTACGTGCACTTTGCTATTCTCACGCATTCGGGCACTGGCGACACATTCATGAGTCCTGCATTCCAAGAAACTCTGAGTGGGAATGAACTTCTTTTAAACAGCCAAGGTATGTAGGCAGACCATTGCATCGGTATTACCCTTAACGTGTATGGGAAACAGAAATTCGTTACTTCGACACCATCACTATACGACACAAGGAAACGAAAGTTTTCTTACACTCGCACCTTGAACGCTACCCACTGAGATATGATGATGGTCGTATCAGCAGCCAAGGTACGCAAGCATTTTGAAACAGTCACAGACGATACTGACAATCGCATAGGCCAACAGGTAACAGGGTACGGACATGCTGACGACAACAACCAATGGGCGATTATCCCCACCAAGGCCCTTCCTGATACTGGCCGCGGGAGGATCGTGCGCCACGACGATGTTATTCAGCTCCTGCACATTAGTACAGGAACTGTTTTACTCACTCACGATGTTGCATCTCCTTTGATGCCTACAAACCAAGAAGTTACGACGTGGCCTAAGGACGACCATTCTAGATACAACGACACCCTTTTTCATCTGGCCCTTACTGGTGGACATGAGGGCGAGGCATGGAAGAGCAAGAGTGGACACTTCAGGCTGATCCATCTGCCCACCAAGGTATCGCTTTGGACACATAGGGAACAGTTACCCGAGTGGGCATTCATGCAGCAGGAAGTGAACGGGGCCAAGAATCCGCTGGAGAAGACGGCTATTTGGTACGTTGACGAGATTGTCGCCTCACAGGGTCAGTCATTTTAGTCTATGATGAGTGTTGTTTACTAAGTGGTGATGGGAAAATGCAGACCCAGAGGACCTTTTGCACCGAACGGGCGAAGTTCACAACAAAGAGCCTAAGAAGATGAACTTCTTCAAGAAATTCGTGGAGCTGCAGATGTTGATGCTGCAACATAACGCTGGACTGACCGCTTCGCATCCCTACGCCAGTAGCCCAATCAACTGGCCGTTTTTGTTGAGCGGTATCAGCTTCTGGACGGAAAGCACAGAGCAAAAGCAGATATATCTCATTGGGAACATCGTTGGTTGGTGGACATGTGCGATTGCATTGTCTATATACATCGGCATTCTTGGCGGAGATCTACTCGCACGCAGAAGAGGAATTGAAGTTATGCCTACCCGTGAGCTCACATTTGGTGTCTACATCTATATAGTCCATCTAATAGTTTGCTGGCTAGCTGTTCGCAACCGCCTCTGGTCTTCAGCTGGATTCTTTATGCTCATCTGGTTCATGCATTACTTCCCATTCTTCCTAATGAACCGTCAACTTTTCATTCACCACTATCTTCCCTCACACCTTGCATCTGCCCTCGTTGCAGGTGCAGTGCTCAACTTCCTTCTGTCGGAGACCATCAATTATCCAGTTTCGATCCGTGGGCCGTTCACCGAAAGGAAGGAGCGACAATGGGCGGACCTCGGAATCAAGACTCCGATCGTCGTTGCAGGTTTCTCAGCATTGATGATTGTCGCTCTAGTCTATATAGCCCCATTGACCTATGGTACACCAGGGTGAGTGCTTCCTAGTCTAACGGATGGGCCGATGATTCTGATTTGTACTGCGCGTGCAGGTTGGACGGAGAGACAGTGAACGCAAAGCGTTTGCTCTCCTCTTGGACCTTGCATTTTGCTGCGAAAGTGACAGCGGAAGCCTGACTTGATCCTGGAGGTCGAGTCGAAGATATGCCTTTGGACTAGATGTTGATCTGCTTTCTCTCAAAATGTAATCTCATATCGAATGCCTGTTGTCGTCTCGCGAATGGTTAGCGCTTTAGCTCCTAATACATACCCAGTTCTGTGGCTTTAAGATGAAGGATATGCGCCATCTCGACATGTACCAATATTAAGTGCTTAGTAGTAAGCATCTGTCAATGGAAGCCTGGTCTACACATGCGCACGCGTGAATGGTTTGTTACCTACGCGCTCCCTCAACGGCCTCAACTCTCAACGGCCTCAACTCTCAACGGCCGACGTCTCGACACTGAGCTACTGCCCACTGTCTGCCTCGACCTCTAATCACGGTCGACGATGTTCAACGCACCCAGGCCGACGCAAGCTTATGGCGTGTCTTCATCAACCAACTTCGGTGGCAGCTTCGTAGACGAGAACCCCCTTGCAGTCTCAGTGTACGACGGACTCGACCCTTGGAGTGCTGCACCCAGTCCGTCGCCGCCTGCAGTGACATCGATCTTTACATCTGCCATCGGTGTGTTTGTCGAACCTCATAACCGGTCGCGTTGACGTTGAGTCTTGTGTGTAGCAGACGCCACTGTGCCCTCGATATACCATCAGTCGTTCAGCATCGTCGACCCTACCAATTCTGGCGAGACATCTGTGAACTCTCTGTCACGCGTGTTAGGGACATCAGGGCTTCCAGCAGGGATTATTGACAAGGTGCGTGTTGGTTTGGGGGGGATTTTCAATGGATGTTCACATGCACGCGCGCTTTGCAGATTGTCAACCTCGTCAGCACACGACCCCGTGTCTCTAAACTCGAATTTTTCGTCGCTCTAGCGTTGGTTGCACTAGCACAATCTGGCAAAGGTATTGTTCACATTGTCTTCGGTATCCTGCATCACTAAAGAGACATGTCACAGATGTCAGCGTCGAACAAGTTGCTGCACTGGCCCAGCAGAATGATCTCCCTGAGCCAAGTCTCGACCTCTCTGCCTTGACTGCAGCCCCTTCAGCTTTCGTATATAACAAATCAAACATCGATGTCACTGCTCGAGCCCCTGCTCCTGCGTACTCCTCGGATGACCCTTGGAATTCGCGGTTTGCGCCTAGCGGGACCGGGGCGATAGACGCGGCTCAGGGGAGTGTGGCGAACGGCATGCCATCCAGCGTATCGGGGACAGGGATGCCCAAAGACTGGTGGAGGAAGCAGGAAAATGTCACGGTCAAATTCCTGGGTCAGCAGGGCTTCATCCTCAATCGATATATTGTATATGAGGTTCTCACAGATGTGAGCATTTCTATCTCCCCTTCAAAGGTTTGGTGTGCTCAGGATCATATACACAGCGTGGTCCGCCGGTATCTCGCAGATACTCAGAATTCACCGTCTTGTGGGATTGCCTCATACACCGCTATCCCTTCCGTTTGATACCCCAACTGCCTCCCAAACGAATTGGTCGTAAGTTCTCAACCAACCTTCGTTATATGCCTCTTCATTCTTACACTTGGTTTCAGCGGATGAGAACTTCTTGGAACAGCGAAGGTATAAAAATCTTCCTGTTCATTATCAGGTTACTGACATACGTTGCAGAAAAGGACTTCAAAGATTCCTTACCTTTGTAATGTGAGCTCCCTTCCGCTCTTAGACAGCGAACCGTGGGTCTCAAGTCATGGAATTTGCAGCAACCACCCCGTGATCAAAGACGATGGGCTACTTGCGGTCTTTCTCGCCGAACCGTCTTTCGAACAATGGCGCAAATATTCCTCCATTTCATTAGAGGAAGAGTCTACGAGCAAACGTGTCGATCGTGTCGAGGAGATGTCCATTCCCAGCGATCTGGAAGATAAGCTTGGGTTTGTTTCAGATCTATCATTTACTCGTCCGTCACTATTCTTAATTCCTAATTTTGTTCTCGTGGCAGCAACGTGCGGGGCAAGATAAGCCCTTTGATCGAAGCATGGCAGAAGATAGGGATTCTTGTAGAACGTATCATCAGGAAGCGCGAGGCAGAAGCGGTACGAACTCCTCCAGCCCTCCGGCGCACATATCTACCGACTCACTTCGCGTTCCCCCTCTTCTCCTCTCCTTTCCTCGATTCCACCGATTCCCGTGACCCCTCTTTATCTGCTGTTTCACTTACATCTGGCGGCTCAATATTTGCTACTTTTCCCTCTGGTGTTGGCGCCGGGGGTGCACCTTCCGCGGGTCCTGCCTCTGGGATGCAGGCTGACTTGTCACGATTAACAAATACTCTGAAAGCTTTAGTCGAAGTAAATGGGCAGTGTTGGAGAGGAGAAGATTGTGAGCTTTCAGAGGGTGTCAAGCAAGGGGTCAGGAAGATATCAGAACACACGCAGCGACAGGCAGATATTTTAGAACAGCGGGTACGTTGTTTTCGCTTCTCATTGCGATTCTTAACTCAACACAGTGGACAGACACAACGGCTCTTGTACACGACTTTGGAAGGCCTCAAAGTGAGTTCCACACCTCTAGACCTTGACACTTATATAATATATTCACTTTTTGCAGAGTCAACGAGACCTGTACATTGGCATGCGCGACCTCTTCATTCGACATGACCGACTATCGGTAGACCAGGTCGAGCGGCTGAAGAAGCGGGTAGAGAAAACATCTTTGAAGCTCGAAGGCGTCCATGCGGTTAAGAAAGAAGGCTGGCAAGATGAGGCAGATAAACTGGCTGGGATTGTCGAGAAGGACAAGGCGACTATCGCTGCACAGCTGAATAGACGGATGTTCATCCGTGCCTGGTGCGTCTTATTTTACTTTATTTTCCTACCGACAACCTACTGAAAACTCATAGTATGTGGCACGAGCTCCGTGTCGTGCTGCACAACCGCGAGAACACGCTGCTGACTCATCTAGTCCAGACGTTCGCGGGCGAAGAGCAGGAATACGCGGAAGGCGTCGCAGCCGACTGGGCGTCCCTCGTTGAAGCAGTCGAAAGTATGCCGTTGGAATGATCTTGGGGTCTCCCATGTCTCCACAACCACCGTAATTTACTCTTATTAATCCATTTCTACTTATGACGAGTCACGCGTAACGACTTCTTCCCCATTATTGGACTCGCAATTCATGGCATTTCTTGTAGCTGCTACTAACGCACATCGATCTGAGTGACACCCGTGAGAACCGAGATAGCTTCAGGAGGTCAATCGTCCTTACAGTGCGCGTTTTTCTTCCAATACATATTCTCTGTCCTCACTAATGACATCTAGAATACGTAGAGAAATACGTTCATGCCGGCTGACAACGCTTCACCAAAAACTTGTTTACATCCGGTGCATGCAGTTTACAAGGACATGCCATTCTGTGGTAGCAAACATGTGTCTAGGAAGGACTACGAGGGATAATGCTGCGTACGAGTGCGTACGGCATCGCAGGCGTCGTCAAACTTCTCACAAGCACAGCTTAATCACCGACGAGTGTCGATGCTAACAATTTAGACACCTCTACCACAGCGATGGGGCAGCTTCACACAGAAAATGTGTTTTCTGTAACAGGTCAACAGCGGAGAACAAGTACCGCTTTTGAGAATCTATTTTCCTACATCTTATTGCGTACCTCTCAATGTTCCCACCTCTCTCCGGTTGTGCCTGTCCATGTCTTGATATAATCTGATGAATTGCTGTCTTCATGAAGACACCCATAATGTAGAGTGATGGGTAGCAAACAGGCAGTGGTTATCAAGGTATTCGAGTATCTGTAGCAATCAATAGATTCCAGGAATAAACTTGTACTTGACGATCGCGCAGTACCGCTCCCAATCCTTGCCATACTTCTTTGCGCATCTGTAAAAGTTCAACAAGTAGTCAAGGCGCAGGTACAGGCAACAGACGTACCTCTCGAAGTCACGGCCACAACGATGCACGAGCACAGTGATGAAGAACACAGAGTAGAAGTATGGGATGGGAGAGGCATTACCGACGACGAGTCCCCAAGTGAAGCTCTGAACCCAATCTGCCACGTAATTCTGCACAGATCAATTAGGACGAGTAGATGGCATCAAGCGGATAAACTCACAGGCTTGCGGGAGTATCGCCACCATCCACTGATGAGCAGGCGGTTTCTATTCAAGATATAAGTCAGATGCTACTATGCTGGGGGCCTATCGAAGGCGACACACCCATGGGCCGTCTGGATATATTCAGGATTTTCGATTGTACCCCACGGGAGTTGAGGGAACGTCCACCGATACTTGAAATTACCCTGCGTTTGCATTTTGAAGCGACTCTTCTGAGACATGGCTGTATCCCATCTATAACCGAAATAAGACACAATACTAGTAATGAAAACTTTAACCTTACATATAGTATGCCGTGCAAAGAGTCGAATACAGGGCAACGTACACCGGAGTGGAGAATTGGTATTTTGAGGGATCATGTGAAGCCATATAGACGACAGAGTAGACGTAGGTCTGGGAGGGCCGATGTCAGTAGGGTCAATATGAGCAACAAGAGGAATATACGCATACGAAAGGGACGCCAGCAAAGTTCCAAAAGATGACCATAAATCCCCATCTGTCGAGTCGGTCAGCACATGAGAAGCAGATGCTGGTAGGCATAACTACTTTTCGTGGTACATGTCCCAGGTCTGAGGAATACACTCCTCGCCCTTACCACTGTACGCCAATGAGCATGAGTAGACATTGAACAGATTCCCAAGGCTTACCATGCGTTAAGGTAAAACCAAGTAGCCAGACACATGAAGGCCATGTTCTACGATCGCGCATGAGCACAGATGCCTTGAACATAGAACAATGAACGCACAGGAGTGACGTAACCGTATTGCTCGTACTGCTTACACGCGCCGGAAATAGCCAGGAAAAAGACTATAACCCAAGGAATACGAACCTCGGCCCACATCTTTAGGTCAATTGGGCCAATACGGGGATTGAGTGCGGCACCCATGAACACATCATATATGAAGTTCCCAGACATCCTCATCTGCTCTCCCCTTGCAACGGCCCAGAAGTACGTGCCAAAAGATACAGCGAAGCCCCAAATCATTGCCACAGTCATAATGTGGCCATAGTTGTCGATGATTTCGGTCAGGCGGAATATGTGATAGTAGTGAAGAGCAGCAGCCGTTATCATGGTAGCATAAATGGACCAAAGGGCATTGCAGTTGTACATGAGAGTCTTGTATCCGAGCGAAGGGACTGGAAGGCCCTCTTGCTGGTATCCGGGCATGACCCAAGCCAAAAAGAGCTGGTAGAAAATAAGTCCGCTATAGACTTTCCAGGCATACACGTTGGGGTTGGCATCCTGCACATCAATTGAGCACGCTGTCTGAATCTTCAGATTCATGGGCTCACGTCTCGAACATGGGTCCACATCTCGTGAAGGAATGGGTGGATCCCATCAACTGACTTGGGGAAGACAAGTTGCCCGTCATAAAACCAGAGGCAGATCCATAGGTAGTACATCAGCATGGGAAACCCGACCATCATGGCTGTGACACCCCAAGGACCTCCGAACTCAAAACTATAAGTAGAACGTTCAGTCAGCCTATTGAAACATCCCGATGCAAAAGAATAGTTACGTGTCATGTTTGTCCAGGAGCTCGTCGGCTTTCTTACCCTCGTCAGTGGGAGTGATCTTGGCGGGTTGCGCATCACCATTTCGATTGCGCAACTGACCATTAGACGTCGCTGACGAGCCGGCAGACATGATGAGGTGGTTGAGTCCAAGTCGTACGAGGCCAGTTCTGACTTGGGGCATTGATTTGACGCGTCATCAAGCATCAACAACGCGCTCACGCTTCATGCCCGATCTACCATCGGGGTGTCGCACATGGAAAGGATTCGGCACCCAAATGAGTAGCATTGAATATTCAATGCTCCCATATCTCATCTTCTACAAGTCCATACAACTTACAAAAAAATGGATCACTCAAACGAAGGTCCCACATACACCGAGTAGTATAAGGTTAGGGCTCGGCAGTCACCGACTCTGACGATGACAGGGCGCCGAAGGAGCTCTCTGTTCTGCCCCATTTCTCCCCGACGCTGAGCTAGCACAGACCAGTATTGCCTGTGCCAGTTTGGAAAAGACAAGGCTTGGCCTATGTCGCGAGCAGCCAAGGCAACCCTTTTCGCCTCCCTCTTCGTGTCAACCCTCACAATATGGGCTGTTCATTACCAGCAGGAACAGGAGCACGAGGTGATTCCCCTGGTCCTCTCATCCTGGTCCTCTCATGAATTTCTCTTAACATATGAACGGCATCCAGACTATGTATAAGGGCGTTTTAAGAGACGATGAGCGGCGAAAGCAGAAAATGAAGAAGAGACAGGAAGAGTTAGAGGACTCACAACGGAAGCGGGAGATCTATGAGAGGGTGCAGCGTGTTGGGTTGACCGAAGGATCTTTGAACTCAAATCCAACGGTGTAGTCGTTTCTTGCTTCCTCGGGAGGACCATGTTTGATCCGAAGCAGGAATGAGTATTCATCCGTCCCGTTTACAGTGTGCATCCCAGCTCCTGACTCCCGACATGATCATCCTCATTGCGTAGGCCTGGTACGGCCTGGTACGGCCGTTCTCAAATAAACAACCTGCTTGTGCCCTTGTGCTTACTATGTTCGTTTTCTCTGTCGAGACGGTTGTACACATCTTCCTTCCAAGCATCGAAGCCATCATCGGGCCGAAGGCGCTCGGGGAGTGCGTCGACAGTCAGAAGAGGTCAGAAAATGTGTCTCATACCGACGGGTCCATTCCATCATGCATCATTACCGCTGACAGCCGTACTCAAGCGTACTCAGGACAAATCAACATTGAAATATTCATATTCCGCCATTGCACGGTTGACGATAACACGCTTGGCATCACTCGGTCCCTAGGCATCCATGTGTAAGGAGTCAGGAATGTTGCCTCTGGCCCCGATTCAATTCATAACACAACATAACACTTTCGTCTGAGGATGATGAGTGGATGATGTTGCCTCAGGCATCTCGGACGGATCCCTGGCAACGGCTTGATTGCAATTATAAGTGACCCAAAGTACTTGGCTATGGCATCGTAATAATCATGCGTTTCGCTCCGTATGGTTTTTTCTGCCATATTTTCTTGTTATACTTTTCTGAGGCATCTAGCTCCGGTTCATATACGTTTGTATACTGCCTCTGCATCACAGTGGTTTGTAGATCCAACGGAGTCTATGACACATTTCAAACAGTTTCAACACCGCACTTGATGGGATAGCGCCATGTTGTCAGGTGGTCCATCGTTGTCATTCATCCTTCCGATCAACACCGGGCCATCCTGGGCCATCCTGCACCTCTCGTTTCTATGTACGATCTGAGCAGTGCTGATTTCCCATCAAACGGTCCCTCAGGCAGTCTTAGGCACTCCTTAGGCTCAACAATGCTCAACCAACATCAATCATTGGCAATACCCGCCGGACACCAGCTCTCGATGCATCCGGTGGTTACACCGATCCGTCTAGTTACCTCGCTGCTAGGAACCAGACCCGAGGGCCGTCTGGTATAAAAAGGATGAGTGATGGACATTGTTTCTCCAGCCTTTGCTCATCACTTTCATTCTAACGGTACTGGTTACCTCGAGTTTTGACACTTCTTTCAGCCGCATTTCCGTTTTATTTTTAAGACAAACGACACACACATAACTATCGATTTTTAATCATCCTCACGTCCTTCCAATCTTTAATCATTGAAAATGCGTACCTCCACTGCTCTCGTTGCTGCCGCCATTGCCCTCCAGGCTGCCCCCGCGTTCGCATTCTCTACAGTCTCTCATGAGCCCCATACGTATGTGATGTCTCGTCTCTTTCGTTTTGCGGATGTTTTCGCTCACACGATGATATAGTGCTCTGACCGAAGACCAGATTGCCAATCTCATCGGGAACATCAAGGTTCTCGATGCCCGTAGCTTGGCTGGTGTCGTTGCCGGCGATGTAGCTAAAGTCGGCGAGAAGGTCGTTGGCGACAGCTTGGGCGACGCTGCCAAGAAAGGTGTTCTTGGCGGCATTGGTAGTCTCGTCGGCGGTACTGTCCTCGGGAAAATCTTCGGGAACGACGAAAAGTATGTATCTCTTTCAGCACACTGGTACTAGTCGTGCTAACGTGATGTGCATCAGTTCCAAGAGAGAGTTTTTGGAGTACCTCGAGGCTCGTGCGGACCAGGACTTGGCTGCTCGTGCCAGTATTGCCTCAGTCGGCGCGAAAATTGTCGGTGACAGCTTAGGCGACGCCGCGAAGAAAGGGATCCTCGGTGGCATTGGTAGTCTCGTTGGCGGAACCGTCCTCGGAAAACTATTCGGAGACGATAACAAGTGCGTATCTATTCGTGTTCGATTCAGTATGCGGAGATCGTCCTTTGCTGACTACATTTGATACAGATCGAAAAGGGAGTTCTTGGAGTACATCCAGGCTCGCTCGCACGAAGAACTTGCTGCGCGTGCCAGTATTGCCTCAGTCGGCGCGAAAATTGTCGGTGACAGCTTAGGCGACGCCGCAAAGAAAGGGATCCTCGGTGGCATTGGTAGTCTCGTTGGCGGAACCGTCCTCGGAAAACTATTCGGAGACGATAACAAGTGCGTATCTATTCGTGTTCGATTCAGTATGCGGAGATCGTCCTTTGCTGACTACATTTGATACAGATCGAAAAGGGAGTTCTTGGAGTACATCCAGGCTCGCTCGCACGAAGAACTCGCTGCGCGCGCTGCTGCTGGCGGAGTGGCCAAAGCTGGCGCAAAGGTCGTGGGGGACAGCTTGGGCGACGCCGCAAAGAAAGGTATCATCGGTGGCCTTGGTGGCATCCTCGGCACAGGGATCATTAGCAAGATCTTCGGCAGTGACAGGTACGTTTCACGCCTGGTCAATGGAGGGTGATCTAATCATTGTCTCTGTTAGTTCCTCTGCTAAGAGAGAGCTGGCTGATTACATGGTCGCTCGTGCAAGTGAAGAAATCGATGCCCGTGGGCTTGGCGATGCTGCTAAGAAGGGCATTCTTGGCGGCATTGGTTCTCTAGTCGGTGGTGGTCTCCTTAGCAAGATATTCGGCGACGACGATAAGTAAGCATTACTCCATATTTTTCATGAGTATAATGTCTCACGACTATGAATTAGCTCCAAGAGGGAATTCTTGGATATCCTCGAGGCCCGCGCCAACCAGGAGGTAGCTGCTACTCAGCTGAAGCGCGAGCTTCTGAACTCGTTCCTCGAGACACGCTCTCTTAATGATCTCGATTAAACGTGATGACCAGATCGAATGTTATGTATTTAATTTATTGGCGGGACTCTGGTGGATCTATGATGTCTTGTTGATGTGTTTATTGCGGCTTTACGATTTGTCTTACTCTAACTGTACACAATCTGCATTGGCTAATACCGTGTTCCCATTTTTGTCTGCCATGGCGTAAGTGAAAATGAATAATGTCATGAATGACAATGGATGAAAAGGTTGTCTGTCGATGGAGGTGAGGCAGGGCGTGACTGTATGCTGATTTTGATTATATTCAAGGCCTTCAGTCAGTACTGGGTTATGACTGCTTATAGTTTTAGTGAACAGCGCCCATCGCGTATATGGAAGAACTCAACGAACCTGGAGATACTGAACTTGCAATTGACAAACTTTCACGAGGATACTCGTTGAACAGTGCTCACGAAGAACATGATATACAAAGGCACCTTGGCAACTAAGTACTGTGGGTGTTAACCTTCGTCCATGGCATCTGCTTCTGTTGTTCTCCACCATGCTACAGGGCCCAAGCCTTGTTCTGCGATCGAGCACTATTTCTAGTCAGTGGAAGATCCACAATGCTGAGACGAATGCCTTACTGTGATTGTATATGGCGGCCTGCGAGACTCCACCTTTATTTGCACACCCTCCGTGGCCTTTGGTGGCCCAGGCTCGTCATCATAGAATTCGTCCGTCTCAACACGAACGCGAACAGTTTCGCCCTGGTCGATATACATGCGTTCTGACGTGGGTGAGTCGAGGAGCTCATGGGTTGACGTTGATTGTGAGCCCGGAAGCCAGAAGTGTGCCCGTTCATTAGGATCACTTGGTTGCATATATCATTTCACTGCTTAGGATTGGGAGATTAGGAACAGTGACATACAAGGCAGTGGGCTGAGGAAGATAAGTTATTGGGATCCACATATCTTCAAAAAATCCTACGGATACTTCAACGACATTACTTTCGAACATGGAAATTGAAGAGAAATAGCACACATTGAATACCATCCTCATCTGACGATTTGACTCGTGCGAGGATCACCTCTGAAGGAAATGGACGAAAGACGGTCAATCTGAATATAACTGTTGAGCTGAGTGAATCAGTGCGTCGCCCCTTACGATGCGTCAGACAGCTCACCCGTGTACCATAAGAAACCGTCTCCGTATCTTACTTTCCCTTCTCCGGCTTCTGATATATCGAATACACAGATGCAAAGCCCAACATCGTGCAAGACACGATTGGCAAACTTTTTATTGAGTTCGTTGATCAAAGCCTGTTCAGGGGGAACACCAAAATGTGAAGGATGGATCGGTATCGTATCCTGGGTACAGACCGAGGTCAGAGAGCTGTTTCAGCCTGGAAGCCAAGAATGCTAGCACCTTGATCAAGGACAAAACGAACATTATTGCGTAGGAGAATGCTGCATCGAAGTTGATCTCAAAAATCGTGGAGTTATCTTATCTGTTTCGCCACGTGCGCATTTCCATATTCAGAGATTCGAGGAAATAGGCGAAAATACGACCCCGCCAGCCGACGTTAAACGTCGTCTCGGCCTTTGGTCTCCTCTGTTTCTTGAGCTGTCGGCTTGCAGGGAATTTGGGCGAATCCATAAAACATGGCAGTCTCGACGCCCCTTCCTTCTGACCCATCCAATACCAGCTGGCTTCCTGCCCAGTCATGGCGGCATTTTGTAGCTGGAGGGTATGTGCTGTCTCGTGTCTTTGGATTCTTCAATCAAAGTGTAACTCACGCGACTTTCGATCATCTTGACATAAAGGTTGGGGGGGATGTGCGGAGCCATCATTACAAGTCCATTCGACGTCGTGAAGACTCGGCTGCAGTCAGACTTGTTCAGACAAAAACAAACGAGCGTGGGGTTGGTAGGCGACACCATGGTGGTAGTGGCCCGTAGGCCAATCGGACTTCTTTGGCATTTTGTGGAAACGGCACATATTCTCCGGTATGTGTGTGCTTCACTCTGTCCAGAAAATGACGAATTGTGATCAAGACTCCTTCATTCCACAGCGATATTGCACGAGAAGAGACCCCGCGCGCGTTATTTAAAGGACTGGGCCCCACCCTTGTGGGCGTCATACCCGCACGTTCCATCAACTTCTTCACGTACGGCAATGGCAAGCATGTCATCGCGAATAATTTCAACCATGGTGAAGAAAACTCTTTCGTACATCTTGGCGCGGCCGCTTTTGCTGGGATTGTCACTGGGACAGCCACGAATCCAATATGGGTAGTCAAGACACGTCTACAGCTCACTGCATCTAATCGGGTGTCGCCAACCCTTCCAGCGTCATCGGGGTCGTTCTTTGGCGGTAGTGTGTCCATGGTACGCCAGATCTTCCGAGAAGAGGGCGTGCGTGGGTTTTACAAGGGCTTGAGCGCAAGCTATCTCGGCGTCACAGAGGGCACTATCCAATGGGTGCTGTACGAACGACTGAAACGACTCACTGCGGGAGTCGAAGGACAAGGGGGAGTCCAAGAGTGGGCGGGCATGCTGGGAAGCGCCGGAACAGCAAAATGCGTAGCAAGTCTCATCACTTATCCACATGAGGTAAGCTGTTTCCCGCTTGCCCTACACCTCAGTCTACAAGAATGAATCTTCCTCTGCAGGTCCTTCGGACTCGGCTAAGACAGCCTCTCGTTGACGGCAAGATGAAGTACACGGGACTCCTGCAGACACTGCGCCTCGTCATCGCCGAGGAAGGTGCCCGCTCACTATACGGCGGGTTGAGTGCTCACCTCATGCGTGTTGTGCCAAACGCAGCAGTGATGTATTCTATATACGAGGGGATTATCCGGTGGGGAAAACACTAATACAGGCTGTGAACACTTGCACAGTCTCTATCATCGATGTTCCCTGCATTAGCAGGGCTGGAGAGGAGCTTTACGGCATCCCGTATAGATTATCACTAACGATCGGCCACAGTTTGTGGACTATTGGTATTTATAGTCTTAACCTCCTCATTCACCCAACCTTCCTTCAAAACCACTGCGATCTTCCCGTTACCTCCTCTTCCTATACACCGTCCTGATCAGCGACCAGTCTTGCCGCATCATTCTAGTCTCGTCCAACCGGCTTATCCCATCGTCGCATTCATTCGCTGCATATGTACTTTACTCTCGCATCTATCCACGCTCACATCTCCGCTCTTGTGCCCACATACTATATACTTTCCTAATGACCGCTCGCTCTGATTGTTTATGTGTTTTATAATGCCCGATTCACCAACCAAAATATCCCCTTCGATGAACCTACCATAGATCTGACGTCCCGCTCCACGTCTTTGCTGCTATATCTCTGATATTATGAAGTTTCCAGCTCCCCCTAGCCGGATTAGCATTGAACGTGGACACTGAATTGAGCGCGCGCACCATATTCTATGATACAGAGGTTATCTAGTTTGCTCAACAGATCGTCCAACTTCTAGGACCATCTTTTCACACCCCCATTGTCCAACAACGCTTAGACCGATTGGCCATCCGTCTCCCTCGGTGCTTGTACTCGAAATAGGCACACTGAGGGCCGGAAGCCCTGCTAGTGATGCTGGTACGGTGAGTACGTCTTGCAAGTAGGTATCAAGGCTCTCTCCATCGTCCTTTGCCGCTCCTGCTAAAGGAAGAGGAGGTGCCGTGCGGATGGCCGAAGGATGTAATAGGACGTGGACGCCCTCATCTTTTCGCGGCGGGGAAGGCGCAGAGGACAAAGCATCTGGCACCACGAAGACGCGATTGAAATCTTGCCGGATCGCCTTGCGCAGACGTTGAGCCTGGAGAAAGTAATTATCGAACGCACTGTTCAAGTCCCGCGATTAGCTTACGAATTGTGAACTCGACGATAGACGGCAAGCATACTCAGCAGTAAGGGCATAAGTTCCGAGTAAAATGCGCTTTTTGACCTCGGATCCGAAACCAGCAGTGCGACTGTGGGCGTAAGTCAAGGCAGGCGTATGAGTAGATGATCCCGGAGGAGGGTCTACATGGAGACCTATTATGGTATAGATGTCAGCATGAGGTGTATCTACTGAGCGGTGTAGTAAGAGATGATGTAGGGAGCTCACCATACTGAACGCCATCATAGCGCGCGAGATTACTACTAGCTTCTGCGCTTGCGATTGCATAGTACGTGCTGAGCGCATAGCTCGTGTTTTTGAGCGAGACAGGCACCAAGGTCGCACCGCGCGTTTTGAGAGAACGAAGAATGCGGCGGAAAGGAGAGAGTATCGAAGGATTAAGAGATACTGGAAAATACTCCTACATTCACATACCTGTAAGATAAAATGATTGTCGCGAAATAACAAACCAACCTGAGGAATCCCAATTCTGAGGCCAGTCAGTGTATCCGATAATGCCCACTCAGCCATATGTTCATTACAAGCCTTGTCAGCGGCTTCTCGTGTCTCAGGCTGCGCGGCGGTAGGATCATTGGGGTCGAAGGATGATAGAGCGTCTGGATTCAATAGCGTGTGAATAATATAAGCAAGGACCAGCGGCATGGCACAACTGACTATATACTTTCTCCGTTGATTGGATATCTTTGCCAATGACGCCAACGCAGTCGAGGCTATCTGCATAAGATATTACGCCCCATCTGAGCCGTGGTCAACTCTGGGAGCGAGGTCTGCAGAAGCGGGAAATGCGCACCTGCTGATCATACTATACGAAGGTTTGAGACCAACAACACCACAGTAAGAGGCAGGAAGTCTGATAGATCCTCCTGTGTCAGTTGCAATTGCGCTGAGTAATGCACACTGTGAACACTATGTATTTTGCGCCAAGCGTGAGTACGCACGCATCGCACATCCCGGCAGCGACAGCAGCAGCACTGCCCCCAGAGCTACCGCCAGCAGAACGCCGCTCCGACTCTTGTGAGAGTATCTGAGAACTTCCTGGGGGACGGGATGGATTTACAACTGGCCCATGAATAGAATATATGTTCAGGGATCTATCATACGTGAGGTGAGTTCCGGCGAGACAACAGAAGGATGGGGACGCACCCACCCCATACCAAACTCGTCACAGTTTGCTTTTCCAACAATGGTCGCTCCGGCATCACGCAAGAGCCGCACCGACGTCGCGTCGAAAGGAGAGGTGAATTCTGATCAGGTATTAGAACGTCCCAGCTAGGTCAAATCATATCATCACGTATTCGCACCACGGAGCATAGCAGACGAGCAGCTTGTTGGCATGTCTTTTGTGCATATGTTGTCCTTCACGGCCACAGTTACATCGCGCAGTGGGCCGTTCGTGGTAACCTTGGACTGTTCCGGAGCGATGCAGACCAGAGCGTTGACTTCAGCATTTTTGGTCCTGATCGCGTGTTGCCACGAGCTTTCGACGTAGGAGGACGAGTGACGAGGGTGTGATGAACTACGACATTGTGTGCGAATGAGAGAACGAGATGCAAGCATTGCCAACCCGCGTTTCCTCGGACAAGCGAATGCGGGTCCGTATTTATCCCTGTTGACCGGGGTTTCGTCGTCCACCCAAAACCTAACCTTGGCCTTGGGGTACATCTTCCTCTCATTCCTCATGTCTCCCAAAAAGTCTTTTGCAAAAAAAGTTCCATACTCAAAAGAACGTCCAGCGAAGAAAACAAAATTTGCGGACGACATATCGAAGGTGAAAGTATCAAACACAAAGCTATCTTCACTCCCCGCGAAAGCGGCAGCCAAGCCGAATAGTGTGGCCAAAGGGAAGCAGAAGGAACGCGCGCTCACTCCACCTCCAAACCGACTCATGTCCACAAAGGCCAAGTCAGAAAAGCAGCCATCTACTGCTGTTAACCCAAAATCGACCCCCTTATCTCCCCTTCCATCCGCATTTAAAATTGTCGCTGGATCTTACGAAAAACTTCTGTACGGTCTCGAAGGCACAGTCTCTGCCTCGTCCTCGGAAGATCTTACTTTCTCCCTAAAACCGTTATTCATCTTTCCGGCACATGTATCATGCGTGAAAGCAGTGACTGCCTCTCCGCAAGGCGGTAAATGGCTTGCAACTGGCAGTGCAGACGAGATCATCAAGGTATGGGACCTACGACGGCGGCGAGAGATTGGAGGGTTGATGCATCATGAGGGTTCGTCCCATTTGTTTGTGCTGGGCTTGTGTACAGGCCTTGATCTGTTTGTTTAGGTTCCGTGACCCACCTTAGCTTCCCCTCGCGGTCACATCTGCTCTCGGCTTCTGAGGATGGCACGCTCTGTCTTTTCCGTGCGCGCGACTGGAGTGTCCTTCGTGCTTTGAAAGGACATAAGGGACCGGTCAACTCTGTTGCTGTTCACCCTTCAGGCAAAGTTGCGTTGAGCGTTGGGAAGGACAAAACACTCCGGATGTGGGATCTTATGCGCGGCCGCGCGAGCGGCAGCACCAAACTGGGCGTCGGTGAGTATATTGACCCCTTATATTCAATAGATACTCAAAACCTCTTATTTGATGCTATAGAAGGAGAGCTGGTGCGCTGGTCTACATCGGGTTCGTTACTGGTCGTCCAATATCAAAAAACCATCGACGTCTACTCGAACGTAAGTCAAGGCACGTTGCATACATGGTCTCCTGTTAAGATACTCTTCCCCAACCAGGACCTTACCCGCTTACACACCGTCATCCACCCGTCTCGCATACAAGATGTCAAGTTTGTCCAACGCGTCACTGGTGTTGACGAGGTTCTCCTAGTAGCTGCCGAGGACAAGAAAGTCACGGTCTATGATGTCGGCGCTGACTGCAAAATTGCTCCCAAACCTATAGCAGAGTTTGTAGGGCATGAGAATCGGTTCGCTAGGCAGCCTACCCATCACATCCTTTCAATCTCGCTAATACCTTGATCAGAGTGAAAGCCATGGACACGCTTCGCATTGCCTTACCCATCCCGTCCCGTCCCTCGACGACGATTCTCAGCACTGTATCTTCCGACGGAAATATTCACGTCTACGACCTCTTCGCTATCCCCCCGCCACCAACAAACGCTGAAACAGCTGGCGGTAATGAAAAGCCGTCCATCGTCCCTGTAGCAATCTACGACTCAAAAGGTAGCCGTTTGACCTGTGTAACGCTGGCGGACGGCGAAATCAGTGGGGACAGTGTGGCTGTCGGTGACAAGCGGAAGAGATCAGACGAGGAGGAAAATGATGGGGAAGCGGAAGTAGAGTGGCCTTCGGAGCAAGGAGATCATGAAGAGGAGGAAGAGGAAGAGGAAGAGAACGAGGAGGAGGAAGAGGAAGAGGAAGAAGAAGAAGAGGATTAGAGGACCCCATTTTATTGCAGATCTCTGCATTAGTATATATATCAGCTTGTTATACCTGGTCTACACCATGTGGGCCTCGACTCAAAACTTCTCGAGAGGTTGATGCGATGCATCGAAATGTCACGGCTTCCAATCCATTATGAAGTGGGGAAAATTAATATACTGGCTGTGAAATCGACAACGATGCCAGGCTTGTTGTCCATCAATTAATATACAAATCTGCTATGTTACATGAAGTCGATTGCCCTCTTCCTTCCCCTTGGAGGGCCTATGTCGGGCTCTGTTGACTCGGAGGGCACAGAGGGAAGTTCCGCGTGACTATGACTTGCGCTCTCGAAGCCTCTCACAATGTCCGGCGCAGCTTTCTCCACCCACGTATCTTCGCCGTCATGGAGGGGTACCTCCTCTTCGCGCTCCAAATCATTTTCCTCCTTCCGTTGTTTCTTCCTCCTCTGTTCCTCCTCTTTGGCTTTGTGCTCTTTGTGGTTCTTTCGAGGTGCGATGCTCAACCCGTCATCTTCGCCTTCCTCACCCGCGAAGGACAAGATCGCCTTGCCCTTCTTCTTCCGATCCTTCCGATCCTTCGACTTCGACTTCTTCGTCGCGCGTTCAGATCGGGGTACAAATGTGGGCTTGAATGTCGCGACATCGACTTTCTCCACAGCTCCCGATCCTTGCGCGTTCGACGGAGAACCAAGATTGATGGAGCTGGCGACTTGCTTGTCGTCACGAAGATACGCAGGCACAGCAAGCTGTTTATCGACACCACCTAAGCCCCCGGCCGCCTTGCGAGCTTCTGGTAGTCTAGACGGACCGGCCACCGGAACGCTCTCAACGTTCCGCTTCTCCACATCGCCATTAGGGCCAATCTCCTTCCCGTTCTCCCCTGGCTCGTTCTCGCTATCTTCGTCGTCGCTGGCAAAGATCGCTTTGAAGATGTCCATTCTCGGCTGCACAGGTTTGAGAGTATCCCTCCCGTGCTTCTCATCATTTCCAAGCCCCACGTTGCCTAAATCCTTCCGCTTTTGTCCGCCGTACACAGAAGATGATCCAGGAATCGCACCGATGGACGTAGTCGCGGTCTGCAAGTCCGCATCGGCCATTGCCTGCTCTGGCCGCCAAGTTCCAGTGGCGGAAGTAGAAGCAGAAGGGGCTGTGGCAGGTGTGGTACCGGGAATAGGCGCGTCTGTCGTCACTTCTGGGTTCGGGTCCTTGACGCCAAATCGCTTGCATAATAGTCGCGAAGGCTGCCACAGCTTGACCTCTCGTGTCATGGAGCCGTACAGGCCCATTTTCGCTGCATGAGCCTTAGATCCTTCGACCATCTCCTCTCTTCGCTCCTCTTCTTCCTTCCTCTCCTTCTCTCGATCATTCGCATCCTGCGCTGGCGCAGAAGTGTGCACCGGCTGATGCAGCCCTTCGATAGTCCTTGGGCCCATGTCAACGACGGCTGCACTGGTGAACCTGGTGGCCATGGCACCAGATACAGGCTTGAAAATCGCGGCGCTTTTCGCGTAGTCTAACATTTCCTTGTGAAACGCATCCGCCGCTTGCCCTGGAAGACGCTCTGGAGCAAGCTCTGGAAATTCGGGGCTAGCTTGAGACCGTAGGTAGGCAATGTAGCGGGATTGTTTCACCGGATCTGTTGTGAAGGGCATAAAGCCCCTAAGTGCAGCGGAGGCTATGTTGGGAGGAGTGAAAGGCAGACCCTGAGGGGAAGCAGTGACGGCAGCGGCAGAAGTTGGCGCCTTGATGCTCAGTTCAGCTTGAGATCCCTTCTGAAGCCGTTCGCGATCTTTCTCTGACATGTAGTCAAACACAGATCGGGGGCCGGTCTCAAGTGTGATCCCGTCAAGCATAGATCCGCGCTATGAGCATCTGGTCATAAAAGTGTTATATGAAAGAGAGGGGGAGGTCATCAAACCTTTTCAGCTGTCAAGCTCGACCGGTCTTGATTTTCCTTGTCATTCTGCCATACTCGCTGAGGCTCCGGTTTCCAATCTGCGGGGATTTCTGGCAAAAGGTCCCTGTATGCGATAGAAATAAGATCAAAGCCACGGTGATGTAGATAGTCAGTCACCATTTGACCTCTACAACTGGGGTCACCGCCGGCATGAAACCCTGGAGCACAGGCTTTCCATTTGGAAGTATGTAGGCCTTGGGAGGAGGCTGCAAAGAGTTAGTGTACTTATTTCAGATATGTACAGGATACGCTCACTGGAGGTTTGATACTGCGTGCTGGACCATTCTTGACTGAAACAACCTCGTCTGCATCACGGTCCGTAGCGTCCCACGCAAGGTGAGTTCTAGTTGCGTTCGAGGGAGTGTCGTAGATATCAATATCGTCGTCCTCAGCTTCGTTCAATGCTCCAAGCCCGAATCCGACTAGGATTGACCAGAACCGTCAGTTTGTGTGGTTTTGGTTGAGGGTGGAAACAAGGCCAAATTTACCCGCTAGTTGTGGACCTGACTTCTCCGGACCTCGCTCCAGAGTTTCACTGGGGTTGGGTGGCGCAACGAATCCAAGTCCAAACGAATTATCCTTTCGGGAAAACTTTGGTACAACAGCAACTCGTGGAGCATATGTGTGCTTCTTGGCTTCTTGATCATCCTCGAGGGTTTCAAAGTTGACACCATCGTCAGATTTACCTTGAGTCATGATATCCTGACGGGTTTTCCAGGATATTCGAGGGCCCACGCCTTGACCAGGACGCCAACCCATCTTCTTGAGCATGCGCGCGCCAAATGTTTCTTCCGATGTTAGCATGTCAGCCTCTTCGTTGCGTCGATATGAGCTGAGATGCAGTACAGCTATTAGGACAGAAGCAGACAATAAGGTATAGAATGCACGCACTCTTCCTCCGGATCTATCGCGACCAGTCCTCTGCGCTTCGATTCAGCTGGCGTGCCTTCTAAAAGGTTTATCTTCTCCTGCATCCCAGCTGCTCTGCTTTCTTCAAGCTCTTTCAAGTCTTCCTCGTCCATGTAGTCTTCAGGGCGCGCTGCTTTCTGCTTGGCACGCTCCCCGCGTGTAGATGTAAACGTAGAGGGTGTCCATCCTATATAACTCTGAGTAGTGTCTGATATTTGAGTGACGAAGCACGCACCTTCTTTCGAACCAACTGTGTTGTAGTATCCAGCAGAGAAACCACCTGTGAAAGCGCCGTGCAGCCTCCTCCGCCCTTTCTCATCTCTGACCTGACAAATGACGTGGAGTAAGCCACCACACGACGTACCAAACAGTCGAGCGTACTTCTTGCTTCCATGGAGGGAGAGATTCGTTTGAGTCCCGCGATTTCTCGAATGAGGTACCGATCTACGCGTCCTAGGTGAGAATCGAACGTCGCGAAACCATACGACGTACTGATTTCTCAATAGCTTTTCGACTCGGAACGTCGATGCCCTCTTCATTGAGCTTGCGTTTCGAGCGGTATGTGCTCCCCATTGCCTAAGCCGACCAGGCGACGAACCGAGGGATGTGCGATGACTAGAAGTAAAGCTGACACTCTCGCAGAGCCTCACGTTTTCCGTAGAAATCTCGTAAAAAATCAATGCGCTTCAGGCAGTTACAGCGACTTCCGAAATTATGCGGAATCGCGCGCGAGGTTACCACAGGATTCGGAATCAGCCGAGCGAGACCTCAGATACCGGCTCTATGAGCTCGGTTGTTCTCGGAGTGCGGTGTTAAGAACTAGCCGGTGTGCGCTAGTTCAATGCTGAGCGAGTTGTCCAAATGCGGCAGAGTTAGATTGACATAAATGACAGAGATGTAAGTACATGTGAGTCCGTATGATGGAAGAGTGACATGCAGGGAAGGGAGAGGCCCAGAAGGGGCACCGACACACAAGAAATAGGAAAGGACTGGCAAGCAGCGATAGGGGGGATGGGCTCAGGAAATGAAGGGCTGCGGAGGGAAGGGTACCTGAGCAAAGGAGTGATCACTGCTGGGCAGAAAGACCCATTAAGTTGAGTATCCAAAGAAAGAAAAGGAAAAAGGAAGAACACATGCATGTAAATGGCAAAGAAGGAAGTTGAAGGAGGGGAATGACTGTTTGAAGTCAACAAGCTATTATAAAGAATGATATGAAGCTGAAGAGGGAAGTGATACTAAAGAGGGGAAGAAGCTGGGTAGAGGGCATCTAGACGCACCTGCTCCACTGCCTAAGGTCTGTCTCTAGGCATGGGGCAGTGGGATGCCCGGTGATGAGTTGAAGGTGAGCGCAATATTCCCATAGAGTGTTGTTCAGGGGTAACTGACTTGGAGTCGGTGAGCCAGGCATGGCAAAGGAGGCGAATGAGGGAGAAGGGGAATGGAATGGAGGTCCAGAGTAGGGGAATGCATAGAAGGATGTCATGGCCAGTGTAAGAGGTGACCAGGAACTCCATTCGCGATCTCTCAACTGTTCGAACAGTTTTGACCATACCGCACAGGTATTGCTGATGCCTAGGCTCTATGATGGCTATGCGAGAGCCTACTCTGATGAGTTTGGATAGGTGATAGGAGACCTGCCACGTAGAGGGGTAGTCTAGAGACTGGGATATGGCATAGATATGGGCATGGATGGGAATGAAAGTGATAATAGGAGGAAGGTGAGATTCCAACACAGAGGGAGGAGACATGGAATTGTGCGATGAGAGAGTGTGAAGTGAAGCGGCAGAAGTTTGGGTGGAGAGGAATGTCATTATGCTAATAAAGAGGAGGGTCATGCTTGGAGCCATGCTTATATGTGAAGGGTAGAGAGGAGGTACGTTATGTTATGGCATAGGAAGAGACGTAAAGAAAAAGGAAGGGGGGGCTGGTAGCCGAGAGAAGAAAGGCAATATATGAGCGCTGATTGGAGAAGCATAGAAGCGGAGAAGGGATTAGGGATTTGCCAGGAGTGTGAGGGGAATAGGGAGGGTGGGGCAAGCAAGAGACTCGGAGAGGGCTTGCTTGAGCAACAGAATGAGAGAAAGGAATGCCAGCAAAGCGGGCACTCAGAGGCCTCTGGTCGGTCATAGACCATATTCTAAGGTTAGGTCATACCTTCTAACCTTAGAAGTCAATCTATGAGCTCGGTTGTTCTCAGAGTGCGGTGTTAAGAACTAGCCGGTATGCGCTAGTTTAATGCTGAGCGAGTTGTCCAAATGTGGCAGAGTTAGATTGACATAAATGACAGAGACGTAAGTACATGTGAGTCCGTATGATGGAAGAGTGACATGCAGGGAAGGGAGAGGCCCAGAAGGGGCACCGACACACAAGAAATGGGAAAGGACCGGCAAGCAGTGATACCCATCTATGGTAGGAGGGGAACAACGCATTAGGGCTTGGCCAGTTTCCTGAAGGATTAGGAGTGGTGTGACTAACCTCATAAAGCAGGAGGCAAGGTGTAGTGAACAAAGGCCCAATGGACAGCCATGTTTGACTGAATGTGCACCATCATAATCTCCGCATGGCAGTGGAGATAGGCCTGAAAGGTGTTGCTAACCCAACGACCCTTCACTTGGATGGTATCAAAGGGAAGCCCCCGAAGGAGAAATTCCAATGTGCCCCCAATGCGAAAGCTGTGGCCATGGAGAGGGGGTAGGCCGGCCTGCGCGGCAGCTTGTGCAATGTACCGAAGAAAGACCGAGTGCAAGAGGGGGCGACGCTCCTTCTTGAAGGTGTTGGAGAAAAGATGTTCATTGGGGGAGGGTTTTTTGACCAACAGATGATGTCGTAGGGCGGCGTCAGGATCTGTGGGGTTTGGTTCTGAGGACCAGTATATCTCCTGGCCATGGGTGGAGGTTTTCGTCTGCGGGACGAAGATAATGGTGCAGGTGAGGCCATCGCAGATGACAGTTCAGATGTTGGAGGTGCACACATGTATGTCCAGTTTGAAACCGGAGAGAGAGGGGACTGTGAGCTCCCCAACGCATGCAATGCCATAGAACAAGGCTGTCACACATGCCCAGACAGCAGTGTGGACAGAATCGGAGAGGTTTAGGTAGGGCCGGAGCTGAAGGAGATAGGTGACAGTGTATGGGGCCCTCTTGGTTTTTTTGGCAGATGGAGGGGCAAGATTCTTGGTGCCATGCTGAAGCGACGTTAGTCGCGCAGTATCGTGAGACCATTCAAGTCCGTGGATGAGATGCCAGGCCCGAATGCCAGCGAGGTAGTTCTCTACTGTGCTGGGAGAGTATGAGCCCGCAAGGGCCGAAAGGAAGGAGCAGAGGAGGGCAATAGATGCCAGGGCCCGGTGGGTTTCTGGGACGTCCTTTGCATCACATATGACATGGTAGAGGAGGAGGCCTGAGCCATAGACCTTGAGAGTGGAGTCTTTCCATCCATGGGCCATGACGTGCTTTGTGCATTCATGGTCAAACACACGCGGATCTGCAGGGTGAGAAAGGGGGGGGAGCCACTTGATAAGGCAGTTGCGAGCATGGCAGTGCGGATGAAGGACTGAAGGTGTCAGGAGTAACCCATTTGGGTATGGGCAAGGGGGCTGCGGATGTGGGGTGGGAGCAGGGAGAGAGGTGTCGAACTGAAATTGTGCAGGGATTGAAGAAGGAAAGGATTGTGGTTGAGACAAGGGGGAGGGGGGGATGTTACTAGGAATGAGGGGGAGACGAGAGGTCATCGACTGCAGTGAGGAAGGGGTAGAGAGGCTTGGGGAGGAGGACGGGGGGGAGGAGAAGACGCCATGGGGGGAAGATCCCATGGGAGGGTTTGTCAGCTGGATTGTGAGCGCTAGGTATGTATCGAGTGAGAGCGACGTGGTCGTGTTCATCGAGGAGGGCGTGGAGGTGTCGGAAGACTGAGTTGACGTGGCAGTTGAGGCTGTGGCCATTCCTCCAGCCGTCAACAATGCCAGCATTGTCACCATAGACAAGAAAGTGGGATCGGTGGGGGAGGAGTCCAAGGGCAAGGAGAGTGCGGATGAGGAGCTCGAATCCAGTGGCCTCAGCCCATCCGATGTCCCTGCCTTCAGTGTGCCATCCAGGAAGGAGGGACCAGGCACGCCAGCGCGAGCCGATGATGATTCCAATGCCAACGCCGGAGCTTGCGTCGGAGAAAGCATTGAGATCAACAATGCTGTGAGGTCCTGGGATAGGACATGGCTTGACATGTTGTGAGAGAGTGGTCAACCACCATAGGATTTCCTCAGGGGTGTGTCAGGGAGGGGTGCGAGGCTTGAAGGGTTCATCATGGCAGATGGAAAGCATGGCCTCGAGGCCGGTGAGGTACGCGCGGCCCGCGGGAATTACCGAGGAAGCATGTAGGAGCTTACCATGCAGTTTCTGTACCTCGAGGAGCGCGTGTGTGCATGAGCCTTGCCATGCGATGAGAGCGAGGCAGTACTTCTTGCGCTTAGCTTCGACAAGTGTTACTATATGAGTTTGAAGGTTCCAGAGGAAACCTGTGAAAGGGAACTCATGGTGAAAGGGGATATCCTTTTCCGCTTGCCAAGAGATGCCAAGTTGAGCAGAAATAGTGTCTATGTCTGAAAGGTTGCAGGTGTAGCAAGCCTCATTCAGGGAGCAGGGGGATTGTTGGGATAGGTCACGGACTGGTGATGACATATCGTCATTGAACTCGGAGCGAGGGCCATCTGGAAGGATAGGGCCGGTGTTCCATATGTGGCCCCCGATGTGTTAGGGTTCCGGGCCCCGAGATATCTCAGAGTGCCAAAGGGAGCACTGGCGGTTGTAAGCCAGGAGGTGTTCCCGAGGAAGCCGGAAGAACACATGGTCATCGGCCCATTTTTCAATAGGACCAAGACCAGCATGTCGCATGATGTTGACAGCTGCATCCTGTAAGTTACCATAGACACCGGGGGTAGACCCAGTCCCGAAAGCAGCAACAGTGTCGATGGCGAAGGAGTCATGGCCTGATAAGCGCACAACAGTCCCTGGCTATTAAGATGGGTGTAAGGGGATTATGTGGAATGCTTCTGAGACATCTCGCACGGCTGCTTGTGAGCCTGGAGGGAGATGCCAGGTCAGAAATGAGAATATATCGAAGGTGCCCCATGTGCAAGGGTAATTGTCCGTGGTGATGCAGGAATTAATAGAAAAATGTAAAGGAGAGGGGGTGTGCGGGTAGGAGAAATTCTGAACAAGATAGAAAGAGGTAGGTTTATGGGGTTTTGGCACTAGGGAGAGGGGAGAGGTTTGGAAGGGGCCAATAAGGGATTCTACAGTAGAGCGAGAGAAGGGACCAAGGTAGCAACATTTGGAAAACTCCGTAGAGACAATGGCATCAAATTGTGGGGAGAGGATTATGATGGAGGGGCTGTTCAGAGGAGTATTAGTATGAATAATATGAGGTATGCCGATGTGAAAACCGTGAGAAAGACTGTGTGGGATCAGAGGGTATTTGGACAGCAGCGAGGCGGAGCGAAGCAAATGAAGCCACGCCTTGGAGTGGTAGGGAGTGAGTGGGCTAGAGCGCCTGTGCAAGACTGCACGCATGCACACCGTGATCATGTCCACCGCACCCTGAGCACTTGTGCTTGTGGGGATGGGAGGTGGCTTTGCAACCACCGGCACATTGCCAGTTGATGTAGATTTTGACCCCATTGGGGTAGATAATATGGCCCTTGGCGTTTCGTTGGGCACGAGTGGGGGTCCCATTCCATAAGGTGGGGGCACGACAACATGCGAGGTCATGAGGGTGGTGGCCAAGGCAATATGCACAGACAATGGGAGGTGCGTTGTCAGCGGAGGTCGGAAAGGAATGTGGCGTGGCCGTGTTAGAGGTACGATGGTGGCGACGAGGGGGTTGCTCTTTGGAGGAGGGAGAAGGAGGAAGGGAGAGTGAGGGGGAGCGGCGACGCTTGTGAGAGGATGCAGAAGGGTCGTGACGCAAACGGCACTCTGATGTAGCATGGGGAGCAGAGGAATGCGCCTCATTCCGAGCTTTGAAAGCAGGAGGGGGGGGGGGGGAATGGCGAGTGCCATGGTGGGAGAGCGCGTTGCGCAAGGGGGGGGTGCAGGGGGGGGGCACGGTATGCAGTTTGCATTGAAATATGTATGGCAGGTACAGTGCACAAAGTAGCGGGCGACGTGCGCAAATTTGGCAGGTGCAGAGGATGACGAGGGGGGGGGAAGGAGGAAAGGGCAAGTTGATTGTTAGCGAGAACGGGAAGGGGGGAGCAAGAAAAGGAACAGACCAATGCCGGAGTATTGCATACCGTGGGTGTACTCGGACGCGGTGCGATCAACAAATATGTCATTGATCACGGATATGTTGAAGTTTTGAGGAGTTTTGAGTAGGGCATGCCAGGAGCGGTGCACGGAGGCTTGTATGAGCAGCATTACTTGTTTACCGTACTCCAGGACCAAGGCCATAGGATGGTTTTCAAGGGCAAAGAGAAAAAAAGCCATCTGTTGCGTGAGGGCAGCAGGCCATTTGGCTCGCTGAATTTCCACCATGAAAACAGTGCAGGCGGAGAAAAACTGTTCCCAGGACAGTTTGGAGTCTGGGATGACTTTGCAAGAGGGACAAGAAGAGGATGCAGCACGCAGAGTGAGACCCTCGTCGGAATGGGCCAGTGTGAACGTGTCATCGGTGGTGGACTTGAAAGAGTCGGAGCCTTCATGACAGACTTCTAGGGCGAAGTAGTAAAGCTTGACATATTCAATTAGCTCTAGCTTGTGGAAGGCGTAGGGAGGGGCGTGAACCGGGAGAATAGAAGGCATACCCCCAGGGTTCAAGGGAAGGAGCTTCGGTTTCTTCTTGTTGAGCTCCTTTTCCACCTTAGCCTTATTGGCCGCCTCCTGTTCGAGGCGGTCGCGTTCCGCATCCACTGCAGCAGCTGTGTCCGCTGCTACTTGCGCAGTCCATGCCACGCGATCCTGGTTATTGCCTGCTGTCCAGATGGCAACTAGTCGCTGTGCAGTGGCTGCGGGATCTTCCTTGGGGAAGCGACTGAGCTGGCGAATGGCTTCAAAGTTGGGGGAGGTGTAATCCGAGCAAACAAGGAGGTGGGGATTGACCACGAGTCGAGGCATGGCCAGAGAGAGAAATACAGGAGTATTTAGTGAGAGATGTTCTCTTGAAAGAGGAGAGAAGAATAAGAAGAGAACTTCAGGAAAGAAGAAAGCAAGCGAGAGACTCGGAGAGGGCTTGCTTGAGCCTATGCCATTAGTCTGGTGACTACCTGACATCCTATCATCTCCGTAGTCACTCCCTGATCTCCTACCGTCAGCCTGATCCACCGCACTCTGGCTGCCATCTCCCTATTGTTGCGTGAGTCGAGCGTGACCAGATCTGTATGGCCCGGTCTTGTGCAGATCAGCCCGGTACTGCCTTACAAGGCTAACCGGGCCAGCTCAGATTTTTGCAATTTTGCCAATGCCACTGAGTCACCGGACCAAATGAACTTAGTGCTTTGAATTGCTAAACTAGAGTGAAGGAAGAAGGCTGAGGGAAAAGGGTAATGGTGCGGGTTTGCTTAAAGGTAGACACTGAGAACTTGTGAAAGCGGCTGTTGAAAGAGAGATGCACTAAGAGTCCACGAACAACATGTAAGTACGGCCATCGAGTTGAGGAATGCTATGGTAAGCGTCATGAGGATAGGATTGAGCATGAAGGGCGAATAGTAAGTCTAAAGTACGTGTATGGTAAGTGTTGGGCTTGCGGCTACATCCACTCATCCTCTTCTCCTTCCTGGATAACATACTTCAGCCACCCACGAATAGCTGGGTTCATGAATACATGCGGCGCCATTGCCTTATCCGTCTTTGCTTCTATGTGCAACGGGAGACGCTCTGCAACACCCCATTTTGAATAGCACCATAGCCTCCCAGGCTCGACCTTGGGTATCCATGTGAGCCCCTTCCACCTCTCCCACAACTGCTTCCTAAGACGACCCTCCTATATTGCAGTCATGGTAGTTAGGAGTGCTCTCCATCAGGAGTAATACTGGCAATGAGACCATCCTTGGGTGCTAGGAGGGAGCTGTGCACCCCTCATCAGCCAATGGAGTTCGAACTGTGCCAACCATTGAGCTGCAGTAGCCTGCTTCCAATATGCACAGCGTAGGATTGGTGCCAAGTCAAATTCTTTGAACCAGTTCAGATCGACATGGACTCGTTCACCCTCGGTAAGGCAAACATAGGAGGCAAGAAGGCCCTGTCCCTTCGGACAGGAGGCCTTTTGGAGGATGTCTGAAAAGGATTGGTGCCAGACGTCGGTGAGAAGGTCGTTGAGGCTCTGATTTGGCATATCAACAATGAACTCTCCTGCATCAGAACCATCATCCACGTCTCCAGGGACAGCCTGGTCTTTGAGGGCAGGGAATAGGGTGGTGTAGTCAGCCTGATGGTTCCCGTGTGTGACGCTCTTTCGGCAACTGACCCTGTTCGGTCTGATATGGATCTTGATTGCTGGATTGAATTCATGGCTCAAGGCGCCCATGTCCTTGCCAAACACCACGATGCATGTCCGATCGTCGATAACAGTACCAACGCGCATGCGAGGGCAGGGTGATCCTGGTGGAAGCTGAATGTCCCGTAAAAAAAGGACTCCAAAAGGCGCATATGCCTTGCTGACTTCGTAATCCGCACCATCTTCACCGAGGTATATCGGGAGGTTTTTGCCCCCTTGATTAACGGAGTGAGGGAATACCGCATCGATAATCTTCCGGGCTGCTTGCCGATCATCCGGTCAACTATGCAGACAGTTAAGGAGCCATACCAGCCTAGCAGTCAAAGTGAGGGCACTAGCCCGAACACGTCGATCAGCTGCGGTGGGGATTTGATGGGATAAAATGCTGGAGATCGCCTGTAGACGAGCTAGTTGCCAAGACCTATAAGGAAGACAAAAGTAAGCCCATGGTATTGGAGGCAGGAGGGCGATGTAGAGCAGGTGGCCACCACTCAATGGTATTTCCTCTGATACCCAACCGCCTGCTGCTCCAACATTGAAACCCAAGATGGACAACTCACCACAATAATCCACCATTGAATCCCACAATACTGTGAACAAGCAGCTCTTGACTTGTGTAATGCAACGCCGCAGAAGCATGCCGAAGAGGGACCCTGATTTCTATCCTTGCCGCACAAGGGGTATTGGCCACTGCCTCCTGATATGTGTTGGCCAAGTTGATGCAATACTGTGGAATGTATGTGGGTGGATCAGCCTTGAGCGCCATACAGCCAGTTATGTACTTGGAGTGGCATCCTTTTTCAACATGGTAGGTCACTGACTTGTCAGTCGCATATATCTGAAAGTATGCCGCTCGAAATGGACCGGTGTCATTCAGCTGGATCCTACAACCGCTGAGCTCCGTGAAGTGTGCTACCAGATCTCGCATGTATTGGCGAGACTCCATCCATGTTTCCTCTGCTGCAGCAGCTTGTGGGATGCTTACAGCCTCCTAGAGAATAGCAGAATGCATGTCAGTTTGCCAATGGTAGGCCCGATTTTGATAGGAGACTTCCAGCCCCACATCTGCCCACCAAGATCCAACACTAGTGTCAAGGTCTGTGAGGTATTCAGTCAATTTGGTCCTGGCAGCGATACCATGCTGTGGGTGATACGTGGCCAGCTTAGTTCCACGCTTTTGCACCATGAAGCGAGCACCTCGCATCCACGCCTTTTGATCCATTCTGGCTTTTAGGGCAGCAACGAACGGATGGATGTCATATTGGCCAACCAACTTCCCAGTTGAATCCAAATCAGACCATCTGAAATAGGAATCAGGAATCGAAACCCACCTTTGTCAACTGCATGAAGTTACCACCAGCCTTTGTAACACGAAACGTTTCCGCAGCAAAGCCAGCAGGCCAATCGGCGCTGCTATGAGGAATCGGCAGCCTAGCAGCTGGGTATACGACATCATTGTATAGCTCCTGTCGCTCTTCTACAGTCAAATAGATGTCGGCTTCTGTGTGGGCATCGTCGCAGAGTACTGGGAAGAAGATGCATATTGAATGCTGTTCTCCAAACTTGGCGAATCCGATATTCGGAACTGTGTGAGGCTGCTTGGACTGCCACTGTCGCCAATTGAGCGGGAGAGGCGGCATGCATAGGAAAGACGCAGTAGGAGGCACCGAAGCCACAGCTAATGGCATGAGTAAGCAGTTCGAGACATAAGACCCATCGCACACCTGACCAGGACCAACGAGGAACCATACATGAATGTGTATGTTTTCTTGCAGTGTTAGATCCTTGGACAGAACAGTGAACACAAGCAAGCTCCCATTCCGAAGAGGAATGTCATCAGCAAAACCGATCAAGGAGTCGTAATCACGGGTGATTGTGAATTGCTCGTCCACGGTCACTGCATTTCTCAGTGGCTCTATGCTCGCCTGGTAGTTTTCATCCACATGAATCCCAGTGAGCATATACTTGTTAGCCTTCATTTGAATGGATAGCTTTTCACGCGCATCTTGAGTGTTGTCCGCCAACTGCCAGAGGCGTGCGTATTCGCTTAAGAACGCATGTACTGAGAGTGGGCGAGGTAGAGCTGGGGGCATAATATGGGATAAGAGTGGAAAAGTCCCTGGCAGCACCGACTTCAAGGGCTTTTTCGGGCAAAAATCAGCTGAGATTTCACTCAGAAGTGCCATCTATTACCAATAATTTGAGGGGATATAGTGAGAAATGTCAGCCGGGATTTGTTAACTCATGATGACAGTTCTTAACACCTTTTGATATCTTCTGACAACCGTTCAAGACGGCTGTCCTTCACTCAAAAGACGCTGGTTGACCATCAGGATGGGTTGCAATTAATGTTTGGCTGACACGGTCCCTCACGAGTAAAGTTCCATCTCCATTCAACTAGTACAAATGGAACGAAAGCACCTACTATCCTTCCAGCAGTGTTCGGCCAGAAAACCGTAAAAACATTTTATAGCATTGAAATGGGACTCTGAGAGGGTGAGACTTGGCATGTATACTTTGAAACACTCACACTACCTTTCTGTATACTTAAATATACCAGAAGGCTAGTATGTCATTGAGCGGAACATTTCCAGTGGTTTTGAGGGGTATTCGGTGATTTCTCCGCACGATGGTCACGACGATGTCACGGAGCTGTGATTGCCGCATTCCAACTCCGCTTCCAGGAGGCCTAAATCATGTTGCTTTTTCTGGATGTTTCTAAACGGGCTGCTGGCGGAGATTGAACCAAGTTCCTAATTCATCAAGTGTGACTTTGCTATCGTGCTCGACGAGGACGATGTTCTGCAATTCAGCAATGACACTAGATCTGTCCCCGGAGAAATTTGTACAGTATAGATATACCTTATGCTACCTCAGTCAAATATTTCCATGCAAATCGGACAAGATTACTCTTCGAATTTGAGGCCACGCGCGGACGCACCGCTCCCGCCACCACAATAGATTCTTGCGTCAAGGTGCTGGTCGCCCCATCCCTGATGTGCGCCGTGGCTGCTTGCGTATGCGGGAGAACATCTAGCCGGGATTCGCACCTCTCGCCTCTTCAAGTATATTTTGTAGATCTTTCAAGCCTTAGAATTGTCGTGTAGCCTTCATTAGGTCATACCTTCTAACCTTAGGAGTCAATCTGTGCCAGTTGTTACGACGGTGTCCTACTACAGGCCCCGGGAAGCTCCACTAGATGTTTCCCCGTCAAAACCTGAAAAATCTGGCCAAAAAAATAACTTTTGCTGATTTTCGCCCCAGAAAAAGTGTAATTCCAACAGGGATGATCACATGTATCATGATTTGACACACAATATCACACTAAATCTCTAGCTCTTGTTTTCCATAGGTTTCTGCTCATTTTTTTCTTATCACAGTGATGAGCATGGGTGTTCTCTAGGCACCAATACCCCACTTTTTACAGCTTTTTGGTATTCTTTGACCATTCAGCATACTTAGGACTAATCTGTTTGGCACTCTCAGCCATTTTTCAGATGCTAACTTTTCATTTAGACCTCCATACAGTCATTCAGAGCTGTTCACAGTCATCCTATCCATCTATCATCACTCTCAGCATTAGGGGCTTTCTGCAGACTGTTGCAGCCAATCACTGATTGGTTTAGTATGCTTCACATAGTTAGCACATTTGGTTGGCTTTGGTGTCCTGAATTAGGGGTGACCTTGGTGTTCTGAATCAGGGGTGACCGAAAACTTTGTTGACTTGGAATAGATCTGTCTTTTGTCCTTATGCCTTCTGTTGACCTATCCTTTGTTATCTTTAGAGCTCCCAAGTTTCTAAATAGTTTATCTATGTGGCATGTGGTTCTTATCTCTAGGTCTATGTAGACTCACCTTAGCAATCTCTCCACTTATTTAGACTTCAGAGTTATTGCTTCTTATCTTATAGTGTTTGCAATATCACTCTTTTATCTTTTTTACCTTTGATTGCTCTTGGCATATATTTCTGATTGCTCTATGCCTCTACTAATCTCCCTATCTTGTACCTGTTTGGACTTACTATAAAAGGGCACCTATGGCCTCACAATACATCAGCTTTAGCTCCTCCCTTGTTCTGATTTCATTTGTGCGCTTGTGTCTATGAAACCTTGAGTCTTTACCTTCCAATCCTTATTCGTATCTTGCCTCTTTGTTTGTGTTGTTGTATTTGATTGCAGCTTTCCATCAGAGTGTTAAGACCGTGTCCTAACACATGCTTCACATGTGAGAGGATGGGCTGGTTAAGTGCTTTGGACAGTATGTGGACCCGGACTGTTATTTTTCACTCCTTACTATTTACATGCTGACACATGAACACTGACTTCTGGTTCCTGCTTCGTGATGTGGATAGACATTGGTTCCTGATTGATCAAAGATGTGGACAGACACTTAGTGATCTAGTTACTATATATAGTTACATGACAGGTTGATGACACGTTCTAGCTTACAGATCTTGATCATTGACTCCGGTACCTGAGAAGTGCATAGACCAGATCCTAATCCTGCCCTAGATACTTCTTTGTATAAATAGCCGAGATGAACTTCTGAGAAGCTCAGCTCATTCACTTGTAAAACACTAGATCTCTGCACTGCACCCAGTATCTGGCTACCTTTCCAGCCCACACTTCATAATCTCTGTTAGATTTGAGAAACTCTTTGCATGGTCTGATGAAGCATTGGACTCGTCTCCCTTTCCATCCCTCTCTCTACTCATCCACTCCTACCAAGGCCTCGCTGCCTTTTACATTCTCAGTTGGACACCTCCTCATGTCATCTGTTGGATAGAAGAAGAGCATCCAGTTCCTTTTCTTCACAGAGAGGATCTTGAGACACATCTCCTCTACCTCTTTGAGGACAAAGCGGACAGCGACCCTGTATTTCTCGAAAGAGCTCAAAGATGCTCTATCATCTATATCTGCTGGAGTCTACAACTTCTTGAGCCAGAAGAGGTTTAGCCTAGGGACTCCTTTGTGCATTAGTGCACGTGATAGGTCTCTGACCTAATACAGAGCCCTTGTTGTCTTGCTCTCTTCCTCTCATCTAGTTTATTATCCTCTGCTAGTATTTAGTGTGGCCTTGCACCTATTCCCTCCCTTTTGCATTCTGATCAAATTCTAATCAAATCCCGACTAACCAACCAACCAACCAACCAACTAGCTAACCAACCAGCTAACCAATCAACTGACTAACTAACCAACTGACCAACTAATTGACTGACCAACTGACTGACTGACTGACTAACTGACCAAATATTTCAATTTTGGACTACACTCTGAACACTTCCAGTATGCTCCTTTGTTGTTTATTGCATAAGTAACAGTTTTTTGCATACTAGAACCAGCTCCTGCCTATCTGTGCTTGTAGGGGTGTTTCTTGGATGTGTTTTGCACTCAAAGGCATCACTAGCATATCAGCAGGCTGTTGAGATATGGGCTAGAAGTATTACTCAGTGTCTGTGTAGATCACTATATATTTAATCGGTAAGTACCTAGAAGTATTACTATGTGATAGAAGTGTAAGTAAAAGTGACATCTATGTCTTAAGAAGAAGCAGGCTTACCTCAGCATCTGTGTAGATCACTGAGGGAAGCCCGACACTAAAGGCATCAGTAACTACAAGCACAGTGGCTGAGAACTGTATAGTACTTTGGCAATCTCCAAGCTCGTCAAGTAAGTAAGCAATAAGTAAATCATAAGAAAGAGATGACAAAGGCGATTTGCCTCAGTCCAACACAGGCACTTGTAGTAGTTTAGATATATGAGAATTAATGAAATACATTACATTTGTGAAAAAAATCAAATCCTGACATCTTGACCAACTGCCTTCAAAGATTGAGCTACAGTAAGAACTGCTTTTACCTTTAGCTTCATAAATGCCTTCTAGCATGAAGTGGCTATTAATATGAGCCACATGGAATCCTAATGCTTACTTGTTAAGGCTTTGGAGCCAAGATAATAGAAAAGGTGGCTTGCCTTTGCATACATGTGTAGTTCAATCTTGTAACCCCTGTACAAAAATTCAAGGACAAGATCAAGTTCATTGAAGTATATGTTCCGAATCTGATACAAATGCCTGTCTGGTACAAGCATCAGGGAAAAGCTCCATATTAAATTAACCATAGTTAAGCATAAATATAGCTATATTTTTACCAATTACCATTAAGGATTTCTAGCTTGCCCTCCCTCTAATCCTGAAATTATAAAATCTAATTAGAGCTAATTAAAGCTAATTTATTATATGGATTTTCAGAAAAATATCAACCAACCTAGTTTTATGGTTTCTCTATTACTACTACACCTCCAATCATAGAGTATGTATAGAGCTTACTAATCAAACTAAAGTCATACCTTATTATAAACTTGCCTATTACTAGAATTGAACCAACAACCTCATGCTTGCACACCCCGGACTAGTGCTCTAAATTACTAAGCCACAGGGTCTAAATTATTTACCTGGTAACCTAAATATATTAATATGAATAAAGTAATCTTAATATTTCTGATTTTCTTATATATTTATCTTTTATCTATTCTATATATAAAGAGGTTAATAAATGCCCTAAAAATCAGGGCTTATATTTGAATTTGGATACTAGACAATGATATAATAAACTAATAAAAAATAAAAAATACAGTAAAAATAAGATTGTAGCACTTACACAATTTGGATTTGAAATATGTAAAATTGTAATTAGATTGTAGATTCTAATAGGACTATAGTAGTATAGACAATATTACCTTTACTTTTAGATTTAATTATAGAGTTGATTATGGACAATATATTCTGATTAGCTCAGATTAGTATTTTGAATAATTAGATTTGATGAAAAGAGGAGGTTTTTCCAGATGCATGCAATAGAAGCACACATGATAGGAGCACATATAATAGGAGCATATACAATGGAAGCATATATAATAAGGGCATATACAATAAAAGCACATACAACCAGAGCACATCCAATAGGAGCATACTACACATAATAGAAGCACACCCAGTCAAAGCACATCCAATAGGAGCACATATAATAAGAGTATATACAATGGGAGTATACACAATGGAAGCACACATAATATGAGTATACCATATATAATGAAAGTATATAATAGGAGCACACCTAACTAGAGCATATCTAACAGGAACACATATGATAAGAGTATATATAATGAAAGCACACATGATAGGAGCACATTTAACCAGAGCACACCTAACAAGAGTACATCATATATAACAAGAGTACATCCAACCAGAGTATACCCAACAAAAGCATATATAATAGTAGCATGTCTAACAGGAGCACACACAATTAAAGCACATACAGTGGGAGCACATATGATAAAAGCACACACAATGGGAATATATACAATAGAAGCATATAAAATAGGAACATATACAATAGATAATCAAGTGACAAGTATATAGCCAATGATAAATTATACAAAGACTACACATAGACCATACTTAGACTGCAGGTAGCCTATAATCAATGCATAGTCTGCAACTGACATAGAATATTTCAATCCTCATAGCCATTTAAAACCAAACTACAAAACTCAGATTCAACCCTAACCCCAAGCAATACTATTAAGCACTGCGTAAAAGTCGCGAAGCAATGGGTCGGAACTCGTGAGTATCTGAGGTCCCGCTCGGCTGATTCCGAATCCTGTGGCAACCTCGTGCGCGAAAATTTGCGATTCCGCATAATTTCGGAAGTCGCTGTAAAATACACAGAAGTGTCACGCTTTGAGGATTTTACTCTTGTAAGGGGTCCTCGAGGTCCCGAGACCCCAGCGAGCAGCCTATATAGTAACGCGCGACGCGTCAAAAAAAAGGTCTTTTCAACCACGACTTCGTCTCCGTCCTGAGATTCTTGCGAGTCTCAGGCTGGAGGATGCATCTTCTTTGACAGATTGCTCTACCTTTGAAGGCCGATGATTTGTCGTGGGCGAAGAACTGGTCCTTGTTTGAGGTGGAGGGCGTTCTTCCACCGTCTTTTGCCATAGTTTGGATCTACAGACACAGTTGCGCGAACACCGTGGAGTTGTGATGAGAGTTGGAATTTTTTGCTTGTGAGAGGTTCTGGTGAGTGTTGCGGTTGATGAGATGGGTGGATCTATTGTATGCTGTTGTCTGATGTGTAGTGCTTGCCCAGTCTATCTGGTTTTATCAAAAGCAGTGGGCTCAAAGAGCTGTCTCTAGAATTATGCTCTGTGGCTTGTTGGCGAGAAAGATCTTGATGGACAAACACAGAGTGCGAGCTCTCAGGAGCTCTCAAGCAATTGCTGTATGTATAAAATCTAGAAGTTGAGGTTTTACATCTTCATGCGACGCGACGTTGCTTGTCCTGATCTGTACACATGTGCTTGCGAGCATTCAAATATTCATGCTTCGAGCTTCGAGCCTCTTTTCTTCCCTTCTTTCGTTACCTGCGCTCGGTCAAGAAAAAAACATCACTTTTCACTCTTGCACCGTTCCGTTTCGGATAATCAAGAGATAGCCGGTCCAAGAGAAGATCAGGTCCATAACCTCGGAGTTTTTCGACAGGCAATTCCGACGGCCTGCTTTTTGAAGAACGTTGAAGGCGTTCAAGTTATCTGTGCGTGTTCTCGGGTACAGCTGACGGGCGTGAGCTGATTGGGCGAGGTAATTGTATGAATCACTAGACCAGCTGCTCACGAAAGCTTCCCCTCCCCCATGACATCTCTTTCTGTCGATATATCCAACGATGTTCCGAACACCCGACGCTTTATGAGCTCGTCAGTCGGTCAGTTTTCATATACTTGATCTTCTGCGCTTAACTTCACGCAATGAAGTCAAGTCAGGTCGATGTGCCATCCATTAGCAGCTTCTACTATGGTCAAGGCTCTTGCTAGATGCTGCTGGAATGCCATGGATGTCAATTGCGTTGTATGGGCGAGCAAGCTCTACACTGCAGCCTTGTGTCATTTTGCTTCTCGAGTCTGTAATTGCCTTCGAGTTGTCGGTCGAATCTCGCATCCAATTATATGCAATGGCGTCCACATCTGTCGGCGGCCAAGCATTCGAACTTCTACCTGCCCCCTTTCGACGGTTGTCATGTTTCCTGGCGGGCCGCACAGGCCGCCAAAAGACCGCAGGCGTACAGAACAGCGTATAAAGGGACTGCATACCTTAAGAATTGCTTCGCAAGTATCTCTTGATATCTGAAATCTGCATCATGTTCGCTCTCGCACTCGCTTTCGCTGCCATCGTCACATCTCCGCTTCCTTCTGTGCGAGCGCACGGCTACGTTCAGGATGTTGTCGTTGGCTCTACGCATTATACTGGCTACCTGCCGTACACCGATCCATACTATAACCCAGTCCCTCAACGTATCATCCGCAAGATCCCAGGGAACGGTAGACCATCTTTCTGTTATCCGATGCAACATGATTTTGACTATTGCTTGTGGTCTTTAGGCCCCGTTCAGGATGTGACTCTGATTGAGTATGTTTTCCTTTTTTGTCATAAGAGGAATGCACCTGACAGCATGGGGTGGATCTAGTTTGCAATGCAACGGAGACTCGGCGGATGGAATAGTCGGTAGTGCCCCTGCGCCGATCTATGGAACCGTTGCTGCTGGACAGCAGGTCAATCTCAACTGGACGACATGGCCTGACTCTCACGTTGTAGGTCTGTTTCACTGTCCATTTTCTTCATATTGAGAGTCTGCCCCAGGGTCCTATGATCACGTACATGGCCAAGGCCCCTTCAGACATCACTCAGTGGTTGCCTGGTACATCGTACGCCTTGAGTCTGCTCAGAACGGCAGTTTTATCCCGTCACTGAAATACTGTAGGGCTGTATGGTTCAAGGTTGCGGAGGCTGGGAAGACGTCTGATGGAAAGTGGGCATCGACCGACATATTGTCGGCGGACCAGAGCATCTATACGTTCACCGTTCCTGCCAACCTCCAGGCTGGTCAGTACATCGTGAGACACGAAATGTGAGTCTCGCAGGCCCTTCCTGTTAGTAGTATGATCAGCTCATTTTACAAACCATGCTAGCATCGCGTTGCATTCCGGTGAGTGGCTTTTCCTAGAAGCATTGACCACATGATCTCTCACAGTTATTGGAAAGCGTACACATATCCTGGCGCTCAATTCTACCCGTCTTGCATTCAACTTCAAGTCACTGGCTCCGGCACAAAGCTTCCAACGTCATTTGTTTCCTTCCCCGGCGCGTACACCCCTACCACTCCGGGTATTGTGTACGACGTTTACACCAGTGCGCACAAACGACTCATGCCACTCCGAAGCCTGCTCTGATGTACTGATAGACACTTCCGCGTACCCGATTCCGGGACCCGCTGTGTGAGTTATCTGCGAAAGCTTCATTTTCTGATCGCAACTGATTATTGGACAGATGGACTGGCAACTGAGTTTCTTAAATGGTTGAGAAAGAGGGCGAGTGAATAGTATTATGGTCTAGGGTATATATCTTGACAAGGGTGAACGCACGCTACGCTGCAACCTGCGTTCAATCTGTTGCATTCTCTTCCCCGCTCAAAATATCTCTCTAGCTTCCTGTGCGCACTGATACGAACGCGACTGTTTGTCTTTGGCGTCCGCAAGTCAACGAAGCGGTTGTGTGACCGCGAGCGTCAGAACACGAGCCCAGACCGGCAATCTACATCGTATTCGGGTCTATCAGTTCACAAGCACATCTTCCTACCAACCTTGATTATGTTCTCATCGATTGTCTCCAATAAAGGGCTCTCAAACTAGAGTCGTGGATGATGCCTGACAGACGACGCAGGCCCGAAATGTTGAGCAAGAGCAGTCATTCGTCGCCATCCAAGCCGTCTACCTCGGCTCCCTCTTAACATAGTAAAATGAAGTCTAAACATTGGGTGAGACTTTTGCTTATATACTAAACGGCTGCGTGACATCTCTGTGCGCTATGCGCCTCTTGGACGTCATCCTTGGTGAAAATGGAACTTCGTGTGATAGGCATGCTCCTGCCATGTTCCAGTAAATCTTGTGGAACAGTGTTGTAAATATGATTTGGTTTATCACTGTGCTGTCCGAGAATGCACGAGCCCCTGGCATCTTCTGCTACTGCTTGTAGCTAGAATTTGTTCCACGGGATGTCGAGTTTGTGAACGAGAAAAAAAAAGCGCCGCTCGTCCTATTTCTTCGACAGGCTCCTACAAATAAATATGCTTCTGGACAAAGAGGATAGATGGTACGAGAGAAGTGCACACACGGAACGAAATATACCGTTCATTATGTGTCTTTCTGCGTCAGTTCCACTGCGTTCTTGAATGCGCCCAGCAGAGCAGTTAGTTGCATTTTTTCGCTCGCGCCTCCGGCTAGGCGATGTCTATCCGATACACGTGAGCTGAGGAGGATGGATTTTCTCCGAAATATTTGCACTTACTCTGTCGTGGCAAGGTGATCCAATAGATAAACTCGCGCCGCGGGGGGCAACTCAATGGTCTCAATGTATTCATACGCTCCTACCAAAAGATCTTGAAGTGCAAGACCACGTTCGGTTTTCAGAGCACTGATCACTATGGTGATAGTAGGTACTTGACCGGGTTGAGCGTTTGAGGAGCAGGGTAACGTACTTTGGTATGAGGTTGTGAACTCGTCCGCCATCATGGAATGGACGACGGTTTCGATGTCTGAGGGATGTGGATTACCGGTGCAGGTATATACCTCCATTTCGCTTGTGAGATCATATGCTGCGTGACATGCCTGAAGAACGTTCAGCGCTCTTCGCATGTCCCCTTTTGACAGCTTCAGGAGTGCTTTCTTTCCGTCTTCAGTCAGGTTCACCCTACAGTTTAGACGAATCAAGGTCTGCGAGCTGGCATATCAGGAACGAGACAGACGTACTGTTCTGACTGAACGACGTGGTCGACACGCTTCTCAACTTCGGGTATTGGTAAAGGCGAGAACCGAAATCGTGTACACCGACTCTGGATAGCGGGGATGATCTTGTTGACGTAGTTACAAATAATGCAAAATCGGACGTTTTTCGTGTACTGCTCAATTACCCTGCGCAATGCAGCTTGGGCAGCGGTCGTCATCATGTCGGCTTCATCGAGAATGATGAGTTTGTAGCCTTTCGCAAATAGAGTGCGTGTCTCGGCGAATTGCTTGATCTGCTCGCGCACAACGTCGATTCCACGATCATCTGATGCATTTAGCTAGATAATAGTGCATGGGATGGTGATTATCATGTAGAAAGATATGAAGATGACGCACCTCCAGTATTTGTTTTCGGAACCCTGGGCCATATATTCGGCGTGCCACAGCTAAGATCGTCGACGTCTTTCCAGTACCGGGAGGTCCATAGAACAAGAGATGCGGCAGTCGGTTCTTCTCAATAAATTTCTCAACTTCAGACGAGACCAATTGTGAGGATGACGGCAGATCAGGTCATTGAACATGGCTTACTAGTGCTCGTGATATCCTTATGTGAAACAACGTCGTCCAATGTCACCGGACGATATTTCTCAACCCTGCGTTGTCTTCAAGTGAGTAAGTATCTATGAGCTGTGAATCAATTGTTGCCCACCATGGCAAATTCTCATCTTCCTGCCGGTCGACAGCCTTTCCTTTCCCTTTGGCCAGAGACGATAGAGCCAGCTGAGCAGGCTGCGTTTCTTGATCAATATCCATGATTCGATTCTCCAAGAACGTGAATCGGTCGACAATGATAGTGAGTCGACTGATGGGATGAAAGGACGTATGAGTCGGAGTGAGTGCTCGACGCGTCGAAGGCTGACGCGACGCGTGTCTCACGTAATTACTCTCGGAGTCACAATCTACTTATTTTCCCACGCACGGACCATCGACAGAAAGTTTGGCTTACTAATCCAAGTGGCTATATATTGCTCGACTGCACGTCTTCCGTCCTCGCTCAGTCATCACCGAAGCGGCTCTTGCCTTTTGTCAAAGACTCCACCGTTGAATTCGTTGGATAGACAGAGGCGTCCGGTGCGTATTTGAGGTCCCGCGTAATCACCTGGTTCTTACTCGCCTTGCATCACGCAGAACATGCAGATTTTCGTCAAAACGTGAGGACTTCGGTGGAACCATCTTTTTATACAATATTGACAACCGCATTTCAGCCTCACGGGTAAGACCATCACTCTTGAGGTCGAGTCTTCGGACACCATCGACAATGTCAAGGCTAAGATCCAGGACAAAGAGGGGTCCGTTTAACATATTTTCCGCCGAGGCTTCTCCCCTGATTCACCATATCTTTGTATCCAGCATCCCACCCGACCAGCAGCGCCTGATTTTTGCCGGAAAGCAGCTCGAAGACGGTCGCACCCTCAGCGATTATAATATCCAAAAAGAGTCTACCCTCCACCTTGTCCTTCGTCTGCGCGGTGGTGCTAAGAAGCGCAAGAAGAAGACTTACAACGTGCGTATACCTGTTATCTCATCCTTTATTTATGCTCAGCCTTGAGGACCCTTACTTTGTGTAACCAGACCCCGAAGAAGATCAAGCATAAGCGCAAGAAGGTCAAGATGGCCATCTTGAAGTACTATAAGGTTGAATCCGACGGCAAGATCAAGCGTCTCCGTCGCGAATGTCCTTCGGCTGAGTGTGGTGCTGGCGTCTTCGTATGTATTTTCTACCGATCTCGAACTTTATCTTACTCATTCTATGTCTATAGATGGCCTTCCACCATGACCGTCAGTACTGCGGCAAGTGCGGCCTGACCTACACCTTCCAGCCCGGCGCTAAGCCTCCCGTCGTTTGAGATGTAGCCATTAGACTATCCCATGTGCGTTTGTGTCGCTGCCGCGTCAATGAACGAGTGTTTGCCTGCTATACTATACGCTGCTTGAATCATGGTCATGATTTCGAGGAGATCCAGCAACGCTCAACTCTGGTTGCTCTTGTGTCTCAGACAAGTACAGATAAGAGTATGTGAATCGTGAGGATGAGTACAATAGTGTGCGGGTGAAGTGCAATGATGTTTGATAGAAGTGCCTATAAATCTGACATATCGGTGGCAATTGGTGCTTCGTGAGTCTGGTTGGCAGTGCTTCCAAAGAAATGTTTAACATAATCTCTAATCATAGGGAAGGCACGAATCATGATCTTCACGGACTTCACTTCATTGGCTACAAGATAGTCAGGATTCAGATAGCAGTTAGAGCACAACCATCGCTACTTACCTATTTGGACAACTTTTCCGTGCCGCTGAAGAATTTTCTTGCTTGCGCGGAATATTTGATGGTCTTCCGGGACGATTACGAGAGAGTGCTAGACATTGTTCATATGAAGTAACGAGCAAGAGTGAAGGTGTGGACTGTCACATACCTTTCCGTACCAAGAAGTCACCTCGGTGTCTTTTCTAGGAATCAACGGGATTTTGGCGTATCCTACAATCTGGATGACCAACTGTACATATCTTTGGACGGCCGTTGCTGTCCACAAAAACGTATTAGAATGATGAATGAGAGGCGTAGCAGGCAGATATACTTCGATGATCAAGAAGTTCGGACACGGCGATGACACCAGGCCCATGACCTAGCAGTATTATCCTCTTGGCATTCGACAACCTGTTAAGATGAGGCTAAGTAGCTAAAATAGATTATCATACATCACGTACATGACATAGTTGTCCCATAGATAAACCATGACTTCTCTGGCATACTCCTCAGATGATTTTGGGGCATACTGGTGACATCGTTAGTGAAGAAGATATGATTTTAGACATGGTGCTACCGGATGCTGCCGAAGTAAGGGAGGTTTTGGGAAGAGATTGACGTCCAAGAGGGCGTAGCCTTCCTGTCGTACCCATTCAACAATCTGCTTTGAAACATCGATCTAGAGGCGGAAGGACACGGATTGAACTATAGTTGACTGATGAAGCCGAGTCATCACCAACCAGATATCCATGCTCCATACGAAGATCACATGTAGCACTGTTCGCCAACTCCACTCGAAGGTTGCCGCTAGAAGACAATATTGTTTGAGCGATCATTTGCGCGATATGAGGGAGCTATATGACGTACAATTCGTGGGCAAAGATCACAAGGACATCATTGTCCATCAAGTCTGCACTTGAGGCTTCTCAACACGATGTTCGCGAAAGCTATCAAGATTTACTTACGAACACATTACTTGGGACGAGAACCGTTCTTGATGTTCGTCGTCCATCAAAGGAACCTCAAGCATATCGAACTGTCGGTACATGTACTCTTGACGATGGGCTTTCAACAGTTCTTTGGAAAAAATAATTAACTTACATGATTTCGCGAAAACGAAGAGAAACCACTTACCCGGAATGGAAAATGTGATCTCCTCGATATCTATGAATGCCCATGTTTAAGTGCAATATATATATTTAGAAAAAGAGAGCACGCTACCTTCGCGCGGCTCGCAAGCTTTTGGGTCGATATTTTTCCAGTACTTGCTTTGCTCCATGGCCACCTGCCAAACTGTCTCCGTGGCGTTTTCTGACGCTACTAGTGGCGGCATCTCGGGGGGCGACTCCCCAAGAATTGTCCGACCCACCGCCAGCGCAGAAGCTGATATTGACTCTAGATTATAGCCTCCCTTGGACAGGTCGGTATATGTTGATATACCGATATAAAATTCATCTCACCTCAAGCGCGACTACCAAACGACCACCTGCCAGTCCAGACAACATGTGGGTCATGTGCGCATATCCTGCGGGCGTAACATGACACTGGCCAAGTTCATCCCCGTCGGCAGCATCGAAACCAGCAGAAACTGCCCGTGCTTCAGTCGAAAAGCTGAGATGAGCTCAATAAGACGTACTGATTACAAGCTCTGGAGCAAATTCCAAAGCGATGGGCATCACGATCTTTTGAAAGGCGTGTATATAGTCTGCGTCCCGCATCCCTTTCTCCGGCCAAGGAATGTTGACGGAGCTGGTAAAGATTAGACCAACTGTGATTGATAGATACTGCTGTGTCTTACTAGCCAAGCCCTGCCCCTTCACCGCAGGATACAAGGCTGCCGAATGACCCGCAAGGATAGAATTGGCCGCCATCGTACCGATGAAGCGAGATGTAAAGCACCGACGGGTCATCATTGAATGCCCGCTGTGTCCCGTTGCCTGAGAAAACATAATACACTTAGAAAGACACGGTTAATCCTCCTGAATCAAAACAGACCGTGGTGGACGTCCCTATGGCACACAAATCAGCAAGCAAACTCAGCGTCAAAATATTGAGTGTACTTCACCAGTCAAGGATCAATATCCTCTTGATGGGAGTCATCTGTTGCACAACTTTAGCCGCAACAGCGACATTATTAAAGAAGCAGAAGCCCATGGCTTTATCTGGTTCAGCGTGATGACCAGGCGGGCGCACAATGGCGAAAGATTTCTTGAGCTCATTTCGCGCAACTGCAAGAGCTGCTTCAATAACGCCACCACAGCTTAGTCGGGCACTGTTCGGAGTTTCTACATGGACATAAAGCGAGAGATCATTGTAATATTGTTCGGAATTAACGATATCTTGAGGAGTGAGTGCTAGGTCGAAGATGCCACCCGATTGTCAGTATATTTCGAATCACTAAGAAAAATCACGGTAGAGGCTAAGAGGTTGCCTCAAGCATTGATGCACTCACATTGAAGCTTAAGCACGGAATTCCAATGCAGCTCGCTGTGGACGAGAAGTACTTCCTCGCGTTTCACGCGTCGTATCGGAATCTTCTTCATCCTCACGATGCACCCGTTCTCCATAAGGATCTCGTGAATCTTGGCTATACGCTCTGGTCGTTCCGGATGATCGGCTTCAGGGTCACTACTTTCAAAGCTATGTAATAGCATCTCTGGCGCGTAGACAAAGCCGACGGCGAGGTCACTGGCGGGAACAGGAACAGATGAAGCTCTCCCTTCTTCCGAGGCCCCTCGAGAGACAGCCGCGTTATCTGTTACTGGTCGGACGTCTACATCCATGGAGCTGTGAGACGGTCCTTCGTTTCGGGTCGGGTCCATTGACGGCTAGCTCTAAGTAACTGGACGAACTGTGAAGGAAATGAAGTTGAGTTTCCGTCAAATGTATGCATTTGGTTCAATAGGCTGATTACGTAGTTTGTTTTGCACTATCATGTGCTCATTTGGTCTTTTTATGGTTAAAGACTGTGATATAACTCATTTTTGGGCATGTTGTTTTTCCAAATGTCCGCGGATAAATTTGCTTAATGGCGATTGTCCAATACTCACTCAGTAGGTACTCTGTCCAAACGACATCAGGTTGGATATCTCATAAGATATCGATGGTCATCGAGTATCATCAGTAAGAGCCTTCATCTGCATGTGTTTCTTGCACTTCTTGTTTCTCGCTAAGCTATATCTTCTTTGAGTCGACTACCACCCCAGCATTTGTCCGAGGAATCGCGGGGGAGTAGGAATCGAATCCTACGGCGTTGGACTACCCAAGCCCTTCCCAAGTCCCGAAGATCCGTATTCGCTCTGCACCCAATCGATCCCCAGCCGCGTGAAAGGGAACCCCTCGGCGTTGAACGTTGAATCTCCATAGTTCGAAGAGTGAGGTGCTCCAGAATGTCGCATTCTTTTTCTTGCCCCGTAGAATTATCTTCACAATACATTTGCGATCGACCGGCAAAGCTCTTCACCCTCGATCTTACTTGGTTACCAAATTGGGTCATAGCCACCCTCCTCATTTTTAAGTCGTTACCTCACTCCACCTTCGTTTGAACAACGTTCCCTCGCGGCGACCCCCATCTTTTTAACACTCACGACGTCTGGCTGTGTCCTGACTCTCATCCTCTGCTGTTGAGCCGGTCTTAATTTTATCCACGAGGCCATCCGACTCTATCTGAGACTCAAAGGCAGCGATTGGGCCACTCACCTCAGCCTTCGAGGTACGTGATTGACGTCACAAATAATCATCTCCACGGTTCTTCATGCACTGTATTCGCATTACAGATTATTTCGCACATCCCTCCATTTTGAACAAGTGCTAACCTTTGTTTGTGTTGCTCAATGTAAGCCAGGACCAATAATAAAGCTTACTGACTCAACTTACTGTTTAATAGTTCGTAATGTCAACAGAACCGAGCAGCATGCGGCTCCCTGCAGAACTTTGGCTTCGTATATTCCAACTGGCTACAGTTGTGCCAGGAATTCTCGAAATCGAGGCATTGGATCCGTTCGACTCACCGACTGCCTTGCTCCCTCATTCGGAGTACGAATGGCTTTCGTCTACAGCGAAATCGGCACTTGTAACAAAGCGGGCTCTTGTGCAAGTTTGCAAAGATTTCTATTGGCTTGCAACCCCTCTCCTATACGAAGCCGTGTTCATCGGCCCACCGAAATCGACCTCAGTTCGCTCCCTTCGAGACGCGATCCAAAAGTCGAAACAGGTCGCGGAAACCAACACTTCTGGTGGACGCGCTCTTGGATCGTGGACCCGTCGTTTGGTCATGACACGCACCAACTACTATGATCCATCTTTTGACGAAGTCGGTTTTCAGTGCTTGGCAGACATAATGAGTTGTATGCCAAACTTGGAAATACTTTCCGTCCACACTAACGCTCTCGATCTCTACATTCCGAGCTTCGTCGTGGACAGCCTAATTGCGACGTCGAAATGCTCGTTACGGAAATTGTATTTTCAACGAGATTCCGGCCTCCATCTCCGCGCGAGCGATTGTATAAATCTCCTCGAGAGCTGTCGCGAACTCCGAGCCGTCTCACTCGGAGACTTCGGTGGATGCAAGGGCTTGTGCCCAATTGATCTGCTGAGAGTCTCAGAGCCTTCCTTTCTGAGCATCTGCTCTACACCAGCAGGCTGCGCCTCGAAGCACTTAGAACATACCCCTGCCCGTCCTTCTCTTCGCCACGCTCTCTTCTCCAGACACGGCCATAACACAGAGAACTCTGTCGCCGCCATGTGCCATTTTCTCACCATCCAGGGCCAATATCTCGAATCAATCCAGCTGGACGCAAGGTTTACTCCTTACGACTGGACACAGATCGCGCTCAACCTATTCGCGGACTACTGCATTTCACTGACCCACCTCACACTTATATTGGGCAGCACGAGCTGGCGCTCTCTGAATCCCAACGGTCTCACCCTTCCTCCCATCACTCATCTAGGACTCTACTTTGATCGACACCAGGTCAGCAACCCTGGGGACTTTCATCAGCTCTTCCGTTGCCTCTCCAATACGCATGCACCTTCCCTCAAGGTCGTACGCATCTTGGAACCACGACGCGCGCGCCACTTGAGGCGGTACGTATCCGAAGGACGTGATGTGGGATTTTCGTTCCTGTCCTCCTGTAAATTCCGCCTTGAAGATTTCGACGGGCAATCGATATTCCCAATGCCGACTGCTAGACAGAGCCGTCTTCCTCGCCGTGCGTATCTCACCTTCTCCAAACAAAGAGGCCTGTTGAGCAATGTTTTCCATAGTCCACCATCCGACAACGACCTAACAATGTTACTCGCCGGTTCAGGCGTATGATTCACTATATTTCCCTCTAATTACTGTATACATAGAAGCCATCGTTCCATCGCAACCATCCGTCGACGCATCCTCATCAGCTCTCACAAGCAATTTCTCCCCATTCCACATGCATTTCCACCACAAGATGTTGTTCCATAGTTCCTAATATATTTTTACTACACTCATGACGCCCTCACAATCTTGACCTCAGCCTGACGCGAGGAATTGTGTCAGGTGCGTTACCCGAAGTAAAACCACGCACGTCGCTGTTTGTTCAGGTAGAGCGCAGTGTGTGATTGATACTGATTGTTACGTTGCGGCGCACTGCACATATGATAACAAAGTTGACGTTCGTCAAAGGAAGTTAGAATGTGCAGACACTGATCGCCGCTCGCTCATCCGCTGCGCTTGAGTTGGGCGCAGCGATCTTACAAAGCCAGAGCTGATGCAGCCCGTTCGAGAGCAATGTATGTTGCGAAGTCCACAGCAAAGAGCATATAATAAAAAGTTCGAAAGTCACTATGCAACAGCGCACACTGTATTCCACACACACACATGCATCATCTACGCCGCCGCCTTTCGCCTCACCGGGGGCTTTGTCCGCTTCCTCTTTTTGCCCTGCGCGAACGCGTTGGCGCTTTTGAGGTCGCGGCCGAGCGGGTCCTCTTTCTTCACTTGGTAGATCCGGACCTGCGCGCAAAGCACTCGATCAGAATTGCAACCTCGATTGCGTGAGGGAAATACGCACAATCCAGTTTTCTGTGGTGAAGGCTTCCTCTGCGACCAAAGTAAGACATGAGTGTTGTAGGAGAAAAAAGACGGAGGACACGCACCGAGATAGTCCAGAGTCGGCCCGACCTTGGGCATGTTCTGCCCACGGACGCGATCTACAGCTTGCTGGCCACCAAACAGCTCCGTGAACCTAATCAGCCAAGCACGCTCAACTCCAGATCCAGCGCACACGTTGAAAAACAGAGCCGCACCGGTAGTACGACATCTTGTACATCAGGCTGTTCTTCATCGCGGGCGAAGCTTGGTCGTCGACGCGATAGTCACCCGTCGGCGTGAAGTACTTGGGCTCCTGGATCTCGTCCGGCCACACGCCCTGCGCGATGCGAACCATCCACAGGAATTTGTTGATATCGTCGCCGGAGTATCCAATGAGCCCGCCGAAGATGACAAGGATGTAGTCGACGTCATGTTTCCGCAAAATCGGGTATGCAACTTCCTCGGGGCTCGACATCGCCTTGCCGACTGTGGCGATGTGGGCTGCGCGGCGCAGGACGCGAGATAAGTATCACTGCCGCCCCAGGGGAATAGAAGGAGACGTACTGTTGTTCCATGTATTGTTGTCCACCAATGTCGGCCTGTCGGCCATACCCGCGATCTGGTACCCGTAGTCCCACCAGCTCATGACGACAGCTGTCTCAGGGGTATTCTGGCGGAGCCAATAATAAGCCTCCCGGAAGTCATCAATGATGTTGAGCCCGTCGGCAGTGTGAGATGAAAGCACGACAGAGGGAGAAGAGTACGCGTTGGAAGTAACCCATGTGCAGTGCACGACAAAGAACAACAACATGCAGACTGCATTGAAGATGACAGCTATCCGCGTATCGACGCCGAAGATACCCTTTTCCTTCGGTGCTGCGCCCTTCTTGTGTGAGCTTTTGCCCGAGGACTGGCCCATGATACCGGAGATCAAGTCACCAACCGAGGTGCCTGTAGAGGAAGGTGCGGCCTTGTCCTTCTTTGCCTTCTTCGCGCCATCAGCGCTAGAGACCACAGAAGAGGATTCGGCCTCTTCCTTCTCTTCGGGGACCTCCGGCTCCGTGGGATCGATGTATGTGTCGAGAAGCGACGAGAACGCGACGGCGGCGGCCACACAAACGATAGGCGTGAGAGTCAGCATCAATCGGACCATGACACCTGCGAAGTAACTAGCGACAAATGCGTAGATGATAACGAAGACGTGCTCGTCGCGAAGCTGGCGGAAGCAGAGCACGACGCCCGCGGGGAAGAGGAAGATGAGCATATGCAAGTCCATGAAGAATGAGGGCCAAGCTGTCGGTTGATGCTCTGAAACGGAGGCGATGATGGGGATGTACCTGAAACATCATTAGGATAGCACAAAAAATAAGCTTTGTTGACCGACTTTTTGGCGTAGCCTGTGTCCCAAAGAGAATAAAAGCGACCGGTCCATGGTGCAATCCAGCCCTTGTATGTCAATCCTACGATGCCAAACGTGCCGATGAGGCCGGCTGCAATGACGGAGACGAAGAGCAGGTCCTGGAATTGCTTGGACGACACATGCGAGCGGACGAGTTGTACAAACGCGACGATCTGCAGAAGACCGAATACGCCTAGAATACAATATTATGACTTGAGGTTCAGTGAGCACGAAGGAGCAGAACGTACCAAGGGCTCCCATGTGTTCACTGGTGCGCACAGGTTGGAAACCTACGAACGGAACCTGCATGCTCGCCAGCGTTCCAATCGCATACCAAGACGAGTATGCTACGTAAAGGCGGCTAGTGTACCGACCCATAAGAATGAGCGACAGCGCATGCAGAGGGATCATATTTGTAATAAACGCATAACCACCTTGAAAAATTAAGCCGATTAAGATCACTTGCGGACATGCGGTGATAAAGACTTACCCCAAGCGGCTACCATGTAGAAGTAGAACAAGGCAGCAAGGGTACCAAAGAGGGCACTGCCCTGCTTGAGTGCTTTGATCCAAAGAAAGAAAGTGAACATAAGGAGAAAGATGGCGATGGCCTCATTGTCGTAAGAACCAGCGACGGAACGAGAGATGTATCCTGGGACGATGCCGATGAAAGCGGCGGCGAGGAGTCCCGCGCTGGCATCTTTCAATTCCTTGGTGAACCTTAGATGAAAGTATAGATAAGCATCCGGATTTGACATTGTTATTTCGATTCTCAGAGGCAATACTCTCTGATGTCAGAGCTTCTGAGAGCTAGACTCAAAATCCCGGTGGGGTTTACTCAGCCCAGACATCAGGAAGTACTGCATCACTAACCGGATGACTGACCGAATGATGCGACGATGCGAAATTCGTAGGCACGAGAGCGTAAACTGAAAGACTCACATGTAGGTAGCCCATGCCGTAAGGGAACTGAAGCCGGGCGCAAGCAGAACGCAGACATTACGGATATCAACAGGCAGGTTGAGAGCGTGGAGAACGTTGTAAATGACGCCGCTCGTGGCCATGAGACCTGGGTAGATGGTACCGCCCACTACACGACCGAGTGGATACCATGCTGTGGGATCGAACCAGTTCCAAAATTCCTATCAAGCGAGTTAGCCTTTTGACAGTGAACACAGAGACAATGGCGGCGCATACGTAGAATCCCTTCGCGGCCAACACTTTAGTTGCTCGACTAGGGCATCGGTATCGGTCAAGCCGTCACATTCACATTCGTCTGACACTCACTAGTTAAACCATGGGTCGCTACACAAGTCTGCACGTCAGACATTTGGGTCCGTGAGTATGGGCGGAAGCACTGCGGCTCACAATTCGTGTATGATACTTTCGAAGTTGATTACAGCAAACAGACGAGAGGCGATAGCTGCACCTGAGATGAGGGCGAGTGCGATGATGCGTAGAAGAGATGCAGTGTTTGTGACGGTGGCGGGGGAGAGATTTGTAGGGAGTGGGTAGGCCGCAGGCATGGCCTCTACTGTATTGGGGAAGACTTTTGTCTATTCCCAGGATTGAATGGAGAGAACGGAGGAGGCAGGCCAAGCAACTTGTCGCGTCCTCTGCGCTGCTGCGCCTGTCGACGTGTCCGTACATCATTTCACGTGATCCTTTGGTCTATTTTTGGACCTCCATCTTCGTACCCAAACTGAACGTCCACCGGACCTCTGGCATTCATATGATCATCCTCTACCATATACTCAACTCTCCAGGACAACCGTGGAGCAAAGGAGACATATGGAGCAATTCTTATCATTTCCTGATGCAACTGGATCGGCCATGTGTAACGGCGGACCCATCACTTATGTTTTTTTTTGCAGGCTCGCATCCCAATGAGCCAGGTGGTCAGGTCGTTGGCTATGTCTGCCGCGCTCAATCTACTATGTCGATCATATTTCCTCACATCTCAGGGGCGTCATTGCAAGACGTTTCCTTGTCTTTCTGCAATAGAGCTGCCGATCGGGAGTGCTCCTAACCGAACAAGCTCGTTTGGCGCTACCCGATCTAACGCCTCGCGACGTGCTGACTACCATGGGAGACGGTTTGAAAGATAGCTGACGAACGTTGTTCTAAAATATTCTCCGCCCAGAGCATGCTGCGGTGGACGAGTGTCCTGTTGACGTCTCAACGCAGAAGTTAAGTGTATAGTTTTCATACATGAAAAGCTCGTGTAGTCCAGGGCGATAGCAGTGCGTATGGTCATCACTTTGACGAGGGGAATCACATTCCAACTTCGTCTGTCGAACGCTTAGCTTACGCTAGGGCCGTCCGCTGCTTCTGACGGCTAGAATCCAAAGAGACTCGTAACTTGAAGATGACACACACCCGGTAAGCCTTTTTGACAGTCGGATTCCCTATCATGCAAGTACTCACTTAAACTTTTACTAAGAGATCTCTCAAAACGTATATACCGAATGTAGATGATATGGTCTCATTCACTACCGTATAGGCAAGCGATTTCCAGAATCAAAGATGCAAGTCAGATAAGTTAGAGATGACTGGACCCTTGCAGGTCCGACCTCTCGACCATTTGTTTGATCTCATTCCAAGATTTCATCACGCAATCAGCCTCCCGTGTAACCAGGGAGAGTAATCCACCCCTGTTCAATATGGCCTTGCTATGCGCGGAATATATAAAGCACGCTGATGATTTGCTTGCACCTCCCAACAAGTCAACATGACTCAAGCCCTCATCCAAAAAGCTTCGTCAGTTGACTGCACTCTCGTAGCCAAAGAATGGCTTGATCGTTTGCATAAGGCATCTGTGGCAAGAAATCCTGCCGCGTTCGCAGAGCTTTTCATATCAGCTGGATGGCTACGCGGTATGGTCATTTTCATCTTCTATCGATGACAAGTATAGCTCATTGTCTACAGATCTCCTTTGCTTTGGCTGGGATTTCCGCACCATCCAGGGCCGCGATAACATCGCCTTGTATCTGTCCGAGACTGTTCCCAACGGCAACACGAAGGCAAATCGCTTTGCCAAGAGCTCAATTAGCAAGCTCACTGTCGAGATCTCTTCGTCTTTGGGCCCTCCCTCGCTATTCCCACTCCCTGGAGCGCCTGATTCTATGTCTGGAGTGCAGGCAGTATTCACATTCGAGCTTGACAACCCAGCGCGTACCGGTCGGGGGTTTGTGCGCCTCGTCCAAGCGCCTGGTGACAGCGATAACTCGGGCGGTGCTCTGCACTGGAAAGCACTTACCGCATTCTTCAATATCGAGGATCTGAAAGACCACCCGGAGCCGAAGGAGCGCTCTAACGGCGTCTTTGATGGTCACATGGTTGCATGGCCTGATGTGAGGGCACAGATGGCGAAAAGCGTAGAAGAGGACCCGACAGTATTGATAAGTAAGGAGTGCAATTCATTTGTTACTCGGATGTTCCCCTGATGGTTTGCTGGTTTAAGTTGGTGCCGGACAAGGTGGTCTCATGTGCGCAGCACGCATGGGACGCATGGGCATCCGTGCACTTCTTGTTGAGAAATTGCCAAGGGTTGGCGATGTCTGGCGGAATCGGTGTGTCATACCCTCGATTCAATTCCCTTTCATGGTTTCTAATGCATGATACAGCTACCCTAACCTTTCGCTTCACACGCCCGCACATTTTTGCACGAGTGTGTTGCATCTAATTTCTACCAGTTTACTGACATGTTAAAATATGTCTCGTGGGTTCCGCTCATAGTTCTCTATCATCCATGGCCGTATGTATGCATTGTGTATACTGGCGGCCATAATGCTAACACAATCGTGCAGGAAAACATACCCTAAGTATATGGCTAAGGACATGGTCGCAAACTTTCTAGAGTCCTATGCTTATGAGAACAATCTCGTCATCTGGCTTTCGTCGACTGTCTTGAACGACCCTCAGCCTGTATATAACGAAGAGACCGGACGGTGGAGTGTACACGTCGAGAGAACAATCAAGACGGAATCATTCGGTGAGCAGCCTTGACCAGGACATGGACAGTATTTGAACGACTCGGGTGCTGTGCCTCATCAGAAGTCAAGTCGATCGTGACTCTTCATCCCAAGCATGTTGTTCTAGCCACTGGCAGTGGACGCGCTCACATTCCCAAGTGGCCCGGCATGGCGAGCTTCAAGGGCACCATCTATCACAGCGATAACCACAAATCCCCAGAGAAATGGGCAGGCAAGAAGGCGGTCATTGTCGGAGCAGTAAGCATCGGTTTTAGACCTCACCTTTGGACCTATGCTGATACTGTTTGTAAGTGCAATGCCGCAGGCGACGTAGCCCAGTCTTTCGTCGCGCCTGCCCATCTGGCCGCCTCGGTGACTGTGGTCCAGCGCTCCGCTACTTGCGTCGTCGCCGCGTCCAGTCTAGATGCCGTCTTTTACAGCGAATTCTATCCAGAATCGCGTCCCATCGAGGATGCCGACTTGCTCGACGGCAGTATGCCTCTCAGGTTCCTGCTCAACATGTTCAGAGACGGTCTGACCGCAAGGCTGAAGGAGATGGACAAGGCACTCCTCACTGGCCTGCAGGAGCATGGGTTCAGACTCAATTACGAGCTCGAACCTGGGGCTGGAGAGGTGGGACTGCCTGGATTCCTTCATGAGCGCAGGGGCAGTGGATCCAGTAAGCACCGCGATTTCCATGCATTTGATAGGTAACTCGAAATATGTAATCCGTGCAACGACAGTGCTCGACGTCGGCTTTGGACAATCTGTTATTGAAGGCAAAGTCAACATCAAGAGCGGTATAGAGGTCGACCACTTCGAGAGTGACGCGATCGTCTTCCAGGATGGAACACGCCTTGAAGCTGATGTGGTGGTCCTTGCGTATGTTGTCGTTCACCCGCTATATTGAGCGAAAAATCATGAATTTTTCGGATAGCACCGGCAACAAACCCATTATCGACAATGCGACAGATTTGTTCGGGAAGGATATCACGAAAAAGATCGGCGACCAAATCTGGGGCCTCGACAAGGAGGGCGAGTTCATGAACACCTACAGACCGACTGGTCAGCGTGGCCTTTGGTTCGTCGCGGGTCCATTCGCTCAGGGAAGGTTCTTCAGTAAGCATCTGGTAAGCCTTTTCCTTTTTCGAGGCCTGGAAGAATCAAAAGATGGCTGATCCAACAGCGGTGTCTCCAGGCAATCCAGATCCTCGCTGAAGAACATGGCCTCAAGAATTAAGATGATTTCACTATGAGAACACTGTATGTATTCGAAAGTCTGCGCATCTGATGTTCGATCAACTGATTATGTCGTAGATGATACGGCACATCATGATCTATTTAGATACTGTGGAGCGAATTGTATAGATGTAATAACACCTTCTGTCCCAGTCATCATAATACTAGATGAAGGCATGGATCAGGCCACTCATCGGTCACCAGCACACCTGCGGTCAGTTCAGAACGAGGTGAGGGCCCAAAAACCTGTGTTGGTATCTAACCCCGTGCGACGTGATCGCACATTTCAAAGGGACGCGGAGATATAGAGGATTTCATGCCTGTCTCCATCGAGCACAGGCTGTGTCGATTGCTCAAAGTCGCCTTTGCGAATTCCAGCCAACAGACGCTCGCTTTGCACCAGCTAACGAATGGGAGGGTACTGGTCCCCTATGATGCTGCCTGATACTTCTCATGCAGCATTTGAGATGCGCCCAAGATCTCTGCGTCAAATCTATCTTATCCACAGAACTCAAAAGACAACCGAATGCAGCTGTCTCTAGAACAAGTAAGCCAAGTCCTCCACCAGACGATAGCAACAGAAGAATCCCCCGGTTCATGTCGTTCGGGAGCTGTACCAATGACGCTCAGGTGATGCGCTACAGATTACATTCATCCTTCACAGCTTCAGACTTCATGTGCGGCGTTCGTTCCTGTTCATAACCTTTCCCAAAGTGTACTCCATTGTACGTCCATAATTTCCGACTTCCTACTATGCTGACCAGTGCGAGGCCAGTCTCGTGTCTTCCTTCTCGACGAGGAGGGAAATCCTTCTCCCCAGTTCCTCTTCATCAATCGCATCATGACCGTGTCACAGCGCCCACAAGTACACTGTACGAGTATGAGGAAGCCGCCTGTCCAAATTTTGAAGTTCGTGTATCTGCTTGTATCCTCGCCTCCTGGTCCGTGTACATCGCTGGCGGCAGTTGAGGGACGTGCAAGCCTGTTCCAGATGTCATGCTCCTCTATGGAACTAAATTTCGCCCTCGCGTCGGGAGAACGCCGTTGAAGTCTAGATGACCCGGAACGGTAGCGGACTCGATTACTCGCTCCTATGGCAAGGCACCTCAGTCTCCTTCTGGACCTACAATTGTCGTTGATAATATGAAACATGGCTGGTGGTTGCTTGCGAAATCATCTGTGCGAAAGAGCGATGATAAACTTGGTCTTCTTGTCGCTCAAGCGCTCATCCCAGGATCCTCTGACCAGACTTGAAACCCGGACTTGCGAGACGAACACGATCTACTGTAGATATCCTCAGATCAGTGTATGTATTCCGGAAATATTATGAGTCCGTCCGTAAATAAATAATAATAGCGAGGAAGATCACACCGCGTTCGCGAACCAAGCATAACTCGCTACTCTGCCTTCGCCTTGAGCCCGATCTTCCACCTGCCCAAGAGCATGTTGGCCCGCAACACCAGCAGGTCTCGGAGCATCTGCAATGAGTCTTTCATCACGTTCAGCTTGCTCCCCGGGACCTCGTGCCACTCGATCGGCACCTCCTCGACAGGTATCCCGAGCTGCTTCGCGAGCAGGAGCAGCTCGACGTCGAAGATCCACGTCGTGAGGTGCTGATTTGGGAAAATTTGCTGTGCGGCGGCGCGCGTGAAGAGCTTGAACCCGCACTGGGTATCGCGGATGTGCCCGACCCCAACGATGCGCAGGACGGTGTGGAGGCCATACATGAGGAAATTGCGGATGAAGGAGCGCTGCGACGCGAAAAGTAAATAAATAAATAAACACTAGACCGCAGACAAGTCAGGGCGGTACGCACTTTGACCACAGCCGCGGTCTTGACCAGATGCGCCCTGCTCCCTATCGCAACGCCCTTCCTCCCGATCCCGTCCAGAGCATTCCACAACAATGCCAGGTCCTCAAACCGCGATGCCCCGTCCGCGTCCACCATCAGCAGCTTCTCCCCCCTGCCATGCAGCATCCCATGCCTCACCGCACCGCCCTTGCCCAGGTTCTTCTCCAGCTGTACGACGCGAATGTCCGCCCGCGGATACCCCTTCGCCATCGCGAGCGCTTTGTCCGCGGTCCCATCCGACGACCCGTCGTCAACGATGAGGATTTCGTACGTGCGGCCCTTCTGTGCGGCGAGGTACGTGACGGCGGTGTCGAGCATAGAAGGGAGCCGCGCGGTCTCGTTGTACGCGGGGATGACGACAGTGATGTCTATCGACGCGATGTCGTGCAACGAGGGCAGGGGCTTGGCCGACTTGGGCGACGAGCGCGAGCGGTAGTTTTTCTCGGACGCATGCTCGACTATTGGTGGTGGTGTCCACGCATGCAGTGCGACGTAGGCCTGCAGAACGCAAGTATGAGCGCGTGTGGGTCAGCACTGGCGAAAAGCTGGAATATCATATGGTGATTGGATGGGGAATCAGAAACATGCGTGCATAACCGCGACCTATGTCTCTCGTCGTCGTCTCGGCGCACATCCGAAGACGGCCCAAAACTCTTAGAACAAGGATGATCTAGGAATCATCTTTTCCCCCAGCCCTTCTCAAGGGGTGTGAGCAAGGATGGTCACTCACGAGAAGGATAGCTGTGACGAGGAGGCCTCCACAGAGGAGGAGGTTTTGGTCCATCGAAGGATAAGTTACTGCAGCATGTATGGGTGCAAAGAAGATTGACCAGAAGCGCAAGACGGGGGCAATCGAATGGCAACACTCGCCACGTCACAATAGCAACACTCGCTCCACCGCACCAAGGCTTTCGGGCTTGGGCAACAAAAATCCCTATCGTGATAGGTATCTGACTGGCCAACGTGGGGATCGAACCCAAGACCTTCGCGTTATTAGCACGACGCTCTAACCAACTGAGCTAGTCGGCCATGCATGGATTAATACAACAGCAATCTGATCCAATTTGGGTAGGATCCATCCTCCATCGTCAATTGTTCAAAGTTAGGGAACATAACCTTTCTGCTCCTTTCTGCGATGTACATCTCTTCCTGTCTACCGGGCTCGTTGTGTCCAATTCAGACCTCATGCTCAAATTCTGACAGAGATAATGTATTTCTTGACCTTGACTCTTGCAACCACATATTCTTCAGCAGTCCACAGACCTATCGGATACTCCTAAATGGACACCGCACAATATGGATCATGTATGATCGATATGATCCTCACTTATCAAATTTTGTCAGGAGTGTCCGTCCGATGAGTATGTATATGGGTCGGTAGGATATGATATGACGGAACAACACCTGATTCATTGAAAGGCATACAACGATGTGCAACCTGGACTCAACAATGATACGGACAACCGAAGACTCGATTATATAGAGATTGATGCAGCTCCACTTTATCAACTTCTACTCCGCATCGAACACCAAGCATCTAGTCTCGGTAGACTGCCTCTGCGGTGCATCCTTGGGACTCGACGAGTCCAAGAATGCAGAGTGTGGGGTCAGCCTAGCCTTGCTCTCGTCCGTGTCAAAGCACTTGATCAAGGTAACCTCTTCTGACGTCTGGTTTCCCAGGTAGTACCAGCGGTGCTCGGGGTTGTCCTTCACGCTGAACGTCGAGCCCTCGCGATCACGGTAAACGTACCGGGTGTGGACGAGGTCAATGTCGGGGTTAACGGTACGCCAATCAGCAACAGCCAGAGGGTGATGTGCGACGACGTTCTCGATAGGCCACTAGACATGGATGATACGGACGCGGGACTTGAGAAGACGCTCAACTTCATCAGGAAGATACTGGTACACGCGCTTCTCTCCAGCAACGTATGTCTGGTCGGCATGTACACGAGTCTGAGGAGAAATATGAGTTTGGATTGAATTAAAAAACACGTTATGCATTGCTCACCACAGGCCCGCGAAGTGGAGGGTTCTGACCGGACTCGGACCCTTCTACAACCGGACGTCTGCATATGAGAATCGGTATAAGCCTCATGCAACTGATATAGAGCAATAAAAAACCCGCACCTGATAATATGATCGAAAACAAAAACCCTTTTCGCACCGGTATGCTTCTTGAGAAGTTTCTCTACTTCCTTATAATAACGCGTCATGATCGCTTCTTAGTTGACAAACTCCTTCTCCTCGCTAACATGCTTGATAAAACCAAAATCAGTCGTGTCGAGTGAGACTGTATCTTCTTGACCTCGGATATCATGGATGATGGCTGGTCAAAGGTCGGATCGGATATTAGTGGTCGCCTCGCCTTCTGGTAGGGTATACATGTAATTGAATGGAGCCTCGTCCCCTACGAGCTTGAGGTAGTTGAGGGTGGTATTAACGTCGTGAGGAGCGAGGACTGTAGCAGTGGCCATTGCTGAAGCTGAGTGTTCGATGAGATTTCGACTAGATGCTTAGGGACGGTGCAACCCCGACGAGCTTTTTATATCGCGGTGAAGCCTCCTTCGTGATTTCTTCATGAACAATTTGGATGACAAAACACATTCTAATTCTCGCCTGTAAAAGAGCATCTGTAAGACTGTTTTGCAGATAGGGTGGGGCCCCAGACCCACCAATCTCCGTTGCTCCGCGAGTAGTAAACGAATGGACCAACATCATAGATCGATTGACTCGCCTACGGGTTAAAGGGGCACAAACAACCAGATATGGGAGGATTGTACACTGCTTGTACACATCGGAGGCCCCATGAGTGCCATAGACATCTTGCGTACTGCTTTGTGCGTCTGCAGTTTCCCGCGTTCGAATTCTAGGCGCCGTCAGTACCTCTTTCGCAAGCCGTCCTCAAGAGCTCACTAAGGGGCTCACCAACACCGCTTATGAATTCAGAAAGTGGCTCATTAGTAGTTCACCAGTTTCCTGACGAAACGTTAGAAGAGTGTGCCAGGGTCTCAAATTTCAAGTTTCAGGCAAAGAAGAATACAGAACTTGGGAGATTGTGATGGCAGGAACGTTCAAGGATTCGGGAAAGCGAGCTGCGAGAGCGGATTTAGCTGATCCTAGGGTTAGGTTCTTTTAACTTAACCCTACCTCCAATCAGTCGATTACGAATTTATTGACGGAAAGGGCTCCTAAATTTCGCCTATGTGGGATCGATATGCTGACGGAATTGAGTCAAAAGCTTGGGACGAGTCCGCGTGCTGACGATCTGTCAATCTCGTGCTGATGGAAAGGACAAAATTTTGTCATTTTGGATCGGACATATCTACGTTTTTGTGTAGCTGTGCAGACCGATGAACCCGGGTGCAGGAGCCTGAGTAATTCTCCTGGAACGCGTCACCTCCTTCAACTTCAGCTTAGAACTATGAACATGGTTACCTCTGTGAAACCCATATACTTTCAAGTATCGCATCGCGGTAACATCCACCCACTCTCACTCCTCCCAGATGAGACTCTCGCGGTCCTACAGGCCCGCCTCGAAGAACTCACGTCCGTCCCGCCTCCTCAACAAAAGCTGCTTTACAAGGGCAAGAAGCCTTCTCATGGAGAGTCCACTACACTGCAGGACGCGGGTTTCAAGGATGGGATGAAGGTGCAGCTGCTGGGTGCGACGGCAGAGGAGTTGGGAGGGATGCAGAAAGCGGAGGACGAACAGAGGCGGCGAGAGAGCATCATGCGGGAGCGCGCAGCGAAGGGAACCGTCAAGGTGCGTCTCGCGTGGATCTACGGTCCGGCCGTGAAGATGTTGAGGATCGGGGTCGGCAACTATAGGTGCGATCGACTGGTCCATCCGCGTTCACCTCCGCTCCCTCTGGGCGCTACCGGTTCCACCGCCTCGAGCCGCTTCAGCATCTGCCCAACCCTGCCTCTGCCCTTGCCACCCTCGAGCGCCTCTCCTCCGACCCCGCCATCCTGCACGTCATGAACAAGCACGAGTTCTCCGTCGGACTGCTCACGGAGCTCGCGCCGCACGAGGACCCGCACTTGCTGGGATTGAACGTGAACGCGGGGCAGGCGATCAAGCTTCGGCTGCGGACGGACGCGTACGACGGGTTCAGGCCGTATCTCGAGGTGAGGACGGTGCTGTGCCACGAGTTGACGCACAACAAGTGGGGCGACCACGATAACAACGTCCGTCCGTTTCCGTCTTCCCCTTCGTGTTCTGCGGACATCGCTGACGGCTCCCTTCCATCAGTTTAAGGAACTGAACTCACAGCTGAATCGCGAAGTCGTAGCGTTCGAGCGCGCTAAGAAAGAGGGCACGCACACTCTCGTCGACGACCTCGGAGGGTATGAGCCCTCTTCGGAGCTCGAGGCTGAGGCGCGCACGTACGTCCTTGGCGGGTCCGGGATAGCACCATCTGGAAACGAGACGGTGGAGGATAGGAGGCGGCGGATGTTGGAAGCAACGATGAACCGGCTGAGGAAGGAGGAAGAAGAACTAGAGCACAGTTGTGGGACGGCCGCGGGTCCCGCTAGTGGAGAGGCTCATTGACTGTTGCCCTAGCAGTTGTAACCTGACAGACATGTACTTTAGCACTGACCGTATACCATGGGATGGAGGCTTGTATTTATAACGCGTTGTGGTCCCCTGTCGTAAGGGTTGACAGGCAGAGCAGCGATAACAGAGGATAACAGAGACTAGAGACATGAATCAAAGGTTTGAAATGTGAATCTGGTAGAGTCTGGCAGAGAGCGTTCAAATTATGGTCAAGGCGGCAAAGAGATACAAAATTCGGGTCCAAGCAAGTCCAAGCTCGAGCCCGATCGGTTCTTCGTTGGCATTTTGGGTTGAGGATTGATTGAAAAAAAGGATCGAGACAAAAGGAAAGTGGCCAACGTGGGGATCGAACCCAAGACCTTCGCGTTATTAGCACGACGCTCTAACCAACTGAGCTAGTCGGCCATGTCGGCAACTCGCTGCTGTGAAATATCATCCCGCTGTGGCCACTACGCGATCGGCCTGAGATTTGGTCTTTAACACTCCTTTCTCCACACCAGTCACCAAAGAGATGGCACCTTCTACATCACTCACAACCCATTCCAAAAGGTCTCACAGTGCAGGCTCCATGAAACAGTCAAAACTTTCATTCGTCACAGCCAAGCGCGCAAGTGGTGCTTCCGCTGTCAAAAGCAAACTTAGGACAGCGCCGGGCTTGCGAGCATCGTCTTCCGGTACGTCCGTGGATAAAGAAGCCAACAGTATTGGGAGTGGAACCAATAGCGAATATGCTGGAACGCCAAGGGCACGAAGTCAGGATGACCGTGAAGTCGATATGAACTTGAGCGTGGGGGAGGGCACGGCTAGTGTATTTCGGTCTCGGGAGAGTATCGAGAACTCGGGATCGGTTGTTCAGGCGCCAAGGGAGAAATTGGATCCCGATGACAAGGACGGGAGGTGGGCAAAGCCGTATGCTGCGGCAAGTGCAAAGATGGGCCACTTGCAGCCAGGTTGGTGCTTCCTCCGTATATCGATGTCGAGTCCACTACTCCTAACTAGCCTGCTTGTCTCATATACAGTGCACGCTGAAGGGCAGACGAAAGTGCATCACATCCTTCGTGTATTCGACTTGTGCGTATCTCTGTGTGTGTTGATTGAGCGCCGCTTATATGCGCATTGTTTATACAGATCATATGAGTATGGCCCATGTATTGGGGTCACTCGCCTTCAGCGATGGGAGCGTGCCGACGCGCTTGGTCTCAATCCACCACCCGAGGTATGTCCTCGCTGTCTTGGATGTGCGCTGCCATATACATCGCGCTCACGCAACTTCGCAACTCAAGATTCGGGACATCCTGCTCACCGAAGAAGGCACCTTGGACAAACAATTCTCTCATGACGTTTTCTACGTCGGAGAAGTTTGATACCGACATTTTTTCACCATCTCTCCCGTACATCTCAGTCATTCATCGTCCCCGTATCACCATTTTATCCCCCTTCGCTAGTTATAGTTCTGTAATCTTATGTATGTCGGACACTTGTAGTCTCCTTGTTGCTCCATCTATATGTCACAGCATTCATCACAGATAGGCATTCTGTCAAGCTTGAGCGCGTACCAACGGCGACTGTGAACGACGACACCTTCCTAGGCAAGCCCCGGTCAGCATTTCATGGAGCGCTGGGCTTCTCCCGTCGCGAGAGGGCTGAACAGTCTGGCCCGGACTGATGGGCAGGAAAGAGATGCCTTTTTTGTACAATTTCGCGGCGCATCCCTGCTCGAACGAGTAATGTGGTACCCCATCCCGCCTTATCGATCCACTACTTAGTAGGAGATTCTGACCGCGCCTAGCACTGACTCGCATTTTCTTGCCGCCGTTGTGTCATCCAATTTAGGAAGCCTGCGAAGGCTGAGACAGTAAAAGGCAAGTGCCTCGAAAGCACGAGAGCCGAGCATCGCATGCGGGTTGGAGGACGACACACCAAACACGGCAGTCGGACTATAGTCAGTCAGGAGGTACACCCGTTGGGTAGCGCCAATTCTCTTCCTTGCCTCCCTGCGGTCTTTCCGAGATCGATATAAATAAGGGCCCAATCCATGCTTGCCCCTCACCTCCCCCAAGTTCCGTTCAGCCCACCCAGCTCCGCCTCTTGATCCGAACCGTCCACATGTCGTCCATCCCAGAGTCCAAAGTCGATGTCCTCATTCTCGGTGCCGGCCCCGCAGGCGTGATGTGCGCGAATGGCCTCGCGAAGGCAGGTGTCAACGTGAGGATCATTGATAAACGGTGCGTCGTCCTTTCCTGTCTATTCTGCCGGGTTTGGCCGATCATGGTGCATCAGACCCAGTACACTTGCTGCGGGACAAGCGGATGGTATTCAACCGCGCACCATCGAGGTCTTGCAGGTATGTCCATCGTGTCCGCGTTCCTGCCAAACCATTCATTTTCACATCCGTACAGAGCTATGGGCTTGCCGACGCCCTCATAAGTCAAGCAGCCCAGCTGCACATGGCAGTGCGTGTCATATCCTCTCAACGCTCGGGTTTCCGATTCAATTCCCTCGTAGGCCTTCTATAATCCTGCCCCCAATGGGGGAATCGAGGTCAGTAGGACATTGTCGGGAGCCCTCTCTTCACAGACTTCTAACTTCTGGATGTCTGCAGTGCACGGGTCGTGCGCCCGATGTGACCGCGCCTACAGCTAGATTCCCGTTCGAGGTGAGCTTGGCGGATAACACAATCAGAAGACGTTACTTACCGTCGCGAGATATCATAGCTCACATTGCACCAAGGCGCGATCGAGAAAGTCTTCCTAGATTCTATGCGTCAAGAAGGGCTGGAGGTCGAGCGACCTAAAATTCCTACGTCTCTGGAAATCTCAACAGACGAAGCGGCGCTCAGCGATCCCCACGCGTATGCTGTCAAGGTATTGTCGCTTCCATCGTTCAAGTGCATGCATCTCAATTGAGACATTCAGGTCGTCCTGAAAAGCTTAGATGTCGCTGATGGTGCAGATGACACCGAAATCGTACATGCCAAATACGTCCTAGGTTCAGACGGTAGGCATCTTATCGTGCTTGTTCCAACGACGACGCTGATGGGTCCCAGGTGCTCATTCGTGGGTCCGTAAGACATTGGGGATCAACATGGACGGCGAGCAGACGGGTACAGTTTTGCCTCGCGAAAATACCCGGTCCTTCTGACATCGTATACTTCTTGATAGAGTATATTTGGGGCGTTATCGACATGGTCCCGTCACCCGAAACGAACTTTCCAGATTATCGAAACAGATGCGCGATCCACAGTGAAAACGGCTCCTGCATGATCATCCCGCGCGAAGGCGACAAGATTCGTCTCTATCTTCAGTTGACCAATGCCGATGTGGTCGACCCTGCCACCGGACGTGTAGACATGAACAGGTTCGGTCCTGATAAGCTTTTGGAGGTACGTCGGACCTGCCGCCGATCATCTCTGAACAAAAATAGATTCAAACGCAAACTGAAATTCCTTTTCAGGTGGCGAAGAAGTCGTTCTATCCCTACATCATGACCACAACGCTGGAAAAGATTGATTGGTGGACGATCTATATCAGTGAGCTCTTCGACTCAGGATGATGCGATCATATGCTCCGAGGACTGACTGCTGTCATCAATAGTCGGGCAACGTGTTGCGTCCAAGTTCTCTGTGAATGAGAGAGTGTTCATCGCCGGTGATGCTTGTCATACACATTCGCCGAAAGCTGGTGCGTCTGATGATGATAGCTTAGAAGTTTTAGTAGCTGGCGTTAACATACACGTCAGGCCAAGGGATGAACGCGAGCATGAACGATACTCACAACTTGAGTGTGTCTATTTCGCGTTCTTCGATTTTCATCGATCACCTTATCACTGTTCGTAGTCTGGAAATTGACTCATGTTTTGCGGGGCTGGGCCGATCTGTCCCTCCTAAAGACTGTAAGAGAATGCGTTCCTAACTCCCCGGTCTATCTAACATACATGCGCAGTACGAGTTCGAGCGAAGGAAATACGCACAAGACCTCATAGCCTTCGACAAGAAGTTCTCCGCACTTTTCTCCGGAAAGCCGAAGTCGGAAGAATACGCTGACGGTGTGACACACGAGGAATTCTTGCAGTATGCTTTCGCAACAAAAGTTCTCTTGTATTTCTTTTAACGTCTTTCCCTGTGACACAGGGCCTTCCAAGCGTTCGGAGCCTTCACGTCTGGAATCGGCATCCACTACGCACAATCGGCCCTGACGTCCACGACCCACCAAGCTGCTGCCTCGAACTTGATCATCGGGCAACGCATCCTTCCGCAAGTCGTGCTGCGCATGGCGGACCGGCGGGCTATCGACATTCAGGACGTCTGCCCCGCCGACACGCGCTTCAAGGTGCTCGTGTTCACCGGCGACCTCCGCGATCCCGCACAACGTGCGCGCGTTGAGAAGTTCGCCGCAGAGCTCGGGAGGAAGGACGGGTTCTTCAGGGCGATCGGTGAGACGAAAGCAGAAAGCATCTATGATGTGCTGTCAATCTTGAAGGGCAAGAAAGAGGAAGGCAGCCATTTCGATGTGCCGGAGATCCTGAGGTCTCACTGGTCAAAGCGGGTATTTTCAACTTGACCTCGATGTTCAGCTGCTCATATGATGATTTCACAGAGTCCTTCTGGACGATACTGATGTCACGAACAAGAAAGGCGGCAAAGTGTATGAAACGTATGGTGTCGGTCCAGAGGGAGCAGTCGTCGTCGTTCGTCCAGACGGATATGTGGGCACCGTCGCACCTTTGGATCAGGTCAAGACCCTTGATGGGTATTTCGCTGAGTTTATGAGGTCAAATTGAGAATGGCGACGAAAGCAAAGTCCTGTTAGAAGATTCAGTCAAGGGAGCATATTTATCATGTACTAATAAATCACCAATGGATTTGGAGGGTATTGTTGCAATTACACACGCGCCGATTGTACACGCTCTACGCCATATAACATGGATATAAGGAGAGAAATAGATCCGAATGTAGGCGATGCTACCATTTAGCCTCTCCACCCCGGTCCAATCGGCAGAGCGGCTTCGGCGCTATCAATAGGCACTCTTCTGGGGCCGCTTCTGCTTGGTGGGAGCTTATTGCTAGCGCCGAACTTGCCCCTTGTTGTCACATTAGAAACAGCGGCGGACTGCGAGGTTGGGACGGAATCGGTCTTGGTAGTAACTGCACTCGAAGCCGGCGGGACCTTGCTCGTCGAGGCCTTTGGGGCGCGTTTCGTGACGTTCTCCTTCTCCCCGACACCCGTGGGGGTCTTACTTCGCGCAGTGGCCGATGGAGCGGTGGCCTTCGCCCTGTCCTTGCCCTTCGCCTTGTCCCGTTCCTTCTCCAGCGCAGGAGCGAGCGACTTTTTGACAGGATCGCGAGCCGGTGCGGCGGTCTTGGTCGCGGGCTCCGTTTTCTGTGGACCCTGAGCGTTCGCAGTCTGATCCGCCCGCTTCTCTAGTAGTGGGTTGTCGGCGTCCTCTACCGGGAGCACAAAGGCAGAAGAAGGGTTCACTTCCGCAACTGTGAGCCCGGCCATGGGCACCAAGTCCTTGAGGTGCATCGTTCCGAGATCCCCCTCTGGCGAGTCCGACAGCAGCAGGATTCGACTGAGTGGACTGGGCTTCGCAGGGGAATAGGCGTGGATCATGCGTTGCGCGAAAGGCTTCGCCACCGGGAACGCGCGAGGGGTTTTTGGGACGGGCGCAGGCACATTGAGGAGTTCTTCATCGGTCATGTCTGGTGAGTGAGTGGGGGCGGCCGACGAGGAAGGCTGGGGATGCGATGGTTTAGAGGAAGTGTCTGGCAGAGGCTCGGAGATGCCCTCCAAGACGTCTTCGGCTCTCGATGCGCGACGTGGTGCTGGCTCTTCCGAGATGACGACTTTAGGCAAGCCCAAGTTCAGCGGTTCGACCTCGTTAAAGGCTCCAAGTATGCCGCTGGTTCTTGGAGGGAAACGTGATTGTGGGGAAGGAGGGGGCAGCACGAATGAAGTCGGCATGAGCGACGTGGACGGTATGACTTCGGTCTCGTACGATGGGACGAAGTGCGACGATGGTGGAAGCCCGGCGCTCGACGTTGATGACACTCTGCGGAAGGTTTTTGTTTTCACTTTGGCAGGTGACCGGCGCGGGGACTTGCGCGGGGAGCTTATCTTTACTTTGGATTTGCGCGGGGATTTGCGTGAGGGTATCGTTGATTCTGGAGGGATTAAGTCGGGTTCTGAAGACAATGTGGGAACATCGGACGCAGTTTTTGGTTCCGGTGGTGTAGAGTGGACGCCCCAGGAGCGCTTCTCCTCGAGGAATTTCATCCGCTCAGCCTATTCAGTTCTTGTTAGAGGGCATAACGTTGTACAAGCGACGGTGTGTTACCTGGAAATCTGCTCGCTCTTTACCCAATCTTGTAACAGCCTCTGTGAAGGCTGTTTTCTGCGCTTCGACCTCGGACAGTTTCTGATCCAGACGTTCTTTCTCTTCGTCCCGATCGAACAGCGCCTTCGCCTTTGCTTTGTATGTCGGAGATTCCTTTGCTTTTTCTACTCAATGTCAACTCACCGAGAATAACACGAGAAATTCAGAAGCACGCACCAAGTTCAGAGCGCAAGGTGGTGATTGTTTGCTGCAGCTTTTCAATCTCATCAACAGAGTTGTCCGTGGGCGCGGCGGCATCGGAACCTCTTGTTTCGAGAATGGTAGCTACAGTACTGCGAAGGGAGGTAAGGAGAGAGCTTAGTCTTTCGAAGGCAATGTCGACAGGTCCTAGTGGGAAAAGGTCAGTTATTCCCAAGGGCGTCGGCTACATTCTTTGATGAGAAACCAGGTGGCCAAATAATGGACGTGTAGTACTGACCTGGTTATCGTCGTCTGGCTCCCCTCCCAATGCTTTATGAAGAATCTTCTGAATCGCATTAGTGACATCAACAATAAGGGCCTTGAGCTCTCCATTCTCCTCTCGCAGCTCCCTGCTCGCTTTCTCGGCTTCGTCGAGAGCCGTCTCGACTAGGCCCTTGCCTCGACCGAGAACGGCCTCCGGTCTACCTTCGACGATCGCGCTGTTGGCACTTCTCACTGTCATGCCGCTGCCGACGGATCCGAGTTTCAGCTGTGTGTCTGAGAGCTTAGACCATCTCTCCGACATGCGCTCTATATCTTTCTCCTTCTTCTTTAGTTCTGTCTGATGAGCCGCACGAAGGGCTTGTAGCGAGGAGCGTGTTCGCTGGAGCTCTCCAGTGGTGTGCTTGTGTGCGGCTTCAGCTTGCTGAATAGTGCGTGCTGCAGAGCTACAAGTGCGTTCGTGGTGGCTCGAAGCATGAGAGAGACCAGGACGTACGCAAGTCGCGATTTGAAAAGGTTAGTCTCGCGTTCAGCGCTCTCAGCTTTCTCACTTGTTGTATGGTGCATAGAAGTAAGTCTCTCGTGGTCATAGGACAGAGTTCTAAGTTTTGTGGTCAACTCCTCTGTACGGTTCATATCAATCTGCACGACGACATTTATTGAGATTTCTCGGGAAAGCCATATATCACGCACCATTCTTTGACTCAACATACCAAACAAACATTTCACGACTTGCTCCGAGTCCCCGTTTGATAACCCGTCCAAAGATAAACCTGGGGAGTGAGCGAACCCGTGTGCAATGAGCTGTGAGTTGACATATTGGAGCGTCGATGTCGACGTCACAGAGTCGGTCGAGGGTGCATCGACAAATGGTGATCCTAGAGAGTCCGAGAAGTCAAGATTCCATTGAGCCGTCTTGGGAGGTGTTCGCGCCATCTCACTGTCAAAGTCACTTGTATGAAGTGCGAGTTCACTGTTAGAAGAGGTAGTCTAAACGCACTGCGGAAGGATGTCCCAGGTATGCGGGCTGGAGGATGATAGTAGGAGATGGTTAGCAAGTGTTGGGCTATTTGAACTGTGCGTGGCCCTAGGAGTGAGTCGACGCCAAAGGTCGAGGTGAACCGACGCGGCGATCCACGTGACCGCGATGGACTCATAAATAGCCAAAATACATTTGTCGCGGATCTGGACCCAATCCGGCGCGTGCCTTGGAAATTTGCCGGAATGAGCTGAGCACGCCGAACGAAATTCCAGTCACATTGTCCCCGGATTGTCCAGCCACTTGAGCTCATGTTCTCTCTGCCCATTTCCACCAAATAATCCGCTCAATTATCCTTATTACTATCCCTTGTCGTTCCTACTCCATCACCTCCGAATAATCGCTGCAACCCACCGCTGTGCACGGCCTCAATGACAGGTGTCTCTGTATTACCAGCTTCGCCCGTGGTCGGAGGGTTTGGTGCATCGTTCTCTAGTGAGTATAGCTGATCTGGCTGGGCACGTTATGATGGGTTCTCTGACCGTATCGTACCTCAGCCGTGCAGAATGGGTCACCGAGGCCTTTCGAAGACATATCTGTTGCTGAGATCCGCGAGAAGGCCATCCAACAGGCTCAGAAAGTCAGCAAGGGGGCTTCGGCCGTGTCCCTCATCAAGTCCGCCCGAGGCCAGGTGTCTCTTGCACATGCGTGCGAGGGCGCCGGGGACTTGAAGGGTGCTCTCAGCGCATTCACAAAAGCCGCTAGCCTTGCAAAGACAGTGATGGACTCGGCCGAATTCAAGGCTGAGAACGTGCCTGGGAAGAAGGGCATTGTTTGGAAAGAGTTCACAGATTTCCAGCAGGTGCGCAATCCGCCCCGATTATCTGAGCAAGCTCTCAGCCCTCTGCGTCCAGCATGCAGGCAGTGACTTGACAACGAGAGTACATGCTTTGGAGAACAAGCTCCTCCAGATAGAAAAGACGGCGACCCAGTAAGTACGCTGTATATATCATCTCGTTGTGACCCTGACTACGATGAGCAGACTCAACGGGGTCGAGAGTCCCTCCTCAGATCTTCCCACTCAGAAGCCTGGGGGTAGTATCGCAGATCGAATGCGCTCTCTGCAGGACGCCGGTTTGTCTGTCGGGACCTCTAAACGCATGTCGCGAGAAATCCCGAATGGCACGATTTCTTCATCTTTGCAGTCTCCGATCTCCGACGACCGTCCGCCTCGAAGTCCTATGCCTAGCTTAGGCATTATCACTCCCACTTTGAGTCAAGCCTCGTCCATCTCCGCATCAGGATCTCTCCATTCCGCTGCTCCCTCACCACATGCATTCGTCTCCCCATCTACTTTGAGCCCGCCATCTCCTTCCTCTTCCACTTCATCTTCACCCAGAGCTTCCCTCTTCAGTTTTTCCGAGTTTGCGCAGACATTCCCTTCCATAGATGAGTTAGAGGAGGCGGACAACTTGCAAATTGCAACAGTGAACACTGGCGCGAGCAATTCCAGCCGACGTTCGCGTCGAGACTATACCGGAGACCGTTCGCCTACGGTAGCGAAACCATTTCCGACGCTCCCGTTCAACCCGGGCCCTCGACCGTCGAGCACTCCCATCTCACCTATGATAGACAGCTTCGCCAGCCGACCAGCATCTCCGTCTAGCTCTCCTCTCTCGCCCACCACCCTTCCCAAGCCGTCAGGACTCCTCAACAAGTCATCGCGCTCGCCTCTGATTCCATCTCATGCTATCCCCGTGGACTTTCCAGTCAAAAATGTTGCACAGCCGAAAGAGGTCTATGACTATATATATACCAACGAACTCAAGGTGCTATTCATTGATGTGCGGACAAGGGAAGAGTTTGATCGTGAACACGTACGTGCAGATGCGGTGTTGTGCATCGAGCCGTCGGTACTTATGCGGGACAAGTGAGTGTTGGACTTTGCTTGGGAGATTCGAGGCTAACAAAGGGGACAGTGTCAGTGGTTTGAGCATCGAAGACTCGCTGAGTGTCGCACCTCGAAATGAATCTTCCCTGTTCTCAAACCGCGAAAAGTTTGATTTAGTCATCCTCTATGACGACTCTTCAGACTCTTTCGGTTCCCTCTCCACCCCGCTCTCGCTTCTAGTTCGCGCCATCTACGAGACCGAGTTCAAAAAGGCCTTGAGGAATGTGCCGGTCTTACTAGCTGGTGGGTTGCAGGCTTGGAAGAAAGAATTGGGAGAAACCTTCGTCGCAAGAGCTGAGTCGAATGAGGTCGTTGTGCGTCCTGTTCAGGCGATCAACGGCTACACAACTCCGACCCTCCCCCGATTCAATGACGGATACAAGTCCCCTCCACCAATGGCACCTCGGGGCCAAGTTTTGGGTCGAAGTCGCGCTGGAACAGAGACCTATGCAAACGGCAGGGCTGCGATGGTACCGCCGGAGGAGTTCGCTCGCCACTCATTGGACCAAATGTCTGGATCGTCCAGGTCAGTTTCTAGTAATGATCCTATCTACGTCTTACAGAGGATTTTTCATAGGTCTACCAGAGATGGTACAGATTATAACGGAATCTTGGAACCCACGCGTCGTCTTGTACGGAAGCCAACAATGTCTCGTCCGCCATCTACGTCATCCACATCTTCATTTACTCGAACTGCTTCTGACAACGTGCGTAGAAGTCTTAGCTGGATGGCGAAGCGTTCTACTGACGCCTGCGAGTTTTAGGTTCCCTCACCACAGATACCCCAGTCAATGGTTAATGGCGCCGGAATTCAATACCCCCAATTCGCTCGAAATATGTCTCCTACGGTCCCCAGTTCATCGTTCAATCAATATACTGGAACTCACGGCATCGTCTCTCCTCCTCAAGCCTCTATCAACTCATCGCCTCTTTCTCGGCGGCGGAGCGACTATATTGACCAATCGCAGGAAGCGTTGTCTGGCATGGCTCGCCCTCCGATCGATTATCCCGAACTCTCATCACAGCACATACTGCGGAGACCGCCCGCCGCAGCATCGCCGGGCTTAGAGAGAAAGGACAGCCGCCCCCGGCTCGCGCAGCACGGCCAGTCGTACTCCATCTCGCAGTCCGGTCCGCCACCACCGACCATTCCTTCTGACTATCCCGTGACATACTGGCCTGACGTTCACATCGGAACATCTGGTTTGAAGAATTTGGGGAATACCTGTTATATGAACGCGACCATCCAGTGCTTGAGTGCCACTGTACCGTTCGCGCGGTTCTTTACAGGTAGGCACGACTATCTCGTTATCTAGATTTGTTGCCCTCATGTGTTTCGTGCTCTAGATGGCCGCTGGAAGACTGCGCTGAACTTGGTCAATCCGCTGGGAACCAAGGGCAACCTCGCATATGCATTTGCGAGCATCTTGCATGATATGTGGCACGGAGAAACGTCTTATATCTCTCCGTTCCCATTTCGAGTACCTATCCCACTCTTCTTCTAAACGCCAGGGAACTTATCTTCTGTTATAGCGATCGATATGCATGCACGCGCCACAATTCAGCGGGTCCGATCAACATGATTCGCAGGAGTTCTTGATATTCCTGCTGGATGGGCTTCACGAGGACCTCAACCGCATCCTGAACAAGCCGAACGATCAAGTATCGCCCGAGCGCGAAGCGGAATTGGAGAAGCTGCCGCAGCAGATCGCCAGCGAGCAGGAGTGGCAGGTCTATCGCCGGCGGAACGACAGCCTCATTGTCGACTATTTCCAAGGACAGTTCCGCAATCGGCTGGAGTGTCTGACGTGCCATAAAGTAAGGTGCATTCGCTCTTTTTTGGAGCCCCTTTCTGAACGAGGGATGTTGCTCTGCAGACGTCTACCACCTATAACAGCTTCATGTACCTCTCTCTTCCCGTGCCGACCAACAAGATCCAAAAGATATCCCTTCAACATTGTTTAGATGCCTTTTTCAAAGAGGAGGTCATGGAGAAATCTGATGCCTGGTACGTTCGCCTTGCAGAATTTCCGAAGCGTTTACTAACGAACACATCTTCCGTGCAGGAACTGTCCCCACTGCAAGGTTCTGCGCAAGGCCACGAAGCGACTCTCGTTGTCGCGTCTCCCGCCGGTCCTCCTTGTCCATCTCAAACGGTTCTCGTTCAAGGGCCCCTTTACCGACAAGATCGAGAAGAACGTCGACTTCCCGCTCAAGGGTTTGGATCTGACGAACTACATGCCACCACCCCTCCCACCGGGCGTCGATCGCAGTCAGTCCCAGTCGATGAGTGTGGACGATCCGCGGCTCCAAGTTCCTCCATACCGATACGACCTCTATGCCGTCACTAACCACGTTGGGAGTCTCAGCAGTGGCCATTGTACGTCGTGTTTTTCGTTCGATAGAGTGCGAATTGACGGACCTTGTACTCTGCAGACACTGCCTTCATCGCGTCTCGCGGAGGTTGGCTCTACTGCGACGACAGCCGCATCACCTCGGCTGATGCCAAAGAAGTCGTTGTATGTCTTTCCCTCTTTTCCCCACTGGAATGCCAGGCCTGACATCCCGTCGTCTTCCAGGGAAAACCTGCTTATGTATTGTATTATAAGAGGGTGAAATCATAGATTACTTTTTGTTTGGTCTCTTCTGTCGTCTTGGTTGCTTATCCTTTGCTTTTATTCTGTTTTGCCCTCCCACATGTACTCTCCTGACACCCGTGGCATGTTCAGTGACTATCATTCTCTATCGTTACATCCTTAGGAACAACATGTAATCATATACAGTACAGGCGCGCGCCCGCCAATGCTGATGAACGATTACGAGCCCGCCCGCCTGCCCACACCCGGCATGTCGTTCCCGTGACATCGATGGCATAGGTATGAGCCCTCCGGGTCTCCCTTGATGTGGTTGTGGTAGTACTCGGGGACACGGTGGAAGAAGGGCGAGTACATCGTCTTGCACCGCGAGCAGCGCGGCTCGGCGGAGGAAACGGCGGCGGCGGCGGCTTCGGTCACGCCGTTCGTGCCGTTCGGAGCCGCGTCCTTTTCCTTGAGGATCTCGTCCAAGCGGCGCGCCTTGCGGAGGAGCGCGTGCGACTGCGCGACCTGGGCCTGCTTGTATGTTTTGCAGTACACCTGCAGCGCCGTCTGCGACACGGGGGAGAGAACGGCACGGGGATCAGCGTGGGCCCGCGGCCCGCATGCAACGTGCAACGCAGGCAGCAGCGCGTACCTCGCCGAGCTCGTTGGTCTCGCAGATGCCGAACATCGTCTGCTTGGACGGTTCGTGGTGGTGGTCCCTGCAGCGGACGGCGGGGACCATCGCGCCGACCCACTGGCCGAACTTGACGGTCACCGTCGGGTCCTTCCGGTTCCGGATCTGGGCACGCGGCGTCGCGGTTCTCAGGAGGGCTGCTCGCGCGAGAAGAGACGGAGGGGAGAGACGCACGGGCTGGTGCTGGAAGCCGAACTTGTACCCCTGGGCCCAGGCACACGAGACGTGGAACTCGTGCGGGCACTCGCTGCACCGGATCACGGCGCCACCGGGCTGAAGACAGATGGCGCAAAACTGGTGGGTGCGAGGGCAGCGGCGGCGGCAGCAGCGGGTGAGCGTCGGCGCGGAGTTTGGGCGACGAGAGAACTGGGGGGACGTACGGAGGACCAGCGGGAGTGGGGGATCGTGCTGATGCCCTCGACCACGCGCAGGCGGGAGGCGTCGGAGAACGTGATTTCAGGGATGAACACGGAGCAGAGGACGTGCGCCCAGCCCTGGCCTTCGGTGGGCTTGCACACGCGGAGGTACGACGGGTAGAGGTGCTTGCTCTTGCTGCGGGGAGGACAGAGAAGACAGCCGGTGTTCTGCGGACGCCGTCCATCGCATGCATGAGCGACGACCGCCGGAGAGACGAAAGAACGGGAACGACCGACCAGAGATGCCTCGGCGGACTTGTCGTTGCCGCAGAGATCGCACGTCCACGTCTCTGCGCCTGGCTCGGCGACGACGCCGCCGGCAGCTGCGAACATCGCAGTCAGAACGCGCGCTCGAGAGCTCCCAAAAACCCGCCTCGCAACGGAGACGCACGCACCGGCATGGACCCGCGTCTGGCAGTGCTGGCACGTGAGCACCTTTCCGACGCTCTTCTTGCACGCCAGGCAGTGCGGCTGGTGGGACGCACCCGTGGGCGGCTGCGGCGACGACCGCACCGAGCCCGCCGTCTGCCGAGGCACAAGCACAAGCGCGTCAGCCCGATCCCATTCAGCGACGACGAAAAGACCCCGCACGCGCACGGTCGCGCTCACCTTTGGCCGCTTGGCGCTCGGCCCGCCGAGCGGCGTGCCCTCGCGCTTCTCCGTCGTCTTCGCCTTGCCCGCGACGCTCTCCTCGCGCACGGGCCGCATGTGGTTCAGGTCCGCGTACTTGCGCCAGCTGAGCCCGCACGCGTCGCACAGCACGTTCGTCGGCAGGCCCTTGGGCGCCTTCCACCACACCTTGGACTCGCGCGTCCGGCACGCGCCGCAGCTCCCGTTCGCCCGCGTCGGCTGCTTCACGATTGAGCCCTCGTCGTCCGAGTCCACACCCGCGCCCGCGCCGCCGCCCAACGCATCCGCGGCGCCGGGATCGGGCTCGCCGGCTAAGCGCGCGCGACGCCGGCGCTGGTTCTCCTCCCCGAGCTTACCGCTGCGAGTGTGGGACGTGAGCGCCGGTGCGACAGTACGGTGGGCAAGCGACGCACCTCTTCCAGTGGCCGTAGTACCTCACGACCTCCTCGATCGTCCTCGTACCGACCTCGTCGCGGACAGGGCGCAGTTCAGCGCCATACGTGGCAATCGCTTCCTCAAACGCGGCCTTCTCGTCTTCGTCCCAGCTGCGGTCCGCGAACCGCGTCTCCGTCTTCTTCCACTACATAGCCAAGGCGAGCGAGCGCGGGGAATGAGGGCGCAGCGGGACGGGGACAGACGGCGGAGGGGGCGGGATGGCGAGACGCACCTTCTCGAGCCGGAACGGGTTCGACATCGTCACGGACGCGAAGTCGCGCTTGGCGAGCCACGCCTGCGAGAAGCGCCGCGTCACCTCCGTGAGCCAGTCGACGCTGCTCCGCACGTCCTGCTTCGCGGTCAGCCGCGCCTTCCTGTTCTCCACTGCCGTCGTGCGCGCGCACGCGCCTGCGTCAGCCGTCGTTGCACGCCCCCGGAAAACTCAGCGAACGACTCACGCTCGGACACTGCCGGCGGTGGCGGCGACGGCGGCGGTCATGCGGATTCGGGCGTGGGCGTGGAGAATGCGGTGAGCTCCGTGCCGAATGCGGGGAGAGGGGCCGGCCGGCCAGCACGGTCGAGACACGTTCGCACGCACCTTCGCTCTCGGACATCTGCAGCACGACGCTCAGGACCTCGATCGTTTCGTCGCTGCCGCGCTCCTCCAGGTCTTCGCGCGTCGCGATCAAATCACGACGACAGTCAGCTCCGTCAGCAGGTGTGCAGGGCGAGGTGGAAAGGACGGGACGGGAGGAGACGCAGAGCTAAGCAGGGTGCGTACCAGAGTCGAAGGCGGTTCCGAGGGCAGGGATGGTCGCTTGGTATTTGGGCCCCATGCGCGTCGCAGAGCGAGGGAAGATGAGGTCGTCGGGATCTGCACGCCTTGTCAGCAACCAAACCCACGAAGTTCACGCACCACGCGCATCCGAGTAAAGCACCACCGACTGACCTAGCGTGTCTTCTGCGACGGTGTACAGCCTGTGGCCCGCAGCGCGTCAGCGATGGTAGAGTCACAGGAGAAGCCAATGACCGCGACGCGACGCGACGCACCCGAAATAGCGGAACGGCCACATCTTGAAGTGCTTCACCTCGACGCTCTCTTCCTTCTCCGCGAGCGAGCGGTCCTTGCGCGGGCGCCCGCGGCCGCGCGCGGGGGGCGCGTGGGACTTGGGCTTCGGCGCGGGCGCGGGCGGGCGGGCGTCGTGCCCCGCGACGGCCTTCTCGTGCGCGCGCGCGCACGGCGCGCAGGTCCAGCCGTAGCCGCGTGTGGGCTTGGAGATGAGCGGGGGCTGCACGCAGGACATGTGGAAGAAGCCTTTGCAGCGGTCGCAGCGGACGGATTCGGGGCTGGTGGTGCGGGACGAGGGAGAGGGGAAGGTGAGGCGAGACGAGACGAAGCGAGGCGAGGCGAGGCGAAGACGGGCGAGGGAGAGCAGGTGAGGGGAGAGCGGAGAAGGAGGGGACGGGGACGGGGGACGTACGGCGGACACCATTTGTCGCAGGTGTTGCATTCGCGGACGGTGTCGGTGAGGTCGGGCACGATTTCTTTCTCGGCGACGACGTATTCGTAGCGCGCGGTGAGGACCTCCCTGATATTCGACGGCACTGTCGCGGAAACACAAACGTCAGCACACGATATCCAGACCCGCGATCTCGCGCGCGCCGCCCACCCATCCACCCATCCACCCAAACGCAAACAGCAAGGACCAAGGAACAGGCACCACTCACGGTTGCGCACGTCGTCCGAGCGGATGACCTCGAACTCCTTCTTGATGTACGGGTCGAACAGCCGGTTGAAGTAGAACCTGTCCGGGCGGCGCTTCCACCCGGCGAGGTCCGTGATCTTGTCGCGGTGCACGACGAAGCACTTGGCGCGCAGCTGCGCGACGTCGCAGATCTCGGAGTAGATCGCGGCGAGCAGCAGGCGCGCGTCCGCGACGGGGCGGTCGCTCACGTCCGAGGGGCGATAGTACCACGCGAGGCGCACGCGCGTGTATTGCGGGGCGGCCGCAGCGGTGGCGGTGGCGGTGGCGGGGTGGCCAGGGACGGCGACGGCGGGGGCGACGGCGGGGGCGGAGGCGGACGAGGAGGCAGCGGTGGTCGGGGTCGGGTGGGAGGCGGCGGCGGTGGCGGGGGTCGAGCTCGAAGCGTGGGCGTTGCTGGTCTTGCTGGTCTTGTTGGTGCTGATGATGTGAGCGGCGGTGGCGCCGCGCTTGTCGGTGGCGTCGGCCGAAGTGCGGGCGCCTTCGGGGGAGAGGAACTCCATGATGCGCGCGACGGAGTAGGGCGTGCCGTCGCGCACGGCCCAGCTCGGGGAGCAGTAGACATGGTCTGTGGCGCGCGCGGCCGCGCCCGAAGCGGGATCAGAGGCGCCCGGCGTGCAGGCAGGGTGACAGCGACGGCGAGGCGAGCGAAAAAAATATGCCACAGCCGGGGATGCGACGGGCGGGGGTGCCGGGTGACAGACCGCGCGGCCGCCACCGAGGAGAGGCGTCGGAAAAGGGAGGAAGAAGGAAAGAGGCCGCAGCAAAGCATCAACAACGTAAAAGTCACAATAAATAAATAAAACAAAACAAAATAAAAAAAGAGAGTGCACGAGAGAGGAAAGGAAAAGGGTTGTCAGTGAATTATGGTTTATTAGGTGAGGCGTGGAGGGCGCGGAGGTGGGGTGGAGGATATTTACCGTTGACTTTGACCTGGTCGCCGCTCTTGAGGGTGATGTAGACGGACATGGCTAATGGGCGCTTGTCGATCGGGGGAATTCCGAGGGTGCTCGTCGAGCGGGATCTGCCACTCGATAAGCTGCTTGGCAGGGTTTAGTAAGAAGCTCTGCGCAGAATACTACGGAGGAAAGAAAGAAAGAAGGGGCCGGGCGGGACGTCAGACAAACGAGGTGGACGTGCGGGCTCGTAAATAATGGTACGCGGGGACGGGTGGGTGCGAAAAGAGGAAGGGCGTATTTTTGAACGGGGAGGACGGGACGGAAGGAGAGGAGGGTGTGTGCGGGTGGTGGATGGGACTGACAAGGAGGACCCAGAGGGTGGATCTCGTACGGGAGGAGAACTGAAACAAACTCCGACAACTCAGTGAAGGCGACCGTTTGGCCACTGCGAACCGCCGAGCCGCGCTGTGAACTGCTGTGTGTTGTTGTTGGTGGCGGCGAGCTCGTTGATGGATGACGTTCACTGGTGGGGTTTACAGAAAATCATGGAATTTTATATCATAGGTCTAGTACAGGATTTTGCATCTATTACACAGGTGATTCATTGGTGTTCGGCGGGTTTCCCGCTGAGGGGCAGCCTCGCAAGACCGCACGTGGACCTCGCGAGGTGTGCGCGCACACGCTCTGTGCTTCCAGTAAGTACTCGTACGGCCGCATTGACAGATGAGGCATGGGTTGCGCGACATTCGCGCTTGCACACCGGACGCATGACACGCATCGTCCAGTGACCAAAGAGACAGAATCGGGATCGGGAGGCGCTGGAGCGGCCGAGCGAGCGCTGAGGGCTGAATATAAGCCGCGTGGCGGGAGCGTCGATCTGCTGCTGCTATTCGGGAGCTCGAACGCAGCGTGCCGACGTACTCCCGTCTGGATTCTCACCTCGGCGGGGCTGGGTGCTATGGCCATGAGAGGTTTGCGACAGCGTCATGACGACGTCGAACCACGACTGCACGGCGAGCGAGCGATGGGTTCGAGACTGTGTGGTGGGAGGGGGGGCCGGATGTCGAAGGATTGGAGGTCCGCCATGGATGCCGAGGCTGCCGAGGGGATCGGGGTCGAGGGTGTGGGCGCGAGGGAGGGAGTGCTCGCTCGCTGGTGGGCTCGAATGTGGAGCGCGGCGTGGTCGGGAAGTGCGCCGAAAGTGGTCGGGGGAGGGCCGAGAAGACGAGCAGGGGCCGACGGAGAGGCGCCGAGCGGTGGGACGCGGGGTCGGGGGCGTGGACCGGGGATGGTCCGGGGGATGCGAGGGGTGGACCGCGAGGAGGGGGGGAGTCCGCGAGGTCCGCGTGTGTGGCGGGAGAGGAGCGCCCGTGATGTCGACGACGCACCCGCGCTGGCGCCGCTTCCCTGCCTCGACGCTGTCCGCGACGACCGCCTCCATCGCCTCCACAACGGCATGGACAGACGACGACCACGACACAATGCACTCCCCCGCACCCGCCGCCGCTGCTGACCGCGACGCCCCCTCCTTCCTCCTCTCCCCCGTACACGCACCCGCACCCGTCCTCGCCTTCAGCCCCGCACCCGAAAAGCACAAGCCCTCCACAACCGGCACGGCGACGACGACGACCGCCTCGTCGTCCCTCCTCCCGCCCCCCGCCGTCGCATCCAACGCCTCGCACGGCCCGTCTTCGGCTGCAGCAGCAGCCCGCGCAGAGCGCGCCACCCGCTCCCCCAAAAAATCAGCCCGCATCGCCCTCGTCCCCACCCTCCGCGTCTACTGGGCCAACCTCCGCCGCCGCCTCGGCACCGGCACGTCCCCCTCCACCTCCTCCGTCCTCGACGACAGCGCACCCTCCACCAGCGCAACGCCCCCGCCCACCGCCCACGCCCACTCCACTTCACAGTCCCGCGCCCACCTCGCCGGCGTCAAGACACCCACCGCCGCGGGCACCCTCCAGCAGCAACGCCAGCAGCAGCTGCTCGAGGCCGAGGACGATGACGTCGTGGACGAGGTCGTCGTCGATCGCAACTGGTCCGAGGAGATCAGGAGCTCCGTCAGCCAGTCCGACGCCGGCGGCCTCCCCGATCGCCATCCTGGCGCAACGCACGTCGCCAACGGCAACGGGCATGGCCCGTGGGGCGGCGCCAGCACAGACAGGGACAGCGTCGCCCACGCGGAGGGCCTCTGGGCGTCTTGCCGCTTGCTCATCGTCCTGCGCTGGCGCGTCTGGCCCGCCGTGCTCGACTTCTTCTCCCTGCGCTTTCCGGACAAGAAGGCGGAGGCGCAGTACTGGCGCGAGAACTGGTTCATGCGGAAGGTGCGTCGCTGCTGGTGTCCCGCTACCCTGGATCGGTGTCGTGGGTTGGGTTAGCTGACACCTTGCGCGACTCTGTCAGTCGCACGCGCTCTGGTGCGCCGCGTTCCTCATCGTCAATTGGGCCCTCGCCATCGCATTCGTCCCCGGCCCGCGCGTCCTTCCAGACAAGATATTCTACTACGGCGTGCGTCCGCTCCCCCTCTGCATTCCATCCCGCTCCCTCGCTCACCCGCCCCCCACCCCTCGCCTTCTGTACCCGACCACTTTGTTATCCCCTTTGCTCTTGGCCCCGTAGATCTCCGCCTTCCTCACGTTCGCGGTGTTCCCGATGGTCATGTACGACTGGCCGCGCGACAGGCCGAATGTGTACCAGGCCGTGCTCGTGTTTTCCATCTGGTCTTGGTGCGCGCACGCCCCCTCCCTTTGCTCTCCCTCCCGAGTCCTCCGCGTGCTGACTCGATCGACGGTGCACTGGGATCGTGCAGGGCGGTATACCAGGTCTTGTTCATGTGAGCGCTTCTCCCCATCTGTGACAGAGCATGAGCACGCGCCTGGCGCAGCCGTTCGTCTGTCTGTCTGTCTGTCCATCTGACTGACCGTCTGGGTGCAGGTACTACTGCGACTACTTCCTGAACATCCAGCCGCTCTTCACGTGCGGCCACAAGGACTTCATCTCGCTCTTCTAGTGCGTCTCCCGCCCCCACTCTGTGCGTTTCTATGTCCACACGCACTGATCGCGGTGTGTGTGCGTGCGTGCGTGCGTGCGCAGCTATGCGACTGGCATGCAAACGATCGCGCTGTTCGGGCTCAAGCTGAAGCGCTTCACCGCCGTGCTCGGCGCGCTCACCTGGTTCCTCATGTGCGTCGTCGTCGTGCTCGTTTTTCCCGCGCGCTCCGCTCACACACTATACTCATACACCGCGCCCGCGTTGCAACAGCTCGTGCGCGCTCATCCTTCCCGTGAGGACAGGCTGGATTCGCAGTGCGTCCGCTTTTTTGCTCGCGTGCCTTGCTTCCCTCCGTTTGTGGCGGCCGGACTGACGCGTGCCTGTCTCTTCTCCCCGGATGCGGTGTGGATGCGTGCGTGCGTGCGTGCGTGTGCGACGCAAGACGTGCTCAACTTCCTCGTATTCCACGTGTTCCTGACGTATGTACACTACTCGCGCGAGACGGTGCGTCGTTGTCGCTTTCGCTCTGCTCGACCCTTCAACGATCTGAGCGGCGCATGTGTGCGTGTCTATGTGTGCTGACTCGCGTCGCTCGTGTTTTCTTTCGGGGTCGCTTTGTTCACTCTTTCTGTTCGCTGGCGCTGGCTTTCGCTTTCGCTCGCGGTGCGCGCGCAGGCGGAGCGCAGGCTGTACATCCTCCGCGACCAGCTCAAGATCCAGTTCCGCGCGACGCAGAAGGCGCAGGTGAACGAGCGCCGCGCGTCCGACTCGAAGCGCCGCTTGACTTCGTGAGTCCGCACCCCGTCCTCGTCCTCGTCCTCCCCCACCGCCGCCGCCCCGCCTTCGACGGCGTCCCTCGTTCTGGTCGTTCGATTACTGACGCGCGGGTGTCGGCTGTGTTGCAGATACGTGTTCCATGATGAGTCTTTTTTTACCTTCGCATCCTTTCCCTCGCCTCTCGCCCCTTCCACCTTCCCCTTCCTACGTCGACCCGCGCCGCCTCGGTGTTAGAGTGTGCGTCTTTTGTGTGCTGTCGTGCGTCCTGACGCTTTTTGCGCGCGTCAATACAGGTCCGCGTGCCGCTCAATACAGCGTGTGAGTAGTCTTTGGCTTTGGCTCTGGCTTTGGCGGGCACGGACGCGGGACGCTGATAGACTCGTTTGTGGGCGTGTAGTGCTGGCGACGCAGAACATGGAGGCGTCGGGCGTCGTGCCCAAGGCGCAGGAGATCGAATTCAAGGCGCTCGAGGGTAGCTTGAGCATGATGTCGAAAGGTGCGCGGATCCGTGTTTTCCGTCCGCGTTTTTTTTTTGCTCATCGTTCATTATTCATTTTGTCATCCTCACGACCCCGGTGCGGCTTCGCGCGCGCAGTGCTGAACGACGTGCTCGATTTCAACCGGATGGACAGTGGGCGGTTCGAGTCTGTGGCCAAGGTGCGTGTGCACTGGATGATAGTGCCTGCGAGGCGCCTTATTGGGCAGAGGTTGACGATGGCGTTTTTTTCCTCTCTTTTTTGTTTTATGGTGGGGTTGGCAGCCGTACGCGTTCCATCATGTCATGCGGTCCTTGTTCGTCACGCTGCGGCTCGCGGCGACCGCGCGCCAGTTGGAGTTTATTACGGATTTAGATCAGTCGATCGATTGGGTGCGTGTCCACTTTTTTTCTCTATGCCGTCTTCCCTTTTCATGTGCGCGCCATGCGCGCGCTAGTTGGACAAAATTGCAATACATATGCTGACGATGCTGACGGCTCGACGGTGTACAGGCCGCGCGCCGCGCCGCGTTCACGGCGCGGGGGCTCGATCCGGCGCGCATCGCGGCGCTGCTCGCGGACAGCCCGGACGAGGCGGGGATCGTTGTCGGGGACGAGACGCGGCTGATGCAGATCGTGACGAACCTCGCGAGCAACGCGTGCAAGTTCACGCCGCCGGGGGGCATGCTGCGGGTGTCGACGCGGCTGATCACGCCCGAGGGCGGCGTCGCGTCGCCGGACAGAGGCGGCGGCGGCGGGGACGAGGAGCAAAATGCGGGAGAGGGAAAGGGCGAGGGAGAGGGTAAGGAGGGGCTGTCGGCGAATTTGCTTGACGCGCATAATCAACAGTACGTGAAGCCGCCGGACTACATCGTCGTGCGGCTCGAGGTGGAGGACACCGGGTACGGGATCCCGCCGAAGGAGATGGTGCAGACCAAGCTGTTTTGTGCGTGTCGTGTTGGTCCGCGGTGCCCGAGTGCCGATCGGCTGACGGTGTGGCTCTGCAGCGGCGTTCAACCAGACCGAGCAAGGAAAAGAGCAGGGAGGGAAGGGAACGGGACTCGGGTTGGCGCTCGTGCGGCAGATCGTGAAGCGCAGCGGGGGTCGGCTCGGCGTGGTGTCCAAGGTCGGCCGGGGGTCGACGTTCTGGGTCGAGCTGCGTGCGTTCGCCGTTTCGTTATTCCTGCGGGGTTTCGCTCGCAAGCTGACGTCGAGACTGACTTGCCGCCGGTTCCCCTGTGCCATAGCTCTGGGCGTCGGCGCGAAGGCGATCGTGCCCCCATCGCCACAGACGCAGACGCAGGCTCACGCCCCGCGGGGGCGGTATCACGAGGACGCTGTGGGGCCAGCGTCCAGCGCGAACACGAGCGCCGGGTCGCCGCCGCGCCTGAACCCGTCGTCGTGGGGCTCCCGCGCGTCCTCGTCCGCGATGCACAGCCTCATGGAACAAGGTGTGTGCCTTCCCTCTGCCACTCGCCCCTCGACTTAGGCCACAGACCGGACCGCAGGGGGACTCGTCGAGCTGTCTAGGTCGGGCGAGAGCCAGGCCGTCATCACGCGCACGATCAAGGACGCGCTGTTCCCCGGCGAGGGGATGCCCTCGCCGACGACGGAGGACCCGCCCGAGCTTCCGGTGCCGGGGTCGGGCGCCGAGACGCCCGCGCCCGCGTACACGTCCAACGTCACCTCTTCCATGGCGTCCACGACCACGTTCGTCGCGCAGGGCCACCGGCCACAGATGTCCCTCGGGCCCACGCCTATCCTGGTGAGGCAGTCGAGCGGCGCCGACCCGGATGGCTCCACGGCTGCGAATACGCCGGCCCACGCACAGCCCACGCCGCCCTCGCCGGACGCGGTTCCTCCGGGCCTGCAGGTGCTCGTCGTCGACGACGACACGCTCACGCGCACGCTCATGAGCCGCATGCTCTCGCGCCTCGGCTGCCAGGTCGCGACCGCCGAAAACGGCGAGGTCGCGCTCGACATGATCATGGGCCCCGCCGCCGCGCGCGCCCGCGCGCCGCGTACGCCCGGGTCGGAGTACCCGCCGTCGATTCCGTCGCCGTCGTACGGGATCCGCTTCATGGACGAGGGCGGGGGGCGCGGCTCGGCGCCCTCGGACCGTGCGTCGTTCTCGACGAGGCAGGGCCAGGAGGAGCTGCTGGAGGTGCCGGAGAGCAAGTATGCGGTGGTGTTCTTGGATAACCAGATGCCGGTGCTGTCTGGGCTGAAGGCGGTGGCGCGGCTGCGGGAGGCTGGGAGGAAGGATTTCGTCGTGGGCGTTACCGGTGCGTCTCTTGGATGCGGGCGGGACGCATGCTGACGCCCATGCGCATGTTTTAGGCAACGCTCTGTTGTCTGACCAGGAGGAGTATTTGGAGGCTGGGGTCGATCAGTGCGTACAAGCAATCTATTCGTGTTTCTGCCTTTCCCGCCTCGAGGCGGAGTGTACTGATGGGGGTTTTTTTTTCGTGGTGCGTCTAGCGTCCTCACGAAGCCAGTCCTGGAGAAGAGCCTCAGACATATGCTCAATGTCGCGAGCGAGCGCTTGCAAGCGAAACCTGCGCTATCTGCTTCGGCGCCCTCGTGACCCCTCGCCCCCCTTCCTCTCCACTCTGCAATTCTCATTATCGCGCCCTCTTATCCACGGCTTCCCGGTGTGTCTTTTACGGGCCGCCGCGACAGCGGCCTTGCTTTTTCTCGCTATCTATACAGTGCTCACATATACAGCTCCGCGCTTTCGCGCTCGACGTCCGCCGCGGCGTTGTCTTCGCTTTTCATCGTTCAAGTCCCCGTTGTCGCATATTGTCTCGCATCTCTGTTTGCTCTGTCTATACATCACCGCTAGCTAGCCCCCCGACGCACTCGGCAACACACTCCTAACTCAGCATACACATGTTTCTCTCTCTCTCTGTCTCCGCTATCTCAGCCCAGTGTCGCACATCTATGACCGATCCGTTATATACGTCGCGTCGGGTCCTCGTGTACTACTTATTCCTTGTCCATAGCGCACGTGCGCGCAGCGTCTTTTTTTGGTGGTTCTTTTTAGGGTTTTTCTTCGCACTTGGTGGGGGTGATTTATGGCCGGAGACGCGCGCTAGAACTTTTCTTTTCTTTCGTTTTGTTGGGGGGGTCGTATGCCGAATATACACCGTGGTCGTCGTTAGCCATGAGCGCGAGCTTGGAGTCGAATGCGGTCATTTGTAAATGGGCCGGAGTAGCGACTTTGGGTTCAGAAAAGTATAACCGCAAAAGGGAGCAAGGAGACTCGAGACGATGACGTCACCTACATTATGCGCGCGCTGCGTCCACCGCACTTTCTCCTTCGTCCTTCCTCCAGGCTTTCACAGGTGAGCAGCACGGCTCCCTCCCGCGGCACCCACAATAATGCTCATCTGCTCGCGTACTGAAAGCGCACAGCCGCACGCACGATGTCGCGCCTCACGCTGATCGTCGCCGCCACCGCCTCGAACGGGATCGGGAAGGACGCAGGCCTGCCGTGGCGCCTCCCGAAAGAGATGGCGTACTTCGCACGCGCGACGGCGGGCGCGCCCGCGGGGCTCGCGAACGTCGTTATCATGGGCCGTAACACGTGGGAGAGCATCCCGCCGCGGTTCCGCCCCCTGCGCGGCCGCGCGAACGCCGTCGTGTCGCGCAACGCGGGCTACGATCTGTGCGTGTGCCGTTGCCTACCTCGCGGTGACCGTGCGTGTGCGGCCGTGGCTGATGTTCGGTGCAGGTCCGCGGGTGCGTCTGTTGTCGATGCTGACACCTCGGCGTCTCTGCACGCCGACCTGCGATCCGCGCTGGACAGCCTGGAGGGCGACGGCGGCGCGTCGCGCGCGCGGATCCACCGGCGGTTCGTCATCGGCGGAGCGAGCCTCTATGCGGAGGCGCTCGCGCTGCCGCCGCTGGCCGCGCGCGCGTTTGTCGATCGCGTGCTGCTCACGCGCATCCTCTCGCCTGCCTTTGACTGCGACGTGTTTATGCCCGATTTCCTTGAGAGCGGGAGCGGCGGCGCCGGTGGGCGGTGGGAACGAGCGTCCGACGAGGAGCTGAGTGCGTGGGTGGGGTTCGATGTGCCCATGGGCGTCCAGGAAGAGAGGGGGGTGCGGTATGAGTTTCAAATGTGGACTCGTCAAGCACAGATATGAGGCTGGTAATTCTAAGCAAGGATTGGTGCTCTACGTGGCTGCCAACAGCATGATAGGCTACCTCTGCATCAGAAATGATCAACCTATGATTTCATAGCCAGCTTGGGGACCAAACCTAGGAGAAAAAGATCGTGCAGTAGGGTGCGGTAGGGTGCGGTATGAGCTTCAGATATGGACTCATCGACCATGGGACTGACGCGGACAATGAGGCCGGTAATTTTAAGCAATGACTGGTGCCTACAGCATGCTGGAGCACAAAAAAGATGATAAAAAAAGCTTCCATTTTAAGCACTTGTGGCCAACGTGGGGATCGAACCCAAGACCTTCGCGTTATTAGCACGACGCTCTAACCAACTGAGCTAGTCGGCCGATGGACCAGGATAAGTGCAACGGAATATCATGAGAGTAGAGACCACGTGAGAGAGAAGGCGCGTGCGTGCTTGCCGCCTGCCGTCTTCCGTTCTTGTTCTCGACCATTGTCCTGCACGTTCACAATCGAGCGAATGTCTCCCTCACACACACCGCGGACGATGCCCAGCCCGCCACTAGACGACAACAAACGCTCGCCACCCCCCACGCCGCCCTCCCCGTCCAACGACGACGCTTCATTCGGTGCGTTCGGTTATCATGCCACACAGCATCAGCGTCCGTTCCCTCGCTTATCACTCGTGCACACGCACACAGAGGCCAAAGTATCGAGGAAGCGCGAGCGCGAGGTGTCGCAAGAGCCCTCGACGCCGCGCCCCGACGACACAGTGCGTGCTGATGATTTTATCTGCAGCTGCCCGCCTGGCACACACGATGTCACCCCGCTTACCTATTCACATCGCGATCTCGCGCGCCGTGCCCCGCGCCGCGCCCCTCCCGCGCTTCCTCCCGTCTGCTGATCCTGCAGGATGTCGAGCCCCGCACAAGGCCGCGCGACGATAAGGACGTCCGCACGCCCGCAAAGAAGAACCGCACGCAGCTCGCGCGCACAGAGGAAGCAGACGAGGAGTCGGAGGACGAGGACGCAGACGACGCCGACACCGACGCCGTAACTGGGTCGCCACCGCACGAGACGAAGATGCGCCAGATCAGCCAGGGCGTCGAGGAGATCAGCGTCGAGAACGGGGCCGCGGCCCACGCCGCAGAGGGCATGGACGTCAACGTGGAAGAGATCGAGGAGCCCGCAGAGGCGCAGCAGGATGCCCCCACCGAGCGCTCCGAGCACCCTCAGGAGCCCCCGCGCACTGATGCCCCTGCAGACCCGCCATCAAGCCCCAGCTCCTCTAATATGGATGTACAGACAGACAAGCAGCCCCAGGACACGCAGCCTTCGGCTCCAGCGCCAGGCAGCCCACAGACATCCGTTATGGACATCCAAACAGATGCCTCTCCCTCTTCGCATCCCTCTCCCTCTATACCAACGCCTGCCCTCCTCGCCTCGCGGCGTAGCTCGCAATCAGAGGGCGAGGGCGAAAAGGCCATGAAGCGCAAGCTCGCCGACCGTGCCTCGAGTCAGGGCCCTATGGAGACAGACGCTGCCCCCATACCAATGCCACCCAAAAGCAAGGTCGACGCCGCACCCAAACGGCCCCGCGACGACGCGGACACAGACGATAACCCGCGCGTTACCAAGCGGCCGTCTCCTCCGCCTCCCGAAGAGAAGGAGGCCGACGCGGCTCGCAAGCCAAAACCGTCGGGCATCAGCAAAGCCTGCCCCACCACTCCGCCCACCACCACCTCCGAGTCAAGCTCTGCTTGCACGGCCGAGGCTCCCCCATCGCCCAAGGCAGCGCCCCCGGCCAAGCCCGCAGCCGCCTTCGTAAGTGTGCCCTCGCTTCGCGTCTATTTGTGGTCTTCGTCGGTTCGCTCACGCACGCACTCGCTGCTGATAGGGTGGCGGATTCCTCTCGTACGCCTCGACGGCGTCGCCCTTCGCGGCCGTCCAAGGCCCGAGCCTCTTCGGCTCCAAGAAGCCGTCCACCGCCGCCGCGCCCTGGACCAGCGGGCGCGCCAGCCCCGGCCCCAACGCCGGGCCCGGACCGTCCTCCTCCTCGCCGTTCGGCAGCAACGGCTCGGCGCTCAACGGCACCGCGCCCGCGTCCTCCCCCGCGGCGTCGACCTCCAACCTGCTCGCCGGGGCCCCGGGTTCGCCGTTCGCGTCGTCGGCGGCGTCGCTCGCGCACCCGACGCCCGCGAAGCGCACGGGCTTCGAGGCGTTCGCGTCGGCGGCGTCGCCGTTTGCGACCGCGGCGGTGGCGGCGGCGTCGGGGGCGGGCGGGGGTGTCGGGGCGCGGCCCAAGTCGCCGGGGCTCGCGCGGAGCAGGAGCCCGGTGAGGCGCGGCGCGGGGAAGGGTGTGGGTATGGGCGCGAGCGCGAACGCGACGGCGTTCTCGGCGTATGCGGCGGGCGGGGTGCAGGCGTTTGCGGTGCCGGCTGCGAAGCGGGCGCGCGCGGCGAGTCCGGGTGCGGGTGCGGGTGCGGGTGCGGGTGGGGACGTGTTTGCGCTCGGGAGCGTGGGTGGGGGCGCGGGTAGGGAGAAGAGTCAGAGCCACAGCCACAGCCACAGCCACAGCCAAAGTCAGAGCCAGAGCGGGAGTAGGAGTAGGGAGGGGAGCGAGGAGAGCGTGCGGGAGGGCGCGGGGGACGTTGACGTGGACGCGGATGCGGAGAGGGAGGGCGCGACGTTTGGAGAGCGGTTGAGGGCGGGGCGGGATCGCGAGCGGGAGGACGAGGAGGACAGCGATTGGGGCGAGCGGCGGGTCGAGTTGACGGAGAAGGAGGGTGAGTGCCGGGCGCCGCCTGTTTTTTGTTTTTTTTCACCTCGCTCGAGGCGTCTAAGAGTCCGCGCGCTGACGGCTACGTGTTGGGGTTTCGCTTTGTTCGTTGGCCGAATCGGTGGGTTTGGGCGGGCAGTGCTCACGGGGGAGGAGGAGGAGGAGACGCTGCGGCATGTGCGCGGGAAGCTGTTCGTGCTCGAGCAGGGGCAGTGGAAGGAGCGCGGGACGGGGACGATGCGGCTGAACGTGCGCCGGGCGGACGGCGGGGGTGCGCGACTGGGTGCGTTCGCGCTGCGTGCTTTTTTTTTTCCTTGCGTACGGACGATGCTGACTCGCTCGTCTTGTTGGTGTGCGCGTGCGTGCGTGTGTGCTCGTGTGCGTGTGCGTGTGCGTGTGCGTGTGCGTGTGCGTGTGCGTGTGTGCTCGTGTGCTCGCGGGTGGTGCACGCAGTGATGCGAAAGGAGGCGGTGTACGCGGTGATCCTGAACGTGGCGCTCTTCCGCGGGATGCGGGTCGCGATCGCGGCGGACCCGCGGTACCTCCGGTTCAGCGTGATCGAGGACGGGGCGACGATGCACTACAATCTGCGGGTGCGTTCTTGCTCTCTCTCTCTCTCTCGTCCGTCTGTGGTCCGCGTTCCGCGTTTTTGCGTTCTGCGGCTTCTCTTCGAAGCGCTTAGGCTTGGGCGTCGTCGTGCGGTGCGGTGCGGTGCGGTGCGGTGCGGTTCTTGGGTTCTTGGGGTTTGGGCTCTGCTTCGGTCTTCGACCGGGTGGGCTTCGGCTTCGGTTGCCCTCGATACTCGACCCGCACGCGCGCTTCGGCGGCGCGCGGTCATCATCGTCATCATTACCGTCGTTCTTATCATATCATGGGTCGCTCTGCTGGACGCTGAACGGATTTTTTTATTTTTTATTTTAATATTTTTTGGGGGGGCACGGTGCACAGGTCGCGAACGCGAAGATCGCCGCGGACTTTTTGGACGAGATCAAGATGAATATCCCCGGTGCGGAGCTGGGGCCGTGGCCATGACGTGGAGGAGCGGAGCGGCGGTCGCGTTGCGCTGTGTTGCGTTGCGTGTTTTTCGTCACGTTCTGCTTTTCGGTTTTTACTTTTTTACTTTCTACTTTTCAAACTCTGCTTTCTGTTGTGTATCGCGTTGCGTTGCGTGGGACGGTACTCGAGAGGACGGGAGCGGCGAGGTGCAGTGCAGTGCAGTGCGGTGCGGTGCGGTGTGGTGTAATTAAATTTGCGCGGGTGCTTGCTTTATTTAGTGTTCGGCGACGGGATGCGTATATACGTGCGCGCGAGCGTGTCCTGAACGGTGATTGACACAAGGAAGTGGAGCGGATCGCGGGGAAGCGAAGGGAAGGGAAGGCGCGAAGCAGCAGCGCGTGCGAGACGGCCGGTGTGCTGATGGGCTGATGCCGACAGGGCCCGGGGGACGCAGTGTTCTTGTGTGATGGGCCGATTGCGGGGCGAAGGATACTTACGTGGGACGCGCGTGCGTGCGTGCGTGGGTTATCTTCGTTGTCACAGGACCGGCGGAAGCATTTTTGGACGGGGGTTCTATCGCCTCTCGTGTGCCTGCTGGCGCGGGCACGGCGACGCGACGCAAGCGCATGGGTGGACACTGGGTGGGCGGCGCAGACATCGACGACGGGGGGCAGGGACGAATATAAATGAATTGCGGACAGGCAGGGCGGTGGCGTGCGCGATCTGAGATCGCAGATCGAGGGCCGTCTCGCTGATTCCCGCTCTCGAGCAGCCCGCTGCCCTCGCCTGCAAGGACGTGCCCTCGCCTCCGCCGCCGCCGCCTCCGCCGCCCTCGCCTGCGAACACCCCGCCGTCTGCACCGCGCTCTGCACGCACGGCGTCGGCGACCCAGCGCGCGGCGGCACCCTGGGAGCGGCGCGGGTGGCGGGGTGCGCCGATCTGGATCTCGCGCGTTCCTGTGATCGCTGAATTCGCATTTTCGGTGGCTCGTGTTCTCGCCGGCCGCGCGCCCTTCGCCTGCGCCTTCTCTCGCCCTCTCGCCCTCCCTCGCCCTCTCCCCTCCGTCCCCGTCCTCGTCCCCGTCCCCGTCGCCGTCGTCGGCCCTCGTGCGTCGTCGACATCGTCGCTATGAACGTCGCCGCGCTGCTCCAGGACTCGCCGTCCGAGGACCACGCACGGCGCAGACAGCACCAGCAGCAGCAGCAGCAGCAGCAGCAACAGCAAGCACCACCACCACCACCACCACCATCACCACCACCACCACCTCCTCCTCCTGCATACCACCCGCGCTCGTCCCCGCCGCCTCTCCACGACCGCGAGCGCCCGCCCGTCACCCACGATCAGCCACAACATCCGCATACGCAGCAACAGCAGCCGTCCACCGTCCCTCCCCTCCACCACCGCCTCCCCCAGCACCTCCCCCCGCCCCCCGTCCAGCACCACCACCGCAGCCCCCCCGACTACCCCGCCGCCCCGCCCCACGCCCTCCCCCATGCCCACGCCCACGCCCTCGGCCCCCCCGATTTCGGCCCGAAGAATAAGCGCCGCGCGTCGTCGTCCGCCGCGGACCCCGCGCACCACCTCCAGGAGTACGACTACCAGGCCCAGCCCGCAGAGTACGACTATGCGCGCCCGCACCAGCACCAGCACCAGCACCAGCACCAGCATCAGCACTCGTCCCCGCTCGCCGCGCGCATGCAGTCGCAACCCGGCTCGCCGTACTTGGTCGGCCGCCAGCAGCAACAGCAGCAGCAGCAGCAGCAGCAACAACAGCAACAGCAGCCGCCAGCCGCACTTCGCATGCAGCCGTCGTCCTCGTCGTCGGCGATGTACCTCCCCCCACCTCCCGCCCCCTCCATGCACCCGCGCGCGCACGAGTACAGCCCCGAGCGCCCCGAGCGCGAGCGCGAGCGCGACCGTGACCAGGGCCGCATGCCCAAGCCCCCCGGCCCCGCCCTCCCCCCGCCGCTCTACCCCGCACAGACGGGCCCGGGCGTGCCGTCGCCCCAGCCGCCCCACGCGCACGCGCCATCGCAGCCCTCCGCCCCGCCGTACACCGCGCGCGATAAAGGCTACAGCGAGCCCTCGCCCATGTACACCGGCGCCGCGCACACGCACGCACACGCACACGCACACGCACACGCACACCAGCACGCACACCAGCACGCGCTCTCGCACCCGCACGCTTATCCCGCCGAGCGCCCGCACGCGCGCCTCCCACCAGGCGGCCCTCCTCTCCCCCTTCCTCTTCCCCCTCCACCCCCGCCTCCCGCCGCCCTCCCGCACGCCCCGCACCCGCACGCCCAGCACCCGCACGCACTCGCCCACGCGCACAGCTCCGCCCGCACGCACCCCCTCCACGCGCACGCGCTCCCGCAGGGCTTCGCGAGCCCCGGGCCCCCGCTGCGCCGGCGCGCAACCGAGACCCCCGCCATGGCGAGCTTGCAGTCTGACAACGGCGGCGGCGGCGGCGGAGGCGGAGGCGGAGGCGGCGGCGAGCGAGTCGGGCCCGGCGCGGGCGGGGCGGCGGGGGCCGGTGGCGGTGGCGGTGGCGGTGGCGGAGGTGCGCGGCACGTGGCTGCTGGGGCGAGCGTGGCGCCGCTTGTGCCACAGCACCATAGCATCATGAATACCACCGGCAGCGGTAGCGGGAGCAGCAGCGGCGCGAGCGTGACTACTCCTGGGGGCGGAGGTGTTGGCGCTGGCGTTGGCGTTGGAGTGGGCGTTGGAGTGGGAGTGGGAGTGGGGCCTGGGATGCCGGGGCTGCCGCTTGCGCCGAGCGTGCTTGGGCTTGGACGCGAGCGCGAGCGCGAGAGGGAGTGGGAGAGAGAGAATAGGGAACGGGAGCGGGAGCGGGAGAGAGAGAGGGAGCGGGAGAGGGAGAGGGAGAGGGATAACAGGGAGAGGGACGCGGAGATGGAGCGCGCGGCGCGGAGGAGCAGGGGCGGCGGGACGCCGCTCGGGCAGGCGTCGCCCTCGGGCTTCGCGCCGCGTGGGGTGTCGCCGCCGCCGCCGCCGCCGCCGCCGCCGCCGTCATCGTCGCATCTGCACGCGCGCGGGCAGTTGCAGCATTCGCAGAGCATGGGGATGGGGATGGCGTCGTCGTTTGCGGGCTCGGGTCTAGGTCTGGCGCGTGGGCGGAGGGGGGAGGGGGAGTATGAGCGGGAGATGTGGGAGGAGGGGGGTGGGTTGGGGGAGAGAGATCGAGATAGGGAGAGAGGGAGAGACAGGGAGAGAGATAGAGAGAGGGAGAGAGATAGAGAGAGGGAGAGGGACGGGGACGGGAGCAGAGACAGGGATAGGGAGCGGGACAGGGATAGGAGGGAGCGCGACCGCGACCGCGAGCGGGAAAGGGAGCTGGAGCAGAGGCAGCGCGCGGATATGGAGATCATTCGCGCTGCGGCTGCCGCGCGGCGCGGGGAGGACGGCGGCAGCGGCAGCGGGGGCGTCGGCGTCGGCGTCGGCGTCGGCGCGGGAGTGGGGACCAGGACGGAGAGGGGGCACGGCGAGCACGGGCAGGTGAGTCCTTTTGCGCTTTGGTATGGGACGCGATTTTTCTGCTTCTACGCGCGCGCGGGTACGCGTTCTCGTTCTCGTTCTCGTTCACCTCGTTCACCTCGTTCCGGTGTTTGTTGCTCGTCTGTGGCCGTTCCGTGTGCAAGTACTGACGCGCGCGCCGTTCGTTCTCGCCAGGGACCGAAGAGCAAGGGCGCGTCTCCGCCGGGCACGAGCGTCTTGAACCTCTCCGCGCCCGCGGGCATGTCCCCGCCGCGCAACGAGATCCAGCTGATACCAATGCCGTCTGCCTCGGGCTCGGGCTCGGGCTCGGGCTACGCCCCGCCCGCCGCGAACACGACGACGATGACGACGATGACGATGACGACGTCCATTGTGGCGACGCCCGTGGGCCCCGCTGCCGCGCTTCCTCAGCAGCAACAGGGTCCGGGCGGGGCGTCGGACAAGTATGCGCTGGGTGGGGCGCGCAAGTCGTATGCCGGACCGCAGGGGATGTCGCCGCCACACCCGCATGCGCACCAACAACAACAACAACAGCAGCAGCAGCAGCAGCAGCACCCGCAACTGCAGCAGCAGCACCAGCATTCGCATACTGTGCAGCATCCGCATCAGCATGTGCATGTTCATCCGCACGCGAATGCGCACCATCCGCTTGGTGCGGGGCCCGCGCCGGGTGTCGGCAACAGTGGCAGCAGCGTTGGCGGTGGCGGAATGGGCGTGGGCGTGGGCGTGGGCGTGGGCGCGGGCGCGGCTGGAGGCGGTGGAAGCGTCCATGGGCATGTGCATCACGCGCATGTGCACCCCACGCACCAGCACGTCCACCCGCAGCCTGCGCACGCGCACGCCGTGCTCGGTCCCGGCGGGAGCGGGAGCGGCGGCGTACCGCCGTTCACGCACCGCCGCACGCCCCCGCTGCCTGTCCCCGGCACGTTCTCCGTCCCGCCCCAGCACCAGCCGCACCAGCCGCACCAGCCGCACCCACGCCAGCACCAGCACCCGCAGGCGGGGCACTACCCCCCACCGCAGCAGGGCCCGGCGCAGATCCCGCCTCCGGGACAGATGTACGCGCCCGGCCAGGCGCACGCGCAGGGCCTGTCGTTCATGCCCGCGCCGACGCTCCCGCCGGTCCACCTCGGCGCCTTCGTCTTCCCCCACACGCCGTTCCCGTACTTCCCCCCCACCTCCTGGTCCCACGCACACGCACAAGCACACGCCGCCGCGCCCCCCGAGACGCGCGCGACGCTGCTCATCCCCGCGCGCTTCCTCCCACCCGCGCGCCCCGCGCAGCTCGACAGCGGGCGCGGGCTGCGGCTGTGGGGCGGGGGGCTCGCGGGCGCGTTCTGCGCGCGCCGCGTGTACACGGACGACTCGGACGTCGTCGCGTGCTGCGTGCACGCGGGGCTCGTCGGGTGGGCGGGACTCGCGCGCGCGCGGCGCGAGGGGCGCGATCTGCGCGTCGAGGTGCGCGTGAGCAGGGAGGGGAGGTATGTTGGCGGGCCGGGGGCGCGCTTGCGGAGCGCCGCTGCCGCAGCGGAGAGGGAGAGGGAGAGGGAGGCGGGAGCGGAGGCGAGCGGTGAGGGGGAGGGGGAGACGGAGGAGGAGGAGGGTGGGGAGGAGGAGGACGGGCGGGGCGTCGTTAGTATGGGGTGGGGGAACGGACACGACGGAGGGGGCATCGAGATATTGGAGATCGAGTTCGTGCCGGTGCGTGTCGCCCGAGCGGGCCTTGCTTCTTCCCGCGCGCGCGCGCCTCTGACCCCCTTTTCTTTTCGTCGCGCACGCAGGCGGGCACGGCGCACAAAGCGCCCGGACTCGGGAGGAAGAACCGCAAGCAGCGGCTGCTCGAGTACGCCGAGCGGCGCGCGGCGCTGCTGCTCGCGAGCGGGCACCGCAAGCGGCGGCGGCGTCCGGCGATGGGGGCCCTCGACGCGCGCGGCGGCAACGGCGACGGCGACGGCGATGAACAGCAGGACGTGGAGCCGTATGGGGAGCTGTATTACGACGACGCGGATGTGGACGTGGACGTGGACGTGGACGCGGACGCGGACGTGCGCGAGCGCGAGCGCGCCGCGGCGCGCGTGACGATCGTGTTCGCCGGCGGGGCGGGCGCGGAGCCTGGGTACGTCGTCGCTCTGTATCGCCATCCTCTTCGGCGCGTGGTGTTGACTTCGCTGGTCCGTCCTTGCATTACAGGTTCGCATACGACCCCGCGGTCCTGCGCGCGGCGCTCTTCCAGCCGCCGCCCACGATGCCGCGCGCGCGCGCCCCGCGCCCCGAGGGCCGCCCAAGGCCGGCGAAGCGGCGCAAGCTCGGCGAGCCGGCGAGCCGCTCGGACGTGGACGCAGATGCGGACGTCGCGGCGGGCTTTGCGGAGGACGAGGCTGAGGCTGACGGAGAGGCGGAGACGGAGTCGCGCGCGCGGGACCTTGTTCTCGAGACGTCGTGCGAGCGGTTCCTCGTTGCGGCGTGTGTGCCGGGCGGCGCGGAGAAGGAAAAGGAGAAGGAGAACGCAGGCGCGGGGAAGAGCGCACGGCGGCGGTGGACGATATCGTTGATCGCGGACGGGCCGGCGGAGCCTGCAGCCGCGGCCCCGCCGCGGCCACCGCCGCGTCCTCCTTCGCCTCCTTCGACCATTCGGACGCTCACCACCGGCGAATCAGAGAACGTCAACGAGAAAGAGAACGAGAAGGCGATGGCGGTGGATCTGGAGACCTCGCCGTTGCCGGAGCCGTCGACGAACAGCGCCCCGGGCGCGACGCCGCTCTCCGATCCGTCCGTCGCGCAGCCGTCCGAGCATGTGGCTGCTGGCACGGACGGGGCGCGCTCGCCGTCCCGACCCCCGCCTGACGCGTCCTCCTCGGCTGAGACGGCTCCGGCGTCTCTCACGCTCACCAAAAATACTCTCGAGCGGCAGCCGCGGTCGCAGTCGCCATCGCTATCGTCGTCGATGCCGCCGCCTCCGCCGCCTCCAATCCAGCCCGCTCCAGCTTCCGAGCCAAAGCAAAACACGCAGGTCCTGCACGTGTTGCAGCGTGACCTGGACGAGTCGAATATCGAGTTTGACAAGGCCGAGGTGCGGATCCTTGGCGACGTGGGCGCAGACGGGATGCGTAGGGGTTGGGCGATTGAAGTGCGAAGGTGGCGGTGGGCGTGATAGCCGTCGAATTTTGGACTTTCTAGAGCTCAGAACGGTGTCCAGGGCAAAATTGGGTCTTACTCTGTCTTGTTTACGATTATCGCAGTGTATTTATTTCATGAAATTGGCATCGTTGACTGTTTCTCGTGTTGACTCAAGCTGGATGTGTTCGGTACAGATGTCATAATCCCGAGAGAAAAATGGAGTGCATTTTGGATGGCATGCATGGTACATGGCGTAACGATATAAGTCATAGGAGAGCGAGTGAAGACAACAAAAAGCGAGACGATCATTTCTGGGTGAAATGGTGAAGATATCAGTACACCGCAGAGCGCTGAAAGGATGAATAATCAAGCTCACGAGGATGATACCGTCGAATCGCTGCTTGAACCAGGCCATCGTGTCGTCCTTCTTCACCCGGTGCTGAGGACCAATCCGCGCAGTCCTTTCCCTCCTCTTCGCAACACGGTTCCCTGGCCGGCCCATGACGACGTAGAAATCCATGCCAAAGATACCAATACCAGGGTCGTACCGGGCACCGAGATCGATGTGCTCCTGAATACCGAAGCCAAAGTTGCCGGTCTCGGAGAAGTTGCGGCGGCGGAGCTCGTACTCCTTGACCTTCAGGCCGCGCTCGAGGATCTCCTCGGCCTTGGGGCCGCGGATGGTGACATGCACGGCGATCTTTTCGTTGCGACGGATGCCGAACGTGCGCACGGTGTAGCGCGCCTTGGAGGTCACGGGCGTCTGACCCGTGAGCTGCTCCAGGACTTTCGAGGCTCGCGTCAAGCGATCACCGGACTCGCCAACGGAGATGTCTGCGCAACAGGTGGGGGTTTCAGTGAGCGGGGGTGGAGGGCTGCGCGAGCCTATGGGGACGCACTGATGACGAGCTTCTCGATGCGGAGCTCTCGCATGGGGTTGGTGGGGGCGGTCTTGGTGTCGGCCTATGATGTCGGGGTCAGAAACAACGTCTCGGACGACGGGGAGAAGATGCGCACCATTTCGTGTGTGCCGTGCGTGTCGTTGTCGGGAATCTTACCTTCGAGGGCGCTGTTAGTACTTGTTTGTCCCCCAACTTTCCAATCCCTCTTTGGCTTCGGTGGCTTGGTACTGCATAGTTTTCCCGGCATATTCCGGGACAGGATCTCACGGGGGAGGATTTATTGTTGACATTCGTCGCGATATATTTGTATCAATATTACAATTATTATCGGCCGACTAGCTCAGTTGGTTAGAGCGTCGTGCTAATAACGCGAAGGTCTTGGGTTCGATCCCCACGTTGGCCACTTTCCTTTTGTCTCTATCCTTTTTTCCAATCAATTCTCAACCCAAAATGCCAACGAAGAACCGATCGGGCTCGAGCTTGGACTTGCTTGGACCCGATTTTTGTATCTCTTTGCCGCCTTGACCATAATTTGAACGCTCTCTGCCAGACTCTGCCAGATTCACATTTCAAACCTTTGATTCATGTCTCTAGTCTGTTATCGCCGCTCTGCTTGTGATGTCTCTAGAGGTCTCTAGTCGCAACACGTTTTAAATCCAAGCCTCCATCCCATGGTATACGGTCAGTGCTAGAGTACACGTCTGTCAGGTTACAACTGCTAGGGCAACAGTCAATGAGCCTCTCCACTAGCGGGACCCGCGGCCGTCCCACAACTGTGCTCTAGTTCTTCTTCCTCCTTCCTCAGCCGGTTCATCGTTGCTTCCAACATCCGCCGCCTCCTATCCTCCACCGTCTCGTTTCCAGATGGTGCTATCCCGGACCCGCCAAGCACGTACGTGCGCGCCTCAGCCTCGAGCTCCGAAGAGGGCTCATACCCCCCGAGGCCGTCGACGAGAGTGTGCGTGCCCTCTTTCTTAGCGCGCTCGAACGCTACGACTTCGCGATTCAGCTGTGAGTTCAGTTCCTTAAACTGATGGAAGGGAGCCGTCAGCGATGTCCGCAGAACACGAAGGGGAAGACGGAAACGGACGGACGTTGTTATCGTGGTCGCCCCACTTGTTGTGCGTCAACTCGTGGCACAGCACCCTCCTCACCTCGAGATACGGCCTGAACCCGTCGTACGCGTCCGTCCGCAGCCGAAGCTTGATCGCCTGCCCCGCGTTCACGTTCAATCCCAACAAGTGCGGGTCCTCGTGCGGCGCGAGCTCCGTGAGCAGCCCGACGGAGAACTCGTGCTTGTTCATGACGTGCAAGATGGCGGGGTCGGAGGAGAGGCGCTCGAGGGTGGCAAGGGCAGAGGCAGGGTTGGGCAGATGCTGAAGCGGCTCGAGGCGGTGGAACCGGTAGCGCCCAGAGGGAGCGGAGGTAAACGCGGATGGACCAGTCGATCGCACCTACAGTTGCCAATCCCGATCCTCAACATCTTCACGGCCAGACCGTAGATCCACGCGAGACGCACCTTGACGGTCCCCTTCACTGCGCGCTCCCGCATGATGTTCTCTCGCCGCCTCTGTTCGTCCTCCACTTTCCGCATCCCTCCCAACTCCTCTGCCGTCGCACCCAGCAGCTGCACCTTCATCCCATCCTTGAAACCCGCGTCCTGAAGTGTAGTGGATTCTTCATGAGAAGGCTTCTTGCCCTTGTAAAGCAGCTTTTGTTGAGGAGGCGGGACGGACGTGAGTTCTTCGAGTCGGGTCTGCAGGACCGCGAGAGTCTCATCCGAGAGACGACAGCCCTCTTGAACATCACTGTAAATCCTAATCGCAAAGCGAAGTGAGAGGGTTCGATCCCCACGTTGGCCATGATATGATTTGGAACATAGATTTTTCAATGTGGCTGTCGATGAGTTTTTGGCCAACAGCCAAGGATAGAATTACAAGCCTAGGGCTCATTGGCCGTGCATTTTGATATCATTTTGGTCACTCGCTTTGTTAGCCTCATGCTAGCTTGTACAATGCAGAGCAGCCTCGGGTCGTGGTGTGTATGGTCTTTGATGCAGCGATTCATCTTTCACCTCAGCGAGCGACTCATCGCATGCCATTGTACGCAACCTCGGATCACGGTTAAGATTACTCGACATATAGAGAACACAGTTGCACATCACATAGCAACGACATATTCAGCAGCGGGTCGCTGAGCACCCTCGTAATCGGGAGCCAGTAGATAATCCGACAAGGTCAGAGATGTCGAGAATGCGCCATCCGCTATCAACTCCAGGCCAGCAAGCGCTGCTCCCGAGGAATCGAGAGACCAAAGTGACAATGCGAGGGTGTTCTCAGATTGACGCTTCAGGATACTGGAAGCATGGTGATCAGTCTCTTGCTGAATGGAAAAGGACTTGACAAAGCATTACCCAGGTGGAAGCACGAATGTAGTCTGAGGCCTTTTGTGTGGAATCCATCAGCGTAGTTCTCGCGTGAAAGCAAGGAGAGACTCACCCCAAGTTGTTGATGTACTTTCCGAGTTGCCAACCGTTGAGGTAGATTTGAACGCGGTAATTCTGTGAGATGTCGCTGGGAGTGATCGATAGGCGCAGAGGAACATCGAGTCCTTGAGGAACGTCCTGACACAACTAGCCGTCAGCCGAGTGGATCGAGTGTATTTTTCTGATCAGCTCACAAAGGAGAATGTCGTCCTGTAAAAGTTGACACCGGCATCGTGGACACCACCACCCGATAACGGTGTACCACTTGCCCACTTGGAGTCGTCGAAACCGGGAAGATGTGCACCGATCCTTTCGGCGTACAAACCGCCCTCGTTCAAATACCCCCTCACAGCATCTGGGGCATGGGCAGCACCTCCCTACAAAGCACTAAGTTCACCATAATTGAAATTGAGGTTGACACGAATATTGACCTGATTTCCTTGAAGCTTCCAGGTCGTAAATGTGGTATTACCTCCAGTGATAGAATAGCCGCGAATTCCACGAGGTTCCTTGCCACCATTTACTAGCTCGCAGGTTAGCAGCAGCTGCAAACGTACGTCATTGGGACTTACTGTAAGCTTCGATGATACTATGTTCCACAAGCAAAGTGTTAGCTCTATCGTTTTGGACCATATTAGTTGCTTACCCCGTATGATCTATAGAAATGCGATGAGCTTCAGTGTGGCCTTGTACACGTGTCAGATCGCCTACCTTGTATTACAACGACAACATTATCCTTTCCGATCTGAAGGGTCGAGCTAGGAATTTTCCACGAGTCAGTGGTCATGCTAACGGAGGCATTGCCCTGGTTTGAACCGAGGAAAACTCCGTTCAAAAATGCGGAGTATCCAAAGCCGTAACCGCCCTGGACGCTCAGATTGATGGATGTCTCTTCACCAGATGCATTGAAATGGCCTCGGAAAATAATGTTGCCACCATAGAACCTGTGAAGAGAGTTTCAGCATCGAATGTCAATCCCAAATGATGCATATCCTAACCCGTATTGTTGCGAATAAAGGACCTGCGTCCCAGAAAGGGGCGGAAGGTTTGTGTACTGTAGAAAAGTAAGATATCTTCTCTGAGGTAAAAGGAAACACGTACGTTCGTTGTTGTCTGATCAGCAGTGACAAAATCAGAGTCATCAAACGCCGGATCAATCTCTGGAAGGCTTTAAGATAGTGAGGGATCACTCGATAAATAACAGGCTCATGACGAACCTTCCCAGCACTTTCCAACTTCCAAGAGTAGGGAGCTTGGGGGTATCTGATACTGCAAGAATTGCCGTGAAAGATCGATGAGAAGTCTGCGTGACTGTCTGGACTTGGCCATTCCAATAAAGAGTGTCCACCGATGAAGGAGCGATGAATTCGATTGGAGTTGTACCATTGAGATCTCCCGTCTGCGCATATATTAGACCAAGCATAACAATATGAAGGCAACCCAAGAAATCTACCAGATGCAGAGTATTGCCAGAAATGGCTGCAGTCCTTATTAGATACGGGCCGCTCGCAAGGATACTATAGAACAATCAGCAGGAGCATACAGTAAATGAATTGGTATGAACTCACGTTTGATTAGTACCAAAGGAAAAGAAAGATCCATAATTCCCTGAGCCAGGAATGATAGGAGCATGCCATGTGTTGGCAGTAGGTTTATCCAAAATCACCACGGTGATCGTCTTGCCACTTGCGTTGATATCGACAAACTTTGAGCCTTGGAGAGAGTAAACAAGAGTCAAGATCCCTCCAGAGTATGTGGATGTAACATTCGAGGCCCCATTGAGGGACACTTGAGGTTGGGACGAGAACTTGAATGTGGTTTCTCCGGTCTCGCCTAGTCCTGCGTAGAAAATGATGTAGTCGATGTCGTCGATGCTGAAAGCATCGGTCAGAGAGTGTGATGCTTGTTCGAAACTAACTCACGTCGTCCAAGTCAAGATTCTGTCAATGGTGTGAGCATTTCGGCCGGTCAAACAACCATTAGGACTCACTCGGCAGTGGAGTACAGGATGGTCGTCGCTGACTGTCCGAAAACGTAATCTGTAACAAGTATCTTACTGTCACGGCCGTTGAGGGTGATAACGCCCTGCGCCGGTAACAAGAGTGCTCCCTCAGACGTGGTGATATTGAGTTGAGTGGTTGTCAAGTCAGTAGATCTGATCCACTCTATTAGGATATATATCGATGACAAAAGGCATTCCTCATCTCACGTAGCGTCATTGTGCCGCAAGACGTAGAAGCCTGCCCCCGACTGCAGATTCTTCAGCTCAGCAGTATGGACTAGAGACGACGTGGTGTAGTTCGTTCCGTTACTGATTTGAATCGTTGCAAGTAGGTCGCGAGAAACGCGGAGGAAAAGGCCTGCATATTTATAAAACATCATCAGTTTGAGAGACAAGGAGGATATTTCCAACAAACGAACCTTGGAGCCTCATCTCATTCATCTTGGGTGTCGCAACACGATTTTCGTTGATACCTGGCAACAGTTGAGACATGATATCGACTGTCAATTAGAGAGTATTCACCGCCGCCGTAATCGTAACTGCTATAGACAGTGGGTTCAGCGGTTTGGCCCCAGTTCGTACCGCCAAACAACACTATAGGCTTTCGATGAGAATGGAGGACCTTGTCGGTATGAGAATTAACGACTGACTGTAGATATCTAAAAGAGGATAATGAGTGTTCAGAAATTCGAATGGAGAATTACTAAATATTCACTCAAAATCGTCGTCGTTTGTGCACTGCGAGAATGATCAACAGTTTCGCTTCCACGGATCCATCTTGATACGTACTAGTTTTCCTTGTAGAACACATTCTCTGGGATCCTATCGAATCAGAGTGAAAAAAATAATTGTGAAGAGTCTCGTACCGTAGTCGGCATTGTCCAACGTGGTTTCTGTCGGGAATTCGTTACGACATACGACATGCGGAAATAACATTACAATGCATACCGAAAACCTCATACCCTGTTCCGCCTCTAGCTTTAGATCCCCAACCAAGAAGCCAGCCACCTCCGAACTGCAGGTGGTATTTCAGGCCCTATTAACTGCACTACTCGTTCCGGATAATGCTCGTACCTCAGCAAGACATAGCGGGCTGCTTGGAGCAACGTTTTTGTGGACAGACATATAGATAGTCTGCACCTGGTTCCAACGCGATGTACCCTGCGGGTAGGAATCTCCGCTGCATCCAGTCTAGTTCAGTACACAGCAATACATCTAGTAGATCAACATAATTAACCAGTAGATGTTGACGGAACCATTACCGGGCAAGTCTGGGCTGAAATTCCCACCCTGGCCTGCGTGCTGGTCATTGTGCGTTGTCGCTATTCCACTTCCGATGATGAGTGTTGGTTCAATTCAATTTAGAACGGACGCACGAATGACAATACTGTTGGCACGGTACGTGTCGATAATGTCCTGCATATAATCACTCCTTCCTGTTCCGGCACTGAACTCATTCTCTGCTTGTACCAGTATAACTGTAGCAAACAAGAATGAGACAACGGTATTGATAAAATATGACTCTGAATGTTGAAAACTTACTGGGGCCACCATTGGTGATCTGATTTTTTGCGATAATCTGTGAAACTGCGATCATATAGGGCTTCCAAGCTGGTGTGATAAATGCATCGGCGCTTCGTCGTTCAATGTTCTGTTCGCAAATACACACACCTCGCGTATAGTTGATGTTATCAGTACGCAGAGATCCTGCAATATTGCCCACCCAGCCGGGAAAGCCGCCCCCTGTGGTTTCGGCATCTTGAAGGGTACATTAGGTACATCGGTTGCCCCTCAATAACAGTACAAAAACTTACTGATATAGGGACCAGGTCTACAAAACAGCATGCAGTCGATGGAAGCAAGTTCAGAGCAATGCAAGCAACTGGATCGCACCTCGCAATCATCCATAATCCCGCATTCTTGGCTTCATCAATAAATCTCTGCAAATCACGGTACGTTCCTTCCTGCCAGTCTCCCTTACCGTCATTCGTATCCGGTGTAGGATAATGCAATGCCCAATGCACGTAGAATGAAACAGTATTGAACCCGTTAGCTTTTATCTTTTCAAATACGTCGGCCCAGAGGTCAGGGTTTGGCTGCCTCCAAGGGTGCACTTCAGCTGATAGAATGAACACGCGCTGGCCGAAGATCGAAAGAGAATGAGGATCCCAGGTGACTGCGTCGGTAAGACCGGTAGAGTTGCGTCGCGCAAGATCGCTGGCCACGGTCGAGGACGCAGCAGAAAGCGCCAAGAGGACTGCAGCGAGAGCACGGCGTAGCATCGTTACTGAGAGCAACATGCTGGCAGCCAGTGATTCGAGCAGTGAACGTTATTTAAAAAGCCCTCTCGTGCTTCCCTTCTCTGCGATGAAATAGCGGATGCCATGGCGCGACCACGTCCAACGACCAGCAGGTGATGTCGGACCATGCGAAACCAGAATAGTGAAACGGGCCGCTCAAGCCGTATAGCATGATGCTTCGCCTTTCAGGACGTTTCCGCCTTGCTCAAGCGACGGGACGCGAGTATGGAGACTGATAGAGTCGCTATTTGAGACATGTAGAAAGTTGCAGAATACATGATCAGACTCATTGATTCATAGTAAACGGTGAAGCATTGAGGCTTTAAATGGTACAAGTATGGGGATCGGGGGCCTTCGAAATTCGAAGGGCAAATGATGTCCAGCTGGCATTGTTTCACGAGATTGAGTGATGTGGAAGGTGGTAAGCGGGCCGTCATAGAGATCCTCGAGGAATCCTCACAAAAATCAGGAGCGGTCATGTGCTACGAAGTATTGATGCACGTGCTCAGCGCGTCTCGTGAGGTTTTCCTCCGCTCAGTTCTTTTAGGTTTCTCCATCACGGCTTCGGCCAATTATCACAGACTAAATCCCACATTGCTATTTTCCGACGCTGGGACTCTCGTAGGCATGAGGCCCTTCTTCGCCTCAAGTCTCATTCTTGAGTGTCTGCCAAGCGTTTACAAGGCCCAGCCGTCGGTAATCTCGACCAAGGGTCTTTACTTTGTTTCAAACGTCTGCCAACTGGAATCATTGCCGACGGAACTCATTCTCGAGATATTTCAACATCTTGATTACCGTGCATTGCTTGCCTGCGAGAAGGTAAGTCTGATTGATACACTAATGAATTCACAGCCAGTTCCAAATTGATCTGTATCAGACGTGCCGCCGCCTCCGAGACGTGGTTACGGGCCACTCCCTTCTGCAATATCAGATCGCTCTTGCTTTGTCTGGGATGCTCCATGGAATTGCTGGCCCTCTTTCTACTGCAGGACGTCTGAGTGCCTTGATCCGATACCAGTCAGCTTGGAGAAGTCTCGAGTGGTCTGCGCACATGGCTTTCCCCTTGTTAGAAGGACTACCCAGGTGCTGGGACCTCTACGGCGGGGTTCTGGGAATGAGAACCTCTGCCAGAAGCTTGTGTTTCAGGCAACTTCCTTCCCGGCTAAGGGGCATTGAATTTCGCGAATGGGGTGTGGGATTCGAATACACTATTGCCGACTTCTTCATGGACCCATCCCAGGACCTGCTTGTGCTGATCCAGAAGTGTTTGAAGTGTGTCTTTTTTCTTATCTCCCCTGTTTCTGACTATCTGAACCGCTTTGTCCCGTAACCAGCGATGGTATCACAGTGTGTATCGTCTATGTGATTCTTCTTGCGAATGGCGAAGCACATATAACGCATAGAAGCCCTCGAGTGATCAACCTCCCAGTCGCCTTTCCGCGGCGCATCCCCCATATGGCGTACTCTATCAAAGTCAACGGCGATCATCTCGGTGTCTTGTTCCTCGACGAACGTTCGCAGTCAGCTCACCTCGTGATATGGAATTGGAAGGCGGGCGAAATCGAGATGGTGACTCTCGCTTCCATCATATCGTTGAGCCCCCCAGAAGCTGAGAACGCTTACTCTGGCTGGTCTAGAACATGCAAGGACAAGGGCTGCAGTGCTTTGCGTTCCTCGACGATAGGCGCGTCATAATCGGATTATTATTTCGTCCACCGAATGCTCCAGGAGGCCCGTCCCTGATGGTGTATGATTACCGAAACACGTCGCCCGCGCTCATCGATGCGCAAAACAGTCCATACATGTGCGGTTTCGCTCTTCCTCGCATGACGTTCTCTCCGTTCGACAAGATCGTCATCAACTCTGACCCGGGCCCGCGCGCGTCCCCGAATCCCGAACTACGCGTGCCTTTCTGCATCGATCACAGCGACAGGCTTATTCTCGTCGAGCTCTCCAGGCAACGCGGGGAAGCGGCAGCTGGCGTGGACGTGTTCATTCCTACGCACGTTTTTCGGCCCTTCCTCCGCACGGCCAGGGCACCACGACGCTACGTCGAGTGGGAAGAGTGGGGGCCCGAGGGCACACGGGTGCTCCCGCACACAGCGGAGTGGCCAACCTGGGCGTGCTACGTCTACGGGATGCGGTACGTATACCCCCGACCGATCACCGCGTCCAACGGCAGGCGGGCGATCAGGGTCTTCGACTTCCACCCGACGAGACTCAGGCAGGCGCGCGCGACCGTTGCGGCGGATGACGTGGACGCCTGGACGATAGTGACAGACCAAGGCTACGTCGGGACGAGCGCGACGTGGGAGGTGGAGTTCTGGAAGCAGCACGGCGTCCAGTCGCACCTGCCGTTCCTCGTCAAAGAGATACTTCTGCCACCGCATGTACGCGCTGCCGCCAATGACGACGTGTCTCTTATGCTCAGCGAAGACACTATCATCGCTATCGAAGACGTGAGTCCCTCCGTGCGGCTTTCATATCTCCTGCTGAGCCGTTATCGCTGGCCCACAGGCGACCGGAACTTCTCCCTCGATAGTGCACCTGTACACATTCTAGCTCTGGGCATCGCCAGCTCTAGCCCGACGGATCATCGACGCCAGCGTGGATACGTAGTACAATGAATCCGGACTCTGTGAACACCGAGGGCACAGATAGCGGTGTACTGGATCGAGTTTCGGTGAGCTGACCAACATCTTAGATGGCAGAAGGACCTCGATTGACCGTGCCCACAGGGACGGCAGCACTCCAGCGCATCGCAACCGACGTGACGGCTGTCCCGACCATGATATCATCGCGAACGAACGCGGACCGAGGTGCGCAGATACCAGTTGCCCAGTCAGGGCAGTTCGTCTCATGCAATCGACCCTAATCGACCGCGCTCGTAGCCTGCTGTGGGAGACCCGATAGCGGCTCGCGTGTTTTTTTTCTTCTCTCGATACCGTTTCAGCAGCCGACACGATCGCACATGAATATGCCCGACGTCATCGTCATCGCCTTGCTCTCGCCCCTTCGCCTCGGTCCCATCGCGCGGACGCATTTGCAGCACCCTCGAGCCCAGCAGCCCATCGGCCATCGCCACCACCGCCTTCCGGAGTCACTTACCACATGCTACACGCCCAACGCAACGGATGGTGATAGAATATACTTCTGATTCTTCTTCGCCGGACCACGACTCGGAGAGGAAACAGGGTGTCGCCGTACAGTAAGTACACACGCACATATACACACGAGTCGAAATGAACATGTCAGCCTACACATATGTACCCAAACGAACACGATGACGATAGAATATATACTATGTTGCCTTCTGCACAAGAATGTATCACGGGAAAAGATGCGTATCATGCTGAGCACTGAGCACTGAATACGAGCAATGTTAAATAAGGAGCACGAGGCACGAGCGGACACAGACACCGCCGCTCGTCGAACACAACGAGGTATCGTCGAAACGAAAACAACAAACAGGAGAAACCGATCCGGAGGTAGAACCTAAGGCGGTCTGAAACCTGGAACCGCAGCCGAAACCGCCCGCCGCGTACATCGCCTACATCTCACACCTACTCCACCCATTCACAGCTCCGACGAACGCGATCGAGCCCGACGCCCAGACGAGCCCCGAGAGAGAGCAGACGACAACAAAGAGCATGCTATATACGTGTCCGTGCACCGAACCAACCACGGCGAACGCAAAGGCGAACGGGAAACACGAGCCCGCGCGGGCAAGCGCGGCGTATATACAGTACGTACCGCGTAGGTATCGCTCGGCAGCGTATCGTATATTGGCGAGGGCGAATTCTCGACAGTCGCTCGCACAAAGGCAAGAAGTAAAGCGAAAACAAAAAAAAACGGAGAAGTTCAAAAGGCATAAAGAAATCGAGAAACCGGAACATCACAACGAAACGAAAAGGGATGACGGGGAACGGAACGAGGGGAAACACCGAAGCCGGCGGGGACTCCTGCAAGCTGCGCTGCTTGAGCCCCGGGAATTAGAAGCACATAAAAGGCCTATGTGTGTATGTATGTATGTACGAACGTATGCATGAGTAGGAAGGATATGAACAAACGTTGGCCGAGTCGATACCACACGCCCTGGGGCGGAAGCTCGAGAAAGAGCTCGACGAGGCTAGCGAAACACGCAAGATGCAATTATAAAGAACGAAGCAAAAGAAGACAAGTAGAGGGGAGATGGGAGGTGGGTAAGAAAGGAAAAGAAAGACAACAAGCACGGACCGAGAATATCCACGCATTAAGCAAATAACTAGCCTGGACGACAGACACCCTCAACAGCCCTAGAGCCCCAGAAATCGAATCTGTCACCCGACCAGAAAAAAAATCAAAAAATCGGAACACGCGTCAGTCTCACGATCTCCGAACTAGAGTGACAAACTCACCTCAAGCACCCGCACTACTGCTGTTACTACTGTTACTGCTACTGCTGCCACCATGCCAAAACGAGCCCCACAGCCCCCGCGCACTGCTCACGATCTCCGCCGCGCGCCCGACGAGCGTCCCCGCCTGCGCCTGCTCCTCACGCGCAACAGCCGGACTCGTCGGACGGCCGCCGACCTGCGACGCGCGCTTGCTCTGACCGTGCGTGGGCGACGACACCGCCGGGACCGCAGTCGCCGTCGCCGAAGTCGTCGAAGCAGCCGAGGTAGACGGGGCAGCGGCGGGGGCCGGGAGCCGCGCAGGCCTAAGCTTGAGCTCGCGCACGGGCGAGTTGGCCGGCGTCGGCTGCCGCGAGCGCGCCTGCTCCTCTTCCTCCATGATCGCGGGCTGGCTCGGGACCGCGAGCGGGATCTTGCCCGACGCGCGCTTGCGCGCGCTCGCGGCGGACGCGGGCGCGGACATCTCGTGCTCCGTCGAGGACCCAGAGCTCGAGATCGTGCTCACGCTGCTCATCGACGCGGAGAGCACAGGCGCGGACGACGGGCCGGCTTGGCTTTGCCCTTGCCCTTGCCCTTGTCCGATACCTAGCCCTAGGCCCAGCGACTGCCGCTGCTCCATCTCCTCCCTCCACAGTCCCTCCGCACTCGCATCCAAGCTCCCGCTCCTGGCAATGGCAATCACAGGGCTCGCCCCGCTCGGCGGACTCATGCTCCCGCTCGCCCCCCGCCCGCCAAGCCGCGACGCCCTTCCACGCCCCACGACGGTCACCTGCAGCGGCTGCTGCTGCTGCTGACCCTGTGGGTACACGAAATGCGCCCCGATTCCGGGACCAGCGCCAGGCCCGATCACCGCGCTCGACGCTGTCGGACTCACGCTCCCCAGCGGCGAACTCGTCCCGCGCGACCCCGACCGGTCGCGATCAGAGAACGACGACGCACTCCGCGTCGCCGAGCGCCCTCGGACGCCCTCGCCGCCTCCACTACTGCGCGACGCGGCGCTGCGCCCACGGTGAGGCGCGTGTTCGGGCGGGGAGAGCAGGACAGTGTCGGTGAAAAGGTGGGACGATGAGCTTGATCGTGGGACAGGGACGGAGGATGAGGGCGGGGCGGAAGTGGATATCGACGGGGACGCAGACAAAACAGTCGACGTGGACGTGGACGTGGCGACCGGATATGACGATGACGGCGTGTCGACGATGCGCGTCACCTCCGCGGGCGACGGCGTCCGCGACTTGGACCGACTATGTGACCTCGAGCTCGATCGGCTCCTGCTCCGGCTCCTCGACCGCTCACGCTCCCTAAACTCCTCGCTCGGCCCGTCCTCATCGTTGACGACCACCTCCGGCGCATGGCCCTCTGCGAACCCGCTACTCCGCCCGCTCTGCACGCTCTCCGCGCCGCCCTGCGCGTACCGCACGAGGCCCGCGCCGAACTCAGAGTCTATCCTCACCTCCTTCTCCATCCCTGCCCCTCCAAAATAATCAAACGTCTCTTCTTGCTGCGCATCCTGCTCAACTTCATCCAGGACCGCCGCCGCAGCGGCAGGCGATCGCGCATATGGTATAGGCGGCGGCAGCGCCTCCGCCGCGGGCACAGGCGACGCGCAGTCCGACGGCGATCGCGAGCCGGAACCCGAATGCGAATGCGAGCCGGAGCGCGAGCCACTGCCCGCGCCGACGCTGAACCGCGCCTCGCGGTGTCTGTACACGTCCTCTGCGCTGCCGGCTACAGCTGCCGCGCCCAGACCGACGCCCAGGCCGATACCGACTCCGACGCCGGCGCTCGAGCTAGACCGGCGCGAGGCTCCGTAGCTGCCACCAAGCGAGGGCACGTACACGAGGTTGACGTGTGCGGTGGCGTGCGTGCCGTGCGGGAGCCCCGCGTGGTTGCCGACGCCGGTCGTCTTGAGCATCGTCGGCGCTATGGGCGCGATGGTCATGTGCTCCTTGTCCGACGAGTTGGCGCGGACGAGCATCGGGCGGGCGTTGGGCCGCAGGCGCTGCGAGTGCGCGTGCGCGTAGAGGCCGGGCGAGCGCGAAGAGGATGATGATCGGGAGCGCGAGGATGCGGTGCGCATCTCGAGGATGTCATCGTCATCGTCTTCATCATCGTCTTCCGTGTCCGAGCCGGCGTGGCCCTCAGAGAAGAGCGAAGGTTCGTCGAGTCCGTCGTCGTACGAGCCGACTTCGGAATCCGGGTCGTATCTACGATACGCCGGGGTATCCAGGAGTTTGTCATCATCAGCGTGCAGACCGTAAACGACGCGGGGACGGAAGGCAGCCACGAAAAAAGAGACTGACCCGTCATCGGAACCGTCGTCGTACATGCGCGGGGTCGCAGGCTTCCGCCGGCCGTTTGCTTTCCCGTTCTGTGGGGAGTCGATGGCGATGCACTGTTCGACAAAGGTGTTGAAACTGATGTGCTTCTTCTTGCCCCCGGGGCCCTTCTCGTTCAAGTCCTGAGAGCTTCCGCCGGTCGTGTCCCGCGCCGAATCACTCGAGCCGGAGCGCTCGCCCATGACGGGCGGTGAGAGGACAGCCGGATACGCACCGATGTCTTCGTAGGGGCTGGTGAGAACAGGAGCGATTATGCGCGGCGGAGAGTCCTTGCGGAAGGGGTTGTTGCGGTAGCGAGAGATGTTGGTGTCGCTCTTGGTGTGCATCAGGTGAGGACGGATGAGCTCAGCCTCGTCTTCCTCGTCGTCCTCGTCAATAGTGCCGAGATCGTCAGAGGCATCGTCTGTTTGATTGAGGTTGGGGAGGGCACTGGTGAGGAGGTCGCTGATACTGCGGTGCTTGAGGATGGGCTTCTTGCCCGGGATATTGTATCCCTGCGAGTCTGTGCTGAGACCGAGGCGGTCTTGCACCGTCTTCTCCTTATCGACGGTCGTCGGGTCTGGTTTGGGTTTGGGCGGGGGCGACCAGTCGAGGGCGGTATGGAGAGGCCCATAGAGCCAGGTGACGTCCGAGTCTTTGAGCCTGCATGGGAAGAGCGGCGTGAGCACAACGCCCCGGACATGGGCGATAAATGGAGGACGTGTGCCCCTCGAGGCGACGATAACGGTGGCCAGGGAGAGGATAAAAGGGGACGGAGGCGAGGCGGAGGGAGAAAAAGCGCACCAGTTCAAAGTCTCCGGACTTATCGTCTTGAGCTTATTTCTCTGCTTCCACCAGGTGCGCCAACTTGCGTTTTCGAGGCGGGCGCCGTTTGCGATTTCGTTTTTCTGGCGAGTCATGTTGCGCCAGGAACGCCACACGTCCTCTTCGCGCCATTCATGGGAGAGGTAGTCGACCTGGCCGCGAGGCTGGGTGGATACGGAGGTGTCGTCGGGTATTGCGTTGGTTGTGACGGAGACGAGGAGGAGGGGGAGGTAGTTGGCCATAAGGGATGTGTGCGAGACGCGCTGGGCGACTCGGACGGAGAAATTGGGATGGGACTGAGAAAAGGGATGGAGAGGATAGACGGCGATGACGCTGTCGACCGCAGTCTAGACAAGAACTTCGGGGAAGGAAGAAAGCGAGCAAACTGGGGTGGGCTGCAGGATAAAGCCCGGGAGGCTAAAAACAGACAATCGCGGTCTATCGTGGAAAAAACCGGCGGTGGGCGAGGGGTGTGATCGCTGCGGGCCGAGAGGGGGAGTGTGCACCGGGGGGCGAGGGCTGTCGACGACGTGTGCGACGGCGACGACGGTGGAGGGGAACGAGGAGGATGTTGTGGAGAGAGAGAGGAGAGGTGGTGGCCAGTGTTCAGGGCGACCGCCGACGGACCGTGACCGTCGCATTCGGAAGGAGCTCGGGTCTTCTCGGAACACTCCCGGCCCGCCCTTTTTTTTTCTTTTCTTCTCTTTTTCGGGCCCCTTTTCGTCATTTTCGATGCTGTTTTCGGCCGCTTCCCGCCCATTTTCTGCGGGCGGGGGCCCTGCGCTCGGCGCGTCCTGTTTCAGCCTGCAGCGCAGACGTGGCCGTCCGTGCATCACTTGACGCTTACCCCGCACTCCACGCCCGTGATTCCCCCGCATCACCAATATCATTCGACTCGCCCCAACGCCGTCGCACACCTCCGGCCGCTGTGCAATCACCGCACCGTGCACGCAGCCCGCGTGACTCGCCGCTAGCCTCTGTGTATCCACCCATGCCCGAGTCGCACAGCTGCTCGCGACGCGCCGAGTGGCGCACGGCATCACGCTCGACTTATCACGCTGCCATGGCGTTTCGCGCGCACCTGCGCACCCCAGCGCCGTGGGCCCGTCCGCCGTCGACGCACACATGGCGCTTCTCCTCGCTTCTCTCCAGGCCCAGCTCGGCCTGCGTTCGCTGGCACAGCAATCATATGGCCGGCTCCGCCTCGCGTCTCGCGTGTTGCCAATCCACAGACCGTCTCGAGACCCCGGTGACGACATCCATCTCCCATCGGCAGGCCCTGCCAGCGAGGCCGTGCCGAGCAATAGACCAATCCCCAATTGATCGTATATCATATATCAATGAAATGCGCATGCACCTCAGCTCGCGGACACTGTTTCGTGTTCACGCTCGCAGCCAACGACGACGGCGCCGGATCTCGACGCCTCGGAACACGCGCCAACGTTGGGCCGCGCGCCGAACGGCATCCCCGATGCTAATGCCTGATGCAGGCAGATGCAGACGCAGATGGTCCCTTGATACCTTGATCCATGATGGCGGGACGACGGGACGATCCGAGCCTATCGCGGCACGCGTCCGCGCCCAGCCGCGCGCGAAGCCTCCACCTCCAAGCCTTCCAATTCTGCAAGCACTCGACTTACTTATTTGCCAACGACTGCCAGTGCTTCGTTCCCGCCCTCGCCGGCGCCACCAATACAAACTGACTCACGCCTGACAAGTGCCCACAGTCACACACTGCGGTCTGTCGTACATTTCAGCGCGCGTTTCGAGCTTAAAGCTTCGGCGGCCTGCGATTATGGGAACCGCTCCCCTTTCATGAGCTGCGCCACAGGACTGCGACCCTCTGCGACCCACTTGCGACCCTCGATCCGGCATTCTATTCTCGCCCACTCTACGCCCGCAGGCGCTCGGCTACCCCGCATCGAGACGCAGGTCGGCTTCCGAGGAGTCATCTCCAACCAGCCCCAACCCCGCATCACGTGATGCACCCCCATGCAAGCACCTGTCAGTCCACGCGTCCGAAGACACCGCGATACTCATATCATGAACCCACCTGTGAGTCAGATGCAGTACCCCTGGTGGGTCGCCTCCCCACTAGTTAGGCACAGTTCAACCGCATATGGAGGCTGGCTCGCGCGCAGTTGACGCGGGTGCTCGGCCTTGTATAATCTGCACATCATTCATCATTCGAATGCTAAATGTTGAAATTTGTTCTTGAATTGTACCGGTCAAGAGGCGGCAGAAAATTTCCAAGGGATACGGCGGAGGCTTCCGAGGCCGAGTATGGTGAGCACGACGAGGCGCGAGAGTCTGACGGTGCAATGGATCTGAGCCAGTTTCCAAATAAGGGCAGAATTTTGCCTCGATTCGATTAGGAAGGAGAACTGGTGATCCACCAGGGGTCCCCGTTTTCGCCCTCCGCCGCCGCGACCCTTCGATCTTGGTTTGTCCGCTGTCCGCTGCTGCCCGTCAGTCGCTCAAGCTACGGCTGGCAAGCCACGCTCTGCAACCGCGAACGCAAGCCAGCATCCAGGCAACAAGCTCCGCACTTCCCGCCCGCTGCCGCAGCGACCCCGCGACCTCCGTTCGTCCGCTCGCGCCTTCGCTGGCCAGAAGCGGCAAGTCATGCCCCGCAATTATCGCACGAGGGCGAGCCAGGCTTTCATTTGGGCGACGAGCTTTGTGCCACGCCGCGGCCGTCGAAACCTAGTCTCGCTGCCGAGTCTGCCCAGAAGATACTTACAGATACTTACTTGGTCGGTCTCGATCGAAACCCACAGCAGACCAGCACCGAAGGCACTCGTCGACTTCGGCTTCGGCTTCGGCTTCTAACTCGAGCCCGGACTCAGACAGTCCTTCGAAGCTCGCTTCACTTCTTCGCACTCGTCGCGCCCTCGGTGGCCCGTGACCAGCAGCTGACCTGACCTGGCCCGCATCCCCTCGCCGTGCCCGCCCACGCGCCCTGCCGTGCTTCGTGGATTTTCCCTCGGGATCGCATTCCAACGAGACAGCGCCTTCTCGGGCTTCTCGACGGGGACCCTGCCACTTAATATCAATCGCGCCGCATCGCGTCGTTGGACCGAGGGAAGCCTGCCGGCCGTGCGCGCGTTCTGCGCTTGCCAGACTGGGCGGGCGCGTTCGCCAGCCATGTGTTCCTGTCGGCGCCTCGCTGCGGCCTCAACGCCCACACAAGGGCAGTCGTCCTCGCTGCGTAACCACCAATCGTGTCGCGTCGGGTTGAGGGTCTGCTAGCCGTTCGCCCATCTTCTGTTCCTCGGACCGAGAGCGCGCATGTGCCGGTCATGTGTGCAGACGAGTGCTTCGCTGCAGTCTTTGTGGATCCGCAGCGCCAACAGGGCATTCGTCCTCGGTTTGCTGGGAAGACGTGACAGGCACTGCTGTTCACTACACCGTGTCTCCTCACGAAACCAAGAACGTGCAGCCCGCCGGAGCCCGACACAGGAACGGCGTGCGCTTCTCACGGCGTACTGATATCTGGCCCCCGACACCTCGACGTAGGTGCCCCCTCTGGTCCCAGAACCTCTTGTGCGACGCGTGCGGGCCATCCCGATATCATGGGGCAGGCATTCTCCGTTGAAGAAGGCTTCTGGGACTGCGTGCTGTACCTATCGTCGCCCCCTCGTTCGTCGTCGCGCGCTCATCCAGATTCAGCAGCAGCTCACGCATTCGTCCGATCGGCCGCAGCTCACGCGTCATGATCCCTGCGCCTCAACGGGTCGTCCCAGCTGTGTACTTCTCATTCGCTTGTACCTGTAGATCTCACAAATTGGCGCAGTCCCTCGTTCCTGGCTAAACAAAGATCAGTGTATAAGAGCCATGCCGACCCGTCTGGGCCATGCGCGTACTGCCGTTGAACGAAGCCCAGTACGAGCTTGAGTCCATTAGGAACGACCATCTTTTGTCGACGACGCTCTAGAGTCTAGACTCGGCGCCTCCCTTGCGTTCTGTGCATATCTGTCCCCATCGTTCCTCGGACCGGCATCCTATCTATTTTGATGAGAGCGATCTGCAGCCTTTCGAAGCACGGGGAGGGATCACGATCGCGGCGTGTAGCATCCGAGAACCCATTATACAAGGCTATCGAATCTCGGGGCATACATTGAGTAGCGTTTTCCAAAAAACAAAATTCAACCCGAATGTTCTGGGCTGAGTTTCCCATGTCTGCAAGTGTACACGGATGTCCCAAACGGGTGCGCATGTGAAATGCGAACCGCAGCTCGCAACTTTCCTGAATCCGACGGTCGAACGTACGTATTCGGTGCGCTGCCAGTATTCAAGCGGGACAGGGACATCGACGTCAGATTCCACAATTTTTCCGACTCGTGAGTTGACGTCTGACGGCGGTTCCTGTTGAGATATGCATGCGTGCTTGCAACCAGGCGCCCCTTCGTCCTCTGCGCTTACCAAAGCCGCCCCCGTCTGCTGCATTTCGATGGTCGGCAAGTCGACGAGCGCATCGTCGAAGTGGGTTGGCTCGGGATGCGACTTTGCCATACAGCTTCGCGCGAGGTAGGCCAGATTCAAGATTCCAACCGCTTGCCAAGGTCAGGTCATGTACACAAGGCAGTGATGGATCTGCGCTGATTTCTTATGTTAGTGCCAATTCCTGAAGCTCATCTCTACTAAGATGCACTATTTTGCGGTTATATAGCAGGACCTCGGCGTTCTCGGTACGAGGCGGCCATGTGCACACGCTCTCAGCGACAGCAAGAATACATGGCACCGGAAACTCTTTGATGGTGAACGAATTGTCAGACATCGTCTATTCCGTTGTTGATAGGGTGCGAAAGGAAGGTCGTACACCGAGTGGAGTTGTAAGGTGTGCGTTTCGTTTCATGATGGGACCTAATTATACTGTGTTAGTACCACTGGTGGCTATATGCAAGCAGACCCGTCCAGCTTGAATGGTCTGGGTGAAACATGGCGGCTATGGGCCTTTCGTTTATAAGGTGGTTCGTTGGTTCTACTTCGAATCAGTTTTGACACCTCCTTGTCGTCTCGACTTTCTCTCTCCTTGTCTCCTCAGATCGAACGTTTAAGGACGACTATGACTGTACCACCGGAATCTCTTTCCTCGAATGCGCTCGTACCTTGTGCCTCTGCTGAATCCCTATCTGTGAACCTTGGTATGTCGAGACAAAAACAGGATTTATCATGTTTCTTTTACTGACGGTCTGCTAGCACCTATTCTCAAATCTTTCTTGGCCGGCACGGCGTACGAGCCTCCGACTGCAACCGGCACCAATGAGCAGTTGGTAGCCGCTATGCACGCCGAAATGGAAGCACGAGACATCGCTTCTTCGCAGCTAGAACGGCTGTTACGCGCTAGCGCCGATTTTGTGGAGGTCGGTGCATCCTGTGGACTGTGCTTTCACAGAAGTTGACTGAATCGTGCTTGCGCTCACAGTTGTCCTATCCATACTACGATTTCAAAGAGAAAAAGATCGTCGCATTGTACCATTGGTAAGTAGTCAATTTTTGGATCGAGCGTAGTGCCTTGAAGCATATGTTCTGCAGGTATATGGTATACCTTGACGGACTAGTGTCCACTGACGCGGAGCCGCTTCTTGCTTTCCAAGAGCGGTTTCTCCGCCGGCAACCCCAACTGGATCCGGTCCTCGACGCCCTCAGTGACGTCTTCATTCAGCTCTACGACATCTTCCAGCCGCATTGCGCAAACCTCATTCTCTCATCCTCGCTAGAGTTTCTCACGGGCACCGCCTTCGAACCACAGATCAAAGCGTTGACCCTCGACCGCACCGCGAAGCAGTTTCCGTGGTACCTGCGTGAGCTCACGGGCATAGCAGAAGGATTTTCCCACCTCGTCTTCCCCATGCGGCTCGGTATCAACGTCCTGGAATACATCAAGGTCATACCAGAAATGTGCCGCTGGCTGAACGTGTCGAATGATCTTCTGTCGTCCGTAGCTCACTTTCGCGCCGAAGATTCGGGTCGCTGATTGTGAAGGCCGTCTAGGTTCTACAAAGAAGAGCTCGCCGGAGAGACTGCCACCTATGTCTGTCTGCGAGCATTGGTTGAGAACAAAGACGCGATCCAAGTGCTCGCGGAGGTGAAAGATGAGCTGCTTTCATCGCAAGAGATCATCCATGCGACGCTGGTCGCCTGCCCTGCGGCTCTTCGTACCTGGAAATCCTTTGAGCAAGGCTACATGTGAGCCTGTCCTTATTCGCCATTGCGCTGTCGCGATTGACCGCCTCCTTCACACAGTTTCTGGCATCTGTCTCAGGACCGCTACAAGCTGCGAGACTTGGACTTGTAGCTGAGGGAGTCAAAGTCGGAGATCAGTTTACCACTTACCCTTGATGCTGAGCTGAAAAACTACAGATACGAATGATAATAGATGGTGGAACATAGAGGGAATCGTGGAGAATATGAAAGACCCTATGCCTGTATTTTGTTGCTGTCCCTCGGGCGTTTTAAAGAGTCGGGCTGGGCCTGGGCTCTTTATGGTTGATTCGAAACCCGTGAGAACATGTAGTGGCGGTGTTTAAATCCGCGTGGTCCTCAGGATCTGCGCGGCGGTTTCCGAACGCTGGTGGAAACTACACATCTGGACGCACAGGCTCCTGCTACAGTGCGCTATCGAATTTGTTCTAACCGACCGCTTTTTGTGATAGAAGAGATGGTTCAGCGACTACTCGTGCAGAAAGCAAAGAAAGGGAGAGGGAGTGATTACTCCAGTATGTTTCGAAAAACTCCGACCTAGATGCACTCTCTGTTCTCAAACTCACTTTGCGACGTGCGCGGGCGATCCCGACACCATGCGGCGGACACTCTTCATGGAAGAAGGCTTCTTTGGCTGGATTTTGTATCTATCATCGCCCCTTTGTTCGTTGTTGCGCGCTTATTTGGCTTCGGCGAGTCCCAGCAGCACATGCGTTCCTCTGAGCTTGCAGTCGGCGCTGCTCGCAACCCACACGTCATGGTCTTGGCGGTTTGAATGCATGAGATACCATCTTCTGTCGACGACAACGCTCTGGACTCTAGACTTGGCGTGCCCCTGCGCGCCATTTAATACAGGTCTGTCCGTATCATTCTTCGGATCGATATCCTATCTAATGTAATGAGAGCAATTGGAAGTCTGTCAAAGCTCGAGATATGAGATCACAATTACGGGGTATAACAGTCTCCGACAGTCCATTTTACAAGGCTATCGAATCTCAAAGCATACATTGAGTAGCTTTTTTTAGATGTCTCCAGCCCATTGTTCCTTCACTAAGTTATGCATGTCTGCAGTGTCATGTACACAATCACAATGAGAACAGTATAGTAGTCAACTGTCTCAACCGGGCGCTTGTGGATTATGAACTATAGTCCACAGCTTTCCTGGATACGACAATTTATCATGCATGATGAATGCGCCGCTCCAGGGTTCAACCGCAAGAATAATCCTGACGTCAGGTCTCATAACCTTCCGATTCTTAGGTTGCCGTTTGACAGTAGCTCTCGGTGATATGCGCATGCTCACTTACAGGCGAGCGCTTCACTGCGCCTCTTCGCCCTTACTATTATTCGCTGCCACTCGAAAGCCTTCACTGGCACTGTCAGGCTTTCGGCCTTGGGATTGCGCTTCCGCTCTACCGCACTGCTGCCGGGAGAGTCATATCAATCTGACTTCGCTATCGTCGCATCGTGCGTATGGTAGGCCTTTCACTTGCTGATCCTCGCTCGAGAGACGCCCAGTGGCTCTGTTTCTTTTCCTGTGTCGGTTTGCCTCTCTTTATCATGTGCGTGATCCGGGCCTTGTGTACAGGTCCTGTGTATGCATTTTCTGCCTCGCGTAATCTCGTTTCTGAGCCATCTTCCGTCCCCCCAACGCCGAGCGCTCGCACTGCGCTCGCGCTAAGCCTGTACCAGTGCTCGCCGGCGTATCTGGTTACACTTTTGAGTGCTGGTATTCACAAATTGACTGCCTGAAGGCTTGCAGTCGGCCTCTGCTGATGCCTCCGATGCCTATGCTGGTAATATTCACGAAAATTTGGAAATGAATTCACGTTAAACCCATATTGTTATTCGACAGACATCCTCGGGTACCTTTCGCTTCCAGGCACTGCGGACCGCACCGGCAAATCAAGTCTTTCGTCTGCGGAAGGACCGAAGTCCGGAATGTAGCGGAGCGCCAGATATCCACAGGGGTCGATGAGCATCTCAGCGCATTTCGTGTCTCGACTGCAAGATTGTGATTGAAGTACCTTGATGCTACACCTTTTCGGCCTCATTGATCCTAACTATTCAGCTCAGCTGATCAATTCTAATTGACCCACAGTCTCATCGGAGCTACATGAGGCTCGCGCTAATCAACGCCTCCTTTCTAGGGTCGTGATGCTTGCATGTTGTCTTTCGGAAAGGCACTAGCTGTTGTTTTAGTTCCATCAGGCATCTCTCCTGAAAAGTGTCGTATTTTACGTTCAATCTGGTATGCTGATTACACAACATCTTGACCGTCCCAGCGTCAAGGCTTCTCCACCTTCGATATTGACCTCTCGGCGAGACAATACATCCAATGTGAGACCAGTACCATATCGCTTGAAATACTGTCGTGTTACTGATTCTTATATGATAGAATTCATCCTCGCAAGCACTCGCCACATGCGGTACGAAGAGATTATGTGGCGTTCGCCATGAAATGGCGCAAGCTCTCGCCGGTATTGAGATAAGGTTCTCATATGGTAGCTCAAGGGGGATAATGTGTACGTCACTCACCCTTGCCAGAATGCACCCGTCGTTAGCCTAACACGCAAGGAGATTCAAGAGTCTTCTTTCGTCTTTCTACTTAAGACCGCCCGTTGCTGGACTTCAAACCTCGGGCCACCCTCAGCATCCACTCTTGAGACCTCTCTATTTTGTACCTACCTCACCTCCACATAAGGTCGCGACTATGGCAGTGACTGAGCCTTTCGACGCCCACAACGTGCCAAGTGTCTCTGCGGGTGATTTATCTTCCCGCCTTGGTACGTTAAATTATCTGGAGTCCTGGCATCAACCTTACAGTGGTACACTAGCCCCCGTTTTCAGAAGCTTCTTGACCGACATGACCTACACCCCTCCAGCAGCGCCGAGCACCAATGAACAACTGAAAGTCGTGATGCAGGCCGAAATGGATGCACGTGGTACGCGTTGTGTAGAGCTTGAGAGGCTTGCACATCTGGCTATTAATTATGTCGAAGTAAGCACTCATCTATCCCCATTTTCCAAATGTGACCTTGAGCACCTACAGTGCGTTTTTCCACACTACAACTTCGAAGAAAAAACGGCCATCGCGCTATACCATTGGTAAGCAGCCCTGATCAGAACGCGGATTGAACGAGCTTGCTAACACATCTGCAGGTATCTATTATACGTCGACGAACTAGCGCCTATCAATGCAGCACCTCTTATTGCCTTCAAGGGACGGCTTCTCCGTCATCAACCTCAATTAGACCCGGTGCTCGACGCCCTTCCCGCTGTCTTCGCTCGCTTTTACGATTTATATGAGCCGTTCACTGCCGACTTTATATATTCATCGGCCTTGGAGTTCATCACCGGCACCGCCCTCGAACCGCAGACCAAACATCTGCCCTTGATTCGCAAGGCGGATCGTTTTCCTTTGTATCTACGCGAGCTCTGTGGGATCGGTGAAGGTTATGCACACATGATCTTTCCGAAGAGACTTGGTGTTAGCATTGTGGAGTACATCGAGGCGGTACCAGACATGATAATCTGGATCAATTTGTCGAATGATCTTTTATCGTTTGTCTCACTTTCTTTTTCACCTAAGGTATATGTTGCTGATTGAACTATATGCGTCAATTCAGGTTTTACAAAGAGGAGCTTGGCGGAGAGACAGCGACCTACGTCCATCTGCGTGCAGCGGTCGAGAAAAAGGACCACATGCAAGTGCTTGCTGAGATCAAAGATGAGTTGATCATTGCGCAAGAGACTATTCGTGCGACTTTGGCAACCTCCTCTGCGGCTCTTCAAGCTTGGAAATCCTTTGAACAAAGGCTCATGTGGGTGTTCATTCCATCACTATGATAACCTATCATCTCATAACATTGCACTCATAGCTTCTGGCATATGACTCAGGATCGGTACCGGCTGAAGGAATTGAACTTGTAAATCAGACCGACTCTGATATATTTATTGGCAGGCTTTAGGTGGGCGCTTAGTGAATGTACTCGTATCTGTGGCTACTGCACCTAGCAGAGTATGATTTAGGCTTGACAACAATTCAATAAGAATTCGGATCGCGCTCCTAGGCTCTCTGGCGGATTTCATGTGTCGCCTTTCTAGTCACATGTCTGGACTCTGGACTATTGTAATCACATATTTTGAATTGATGAGGTTACTGAAGAGCTGTTGTGGAGTTCACGATCGTGCGAGGTGACTTGCAGTAGTGTAGAATAGATGCTCGAGAATTCTGCCGGCCTTGCTGCCGGCCTTGTCTTGCTTCACTATGACAGATATGGTTTTCAGCACGAGTGGTAAAGGAGTGCTGGCAATTTCTGTTAATATTCAACATCAATATCGCTCGTAACTTACACCAGCGCTCCGATCCTATGACAGTTATCCAGGAAATGGGAACGTTGCAGGGCTCCTGAATCCGTTCTGCCCTACCGCCCTCACTCCAAAAATCGCGTTGTCCTTCGACAGCTCAACTGTGGCGCTGCTAACAAGCCCAACCGCGATGACATGCGTCCAAAAAGGCTCGTCTGTCGCCCGCCACAAAATCTCGTATCCCGCGAGTCCCGAATCCTCCCCAAGCGCCCACCGCAGCGTCGAGTTGTTTGTCAGCACCGAGTTGTCGACAGTGACATTCTTGGGCGTGCCCGGCGCAGACGCAAGCGAGAACATCGTCGCCAGGTTGACACGCGCAACGCGTGCGATGAAGTCGAAGTCGCAGAATTCGATTAGGTCTCCGAATTGCACGCCGTCTTCGACTCGTACATTTTGATGCTGGTGCGCGAAATTTTCATGTGGTTCTTCAGAAGATTTTGGGGTCAGAAAAAAATGGATTCTCGTAAACAACACTAAACGATGAAAACTTGCCTGTGAAACGGGCTCCTGGGTAGCCCAATGCAAGGAATGGCTTGTGGTCTCCACCTCTGAGATACCTATCAAGACGATAAATCACACGGACTATCATCCCATGAGATGTGAGCAGAAACAAGGTGCGCATCTATGAGACTCACCAGTCATATTTGTTGCACTATTACTCGCCACCTCTGACACAAACCTTCCAATCTGTCTCGCTGGCGAATCGTTCTCACCCCCAATTGTCGCTCTTGCCTGCACCTGTGCTGCAGTTTCGTTCGACGGAATACCCTGTGCAAACAGCCGGATGCTGAAAGGGTCCTTAGAGCCGTCGTCCGCGGTCGAGCTCCCCACGATATCATTCGTAAACGCTGCTTGCACATCGGCGCCCGCGCTGCGCAGAGACTGGGCGAGGAATGTTGAGCCATAGAGACCTTGTTCTTCTCCAGCTACAGCAACGAAGAGAATCGTAGCTGCTGTTTCATGCGTGGCCATGATACGGGCGAGTTCCATAGACACTGCGACACCACTCGCGTCGTCGTCGGCACCTGGTGCATCACCAGTTGAGTCAAGTATATTGGTGTTACGCGAGTCGTAGTGTCCAGAGACAACGCTGTCGAGAATGCAGGATCAGGGGGACTATTTATGCAGTATAGAGTGAAGTATGCACTAGACACGGTTCGGGTCTGTGGTTCCTTCGAGTCTGGCCACAATGTTGCTAATATTGACGCTACTTATAAACTCGCCAGACACCGGTGCTTGGATGTATGATGGGACCGAAACTGTCATTCTGAGAGAGATGTTAGCACTAAAATCTATATAGACGAATGTCGGGCATAGCGAACCTCCCAGCGCTGCCACTCGCAAACTCTCTCATCTGTCCGGCGATCCAGTCCCTCGCAGCTCCGATGCCTGTGTTTGGATCGGTCTGTGCATCATAAAACTCACTCAGTCAGACCTGATCACATCAAAAAGGACACAACGCACTTGACTGGATGCCGTATGTCTTGTGCCGAAGGACACGAGTTTCTCAATTATGGTTTGAACGCGCCTCGGATCGACCTGATCTAACATTGCCTTGAGCTCGTCGCCTGGCGGCTGCGATTCCAAGAGATTTCCAGGCCCCCGAGGCCAGTTCTGTGCAAGTGAGCATTGGTCTTCGCGTCTCCAAAGAGTACTTGAGAGGGTTGAGAGCGGAGAGTCATTGGGATGCGCTAGACCAAATACCAGAACAGAGGACGCAAGGTATAGATAGCGAAGTATCTTGTCGCGCATCTTGTGATCAGTTCACCCAAAGACGACGGCAACGGCGACGATAAGGTCTAGACGATTGAGTCTCGTGTTAGATCTTTAAAGACGTCGCCACCTTATATCCTTTCAATCACGCGTCCAGCAAGCCTAGAGAATGGCATTCCGTTTTTGACGGCAGAGCTCGCAATGCCGCAAGCCGACAAAGGCACCCAAATCGAAGCGGCTGAAGCACATGGAGGATCTCTGTGTAAGCGGCGATATGGCGAAAGTTATAAGTTACATTGATCAGTAGATCCATGTCAGGAGGCCAAAGGGCATCCGACGGATGAGCAACAAGCAGTCCACAGACAATGGTGGAGTACCATGCTCAGCCAGCTAACGAATGCAGACGTCCACAAATAAGTCGCTGTACCGAGCGTTCCAAACATCAAGCCGCGTTGATCTTAGCTGCTAGACACGGGTGCTATCATTGAATCCGCGGTGCCAGTATTGCTCCATCGGTGCAAGCATGATGGCGAGGCAGTCGTGTGGTACGACTGTGGTACGTTTGATTCCTCGCATACCACACTCGGTTCCATAAGAATAGGAGCTGTAGCTGTGCCGCACGGCGTGGACGGTGGACGCTCTAAAAACGTACGAAAGTGTGGAAGAAAAAGAATCCGCAGGGTGCCCGGCCTTGCCCGGCCTTTGCCGGCGCGAGCCGCAGCTTCACCGGGGGAGGTCCTTCGAATCGTTCGTCGTCCCTTCTCCCCTCATGGGCTCGGAAATGACTTCCCTCCTTACTCCTGCTGCTGATGATTCCGACTTCGGGCCACCGTTCGACGACGCAGATGCCGATATCATCCTACGCTCATCTGACGGGTTTCGATTCCATGTGTACAAAGTCATCCTATCGAAGGCATCTCCATTCTTTCGAGACATGTTCTCCATCCCACAGCCCAAGAGCGATACCGCATCTACAGCTACATCTATAGAACAAGCGCTCCATGTCATACCCGTATCCGAAGACAAAAGTACACTTGCCAGTCTTCTGAAGCTGTGCTACCCGTTGGAGGAGTACCCTGTATTCACGATTCCCGAAGTCCTACTTCTGGCAGCTGCAGCCAAGAAGTATGATATGGATCGTGCATACCAAGCAAGCAGCCAATTTTTCGCTCGGTCTCCAGCCTTGGCGGCCTACCCTGCTACAGCTTATGGCATCGCTTGTAAGCACCACCTAGAAGAGGAAGCACGCATCGCAGCTCTCCAATGCCTTAACAGACCGATGAGCTTGGAAGATCTGAGCACGGAAATGCAGGAGGTGGATGGCCGTGCCTTGTATTGCCTTTGGCAGTATCATCGCAAGTGTGCGGATAAAGCGAGCAGTCTGGCCACCGAATTCTCATGGATCGAGCGCAGGAGCGACGAGATTTGGAATTGGGCAAAAGCCAATACCGAAAATTGCAGATGCGACAAAAAAACTGTTCGTGTTGCCAACGGGGAGGACTGGCTGGCGCGAGAGTGGTGGACCAGCTACATGGAGCGAGCACGAGAGGGGTTGACAAAAACACCTGCCTCCACAACTGTTACTGCGTTGAGGATCTTGTATCCATCTATCGAGAAGGCGGGACCATGCGGCGTATGTTGCCAGCTGGCTGCAGAGGCGATGATATCATTCAGCAACCACTTTGCGAAACAAGTAGACCTTCAGATAGCCCAGGTCAGTTGATTGTCTCTTCATAAACGCTGATAGTAGAAATACTACAACGGATATCCTGACCTCACAACTTAACGAACAGGTTAGATTAGCACTACCTTGGGAAAGGTCCTAGGTTTCCATTGCAGTAAACAGGGCGGTAAAATCAAAAGTGGGTCACCTTTACTTTGCTCATCAAATCTTATAACATAGACAAAACCATAACTAGAGTGGTGATTGGATATGAACCAGAAAGTGGAGGCGTTCGAATGGTCCCAGCTAGGCATGAAGGATGCGCGCATGTTTGACCCTGTCAGTTTGCGGACAGACGAGTATGTCCCTGAAAACGAGTGAGGCCTTGCAAGGAATGGTCAATTATTCTGCGGAGGTGTAAATCGATGCCATCAGAGATGCGAATGACTATTTTGGCATCACCGTGGTAGACAGGATCTTCGATATCGACATTTTGAGTCTGCGGTGTCTATTGGAGAACTGGCGATGGCACGGGCTCAGGGCTGCTCAGGGGTTCAAGAATAGAGGTGGGGAAGGCATCGATTGTCTACTCACCTTCTATGGCTTGCGTGTGCATGCGTTGTGTTGCAGTACAAGTTGCGATGAAGCGAGGTGTAGACTAGTGCCGCTTTCTGAGATACTTTGTTCGCATGGCCCCAATGAGACCGGATCCATTTTTTTTCTGCAACGCGTTCATATTGAAGTAGAGACGAAATGTCCGACCAAACCCCCTAGCGGAAATTCACTGAACTGAGGGCAGAAGACACGCCAAAACGCGTCGACTTGGGATCCGGAAGAAGTATGCATGAGCCCTGCAAGTACTATACAAGTTATAATAGGTCAACAAAAAAATCATAACATATGCGTCCAATTTGTCCCACACGCGAGAGTATACCCAGTGAACGATCGATCATAGCTTCGCTTTGACTGTGATCGAAGAAGCCCCGCGGGATATTTGCTCTGCTGCAACATTAACCATGTTGTTTACAATCTCTTGCGCGGGAAGGACGTCATGAATGAGGGAAGCAACGTTGCCCATGAGGAAAGAAATGGCCTGTAGAGACTTTTCGGGGTGCTTCTCCATCTCGAGCTCGTTCGGGATGATACCCTTCGACGTCAACTCTTTGATCTCAGCCTGCCTGTTCGTCTCCCTGATATACAAAGGCCCAGTCAGTAACGCATCAAGGACAGAAAGATAGAGCTGCGGAAGCCGAATACACACCAGTCCTCCACATAGGGCGTGCGCCGTACTCGCAGCGGCCGGCCGGTGTAGATGATAGTCCTCAACACGTCGCCGTGTCCCGCGCTCAGCACTGCCTTTTTGTGAGCAGGCGATGCTCCCGCCTCCACAGACGCGACGAATCGCGTGCCGACCCAGACGCCTTGGGCACCCCACATCAGGTTCGCCGCAAGTCCACGACCGTCATACACAGCACCAGCGCCGATGACGTAGACGGGCTGACCAGTCAAAGGGGACTTGTGGCCCTTGACTGCGTCAACGCACGCGGGGATCAGGATAGATGCGGCAATGTCACCGGTATGGCCGCCACCCTCACCAGCCTGGGCGCAAATCAGGTCGCACCCAGCGGCAAGCGCTTTGACAACGTGTTTCGGATGGCCGACCATCTGACATCCATTATTGATCCAATCCACGACACTAGGTGAAACAAGAGGAAAGCTTACGTTCATAACAAGGATGCCGGCCTTGTGTAGCTTTTGAACTTCCTCCTTGGGAGGGACGCCGACAGCACAGACAAACAACTTGGCTTTCTCCTCGATGATGATGTCAACCAGCGTAGACAGATTGCCCTTGTTATAATCGTACTGGCGATCACACATGAGCTTAAGTATGTCTCTATACTTACTATAAAGAGATATACGCACGTTGGTCTTGCGCGCATTTCCTCCGACTTGGGGGATGAGCAAGTCGACGCCAAATGGAGCATTTTTATCCTTCAAATCCTTTTTAATGGCTTGAATCTAAAAATGCGGCGCCGAGTTCGTGAACAAGTTCATGGATTTCCAACGGCAATGGTTCGCAACACACCTGCTGCCGAAGCACTTTCGGCGTGTACCCGTGCCCTCCAATGACCCCCAAGCCGCCAGCATTGGTGACTGCGGCCGCCAGTTCAGGACCAGCAGCAACATTCATACCTATGGACAACGACGCGCCGTTCCGGGCCTGCATCAGTGCCGTTTTTGGGCCTCAGCGCTGCATTCCGGAACTCACCAGCAAGAAGAATGGGGTGCTTGATCCCGAAGAGCTGTGTAATAGGAGTCGAAATTACAGACATGGTGTGCAGATCAAGGGAAAACTTGGAGATAGGGTACGGTGGGATATGGTACAGGAGAGAGGTGAATCCTCTTATAACTCTCAGTCCGCCGGCATTCGGTCGCGTCGTCCCCCGTATGCGCGCGTGACCGAAACATATGATTTCCTCATTTGCATTCCGCCTCACCTGCCTGTAATAGTCGCTCACAGGAGATTTCTGGCAGTTCCGGTGCCGGTTGACGCTCAGACACTTTGGCAGTGAGCGCCGAATTTTATTGCTGACTTGCCAAGGACTAAGGCACTCTCAAGTCAAGGCCGGAAGATGATAGCCTCCGTTGCTGACCAATACAGAGGATTGTTCTGTGTTATATCTACACATGCGATCCAGGTTTAAAAGAATCGGCGAAACCAGACGATTACACAACACTGGATAGTCTCCATGCCTCGAAAGAAGAGAAGGGGTCTTCGACAATTCGACAGTACCCATATGACTTTAAGTACCGGGTGCCGTCCGATTCCAACGTTGACCCAATAGTGTCAAACATCCTCGATGTTCTAGATAGCGGTAGAGTAAGCTAATGTGCTCAAAGCGACTGAAATATGAGAAAAGAACGCTAGCGAATGGTGGGTCAGCCAACATGCAAGAATATGTGCTAGATGATACATGATGAAAATGTGGCAGATCGACTGAAAGCGAGTGGATAATCACAGTCCGTGCAAAGCCAAGATATGCTGTGTCAGATAGAGGACGTATAGGGTAGGGCTGTTCAGCCAAAATCAGTAGGAGGGAAATTAACCAAGGTCAGTCATTGTGGAAGCGTTGATGGAGGTTATGGAGGTGCATCGGGAGTAAGGGGACGGCCCACAGACTGCATCAATCTACGCAGTCGGGTTAGTTCACCCGATAGATGTCTGAGAAAGAGAACGGAATTTGGCGTTAGGACTCAGACGGAAAAAGCGAGCGAGAAAATAAACGCACTCAGCGGTCTTTGCAGCTTTCTCATGTGCCCTAGATGAAGTTTCAATCTCTGCTCTCAAATTCGCAATCTCCTCACGGAAACCCTCCTCAACCTCCGCGTGAATCTTTTCGCTCCTCTCCTTCAGGTCCTTGATAGTCTCTCGACTTTGCCTTTGCTCTTGGACCTCCTCTAATAGCCGTCTATACTTCGTTCCTAGCTCCTCCTCATCCTTCCGCCATCGCTCTTCACGTTTCCGCATTTCCTCCCTCAGGGTATCCATGTCGGCCCGCCAGCTCGCCTTCATGTCCCGCAGACTATCCCGAAGCGTGATATACTCGCGTTCGCTCTTCGATGAAAGCGCTGTTGACTCCGCTAATGCCGTTTCCATCTCCCGCAGAGACTTCTTCGTCGTCACAGATTCCGTCTTGAACTGAGATTTCAAAGCTGTGGCTTCGGCCTCCGCCTTGCGCGCCCGTTCCAAAACCTAAGCCCTGTACATCAGTGCCATAAGTCGTGTTCAGAGTCGACAAGAACGCACCTCCTGCAGTAACCGCTCCTTCCTCGCAACGACGTTGTTCAACCCCTCATTTTCCAGCCGCAAGCGCTCTCGGACCTCTTTCAGATCCTCTGTTTGTCTCGTCAACTGTGAAACGGTCCGCTGTGATAATCTCAACTGGGCCTTCGTGTTCTCATGTGCGGCTTTTGTAGAGGTAGCCACCGTCTGCAACTCTGCGAGTACTTTTGATGTCCCACCCGGTGTCAGTGTCACGCGAGTTCTGCCGGGAGAAGGCGGCTGAAGGCTGATTGTCGATGAAGTCGACGCTGTCAGGTCAATTGAAGCGAGCTGGGGGAGACGAGAGGGCGCAAGGCCCTCATCTGCTAGCGCTCGTGCATTTCCTGCGGGTGCACCGTCAGACGATACTAATAATATTGAGACTCAAACCCAAAAAGAAGCGCGCGAAGAATCAACTTACCCACAGCGGAAACAGGTATGCCTTCGGCTCAACGTTCAGAGTTCGCAGAGAAAGCAAAGGATGTTGTGGGACGCACGACTGAGTGTTCGCGTCGGACTCGGAGTCCGCTTGTACGATGGAGTCGATCGACCGGTGCCAAAGGTCATGGGTATGCCCTCACGAATACCGTCGCTGAAAGAAGAAGATGTGACAGACTCGCGTCGGGGCAATGGTATATTGGAATCTGGTCCGGCGAGACTCTGCAAGATGTCATGGCTTGATCGCCGCTTCATCTTGGCGCTGGTGGGAGTATTTGGGGTGTATGTCTGCGATGACAAGGATTCTACAGGAGAAGGTGGTGGCGAATACATGGATGAAGTAGTCGGAAGCCGTGGCGCTCGCTGAAGGAGGGTTTCCAGATGGGTTAACTGTGCTTGCTGGTGTCTTATAGTATGTTTCAGTGTGGACATATGATTCCTTATAGCAACTATGATCCCAAATGAATCAAGACAGCATATGTAAGCACACGCAGAGAAATCGTACTGGGATCATCAGGCGATATAGACAGAGCAGGGCTGTTCGCTCGCGCTGAGCGTACAGAATTGACCGAGGAAGGCCGAGGAATTGAGCGACTAGGAGAGAAGGGCGATGCTGCCAGCGACACCGAAGACATAAAACGAGAGAGTTGCGCTGTAAGTTCCCTTCACTGTCTTGAGCAGTTTTTGTTGAGGGAAAAGCAGAAAAGAACAGAGAAGGGAGCGACGACGGCCGTTCAACTGGACAGCTGTGCAGTTTAGCGGCCTTGCCAGAACCGTGAAACGTGCATCTGGCTCGCTTTCCCATCACGTGTGCGCGCACGCCTGAGATTTTCTGCAGAATCCCGTGAAATTCCACTCAAAAAGGTTGACTTGTCTCCAGAAACTAACATTTCCGCATGTATCTTTACAATATGGTGACATTTGGCAGCATCTTTGTCTATCTCTAGGAATCTCCACTGGATTTCTTTGGAAAACCCCAAGCTCTACGCGCAAGTGGCGCTAGTCCAGGGACCAACGCGGTCACGCGTCAATCCCATAGTCCGTGGCACCGCGCTTGTGTTTGCTGTCTTATTGCACACATCATTATCGCAGCTGCTCTCAACGCGACCACCACCTGCCCGTCCGTGGGTCAAGTACAACTTGACGCCATGGTTCCGTGCTCCATATGTCTGGACGACCTCAAGAACCCTGTAGCAACGCCGTGCGGTGAGCAATTTGGATGACACATCAGTCCTGAAGCCCTCTTGCCTGGGACTGATACAGCTTGTATCGGACATTTTTAGGTCATTTGCACTGTGATGCCTGCCTGAAGGCGCATGTACGATCCTCTCCAGACTCTATACAGGCTCTTTGCCCGACTTGTCGCACTTCATTTCCGATCGGTAAGCTCAGCTCTATTCAGTGGCATGATGCCATTGCTCACGCCTTCCTTCTGATTCACATCTCTAGTTACACCCGACCTCAACTTAGTTCCGAAGAAATACCACATGTTCATTAGCCCATCCGTTCGCCGCGTTTATCTTGAACCCTCAGAGACCGAAGACCTTCAAAACCAGGTGGCGCAGCTCGAAGCACGCATAGAGTCTCTGAGACGGGACAAGAACATGTTGATCGATAAGTGCGAGTCAACTATAGCAAAGGCAGCCAAACATGCGGAGGGTGAAAAGGCCGCGCGGCTCGAGGCGCAGACTGCGCAGAAGGAAGCTCATGACATGCGTAAAAAGTACGAGGTTATCAAGGCGAAGTACCAGGATATCAAGAACCAGTCTGTCTTTTATCCCCATGTTCTTTCGCCCCTGTATTGCTGATTGGGTGATGATGTCGGTAACTGTATAGGAAACCTAGCCCTTCCCACCCCGCAGTCAAGCGCAACAGCAGCCAAGCCGCGCTCGACACGTCCTCTGCCAATACGAGCGCCAATGCTTCCGAATGGCCTCAAGTCTCTTCAAATGCTGACCGTATAGAATACGTCAACAATCGTCCGATGCTTCGTATCCCGAAGCGACCCCGTATAATTCGGGTTCCAACATTAGAGTCCCCGCCCCAGTCGCGCATGAGTCCCTGTATGCGCGACGACGCTGGTCGACAGAGGGTGCCGCTGTTTCGTGCAGGCAGAGACGTCGATGACGTCGTCGAGTCTGACGAGGATGACGAGGACGATGTGATCGTGTTCCGCGACGGAGTCCCATTCTCAGCAAATAGGATGTATCGCCCCCTCCCTGCACGGCTCAGAGGTTGATCACTGCGCCCCCGTCAAACAGTGTCGAGGCTGCCGGAGACAAGGGACGATCCATGTTTGAAAGCTGTGGACGAGATTTGAAGGAGTGTGACTGCTAATACAAGAGGCTGATGCGTACGTATATCTGGCATTATTTGTATCCATCTTGCCTCCGGAAGGTAACACCATCGTTTTATGTATGTGATTTTGTGCTGTCAGTACCGACGGCGATAACGACCCTCATTTCGGAGTGCGTGATGATGTCGGTGTATAGACACGACTAGGGAGCGAAATCTCCGGAGAAAACCTTGCGTTGTCCTGTCCTGTAGCTTGTGCTCTAGTCACGCCGTCTATCGAGCCGATCACGTGCCTATAGTCTGACGCGCGGGCATTTTCGGTGGATGATCGCGGACGGCGGCGGAACATGCAAGCATCCTCTTTCCAGATCGTGAGTCTCGAGGCCCAAGCTTAGGGCCGCGATTCCATCGGCTGGACGAGCCTTTGGTCGGCCAGCCGTTCCCTTTCTCCCCTTGCCCTTCGTCGCTCTTCCGGGCTGCTCGCCGGATGCCGGCAGACAGCTGTAGGGCTCGACCTGGTGTACGATCGGGACTGGGGGCCGCGTGTAACTCGACCGTGTTGAAACAAGAAGGGATCTTTCCCTGTTTCTCAGCCAGTGCAGCCTAGCACCGCGGATCTACAGAACTGGGATTATAAAAGTGGGTAACGGTGTCGAAGAGCCCCATTGACCTTTCCTCCGAGCAAGTGTCTAGTGAAGCATAAATCCGCATCCCCACCTTTGTTGCTGCACGTATCACCTTATCCTCGATGCCAACTTGTACCATCTGTTTGGAGACCCTGAAGTCTCCAGTCGCCCTTCCGTGCGGTAAGCTCTGGTTGAACATCATCTTTAATGATTGAGCTGACAAGCCGCCGGTGACTTCAGGTCATGTGTACTGCCAAGAATGTATCACCAAGATCGTTCAGCATGCACCAGCGACCTCCATGCATCAACGTAGCTGTCCAATGTGCCGCCGTCTATTTCCAATAGGTACTTCTCTCCTGTCCCTCCCATCGCCAACCCTACCTCACACACCATCCCGGACGACAGTCGCCATTGACCCCCATTTCGTCCCACCCTATCTCCACCCCTATCTATTACCCCCTTTCCGCAAACTCTACCTGGACTCGACTCCGGACTTGCCGTGCCCTAACCCTGGCTCAGGACCGGCAAAGTGGCAAGAGACACGAGAACAGCTCGAAACCGAGCGAGACCGTCTTCGGGCCGAAAACGCGGTGTTGCGTACGAGCTGTGCTGCTTGGCGCCGGCGTGCGGATGCACATGCTGCGGTACACATTGGCCTCGCGACGTTTGCGCGGCTTGCGAGGGATTATGCGCGGATGATGCATGTGCAGAGGGATGAGCTGGCCCGGAGGTGTGAGTCTCTGAAGAGGAAGTACGATGCCAACGACAACGACAATGGGTGCGTGCACTTTTTCTTCGTCTTCAACTTCACAATGTCCATACTCACTTTACAGATTCAGTGACGACGAGGACGAGGACGAGTTTGCGCACGAGAGCTCTACCAATGCGAGTAGCTCGCCAATAACCGTCCCTCCACCATCGACACAGTCGATGACCCCGACAGTTGAGTCCTCAATGGCGACATCATCTAGTGTCCACGCCGTTGAGGCGGCAGGAACAAGTCTAGACGCAGACCGTCACCGTTCGAAGAAGCGTCGAGTGGATAATCAGGAGGACGAAGCCATGGTCGCACAATCATGTCACCGTCCAGGCATCTATATTGCTGCAGTACCTGCTCACTGAGCATACGTATACCTATCGCTTTGCTTAACATTATATTTTTCTTTGTCTCATCATCTGCAAACTCTTGTATACCTCGTTCGGTTTGTATTTGGGCACCGCTGTTTCTATAATCCACTACTCGTCCAGTTCATTTTTCAACAATCTGCTTCTGAAGCCCCTCATTAACTTGTTGCATACCTCGATTCGTGAGTATCGCCATATAGCTCAGAGGGAGCTTTTCGCTTATAGGCGACGGGCTCCGTGCATCAGAATGAATGCCGCTACGGTTGCGGAGCTTGAACACTGAGCGGCCCTTAACCTTTTCTTTTCACTCAACCATGTCCCGAGTTTTCTCGAGCATAATACGCATCTCTTCCGCTCTTAATCAGAGACATGTCCACATTGCCGTCTTCATCGCAGTGTTTCATCAAACGGGAGCATTTGATGTCATTGACAGCCAAGTAGAATTCGACTTGTGATTGGAGGTAAACAATGAGTGCATAGGCACTGGTCCTGTCCGCTCTGATGCCCTGGCCATAGCAAGAAGGGACCAGAGCCTATAATGGCATGACACACGGCGGGCACGGTAGTGAGTCGTCTCCACTTGAATTGCTTGGGCGTCTAGCGTCGAATTCGGTGCAAATGCCTCGGCTTTGTCCGATAAGCTCTATCTCTCGATCTCAAGAACCGCTACTTTGCCTGCCGTGCACCCAGTGCTGTAAGTTGCAGCCTGTTGCAGCATGCGCTTTTGTTCTGTTGTTCACTGATAGCCTATCATTCATCTCTCAGGATATGATATCGGAACTAGATGTCACGATCGACGTCCCAGCTCTCATTGTCGCCGACGGAGCCGCTTCACCCAATACCGCTGTCCAGTCCCGGAGTACAAGTACGACGCCTCAGCCCGGTACTACGGAGAATATCGTAGACTATGGGCCACCATTTGCCGACGAAGACTCCGATATCATTCTTCGCTCCTCCGACAATGTCGATTTTCACGTTCACAGACTCTTCCTATCCAAAGCTTCCCCTGTCTTCCGCGATATGTTCTCATTACCGCAGGGCATGGACACACCACTGACAGGGGCACCGATCGTTCAGATGAGTGAGGGACAGCAATCGCTCGACACGATGCTGCGATTTTGTTATCCGATTCCCGATCCCCCGCTAACATCTATCGGGGCGATCAAACAAGCTTTGAAGGTTGGACAGAAGTTTCAGATCGCCCAGATCGAATCAGCTGTGCGGGAGCGCACAATCTCTAATGTGAGGACATTCGATCCACCGGAGACACTGTATGCCCTCGGATGGAGATATCAATTGCGGGGTGTCGTCCTGGCTGCAGCGAAGGAGACATTACGCAGCGTCAATAGCCCTACATACGTGGATGATTTCGACGAGCTGGAAGGCATGGCCTATCATCGACTCGTAGATTATCGCGCCCGATGTGGAGAGGTGGCCAGCTCCGCCATTCGTTCATGGAAGCTCTGGGAACAACCACCTCCCCCTGCCATTCAACCTTGCTGCATGAGCGCCACGAGTATTCTCGTCTACGGAACAGGGAGCCGAATTGAGATCCAAACATGGGTCAAAGACTTCCTGGAACGAGTGGCAGCTACATTGAGAAGTCAGCCTTGGCCTTCGAGCGTGTGGAATATTGCCACCCTGACCTCATCGTTGGAGGCCGCTTCGTGTAAGATGTGCTTGGTGGACCGTAGTCTTAGTATGGCTGGCGTTGAACAGTTCTTGTTTCGACTTGATCAACTAATTGAGGACGAGATCGATGCGGTGCGTACACGATCTCTTCGAATGCTGGATATATTGATCAGGTACTGAATTCTTCGTATTCATCAACAGGTTGAGTTGACGACGCCTTTCTAAGTTGAAGGACATTGGACCTTTGCCGACGAACCACCCTCGCTAGGGGTCTCATGCATACACACGATATCATACTAGGTCTCTCTCCCCCTTGTCGCATGCTTGTGTATAACTCTGTCGACGTCTAGCGCTTGCGATTGTTTTAGCTAGAACACATCGAGGTATCTTCATCAACCACAATTGTCAACAATGGAATGTACTATTACAGATTCCATGAGCACCATACAAGGATATATTTCCGACCGGTGTTCTACAAATTTGCACGATACAATGTAAGAAGATCAACATTCACGCCCGAATGATTGAAAACACAAGCATATCTAGATGCTCATCTCATCTGAGATCTGAGATTAGCGATTCAGACGGGATCCAGACTGTAGATGTCTAGACTTGACTGGAAACGTATCTCAGCAATCAAACGCTTCCCTGTGCTCGCTTCTTCCATGATATATAGCCACGTCCTACAATTAAGCAGCTAAGTAAGGTCTCAACCGCGCAGATAAATGCGATAGAGGTTCATATTATTCAAGAGCAAAACGGCGTCAATGCGAGAATATCGAAATACTGGGGGGTCGTCAGCACGAGGATGCAGAGAGGTAGGCAAGGTCTGACCAGAGTGTGAGCAACATCGATGCCTTGGCTGGGTACTGATGCAGAGCATGTTGGATCTTCGCCATCTGCGGCACATTGTTTAGTGATCGTGGCTGATGCAGGGTCCTGTGTCAGCCAATACTCGACGCCTAAAATGAATGCAGTCAGAAATGAAGGAACCACAAAACAGAGCGCATATAGCCTTACCGTGGTGACGGTACCCGAGTACGGTCGGGATCATAGTTGGCACCCTGATGTTTTATTTTGTTTAGCGTCTTTAGAATGGGACTTTCGTATGTGCTTACCCGTCAGTTGTATGAACGACTTTGCCCGTCGCCATGTCAGCTCTAGTTTGAAATGGAAAATGCGGGACACACCTCTGAAGGCATTTGCGCCAAATATATCATTCACCCAAAACGCATACTTGTCGTTGCCTGTACGCGGTTGGCCATACGTATACGTCCGAATGGGTCTAGCCAAATATACTCAATTAGCACCCTTCTCAAGGTCAGGATCATAACCGCAGTGGTTGACGTATAAATAGAAAGGAACTGTGTAGAAGTTCGGAAATAACACGCACGAAGAGGGGAAGTTCTGTTGTAGTGTGATGCCTGCGAGAGAGGACAGTGATCCCCCAAGTGAATGCCCGGACGTCACAATTGTGTATCCAGGATGAGAAGCAAGCTGGGATCGGACGACGGAGACAACCTTCGAAGCGACGGAGTTCCAGCTGTAGACGAATAAGTAGAACAGAAGTTTAGTAGTCAGCGGTCAGATCAAGGTCGAGAGAGGGCATACGCGTTGAGAAACCCGGAATGAGCGGTTGTACCAGCTGTACATCGACGTGTTAAAGTAGTGACAGTCAATGACGAGGCGGAGTACGAAGGACGAACCAGGAGGAGAAGTGCCGTTAGACTGGAAATTCTCAAGCAGGATCTGAGCATCAGTCACGAAATCCGTCACCGACGAGCTGTTTCCATGGGATGATATTAGAATTAGACTGCACCGATCAGCGAGGGACCGACTGACCTGCCTCGCAAGGCAACGACTATCTCCTTGCGCGTATCATCGCGAGCAATGAAACCTTGGGTATCAGTGAGGACATTCGTGAACTACAAAACTGATTCAGCGCTATTGAACGTTCCATTCTGGAAGTACATACGGTATCGACGAGAACGTTGCCGTTTGGGCTGGGACACACGATGTCGTAGGCCGAGGACGCGTATTTGAAGTAAAATTTGAGGTCATCAAACACGTCTATCATACGATGCTCAGCTCTGCGTAGAAACATATAAGGTCACTTAGTACATACCTACAGCGACCCCTCGTTTCGTAGGGTTCGCGTGGATAGGCGTGAATCCCCCTACCAATGCGATAAAGACGGTTGAGAGTAGACCACGCATGTCTTGACGGTTTCACGAGAGTGGGTGTTGAACAGGGGTGAACAAGTGTCGACTGTGAGGAACATGTGAAGTTTTTATAAAGGACCACTACTGACAGCGAGGGGATGCCTGCGGAATTCATGAGCTCCCATGACCTTCGCAAAAGAGATCTTCCGCATCAGCTAGCAATGGAAACCATATGGGTTGCACGTCCCGTGAACGGCGAGTGTTAACTAGTATTAATGAAGAAAATTGCCATTTTGACCAAATTAGACGTTCCTGTCGATACTGTCCCTCGGAATTCTGCGTCGGCGCGACTCGGAGTGATGGCAGGCCAAGCATGACCACCCATTGGAGACAACTCCTGCTGAAAGAATCACAGAGTCAGTGATATTACAAGTCGACCTTCTCGTGAGCATCAGCCGACCTACCGAGGACACAGTTTGAACTCCATTGGTTAATACCTCTAGCACCAATCATACGAGATCGTCGAGAATTTGCAATCAAGCTAGATCAGGGGTAAGAAAAAAAAAGGTAAATTATGACAAATCTGTTCAGATCATGGGGAAGTCGCGAAGCTCCCCACACGAGCAGCAGGGACCCCCGTCTATCCAGTCAAATGTATGATACGCAAAACCGCTCCACTACCGTGAAATTTTTGGGCCTGAGGCAGGCGCGCTCCCACTACCGTGACTATATCAAACCCTCCGATCATAGCATCTGCCTACCGGAAATGAGATCATACATCTAAAAATTCGAGAAAAATTCGCAAAAATTCGCAAAAAATTGCAGTGTCCCACCAACAGTAACCGAGCCCATGAAAACATCAATCCTAAATTTATCTTGTGTGAATGCACAAAAAAGTTGAGAACATGCGAGGCTGTGAATGAAGCTAGCAAGATCGAGTATAGTGAGGTGCTGCACAGCATGCTATGGTAACGAGCCCGTTGTCAAGGTCCTTTAATGGTGATTGAATTGCTGACTTTCGCCTAAAGCAGATAGATTGATACCATATAGTACTTTTACTTGTGGGGACCCAATCATGACTACCAGGAACAGATTATACCCCCTAAAAAGGGTCAAAACTACCGGGAAAAAAATCAGTCCCCGGACAAAAATCAGACCCTCAAACTACCGGAAATCATCAGAGCTCGGGCGCCGCGCGCCCGCACTACCATGGGAAAATCATACATTTGGCTGGATAGACGGGGGTCCTCCCAGGTCCTCCCACACGCTCCCACACGACGGGTGGGGCTGGTGGGGTATCGGTATTACAGACATGGCTGTCCCCGCCGTCCGTATGTACATGTCGATCAGGGTGTACCTTTCACACGCACCACGCATGAACCCCAATCTTCCGTAGGCGTTACACATCTCAGCGATGAACGGAACGATAGGTTCGTTTCAACAATGTAGTATAAACTAAAAAGCGCTGTAGTACAATATAGTCAAGCAGTCCAACGACTGTACTGAGAGTGTCGGAGGGCTCGATTCAGGACCACATTAGGAGCAAAATGCAATGGACCTGTGAATGCCGAAATACTGGAAGCTCGTTAGCCTATGACGATGAATAATTTTGCTGAGTGTTCACCGAAACGTGCGCCGCGTTGATGCCCTGGCTCAATACCGTCGCTGAGCACGTTGGATCTTCACCGTCCGCGGCGCATACTAGCACGGTCGATGGTGATGGCGGATCCGACTTCATCCAGTACTCCATGCCTAGATTGTATTTCATCAATAATAACGATCAATTGGTAGGGGATTTGAGCTACCATGATGACGGTACCCAAGAACTGTCGGAACCACGTTCGGGATTCTGTGATTCGATTTGTCCAGCTTCTTTCTGAGATATTTATGTTCGACTGCACGTACCCATCATCTGTATGGACAACTTTTCCCATCGATCGTATGCAGGCTCAGCTCAGAAGTTCGAGAATGGCAAGGGTAAGAACTGACCTCGGTATCCGTTGTGGCCAAATTTATCGTTGACCCATGATGCGTATTTATCATTCCCCGTGCGCGGTTGGCCATACGTGTACATTCGAATAGGCCTGCCGAAGAATACTCGATCAGTACTTGTGGGTCGAAGGTCTCGTCCACGTGCACGAAGGAGAAGAAGAGTGGATGTATAATTCGGAGGTAAGACGTACGAAAATGGGAAGTTCTGCTGTAGTGTTATACCTGCGAGAGACGATAACGCTGCGCCGAGGGAGTGCCCAGAAGTGACGATTGTGTATCCAGGGTGAGAAACGAGTTGCGACCGGACAGAAGAGATGACCTGGGACGCGACAGAGTTCCATCTTCAAATCCAAAATTTAATGTTCAATCTGTCTGGAAGAACTCAATCGAAGACGTACGCGTTCTGAAAACCAGAGTGAACGGTGGTGCCAACTATGAAGACACTGTCAGTCACGAGTGATGTTGAGACAATATGAGAGACGAACTCGGAGGGAAAGTACCAGGGACTTGAAACATCTCGAGCGTTAGGCTAGCATCAACCACGAAGTCCGTTGGAGATGTGCTAACACGCCATATCGCTGGTCAGTGGAAAGCAATTGGTGAACGACAAGACATCGTATACACACCTGCCTCTCAGAGCGACCACAATTTCTTTGCGCGTGTCATCGCGAGCAACAAAACCCTGAGTGTCGGTAATAAAGTCGTTGAACTGATGATCGCTTTAGTATGCGTCTGAATATTATATTAGAAAAATCTACTTGTGCGACCATGGTGTTATGGTTTGGCCTATCACACGAGTCGCTACTGTACGCCGAGGATGCGTACTTGAAGTAGTAAGTAAGGTCATCGAACAGTTCTGTCACAGCGACGATCCAAGGCTTCGGTATGAATGCACAGAGATATCATGACACTGCGCACACCTTGGGGAATTCCTTGCCTTGTAGGGAGTGCATGAACCCCGACGTGGTTGATCAAGACAGTCACGACGGAGATGATTGAGAGGAGACCGCGCATGTTTGGGCAACCTGACTTTGACAACACAAGGAAGATACAGTACCTGGTCAAGTTCCTTGGAATAGGCTGGAAGGCATAGTTGCCAATGACTGCCAGTAATTTCGATTTGAACCGCTGGTTCAAAGAAGACCGCGACAGCCATGAACGGATGCGATCGAAGATACCGATCGTCCTCTACTACATAAAAAATGACGCACTTCTGCCAGGTCTTGAGGTAGGAAACCCCGGAAAGACTCACCAGTCGAGGAGAGAACAACTTAAGAATCAGACCGATTGCCGAAATGCACGCAGTGGCTCCCTGTCTTTACGATTTATTTCTATATGAGTTCAGCGACTCCAAATATCGATGTGCAGGTCTGGAACACGGAGAAGAAGCCGGAGAGTAGCATATCATTCGTACTAGCAAACAGCAGCAAGAGGCAGCAGGGACAGGGTTGGGGAGGACCCGGGAAGTCCCGGTGAAAAGACGGATGGCTTTTGCCGTAGTCGACTCAACGCGGTCACGTGAACTTACGTGTTGGAATCGCGTCTTGACCATCGCTAGCAACTTACCATCTCTGCTTTGCTATTCCTTGGAATACTCAGACACCTCGAATAAGACCTCTTGAGTGAGTACTCTCGTATCTGCATACATATCTTCTCAGAACAAGGCAGGATTTAGAGTTGCTTCCGCCTGTCATCCAACAAGCGGTGTGTTACAGCTCTATACCCATACATTGCATTAGTTATACTTTCTCACAAGTTTCTAGGTCCTGCAGAATGGCAATGCTAGAAACGCCGTCTCGAATATGGCGCCGCATCGAAGCCACGGAAGGTCACGACATGCCCTCTCTTCCCTCGCTCCCCGCTTTTGAGGACTCCGGGATCGACCCCTCCCTGTCTCACTCATCCGACCAGGACTCTGACCCTGATATTTCTGCACCATATCACTCGACACCGACGGCATCCTCCTCGAATACTGCTCGCGCACCACCAAGCGTATCCAGCACCGCTCGATTCGCACAGTCGATCGCCAGCCGTGGCGGCCGCTCCATGTCCTCCAACAGTGCCCACATCTCAGTGGCAAATTCGATGAGACGCTCTGGTAGATCTCAGGATCAGCTGGAGAGCTTTGACGATATCAGTATGATCCCATCCTTACCCCAAGTTGATCCAGAGGTGGGTTCCGATTTTGAGGACTCGGATATGGAGCTCGGCAGCATGGAAGGACACCGCGGAAACATCGTACGGATAGATCACGGCGCTCAAGATGACGACGATGGCTTATCGTTGGCAGATGCCCTTCGTTCTGTTAGTCGAACGAGCTCACCCTTTCCGCCCAATGAGTCAGAGGCAGAACACACACAGAAGCACGAATATTCTGTCAGTCTCAAGTCCGAGCCGAAGGTGCGCGCAGTCTCTTGAGTGTCATTTGAATACGGCTTGAACGTCCCCCAGGCATCTCCTTTCAACAAAATGCGTAACGTCTCCTTTCGTAGGCCTGTACCACGCATGCGCACGCCGTCTCTCACGCGAACAACGTCCTCTCCTGAGTCCTCGGCGTCAAACTCTACACCACATAGCAGCCGCTCGTTTGCTGCATCTCGTTCGCAAGCAGCTTCGCCCGTCACCGCCTTGAACATTCCCTTACCACAATCCAACAACGCATCTCCAGCAGGGGTATCGCTGCCCCCTTCAAGGAATGCTTCCCAGCAGAGTCAAGAGAATATCTCTTACCCCTCTGGAGATAGTGGCCCTCAAGAAGTAGATGACGAACTGGACGTAAGCCTGCTTGAGATCAGTCATACCGTCGACGAACTCCCGGAAAGCCACAATCAGACCGACTCAGATGAGCGTGAGCCGACGTTTTCCTCCGGAGCGGCTCCGACACCTAGGTCCCATATTTCTTCGCCCGCACTCTCATTGGCGCCGTCCAATATCTCCGGCAGATCTCCCCCAGTCTTCTCCACTGCCCAATCTTCTCCGGCACCCTCGATCGCTTTCACGCCCACGCCCGCCTTTCAGCCACGCCCACGAGCCCGTTTCTTGGCTGTATCTCCCGCACCAAATTCCCATTTCGGTGTCCCGTCTACCCCCGCTGTCCTGAACGCACAGGTAGCCGAGGATGATGACCCGACAACCCCATTTGCCCGGCGTCGATCTTTCCTGATGGACGTAATCAATTCCACGGCGCGTCCCCGCCTGGCTCACCCGACCCCATACACACATCAGATCGCTGACACCCCCGCCTCGGCCCTCTTGCAGACGCCCGCATCAGTGAGCGTGATTAACGAAGCGGACGAAAGCGCCAGCACGATCCCCGCACCGGCAGGGCGCCTACAAGCTGCATTCGCGGGCATTACACCGCTCCCTCGCCCACGAGCGCATGGGGGAAGGCTGTCGCATCCTCTAGCACACGGCTGGACTGTGTCGTCCGAATCTGAAGACATCGCACACTCAGATGCAGGTTCACAGTCGCCTTACGATGTCATGACGGAACGCGCCTCCTTCATTTCGACAGCGTCCTCGCACGACTTGAACGGCCACCCACGCGCCAATGCCTCGTTCGACCCTCTGATGGGCCTTGGTGCAGGCGGACACGGTGTCGGGAGGTTCAATGCAAACAAGCTCAATACGTACTTGCATGGATTGAACAGGAGGCTCCAGGAAGAAAACGAGAATATGACAACGACGAACATCGCGCTGAAGGAGGAAATCGCGATGCTGTTGGGGGAAATAGATAGTCTCAAAGGGGAGACGAGAAGGGGTGAGGGTAGAAGGGTCAGTGGCATCAGACGCGTCAGCGATATCGGGACCACGCTAGGCCATGTGGCAGAAGATGTTGGTGGGGAAGGGTGGATGGAGGAGAAAGTTGCAATGGAGGAGGAGCTGGAAGGATTGAGGGAGCAATTTGATATCTGCATGCAAGAGAGGGAGGAGGCTTTGCAACAGCTTGAGGAGCAGCAGGCCGAGCGCACAAAGGATAAGGAGCAGTGGAAGAGGAGGATGGACGAGGTGGAGCGCGGTGTGACACAAATTGTGGGAGATCTCGAGGCCAAGTTGGAAGCGGCGGTGGAGAGAGCCAACGGCGTCGAGGCGCGCGAGACAAAAATAAAGGAGCTGCAGAGGGCGTTGGAGGACTCCGAAGCCGAACGGCAATTCTCAGAGCAAAGGGCTGGGAAGGCTGAAAGGATGCTGGAACACGAGGCTGGCTTCAGTGGAGAGCTCAGAGAGGCGAACGAGAGACTGGGGAAGGTGATGGCTGAATTGAGAGAGGCTCAGGCTCAGATTGAGCGTCTTGAGACGGAGACTACTCGTTCGGGCGATCGGGCAGCCGCCCTCGAACAAACCGCTAAAGAGGATCGTGTCCGCATCCAGAAACTCAAGGAGGAGCTTGACGAGAAAGAAGTCACTCTTGCAGATACCGAACGCCAGCTCGCCGATAAGGCAACAGCCCTTCACAAGACGCAGGACAAGTTAAACCATGCCCAAACCTACATCGCTGGCTTGGAGAGTGACGTCGCTACTGCAAGCGAGAATGCTCGGGCCCTCAAGGACGAATTGGCCTCAGCTCACGACCAGCTCAAGGATGCTATGGTGTCGGAGAACCAAATGAATGAGGAGATGGGTCGATTGGAAGAGGAAGCTGATCGCAACGCTGAGCTCGCCCGGCAGTTAGAGGAGGCACTAGAGGCAGCAGAAACAAAAATACAAGCCGATGAAGGAACTATAGCAGAGCTACGCAACAAGATCGCAACCCTCGACCGCGAGCGTGAACGCGACCATACGCGTTCACGCATAGACCCTTCTATGAACCAGGATGCAGCAGTGGAAGAGGCGATGGGTCAAGTTGAAGCCCTCGAAAATGAACTCGACAATGCCCACAGAGAGATCGGCCGCCTCAATGCCCAGCTATCACAGTCGCCCGCTCGCAGAGCGATTGAGAAATCCAGGGAAAGTCGGATTGAGATGCTCGAGAAGGAAAAGGGCGAGTTGCTGGAACGGATCAAAAACATGAAGAGTGCTATGATCAGTATGAGTACTCCAAGCAAGGGTGCCAACAGCAGTGCAATGTCGCCCTTCCATCGTCAACTGCTCAATATGACGATGAAGACCCCCAAGACTCCCGGTGGACCTCTGAAGGATGTAAGTTCGCTTTCGACATTCTCAGGAGTTATCATTAAAACCCATTCGATAGATGTCATGGCTGCATCCTAGCATGGGAGAGCCGTCCGCCACCGCCTACGCCACGGGAATCGCACACCTACAGAAAGAGCTCGATCGCGCCAACGAAGACATTGACGAAAAACTCGATCGACTCTGGGACGCTGGCTTCGGTGTTGTGGAACTGACACAGCAGCTCGAGGACGAAAGAGCCCGGAACTCCACATTGGAGGAAGATGTCGCACGTCTGGTAAGGCGGGAAGAACGCCGAGTTCACCGACTAGAAAAAGCTCGATGCCCAAAATGTCGTAGCAAGGTCGACTTGCGCAGCCTGAACAGAGCTGCTGAAGGCGATGAGAGGCATGTTCTTTCGTTTCACACAAGAAATGAGCTGACGTGGATACTAGTTCTATAGACTTCTCTTCACTGGGTTTAATGTCTGAACATCCCGCTTCTACCTCGAAGACATCTGAGACCCTTCGCGCCGAGCTACAGACTGTGAATCAGCGATTGAAGACCATGAAAAGACAGTGGGAAGACGAGAAGCGACAGCTTCTTGGTGATAAGGCCGCTCTCCAAGATGCTACTCACCGACTGAACCTCCAGGTTCAGGATGCAAAGGATCGCATTGCCGCCAAAGAGCGCGCCGGAGAGAAGGCGAAGGCTGGAATACAAGGAGTATGTGATCCATTCAGCTCTACATAGGCGTGTGCTGAAGAAGTCGACAGGAGTTGGATCAGGCAAACCACGTAATCTCAGACCTCGAGGAGGCCTTGAAAAGCGAGCGTACACGTTTGAGATCGTTGAGCACTGAACAGCGACAGGTCGACCGAGAAAAGTCTGACGTCCTTCTGCAACTGCGGCGGGCGGAGTCTGTGAGTATACTACTCGTACCAAACTCGTCATGTTCGTTCTGCATCTGATCGCAACTCAACATAGGATATGGAGGACATCAAGCAGCAACTGCAGCGTGTCAAGAAAAACAATCATGAACTCGAGGCTGAGCTGCGAGGTAAGGTCGCTGCACATTTGTGCAAATGGTCTGCTGATGAGGTTGACTTCCAGTCAACGCAATCGCCGATCAAAAGGCACGCTTGCTCGAAGCCAAAGCGGCGGAGAACATGGAGACCATTGAACAACTGCGACAAGAGCGCACCCTTTTGGCCGCTGATCACAAGTCGCTTCAACGCCGCTTCACCGAGGTGTCCGAGGTACGTCATTCGTAGCAACAAGATCGAGCATTGTCACTAATTTTATAAACTCGATCCAGCGGATGAAGAAGCTCCGAGACGAGCATGCTGCCTCGCAAAATTCGCATGAGAACCGCCGACACGCGCTCGATCTGCATCTGCTCGAGATTGAGGACTTGAAGCAGCAATTGGCAGAACGCACAGATGCGCTCAAGGCCTCTGAGGCGGCGAAGTCTGATGCCCGCCGCGTTTCTTCCAAAGATAAAGACCAGGAGTACAGAGAGAGGGAAAGGGAGATCGCTGCTCTGGAGGCGGACCTTGCCCGTGTGCGTCGCTCTGCAGAAGCCCTCGGGAAGGACTTGCGGGCCCAGAGGGAGAAGAGAGAGGAGGAAAGGAAGGCGGAGAAGGCGAAGGCAGGCGAGGTGAAGAGAGAGCTTGAGCATACGAAGCGAGAGGTACAGAATGTCGAGAGGGCCAGGAAGCAGGCGACGGCCGAAGTCAGGGTCCTTCGTGAACGGACCGAGGCACTTGAAGACGAGCTGAACAATTGGGCGAAGCACGTCTGTGCCACGTAAGTGTTTCTTTTGTGAGATGGAGAAAAGAGTCTCATTTTTCTTATGAACCTAGGGACGCTTCAGCTGTCGGCGCGCTTCGCGCACAACACAAGGAAGAGGCTAGAGGCCTGATGCTCCAGATCCGTTACCTCAAGGCCAAGTGGACACGGGAGAACGTGCTGCGTGTGGGCTTGAGCGAACAGAAGAAGTATCTGCTGGTACTACTGACCCGGCACGAGCGCGGGTGAGCCACACCCCCATTTCTTCTATCTCGTAACATGGGAGTTGACTGTATTTCCAGCGACCGGAAAGTTCTCGCGGCGATCGCGCAAATTGGATTCCCTGTCGTCGATTCCGTTCCAAAGCCGAGGAGACGACCATTGAAAGCTATTGCGATGAGTCTGATATTCTTAGCCCGCGTTGGGTACGTTAATCCATTCCATCGCTTCGAATGAAAGATCCCCCATAGCTGACATTGAATGAACAGACGATCCAGCGATAAGTGGCGGGAAGAACGCGCGTCGAAACCCTTGTTGCGAGCGGCGCTGGAGGATGTAAGGCGACGGCGCGTACAACCTGGTCCAAGCAGACAGCGGACTTCATAGTTTCTTTTGATTTTTTCGGATCTCTCGGCTTCTCTTTTCCTTTTGCTGTACAGTACTTGTATGACGTATTCTAGAGCGTTCCATACCTACGATTATCGCACCTTCTTGTTGTGGAGTGGGGTCTTCGTGTAATGCGTGTTGACTATCCTGCCGTGTGTTGATTATGCATGTCATTTATTGTGTCGATATGGGTGTATTGTATAGGATCCAGTGCGACGTACTCGTGCCAGGAAGTAGTGGAACAACACAGAAGTATGACTTATGAAGATGGGGTCTTGGGTTTGCGACTAACAGAGATGACACGAACAGCGTTCTTCGAAAACACGTAGGATAGACCACTCCAGATGGTCGTCGTTGCAACTGTCCATCTGTCCCGTCATCGATAGACATAAGTGGTCTGTGTCAACGAGACTAGGTACACAAATCAAAAGGGATGTCACGCACTGTAATCCTTGGGAGAAAAGCCCGATATCGAATGGGAGAATGGGGCTTATGGTCGTAGTTCCCATGAGGAATAGCTGGAGAGCAGTATTCACCTGTATAGATAGAAGGCGCACATCAGTAGGCATCGTGTACAAGAATAAGCAAGACAATCCGAAAGTTATATTTACCTTGCTAATGGTTGTTGGGCGAACTTCAGCAGAAGGGATGGAGAAGTCCCAATATCTCTGAAATGTTTTCTGGACGAGATTGGTTGATGTCATAAAGAGTTAGGTGTTTGATTCGGATGAAAATATGATAAGGCGCACAGGAGTCGGGAGAGACGTGTAGCGGATGTAGAATGCAGATAGACTCAAGAGAACGTCGCGTCCCAGTATGATGACGGTAAGCGGCACTGCGTGTCGTAAGAAATATGAGATGAAACGGTAAAACAACTATTTGAACCAATTTCAGCTCCCGAGAGATCCAACCACGTACGTGGTAGTAGGCCCTTCATGGTCAGGGTGACTGCGAGAGTCGTCATGAGGGTCTTGTCAGCGGCAGGGTCGAGGATAGTCCCAAGGACGGACTGCATATTATATCGTCGAGCAAGAAAGCCATCCACCTGCACGCGTTTCAATTTCAGGCTTCAGCTCGATCAACTGTAAAGAAGGAATAACGCGGCGCACCAAGTCGGTTATGCCTGCATAAGCAAGCAGACCTGTCGCGAGCACGAAGTCGTCGGCGAGGATAGACCAGCCCAGGATGGGGCAGGCAGCGATGCGCGACAATGTCAAGAAATTTGGGAGCGTATAGATGTTTTCACGCAAGGTGGGCTTTCTCTCCGGATCTGTGCTCGCTGGTGGTGGTGTCGGTGTTGGGGCCTGAGACGAGTATTGTCGGCGGTATACATGCTGATGTCGGCGTTGAGAGCAGTTATCAGGAGAAATCCGTCGAGCACCGATCAAACCAAGACGTGTACTTGGAGAGAAGCCTTGTCTGAACGAAGAGAAAGAAGGGCGGAAGATGGATGAGGACGAGCATCGTTGTATGAAGGAGAATCGCATTTGCTGAGATCAAGGCCAACTCGGGCTCCTCGGAGTCCAAATCTTACCGTACGCCCCGTGCATCACCATACTCCCCGCACAATGATGTTTGATTTGTTTTTGGCTACACATTAAGAATACTCTATTGTGCTTGTTAACTAACAAGATCAATTACTGTGAGCAGTGCAAGAATTCTGGTAAATAGGATCATCATCAGCATTTGAGAAGTTAATTTATCACAAGCATTAATGGGGTAGTGGTAACCTGGGTCGTTGCCATCGACCCGCCGGGGGTTCAATTCCCTCTTAATGCATGCATATTTGATTTTAGACTTTTTTTTTTTTGTTTGGAATCCATCCGCTCTGAACATTGTCGTCCGCGCTCCTTGACTTTAAGCTTTAAGTTGAAGTGTTGGTATATTAACAGCATATCTGAATCAACCTGATCTTCACTCCTGGTAGCAACCTATTTCGACATCTTTTTCCGCGAGCCTAATTGCAATGTACCCTTCGCCTTTCCATTCACATCCACAGGGAACGGCAACTTCCTGGAATCTGAACGAACCATCTTGCGCTTATCGGTCCCGTCAGGTTTTGGCAGCACCCAATCTGAGCCAAACCGAGGGCGTGCAAGTGGAGGCTCTTCCATGCTTGGATTAGGTCTTGATTTTGACAGTGCTTGTTTTGAGTGCCGCGACTTCTTGACCGCACGAGCCGCACGATGCGATGGGGGTGGGAGAAAGCCTGCGAAAAGGGTTGGCGATTGTGGCGGGGAGGAGCACGCAGGGAGAGTGTGTTCGGTTGACGAGAGCTCGTTATCTGAGGTGAAGAAGGGCTTCTCAAGCTAACAGCGAATGAGTAGTCGTGCTGCTTGGTGTATTTTAGGACAGTCTTTCACCTTCCGACGTTTCCTTTGCGACAGCCCGCCACCTTGGTCTTGCAGATCAACAAGATATGGGCCAGGGAACTCGTCTGAGCCTGGGGCAAGAACAACGAGCGTCTCATCCTCGTTCTGGGGCGCGCTCCTCTTGAGACGCTCGATCTCGGAAGCTTGTTGCTTCGTCTTCTGCTTCAAACTATGAAGGTCGGCTTTGGTTCGATTCTCCTGCATGACACAAGGCGAGGAATCAGTCTTGGTGCCAAGCTGACAGAGTGCCCAGACACTCACCGCCTTCTTGTGCTCCTCAAGCATGCCCTTGTATCGACGGTTGTCGCCTTCAATCCTATCGTACTCAGATTGGACTTCTTCGCGTGCTACGCGCAGCTCAGCATTCTCGGCCTTCAGCTTGATGATCAGGGCCTCTCGCTCCAGTTGCCCGCGCTCGCGCTCTGCAGCATGCTTGTTGGCCCGCTCCACCGCTCGAAGCGCCTCCTTCAACAGCTTCTCGTTATCTCTTGCTTTCCTATCTGCTTCTTCACGAAGAGCTCGGAGCTGAGCCGCCTGCTCTGCCACCTGGTGGAACAACGGGACGAGACGTTGCTTGAAAGCTTGTAGTTCGTTCCAAATTATACTCTGAAACGCATTTCAGGAACACCAAGATAGGTCACTTGATATGGCTCACCGCTGCCCCTCCAACTACTGGCTCTGCGCTTATCGCCTCTGCTACGACCTGGATATCGCGCTGAACTTCCTGCACCTTGGCCGGGTTCGCATGAACGTCCAGTTTAAAGAGAGCATCAGAAACATGCTGGGCATGCTGAACCAGGCGTTGATTATGTTCTGAAGATTCAGCGACGGCCTGACTGCTGGACTCTCCATCGAATCCACCCGGCGTCAAGAAAACACGTCGAAGATCCTGCTCGGCGAAAGGCGAGCGGCATTCTGGACAAAGCAGTTCCTTGCGATCCTTCCTGGCGTTGCTCGATAAAAGCATGATGCATGGATTGCAGTATGTATGGCCTAGTAGTTCAAACCGGTTCAATTGCATCGACTCCGAAACTCATGGCGGTACACACCGCATCGCAGGGAACGGACTTTGTGAAGGGAACAATCCCTGAAGCAAACATTGCAATGTATAGTTAAGCAGACCATGGTGATTGACTTTGAGAGACGATTAAAAGTTTGATGGTGACCATGCAAGCCTCATGGAGGGAGGGAAAGAAACGCGGTAAGCCTCAGGCACTCTCAGGCCTCAGCCACAGACGCGTTCTCTCTGGCTTACAAACATTGATAAGATGTGCCAAAGCGATAAGATAAGATCTGGACTGCAGAGGCAACAAGACGAGAAATATTATATTGGCTACCTCTTGCTGTGAAAGTTCTGTTACATCTAAGTGGGTACACGATGAGTGAGATTGATACAACAACTGATGTCACTTTCCACTACCCGAGAAGAACCGCACGCCCTCTCCATCAGCGATAGAGATGATCTGCGCTCTTCCAGTCTTCGATAACATCGCAATTGCTTTTCGCAGAAGAGGTATGGGGATTCCGGAGAGGGGCGACTCTATCGGTGGTTCTGTTATTTCGTAAAACGTCATGATGGTATTGAGCTGGCCCGTGCTTGTTGCCTGTGATGTTGCGGAGTGATGTGGTGAGATAGAAAAAGGCACAGACAAGAGGATACGACTCACCCATTCATGAAGTACATCGGCCCATTCTTCTGGTAATCTCCAATGTAAAATAACAGAGCGACTCTGCTTCGGAGGGTCGGAAGAGGCCAGATCCTTGCTGACCATGGACGACATGATGAAATCCAAGTGTGATGGAAGAAGTCTCCCTACCGTGGATTTCAATGTTACGGATATCTATAGTGAAGCTCATGAGGTTCAGAGAGGACGCACTGTTAATCCTGTCGTTTCGGAACACTTCGTCCCAATCCCCTCCTCTCGTTTCTGCATCTTCAATCCTCAGCACGAACAACCGCCGATGCCGTGCATATGCTAGTATAAGGCGTATCCATTGCTCCGTAAGAATAGCTTGCGTAGACTCGTTCAGTTGCTGTCTAAGAGCCAGATACGAGGCAAGATCTCAACGTCTGTTTAAGCGCTTGAGAATCGAGGTACTGACGTGAAGAACGGGGGCGCAGAATGGATGGATGGTAGGAGAAACCCTGTCAGGCTCGTTTGTGGGCATATATCAACTCGTACAAAACCATAAACTCACCGCTAGGCGTTGTGTACGTTGAAAATGACATATCTCGGGGACCGTGTGTCGTCGCAATCTTAGATCCAAGATTCCATCATGGCCTCTATTTGGTCGATTTTAGCGCCAAATCTCTGTCGTCAGCGCAAATTGAGGCTTGGCCGACTTCCCCGAACGCCGAACAAGCGCGCATCCACATTCCCAACCACGACAGCACCACTGCGTCTCTATCTCATTGAAAATAATCAAGCAGCACACAGCGCACCGAACGACAGCCACTGCACTATTTAATTTGACTGCTAGGCCTCAGTTGGCCCATTAGAGAATCTCCTGATCGTCCTGAATGAAGAGGCCTAGGTAATTTCAATAATTGTCAGGCCCTTCATCGTCGTGTTTGCTGTCAGAATTCTCACTCGTGCTGAAATCCACAGTTCTATGCGATGTCGCTTCTCGACTTTTCTCGACACACTTCTTACACCTCGACCGCGGTAGACCCAGAATTTGAAGATTTTGGCCCTCCCTTTGATGACGCCAGTGCAGATATCATACTCCGGTCCAATGACAAGGTGGATTTCAACGTCCACAAGTTGATACTCTCCATCGCATCTCCCATATTCAAAGACATGTTCACTCTACCACCACCAGGAAGCCACTCGGGGCTCGGGGCCGGCAGGGACGAAGTGAAACAGGGCCTTCTGGTCGTTCTTGTGGATGACGACGAGCGGTCGCTTAACCTGATGCTGCACTTCTGCTATCCGTTACCCGATCCCCCGTTAGATGATTTTGAAGACATGAAGAAGATTCTTCGGATAGCGCACAAATATCAACTAGAAAACGTCCGGAGCGCGCTTATATCCAGACTTATGCAATTTGCTCAAGAGCAGCCTGAGCGCGTCTTTGCCATCGCATGGGCCTACGAGATGAAGGACGTGACGGTCGCAGCGGCGAAACACACACTACGCCAGCCGTTTCTCCCAGGCCCGGATATAGTAGAGTTCTTAAGTATCTCGGGAATGGCTGTCCAGAAACTGCTACAGTACCAGCGCGCGTGTATCGCGTCTGTGCAGCAGTTAGTATCCGACAAAACGTGGATCACCGCTGAAGACCTTCCATGCTGTCTGTCAACGATTTGCGAGTGCGGCGGACAGTCTGACACTATGGCAAACAACGTCGTCATCATGTCTCGCATTTGGTGGTGGGAATACATGGGAAGAGCTCAAGTTGCCTTGAAAACACGACCCTGCGCATCGACTGTCACTAGTCTCGAGCTCATCTCACCCTCCTTGATGGACGCGGCCGAGTGCACCGCCTGCAAACCAGAGGCAAGCGCTTCTATGGAGCACTTCACTCGTCGTTTCGCCCAGGAAATAGATCGAGTGATTTCAATGGTGAGTTTCCGCTTCGAGGCTCAACGTGAACTGGACTGAACAATGCAATCTAGGTTGATCTAGAAACGCCGTTTTAAAAATTTACACATCATATTTAGCCTGACCCGTCTATGCTGTGAGCTAAGTTTGGGTTGTCTGCTGATTCCCGGACTCTGTCCTTCTCACAGTATGTATATACTCCACTCCGTCTGATCGTACATTTCAATATCCATCAGGAACCCTGACGACTTGAGAAGTGGAGACCCTTTTGTTTGATTGGGTTTCGTACTATGCTTCCTCCATCGATCTTCTCAAAAACATTCGTGATTGATTCAGCTCGAACGATACCATAAAGCGAGAGGACTTACGAGCAGATCAGTATCGAAACGAACTCGCGACTTGACTTTTCTAGGATATTTGTGAAATGTTGGGCAGCGTTATGACCGAGACGAAAGGCACCCATGATGAGATTCTGAGTCTACACAAGACACATCGGAGCGAAGCTCCGGTGTTTCGAGCGTGTAGTGTTACTGATTACACAATTTTGTGATAAGTTACATCTGTAGTTTTATTTTCGGACTGGCTAGTGCGGATAGAAATTGGCAGTGAATTAAGGTATAGCTAGAGCGTAAAATATGGTGTCAGTGGACCGGAATTCTTGGTAGGAGAAATTGAGAATGGATTCGGGATCCACGCTTGAAGGGAAAGGGCCTCGTTCAGAGGCAGCATGTTGTCCGCTCCCTTCTCCCCAGTCGTATGCTGTATGGGTCTCAAATTTGATGCTCCGACTAAGTACATTTTCCTGAAGCTTGGGCCTATTGTTATGAATCTAGCTGTAAGTATTTCATCGAGACATGTCAATTGGAGGAGAAATATCAATTGGAGGAGATCCTCTGACGAGGTGTATTCATTCTCGTGCACCGTCGAGCACGTAATTTGAGTCACGAGTGCTTCCTCAACATGAAGCTGGGCGGGGATGGCTGCGGCGCAGGCGCAACACATCTGGGCGGAGATGGCCGCGGACGTGCGCCACCTGGCGCTTGCGGCGCTCACACCCGCCCCGCCCATCTTCTAGCAACTGCTCCCCACGCTGCAGCCGCTGCAGATGCTTCCTCTCGCAAACGCACTATCAGACATGAAGGCCAACATTGTCGGCCTGCCACAGGTGTTAAGCGTTCAGCACTCCCATCCATGGGCGAAATGAATTGCCATCGAGTGAAGGATCATCTCCCCCTCCAACATCGACCGACCAGCCTACAGGTGTGAATCTTGCTGACTCTGACAGAGGCCCCTCCACGGATTCTGCAGCACCTGCACCTGCGGTTGCTGCAGTGCATCTACAGTGCCCGCGCCAAGCACAAGTGCGCCGTCTTTCGCAGCCTCGTGCAGATCTCTATCAATGACGCCTTCATTGAGCTCCTCATCCTCAACGCATGCACGCTTAGGGCCCCGCGTGGCCGTAGGTGGGGTGCGTTTGACCGTGACCCCATGGCGCTCGGCAGCTATCCCTCCTTGTTCTCCTTTCATTGTCGTCGCACGAGGCTGCTGACTATCAGTTTAGACAGTAAATGCGCCCCACAACCCCACTCCCAGCAGCAGCTGCGACCCGCATCCGGGCAACGTACTGGTCCGCGCACACCTGCCGCTCGCGCATCCGAACAGACCGCAGCTCGTCCCGCTCGACCACGGGCTGTACATACGTCTGCCGGAGTACACTCGCCGGTACTAGCTGGTACCCTGCGAGTGGCGGCACCCTGCACATGCCCCGCCCCACAGCCTCTTTACCTCCTTTCCATCCTTCCACACTGCGCATGGCAAGCAGCCCAACGACGTGCCGGGCACATCAAGAGCACAGACCACGCCGCAAGGCAGCCCTCCACCGTTGCCGAAGGTGCTGAACACCACCGAGGACTACCTGTCGAAGGAGGGGTAGTGGGAGGGCAACAAGCCGTAGAGTAGGTTGTGTGCGATGATGTGCAGGACGACGTGGTCGACACTGCATGAGCTTATTCCTATGCAGTCTTTTTGTAGTAGTACAAAAGTTCATCTCTCTATTGAAAACACCATGGTGCAATATGTACTCATATATACGTACGAGCAATACATTTGATTTTCCACTCTGATCGAGTCGGGGACTGGCACCAGAGTGCCGCTACGATACGATCCATGAATATGCCTTGTGCACAATTTCACCTACAATGGCTATCAAGATGATCATTATAGCCTGCGAAAATTCATACAATATTGTTCTCAGTTTGCGCCGCCTTACTCTTACTTTCAGCCTTCATCTCATTGAAAGACGAGTGGTCCTCCGTATGCGTCGTAATATCGATGGATATTGGTCCTAAGGGATATTCAGAAGGTCCATTCTCGGTTGTGGTCAGTCCGGATGCGGCTGAACGGCCCCCGCGGCGACCCCATGCGATTGGACGGCTAGCTGATCCTGTGGGTATGCTACTCGAAGACGAGAAGCTGCTGGAGTTGAAGCGCACTTGCAGAATGATGAGACAGAAAACGATGCCCTGTTGTTTCAAGTCAGCGCCTCGAACACCTCATTCAAGTCCGTACCAAGTACGTACCACGAGGGGAGTGATGAGGTCCAAGGCAGGATATTGGCCGTTCGAGCCGGCGAGATATGTACAGAGAAAAGCGATGATTCCAGAGGTATAGAGTGCTCCGCTTTCAATGATTACGATCATGACTGGGAAAAGGCTACCCATATGCAAGCCCATGCCTGATCTAAATCGACCGGTTGAGTAAATGCGCCATGAGATCATCGCTGCCACATATTCAACATCTGTGGATGTGAACGTATGAGGAAAAAAGGCGCGCACCCGTGCAATATATGTTGATGGTCATAGTCACGACGAAGAACGTCGTAATCCAGTGGGTTTCCGTCACAAAAATGGGCGTGCCAGGCGCGGTGTGTACCCAGTCGTTGATAATGATCACACCAGCGGCTGAGGATTCGGAATGTTAGGTCAGTAGAGAGGAAGTCGAGCATGTAGCTTACCGAATGCTGGAAACATAAAGAGAATCGGAGGCACGATCATCAGAAATTGTCTTCCGTAGACCATATAGCAACGCCAGATCTGGGAGAATATAGGAAACAGACCAACCTTGAAAATCTATAGCTCAAGGGGATAGAATGCACGTACTATGACACTATCGCCACACAATGTCTGGCTCCAATACAGGACGGTTTTGGCTATGAAAAGGGGATCACCGAGATTGCCGTAGTAGCTGTCAGCGCTGGCGCTGCTATCGCCTCCGGGGTTGAGAAGCAAGAACGCATTGATAGCTCTGACAAAGTCGATGATAAGGTGCTATTCATGTTAATCAGCACCCACATGGAAAGACCGTCAGTCAGCCTGGCTGCGCAAAGTAGGGGATGACAAGACTGTTCACATACTGCCGTGGCCAACACGAGCATGAATAACGCGACGTAAAGCAGGAAGCCCCCTGTGCGGATGCCATCTTTGCGGTTCCAAAATAGAATGTGCACAGTGATCCAGCACAGCGCAAAGAAAACACCTAGCCGAGTCAACTGAGTGTGAAACACCCACGAGAAGGTCGTTGTCATAAAATCTATCGTACCATACGCGAAAGTCTCCAAGAAGAGGGCCAAGAACTCAGCTTTGTCAAGCGGAATGTTCATCTCGCACAGGTAATGCACAGACAGACAGAGTGTCAAGGGCAGTGAGCAGACCAAGGGAAGGGCATCAAGACGATCAGAAGACAGGCAAGGCTTTAAGAGACGGCCACGAGGTGAATACTTGGGTCCAGCGAAGCTCCGCAAAGGTGCCAATGGGCTCCGTGCTATTCACGGCAGTTCTTACGGAGAGAAGAGTTCAAATGGGAAGGCGGATGCGGTTTTCCTTGATAGGCATCAGCGTCAAAGGTCCGGTGCATTCGCGAGCGAACTCGACGCATCAAGCGCTTAGGAAGACCATCGAGCGACATCAGAACGGGCTGATGCATTGAAATAGATGGTCGATTGCCAGGATAAATCAAACATATGAGGGGAGTCCGATACTCATTGTACCCGTAGCATCTCGTAGCATGCATGGGAGGGAGGAAGAGTTGGATATTGGACTGATATTGGATGGCTGACGACGGCTACTTAACAATAAGCCGAGCTGACAAATTGTTCTTGAGGAATGCTCGGCATTAGTGGTACCCAGTCTGTCCGGTGAGCCTTTTAAAACCTATTGCTCTCTCCAAGATTGAAATTCTCCTATGAGACAAGGTCAGTCAGCAAAACGTACTATTGCTATCTATTTACTTCAAGCGATCTCATTTCACTGGCCCAAAGATCAGTATTCCACCCTGGCAGGTAATGCGCACTCAAGTTGTACGGTTGCTTTGACGCCCATGGCGTCAGCAGCCCCATGCCCATGCTCCTTGCTCATATACGTACTGTATACCTTGCAGTGTACTAGGGTGATTTTATACGGTGCAGGTAGGGCCCTTTGCCAAGATGCAGCTTGTTCGCTCACTAAGAGGACCACAGGCACATCATGACGACTTCATCATCTGGGTACGACGATCAGCCCGACTCCCCGACCCTCTTTCATCCAGCAGGCTCCCCTTTCAACGACGTGGACGCTGATCTCACCATCCGTTCCTCTGATAACGTGGAATTCCATGTGCACAAGGTCATTCTAGCCAAGGCATCTCGAACCTTTAGAGATATGTTCGCGCTGCCTCCCCCTATGTACTCAAGCAGCCAGCACCCCGAAGACGACTACAAAGACGGCCGTCTTGTCGTGCACCTGTCTGAAAACAGTAGCGTTTTGGATATGATGTTCAGGCTGTTTTACCCCGTGGACAGCCCGAAGATTACTTCGATAGTCGACATTCGAGCGGTGTTACGAGCACTGGACAAATATCTTGTCGACGGTTTCCCGGAAACGATAGAGAACATTCTCATGGGAGGCATCGAAAGAGAGCCTCAGACGATCTGCGTCATCGCTTGTCGCTATGACCTTCCAAAGGTCGCGAACGCCGCGGCTAAGCTGACACTGCGGGACCCTATACTTTATTCCGGCCCTTACCCCAGCGATGAAGACCTATCGTACATATCTGCTGCAAAATACCGCAGGCTGCTGCTGTATCATCAACAGTGCAGCGAACGTGCTGCTGCAGTTGTTCAATCTCTGCTTTGGATGGATGGCCGTTCTATACCTAGCGCTGTCGAAGATGGATCGTCGCCTCCGCCCGGATGCACCTGCTCCCGCGGCGAAAAGTGGGCTATTAGCAGATACGGTAGGAAGCGCGGCTCCCCCAACGGGCCAGCGCCCACCATCTCCATGTACAAAGTGACCGATTGGGTTGGTGTCGGCATGCAGAATCTGGGCCTCGAAAATTTCTAACCGTTCCACATGTATAGGTCACGGGTTACTTGCGGCGTTGCGAAAGGGGTTTGAGAGATCGTCCTCATTGGGAGACAGTCCTTGAGGACCGGATGCTCACACCGTTCATAAAAATGGCTGAGGAATGCATGCATTGCGAAAGGACTGCGGTTGACTTGCAGATGCACAAGTTCAGCCAGCTGCTTGCCGACAAAATTCGATCAGCCATTGAACAGGTGCATTATCCAACCTCACCCGTACTAAAACTTTCCCACGTCTGATCTCCTTTTGCGTTTCTGTAGGTCCCTTTGCCTTTTTGATCTCAACGTTTCGTTTCGGGCATCTCTATTTTTGGATATCTTTCTGTCATCGTTCGGTGAGCGCTACTGATCCATCTGTCGCCCACCTGCCACCCCATTGATCAAGTACACAGACTGTCTCCCTAGAAAATTTCACATCTTTGTGTATGTACTATCAACGATATTGAGGCTGCTTCCAGTGCGTTTCCTCAGCCTTGGCGTTCAGTTGTCCGCTAAACATTACAAACCAGCTACCATCTCTCTACCATCTCTCAGTTCAAGACACCTTAAGTTTTAACCTCGGAATCCTGTACGCTAAAGATGTCTCGTATGACATGGAATTGTACGAATATCAGATGTTTCATTCTCGTACTATCGCTGCCCACGCATCACGATCAGCTGGCACGCTCAGTAAAAATGGAATTCGTGTGATCTTCGTGCTACCGTCACGTCCTAGTCAAACTTGATTATATTTTGACGAAAACCCAGTTTTGTGACTAAAATTTGACTGGCCAATCATGCAAAAGTCAAGTGAGAGATCCATCGGTCATTGGTGTTGCGGTGATTGAACTCTACGGGGCACTGATGTCGACAATACCGTCATCATACCCCTGGGGCCTGGATCCTCAGAAACCAAACTGGAGTCTCCATGGCACGTTATATATACCCTTCGCATATATCACTAGTCGTTACATCCCAAGAAAAGTCCATAGGTATGATACAACTTATATCGAATCAGACCGCGCCTCGATGTCTTTTTTCGTTGACGACTGCGGGATGACCATACTAGATCCAGCTTGCTCCCTATGTGTTGTGATCTCAATGGCAATCGGGTTGAGTGGGTATATAGGTGCTCCAGAGTCGCCATGTTGCCCCCATTCGGTACGATTCGAGCCTGAACGATAATTGGATGACGCCGAGGCCGAGGACGGCATGTTGAAGTGGTACCGAATTTGCAGGATGATGAGGCAGAACACGATACCCTGCGCAGCAGCGCGGGGTTAGGAAGCGAATAAGGATACAGCGAGATGGCGGGGCTGCGAAAACTCACTACGAGGGGTGTGATCAAATCTAAGGCCGGGTACTGTCCATTCGAGCCCGAGAGGTAGCTACAGAGCATTGCTATGACACTGGACGTGTAGAGAGCCCCGCTTTCGATGAGCACGACAATAATCGGCATCATATTGCCAGCGCTTGGCCGAAATCTTCCAGTGTTGTAAATCCTCCAGGCAATCAGACCTGTGAGATCATGCATATCAGTCGAAGATATTGTCGTTGAAAGGGACGAAAAGCGCGCCTGTGCAGTAGATGTTAATGCACATTGTGATGACGAAATAAGCTGTGATCCACTGTGTAGCGGTGAAAAATATGGGGGTTCCAGGGATGGAAGTGCTCCATGTCCGGAGGATGATGACCAGAGCAACTGAATCAAGGCTGTCAGGACATGCGAGGGTCTTTAAACTGTCAAGATCCCCTTACATACCAAGGGCGGGAACCATGAGGAGCACTGGAAATACCACGACCAACCAACGCTTCGCGAAGACGATGAAACAACGCCAGATCTTAATTGTCAAATGCCAAACGTGAGGAGCTGTCGACAATATATTAATGGTATTAGAGGCGACTCACAATGACGCTGTCTCCGAGCGTTGTCTGCAACCAGTACAGGGCACTCTTGGTGATAAAGAGAGGGTCTGCCAGATTCTCGTAAAAGGTGGTCGAAGTGTCCCCAGGCTGTAACCGCCCCGTGGTGAAGGCGACGTATGCTCTATAGAAGTCGATGACAATGTGCTACACATGATTTGCATGTCAGAACCAGATGTAAAATAGGGTATTGCCATTTACCGCCGTCGCGATGAGCAACATCAACACTGCAACAGGAAGTAGTATCCTACTTGTTCGTGCGACCTCCGCGCGACGCCAAATAAGGATCGGAATCGTGACGCAGTCAAGCAGGACAAAGATAGCTGACAAGGAGTATCATGTTTCTCAGTGAACTAAAGATAAAAACGTGGCAAAAGAGCTCACCATATGCAAATGTTTCAAGAAACAGAGCGAGCAGCTCCGCGTTGATGAGGGGAATGCCCATGGTCACTTACCAGCGTCCGGAACACTTACGGTGGAGCGTGGGGAACAACTGATCAGAGGGCGCACACGCATCAACGATCAGAATAGTGCTTTTAAGAGAAAGGTTCTGAACGGCTACAGAGAGGTACACATGGTGCCTGTGACCCGGTCGCCGCGTTAATGCCATGACAAAATGCGAAGTGTCTCAGAGTTTCTCATGGAGCCCTCAGATCAAGGTTCAACTGACCCATCCAAGAGAAGCCACCCTGGCCTTCGGATCCGTGACCTGTTTCAGTATAGAATATGCACGGCCATGTGAAGATTTCTGCTGGAACAGCGCTGTTAGCATCGTGGGGAGCTGTGACGACATCATCACGTACATATAGCTGGTACGAAACTTCACTCGACTCCACCGGAAATGCGAAACTACTGATTGTAAGACTTAGCTTTTCAACTGTGTCTTTGCTCTAACATGCCAAAGAAACCCTAAGCCTGAGATCACAGCGTATCTGATGTTGCAATGGAAGCACTTAAGGATATTCCGTGACTCCGGATTTCATTGACTTGTACTTGTTTGTCGGTTTCTGTCAAATCGTAGTCAAATCGCGCGCTTAAGATGCTCAGATGAAATCTGGGATGATCCTGGATGATCGCACTAGAGATATACTCGCAAGGATTGGAGGGACACGTGCTAAAATGATATCAAACTGGCCTGCTTCTGGTCAAAAGTATACGTCGGGTGAGGCTGATTCCAATGGCATGTGTAACAAAGGTGATCAAACGAGACGCACAAACAGCACGATACGGAGTCTTAAGCTCCTCATCACTGGAACATCAGATGCCACCGCCCGAGTTGGTTTCCCCGCGCCGCAGTGGACCCGACGTGCGGCGACGTTGTGAGGCTGGACCGTCTCCGCCGGTGCCAGGATACAGCAGCTCCGTGTTTAAGTGTCACTAGAGTCCAGATCATGATGGAAACAAAGTTCTCTCTCCCTTTCTCCGTGCACCGGCCTTCGATCTTCACTGAAGCTCCGAATATGTAGCAGGACAAACGGCCATAAACCTGAAGTTGTGAGCGGACGACCTGCGACGGCAAGTTGCAACGAGCATCGATGTTCGGACAGCTCGGCTATTGCAGAAGCCCATGGTGAATTGAAATCCAAAGGCTGATCAATATCAGGATTTGTAGATCGACAATGGCAATGTGTGGCCCAAAGGAGATGGATGATGCCGCAGGCAAGGAGAGGCAACGAGGGCAAGTTGATCAGGCAATGTCGGGCAGCATCGGGCCTGCAAGGCCCCGAAGTGTGAAGCGGAAGTTTGCATCGGGCCCCTGTGCCGAAAAGTCCGCGACGTTGCCACAATCGTGCAGCCCTGAGCATTTCGACATTTTGGGTCGGCCTCTCGTTCTCCGTTCCCTCCATCCAAATACAAAGATTCTTCAAAGTCAAAAGGGTGGCCACACAGGCTCTCTGACGCATGCAATTTTAACAGCAGGAAGTGCCAAGGTAGCCAATTGTATCTGACTCCTGAACATAGCCTTTTTCAAGGTAAAAGCACATCAGACTTCCCACTGCTCGAGGTGAACTTCACTCTTCTAACCCCCTGATTATTAGGGATAGAAGCTTTCCGAGGCCAATAGGATTTTGAGCCTCGAGCTTCGATACCCCATGCGTTCCTGCCTGCCGTGAATACCTTGCACATGGCACAGTCGGGGTTTTTGGCTTTGAACCTGTCACTAAGGAAGCCTGGAATTGCCGGACATATCGGATATACACTCTTGATGGCCTCGCTCAAAATCGGCAGCAGATGCACACCCGGGGATGCGCAACCCCCCCATAATCTTATATTTCTTCTGCGTCCATCTTGTCCAGTGCCTTTAATCTATCTCTCTCTATTGATCATCTCCTCTGTGACACGTAATTTTGTACTTGGAATCAAGCGTGGGATCACAGCCACCACATTGATATTGAGAAATGACATTAAGCTATCATGCTTTTGGTATCTTGACATGGTGAATGTATTCATTTTGTCATATTCATCTGCTTTATAGTTATTTACAGACATTCAGACATGGATGGCGTTTACTAGAGCCACTGTTACAATTTCATTATGATTGTTTCTGTTGCGGGCCACGGAATTCCTCATTTTGCGGCGTCTATTTTGCTTATACACATTTTCATCAATATCAATAGACCTCGTGGCTTGCTGCTCATCTTGAACAACAACTATCCATTTCTGGTATGCAGCTCACACTGCGCACGACCACCATCATCAAGCTCATGTCTGAATCCTCGTCAGACTCCTCATCCACTCGCGTCGTAGTACCACCAATTGATTTCATCGATGGTGACATCATCCTTCGGTCGTCCGATACTGTGGATTCCCGGGTCCACAGCGCCCTCTTGCTAATTGCAATCCCCGACTTCAAAGACATATTAGCCACCCAGCAGCCGGGTGTGCTGACAGGCAATCCCCGTTGTGTGGCACCCTTTGATGGCGAGGGTGCTTACGGGCTGCCCGTCGTGCTCTTTGATGACGATCACCACACACTCAACCTTTTGCTCCGTGCAATATACCCCGGCGATATGCCACCCCTCACCATGACCGCTGATATCCGCGCCTTAGCCAACATACTCGACAAATACAGTATTAAGAGTTTCAAGGGCGCAGTAAAAGCCGCACTGGAGGCGCTCGTCGTGCATGAGCCTGTGGACGTATACATTTTTGCATGGCGCCGCAATTTGGTGGAGGTCGCCGGTGCGGCGGCGATGGAAATGCTGAAGAAACCAAGCGGGCAGATTGTACCCAATTTGTCCGTCATCTGCGGCGAAATTCGTCTGCCTGCTGCAGTACCACAAGCAGTGCCGCACCCGTGTGGTGGAGGCCATGGAGTCTCTGACCTGGATCCCGGGCAACAAGATCCCTGGCTCATACATAAAGAAATTGTTCAGCGTGATGTGCACGTGTGAATGCGACCCCATGAGGCGGCATTCCACGAGGCTGAGATGGCTCCTCATCAAAGCAAACCAACGCTCATAAACCCTTCAGCCCTTCTCTAAAAGCGCCTCTATGTTCCTCCCCAAATCGCCCTCGTTTGCCTCCAACACCCACTCGACCGTGCGCGCGGTCGATCTTCGTCTGCATCCCCGCAATGTTGAGGCTCCCACTCGGTGTCGCCATGTCCTGCGCCATGCCAGTGGACAGGTCATCCTCAGGTTTGGTCATAGAATGTTCAAGTGAGACCGGCGATAACGGTGAAGAAAGTATAGTATTACATAAGTCAGACTACAAGTGGACGATGTCAATACTGCAGGATCCAGTGTACAGAGGTAGAAAAGTTGCGGATAGACTTTGATGGACTCACTGCAGGTTTCGAGTTTCTAAGCAGGTGCCCGACCGTGGCTATCAAGTGAGTCAAACTTCGTGTGATTGCTCTCGAATAGCCTGAACAGTATAGGATGCTATACGCGAGCGCTGAGTCTTTCGATGGCTGGTCATTGTTCGAAGAAGCTCGGGAGAGACGAGGGTGTCTTGAGACTTGATTCGAGCACACGCACACGTGAGGATCATCCGAGTTTCAAATCACATTGCTGACTAGATTTCACCAATGTTGAATGTTGAACATCAGAACGGTGAACCAAGAACGGCCTACATGGAGACTCACTCAGAATATCTCGAGACGTACAACATCCCAGCTGCCTGGCTCTATTGAGGAAGTGTTGAGTGCAAAATCTCTCTGGTCATGGCTCCCTCACGACGGGGACGGGTTCAATCTCGGAAACTCGGACTGTCCTCGCTGATTTATTGGCCTTATTATACTGTCATTTGTTTGTGGTATGCTTCGGATGCCTCGCCAAGCTGTTCCAATGGTGTCTTTACCGTGAAAATTGCCCGCTTCCTCTCTTCGCTTAGGTATGTATCACGTAGTCCGCTCAGAGGTGCTCGTCGCATCCATGGTATGGATTCTTCGTCTTTCATATTAATACGCATCTAGTAGGTATGAAACTCGTTTGACAGCTGTCGACAGCCCCCACAACTTGCTCGTCGATATGGACTTTTTTGTTAAATCTATAATTCTTGCTGGCTTTATCGGTCAGGCTCTAGCGCACGGTGTCGTCACCTCTCCCAGTCCTCGTAAGGTAAGTGTTTCTCCTTGTTTCTGAAAAATTGTCCAGTAACCTAAGAGGGGCTATCAGATTGGGAGCGCGGCGAAAAGCGCTTGCGGTACTGCTGTATATTCAGCTCTTGCTTCCGGTCCGTCTTTTTTCACGACACTGGAAGAATTATGATACTCACAAAGCTCTCTTACAGACAAATATGGTCCGGTAGGGCACCCAGAACACTAAATCGTGTGCGTACTGACATAGGCACGTCAACCTCAGATCGAGAATGCGGCCAAGAAGATCGACGACACGTATAACGCTGAAGCCTGTCATCTGTTTTTCTGCAAGGGCTATCAAGTTGGCACTCTCTTTCCAGATATTCCAGTATAAAAACGGCTTCTGATCGTATCATCCGCAGTATGAAGATAACGCAGCAAACACGCGCGTTTATACTGCGGGACAGGTCGTCAATATGCAGGTGGACCTAGCTGCCCATCATACAGGCCATGCGAATGTATCTGTGGTACGTGCGCTCTCTCTCCACATCATGAAAGATGACTTATCGTGTTTTTCTTTGGCCTCGGCAGGTCAACCTCAGCTCTCAAACAACAATTGGAAAACCCCTGTACCTGTGGCCTGTATACGCAAATAGCAGTCTCGGGCCATCAAAATGGCCAACTAACGAAAGTGAGCTCGCTGCCATCCATCTCCATCACTTTCTGAAACTGAGAGCCTTTGGGCGGCGCGATAGCGAACTTCAACGTCACCATACCCGACCTCGGCGACGAATGCACGACGGCGGGAGCCTGCGCGATACAGTGGTGGTGGTATGCGGACAGCAACGGGCAAACGTATGAAAGTTGCGTCGACTTCACAACGGAGTGAGCGGCCCGGAGATAATATTCGAACTCTATGCGTGAAAGTGGATGGCAGGATGTGCAATTATGTAGTGCTTATGTCCGTCTCGATAGCTGTGGGAGACTAGCTGATCTGAACAAGTAGGAATCAACCGTTTTTCCTTGTCCCAGTTGAATGTTCTCATGCCACCAACTGTGGGTGTACCAACACTAACCATTGCGCGTGCACGAGCGAGCCCATGTTCTCTAAAAAGCCCATGTGCGTCGCACGTAGCTCACAAGCTCTACATCCTCGGACTCCCGATCGCTCCCACAGAGAAACTGAGTCAGAGACAGAGCTGCCCTCATAGGATACGTTGATTACACCCGACCGGGACTGGTGCTAAATAGTCCTTTCGACCATTCGCCGCAACGAAACGATACGAGAAGATAGGCCTATCAAGGCTCTCGATATCTATTGACTTTGGTGCAGATCCACGCACTCCACAGACGCCGTCGCACCGATGCGAGCGTGTGCGAGTCGCGCGTGAGGATCTCTTCACACCGTCGCGCTCTCGGAGATATCCAGCTCCCATCTCCAGCCGTCCGTACCTGATTGCAAACTCTGCTCGCTTTGCTTCGCGGGATCACTCGAGCCCATGAACGCCACACGCCAAGCACCGTCCCGCATTCCATCGCATCGCAGTCGCATCGCGCAATAAACTATCATTCCACGAGACAACACGCGGGCTCCAGGACAAACCGAACACACCCGTCCAGGCCCAGCCCTCAGCGCCTCAACCCCCTCACCCCTCAACTAACTCATCTCCAAAAGCGCCTCGATGCTCCTCCCCAAATCGCCCCCGTTCGCCTCCAACACCCACTCGACCACCTCGCCGTCCACCTCCGGAAAGATCTGCCTCAGCGTCCCCCGCGCCGCGCTCCCCGCCCGCGCATGCGCGCGGTCGATCTCCGCCTGCATCCCCGCAATGTCGAGGCTCCCGCTCGGTGTCGCCGCGCGCGACGCCGGCCCGAGCGGCGACGCCATCCCCGACGCCGTGCCAGAGGGCGGGCCGCCGGACCCCGGAAATCCGGGGAACCGGGGCCACGGAGCGAGTGCGCCCGTGCCTCCGCTTGCTCCTCCGCCGGGCGGCGCGCGCGAGGGCGTGTCGTCGGGGCCGCCACCAGGTGAGCTGAAGGACGAGCGCGCAGACCCCTGCGACGGTACGCGGCGCACGCGGGGTTTGTACGGCGTCTTCAGCTGTTGCTGTTGTTGCTGTTGTTGCTGCAGCTGCGCCTGCGCCTGGCCGGCCGCATGCATCGGCGTCTGCGGAGCGCTGGCGCTCCCACTCCCGCTGCGGCTCCCGCTCGCGTTCACGAGGCGCTCCTCGGCGCCGTCGAGCGCCTCCGCGAAGATGCGTCCGATGGCCGTGAGCGGGCGCGAGAGCGTGTCGCCCGTGCGCTGCAAGAGGCGGCGCGCGTCGTCGCCGACGCCGAGCGCGAGCGCGGGGAGGGCGAGCGGCGTCGCGGGCTCGTCGCCTACGTGGGACGACGGCGCGGGCGAGGTGCCGCGCGTCGGAAGGGATAGCGGTGCAGGCGGGGGGACGGGGATCGGTTGCGGTTGCGGTGGGTGTTGTGGCGGGATGAGGGAGGTTGTGGACGAGGAGGAAGAGGTAGAGGTGCTCGGGAGACGGGGAGAGTGCGCGCGGGAAGCGGGGAGGGTTAGGATGGCGGATTCGACGTTCCTAAGTGAAGAGTGAGGCGGTTGTTGTATGCATGGTAGTGCCAGCACTCACTTCTCAAACTCCTCCTGTGTTATATTCGACAACGACGTGTGATCCATTGTCTCTATGAACGACACCGCGCCCATCTGTGCAGTCAGTGAGCTCAAACCGTACATATATCCGCTCGCTCGACACAAGATCAATGACGCACCAGACTCGACAAATAATACCCCGCCTCGCTCTGCAGCTTCTCCGGATTCCTAAACCGGTTGATGAACCTACAAGCAAAACAATATCGGCCGTTGCTTCCACATACAAAGCGGCATTTCAAAACGTGAACAGAAACCAACGCACTCGACGTTCGACAGGAGGTGTTCCGGGTTCGCCTTGAGCACGACGAAGATCAATATCGGGATGAACGAATCTGCGCTCTCGTCCTTATTGAGGTGGCGGATCAAACCTGTACACGGTCGATGCGGTCCGTCAGCCTTACGCACACACACAGTAAGCGAAGAAGAAGAAGAAAGCCCCAACGAAGGGAAGCAAAAGTAAAAAGCGAACTATGATGCTAGAGATGCCGATATGGAATATGATGCAATAAACTAGATAATCCCGAAAACAAAAAAAAAGGCAATAAAACGGAAAACGGTGAACAGGGCGGACCGAAGATGACCTTGCAGCAATTGAGGATGCATATCAACTTGTCGCGCGGCGCCTTATAATGGTTAATCTTCACGAGCTCTACACCGACAGCCCACGAGAACCGCGTCAGTACGGCGGAAGGCCCCAGTAAGGAGGGAGCGCGGCGCACGCACCCTGCTGCGCGAACATCAAGAACCCCTTGCTCCCGTCGCCCACCGGCTTCGGCTTCAGCGTTGCCTTCTCGCCCTCGACGGCGACTTCGCGATCCACGTCGGCATCGCTATCGTCCGCGACGGGCACGTCGAGGTGCCGCGGCGCGAGCCACCCGAAGAGCGCGATGCGCTGGGCGAGCACGCGGTCGCGCTCGAGGTCGTCGGTCGTGACGGGCCGTGGGGGCGACGCGCGCGCGACCTGCGGGGTGAACGTGCTACAGAAGACGGGATGCTTGTTTAACTGGGTTTATTAGACGGGACAAAAAAAGAAAGGAAGGGCGGGAAACGGTTTGCGGTATCGATATATTTTCGTATTAGGGTATTTTCTTACGAACGATGGAATTGGTGTGGGGAGATGTACGCGATGGAAGGAGAGAGAAGCTGCGAGATCTGGAGAGGGAAAGAGACGTACTAGTCATACAGCCTGTTCATGACGAGCTTCTCCATGCCCTCCATCGCATTGTCGAACGCGGCGTCCGAGACGTGTCGCCAGACGTCGGACTCGCGCATCTTATGCGAGATGAACTGCGCGCGCGGGGTCGACCGGGGCAATACGAAACGATCGAGGTCATGTCAAGCGGGCGGGATCGTATATCGCATAACAACGATGCGGTGACGCGCGGATCAGCGGGGGAAGAGATGTTAGGTGGATGTATGTGGTCGTTGCCGAGACGAGACAAGAACGGGAATGAGGGAGAGAGGACGCACGTTGAGGAAGTCATTGATGAGCTTGACCTGATCGGCCACCGCGAACGTGCGCTTCGTGAAATTGCTCAGGAACCTAGGAGAGCACAAGCGTGCATTATATGCGCATACACGCGTGAGCACGGAGGCAGACAGGGCGCACGGACGAGAAGGGGCAAACAAAGATAAAATCACGACACGCGATAGGAGTGAAGAATGTCACACACAAATAAACAGAGAAATAAACGGCGACATACGAGCGCAAGTACCTGGCGACGGGCTCCGCGCCTTTACTCTTCATCTGGTCCAAAAATTGCTGAAAATCGAACGGCGGCTCCTTTTCGTCCTCCCTCTCCTTTTCGCGATCCCGCTCCCGCTCCCGCTCCTTCTCCTTCATGCGCTCCCTCCGCTCCCCGCCAGGCCCAAACGCCGAGTCCACCGACTGCCGCTTCGGCGAGCCCCGCGCCTGCACCACCCGCTCGTCCTCCTCGTCCTCCTCCTCCCGCGCCGCCGCACCCCCCGCGCGACCCATAAACTGCGCGCCCGGGCTCGCCGTGCCCGTGGGCAAGCCCTGCGTGGCCGCGAAGGACGCGCGCACGGGGGTTGCGACGAGCGACGCGGTGTCGAGCGAGCGCGGGCGCGGCTTGTGTGCCCGCTTTGTGGGCGCGGTCGCGATGGGGCCTGTGGTGGAGTTTCGTCCGGCGGCGGGAGAGGGCGGGCTGGTGGAAGAGGTGCCGAGCGAGGGGAGCGCGAAGGAGCGCGCGAAGGCTGCGAAGCCAGAGGGGAAGGAGGACGAAGAGGAGGGGGCGGGTGCGGGGGCGGGTACTAGCTGTGGGGGCGGGGATTTCGGCGGGGGCGCAGGCGGGTGCCCCTCAGACGCCTCCCACGCCTCGCGAGCAGACACTTGCGCGGGATCCAGCGCCCCGATGTCGATGTCTGGATCCGCTGCGAGGCCAACGAGTGGTTTTGACCCAAAGTCTAGGCCAAGTCCTGACGTCGAGTCTGGGGGAGCGTCGATGTCGATAAGCAGGCCTGTTGCCGGGCCATCGTATGCAGAGGCGTGATCGTGTTGCGACGATATAGCCGCGGATGCGAGTGTCCGCGTCGGCGCAGAGGTGGTGTCGGTGTCGGTGTGGACGTCAGGCGCGAGTTGGGGTTCGTCCTGCCATGGATTGGGCGAGGGCGCTGCCGAGGCGTATGCGTATGGCAGGTCATTGGAGGACGCGGTGGGGGAGAGGGAGAGGGCGGAGAGGACGGTGGTGGGTGGGCTGGACATGGTGAGGAGGACGCTGTCGAGGACGATGGCCGCGATGGGGGCGATGGCCGGCGAGGGGGCGAGGTCACGCTCGATATGGAAGGAGCGGCGGCTTTGTCATCCCGGATTGCTGCCTTTGGAAGACTCCGGTCCGCGTTGCTTATGGCCACGCACACTCATCCTGAGGACAGCTGAGGCTCTCTGAGGGCACGCAGCTCAGTGCTATATTGCTCGAGTTGCGCGGCTCTGCTGGAAGGCACCCACCATGACTATGAGTGTTCCCACCTCGCAAGCCTCTCCTCAAGTCCTGGCGATGCTTTTCCCCCTCTGATCATCCTATACGGGCTGCTCCGCACCCATGGTCCACAACTCTCTTTCTTGGCGATTCCTGCTTTCGCCTGAACCCCTTCAGGTTTCTCTGTTCTGCTCTTCCGTCTCCCGGACGTCTTGCATCCCTCTGCTCTCTTGCGCCCCGTAGGTTGTCGGTGAGTCCTGTCCTCCAAAGTCTCTAACTCTGGTCATCATTGCATGCACCACATGGTCTCGAGCGCGCTGCGACAGACAGCTCGAAACGTCTTTCGTCGAAAATGCAAAATAACTCACCTTCGATCTGTCTTGATGACCGGATGCACGTCAACACAGGCCACAACACTGTTACAGCGCCAGCGAAATAAGCGTTGAACGTTGACGTTGATCGAGTTGGTTTCGGGCTCTAAGCAACGCGACTGATGGCCGGATGGTCGCAAGTCCGTATGTAAGGTTATCGGGTTCCTGCCTCTCCCGCTGTGAAATCTCCGTTCTCGTGTAAATGACGCTCTTGACAAACATGAACTCTCGTCCTCAACGAGGAATACCCCTTCTGGTACTCATATCCGACAAACGATGCGAGATGAAGCGGTTTCTTCTGCGCGAGGCAAGGCGAGGCACCGAAGACACGAGCGATCTGTGCCAGTCCGTGCCTCGGCCCTCTGTGCGACACGCGGTTTCTGCATCACCCGAAGCAAGTTCCTGAGCCTCCCTGGCACAAGCCAAGCCTCGCACGTCGTCCTAGCAACACCACCCAACTCCATAAAAATCCAACCTCTCGTCTAACCTTCCTCCTCCCTCCTTTCCCTTCCCTCTTTTCCTTCGCTCCCAGTTTCCCCCGTTGACCGGGCCGGCCCACATCGTTCTTTTCGTCTTTCCAGCCACTCGACTCGTCGTAGCCAGCGTTCACGCACCTTCCGCCCTTTACGTCCCGAATATGCAATCCCGCATCGCGCTCCTGTCCTTCTGGGCCCTCCTCGCGGCCCTCCTCGCCATCAACGGCGCCTCCGCTCGCGAGGTCCGCAACGAGCACACGCACCTCGTGCGCGTCCGCCGCGAGCTCGTCGAGCGCGCCGACCTGACCGTGCAGCCCCAGTGCACGGACCCGAGCGTGGTGCGTGTGCCGTTCCTGTCTTTTCTGTCTTTTTTTGTCGCAGTGGAACATGAGACTCACCGTCGTGCGCGCGCGGTGATCACAGAAACTCAACTCGCACGACTGTAATGTCGCGCTGCTCTCCACCGGCACCGGCATCGCGGGCAAGATCCAGTTCCTGCGCGTCGCGGGCACGACCACGACCGGCACCAGCGGCACCTGCTCCGTACGTCCCCCTCCCTTTTCCCTCCCCCTCCCCCGTCCCTCCCGCACGTGATTTCGCCACGCGGAAACGGGACTCACGCATCGCGCGCAGGTCAAGGTCGACGCCGTCGACGGCGGCACCGCGATCGACATCTCCAAGGGCCGCTTCGAGCAGGCGTTCAAGGCGCTCGTCGCCGCGTGCGGCGTCAGCCCCGGCACCGTCACCGCCGCCGGCGGGAGCACGGGCGGCAACACCAAGATCACCATCTCGCATTCGTGAGCGCGGGGCGAGTACGCGCTTCGCGTGTTGGAGGTTGCAGGGTTTCAGGGTCGGCTGTTGGGATGGATCGGCTTGTCGCTTGCACTTCATTTGGAAAGAAAGAACGCTGTCTGTCCCCTTTTCGTTTCGCCCGTGTGTGAAGCGTGAAGCTGCGTGGGTGATTCGCGTCAAGCACGAGCGCCATGAACGCGAAGATGCAGCCCAGGCGGCGCGCGGCGAACGTGAAGATCGTATGCGCTCGAACCATCGACGCGTCGTTAGAACATCGCGGCCGATGATTTTCAACGGCAGAAAGAATAATTCAAGGGTCCTTGCGTGAACACTGACAAAACATGTGAGCGAGTGTTGCATGAGTTGCCTTGACCCCCAGAAGGTCGTGAGCAATGTCTAGAGCAACTGTCTTCTATGTAAGATTCGCCACGGAGCCTAGGCAGTCATGATGCATGTATAGGTTCATTGAATGTAGTCTCCGTGGCTGACCTTTGCACAGAAGACAGTCGTTCTGTGTATGTCGGCAGTCGCGTCTGCCACCAGCCGCCACCCGACCTTTTGCAAGGGCTGAGGCTGACTAAACATCACTTGAATCAGCGGCAATGGCCGGCCGACTAGGCTCGACTAGTACGCCGTTGAAGACAGCGTTGAGTGAGACTCTGAGGAGAACACCGTTGACCACCGATTTCCACCGACCTCATCGACAGAGACTATTGCAGATCCTCGTTTCGTTCAACACCGATAATAGTGCCGTGTCTTTGATTGACCATAGCAATCACAATCTATGTCATCCGTTGAAGACGTCTCGAACCGGCCACTTAAACAACAGCGGGAGGATGCTCCCGATAATGTCCTGCCTTCTTCCAATTTTACGGCAAGCCAAGACATATGGTTTGAGGATGGCAACATTATCCTCGTGTGCGAGTCCATCGGATTCCGTGTATACAAGGGAATCTTGTCATCTCACTCTGAGGTCTTCTGGGATATGCTTTCCGTTGGCAGCCCCTCTGCAGACGACTCCTTTGACGGATGTGCGCTTGTCCATCTCTCCGATTCCGCAGGTGATGCCCTTCATTTTTTGAAGACATTATACGATTGGAGGTGAGTTATTGGTACTTAGTCCTAAATAACTTCAATTCTTGACCTAGCAGCTCTACTTCAGCTATGGACGTTGTAGCATCCATAAACGTAACATCCAAGCTATCACTTCCCCCTTAGCACCATAGCCGGAATTTTGCGGATGGCGACAAAATATCTAGTTTATAGCCTTCGGAGAGCTATGGTTGACGAGCTCAAGGAAATTTTACCCTCTACGCTCGCTTCTTTCAAAAAATCCAGTGGAGGACGAAGCATGATCCCCGACTTCAATGGCGTTCTTGCACTCAACCTAGCCACGGAATGTGGAATTCCAATCATTCTTCCAGCGGCATGCTATTATTGTTCACTGTTGAGCACGCAGACAGTTCTGGAAGAATTCCGGCTGGAGTCTGGCGTCGTCGTCAAATTTTCTCCCTGGGCGTTGTCCATTGCGCTAGCCTTCCGCGGGAAGGTCCTCGCAGAGATAGTGCGAGCTATGGACATCTCCCGCTCCTGGAAATCAAGGCGCTGGCGATGTACGATGAATGCGCGCACCATGGACCCTGTCATTGCTGCTTTGGATGTCGAAGCCAGTTATCTCAATTGAAGTGACGACGGCATCTTTCCATCCCATTCAATCTCCATGAGATACTCTGATACCTTGTGTTTTACATGTTTCCTTTTGCTCAAATCAAGTGAGGCCGAGCTTCAAAATGCGATCTGGAATCTATTGCCCAAGTTGTGCGAAGAGGAGAGCTGGGCGGCACTTGGAGAGAAGCAAGAACAAATCGACAGAGATGAGGATGCTATCCTGGAGGAGATCTCCCATTAAAAGGTGAGCATATGAACAGCTTCGACCATAGACTATAACTCCCGATTCTTGCCTCATACCACGAAGATTTCACATTTATCACGCTAGCAGTGACAACGACTCGGTCTGAAGAGCTTCTCGGTCCCATTCGGTCCTGAGCAAGTAGGATCTAGTTTAGCATTTGCTGTCTCCTGGATATTTTCTGCACCGCTAGCGGGGCTGTCAATCTGTATCGCATGCACAGAGTCATGGTGTGCGAGAACTCACAAACACACATATGTTTATGACGACATCATATCCAAAAGCACAACTGAGCTCAGCGAGGAGCTGTGTGGTCTACACACCAATGACACGCCGTAAGTCAGGATGAAAAGAAACGCACAAGGAGGTTGGTAAGACCAAGAAGAAGCCGCAACAAATGGATTATCTATCGCTACAAGTGAACAGAACAGGGGAGCGTGGTATCAATTACAGGGTATTTTTGAAAGTATCGAGACTCGTTTCTCGCCAGTTTCGACCTGTCCTCCTCAGACTGTTATGTCTCGGGCTTCACCTTGGACCCTCTTTCTTGAGTCTTCCTCTCAACCCACCGTGCGACATCATCGACAGCCTGCACGGGCCGGATTTTGTAGCTCATCAGATATCCCTGCAGGCTGGCCATGGAGAACTCCCGGTCCGGCAGCGTGTCCGCAAACTGCGTTGCGAGCCGTTCGATCTGTCTCTTCGAAAGCGTCGGCGCCCGCGTGGAGTGCATCAGACCAGTATAGTTCGGTGGAACAGCGGCGGCTGGAGCAGCCGGAGTCGACGAAGACAAGTCCACAGAGAGGTCTATGAGGTCAGGACCTCCGGTAGAGTCTTCCTTTTTGGAAGATGAGCTGTACCCTGAATCGCTGCCCTTCTCGTCCACATCGTCCGCATCCTCGCCCTCTTTCTCGTCCTCGGGAACATAGAATCTCTTGAACATCTCCTTAGCCTGGTACCGGCTAGCCAACATAAACTCCACGTGGAGATCCATCCGCCCTGGCCTTGTAAGCGCAGGGTCCAATGCGCTGTACCGGTTCGTCGTCGCAAATAGCAACCGTCCTTCCTGGGCGCTGACTCCGTCAAGAGCATTCAAAAGCCCAGAAAGAGTGATCCGCGTCGAGTCCGCTCCCTGTTTCCGGTCGCGCTGCGCGTCCTTGCCACCGGAGCCGTCGGGATCATCGAGGCGCTCCTTGCGTTTCTCGGCGTCGCGGGGGTCTTCGAGCTCCGTACCGACAGTCTCGCGCGTCAAGCCATGAGTGAATGCAGCATCGATGTCTTCCATGAGTGCTATACACTGCTCAGGGAGCGCAGAGATAAGGCTGTTGAGGCCAGTGTCGTCCAAGCCTGCTGTGGAGAGGGAGATGACATAGATGTCGAGGCCCAGTTCACCAGCGAGACTGTGAATGATGGATGTTTTTCCCGAACCAGGAGCTCCATACTGAAAAGCCTGTGATTAGATGCTATGCGATTTTGTAGACAAAGGGTGGTCTCACCAAAAGATAGCCGCGACGGAAGGGAATGCCTGGAGATTGTGCATGTGAGAACATTGATAATTGAATCGGAGAACAGGGTATTCACCTCGGTCAGCATACCACTTCTTGCTTCTCATGAAGTCCCTTGCGTCGTTCAAGATCAGTTCCTTGACACCCGCATCGAGGATGATGGAAGTGAGAGGTCGCTTTGGCCGGGAAGCGATATGCCGCCAGTCACCCGAAAATCTATCGCGTCTGAATGTCAGAAAATGAGGCACCATATGCCAGTGAAAGCGGGCTCACCCTTGATTCACGAATATGTCGATCTTATCCTCTCGTGCAGACATGTAAGCTTTCTTTGCCTCGAGGATCAGGCCGTCGAGGACAGCACGATTACGGGTAAAAAGCCTGAAGATTTCAATCTGCAGTTCAGAACACACCAAAGAAAATGAGGGCATGATCGTAATGCCACTCACGTAATTTGCAGCGTCGATTTCTCGCCATATGACCATCGACTCTCCTCCTTCTGCCGCGTAATGCGCATCCAACGACGCTTGTACCAAATCGTATATGTGGCTGCATAGGAGGGTAGGCACTGGATGTTCCGTGTCTTGCGAATGGATGGTGAACCATCGTCGGACTCATCGTCTTCGAGGATAGCCGTGCTGTTGTCATCTTGGCCGAGGTGTGTGGTGCTGACCACAAATTCACGGACTTTACCTGACGAATGGTAGGTTCATGTCAGTACATGGCGGCTTTGAGACATAGAGTGGGGAACTACTCACGCCACTCCGGAAGTGAAGACAGCCAAAACATCATCCAATCTAATGAAAGCTCATAGGTTAGCTCGGAGACATCAACACTGCAGAAGAGACGCTCACCGAATACAACATCGTCGCTCTCGAAATGAGCAGTGATGAAAAACGAGTCAATAAAGCTGGAGTAGGAGGAGAGATAAACGCGTCGACACGCCTCAAGCGCAGCACCAAAAAGAAGAAGCTTCAACCAATCTCGAAGCGCGGAAAGGGAGTAGATGAACGTCAACAGCGACGAGAGATCCGTGGGGATCTGAAAAGGAATAGGTGCACTCGTGTCGTTGAAAGAAGTGGCATTGGTCTGAACGAGGCTTCCGTTTGTGAGCGCAGACAGTAAAGGCTGGAGAAGTGTCGTGAATTGCAAGACAGACGCCATGGGCGGTCTGCGAGACGTGACAGGGAAGATACAGAAGAGCGCCCCTCAAAAATGTCCTCTTATATTGCCTTCGCCAATGTTTTTTGCATAGGCAAGGATTGGAATTCGGTTCCGAGCGCCCATGAACTCTGCTCCACCGATCACAACGCCATTCTGATTCGATGAATAAATTGGCTGAATGCAGGACAGTATCGTGACTCACGCACCTAATATGCCGCGAGGCAGTGCTGCCTCGCTGCCGCCTGCAGAATTTCCAGACGCCATCAAGGTTAAAGGTATCATTTCCGTCGACTCGTACAGAATATGCAGATCTGTACCTATGAGTATCGTAAATCGAATCGACAGAACCCACCCCTGTTTCTGGTCCGCCAGAAGATAAGTCATTTAGGACTGCATGGTATACGGAGCTGTAGTAGTACGTGAGTCAAAGTTGACAGGTTGTCGGAGTCAGTCTATCTATTATGTAATGGTCGATTCAAGCCATTAACAGAGCGTGTTACGGTCGCGTAGTACCGCCGCGCGCACTCGAATCCAACAAGTAGCATCCCTTTCCCAGCCTTTCCCGCACCACGCTTATTGATATATACACGAGTCAGGACTATCTGACACGACCCCGCGCTCAATCACAGCCTCATATTCATCTTTCGACAGCCTTTTATGAGTTGAGCCGCCTCTGCAGCTTCTGCCTGTGCATCCAGCTTATTGCGATGGATATACCATGTGCGCGACAGTCTGGCTTGAGGCTCTCTGCCGATTGTGCCTCTGCTTTGCGTGTAGCAGCCCATGAGGCCTGCGTAATAAATGTAACACCGTGGCGTCGCGAACAAAGCAGTGTCTAGACTAGTCTCCGATGTTCGCATTCGTCAAAAGCCCGCCTCCACCATAGAGGGCGCTCTCAGATGCTGTGGGGGCATGTGCACTGTATTGCTGTGGGGTGGCTGATCTACAGTCAGAAAATGATTCAGGAGTCATGACTCCTTTCGCAAATGCTCACCGCAAGCTTGCAATGCGGTCGTGCAGGTCGTTGCGCCCGTGAGAGTTGCTGACTAACCAGCACTCTGAATGGCGGCAGAGGGTCGATTAGACTGAAGACATCTCTACACCGAACGGGAGGGTGCAGTGGCCGTTGGCGAAGGCTATCATACCATCTCATCTCATTTCTGCTCTATACTGATAATATCGCCATTTTTTCAGTCCAGAACGAAATAGTCACAAGATATGTTATCCCTTGAAAATGGCTCGAACTGACTGCATAAACAACTGTGGGAGGATGCTCCTAATAGTGCCCTGAACTCTAGCTTTCCAACAAGTGAGGAAGTATGGTTTGAGGATGGAAACATCATCCTTGTGTGTGAGTCTATTGGATTCTGTGTATACAAGGGAATCCTGTCATCTTAGGAGGTCTTTCAAGACATGTTTTGTGTCAGTAGTCCCTCAGTGAATGAGATCTTCAACAGATATGCTGTTGTCCATCTCTCCGACTCTGCAGGTGGTACTTTTCATTTTTTTTGAAGGCATTGCATGATTGGAAGTGAGTTATTCATGATTATCTTTCAAGGCCCTCCCTGACATCTTCATATCAGCTATGGCTGTCCTAGCTTTTGTGATGACCCAGAAAAAGTCCTCCCTCTTGATGTTAGGACTGCGTCCTAACACGTGCTCAGCACGTGACTCATTGGCATCCTCGGGTGACAAAGACTGATTACATATACATGCCAATGCATGAACGCTTACCTTACTGACTCATTCACAAGCTTCGGCTTGAACGTTTACGTATGCCCGTTATGATGTCACCTAACTGTGTTCCTGAATTGCTTATTGATGCGGACAGACAATCGTCATTGTTACTATACTTGGATAAAAGCACAGAGCTGCAGATTACATACACCGATCGTTGATCGTACTTAGTGTTTAGAAGCATGGACCATATGTCCGGCTTGCCCTAAATAGCCTGTACGTATAAATAGCCGAGCTGAGCTTCTCAGAAGCCTCAGCTCGTTCACTTCGTATACAATCTTGATCTCTGCACTGCGCCCAGCGTCTGGCTCCTTCCAAGCCCACGCATCACGAACTCTGTCAGATCAATTGAATCATACCTAGTCTGACGAAGCACTGGATTCGTCTCAAAGCCCTTATCATTCTCCCGTCTCTATCGCTTATCAAGGACTCGCCGCTTATCGAGTCATTCGCTGGGATCCACCCGAAGTGATCTGCTCTATCGGAGAAGACTTGTTCGTTCCTGAAGAACATTGGTCGATCATAAACAATCATCTTCTCCACTTGTTCGAAGAAAAGGTCAATAGTAACCAAGACTTCTTGGATCACGCACGCAGACAAGCCATTGTCTTCATTCGTTGGGCAGTCAATCTTGGTTTTAGCTTAGGGAACCCGACTTAGTGCATTAAGTGCACGTGATAAGCCTAACGGCCTAACACTTGAACGAGCTCTTTATTCCCTACCCTATCACACCCTGGAACGACAAAACATCCAATCTCTTGCCGAAATCGCTCGACGAATACTAGAAGAAAGAAGCCGCAGAGCCACTCAAATCAGTCAAGCAATAAACACAGACATACTCAGACCCGAGGCCACCACCCCGGTCATCAGCCAAGAAATTCCCACGGGTACTCTTACAACCTCCAGATATTCAGTAACGGGAAATGCATACGCAGGAGTAGCCATATTTAGGCTACAACAATACCACGATTACTTCTTCAACCTCGTCAACGGACTCGGATTCCCTTTTCCCGGGCTTTGCTTCATTAACGATCCAAAGACTCCCGTCTCCTCCATTGGAAACCCAGGACTTAACCTTCTCCACACAAGAAGCACCATTGATGTGGACGACGGCAGACCCAGTAATTTCCCAGCAGCACACATCACTGATCTCCGTAGGCATATCACCAGAGGCGTGGATTCCGAAGGAATTAGAAGAGAACTTATCGAGAAAAGTGAACAAAGGAATCAATACGCAATTATCATCTTTTGGACCTACACCACCCAGAATTAAGACACGCTGGACAATACTGGATACTCACCCCATCAAACGGAAATCACCGGAACCATATCAATTATCAGAAGAGGAGAGCTCGCCCTCAAAACTTATTATTTCAGAAGTTTCATCAGCGGACAAACCATCAACGAGATCCTCACGCTTATTGACCAAATCAATATCGGGATCAACGAAATCATCAGAAGAGAACCTACTCTCCAAGAAGGACTTAGGGCCGGAAGAAGACTCGAAGTTCCCTTCCACTTCGAAGAATAAATCATTGAGCCATCACTTCCAAAAGGATACCCGCCCCCGTACCACAACGATCCTATCTACATCTTCGAACATTTACCCGAAGACGTCGACCCGGACAACGTTTATTGCGACCAGGAAAACAGACACTTCTACCACAATGGAATCCTCTGGGGATTCTATACCCAGAACGGAAAAGAGGAATATTACGCAAGACCGTTTCAAGGAAAGGAAATCCACGCCGCACCCGAGTTACCAACAGTTAAACTCGCCGAAACAGTCAGAGCACTCCGACTCATCAAGCCTAAATCACCGACAAATCGGAATCGTAACACACCAAGGCCGCACATATATAACCTACCCAGAGAAACAGCCAGTGGAAGTCGAACATCTCAAAGAAACACCCCCGTCCAATCTCCGGTACAAGAAACCGCTGCACCGGAACCCGTCAGAACCCCTTCACCGTTCGAAATCCCCTTCGCGACCTATCCTAAAGAAGAACCGAATCCAAGTAGAGAGCCTCCTAACGATCCGGAGCCCCCGACCAGTGAAATGTCGACAAATCCTAGAAATCCTGAGTCCAAGGGACCAGCCATGGCCAAACCAACCCCTTTCGACAGAAATAGGAAACGAACCGAGCAATTCCTCCACGAAATCGACTTAATGATCCTCGCCAGGAAATATGATTTTCCCGACGAATTTGCTAAAATCGCCTATGCCCTGTCCTACATGAAAGGAGGATCCGCCGGTATATGGTCTAGAAATTTCACAAAATCCAGAAACGAAGCAGATGACTGGGCTCTATATACATGGAAGGAAACCCCAGAAAAAACCTCAGTCCGCAAGAAAATCTCTACAGATTTTGAGGAATTTAACAAGACATCAGACGCCAGAGACAAACTGGCTAGAATAAATCAAGGAAAAGAATCCTTTAACGCATACCTCCAACTTTTTGAACAAATCGCAGAATTGTCTGGGGTCGACCTAGAAACCAAGAAAACACATTTCCTACGCGGCCTAAAATGGGAACTGGCTCGAGGAATCTACCAAGATCCTGCCAAACAAGATACATGGGAAGAACTAGTAGCAAAAGCTAAAAGACATGAAACAATGCGTATAGAAGAAATGCGCGCGCGCGACCTCAGGCAAGGAAAATACCAAGTCTTTACCCCAAGCAATTATTACTCCAACATCGCACCTCCTCGCCAAGAAAGGGAATCGCAATATGTCCCAATGGACGTAGATGCAGCAGAAATGGAGGCTGATGCCATCTGCACTCGCTTCAAGAAGCTCACACCCGAGGAAAGAAGCCGACTCGCCAAAGAAGGCAAGTGCTTCTATTGTAAGAAGCCCGGACATATGGCGCGCGGGTGTCCCTCTCGGCCCAAACAAAGATTCCCACCCCCTTCCCGAGGAAGATTCCAACCAAAGCGCCGCATGATGCGCGCCATGGAAGAAGAAGAAGGAGGTGACGAAGAAGATCAAGAAGAAGGAAAGCAGAGGGTCGCCCACATTCAACAAATGATGATGGGCCTCAGCATGGACGAAATTGAAGAAGTTCGTGCCTTTAGCGAATCGAAGAATTTTTAAAGACTCTTCCATCGGCAGCGGATGTGAAGAGTAGGATTCTTGCAGGAAATCGATACGCTCCGCTGGCCAATGAAGACATTGACCAAGAGCATGGACATCCAGATATATTGTATCTCTCGGAAATGAAATCACATAGTGCACCATCACTCCGAATCGAGACAATATTAATAGGCAAGAATCGAAAAGCTGCCACTCAAGCTCTCGTAGATAGCGGAGCAACAGGAATATTCATGCACCCCAGATTCGTGGAAACGCATAGAATAAAAACCCGGAAAACCCCAGCCCCAATCCCAGTCAACACGGTCCAAAATACAGAATTTAAAGGAGGACCAATCACAAAATTCACAGAACTAAAACTACAAGTTCTAGGCGAACAGGGGGGAACACACACCGAATCGGCAAAATTCTATATAGCCGAAATCGGAAAAGAAGATGTCATCCTGGGAACCGGCTGGTTGTTAGAACACAACCCAGAGGTCGACTGGCATGCCTATGGTCTACATTTTACTAGATGCCCACCCTCCTGTCAAATCAAAGGAGGACCCATTAAAGCAAAAAGGGCTACAAGAAAACCAGGACGTCAAAACCCAGAAATACAACGTATAGAAACAGTACCAAGAAAAAATGACTATTCAATAACATTGCAAAAACCAGGACAAGCACAGCCAGGCCGGAAAGTGGGAAATGCTACAGTACCACATCCGCGGATAAAACCTAACATCCGAGGTTCGCAACCTGAAGGACGAAATCCGGAATATCTCAGAGCCCGAGCCAAACATTATGCGGCACCCACATGGGCTGAAGAGGATACTCCAGAGGACGGTGTTCGACTATCGGCACTTCCCTCCACAGATTTAGAGGAAGACGGAGTTTATCTCGTCAGATGCCTCAACACTAGACAACTAGAGGCACTCGAACTATACAATGACGGCAAAGAAAACATTGACATCCACCGAATCGAAACTACAGAAACCCTCGTAACCAACACACCGGTACCCAGGAAAGAACCTATTGGAAAACAAACCAAACACACAAATTCACAGAAACTAGCGGAAGAGGCTTCAAAAGGGAAACCCGAATTATCCTTTGAAGAAATAGTTCCCAAAGAATATTGGGATTATAGAAAAGTTTTCGAAGGACGAAAACCAGGGAAACTACCGCCTAAACGCCCTTGGGATCACAAAATTGAACTCAAGGATGGAATGGAACACTCGCTCAGACCTAAATTATACAGTCTTAGCCCAATGGAACAAACAGAACTCAAGAAATTCATTGACGAAAACCTGAAGAAAGGATTTATCCGGGAATCCAAATCACACATAGCATCGCCGTTCTTTTTTATTAAAAAGAAGAACGGGAAATTACGACCAGTAATGGATTATCGGAAACTCAATGAAATGACTATCAAGAACAAATATCCACTACCAATTATTCAAGAACTATTGGACTTATTAACAGAAGCCGTATACTTCTCACTTGTGGATATCGACACAGGATATAACAACGTATGCATGGACGAAAAGGACGTCCACAAAGCAGCATTCATCACAAACCTAGGAATGTACGAACCACTGGTAATGTACTTCGGACTCACCAACTCGCCAGCAACATTCCAAACTATGATGAACTCGCTTTTCAAAAACCTCATTTACGCAGGAAAAGTGGCAATTTACATGGACGACATACTGGTATTCTCCAAAACCATGGACGAACATATCAAAACAATGAGACAAGTTTTACAAATCCTAAAGGACAATGATTTGTACCTGCAACCGTCAAAATGCCATTTCCACAAAAAGAAAATCGACTATCTCGGATACGTCATATCTCACGGACACCTTGCAATGGACCCAATCAAAGTAGCTGGCATCACGGACTGGCCGACACCAACCAGAGTCAAAGAAGTACAATCATTTTTAGGATTCTGCAACTTCTATCGCAGGTTTATCAAAGATTACTCGAAAATAGCCAAACCACTATTCGAATTAACACAGAAAGATCACAACTGGGATTGGACGCCAGCATGCAAAAACGCATTCCAAATACTAAAGAAAACCTTTATATCCTCCCCGGTACTTGTTATGCCAGAAACCAAGAATCCCTTCCGCATCGAATGCGACGCATCCGACTTCGCTACTGGAGCAGTATTATCACAGATCGCCCCCGATGGAAAATGGCACCCTTGTGCCTACATTTCCAAATCACTCTCACCAACAGAACGCAACTATCCTATCTATGATAAAGAGTTGCTAGCGGTCGTTCGAGCTTTCGAAGCTTGGCGACACTATTTAGAAGGCGCCGAAACCCCAGTCGACGTCTGGACAGACCACAAGAATCTGGAATGGTTTCGCTCAAGCCAAAAGTTAAACCGTCGGCAAGCACGATGGTCACTCTTCCTCTCGCGTTTCGACTACAAATTAATGCACAAAGCAGGAGTCACCAATAAATCCGACGGTCTGTCACGGCGTCCAGACCATAAAGAGGGGGTGGAATTTGACAATTCAGGCGAAACACTCTTGGAACCCGAACTTTTCAATAAAAAACAAGAAAAGATTAGGAAACCTTTCGCGGAAGTCAACGCAATTAGCACAGAAAAATCACTAGACCCCCATCAGATATTCCACATTAGAGCAACCGGACGAGGAGGCGTCACAATAATCGACGAAGACCTAAAAAATCGAATCATTGAAGCAAACAAGAAAGACGAATGGTTATTAGAAACATTAACCAAAGTCAAAACACTAAGCCCTCGCAGCATGAAGAAAGGACTACAAGAATGGAACAACGAAGAAGGACTCGTCCTACACAGAGGAAAAATCTATGTCCCCCAAAATGAACAACTATGCAGAGATATCATCAAGATAAATCACAACAATCTAGCGGCAGGACATCCAGGACAGAGAGGAACACTAGCGGCCGTAGGACAAGAATTCACATGGCCCGGAATCTCAAACACCGTTCATCAATACGTGGAAGGATGCGCAATTTGTCAATCTACAAAAAACGACACGCACCCTACCATAGTACCACTTCAACCAACGGAGATTCCGGATAGACCATTTGGAACAATCACCATGGATTTTATCACCGATCTCCCGAAATCAAAAGGATTCGATTCACTCCACGTAGTAACCGACAGATTTACTAAAACGGCAATAATCACACTGTGTCTGAAAACCATCGACTCAGACGGGACGGCGCAAATCCTACTGGAAAATACCTGGAGACGATACGGACTACCCGATAAAATCATATCAGACAGAGGAACCCAATTCGCATCAAAAGTAGCGCAAGCGCTACTCAAAGAACTCGGAATCCAATCAGCATTAAGCACGGCTTATCACCCACAAACAGACGGTGCCACCGAACGAATGAATCAAGAACTGGAACAATATCTTAGAGCCTTTTGCAGCTCATCACAAGACGATTGGGCAGCATTAATTCCCTATGCAGAATACGCCCACAACGCACACCAACATTCAGCCACAAAGAAATCCCCATTCGAACTATTACACGGATATCAACCCAGAGCATATCCAGCTATCATAGGCAACACGAATGTCCCCACCGCCGACGCACGCCTCGAAGCTCTGCAACGCACTAGGAAGGAAGCGCAAGCCAGCCTCGAAATTGCAGCCGAAGCCATGAGGATACAACACGACCGTTTCGGAATGAAACTACCGCCTTTCAAGAAAGGAGACCGAGTTTGGTTAGATGGAAAGAATATCCATACCAATCACCCCTCGGAGAAACTGCGACCTAAACGATTCGGACCATTTGAAATTATCGACACAATCGGAACTATCAATTTCAAGCTGAAACTGCCCAACAGCTGGAAACGCATTCACGACGTTTTCCATGCTAGTCGGCTTACACCCTACAAAGAGAATGAGGTCTATGGCCCAAACTATCCTAAACCGGCCCCAGACCTGATCGAAGGACAAGAAGAATTCGAAGTCGAAGCCATTGTCGGAGCTCGACGCTTTGGACGATGGAAGACCTTGCAGTATCTAATCAAATGGAAAGGCTATCCCGAATCGGACAACTCATGGGAAGCGGCAGCAAATGTTACAAATGCCAAGGAAGCCATCACGGAGTTTTATCACAGACACCCCTCCGCAGTCAGAGGAATGGAAGCCTCGATCTTAGCCTTAACGATCGAGCTGGAATACAACAGAATTGCCGAAGAAAACCAGATCAAAAAGAAGCTTCAGAAGCATCCAATCGGAAGAAGACTTCTATCTACACAATTGGAAATTCCCCAGATCATGAAAGCAATCGACAAACGGATGACACAGTTAAAGAAGCGATCAGTACCTCCGCAGTCAAGGAGGACAAAATCAACGATCGACGATCAAGGAACACAATCGAAGAAGCCCAGTTTAGGCTCGTCTCGATCTATGCCGCAGCACAAACGATCGGACAGCTCTAATTGGCGAGTACAAGTCTACCAAGAGCTACAAAAGCAGATGAACCGCGGTTTGGCATGGCCAGGCAAGCGGCTATGACCCCCCTGAACCCCACTCTAGCAGAAGTAGCCATTTACACCTCCGTCGCAACCGCCACCTTTCTAGCCATCTCTCTTGCTGTCTTTCTCATTGGAGCCATTTGCCAAGGCTCTTGTCTCATCGCCAGTGACCTCGTATAAATACGAGACCACCGTCGACAAAAAACTTTCCTCCAGCTCCCCAGCTACATGTCCTTGATCGTCCGCAAATTCCACTTCCTCGAATCCCCTCGCTACATCATGGCTGACTTCCACCACACGACCTCTCCCCATGATCGTTCCCGTTCCACTTCCCCTCCCTTCATCCTCCGTCCTGTCTCAACCGCCACCGATGACTCTAACGACTCTTACGACTCCCTTGCCTCCGTCAACCACATTGACGGCATCACTGTAGACGACCCACACCTCGAAATCGGCGTCCCCGGTCTCCCTAGTCGCATCATGAACCCCCACACGCCCAGTGCTGGGCAAATATTTGCTCTGTTTAATACCATTCCCCGCATTCTCATTCCCGTCTACCCTTCCCCCATCTATAACTTGACCCACTACTTGAACCCCAACCTTGTCGGCGCACTCTATCACATCACCTTCACCGATGACGAGGACCCGATCATGCTGGAACAATCCGGGCTGGACGATCCCACAAACTTCTTTTTCTATTTACAGCAGATTGTGATGACGCGAGCGTATCAGGTACACCAGGGACCGCTGGACCGACATCAGATGACCCTTCTCTCAAACCTCGCCATCACCAACTATAGGAACAAGGGACTCATTAATCTCCCATCACTCCGCAGTGACATGATCAGCTACCGTCCTACCGGGTATAGCTCCCTCGCCATGAGTCTCCTCCTCCGCCACTCCCCAACCGAATGGGTCGACACTCTTGCACGAATTCCTTTCCGACGGAATACCATCCGTTGGTTCCGCATTACAGGGTTTGGAAGAGAACGGCTGGTCATTGAAGAATACATGCCGGGAGGAACGCTGCCGGAACGCCTCTTTCCCACAAATAGTCGAGGGGAGCAGCACGTCGCCGCGTACTGGTCCGAAGGGTCTAACCCATCAGACAACGTGAGGCCCTGGTACATGGCAAGATCGGACGTCATGGCAGAGGATGGGTATCACTTGCTCCGACCTGAGGAGCTTCTTTACGAGTCACAGAGGATCATTGATGCTCCGGGAACCTCCGGAAATATTGCACGTCCCCCCGTCAAATCCCTCATCCTCTCCCTCCCTGTGCTCAGAGAGTCACCCCTAGCACCAATTCCCCTCCTCGCACCTTCGCCGCCCCTTCCCCCTCTCCAGCTTGACATCCCGGTGCCTTTTCAACATGTGGTCTCGGCCGAAAGGACCACGGCAGTTGAAGAACGGGCAATGGCCACACTCCCACATGCTCACACCGACCCCTTCCCGGGAAACCAGCTTGCCCCTATCCCTAACCTGGACGAAGACAATCCCATGCTCCCCGCTAGTCCCCCTTACGACCCCGAACAAACCGTCCGGGATCGCGAGGCTCGTCGACCACTTCCGATGCCGCCCCCAGCACCCCCTGCTACACCCTCATCCACGACCCTCGTCGAGGAAGGCCCCGCCCCTACTGAGCCTGTCGACGCGTCCTCCTCTCAACCTGCGACGGTTCCAGTCGCGTCGGAAGACTGGCGCGAAGGAGCACGTGCATCAGAACGCGTCTGGCCCGCAACCCCCGCTTTCACCCCTTCTCCTCCCGCGCCTCCTGCTTCACCAGAGGTACGCTATTGTTGGGAATGCGGACGTAGCGGACATCTCCTCGCAGCCTGTTCGATCACACGCATTCGGATGCGGACGGACGTCACAGCGCATCAATTTCTACACGATTATGACGCGCATCGCGGAGCCACTAATCGTCTTAGATTGCAGATGGATAAAGTGGCTGAGGAATACGGTTATCACAAACAGGCCTGGGAACGCATAATCGACACGACCCTCTGGACTGGTTACCCCAATCGCTCCATCCCCACCTACGATATCAACAACCTGCACGAGCCACCGCCAACAACCGGTCCACGCCATAAACGCCGAAGACTTGTGTAAAAAAGGGGGTAGTGTTAGGACTGCGTCCTAACACGTGCTCAGCACGTGACTCATTGGCATCCTCGGGTGACAAAGACTGATTACATATACATGCCAATGCATGAACGCTTACCTTACTGACTCATTCACAAGCTTCGGCTTGAACGTTTACGTATGCCCGTTATGATGTCACCTAACTGTGTTCCTGAATTGCTTATTGATGCGGACAGACAATCGTCATTGTTACTATACTTGGATAAAAGCACAGAGCTGCAGATTACATACACCGATCGTTGATCGTACTTAGTGTTTAGAAGCATGGACCATATGTCCGGCTTGCCCTAAATAGCCTGTACGTATAAATAGCCGAGCTGAGCTTCTCAGAAGCCTCAGCTCGTTCACTTCGTATACAATCTTGATCTCTGCACTGCGCCCAGCGTCTGGCTCCTTCCAAGCCCACGCATCACGAACTCTGTCAGATCAATTGAATCATACCTAGTCTGACGAAGCACTGGATTCGTCTCAAAGCCCTTATCATTCTCCCGTCTCTATCGCTTATCAAGGACTCGCCGCTTATCGAGTCATTCGCTGGGATCCACCCGAAGTGATCTGCTCTATCGGAGAAGACTTGTTCGTTCCTGAAGAACATTGGTCGATCATAAACAATCATCTTCTCCACTTGTTCGAAGAAAAGGTCAATAGTAACCAAGACTTCTTGGATCACGCACGCAGACAAGCCATTGTCTTCATTCGTTGGGCAGTCAATCTTGGTTTTAGCTTAGGGAACCCGACTTAGTGCATTAAGTGCACATGATAAGCCTAACGGCCTAACACTTGATACTTATAGATGGCAATAAAATTTATAGCCCATGGTCTTAAAAAGAGATGGTCGACAAACTCAAGGCAATATTCTTGTTCATGTATGCTGATTTTGTAAAGTCTGACAATGATTGAGTTCTTATCCCCAACTTCAATGGTATTCTTGTACTTAACATAGCCACAGAATGTCACATTCCCATTATTCTTCTAGGAAAATACTATTGTTACTCCCTATTGAGCACATAGACACTCTTGGAGGGCTTTCAATCAGATTCTGGTATTGTCATCACACTTTCTTCCCAGGTGCTTTCCATTATACTTGACTTTTGCAGGAATATTATTAGAAAGATCACTCTAGCTATGCATATTTCCTGCTCCTACAAATCATAGCAATGGTAATATTGGAAGAGAGCCTGCACCATAGACCCTATCATTTCCACTTTTAATGTTGAAGCTTAATATGTCCATTGTAATGAGGAAGGCATCTTTTGCACTTTCTGTGAGGGATTCTCTAAGGGTTTGTGTCAAAGCTGTTATACTCTTCTCAAGGCAAGTGTGATCAAGCTTCAACAAATGATCTAGGATCTATTGCTCAACCTGTGCAAAAAGAAGAGTTAGGCAGTGCTAGAAATGAAGCAAAAAGAAATTGACAGAGATGATGATGTTTTTGGCAAAGATCTTTGATTAGAATTATCTAGAGTGAGCATATTATCAGGTCTAACCATCAACCATAGCTCACCATCCTTATTACAGAAAATCATTCCACAAACTTTTCACATAATTCCCAATAGCAGTGAATACAAGTCTAAAGAATATCTCAGTCTATTTGGGCCCAAGCAAGCACTTACTTTATCATCTGTAGTCCTCAGGACATCCTCTGCACTGCTAGTGGGCTGTCAATCAGTATGGCATGTATGTAAGTCATGCATAGGATTTTATGGTCTGCAAGAAGTTTGTGACAATGAAGAAGTCATGTACCCACACAAGTTCATGACTATATCAGAATGCATCCAGTCAGTGTGTTTCTATCCAAGAAAAGCACTTCTGAATGGCACTATATATGATTCTGTTAAATCGATTGTCATTAGGGAAAAAAAGCATATTAAGATGTTTGTGGACATCACTCTAGATCAAAAGCAAGCTGCCAAGAATAGATTATTTATTGATATAAGCAAACAGAACACCTTAGCATAGTATCAATTACAAGAGTGATTTTGAAGTATTAAAACTTATGTCACACTAGTTCTCCAACTTTCCCTCCTCAACTTGCTATATTTCAGTCTTTACCTTGACTTCCCCTCTTAAGTCTTTCTCTTAACCTACTGAGCAATATCATCAACAGCCCCTATGGGTCAGATTTTGTAGCTTATCAGATATCCCTGCAGGCTAACCATAGAGAACTCCCAGTCTGGCAGCATGTCCACAAACTGCATTATGAGCCATTTAATCTGTCTCTTTAAGAAAATTGGTGCCCACGTGCAGTGCACCAGACCAATATAGTTTGGTGGAACAACAGTGGTTGGAGCAGCTAGAGTTGACAAAGACAAGTCCACAAAGAGGTCTATAAGGCCACTGGTAAAGTCTTCCTTTTTAAAAGATGAGCTATACCCTAAATTACTGCCCTTCTTGTCCACATTGTCTATATCCTTGCCCTCTTTGTCATTCTTAGGAACATAAAGCCTCTTGAACATCTCCTTCACCTAGTACCAGCTAGCCAACATAAACTCTATGTAGAGATCCATCCACCCTGGCCTTGTAAGCACAGAATCTAGTACACTGTATCAGTTTGTTATTACAAATAGTAGCCACTTCTCCTAGGCGCTGACTCTGTCGGACTTATTTTTTTCATCAATAGCTGTGCTATTGTTAACAATATTAAGATCCATGGTGCTGACCACAAATTTTTGAACTTGACCTAGCAAATTACAGTGTGAATATATGACAAATTTGAGATATAAGATAGAATGAACTACTTACACCATTCCAGAAGTGAAGCCAGCCAAAACATTATCTATTCTGATTGAAACTCATAGGTCAGCTCAAAGACATTATAGATTAAAGCACATCACTTACTATATACAATATTGTCACTCTCAAATTTAGCAGTGATAAAAAATGAATCAATCCAGCTAGAGTAGGAGACAAACACACATCAACATACCTCAAGTGCAGCACCAAAAAGAAGCTTCAACCAGTCTTGAAGTGTAGAAATGGAGTAGATGAGAGTATGAGAGATCAATGGTTATTTAAAAAGGCAGGGTCCAATCATATCATCAAAACATATGTCATTAGTCTGAATAAGGATTCTATTAGTGAGTATAGACAGTAAAGGCTGTAGAAGTGTCATAAATTGCAGGACAGATGCCATAGGCAGTCTAAAAGATGCAAGGGGGAAGGTGGAGGAAAGTGCCTTTCAAAATGTCCTGTTATACTGCTTTCACTTCTGGCACTGCTAGCAGACTAGACCTGTTGGTTTGTCACTTCCAGGATAATTGTAATTCACATCAGAATGCCCATTGACATTGTTTCATCATCCATATCATCGTGACCCACACACTCGGCTTGCCACTTGGAGTCAGCAAAATTTCCAGAATTCAAATGCTGTCAAGGACAAAGGCATCATTTCCATCAACTCTCACAAAATAGTGAGACTATCATAAGCTGCAAATATGTGGATCAAATGTCATATCGACATAGCCTGCCATTTTGTTTCCAATTAGTTGAAGATGAGCCATTCATGAAAGAATCGTACAAGAGAGTACAAGTCGCAGCCACACGTCGGCTAGTCGTTTGAAAAGGCTCGTTTATTGTGTGCTACTTAATCTGAGTCGTCGTCACGTGCACCCTCGTACACCGCGCTCAGTCGAGTATAGCCTGATACGACCTCGTGCTCAATCACAGCCTCGCGTCTTTCAACACATATACTTAGCCTTTTTTTGAGTCGAGACACTTCTGTTTACTCCTGGCTGTGACACCGACCCTGGACGCTTGACAGTCTGACTCCCAGTACCGACATCATTCGCGGAATCTGGAGTCACTGTGTCAATATTACTTGACCCTGGTTTGGTGTGGCTCTCTCGCCAGACGATGGCAGACCAGAAAGCATCGCTAGACTTGACCCACGTTCTCTGTGAGCCTCCTTTCCCTCCAGTCGTGTCTACTGACTACCGAACGTTTTCAGATGATGCATCCTCGCACGTTTCGCTCGCACTCGCCCTCATAACATTATCACCCATCCTCTTGATGGTCAGTCGCTTCCCGTTCGATGCCATGGATCAACGCTCGTCTGACCAGCATCAACTCGGATAAGGCTAGTTATGCCGTTCTGGCCGTCTATACGCGGGAAGTCACGATCATCAACATGTGGGCTGGTCAGCTTCTTTGTGAATTTCTGAACTGGGTTGTCAAGCGTTTGGTGAAGCAAGAACGGCCTATAGGTGCGGTTTGTGTAGCTAGTCTCAAAAGTCGTGTTGACATAGCCATGTCACGATTTGCAGATAGTGTGGGCAATGGCTACGGCTTTCCTTCATCGCATAGCCAATATATGGCATTTTTTGCCACATTTCTTGTCCTGCACCTGCATTGTCGACACAAATTTGTCTCGACCGGCTTTTGGGCTGTTGACGTCCTATGGCAGGCTGTGGTCCACTTTGCATTGATTGGTTGGGCTGTCGTCGTAGCATACTCTAGGTGAGCATCTCACAATTCTCCGCCGTGATCTTCGTTGACGGTGCCATCCGACTTCCAGGCTGCATTTGGCGTATCACTCTCATCATCAGGTTCTGTGGGGTGCAACGATTGGCGTAGTCTTCGCCGCTTTTTGGTATCTTGTGACGGAGTACATTCCCGCTCGAAATCCAGACTCTGTACTCGGACAAGGTCGAGATTTTATCTTAAGGAATCCCGTGTCGAAATGGATACGACTGAAGGACGGGTGGGCAGTCTGGTTAGATAGTGGGATCGAGGAGCAATGGCAGGCATGGGATCGGGAATGGGAAAAACGGTACGGTCAAGCCGGGCTCATTCGGAAGAAAAGACTGTCATAGAGGCCGGGAGCGCTCAAGGTGGGTGTCTATATTGTCGTACCTTCCTTTACCTTGAACAATATGTATCTACTCTATTCAAAGAGCGGACCGTGAGTGTTTATTTGTTGGCTACCAAAAACACCTACAGCTGCGATCCCGGGCCATAAGTGGTTGTGAAATTTAGATCTTGAACCTCTTGAAAGGACGATTCTTAAGGCATGGGTATAGGGCGCAGTCAAAGCGATGGTATCCATTGAAGATTGATCCCAATTACATCTGACACATACGCAGTAGAAAGCGAAGCAAACAGACTACCCATTCATGGCACTACAGAGTAGCAGCTTCCATCTCATTATGACAAGGATAATCAGTGTAACCAACGGGTGTTGCGGGGGTATAAAAGTTATTGCGATCGTACTTTGTGAAAGGGATGTCTTCCTTCAGCCTCGTCACAAGGTCAGGCTGTCCGAATCATGATTAGCCAGTATGCATATACGATGGCGATTGTGACCCACGTTCGAAATGAAATACCGTCCAAAGGCGATGAGTGCGTCCTGCGCTTCCGCCACTTTGAAAGCGTCCTCTCTCGTATACCCACCAGCGCTGAGATATGCTCTAGATCCCCAAAGTTTTCGGAAGACTTCGTTTGTCTGGCCTTGCGGGACTTCAATATCCGACCCACCATCTACGCGAGGCTCTACCAGGTGTATATAGCCGAAGTCGGGGTGACGATCACGAATGGCCGTGATGTAATGCGAGAAAGTGGGAATGGGATCTTTCATTCCCATACCTAAATCAGGTCACAGTGAGCACGAAGGTGCATTCTAGAATTCATCAGAAACAACTCACCTTGGTATGCCCCCCATGGGCTGAGCCGAGTACCAACTATCTTCTCGCCAACGGCTTTCGTGATAGCGTCAATGACCTCCAACCCAAATCTAGCGCGGTTCTCGATGGAGCCACCGTATTCGTCCGTACGGTTGTTGGACACATCTTGCAGAAACTGATCGGGTAGGTACCCGCTTCCATTGTGAATCTCTACCCCGTCAAATCCTGCTTTATGCACCGCGTTTGAAGCGGCGGTCGCGAACAGTTGGACATATTGCTTAATTTCCTCCACAGTCAACGCGCGCGGCGTGGCATCACGACCTTCCAAACGGATATTTCCCGCTGAGACATATGGGAAAGAAGGGTCCTCGCTCGCAAGCTGAGCAGGATATGCAGCGCGCCCAAGGGCCCATAGCTGTATGTATATAAAGGACCCTTTGGCGTGCACTGCATCCGTCACCTGATTGATCAATGGATAATGAGTCGTAGCGCATAAGATTCGACGCAAAAACATACCTTTTTCCAGGCTGCGATCTGCTCGTCGGACCAGATGCCGGGAACGTTGGAGTAACCTCCAGCCTGAGGTGCGATAAAGGTTGCTTCGGCGATAATCAGCGTGCCCGGTACGCTCGCGCGCTGCGCATAATATTCGACAGCTATATTGGTGTGGACGTGCTCCGCGTTTGCACGAAAACGAGTCAATGGGGCCATGACAACACGGTGTTGCAGATTGACATTTCCGAAAGTCAAAGGCTGGAAGAGCTTAGGTGAAGGGGTAGACATGGGTGCGGGGCGTGGAAGATGATAGCGATACGAAGTGTGAATAGACTGCATAAATCATCCTGGATAGCGCGTTCATGGACAGCGATTTCTGAGCTCATGAGTAATAGGCTTAGATGGCGACGATGCCGGATGAGTAAACAATGACTATACCATCTGGGTTGTAAGCTGGAGAAAAAATCCAGAAGAAAGAAGAGTAGACTTATCAACAAGTACCTTACTGTGTTTGTAAGGTCTTTCCACACCCCACGGGTCGGAATAACTTTTGAGTACATGAACATTCTGGACATGACCTGCCAACCAAAACCAGGTGGTGCCCGAAGGGCCGTACTATATTCACTCTATTCAAAGAGCGGACCACGGGAGACTATGGCAGTCCACGACAAAAACGAAGACAGCCGTGACTACAACAGAAATATTATGCCGGATGAGGACCTTATTCCAGGGTTAGGTGTACCATGCCTGTGATTAATGTTTTTGGTTTTGCACCATCATCTGCCATGTCATCCTAGCACATTCACCCGCCGTCTCGTACGATACTTCGTTTCTCTTGCGCTCATCCCGTGGATGGCTCAATATCTACTACGATCTTTTCTTGTTCCTCAACTTCGCCCCTCTAATATATGGCCTAGAATGATGTCCACAGCGACGAGTGCAGCCGTTGACGCATCGGCCATCCCAATCTTTGCCACGGTTCGGGAATACAGAGAATGGAGGCAGAAGGCTTTCGATGAGAAGAAAAGTGTTGGTTTTATCCCCACCATGGGAGCATTGCACGACGGGCACTTGTCCCTCGGTGAGCCACAAAAGCCGTGGGCTGCGTGATCATCTGCTCATAGTTTTCCGGGATCCCGACCAGTGAAGCGCTCACTTGCCGAAAATGATCTGACAGTTCTTTCGATATTTGTGAACCCTGCACAGTTCGCACCACATGAGGACCTCGCGACATATCCTCGCACACTTCCGCACGACCTCAAGCTATTGTCTGCGCTGTCTCATCCGGTACCCAATTCATCCCGACCTCGCGCCCCATCTGCAGTGTTTGTGCCGTCGGTCCCAGAGATGTATCCATCTGGCATCAGCCAAGACGTCGAAAATCAGACCGGGACGTTCGTCGAGGTAAAAGGATATGGCGAGCAGATGGAGGGTCAGAGCAGGCCCACGTTCTTTAGAGGTGTAGCGACGGTGGTCGCGAAGCTGTTCAACATTATACAGGTCCGCCCACTCAGTTCTCCCACACTTTAGTCGCGCATGGATGCGAATGCTCTTGCCCGTAGCCGACGAACGCGTACTTCGGCCAAAAAGACATTCAGCAGGCCTTGCTTCTCCGCCGCCTCGTGACGGACCTGCACATGTCATATCCGTCCCCGAGCCGCCTTCACATTGTTCCGACCGCGCGGGATCCCACGACAGGTCTGGCGCTCTCCTCCCGAAACGCCTATCTGACGCCCGCGGAGCGAGAGAAGGCACCAGCGCTCTACGCTGCCCTACAAGCTGGGGCCCGCGCGTGGGGTGCCGGCGAATCTAAAGCCGATTGCGTGCAGCGCGCGATCGAGGTCTTTTCTCGTGCAGGCTCATTGCTGCCTGGAGACAAGCAGGGAAACGCTCGGGCGACGAAAGAAAAGGTGACTATGAAGGTGGATTACATAGAATTCAATGACCCTTCTTCGTTTTCAGTCCTGCCCGAGGACGAATCCCAGACTAAAAGGGGGAGGAGTCCAGTCATCTTGAGCGGCGCAGTCTGGATCGGTCGTACGCGGCTGATCGACAATCTCATCTTGGGAGACACGCGCGGGGTGCTAATGGAATAAACCTTTTTTGAAGGCGCAGTCATTCAAGATCATCTCGATTTGAGTATCCCAACATAGAAAATTTGTGCAGTCGACAGATTGACATCCTTCTTTTCATGGTGCACAACATGATCATGACACTTCTTGCTCCGAACAAGCGATCTGAACGTGGAACGAGCTGCCACTAATACATTGCTCGCACGATATCTATCTCTATCGCAGTAACGAACGAATACAGACTATGAAGTAAATAGGAGATGAACTATACAAAACATGACGCCCGACAAATGAGACCCAAGAACAAGCAGTACTTCAAGCAGCGAGCTTGACAGGCGCAAAGTTCTTGAAAGCAGCCTTAGCCTGTGGACGAGGCGTGACAGAAACCTTGAACTCGGTGGGCGTGCTATACGTCAACCCGTCAGTATTCATGCACAACGCGCGAAGACAAAGCCACAACGTACCGGAAGATTGAGTTGTCGAACTCGACATGGGGCTCGATAACGTTGCCCTTCTCGTCTACGGGCTTCTTGATGTCGAGTGTAGCGAGCATGGAAGCAATCAGGAACCAGACTGAGGCTTCACCGAGATGCGAGCCGGGGCAGCGTCTGCGACCGAAACCGAAGACGAACTGGCGTGGATCACGCTGCTTCGTGCTGTACGTGCCGTCACCCTTCTCAATGAACCGCTCGGGATCGAATGTGTGGGCATCGGGGTACAGCCTCTCGTCACGGACAATGTTCCAGATGTTAGGGAAAATCTACGAAAGTATATCAGTCGTCTGCACCAAATGACACCAAACAGCAGCCCTTACAATGGAGCCCTTAGGGAGATGCATGCCCTTGTACTCATCGTCGTCAAGCAATGAGTGGGGAAGAGCTACAAATTCAATGTTATTAGGGTTTAATCCATCACTCCATTCACACGAAAATACCGCACCAAGAGGCACAGGCACTGACCAACGAAGAATCTCTTCGAAGATGGCAGTAATATAAGGAAGTTTAGGCTTGTCCGCCAACGTCGGCATGCGACCAGGCCCAGGCCCGAGCACACTGTCAAGTTCAGCATGCGCCTTTTTGAGGACCTCAGGATAGTGCATCATAGCGAGCAGGAAGTGCGACATGATGGTGAGAGTCTAGAGTGCTGTCAGTCACTCAATCCCTGACCCCAAGAGGGCACAACGTACAGTGTCCATGCTAGCGCTGTACATAGAGTTAGCGGTGTCCTTGATATCCGTCTGGTCTTGCTCAGAAACAGTCTTGCCGACCTGTGTCAGGAGTTCGGAGCAGAACGACGGGTGAGCCTTTCCAGCGGCCATGTTGTCCTTCAGAGTCTCCCAAGGGCCCTCACGGAGTTCGTCAAAGACCTTTTTCCACTCAGCAGCCTTGCGCTTGAAGCCAATGCCAGGAAGCCAGGACGGAAGGTGACGGACTATAAAATCCACTTCAGACATGTGCACTGCGATGAGCGAACGAGAAAAGACATACGCCATGGCATCATGTCAACGGCCCAAACACCACCGCCGGACATAATCTCATTGGAAAGCAGTTCAGCTGTCTCTTCCTCAACCTGGAGGAACCTCAAGCTGCCGTCCCCGTCCTTCATCTCAATTCCATAGACGACACGGAGGATGACACCAACAGCGTATCTCCGGAGGTGTGCAAACGTGTCACCGCCCTCCAGGAAACGCCCGATCATGTCGCGCGCCTCAAGCTCAATGGCCTCGTGTTGCCGGGGGACGTGATGAGCGCTCAAGGTGTGGGACATGAGCCGACGCTGCCGCCGAGCACGATCTCCATAGTTGGTGAAGACAACCTGAAGCGCTGTCAGTTTCAAAAAGTAAAGATGATACGATTCGAATCACCATATTGCCAGCACCGACACTGCCGAGGACATCAGAATACATTCATGAACGAGAAACCAAAATGTACGCACAGATCGTTCACCATGATCAAGCGCGGCTTATCGGAGTAAAGCGCCGCGCGCTTGTCCATCAAGTCATCGACCACATCGATTGAATTGAGGAAGATGATGCCCTTGCCAAAAACGTGGGTGTACACAATATCACCTAAATAACGGATCGGCGTTAGCACGCCCGTATAAATGAATGGGATTTGATCCCGCAATGCATCTCGATCATGCGAGGTGATCCCATGCAATGCCCCCTTCTGAGACCGACATGTGCACGTACCATATTGCTTCGCCCATTTGGCAGAGGTAACCCATAGCTCCCGAGGATCCAAATCGGTGACGTTGCCGATGAAAGGATATGGCTTGGGACCAGGTGGGACGGGGAACTTCCGCGCATTGCGCCATCGGATCAAGAGAGAAGAAACAACGGCGGCCGCGGCGAGTCCACCAATAACAGCAGCGTCGGACGGCATGGTTAGTGTATGGCCGTAGGAGGGAGGGGGAGGTGTGAGGGAAAGACGTGGGAGAGGTGGAAGGGCAAGTTATAAAGATTTAAAGCCATCGGGAGATGACCACATCACGGCTGGGATAGCAGGTGAAGAGAATATTATTGCATAACTGCATCAAAGATATGATGAGACCGTCCGTCCCGGGGAGACGATAGTAGGCCGTTGATTACGGGCCTGTAGTAATATCAGAACGCGTGTCTTCCTCGATATGAGAACAAAGTGAGCTCTAAAAGTCTTCAAGTGAGCACTTGCAGAGACTGGCAAGTAGACTTTGTCGAGAGTGAAGACAGGCAGCCGTCGCTGACACGGCTGGAGAGGCTTTGAGAACGCGAGGAAGGGAGAATCGAGTTCTTCTGACCTTCCTTGAGGGCTTCTGATGCAATTCCGTTGGTGAAGGAAGTAAGAGATAATTGTAACTGGCCGGATCTGGTTGAGAGAGCAACGAGCGCCTCTCGCTGGCGCCACGAATCTATGCTGATCAACGCGATTACCTCAAGTGGACCTATGGGGTGCATCTTGTCATGATGTACTCAGGCTGCCCCGAGCTCCCAGAGAACAATACAGCAACTGATAGTTCACTTTGAGTTTCGTACTTGATTTTTTACTCGAGCGATTGAGAAAAAATGCTGTCCAGTGTCATCAACACATTTGACGGATGCGCCAAACCCTTGTTTTGGACCTGGACTCCTATAAGCAGTAGTGGGGGCGGACCATTTTGTCCTTGGCATCACAATGGGGAAATTAGGAAGAAAGTCTATGGTTCGGAGCCGAATCGAGTAAAGATGTCCCATCGCCTCTTTCAACCACAAGTCTTCCGGCGCTCATGACAAGGCGAGCGAAAAGATACGAAAACCCTCAGCCTAGTCCTCCAAATACCGTCTCGGGGCTCCTAGGAAGACATGCATACCGGGCAAGGCCCACTGGTTGTCTGGGAAGTGATGCCTAGGTGCGTCGTACACTCGAAGCTCAAGGAGACAGCGCTTATTTCATTCACCGATGGTACATTCATGGTCAAAGCTATCCTTTCCTGGCGATGGCGCTCATACAGATCTCGTCGCTGGCGCCAGTCCGGTAAGTTGGATATCATGAACAGCCTCACGGGCAGCCTCGGCCTTGACGCCACACAACCATACACCGCCGCCTAGCCGTCAATCAGAATGTCGAGAAGCGAGTAAGGCTAGACACGAAAAAGATGAATATTGTACGTCTTTGATTTGACCCTACTGCGATGTTGACGGTGCCACAACTTATCTGCGCCGTGTTTTTCTAGATCTATGACATTCATTTCCTTCGTACCTGGTTGGTGGGCGTAACCATATGCGGTGCCCTTTTGGAGATGTTGAACGAAACGTGTACGCGTCTTTGTTACTCTGAAATTCGAATTGAATGCATAATATACCGTACTCTGTAGTCATGTGTGGGTGTGCACTCGCTCCTCGCAATCTATACCCCTGGATGCTTAGTACAGCGCGTTCACAAGATCGCAAACCCGAACACTCCGGAACCGCCGCACTGATCTCTCCCCGATCCATATGCTAACGTTCTCCACAATGAAGCCTTTGAGGACCTACTTGTAGATCGCAGTCAACGACGGTGCTTTCGGCGAGTTTCCACTATGTTTGAGCGATCTGATCCGGTGCTGATAGCAAAGATCACGATAGGTTGGGTTGTATTGCTTTTGGAAAGTGATTACTCATAACCAGAGCACGTCTAATACAACATCCGCCTCGATGCTGATGCGCCACTAGTACGACACTACTACTAAGTGGTCTTCACTCATCTTCCCAGCGTCACTCCAAAAAACAGGACGGCTGAGTGAGCCAAGTCGTTCGGCAGCCTCGCCGGCATCATCCCACCCTTCTCCTCAGACGTTCTGGCGGCCATGCAATGATAAAGCAAGACCTGACGCTAGAATGCGTGTCGTAAGTTACGAGCCGTTTATGTTTGCCGCCGTCATGTCGAATCACCGAACTAATCATTAAGACGCGTCCTATCAGAATCTTTTTCCTAACGTAAGACAAGAATAGCTACAGGCTCTACTATACCATCACCAGCGACTCCTGGATCAGCCAGTTTTCGACCCTCTTTGTCGTTCTGAAAGCTCTACGCAATCTTCCGCCCTCGAGAACCCTGAAACTGATGGTGGCTCTTCAAGTTTCAAGTTTCAAGCTCTCCATGACTTCCCAGTTGGATGCGGTTTGTGATAGGGATTACGACGCACCTCGGTAGAGCTCCCTCCGTGCTGGCGCACCAGGATACATCGTGAGCGTCGTAACAATCGCGTCGGGTAGTATACATACAACAATTACATAGTACAACACTGAAAAATACACTCAAGAGACTCGAAGCAACATGAATCGTCGCAACTTACATCGCGTCCTGCCCGACTGCGAGCTGGACCGTCGGAATTCCGGCCGCCAAGCGCGGGCTGATATCGACTGGGAACTCCCGCGGGATCCTGGGAAAGAGTTCAGATCCGTCGTCGTAGAGCTCCTCGAGAGCCGAGACGCATCGCTAACGCACCTATAGACGAAATTCTCGAACTCGATCGACGGGTCGATGGGATGTCGGGTGATAGGGTCGAGGGCCTTGACGATGTCAAACGCGGAGAGGATCGTCGCGATCACGAGCCAGCAGGCAGACTCGCCGAGATCCGCCGTACGCCCTCTGTCAAGCGCAAAGGATTGTTCAACGCAGAAGCGCAACGCCGGCGAACCCAGCCTGATTCTTGAATTCATGCGCACCTCCGCTCGAAGCCGAAGGTGTAGGGTCGTGGGTCGGGCTCGCTCGCGGCGGAGGGCCCGTTCGCGGCGGAGGGCCCGTCTGCGGCGCTTACGAGAAATCGCTCAGGGTCGAACTGATATGGGCGGGGGTAGACAGCCTCGTCGCGCATGACGTTCCTGCCAATCCTCATAATGAAACCAACATGTCTCGACGGCGTTGACAACGACGTACCATATATTCGCGGCAACCTGTGTTTACGCGCACAGGTCTCGGTGGGTGAAAGACTGACAACAAGACCGGCGAGCGACTCACGATCGATCCCCGAGGGATACGCGCGCACCTGTACTCGAGTTCCTCCGTCGGGACATGCAAAAGACCTACGATACGCACACAAATTGAAGCGACTATCGACGTGCCATTCCGGTCTTTTCGGTCACGTACCGAGCGGCACGGGGCAGCCCCACCTCAGCGACTCTTTGAATATGGCGGTGGTGTATGGCAGACGGGGCTTGTCGTTTATACGCGGCGGACGGCCTTGCAATACGCGGTCGAGTTCCAGCTGCGCTTTGCGCATGACGTCTGGGTAGAACAGCATCGCGAGGGCGAAGTGCGATATCACTGCCGTCATCTGATCGATGTTCAGGCGTCAAGCGGTCAACGTGCGACGTAACCGACTCACGAGATCCACGTTAGCAGCAAGAATCCCCGGCTCCCCCGCGCCATCCCGTCGAGCATCAGAACGCACCGCGGAACCAGAAGCGCTCGCATTCGACGTCTAGACAATAACAAGCGAGAGAGCGCTCTTAGTACAGTGCTGTAGATCGGGAGATGGCGACTGGATCAGGACCGTACGATTTTCGCCTTGACAGCCTCGCTAGAACGCCTGCGGAGCTCGTTGACGGTGTCGCGCCAGATCACGGCCTTGCGCTGGAAGTCGTCGCTCAGAAGCCGTGCCGGTAGGTGTCTTGCTTCATGTCCGTGGAGCGTGGACGTCCCGTCACGCTATCATGAGCGACAGGCGCAACGCCGTCGATTTAAACAGAAGCATACCGATGTCCCACATGCCCCCACCAGTCCTCATCTTGTCCAGAGGCGAGATCGTCGTCTCCTCGGCGTGGCTCGCTAGTTCTCCACCGCCCTCAGAACTTTCCACTCCTCCCGCCGCGCGCAATGTGACTTTGGCGGCATACCGCCGAATGTGACTGAAGCACTGATCTGGGCTATCACGTATGCGCGCTACCAGATCGATTGCGCCGGACTCCAATAAAAGCTCGTCGTGCGCTTCGGTCAGCCTGTCTGCACTGTGAAGCGCTGGAGGCTGCCGCCAATAAGAACCTGTGGAGACCGGCTGTCGCGAAAGAAGGCTGCGGTGAGCTCGGGTGAGTCTCGACTGAGGATGCTTATAAAGTACCATGATGGTGGGATCCCAGTTGAACGTTCGCATTGAGAACAGATGAAGCGACAAGAATTGAACATACATATTGGAGACATGGACGGTTCTGAAGTCGATATGCATGACCGGTTCGCCGCACATGTGTCGATGAAGTCGTCGATGGCCTCGGCGGTGTTGAGGCACACGACGCCCTGCCCGAAGACGTGTACGTACGCGACACATCCTGAGACAGCCCGGTCAGCCACACATACTCAGCACACGAGCCCCCATTGGAGGAGAACACGATGATGCACCACCGACGGTATCGTGATCCCGGAGAATGCAGAGCGCGTAAGTAGGATGACCGTGCGCGCATCAAGAGGTGATTGAACGGTGGCGCTCGACGCCTGTCATACGCTGGCCACCATAACCGCGACGCGTCACGTCATCCCTCTTGGCCAAGAATCCATTCGCGACATGGTCTTACTGGAATCAGAACACGGAGATCACCGCGAACCGAAGTATGGTAGGGCGCGAGTCGACGATGACAGCCCACGTCGACGTAAGATGAACACGCACCGTATTTACGCGCCCATTCACTGGCAGTGAGCCAGAGCTGCTCTGGCCGCAAGTCCTGGATGTTGCCCACATACGGCCATGGTTCTGGGCCCGGAGGCAGAGGCGCGAGCCGCGCCCGCCATTTGCGATACCACACGAGACCGAGAAACGTAGACGCGACGGCCAACGAGCCGCAGGACAGCACCTCAGACATCGTGGGCAGAGGAAGGGGCTCGGGCGCAGGGGGCCTTGGGGCTCGATATACTTATATCTGCGCGCGTCGCCTAAGCCGCAGGCTTCTCGGTTCGTCATCGAGAGTGGTTCAGAGAGAGAAAATAGACGTGCAATGATGAATGGGTCAGCTGGGTGCACGCATATGGCAAGAGAGGATCTGGAAGCGCCACTCTCCGCCTCGCGAGTGCGTGATGCGGCGTGCGGTGAGCCGGGGATCGATAGCGTTGTCCCAGCCGGAAGCGCGCCTTCTCTTCGTAAAGATGGGCACCTGTGTGCGCTGGGAATTGTGAGCGCGTGCGGTTGATGGCAAGAAGCTAGCGTCCGGCTCTCGGCTTGGCATGAGCATTGGTTCCAAAGAGGATTGCCGACGCTGAATCGGTCTCAGCGATGCTGTCACCATGAGCTGCGATCTGTGCAGTGTAATGTACCGTCCGGCTCAGAGAAGGCGTGAAGCTCGAAGGTCAGGAATTCGGCATCACGATTGAACAAGCCAGAAGATGATAAAAATCACGAGAGAGGACAAGAGATGAATGATCCTACGCCGATGCAGGCCGATGCCCGGATGGAACGAAAGCGTTCGATGAATCACAAATTCTGAGGCAAGCTCGAACGGCGAGATAGACTCATAGAGCGAGACAGTGGCCGTCCTTGAGACGGTCAGAGGTGCTGTGACAGCCATGCCATATCACGTGTAGGCGTGTCATGCAGCAAACGCCACGCCCCGTCCCGCACGCTCGCGCATCTCTACTCAAGCAAACGACCCCTCCCACATCATCCAGGTCCTCGTACCATCGCCCATGGCTCCCCACCTCGAGCCCCGCCGCACCCTCATCTCCACCGGCCACGTCCGCTCCAACCAAATCGAATCCTTCAGCCTCTCCAGCCCCTTCGTCCACCAGGCACGTCCGCGCCCCTCCACCTCCTCGTTCACACCGTCTGAAACCTCGCCTTTTCTCCTGCTGCTGCTCTGGTAATACGAAGAAAGGTCGATGTGGTGATGCCCGCGGCGCCTGAGATCGAGGACGCGTTCCGCCAGCTCGAGACGGTGTATTATACCGCGCGCACCGGGCTCGTCGCGCTGTTCGACTCGGCGCAAGAGCCCGGTGTGGTGATTCCTCCCCAAAAAGATGCCGAGAACCGGGACCAGGCTGCGGGGCACACCTCGCTCGGGAAACGAAAAGAGTCATCCGCGTCGTACGTGCCCGTCAAGCTCGGTCTTGCAGGCGACGAGGACGGTGTTAACGAGCGCACGGTAGACCCCCGCCCCCGCCCTCGCCCTCGCCGTTTCTTCACGCGCTGAGCACGCCCAGGCACCTCCCCGACGCGTGGGACCTCGTGCGCGACACGTCCCTAACGCTGAACCTGAGCGCTGGCAAGGCCACGTTCGAGGAGGCCGGGATCCGGGGCAAGCGCGTGCGCGAGGCGTTCCGCGGCTGCGAGGAGCAGTATCGTGCGTCCCTCGTCTCGTCTTTCGTCTTTCGTTTTTGTCTGTGCGTGCTGAACGGCAACACGTCCGCGATGGGCTGTAGAAGAGACCGTCAACCTCTGCCGGAAAGGGGGCGCCTCCGTGATGCGCGCGGCGCTGGACAGGTGGGACCAAACGCGCCACGCAACAGGACAGGGCGAATGGGAGTTCTCGTACTACACCGAAGATCCCGGTCCGTCCGTCCGTCCACGCACGCACGCACCCCAAGTCCTCCCGCACGCCTCACTGACATCCGCCCCCGCCCCCCCTCGAAGATAAAGCCGCCGCGATCTTGTCGCCGCAGACGCCTGCGCGGCACCACGTCAGGCCCACAGTCCGCACGTTTGCGGACGTACGCGTCCCTGCGCCGCGGTTGGCCGCGCTGCGCGGGAGGGAACGCGGGAAGGCCGCCAAGAAGCGCAAGCTCGCGAGCGGCGCCGCTGCAACCGCAACCGCAACTGACGCGCAAACGCGCGACAGCGACGATGCGGATGCGGACGCGGACGCGGAGGCGTGGTTCGACGACATGGGCGCGCTGTTCGAGTGGGTCGGCATGGCTGCGCTCGGCGCACAACGGTCAGGCTGACTTCACCATCGTCGGGACCGTCGGTGTAATGCTGACGCGCGCATTGAGGCTACGAGTAAACGATCGCGCGGACCCGTATGTGGCAGTGTACGACCCGCCAGAGCCGTCCACGGTCGGCGACGTCGTGCATTTCCAGTGGCGCGGTCTTTTGAACCCTGATTTCGTCCAGTCCATCCTCGACTGCGCAGTGTGCGTCTCCTTCCCTCCCACCCACCTCCTTCGCTGGCCATTCTAAACATGACGCGAACTTGTTTATTTTTTTAATTTAATTTAATTTTTTTAGGAACGCGTTGGACAAGCCGGGCCTTACGGGGCCGTTCATCGCGTTCACGGCGCACAGGACGCCGTACGCGCCGCCGATGCTGGTGCCGCGCGAAGAGGGCGAGGATACGTGCACGATCGTGCTGGTGCCCGATGACTCGGAGGTGGTGGCGGTGGATGGGGGCGAGGAGGACGAAGCGCGGGCGCGGACGAAGGGGAGGTGGGCGATGGTCGAGAGCGTGGGCCAGTGGAACGCTCGGAGGTTTGGCTGAGAGTCGTGGTGGGTGGGTGGTGCCTCGTATGCGACGTTTGAAGACGGGCTGGACGCCGTCGCTGATGCCGTTGACAGGCTGTCGTTGACTGGTGGTTCCGTTTGAGCGTGCACCTTTGGTCGGTCGGTTGCACACAGATATCAAACGCGACTGCCCGTCGGCCCCACGGTGCAAATCCAAACATGGCCACGAGTCACGAATGACCTCTACTAGGATCCATGCGGCGTGCTGATATCGTGTGTGGGATGATATCTGGCTGGATTACAGTAGTTGTAGCCCCGAGTGCTCTCGCGAATGACCAGCTGTAGGGCACGGCACATGTTTGTGTGCAAAACATGGCTATGAAAAGCAGTACAGTACAGCAACGGGTGCGGAGCTTGAGCGGAAGCGCTTACGTGATCGAGTGGGGAGGCGCGTCTTTTTTGAGAGCGCGCTGGCGGACGACGACCCCGACAAAGTACATACTCTCCCAATACCCAGATACCCCACACACCCTCCCACTCCCCTCCCTCCAACCCTCCTCCGTTCCTTCCTTCCCGCAAAAATAATCACTCAAAAAAGCGCACAATGGGCCGCCCTCTCTTCTCTTCCCACGCCCGCGCCCCCGTCGTCGTCGTCGCCCCCGACCACGAGTACGAGCACGAGCACGAGCACGCAGGCGCAGGCGCAGGCGCGCACACGCACTACGAAAAATGGACGTACGGCGCGTTCGACCCGGACTCGGACGAGTTCTTCGAGGGCGCCGTCTACGAGGCCTTCCTCGGCCCCGAGGACGCCATCAACGTCTCCGCCGCCGACCGCGACCGCGACCCCGAAGCAGACGCGGACTCGCAGCACGAGCACGAGCTCGACACGGACGACCTCCCGGGCGGCTGGGGCCGCCGCACCCGCATGCTCTCCCCGAGCGAGCGCGTCCTCCGCCTAAACGAGCTTGTCATTCGCGCCTCTGCCGTCCTCCCGCCCAGCGGCCCCCTCGACCCTGACCACCCCCCTGTCACCGCTGCCGAGTACTTCAGCCCCGCCGCCGCCGCGTCTACCACCAGCACTACTACCAGCAGCGCGGGCAGCAGCGCCCCCGCCTCGCCCACGCAGCGCGCGCGCGTGCACACCTCCGACATCACACCCATCCCGCTCCCGTCCTCCGTCGCGCGCGCACACCCGCCGCCGCCGCGCGAGCAGAGCGCGGACCCCGCCGCCGCCAGCACGGGCACGGGCACGGGCACGGGCGCCGCTTACTTTCTGTGGCCGTTCCCCGCCGCCGGCGCGCTGCCACGTCAGCCGGGCGAGCCCGCGCGCGCGCATATTCCCGCCGCCAGGGGGCCTAGGTGGCCGGTGTTTTGATTCCATGCCACACGCTGTGCCCAGAGGCGGGGGAAAAGTAGATCGCATGGTATAGCCGGCGGGGCGGGGGCTCGAGTCGGGGCCTGAGGGGCGGGTGGGGAGATATCGCGGGTGGAAGGCGGTTCGTGTGTTGGCGTGGAAGGCTGGCTGTCCGTCATGCTTGTCCCCGTCGACGGGCGTTAGCGCCTTGGTCCTGGCGGCCCCGGTCATCTAATGTTTTTTCTTCTCTTCTCTTGTCTACTTCGACCGTCAGACGACCTTGTGTCGTGTTGTTGCTCCAGCGCCAAAAACACACGTTGTAATTTTACACTTCGTCCGTCCCCTCCCGTCCCTGCGCGACCCCTTGTATATTCTGCTACTCTGCTACTCTGCTTCCCTCTCTCGCTTCTGCCCCCGCTTCTGCCTCGCTCCGCTCGTTCGTCCCGTTCCGCGTCTCTCTCTGTCTGTATATACTCTATTCGACCTTTCCGGCGTGTACGGTTTCCTCTTTCGTCTCCCGGGCGTGCGTCGTGCTTCGTGCTTATCCTCCCTGCCTTGGTTTGGCTTTGTGTGCCTGCTCTAGCTCTCCTGTGCCATTATAGCGTCATCTATACAATTATGCGATCATGCGCGTCTCGTCGTCTCTGAAACGTCGTCTCTGAAACGGGTCAGGTGGATGGAGGCAGTCACTGTCGTCAAATTGCCATCGTTTGGGAGATACAGTACACCTCGCTATCATACACGCAGGAACAATCCTCCAAAGACCAGACCCGCCCCCCCCCTCTCGCGCTCTCACCGGGCTCACAATCACAGCGTATACCTGTACCCGCTCCACTCGTCCCCCTTCTCCCGCTTCGCCTCCGCAACGCTCGCGAACCGCCCATTCCGGCGCGCGCGCTCCTCGCGCTCTTCTACACCTTCCTTCTCCTCTCCGTCCACGCCGTCGATGACCTCGTCCCGCTCGCCGCGGTCCCGCCGCGCGTTCTCGCGCCGCAGGAAGGTGTAGTACGTGATGGAGGCGATGACGCCGAGCCCGATGTACATCAGGACGAGCCCGTGGCCGAGGGTGTACCAGGGCTGGTCGCGCGCGCGGTACTGCGGCCGGTGGGGGTGGGCGGCGTGAGGTGGGGTGGGGTGAGAAGGGAAAGGAGGCACGTACGACGTTTGAGCTGACGGCGCCGTTGATGTTGCCGCTGTGCGTTGGCGCGCGGGGTCGGTCGGTCAGTCGGCTAGCGCGCAGGAGATGGGGGGAGGCTCACAAGCTTATGACCATCGCGAGGGAGACGCTGCGTTTATACGAGCCCTCGACGTTATTCGATACCCACGCGCTGGAAAAACAAACAAACACAGGCGTCGTCAGCGCCGCGCCGCACCGCAGGCTTTGGGAAATTCTGCGTACATTGTGTTTGCTGCGTGAGGCGACAAAGCGACCGCCTGTCAAAATCCGACATCGTCGATGGAATGAGCGCGCGTACGTACGGATGAGAGGGTATATTCCACTATTCGGGAGAGTCAGTGGCGGGCGGGAGACACGAGGGCGGGGCGAGGGCGGGACGTACCATGTCGCGAGGTACACAGCGACGTACGACAGCGCGGCGTTGCGCGATGCGATCAGGATAATGTACCCGGCCCCGCCGAGGCAGAGCAGCCCGCTATCATCCAGATCCAAAAGCCGCGTCAGCGAACTAACACCGACGACAACAACGACAATGGTGGCGGTGGCGGCGCGAACGACGCCGCCGCCACGGGTGGTGCTCACATGTTGATCAGGCCGCGCTGCCCGCGCCGGTCTGCGACGTACCCGACCAGGCATGTGATGAGACACGCAAAGACGTACACGGGGACCGTGAGGAGGTTCGCAGGCGTCGCCTTGAAGCCTGCACGCCGTAAGATCAATAACGCGCGGACGGCAGGGCATGGGAAAACAAGGACATACCGAGCTGGGAGGGGCGATGGGAGAACGGGCGTCATTATTAGATTAGAGGTGGAGATGGGTGGATGGTGTGAGGAGGCTCTGAGAGGTGGGAGATGGGAGACGGGAGACGGGACGGACCTGGTTGATGATGCTGGGGAGGAACAGCGAGAAGGCATAGAGGGGCATGTCACTTCCGGTGTAGACGATCACTAATCACAGGACAGACAAATGGTCAGGACAGGACACCAACGGGCGTATCGGAAGTGCGCTCGATCCCTTTCTCACGCATGCAAAGCAAACGTCAAGGCATGGATTATGAAGTACTCACTCCCGACCCACGTCTTCCAGTCAAATATGCTCTTCCAGATGTACTTCCACTTGAGCTCTTCGCCGCCCGCGGAGAACTGGTCGTCCTGCTGCAGGCGCCGCACGACGACGGTGCGCTCCGCGTCCGACAGGAAGCGCGCCGTGTCCGGGAAGTCCTGGATGATGAAGAAGGAGAGCGCGCCCGCGAGGACGGTCGCGAGCCCCTCGAGGATGAAGATCCACGCCCACGCGGGCTTGCCTCCGATCCCGCCCATGTTCGAGATGGCAGCCTGCGGAGCGGAGCAGCCCGTGTGAGTATATTTTCTGGTTGGGCGCGCGAGCCGTGGGCGCGAGGACGCGGAAAGGAGAGGAGAGGCGGGAAGAGACGCGCACCGCGAGCAGACCGCCGAATGCACCCGAGACGGATGCCGCACTGAAGAAGATGGCGGCCCTGATACCAAACTCCGAGCGTTTGTACCAACTGCAGCGCGTTTTTCCATATCGGGCATGTGAGCGAATGGGAGGGCTGACACGGGTCGAGAAACGGCGAGCGTGGACAGTACCATGAGAGATAATAGTTCACTCCCGGGAAGAGCCCGGCCTCCATCGTGCCGAGCATCCATCGCATGCCTGTTGGAGCAATCCAGAGGATAAGTGAGATGGTGGATCCTGAAGTGCTCCCGGCGGAAGGAGACGCACCGAGTAGCCCCCCGTAGTTGTGGACCAGCCCTTGCACGGTCTGTTCCTGAGTGTCAACAGCGGGGAACGCGTCCAAACATCGGGCGCATTCGGCGCACCATCATGATTCCCCAAAGTAACATGAGTGCAGAGAGCCATATCGAGGGCCGCAGACGCTTCAGGAAGACGTTGGAGGGTACCTGAGCAGTGGGAGAGTGACCGACTTGTGTTATATCTAGCCAGATGAAGCCTGACGTGGTTCATACCTCGAACACGGAGTAGGGAAAGAAGAAAATCGTGAGGCTGATCAGGTACTGCTTGTCCGTTATGTGGAGGTCCTTCTCCAATCCATACAACTATCGAGCATCGACGTCAACACTCGACGCGTGGAGCGAAAGGCCTGAGAAGAAGCAACGATCACGTACCTTTGCGTTTCCGATGCTCGTGCGGTCAAGGAAACTCAACAAGTAGAGCAGCGACAGCCATGGGATGAGGCGCAAGTCGATCTTGCGCATCAACTTGCGTTCATCAATGCCAGAAACGTCGATATGGGCATTGTACAGCGGCGACTCCGCCGTCTCCTGCACGTCCGCACGGACCTTTTCTTCAGCGAGGTTTGTCGAGGATCGAGGCGAGTCGCGTTGAGACATGGTGGTAGCGCTAACAGAGAGCTAGGGCCAACTGCCAACACGGTACGAATCTGTCCTTTTATTTGAGACCCTGTTTAGATTCAGGCGTCGGATGCGATCTGCCGAAGGGGGCATCTGTTCGACGCCATTGGGCTAAGATTACACTGCACACGTCCCCGGGGTGGATGCTTCCCACAGCCATCAACTTTGCGGGGGTCCCCGCGTTCACGTGTGGAGCGCGTACTGAACGCTTCCCCAGGAAGCCTCGTGATCCTGATTGTTCTGCACAAGCGAGATATTTTGCGAGGCGGACAAACCGCTCTTCCAGGGACCTAGGGACCTGCCGTGTCACTTGAGCATGACAGAAGCGCCAGAATTACGAGACGTCTGAGAGCTGCTTATGGATAGTATGGATTCAGGAAAATAAGCCAGGAAGAGATCGAGAGTATTGACAAAAGGAGTGTTTTTTTTTTCTCTTTTGCAAGTAGCCCAACCTACAGCCTTCCAAGTCGGCGACGGGATATGTAGATGATTCAGAGAGTCAAGCCTGGTGCAGCAGGCAGGCTGCCGGAGCCCGGATACCCCAAAGCACATGTGACCACCCTGGTAGGACCCCATATAGCTCAAAATATCCCGTCGATATTCTGTGCATCCTCGAGACTTCATGCTTGCACACACCAGCAGTACTCGCCATCGTCTACATCTCGGAAGCTTGCTGCTATCTCTCTTATCGATGTGATGCAAGGAATCCTGACCCATGTCTCGTTTTTCGAGCGTGGAGTTATGGTCTTGGCCTCGCAGTTTCCATATGCATTCGAACCACCGTTTGCATGAATCAGCTGAGCGGCCTCGACTTCGTCCATATCTTTCTCCCTGTACGACGATGGAGAAAGGCGACTTCAGCTCGATGCAAGGCCTGATACAAGAATACAATGAGGGTGGTGCGTTGCTTGCTTTCACCGTGCTGAAAGCTTTGTTGACAGGCTTCACCACTCCAGACAGTGGTGCGAATTTTCAAAGATATATGTCAGATGTTGCTAGCAGTGTGAAGCAAATCGAAGCTGGGATAAAAATGATGGTAGAGACCTCAAAAGTACAGCGAAAGGTGGAGACGGATGAAATAAAGGAATTGGCGAAGTCTGGACCTGGTGCTGATGCGCGCTCATCATCGGGCGTGGTTGTTGTGGTATGCCCGTCGTCTCTGCTTGAAAAGGCGCCCGTCGCGAGCTGACGATTCCTCAGTCCGTCTTCGTTGCATCTCTCATCGCCAACCTTCTCAGCCTGGTCCAAAATACCTACATGATCAGTCCAGCCAAGAGCGTGCGACAAGTGCACCTCTCCAACCTCGTCAACTCTCTCCTCTTCATTTCTCTCGTTCTCTCGATCTTCTCCACGCTCATCGCAAGCGGCATCTTCCACGTCTTCAAGTCGCACCGGCTGCGCCAAACAAAGGAGGACATCCTACATACCGATCTTTTGATGCGGCTCGGCTTCGCATTTGGTGCGGTCTGCATGTATATCGCGCTGCTTGCCATTGCACTCGCGCTGGTCGTTTTCGGCTGGGCTACGCAGACCTTCACGGTCGCTATTGTGATCACGACGGTTAGCGCTGTAGCACCCCTTGTGTGGATGTTGCTGCTACGGTTCCTTTGGATAGAACCCCCATGGTACAAGGGATCCCCATATCGTTACCCGTCTTCTAGTAAGGCGCACATGCCTGCGTCATGATCTGTTCCATAAGCACTTGCTAGAATTCAGAACTAGAAGGAAGCTTTGTGTGCCCCATCACCGATCGAGCGTGCGGATGGTGCACTATGGAACGCTCTGGTGAAGAGGCTCTTTTTGAACATATACGGACCGCGGAGGCATTTCTTTGGTCATATTGTGTGCTGGTTCTCCTCGGATGATGATCTTTGTTTTCCTATGTACTCGCGTATAGATTTAGGAAAATACTGCATGGAATCTTTGGGTCGATTCGGCAGCGAATGATGTCTATTCTTCCGACATTTCGTGCAAATTCTGAGGATGTCGATCCGGCCGAAGCCGGTGTAGGTGACGTCATTGATATCCAATTGATCAGGATGCTCGGCGACTTTCAGCATTGTTCGACTACAACTCACACCTGCGAATTCACGAGTATCCGATATCCGACATGCCTGTTCCAAATACAATAATGTATCAGCTGCGGCACCTTATCCCGCCTTTAAACGGGACGCTGCATAAGGGCCAGTCAGGTTCGTGAGGCGAAACGGTGTTTCTGGACCACTTGCAACGACTTACTCCTGCGCGTGCAGGACGTGTTGGTGTTCTCGGAGGAGCTTTGGAGTGTGTGGCATAAAGCTATCAGGGGATCTTCTAACATAGTACGTGAAGTTATACAGGTGCACCGTTCTTCGCAGCAATCTCCGCCCTGCGAGTGGTCCGTCTGTCTGCTTCCCATACTAAGAACGCGATCTGACGACGCACGACCTGGGATCAGGGCGTCGACCTTTCGCATGTCATTTGCTCCCCGACGGCTGCTGGCGCCATCAAGTCGTACTCGCCGGACTTGATCGTGCATCCTATCCTACGAGAAGACGTGTAAGCAGCTTTGGAACGCTCACGTTCTTGTTGATCTGACCATCCGGATTGACTTTCAAGATCAGCAGCCTCTCTTCGACCTGAGATGTCATCCCTGCTAGCTCGCCTGCATGTGCTCATCATCGGGCCCGGCCTCGGGCGGGAGCCCTACATGCAGGCCTTCGCGCGCATGGCTCTCGATGTCGCTAAGGAACAAGGCATGTTCGTCGTCGTCGATGCAGATGGATTGTGGATGGTCGGTCAGGAAGTGAACATCATCAAGGGATATCGGCGGGCGGTGCTCACGCCCAACGTCGTCGAGTTCAAGAGGTTGAGTGAACAGGCAGTAATGTTTTCTATCTCTTCTGAGTGAAAAATATTTTACATCACTGAACGTCAACGTGCAGGGTATCGACCCAAAAACAAAACCTGAAGACCGCGCGTCCAGCGTGTCTCGCGCTCTGGGTGGTATAGCGATTCTCCAGAAAGGTGCTGAAGATATCATAGCCACAAACACGGAAGGGGCCACTTCTCGCGAGGCACACGCACTCTCCAAAGTGCCCGAGAATGACCCAGAGCAACAAGAGATCATTGTAGTGGATACTCCCGGCGGTCTGAAACGCTGTGGAGGACAAGGGGACATTCTGAGCGGATCGGTCGGTGCAATGCTTGCGTGGGGCAAGTGCTACGAGGACGGCGCGTTCGGAGATAAAAACCTGCCAGCATCAAGAATACCCATCCTAGCAGCGACGGGTGCAAGCATGGTGACGAGGGCGGCATCAAGGCGAGCGTTTGAGAAAGAAGGAAGGGGCGTCGTGACACAAGATATGTTGAAGGAGATTGGAGGCGCTTTTTCAGAAATCTTTGGCTCAGATCAGTATGGCGGAAAGCTGTAAGATCTTTGAGATGGTCTTGTACGAATGCGGTGTTCGGCTACGAAATGTGTGAATTGTTTGGATGTTTAATTGCACGTTCGTCATGCCGTAAATACCCTCTCGGTACTTCCAAGATAGGAAGCCATGTAGATCTCGATCACGTGTGGCCGCTATAAAGTCTGTAGCCGACCTGTGCCCTCGTTCCTGCTTGTCCTCCACGATTTGTTCCATTCCCCTCACTTTACGACACGTCTCATCATGTCCGATCAGGTGAAAGAGATCCCAACCAAGCCATTTGATGGTCAGAAGCCCGGCACTTCGGGGCTCAGGAAGAGGTAAGTAGCGCCGACGATCGTCGTAGATCGCGATTTAATGGAAATGCAGGGTCAAGGTCTTCCAGCAGGAGGTATACCTATCGTGGACATAGTGTGGACGTGTGCTGATATACTTGCAGCACTACACAGAGAACTTCGTTCAGGCTATCTTCGACGCTATCTCTCTCAAGGGAGCCACTCTGGTTGTCGGTGGTGATGGCCGTTATTACTCTCCAGAAACGGTCCAAACGATCCTTCGGATCGCGTCGGCCAACGGCGTATCAAAGCTGATCATTGGAAAGGATGGTATCCTGTCAACGCCGGCTGCATCGAACGTCATCCGCAAGTACAAGGCCAACGGCGGTATCCTGCTGACGGCCTCGCATAATCCCGGAGGCCCGAACGCCGACTTCGGTATCAAGTACAACGTCGAGAACGGCGGCCCAGCTCCGGAGAATGTCACAGAGAAAATATTTGAGAAGACGAAGACGATCAAGTCGTACAAGGTCATCGAGCTCCCCCCGATCGACCTCAGCAAGCTCGGAGACTCCACGTATGGTCCTCTCAAGGTATCCATTATTGACTCAGTCTCCGACTACGTCGAGCTCCTCCAGTCTATCTTCGACTTCCCTCTCATCAAGTCCTTCTTATCGGAGCATAAATCTGACTTCCGTGTCCTCTTTGACGGCTTGCACGGCGTCACCGGCCCTTATGCCCGTGGTATTCTCGTCGAGACGCTTGGACTCCCTACGTCCTCGATCCAGAATTGCGTGCCTTCCCCCGATTTCGGCGGAGGACACCCCGACCCCAACCTCACGTATGCGCACTCCCTCGTTGAGGTTGTGGAGAAAGAAAACATCGCGTTCGGTGCTGCTAGCGATGGTGATGGCGACCGCAACATGATCTACGGCAAGGGTGCGTTTGTGACCCCTTCGGACTCGGTTGCGATCATCGCGGATTGGGCGGATAGCATCCCATATTTCAAGAAGACCGGTGTCAAGGGCCTTGCGAGGAGCATGCCCACGAGCGCTGCCATCGACTTGGTCGCCAAGAAGAAGGGTTTCGAGTACTTTGAGGTGCCAACTGGTGAGTCCCTTGCGATATCGCTGGTGCCAATGACGTTTGATGAGTTACATGCAGGCTGGAAGTTCTTCGGAAACCTCATGGACGCTGGCCGCTTGTCGATCTGTGGCGAAGAGTCCTTCGGTACGGGATCCGATCATATTCGGGAGAAAGACGGAATCTGGGCAGTTATCGGTACGGTTGCAGACATCGGCTTTAGAATTTATTCTGATGTCTTCCTGCAGCGTGGCTCAATATCATCGCCGCTGCCAACAAGACGTCTTCCAAGCTCATCGGTATACGCGAGATTCTCAACGCGCACTATGCGAAGTACGGCCGCTCGTTCTTCTCGCGGTACGACTATGAGGAAGTTCCTTCGGATGGCGCGCAAAAACTCGTCGACCACATCAACGAGCTGATCGGGTCCTCGTCTTTCTCCGGCAAGACCTACACTGCGGCGAAGGCCACCTTCACTGTTGCGTCTGCGTACAACTTCAACTACACGGACCCGATCGATAAGAGCGTCAGCAAGAACCAAGGACAGGTCGTCACGTTCTCTGATGGCAGCCGTGTCGTCTGGCGGCTGAGCGGCACCGGAAGCCAGGGTGCGACGGTCCGGATGTACGTGGAGCGTTACGTCGCGGCGGAAGCTGGGGAGAAGGAGCTCGCACGAGACACTGCAGAAGGCCTGCAGTCCTTGATCGATGTTGCACTGGAGATCAGCAACCTCAAGCAGTTCTTGGGCAGAGAGAAGCCCACGGTTATTACGGTGAGTTGTGTATCCAGTCAAGGCAAGGTGAATTTCTGATCGTTGCTTCCTATAGTAAAACACATCTCTAGACACGTCTCATGATCAGCTGTTCACAATGTTCACGGATGGAAAGAAGGGATAAAAAGAAGGAACGAACGAAGGGAAGATGCGGACAATGTCAATGTACAAAAACTCATTATAGGATATGAAGGAATGAATTCCGGTTTTGCCTGTAGGAACTCGATCAATCCCAAACAAGACTACCAGTCTTGGTCTGCCTCACTTGTGGAGGGAAAATGAAGCTCATATGACCGCTCTTCTGTCCGCCAAACAATACACTACGTTCTTGCAACGAGGCTGATCACGTATGTGACACAACGTCCAATTAGAAACACCATGAAGTTGGAAGAATAGTGAAACCCCAATTATCATGAACGAATTCAAGGCAACTCGAACCCTGCTTGACGCATCCGCAAACTTGCCAACCTGTGTCTGGAATCAGCCGCATTTCTTCCATCTCTGTCTGTGCTAGAGAACGAGGACTCGTATGTTGCTCTGCTAGCAGTGGAAGCGTGAAAATGCGGAGAAGGCTCTATCGGCGGAAGGTGAGTGTACGTCTTGTGGACCGGAACAGGCAGAGGATGATATATCACGGGCGATGATGTAGGGGTGTGGGTTGTACTAGCAGACTGTGCCTCCTTGTTGCCGTCGTCTGAAAAGCGCTGTAAGTAATACGTCAGGAGCTTTCAGACTAGAAGACGAACCCTCCGGGCAAAGAATATCAGATAGCGTGTGTCTGTGAACATCTGAATCGGCGGGGCGGTTCGGACCCCAGTCTGAGCCCGATTGATTCTCCTTCGATTCCAAGAATCGATCACGACAAACGAAGTCCTTGCGATAGCAGGACAGACACGGCCTTGTATTACGGCACTAGATATCAGTGTTGCTATTGCCGAACCGCATTGGGTTGGCGTACCGGTCTCCGTCGCATCTGACCTTGTCCCTCCTATCACAAGCATGTCAGAACGGTCGGCTACATCACCCACATACCAGCAAAAATCAGCTGAAATCTGACCTGCAATTAGTGCATGCCTAGATCCATAAGCAATAAATCCATTGAGAAATGCAGTAATCTCATGGACGCATACCGCTTTGACTCTGGTTCCATGGCCCTTGCCCTTTCGAGGCAAGTCGAAGCACTCTTTCCCCGTGTCAGAACAAAAATGACACGGCCGGGCATCCTCACATCGCTTGTTAATCTCCCTGCAAGACTGACATCGCACTTTCACCATTTTCGGTCCACGGCTGACATGGACGCATGGTTCGCTTCTTGCAACACACCGTGCGCAAGGCCGCTGATCTTCACACTGCCGGCTCATAGGTCAGTATATCGTCCATTTGGCTGTTGACACTGCGAAACTCACCTTTTTGTTGTCTCGTCGACAGGCCAGGCATGCCGTCTTCGCACGGTCGCACGGCGCCTTAGCAGCAGGCTCAGCCATCATAGTCAAGCCCAACTTCGGATCGTCGGAGCAATCAAGGCGCAGTTTATTGCATCTAGCACAAGGCAGGCCACCCTGGCAGAGTGTCCGAGAGCGTCGGCACTGCTCACAGCCGTCGATGCACTGCGCTTCGACGAAGCCCTTCTTTCGGCATCCACTGCATGGTCTGCATCCATAAGCACCCATAAGATAAGTGATGTAGAGATTCTCGTCGTCGGATCGATGGAGCGCGCGACTTACCTCAAGTCGTCGCACCGTATTTTATCATGGCTTGCGGCGACGAGTTAGTAGAAGGCCATTATCATGATTGAAAAGCAAAAGCTCACCGACAGCTTGTACATGCCTGCAACAAGTGTGAGGTTTGAAAGAGGAAGTGAAATTTATAACAACTTACTTTGGTAGCGCGCCTGGGCAACCATAGAGGTGCAGGTAACATCGCTCAGTAGTGTATGGGTGCGATTGATCAAGGTGAGAAACGCGAGTGGGAGACTCAAAGCCTTCGAGTTCAAAGCACGAAGGAAAAGACCCGCGGCATGACACTCTCGTCTATATAACCCATGAGTTCCACATGGTGGCAATTATGCGCCCAACGGTTATCAACCACTTTCACATAAGAGTTCGACCATTCGACCATATTCAGTATCGTACGCACCCCCGTCCGCACCCCCGTCCGCAAATGTTCCGAATACCTACTCGTCTCCGAACAGATCTGGTACGCCAAGCGCGAGTCTCATGCAGCAAAGCGGGCCGTCGACGCGGGATCTATTCTTCTGAGGGTGCCAGATCTCATCCACAGGGTTGCTTCTGCGCCATTTTCGAGGCAGACACATCCTCGAACGGAGAGGCCTGTTGAGGATTTGGTCGTCTAGGCCGCTCTAGGAGCGTCAGTATGCCGTTGTCACGATCAGAAATTTCGGCGAAACTGAGTGATGGCCGCAATGGAAATGTCGTGAACAAGTATACGCGTTCACACAAGGCGAGCTCGGCGTTATTCCGCCAGAACATCCGGAAGATGCCTTGCTATCGTGAAATTTTGCTCCCGCACAGAACAGGTCGGGAACAGGGAACGGTGGTCTTTTTGCGTGTTCGAACAGATCGTCACTGCCTGAGGCTCTTAACTCTATACACTCTGTGTTAACGTCAGGATACGATCCCGTCGGAGAATACGGCTGCACACCTGGGTTTCCCCGCATCGGTAGTGATGCTACTGAATAGACATGAAGCAGGGTTGTCGCTTTCAAAAAACCCGGTTCGCATATACAGAGGAAAACCACAACCCTGAACAGTATCAATTCCGCAGCAGAAGTGAAATCCATTTTGGACATTTGAACAAGACCGCACATGTGTTCACCTCACATCCTTCGTCGCTACACAGCGCCAGGATGCAGTCCTGGACTCTCTATGACGTTGAGGAAGCATGAAGTTCGAAATGGGGTCTGAAGCTTGGGTTGTTTGAGGCCTGAAGCCTGAGGTTGTGGCCGCGACCCTAAATTTGGAACACACGGAACACGAAAGATGGAAAGGAACATCAATGCTGATAGGGTGTAGCGAGCCTGTTGCTCATGCACAGGCACATAAGTACGCAACTTGAGCGCTTGAGCATGAGCATCCGAAACTCCTGAATTCACTGGCCATGCGGCCACATGTTTGAAATCGATAATTGGGTCTCGCAACGCATAAATACAACATCCTCCACCTACGCAAAACGGAACTGCTTGTAAGTCGTCATGGGCACAGCCCTGAATTAGAGAGAGAATAGGTGCTCAGCAGCATTAAACATGAATTCTGAGCCCCAAACGTTTTCAAACCAAGGCCTACTAGGTCTCAATAAGTATGCATTTAGTTGGGCCGTCCCGTGATGCTGTCTCCATAAGTTATGGGTATCGATCGAGGCAGAGTCAAAGAGACGGTGCTCTATTGTTGATAGACGGCGATGTAGTTGACCTTCCATTGAGCAACTGGGAAAATATGTCTTAGAGCTCTATTAGCGCAAGGCTGTAACATGAAAGCTTACATTTGAAGTTCGTGGGATCAGCCACGGCATCTGCGCAGGTCCCGGGGCATCCGGAAGAGGCGTAAGCACCCGCAGCCCAGTCACCGCAAAGCGTGATGTCAAGGGTCAGGACGTGGTTGTAGAAATGAGAGGAGATATCGCAGGTTGACGAGGACCAGAACGCAGCGGGAGTGGGCCAGGTGGAGGGATCAGGGTTGCCGGAGGTGATGTCGGCCGGAATTTCATCACGCTGGAAGTGCCACATTTTGATACTCGAGTTGGTCCACTCGTGCGCGAAGATGCCGCCAGCGACGTCGTTGAAGCCCTGGCCAAAGGACGTGTTACGCGTGTCGGAGAACGCACAGCCGGCGTTACTCCCATCGCCACTGGCGCACTGCGTACCGAGCACGTTGGCAGTGAAGGCAGCGACTTTGCTGCTGGAAGTGGGGGGGTTCTTGTCGAGGGTGCAGCCGTCATTGGTGTGGAGCGTGTATTGGTTGAAATTTTGGTTGTTGACACCCTCAATCACGTCGATCTCGCCGGCAGTCGGCCAAGGATCAGCGGAAGACCACCACGCGGGCCAGACGCCACAGCCGTGTGGCATCGCGTAGAAGTCGGCGATGAACAGACCGTTGCTGAACGTCTTCTTGGAGCTGATGCGGACCCTATTTCATACATTACAATCAGTCGCATGAGCCGCCAGTGGAGTCACATAGGACGCGTACGAGTTACGATTGGCCCCAGAGGAAAGCTTGCTGTAGTTGTCAACGGTCACTACGGTTGTGTTGTCGCTCTGAGTGTAAGCTAAGCCTGCGTTGGTTGCATCCGCGTGCGACAGGTAGTTGACGTTGCCGTGAGTGGGGTCGGAACCGGTGAAGAAATTGAAGTTGCTGGAGGTAACGACGTTCGTTCATTGATCGTTCTGGGGATTTAGACTGAGCACTCACTCAAAGAAGCTCTGGCCTTGATACTTCTCCTGGAGGGTATACTTGGTGGCACGGGTTTGCACGCGGCCGACGTGGTGTTGTCTTTTGCGATGGGCAGCCCATGGGGAGCTGTTAGCGAGGGTCGCGAGGGGGAGGGACGCGAGGAGTAGGGTGGTGAGGGCGACCATGGTGAAGTGCTGCTAAGGATGCAAAGTGTTTGGAAATCTACTAGAACGACCACAGGAAAGAGCGGTATATGAAAGACAGGACGAGGTGAGGGAGGGTGGTGGTAGGAGGAGAGAACAATGTGGGAGATAAATATGATTCGAGCCACCAGGGGAAAAACTTACACGCGTGCTCCGCACGGACAACAAGGCCGATGCCACCAGCCTAGTGCCAGCCTTCTCTGTGCCGCAGCAACCATTTCTGCGGGTTGATTGTCCTCCGTGCCGACACCACCACAACCAGAGTCTGCAATCCTCTCGGCCAAGTAGATCTCAGCCCTGATGGTTACGATGCGCGGCTTTGCGAGCACAAGTAGAACATCAATCGATTAATAGCCAGCTCTTCAGCCCATTGTTGTCGTCAAAGCACACACAAGAAAATGAACAGAACAAGGTTGAGAACATTTTGTGGCGGAAGCAAGGTGGCCGTAAATGAGCAAGCTATTGTGCATTTGTTGAGATCACAATTGGTCTCAGGCGCCGTCGCTGTCAACCGGATTGGGATGTCTCAAACTAATCCACCTATTCCTTCTCGTCTCTCCCACTGGAAATGAAAAGGTCTATCACCTGGCACGAGCAAACAGACGTACTTGCGAAGGTCTTGGTAGACCGCAACGTGCATCCCTGGCTGCTGCTAGCCTCTGCTGGCCCGATTATAAGCACCAAATCCGAGCACAATGACCGCTGACTAAGCCAAATGCACGTGTGTCTGATAAGCCTACCACATAGCAGCGCGTTTTATTCTGTCACCATAACATCGCATACCTAAGTGATCGCATTTTTAGCTATTGTACAGTCGCTGGACATAACATGGACGATACCCACTCCTCAGGAGGGAGGTATGTTGTCACCGCTTTCCGATAGTGCCAACGATTGATTGAGGGAGGTTACCCAGAAGTAAAGCCAGGAAAACCTATTCAGGCAGAGCCAAGGCGAGTAATGAAACAGCGTTGCGACCCGTGTTCATATGAGGCTAACCTCAGTGTACAAATCAGAAAAGGAGAGAGTCCTCCAAGCCTACAGAGTGAGTTTTATCCACAGTAGAGAGCTCAGGGGCTTATCGGCAGCTAGGGAAAGCGAGTCGGATACAAATGCGAATGAGGATGAGGATGCTGCCGCAATGCCTCCGCCACCGAGTCCACAGAAAGAGGTCAGTCTTATATTCGGGCTTTGATCCAAGCCAGTGACGTTAGTTCGCGTGTCATCTGCATTCCTATTCGCGCTTCGACCACCGCATAGACCACGTCCACCAAAGTTAACGCAAATTCGTAAGCCCGAGGCTCTTTGACTCTGTCGCTTGTGGACAATTGACCTTACGCACCATCCTCACGTCCGGGTCCCTGCCACCAATTCTGACAGCTCTCGCGACGCAAAGCTGGCGAAAACACCAGCTAAGAAACCTAGCAGTAAACCCACGAGCAGGCGCTCCTCCGTCGTACCCACGGCAGAACCCAAACCCTCGACTCCACAAATGAAAGCCCCCTCCATCATGGACAAATCGCCGCTCTCTCATCGCGGACAGTCCCCTGATGGGCGAGACGATATCTCCATCGCCGAGTCTTCCAGAACTGTCCGAAGGAGTGAGGAGGAGCGCGAGCAGTTTTTCAAAGATCAGCCCGAGTGCCGCGAAGTCGAGCCACATCGTGCATTTTGCACGGGCTGCAATGAATGGGTGGCACTCAATGCCAGGCAGACATACGCCATGCGGCCTTGGTTGTTGCATCGCAAAGAATGTAGGAAAAAGGCGAAACAAGCACCCAAGCCGTACGCGTGCTCCCCCTCTCACAGGTCGATGTTCGTCTTATTTCGTCAACAGGCAGAATGTCACGGATGAGAACAAGCACGCCGAAGAACGAACACAGGGAGAGGGGAGTGAGGGCGAAGGGTCTCCGTCTGTTGTCCGTTCGAGCTCTGACAAGGTCACTAGAAAGAGCGAGGCGGAGAGGCAGGCTTATTTCGAGAACGACCCGCGCGCTGAAGAGGTAAGACCCTACGAGGTCTTGTGCAAAAACTGTAAGACGTGGGTCAAGCTCGGCTCGAAGATCCGCTTTGCGTTGGGGAACTGGAACACGCACCAGCAGAGGTGCTCTGGGTCACTGTGCGTCTTTTTTGTCTGGGTCCCGGCCATCAACTTATAGGGACCTCGGATGCGCAGCCCGAGCAGCCGTGTAACAATAGCAGAACGCAAATTGAGGCTCGTTAATGACCCCGTCGCAAAGAGCTTTTCCAAGAAGAGTGTGGAGTGTGGGGAGTGCGGTTCGGTCATTGAATTGGAGGGGGAGGACTACGATCTGACAAAATGGGAAGAACACAAGTTAACTTGCCAGAGGTGATTACCTCGTGCCTAACTCCCTGTATGGACCTAACGAGACAGATCCTCTTCCAAGCGCCCCCTCTGATATTATCGCAACTCCTCTGCCGCCGGTCGCGGGCTCTACTGCAATCGTCGACGGCAGCCCACATTCCTCTGCGAAGACAGACACTCTCCCGCCTCCGTCTGTGGCATCGACAGAAACTGCAGTTTCGCCTGAGACACTTGGAGCGTCGCGCTCCGCCCAGAAGCGCGCTCGGGACGACGAGGAAGAGGAAGGGGAAGAGCGCCCTCGTACGCGGGCGCGTACCGAATCGTACCGTGCAGTGGACTGGCTGCTCCTTCCTTTCAAGAGCTTCGTCAGTGGGTTCAAAGCGGGATTGAGCTCTTCTCCCCCTCCTGCCCCCTCGACCTCTTCCAAAGACACGTAAATTCACGAACAAGACACGAGAAAAATTTCTATCTATATGTCTGCTTGCATACTTTCCTTACATGACGTGCGCCCCCTACTGCGAATCCCCAGACTGTCCTTCTTGTTCCTACGGACGCCGACCGCCCCACTTTGATGATGTCTACACTGTCTCTGGATGCCTTGTGTATGTAGCTTATACTTCTGTGCGTGGAATAATACGTTATTGCTTTATTCCCTTGCTTTGTGTATGGATGCGGGCGCGGCAAGTGCCGAATGCATCTCCCTTTCCGTTAAAGTGTCCAATAATCCGCGCCTTCAGTGGCCCTTACTCTTCCTCCTCCCCCCTCACCTCATGCCTCCGACAAGACGCTCGAAACCCGCTCAACAGGCCACCCGGTCCTCTCTGCGGTCAGTAATTTCCCAGCCGTGTCTTTCTGATGCCCCGTTCTCATGTCGCTCTGCACAGGACACTTGCCCGCTCGCGGAAGTCACTCCCCTCGGTGCGTCGCTCTTCACTCGGACCATGGGCTCAAGAATTATAATTCACGTTTTTGGCACTGTAGAATGCACAAGCCACGCAGGGGGCAAGCTCGAGGTACGTCAACACGCTTTCCGGCGCGCGTTTCACGGCAGTACGGCTGACCGCGTGTGGTGCGCGTTTCAGCTCGGGGGGAACCTCGACGCCCCCTCCCCCCCTCTCCGACATCTCAAGGCATGATTCGCTTCTTTTTCTCCGCGTGCCACCTGCCCTTCTGACCGTGACTCCATGCTCTTCAGTATCACCCCCAGCACTGTGGAAGGCGCGTTGACGCGCCCATTGACCGCGGCGGAGAAGAAGCGGGCACAAAAATTGAAGGACGATCCGCTCGTGACACTATTAAGTCCACTGTGGGTGGAATGTAGGCGGTGTGGCAGCAAAATCAAGCTTTCCCCGAAGAGCACGTACGATCCCTTCCACTGGGCAAGGCACCGTGAGAGGTGTTTGAAGAAGCCGCTCAAGATCGTCGAGGCGATGAGGCAGGATGCAGAGGAGCAGGTATGCCTTGCCTATCCCCGATGCCAAAAAGCGGGGGACTTTCTAACGCTATGCGTCACCTCCACCCTTCTGTTTTCCGTGTCGGATAGCTTTCCTCCCTCTCGTCATCACCCCCCGCGTCGCAACCGCGTGCCCTCGACTCTGCCACCCCCCCTCTAACGCCAGACACGGCGTCATTGACCTCACATTCTCCCTCGCTACCGAAGAGGGAAATCAAAGAGGAAACGCCAGAGCCTAGAGCCGAGGCATCTGATCTCCCGCCCACTCCACCCCCACCCCCACAGAAAATTCGAGCCCAGAAATCCTTCATCTCGTCCCTCGCCTGCTTCCGTGCCTCGGAGCTCCTTGCTTTCGACGAGTATCTCCATCGTTCGCGTCGCCGTCCCGTCCGCACTTCCCCCCTCCCCATCGACCCTCTGGAGACCGACGACTGTAGTGTCCGAAGCTGGCAAACCTGGAACTGGACCCAGCTGAAACCAGCGGTATGGGTCACAAGGGAGTACCCATCCTCTTCTTCTAATCTTGAAGACCAAAAAACAATGCTGGGAGAAGGCCAAGAAGAAGAAGAAGTCGACGACGCGATGGATGTAGACGGTGGGCCGACGACCGACGCAACGCCTGATGAAGAGCCAGATGCGGGTTTAGACGCGTCATCATCTGATTCTTCCGACCATGACAGTCTCTCTGCCATGATGGGCGACGTCGACGAAGGCAATGACACTCCATCTGCAGCGCAGAAGGCTACAGTATCCCCCGCCGCTGCTCCACCTGCAGCCGCATAGACACCGCCCCGATTTTTTGTAGTATTTTTCATGTTTCTTTTCCCCCAGGACACCAGGCTCTCACAAGAGCTCTTCATTCATCCCCACCTCGCATCGACCCCAGTCCTCCTCACCCATCCCTCTATCTGCTGTCCTGCGCTGCTGTTTTGCTATGGAATTGTTCTGCTCGCTTTTTCGAGGCACCGTCATCCCTCTTCTCTAGTTCTAGTTCTTCGTACACTTGCATACACCTCTATCTTAGCCGGATATAATTCCTCCATCCTACAGTATCTGTCTGTTGCACTCAGCCCAGATTTATTTCATCGCTCTTGCATCATTTAACACGTCACTCATCATCCCTGTACACTCGAACTCTCCGTTGCATCTGTGGGCTGTATATATATCGACGCGCACGTATATCAGTAGTTGTTGTTGTCTCCTTTCTATTTCGTTGAAGTCCCGCGGAGCATTGCGGTATATTTCGGGGGCGAATAAAATGCATGCTACTTGATGATGTTCTGCTATGACAAAGACGTGTTTGACGTTCGTCACACAACTCACCGCGAGAGATAGCACGACCGTGGAGAGTTCATCTATGGCAAAAGTAGTCTACAAGGCTTTGAGAGAAGGGACGGGGCCAGGGGGGACCTCGTCATCACCATACCCGTCTGGCGGGGGATTAACGACGCCGCTGAGAAGCAGGTCCTTGATCACTGGATCGTACATCGCGCGCGTACCTCTGCACCACACCATCAATCGAAAAACGACGCAGCGTCAGAAATTATAGAACACGAGGGGCGCGGTCAACAGAAGGGCGGCTCACACAACGGCCTTGACGACATCGCGCATGACGAGTCCGCTCGGTACGTCCAGCTTCTCGACGCCCGGGAGGCCGTCGGCGCGAGTGGGGCCGACGTTCACGAAGAGGACGGGTTTTTGCAGTTCGAGGGCGTGCTTGAGGAGCCTGTGCGGTCCGCGGGGTGACTGTAAGCGATTGCGGAATCGAACACGCGGGAACAGGACACACCTGAACGCGGAATAGGTGGCGAGGGTGGTGCCCATGATGAAGACGCGGTCACATTCTTCTATAATGTTATAGCTGCACGCGGCAGGATAAGATGGGAGGACCGGTGCGAGCGAGAGATAGGGCGTACCTGCGATCCTTAACTTCTTTACTAATAGACTCCCCGAAGAATATCACGTCGGGCTTCAACTGGATTGCGCAAACTCATGACGACGTTATTTTCTGTAAGAAGAAAATGACCGCACAGTGTCGTTCAATCGTCCCTCGTCCAGACAGCTTGGGCAGTCTGGAACGACGTATTCGTCGTAGGCCACGCCTTCCAGCGCCACCTGTATCAGTTTGTCCGTGCGGAATATTCATAATTTTGTGAGACAGCAAAGTATTTTCACGTACGTCTCCGTCGGGGTTCGTCGTTGGCTTCTGCCCTTTCTTCTCCAGATCGTCCATGTACTCTGCCCACTGGGGATTAGCAGCAGAAAGCAAATCTTGGAACGCGTCGCGGTCCATTCCGTGCCCGTGGTTACAATGAACCTTCTAAGTATGCATGAAGGATGAGCCTCAGCACGCGTTCAGGGCGTTCGAACCAGCAGAGGGGACGCAGGCATACGTGCAATGTCCCATGAAGCTCCAAAATCCCCGCCTTCAATTGAGCGTCGTCCCATAGATGTCGAATCGCCTTGTGGTGCAGCCCGTCGACGTTCTGCGTGATGAGGTTCGTGACGACAGAAGTATGCTGGAGCGCTGCGAGCGCGAAATGGGTCGGGTTGGGGAGCGTGGTGCGGACGGCTGGATAGCCGATGTATGACCGAAGCCTGACGAAGCCGGCTTAGGAATCTGCGCTTGCACTGCCAGGTGAGGAGTGGTGAGCAGGCTTACCAGTAGCGCTGGCTGCGACGGTGACGAGGTTCGTATTCATCTAACGGGAGATGGTATGATCTTAGGTGCTTACCGGAAAGCATGGCCTTTGGGGCCATCTTCTACAAGTTGGTGATACTACACGACAAACTTAGTGCTAGAACGGCTGAAAGGGGCTCTGATAAAATGCCTACAAATATTGGCCTATGACCGTGTGCATAGACTGAGCTTGGAAGTGCTTCGGAGGACGGGGACGATCACGCACTTGTAATTTGGGTTCATGTACCGTCCATCCTTCCCCCTATAAGCCTTGACGCCAGAATCCACGCTCACACCTGCCCCGGTCAGAACAGCGACGTTCCCGCGTCCAAGGAAGTCTGCGATGCGACCGATGGCCTCCGCTGGTGGGAGGCGCGGCGGTGGGGAGGAGGAGAGGACGGAGAGTGGGATGGTGGGAACTGAGACTCGCATGTGATTACCGCCCCAGAGCAGACGCGCCTTTCAATACGCGGGTCTGCCTTCTGACGCCCACGACCTCGACCACCAAATCGCGAGTTTGTCTGTGGAATTCACTTTCAACGCACTCGAATAGGCCCACCTCTTGGATCCTGACTCTCATATCTGCCATCGAGCTTGCATTGGCCTACTAGAGGCACCAAGCGTGGGTAGAACATGAACTCACGTCCTCCTGGTGTCCTGCATACCCCGGGCTTTGCCCACTACAATCTCGCTTGGTCTCCGTTCCACACAAATCGTATCGCAGTCGCATCATCGGCCAACTATGGTCTTGTCGGGAACGGACGCCTACACCTTGCTTCAGTCATCCTGGGTCCAGGACCCCTCTCTTCGGTCGTCCTCGATAAATTGTGCGCCCCCCTCTTTCGCGCTTCCAGCCCCCCAAATATTTATTCATTGTCACCACATTGGGTGTAGCTACGAGACCCAGGACGGGATATATGACGTCGCCTGGTCCGAAGTGCACGAGAATCAGCTTGTTACTGGTTCTGGAGACGGGTCGATCAAGCTATGGGATATCATGCTAAATGTAAGTTTGGTTGTTCTTCTGGATGTCGCAGAGATTGAGAGGCGGGTGGAGGGTATCTAGGATCTCCCGATACGGGCGTGGCAGGAGCATACACGCGAGGTCTTCTGCGTCGATTGGTCCAACATACAGAAAGACCAATTCATCTCGTGTTCTTGGGACGGGACGGTCAAGCTCGTGCGTACCACAAAGTCGTGCCCATCATCGTTTGTAGGCTCAGATGACATTGAAACTAGTGGACACCAGAGCGGCCGCGATCGCTCACGACCCTCCAAGCGCACCACAGCTGCGTGTACCAAGCGCTCTTCTCCCCGCACAACCCGAACCTCCTCTCAACATGCTCTACAGACGGAACCGTCAAAGTCTTTGACCTGCGCCAGCCGTCCTTCTCTCCCGCTGCCAACAGTTTCACTGCACCTCTCGCAACAGCGGCGATCACAGTGCCTGCGTCTGGCACAGAAGTGCTCGCGCTTGATTGGAATAAGTACAGGGAAATGGTGCTCGCGAGCGGCGGGGTCGACAAGACCGTCAGGGTGTGGGACTGTCGGATGGTTCCCCCAGTCGAAGGCGGAGGCGCTGTAGGAGGGGTATGTGAGGCCCAATTGATGGGACACGAATATGCCGTGCGGAAGGTGCAGTGGAGTCCTCACAGACCGGATATCATTGCAAGTGCCGGGTACGATATGACGTGCCGAATGTAAGTTGCACTCTTCTTGCCCTTTGCTTGATGTTGATTTTTTTCTGTTACACAGATGGACCACGGCTCCGCCAGCGGGTCGAACGCATCTGATGCACATTCATGACCCACATACTGAGTTTGTTGTTGGGTGTGCGTGGTCGTTGTACGACGAGGGCCTCTTGGCGAGTTGTAGTTGGGACTGCAGACTGAATGTATTCCGTTTGTAGACGTGTACTTTGATCCTCGAATTTCTCCTCGTGTTACTGTCAGATAATTTCTACGAGACCCAAGGCAAGGAAATAATAGAGTGCAGAGAGTCCGGGGTCCTGTCGCGCATCACCCTCCCGTGCGTGTCTACGCCGACCACTGCACGGGTTTGCACAACCGTCCAAAGGACGCGACGTCGCGCAGGTTTCGACATGGCGTTTCCCATCCCCTCCCATCTCCCACGTCGTGGTGTTCCGCAAGACATCTCAACTCAAATATTGGCCAAGATCTCGTCAGCCACGACGAAAACCCTGACCGCGGACCTCGCTACGTCATGGATAGCAGAGCTCGACGAGGCGATTCTCCAAACAAAGGTGGCGAGCGAACATCTTGTCTATTTTTGTGCCTCACTCAGACTTGATGCCGCAGAGCAGGATTCATGAGCGGCTGAACGCAGACTTGCCCGCGTTCCACCACCTGCTTTCCACCTCCAAGTCTGTGCAGCATCGCCTGCAGACGCTCACAGACAACGTGGACACGCTCACGGACGCGGTGTCGCATCCTGAGGTACTTGAATCCGTGATCCTGGTAGAACATGACTGAAGTCTGGTCAAGTCAGGTCTCATACCCACACTGGTCAGTGCCCTGTCCGCCCACGCGAAGCTTGCGCAGCAAACACTGGACGCGGAGGTGCTGCACGAATCTCTGAGCCATCTTTTGCGATGTCGCACAGAATTCGATGCGCTTAATGGCTTGGTCAATGACGGACGGCTTCCTGAAGCCGTACAGTCTTTGGAGGGCTTGGACAGGGTGTTGAGCGGGGCGCCGGTAGCCCTGGCTCAGTCAGAGGCTATGGTGGACATGAAGGTAAGTCAGCTGCTTCGCACTTTCACGCGACGCATTTGCTTCAACGATGAAACAGCGACAATTCAGAGCAGTGAAGGACCGCGTCGAGGAACAGCTCAGTGACGCGTACAACCGAGGCATCGTAGTTTCTGCCCACACGATCATCGTACGGCCCACAATCCAAGGTGAGTGTATCGCCCGTGATAATCAAAATGGCGCTCATGCGCAACCAAGTCCGCCAATCCTCCGCTACGCTCACCTTGTCATCCATTATGTCGTCCCTTGCTCCTGCATCGCTCGCGAGTCACCTAGCGACCCTTCGACGCGATCTCACGACACATTACCTCCGATTCGTCGTTTCTCAGCCTGCCTCAGTATCGCTCACAACAGGCAAGGACGCTACGGGCACGCCCGAGCACACGCTCACCTTGTATCCTTCGCCGTCCAACACGGAGGATCGATCTCAGCGCCTGAAGAACTTAGCCTCCGTCTTCGGCTTTCTGCAGCACGAGCTTTTTCCAGCACTTCCACCCACTCAGGCCGCATCTTTTAAACAGTCTCTATGCAAGCCGCTCACGACGGCGTTGTTGCAACACTTTCTCATTCCGCTGCTTCCCTCATCGCTCAACGCGCTTCCTGCGTTCGTCGATCTCGTACAACAGGCGGTGGACTTGGAGGGCAAGTATGTGATTGACATGCTCGGGCAGGATACTCGCGACCGGGAGGTCCAGGCATGGGCGGACGGCATCGCGACACACTACGAACGCAAGAGAAGAGCCGAGATGCTGGAACAGGCGAGAGAGGTTATCATCAAGGACGATGAGGGCAGAAGGATCCATGTGGAGGTGATACTCGAAGAAATGTCCAACGCCGTTCCAGAGGTGGCGCCTGAACAGCTAGAAGAACAGGAAAGCGCGTGGGGATTCGAAGAAGAGCAAGTTGCGATAGGCAGCTCAAATGAGGAGGCTATCACGGCACGAGAGGAAGACGGATGGGGCTTTGAAGAGCCAACGGAGGACCCGGATGGGTGGGGCTTCGACGACGAGCCCGCAGAGCCAGAGCCAGAGCCAGAGCCAGAGCCAGAGCCAGAGCCAGAGCCAGTCCCTCAGCCCTCTCTTCCTCCTGCTCCTGAACCTGAGGCCTCACAAGAAGAGGATCCGGCAGATGCCTGGGGCTGGAATGAAGGCGACGAACCTGTCAATGACGAGGGCAGCGGAGCTTCTACCTCTCCCGAAACGGACACCAGCTCCGCCTGGGACGACCCATGGGCTGACGTCGACTCAGCCGCCGCGCCCGACCGACTGCCCCTCGCCTTAATCACGAGGTCAGAGACCGCGCCCAAACGCGCGACGCGTCTCGAAAAGCTCGCGAACAAGGGCAAACCAAAACATACCCCGCAGACCAGCATCGAATCCGCTCCCGCCGTCGCCCCTCCACCGCCAACACCAATTATCACCAGGAAGTCCGAATTGAGTCGGCCGCCGAGGATCACCGTGCCGGTGAATAATAAGCCAAAAGTGGTACAAGTAAAAGAGACGTACGCCGTGTCTGCGCGCGCGCGGGACGTCGCGGGTGCGGTCGAGGCCGTCTTGTACGAGGGCGCGCAGTTTATCGCCGCGGCGCCTGTGATATTCGCCGGCTTCGTGGAGCACCAGCATCAGCACACGCGACAGCGCGGGACAGTGCTCTTGCAGACCGCGCCCGCCGTGTTCGATCTATTCCGCGCGCTGTACCCTGTGCGATTTGCACGGGCGCTGGCGGATTCGGTGGATCGAGCCGTCGTGTTCTCGAATGATTGTGCGTATCTGAGCGAGTGCGCGGCGCGACTGGCGCTCGGAGAGAAGGAGGAGGACGTGAAAAGCAAGTTGATCGAGGCTGGGGAGCGGCTAGAGGTCTTAGGGACGAGCTGGTTTGAGGATTCTCTTGTGAGTTATTCTTGATCTCTGTGTGTCGAGACACCGATTTGATCGGTTGGGTGGATGGGCGCGGTTCAACATGTAGGAACGTCAGAAGCTCGCGGTGCTGGAGACCCTAGGGGAGGCTGAAGGTTTCGTGGAAACAGGTGATCAAGACCGGTTTGATGAGTGCGAAACCGCAGTTACAAGTGCGCTGAGCCAAATCCGAAGGGTCGCGAAACAGTGGAAGGTAGGTTTACTCAGAAGCAATATCACAATGACCTTCTTGCTCATGCACGATGACAAAGGGAGTGATGCGGAAAAGCAAATACTACGCAGCGGCAGGCGCTCTCGTGGAGGCAGCTCTGGTGACTATCCTCGACGATATCTTGGCTTTGCCAGATATCACGGAGGTGGAATCTCATCGCCTGAGCGAACTTTGTCGGATAATGAATGCTATCGAAGGCATCTTCATGGAAGATCCGGACCAGGTCAGATTCTGTTTTTGGAAGAAACCGATATGAATAACTGAGACGTTGTGCAGCCATCACTCGTCGTCGCATATGTTCCCTCGTGGCTCAAGTTCTCGTACCTTTCGGAGATCTTGGTTCGTGAATCGGGATTCTTCTCTCTGTTGGCCTTGCCATCTGACCCCCACACGATTTCCAGGAGGCATCTCTAGCAGATGTTAGCTATCTATTCGACGAGGGCGCGCTCGTCGACTTCGAGATGCAGGAGTTAGTGAAGCTTGTCAGGGCTCTCTTTGCAGACATGCCACAACGCACCAGTCTCGTCAACAAGCTTATGGGAGGACATCTGCAAGCGCGATAATCTGATAGCTAGTAGTCCTCATGTTTACTATCCTTACTTACATACAGTGGCCGATTCGGCCTCCCACACGACATCGGGTTGATCATTCAATATTCTGTGACCGTCATGATTACGGCCCTGGTTCGATAATTTGCATTTGAATCACCTCTGCGTTCTATGAGGTTTGGCCCACCCAACATTGTCTGCTACTTCCATCTCATTCGGAAAGTCTGCTGAGGTCTGCAGCGCGCCACACGTACACTGAAAACGGCAATGACTCCACCTAAACACAAACAAACAAGCCTTTCACACTGCTCTCCGACCTCCAACGACTTCCGACGACTCCCTCTGAACAAAGAATTTGATCTCATTACTTACGTGCGGTGGAGAGCGTTTTACAGGTGATCATAACAGTCAATGGCATCACTAGAGGTAAGGATAAAGTCAGGTGCCTTGTTTTCACTGCTTTACAAACTATGATTTCCGCAGGTTTTCGAGTCCGTGTTGAAAGACACTGTCAAGGGCAGGAGGGTGTCTGAGTCCAAAATAAAGAAGCTCACGGAGGTCGCCCTTGGATGTATGGAAGTGGGTGTCTGTCATTAAACCTGTGATCGGCACATTGACGACATCCTTTCTCCATATCAGAATGATACACAGCTGGTCTCCCTCCTATACCGTACGCACAAGGCGCTGCCAGCGTCTTGCAAAGTATCTAGTCTATATGCTGTGGATGCCCTCGCTCGTGCTGCTCGGCATCGAGCAAACAAGCAAGGACTCACTGGCGATGCCCGTTCTGGACATGGCGACTGTGCTACATTTCTTTCCAAGCTCGAAGCCGTCCTCGAGGGCGTGTTTTATGATATGATATCATCCGCAGGCTCCGAAGGAAAGGTTAGTGACGAATCTGGTACTGACATCGTAGTTCGTCCACTAGCACCGCGCCATGTTAGTGCTCATGTAACTTTGTTGATGTCACCTGCAGAGGGAACAAGACGATGTTCCCCCCAGGCTTTGTGCTTCCCTTTACCTAGTTTCACGGTCCTTTGTTGACCATGACGTGATTCCCACCTGGGATTCCTCGAGACATGCCAAAGCATATTGCCACTTTGTAGCACACCGTATGTTCTCGCTGCGCTAATGGATGGTGATTACATCGCGCCAAGATCAGATGCTAGCGAAGCGCGCGCTTTCGCACCACCAGCGCGTTCAGTCACATGATTGCATCGATACGGTTTTTCCTTCTTTTGCAGCCAAGTTCGCGCATGAAGATCCCTGACAAACACGTTTTTCGCCTTTGGGTTGCGGATTCTAGGAAAAATCGCAGAAGATCGTTGATATCTGGGCCAAATCGAATACGTTCTCACCGACAGTATTAACCAGACTAACGGATGTATTGAAGGATGCTAATAAAGGTGCTTATCATAATAGCAGTATACGTTCGCTAAGTACCTCCTCCTTGCGCAATCGCAGTCGCCCTTTCGTTTCTACATTTTATGGAAAACTGAGACCAGCAACTGAAATAACGTCTGGTTTATTTCTACGTCAGTGTCCGCCAGCGAAAACCCTACAATGTCTTCCAGTTCTCCGGCAGCTTCGACGCTGCCAGTGACTGGGCCGGCTTTCCCTCCCATCAATACACCATCAACGCCACCGACCGTCGATCCATCAATACAGTCATCGCTGCTCGCTCTCCTGACTCAAGCCGCGAATGCTATCAATAGTCAGCCAAATGGGTGCGCGCTTTGTCCGCTCTCCATCGCATTTGGTCAGGATGCTCATGAAGGATATCGCAGCCAAACAACAGCAAATACAAGTTCATTGGTGCCTTCCACGATTCATGCACCGACGGTGCCAACTTCGACCCCGCAGCTGACCGCTAATCAGCTGCAGCTATTGCAGCGGCTAACACAAACGGCGAAACTTGCTGCCGCAGGACCTCCTGTGCCATCTGCACCATCTTCCTCGGCAGTAGTACCTTCATTTTCGCCTGCAGTATCATCCGCTGTCAAGGTTCCCGAAAACTCACAGCAGAACTCGTTACCATATCGAGATGATCATTACCGTTCAGGCCAGTCTAGATATGGTAGACGCGATGAGCTTGAGCACGGTAGAAACCGTGGCGGCCGTCCCAATGGCTATCGGGACGTGTTTAGGGGAGCCTCTCGAGGCCGGGGAAAAGGTCGATGGGACGACCATGGAGGGCATGAAAACACGGACGAAGATCGAGGTCCTTCGTATCGTCGGCGGAGTCGATCTAGAAGTCCACCACGTGGTAGATACGGAGAGAGGAGAGATGTAAAGCCTTACAGCCCTCCACCAAGACTGCCTATGACTTCCATGGCGGCTAGGGAACAGGAGCAGGTTGCCGCAGGGTCTTCGAATTCAAGAAAAGACGAGTTCGGACGAGATGTCAGAGTGCCTGAAGATGGTACATCGATCAGTTCCAACGACAGATACAGTCGATCACCGCTTTCAGCTGTGTTGTCAGATTCGTCGGCGCCGCTCGCTAGCAACCATTCCTCAGAACTCCGACGACCAATCACTACGACATCTACCGTCATGTCCCCGAAGACTAACGACCACAGCAGCGAACACGGCATTGGGCTAGACACATTCGATATCTCGTCTTTTGATCCTACGGCGCCGACATCGTGGGAGATCCTGGGGCAGAGGTGGCAAGTCACCCATGGGTATCCGCCCTCCCAGGAAGAACTCATGACACTTGTCATGTCATTGACCGCGGGCGGCATGGCTGGCCAATCACCCATGCCTGTTCAGCCTCAAAACGGATACCAGGAGGGTAATCAGGGATGGGCAGCTGGTCCGACGTCTCAAAACGGAAATTGGCAAGGGACAAGAGGCGGAGGCCACTTTCCTCGAGGTGGACGCGGTGGCTACATGTACGGCAGTGGCCGAGAAGAACAGGGACAGTGGGGCTACCAAATGAACGAACAGGCTTCAGACGCTATCGTTCTCGGGGGCGATACTGATCCAGTGCCGCTCCCGGAGAGCGATACGGAAACAGGGATTGGAGGAGTTCCAGCAGGTCGTATGCAGCGAGTGGGAGACAGATGGATGTTTGTACGAGCAGGTGGAGGCTCGTGATGGTGACGCGGTAGGGCTGTACACCAGTGCAGTACGCCATTTTCTCGCACAGATTAATGCATAGTCAATATCGGCTTTGACATACCTCTATTGTCGATCCATTCGACACTATACGTCCACATCAAAACAGTTTTCCTTGTGTGCCTTCAATTTCTCAGCGGCAGTAGAAGTGTCAACTTAGTATTGACACCAGCCGGTAAGTCTCAGTTGTGAAACCAAAGCACAGGACCGACGACTAGCACTTGTCCAGTAGCTGTTGGCATACAGTGAGTAAAGCAGTTCTAAATAGACCATCGATACTCACGACGTGAAGTCTTGGCTATGAGGCACATCTTTGGGGTCCTCGACTCGAGCATCATGGTTTATTATAGATGATAACGAAAACGAAGAAAATCTCACTGAAAGATGACGAGAACCATATGGCCGCAGGAGAACTAGGGATTCACCTTGTCAACGGCCACTGGGGGGACTTACAACGTAAGGCGGTGAAGTCCAGCCTTTTGTTTTACGACGGTGCTCGTCAATGCGGCCTAAAGAATTCTGCCATCGAGTGATACCTTGTGATACTATACGGTCGAGATGAACTCATGGCACTATGACTATATACAGCTATACACTGGGTCCGAATGAGTCGCAAAAATTGGAGACAAATCTGAACATTGACAGCACAGTTATACCAATCACAAACAAGGGAATAAAACTGGCTAGGTACAATGTAGCTATCGCATTCTACACCTAGATACATCTGGAAGATCTTGAGGATGGTATCAATGTTCCATCGATGATTCGACGAAACGAACATGAAGATGATGAGTCTATGATGGGATTGATTTATAGACGGGATAAGCCGGGAATGAAACCCGTTATGACCCGGTTGGGGTACCATGAATCCTTCCTCGACCCAACCGACATCACTGGACACAACTTCGTCGAGACTCATGACATAGTGTGGCTGGTGCATATAGCCATATGTTTCATGCACATAGGGTATTTTATAAGAGTGACAGTGTATACTAGGTAAGTGATTTTATATCTGCCTCACCCTTGGGCTTATTCAGAGATTGCCTATTCTTTTATAGAATAAATCATTCACCACATTAGTGAATGTCAGAGTTGCAGACCCTCTATCATACATGGCCCTTTGGACATTGCCTAGTCCCTGTTTGAGTTATGATGGATGAATGTCATATACAGAAGTTGAGACACAAGTGGTACATATTTAGGAAACCACCCCCTTGTATTAGCTCTAGATTATATCTAATAGTGTCTAAAAGTATCTAAAAGCATTAATAGCATCTAAAAGCGTCTAATTTCCTAATTGGGAGCAATACACTATGAGCATTGGATTTCCAAATTGGGAACCACCTCTTTTTGTAGCTGTGAGGATAGTTTCTAATTTCATGATATTAGCACTAATTCCATACCAAGAAGTCTTTAATTAGTAGCAGGAAATAGTAAGTGCTACTGCTCTGTTAGTGAAAAGGTGGGGGTGTGGCACGTTCTGTGCTGTTTCAGCATATTGCTTTCTTTTATGTGTGCCTGTGTTGTTATCTTATAGCTCTTTTGCTGGCTTTCTAGCTGCCTTTACAAGGGACATAAAAAGAGAGGAATATGCATTGATGCCCCCAGCCACTTTGTTGGCAGCTTGGCAGCTGCCACAAGAGGCTATGAAGACCTCAGTACCTTGGCCTTGCAAACAAGATTATTAAAATTGTTATTGTTAGCTGATGCCTGCTACTGGTTAATATAGGATATAATATGCAGATTAGGCTTAGAAATATGCTATGTGTAGCCTCATAAACCTTGTCTATTAGTATAATAGTCAATACTGTCTTGTGCAGCACATAATCATTATTGCTATTGATATTATAATTTTTAGCACTATCCACATTGTTTATTGCCTTGTCATATAGAAAATGCTCAAACTTAGTGTTTTCCTTTAGCTATTAGGCTGTGGAAAAGACAGTTATATTAGTATATAGTGCCAGAATGATATATTTACCTGCCATGTAGAAAATATATGTACCAAGCATATTAAGATTATCTCCAACAATCTTGTGCTTATTTATATATAGGTATGCCATATATATACTCTTGTCCCTACCCTTCACCTCACTAGTAGCCACTTGGAAAACCCCTCTCTCTTATTGGATCTTGATTATTGATAATTGTTAATGATACTAATTTGTGCTAATTATGGCTAATTATTTATAATTATGTTTTTGATCAAATTTGCAAATTAAGGTAGCATTGTCTATACTAGTAGAATTCCATTAAATATTATACTCAATTATAGTTTTATATATCCTATATCCAAATTATGTAAGTGCCATAATTTGTTTTTACCCTAAATAAAGTATATTGTTGATTTTCCATTGGTTTATTATCTTCTTAGCTGGTATTTAAACTAAATCATAAAGGGCCTGACTTTTTGGGTATTTATTGACCTATTTATTTATAAGATAGAGAAAAAATAAATGTTGAATAAAATCAGAGATATTGAAATTGCCTATATTATGTTTACTTATTTAGATTACCAGTTTAATATATTAGACCTTGTAGCTTAGTGGCTTAGAGCATTATATCTAGGAAATGCCTCTTTTGTATTAAGCTCTAATTATTGATAATTCTATGAAATTTTACTAAAATAGCATTAGCAATCTTTTGCTTACCCTCCCTTTATTTTAGAGCTAATTATAGCTAATTAAAGCTAATTAGCTGGATAGATTTTTGGAAAAATAGAATCTATTATAATGTTATTATTTCTTGCTATTACTATAATCTGTAACCTAGAGATATTTATAGAGGTTACTACTTGAATATCTAAAGCTAAAGTCTTATCTTATGAAAAACTTGCTCTTGGCCAAAGTTAAACCTATAATCTTATGACCACATACACTTTAAACAGATGCTCTAAGCCACTTAGCTATAAGGTCTAAACTAATATATTGGTAATTCAAATATATTGCCATAATTTAGGCAATCTCAGTATTTCTTATCTTATTACTTACTCACTTTTGATTTATTTTTGATTAATAAATATTTGAAAAATTAGGGCTTTTATAATCTCAATTTATTTACCAAATAAAAATATGATATACTAAATAAAAATAAAAAACTCTATGTAGGGTAAAAATATATTCTGTCACTTATAAAGCTTGGATTTAGAGTCTGTAGTATTATACTTGAGTTATAGATTTTGAGTAAACTCTAGAATTATAATCAACATAGTGTTTATTACAGATTTGATTATAAAGATAATTATGGATAATCATTCACAATATATTCTAATTACCCTAGATAAACATTATCAATAATTAGGTATAATTTGGATCTAATATGAGAGGGTTTCCAGATGGCCCTTCATTCTAGATGCTTATATATATAAGGTTGTTGGTTTAACTGTGGCAAAAGGCAAGTTTGTTGTAAGGTATATTCTGTGTTCAGCTATTCAAATAGTGCTCTAATAAACATGACTCTATAAGAAGTTTGTAAGAACTATGATGCTTGATTTATTACTATTTTTTCCAAAATTTCAAGTTATAATCAATCCTAATAATTCCTAATTTAGGAAAATTATGTCTAATCAGAATAGGTTTAGAGGGGATAAGCTAATAGTCTCTAATCCTAATCATTCTTGTTTATGCATAAATAGAACTAATTAGAGCATAGTACAAGAGAGTGATTTCCCAGATGCACTGGGCATGTGTTATGATCACGTTTCTGTCGGGCCTTAACGGCGGTCTATACCGACACGATCATCACAAATATCAAGCGGCCTCACACGGTGAGGCGTACACCAAGGTACAGATATTAACCTTGGTCATCCACTCCCAACGGATCACCTTATCGTTGGTCGAGTATCACGGGCCTATTGTATTAGCGGGCATGGAACGCCGCCTTATAAATTACTCACACGCAGGGCATGAACCTCCTAGTCTTTCCTGGCCGGAAGGAGACAGACGGAGAAGCACAAGAGTAGTCGTTATTGAGAGAGACGACTTAGAGAATACCTACAGATACATATTCGGTATTCTCACGCCCTACTTCCCAAAGTAGTATAAAAGGCCCATAGAATAGGCTGAGGATCTTCAGTCTATTCTCTTCGTTCACTGTGGTCTTCCTACCACAGTACTTCGTTCTCCTGTATCTTCACATACAGGAATCTTCGTTCAGTACTGTCTTCCTACAGTACTCCTTCATTGCTACATCGCAATACACTTCTGGCTCCTGTGCTACACGTACAGTCGAGACCACCGTTCCACACATCCTCCACGAGTGACCTAGGGAAGAACCTCCTACTCTTGGGGTTACCGACGAGCAGTCGTAACACTAGAATAGACTCTTCTGCCCCTACCTTGCTCGCACTAGCTTGCTGCCACACTCTCTCTCATAACCTTGCTCAGTGGGGATATAGACCCCCATTGAGAAAGTGTTACTGCACACACTCTGGAGCAAGACCTAGGCCAGGAATACCCACCCGGCACTAGACGTATCAATAACCAACTCCGTCACAACAATCGCCCTATCCGGCGCGAAGGGGACTTCTGGGTCTACGAAGACAATAACGGAACTGCCCCTCCGAATTACGATAACTGCTCATACCGAAACGGGCGTTATTACTTCACCCTTGAAGACGGAACAGAAGAAGAGGATATTTGGAACGAAACAGAAGCTCAGTGGGAACTAGCCCCACAATACAGGGAACCGGCGCCGGTAATCCCCGAAGACTCGGAGCAAGAGGAAACAACCTCGGAATCAGACTCCGACTCACCAGACCAAACACCGATCAACACCCGAAACGAACCACTCGCCGAAATGTCGGGACAAGCTTCGACTTCTACAAACACCCCTTCCGCGACAGTACAACCCGGAAGAGGAAAAGTCAAACTCCCAGACAATTACACAGGCGACCGCATTGAATCCCAGAAATTCATGCTCCAATGCCTCCTTCTCTTCGCAGCAGAATCCGATCGGTACAAGACCGATCAAGACAAAATATCCCTTGTGCTCTCATGCATGAGATACGGCACGGCGGGAGCTTGGGCGGAGAACTTCCTCCTCAAATCAGTAGGAGCGGATCCACCTACCGATCTAGGCACCTGGAAGGACTTTTTAGCCAAGTTCAAATTACAGTTCAGGGAGACGGGCAAGACCGATAAGGCGCGAAGCGCACTCATGGCCTTCTCCCAAGGACGAATGACGGTTGATGAATACTCCAACCAATTCATTCTCATCGCCGCCGATGCCGACATCTCCGATAAAGAGCAAGTCCCTTACTTCCAACGCGGGTTAGACCCGCGCGTCATGGACAAAATATACGACAAGGAAGTTCAGCCAAAGGATACGATTCAGGACTGGATCAATACAGCCTGCGAAATAGATGGACGACTTCGAGCCAGAACAGCTCAAAAAGCCATCCTCGCCAACTCCACCTCCTTTCGAAGCGATTATCTGAATCGTTTTCATAACCAAATCTCTCCCCGCTACAATTCCACAAACGCCCCTCGCAGAATGAACAACCAGGTGGTTGACATGGACATTGACGCTACCAGAAAGCGTAACGCCGAAAGTCAAAAGAGAAAATTTGACGGCAAGCGAACCACCTCCTGTTCCAACTGCGGAAAACCAGGGCACTCTAGCGCTAACTGTTGGTCACCACGCAGAGGCGTTCGCCCAGTTCGAGGAAACTCGAAAAGACGCCTGGGTACGACAGGGAGAGGAAACCGCGCGGTTGATTTGGAGGGAGAAGACGACGCACCCGCTATGGGAAACCAAGCGGGAATATATCGAGGAATGGAGACAGAGGATGTCCCTCGCAACGACCAGCGGGTACCACAACCTGGTCCTTCGATGGAACGTCCTCACTCTACCTCATCCGGACGACCCCAAACGAACCATGGGCAACGCGCTGTGTTACCTAACGGACGACGGGGAGACGGAAGCGTCAGTCATTCTGCTCGAATCGGAGCAGTACTCGGAGAACTAGGGGAAGATGAAGCAAGAGAAGTGATCCTGGGACACGCGGAGCGTTTTTCCTGACCTCTCCCTCACCAGCGAAGGAGAGAGGTCAAGGACGACCCGAGTTTGATGCCCGCACTTGTATTCGTATCGGAGCAATGAACGACCGTATCATCACCCCCATACGCCTGAACGTGAAAGTATCAAACAGGAGTCAAAACGCTGGAGCAAAGGCAACCATCGACTCGGCCTGCGAAGGGGTTATAGTAAACGAAACTTGGGTCAAGAAACATCGTTTCCCCACCTATACACTCAACAACCCCATTCGCGTCCGGAACGTCGACGACACCATTAACAAAGCAGGTCTCATCCGATCCGCCTTGGATGTGAACCTCACCATTCGGGACATCAGTGGACGAACGCATACCGAGCGCGTCCAGATGTTTATCTCCAATCTAGGGAAAGACGACCTTATCCTGGGAACAGATTGGTTGAAATACCACGATCCCTCCATCGAATGGAGGCGACGTGAAGTGCACTTTGATCGGTGCCCCCAGAAATGCCAGCAACCATATGGGTTCACTAGGGCAAGGGAAGAACCGCCATACAGCAGGCAGTTATCAGACGTGGAGCCACGGCACAAACCACGCATCAATGAGCGCGAAAAACAGCGCCTCGAACATCTCCGAAGACTATCGGAAGATGTAGGACTCCGCGATCACAGCGGAACGTTTGGCGTCCGACTACGAGCATACCTCAAAAGGAAATGGCTCCTAAAGGACATAAGGAAATACGCAGAAGAGAAACGAAAGGCTCAAGACAAGCCATCTCTTTCACCAAACGAGGGAGAACCTGATCTCCCAGACAAACCCTCAGGAAAACAGGCCACCCGGGACCCAGTTATTCGGAAACTGGCCCCCGAACCGTCAGGATTTGCCAGTTTCGACCAAGACCTGGAAGACGAAATTATCGTCACCAATCTAAAGGAAAGAGTTCCCAAGGCGCATCACGAATTTTTGGACATCTTTAGCGAACGAAAGTCGCAGCGACTCCCAGAACACACTTACTGGGACCATGCCATCGACTTGAAACCAACCTTCAAACCTCAAGTGCCCAAAATCTACGCCCTGAGCCCAGAGAAACATGACGAATTAGGAAAATTCATCAAGGAACATCTAGAGAGAGGAACCATCCGTCGATCCACCTCGCAAACAGCAGCCCCATTTTTCTTTATAGGAAAAAAGGATGGAAAACTACGCCCGGTACAGGACTATCGCCACTTAAATTCGCACACCATCCCGAATGTGTGCCCCCTTCCACTAATCCAGGAACTACTGGATGTGATAAAAGGGGCCATCATTTTTAGCAAATTGGACGTGCGATGGGGATACAACAATATACGCATCAAAGAAGGAGATGTGTGGAAGGCGAGCTTCATCACTCCGTTAGGTTCTTACGAACCCACGGTGATGTTTTTCGGCCTGACCAACTCACCAGCCACCTTCCAAGCTATGATGAACATGATCTTCAGAGAGCTCATCACAGCCCGGAAGATAACCGTATATATGGACGACATCCTCGTCTTCTCCAAAACCATGGCAGAACACGTCAAAATCCTAAACCAGGTTTTCCAAATCCTACGCGACAACGATCTATATTTGAAACCCGAAAAATACGAGTTTTACAAGGAAAAGCTCCAATACCTGGGATATACAATTTCAAAAGACCATGTCGCCATGGAGGACTCAAAGGTGGACGCAATAAAAGATTGGCCAATCCCACGTACAGTCCGCGACATTCGCTCCTTCCTGGGTCTAGGGAATTTTTACAGGCGCTTTATTGACAAGTTCTCACTCATCGCGCGCCCCCTACATGACCTCACCAAAAAGGACGAGAAATGGAACTGGACTACAAAATGCCAAGAAGCTTTCGAACGATTAAAGAAAGCTTTTATCAGTAAACCCGTCTTGAACTATCCAGATCCCATGCACCCATATCGACTAGTAACGGACGCATCACTAATCGCCTATGGAGCTACCCTTCTACAAGAAGGAAAAGATGGTGACTGGCACCCAGTCGCTTTCCTCTCTGGATCGTTTTCACCAGCAGAGCGGAATTACGACGTTCACGACCGGGAACTCTTGGCTATAATCAAAGCGTTGGAACATTGGAATCATTACCTCGAAGGCGCACGACACCCCTTCGAGATTTGGACAGATCATAAAAACCTGGAACACTTCCAAACGGCGCGAGACCTATCACGACGACACGCCCGTTGGAGCCTTTATTTGAGCAGATTCGACTTTACACTCAGCTATAAAGCAGGATCGACAAATCACTCTGATGCTCTGTCCAGGCGTCCAGATCTAAGTGAGGGGGTAGAATCTGACAACAAATCTCAAATTTTACTCCCGGCCAAGCTTTTCAACAAATCCGACGAAACATTGGTAGAACCGTCCCCGACACGGCATATAAAATCCACGGAAATTGCCTCTTCAAACCTCATCTCCCTCATCCGACACTCGAAATCGGAACATGACGCCTTAACAAGAGTAGCTCTTGCAAAACTCTTACGAGTAGGACCACAAGGGATGAGAGGATTATTGGGACATTGGACATATGAGGACGGAATCACCAGACGCAACGGCCACATATGCGTCCCCAAAGATGACGTCATCCGGAGACTCATCGTCAAAACACATCATGATGCACCCGCGGTAGGACACCCGGGTAGAGCAAAAACATTGGAAATGGTGCAACGACACTACTGGTGGCAAAACATGACAAAATTCGTCCATGAATACGTGGATGGATGCGCCATATGCCAATCTACGAAGAATTTGACACACAGGACACACCCACCTATCCACCCTCTGGAAACCACCAACGTTCCCTGGCGATTCATCTCGACGGATTTCGTCACGGACCTACCCGAAAGCAAAGGTTTCGACTCAATTAATGTGGTAGTGGATCAAGGTCTGTCAAAAGGCATAGTCATCACCCCATGCAAGAAAACGATCACGGCAGAAGAAACAACCGTGCTTTTCCAAAATAACGTTTTCAATCGACATGGACTGCCGACCAAAATAGTGTCCGATCGGGGCCCTCAATTCGCGGCCAAATTCACCCGAGAACTCTGGAAACGGCTAGGAATCACCGCCGCTCTCAGCACGGCGTATCATCCCCAAACAGATGGAGAAACGGAACGGGTAAACCAGGAGATCGAACAATTCCTGAGAACGTTCTGCAACTACCATCAAGACAATTGGGTAGACCTTCTACCGTTCGCCGAATTCTCACATAACACACGGAAGCACTCGACCACCGGAAAATCCCCTTTCGAAGTGCTATACGGTTTCAATCCTCCCTATTCAGCTGACACGGCACTAGAGACAAAGGTACCTGCGGTAGCTGAACGCATTAAGACAATCATAGAAGTTCAGGAAGAAGCCGCGGCTAGCTTACAAATAGCCAGCAACTACGCCAAAGACCGGGATCTTCACAGGAAACTTCCCCAGTGGAAAGAAGGAGACCAAGTATGGCTAGAAGGAACCCACATTCGGACAACCCATCCTAAGTTCAAACTCGCCCCTAGGCGATATGGCCCTTTCAAGATACTGGGAAAAGTGGGAACCCTGGCGTACAAACTCCAAATTCCTCCGCAGTGGAAGATTCACCCGGTATTCCACGCCGCAGTGCTCACTAAATATAGAGAAACCGAAGCCCACGGAGAAAACTTCGCGCGACCAATACCGGAAGTATTGAACGATGAAGAGCATTATGAAGTAGAAATGATCATGGATTCAAAACGGCAAGGACGGGGAACCAAATACTTGGTCAAATGGATGGGATATCCCGAATCAGACAACACCTGGGAGCCCTACACTCTCCTAAAGGGAACGGCGGAAGAAGCCATGAAAGACTTCCATGACCAATACCCTGACAAACCTCGTCCGGGAACAGCCTGAGAGGAGAGACGAAAGATTATAAAAGGAGCGACAAGAGGACTCCAACAAGAACATCTTCTCACCTTCCTTCCCTCTCAAACACTTTCCCCCATTCGAATGCTCCTCCACGACGACCACGATGCTTCGTCTCCATCCAGAAACTCCTCCCCCGATGTCGTCCTTATGGTCGCCAATCCAGATGTCGAACGAGTGGAAAGAGGAACAAGTCCTCACCGACCAGATGTTGGACGAATTGATAGAGGAACAAGTCCTCAACAACCAGGATCTACCGGGGTCCTCCTCACCCCTCATACCAACAACTTCCCCGACGACGACGCCGAAGACTATGCCAAGTTCAAGGAAAGGGAAAGAACCCGAAGACCCTCACCGGAGAGGGCCTCACGAGGTGCACCACGGCATGAAAGTTCTGATGACCGAAACCAGTCGAGCCTTGGCCCATTACCAGTGGGAGTTCCACCTCCTAGTGAAGGCACGCGTCCTAGTGGAGTTGCAGGTCCCTCGGGATTTCGAGCAAGAACGACAGCTCAACTCCCAGGCCATGGAGAAGCTGAACCAATACCAGTTCTATCAGAAACTGCACCTCCGCCAGTACCAACTAGTGGACCGATTCCCAGCTCCATGGGAGGACCTACCCCTCGTACAGATCCTCACGCCGGAGAACTGGAGCGACACGCGGACGCGCTCCTCCAGCGGAACACCATCTCCGCGGTAATACAAATGGCCACAGCCATGGCCCTCCAAAGACTCGCTAACTTCTCGGCAGGACAACCCGGGAATGAACATAGCGACGTACCTCGACGACTGGCTAGTGCCAGTCTCCAGATCAGGACGCTTGCCCTCCAAACCGACCCGGACACAGCCTCCTGGTACGCCCATAATGACGGGCGACCCCGAGCCCTCCTCATCCACCCTGACGAGTTCTCCCAATATGTCAACCGAGAGCTCCTTCCAGCTCTCCTCTTCGGAGGAGAACTGGGAAACGTCCAACCAAGCAGAACCGACCCTTTCCGAGTTGTCACTTGGAACGTACCACGTCCCGGAGAACATCCCACGCCTGTATCAAATCCAAGAAGGGTTCCGCGTACGATCGTGGAGCGCCCTCCACCGAGACAACGAGAGGTTCCTACAGCGCATAGCCATACCGCGACTCCCCCCTCTCACCGGATACGAGGTTTTCCCTTATCCCAAGGAAATACCGACGAGGAGGAACCGCCCGTCTATCGAAGAAATGAGGGAAGGCGGAGTCGGGGGAAACCAGGCAACCCTCGGACGCGGAACAACTGCTGGCCGGAGTATTCGACACCGGCCTGGATCGCCTCCTCCTAGTGCTCGATTTCGTACGAACGAAAGAGAGGATAACCGAAGTAGCCGCAGAACTCGCCGCGCTGATTCGGAGGCTCGAAGAAATAGCTCTTGGACTAGATCCGAGCTCGATGCATGGGATGCTCTAGACGATCCAGGAAATTACGACGACGCTGACCCCTACTACCGACCTGACGAAGGGGGCGGGGATTATCAAGGACCCTTCGATTATTAAACGGACTAATAACAGGGCATAGGAAGAAGAAAGGGGGTAAGGAAGTTGAGGAACTCCTTTCCCCTGACACAAATTACATCCGAAACGATGTAAAACTACAATCGTCCGCAACGACGTAAAACTAGGATCGTCCCTCAAGACGTTAAACTGTACGACCTCGTCCGAAACAGACGTTAAACTACCCCGCGTCCGGAATGACGTCTAAACTATCGGACCTGCATGTCTTAAAACTGTGAAAAGATAAGAAGGCAGGGGAAGTACCTGACCATTTTAGTCCTAGGTTCAAATGATGGTACGAATCAAGGACAACAGCGGGCATAATTCCACGTACAGCCTACGGCGGAACCTTTCACATCCTCGCTGTCAAGGAGTTAATCTGACAGATGCATCGAGCGTCCCATTTGGATCCTCAGTTTTACAGGGTTTTTTCCGCATTAGGGAACCCTCTACATGACATATACTCTACTCGTAGGTGTCGACAAGCAGGCCCTTCGCCTTGGTACAGCGAAGTGCCCATACATAACCGGTTGCAAGTCCGAGTCAAGAAATTATGATGCATAACTCGTATCGTGAACCCTCACAGTCAAGGTCTGACTGGTGTTTTGGGACGTCCCACTTTGGATCTCCCGTTTTACAGGATCGTTTCCGCATTAGGGGATCCTACAGCTGGCGCATGAGATGATGTAGAGAGCGGGCCGCCTCTACCTCACAAGTCTTCCTAATGATGCGAGGCCACAAATTACATCCGGAACGATGTAAAACTACCAAAGGCTTGGTCCGCAATGACTATAAACTACTTGGGTCCGCAATGACGTTAAACTAGTCTTCGTCCGAAATGACGGAAAACTACCCATCGTCCGAGACGACGTTAAACTACCATTGACCAAAGGAGCGTGGTTGCATTCTGGCGAAGCGCGGAAGGACTCGCGTCACAGAACCCTGCCTATATAAAGGTCGAAGCGCTTCCGATATTCACTCGCTTTTTGGTAAAAGAATATCGGGTCGTCTTGGTTCAAATCCAAGCGAGGGGTCTGGGGACATGGAAGAGCAAGCATCTCTTCATGAAGCGCTCAGTCTAGTCTCGGAGTCGAAGTACAAGAAATTCCGCTCCAAGACCTAGTCAGGAGGCAACTAGGACACGTGCCTCGAGTCAAAGATCTAGTGGGAAGGGACTAGATCACGCGACTCTCGTCTGGCCCACATAGCGGAAGAACGACAAAGAGCGGGCCACTCATCCAAAGTCTATTCCGCCACAATCGTCCGCGACGACGTAAAACTAGGTCTCGTCCGCAATGACGATAAACTACGATGCGTCCGGGATGACGTTAAACTAAGCATTGTTTTTCCACAATATTTGTGGCGAAACAACGTCCGCGATGACGCTAAACTATTGTCCCTTTCCACATAGGGATTGTTCGAGGCCAATGGTATCTCGACGTCCGCAACGACGGAAAACTACGGGCATCCGAAATGATGTAAAACTACTGTCCCTTCGTTCTAGGGATTGTGCGTGGCGATCTTGACAAGATACCGCGCGTCCGCAACGACGTTAAACTAGTGCCCCTGAACCTGGGGGTTGTCATTGACGTCCAATCCCCTGGACACCAATGCGTCCGCAATGACGTTAAACTACTTGCTCCCGATCGCATGGGAGTTGTGATTCATCACTCTGGTGCTGAATCGTCCGCAATGACACAAAACTATTTGCTCCTTACCGTATAGGAGTTGTGGATTGACCGCCATGGTGTCAATCGGTCCGCAATGACATTAAACTACGTGCTCCTTACCGAATAGGAGTTGTGGTTGTTGACCAAGACCGTGGTCACCAACCGTCCGAGATGACGTTAAACTATTCGTCCCTTCTAGTACAGGGATCATCATCAACGTCGTCCTTGACGAGAACGACGCTGATAATGTCCGAAATGACATTAAACTACCCTCATCCTCGGAGGAAAAGCCTATCGTGACTCGAGGGACATAGTCAGACGATAGTCCGCCTATCGCACGGCGTTAAACTGCGAGGATGCCTATCGCACGGCATTAAACTGCGAGGATGCCTACCTCACGGCACTAAACTGAGCGGTCTCATAACATTGAGGCGTTACAAGTTATCCGGTTTGATATAGTATAAACCGTCCATCATGCCTCAGTGGAATCTGGAGCGGGTAAAGTCTGGTCTATGGCCCTATGCACATAACCGATGAATGGTCCGGCGTGCAGAAACATCTTTCCCCACAGATATTCCATGTTGATGATGAAGGACGTCCGCAAAGACGTTAAACTACGGATCGTCCGAAACGACGATAAACTACGGACCGTCCCGCATGACGTTTAAACTGCCAGTCGTGGATATATCTCGCACCCCGACTAATATATCAGCTGTGGTCTTGATGTCTACTCGTGCAAGCGAACGGACAGACTTGGGAAAGGAGTCAGACTCCTCCTTATCCCTCGCTGCACCCTTCAAGTCTAATTCTCTTCACATCCTTGCCTCGAACCCAATACTACACGTGGTATTCCCCACCATAGGCCCACGTTTGTGAAAAACAAACTCTGGACGCCGTAAACTGCCTCACCGGAGATGAGTCCACCGTATGGGGACAATACTGCTTGGGATTTGGCTGCAACCTCACCGGAGATGAGCTCACCGTATGGGAGCGATACTGCTTGGGGCGTCATGACTGGTAGCCTGGAGAAGTAGGCCTAAGCCTTCGTAAAGCGATCAACCTACTTGTCCATGGGCGCCATCCACTGTCGTCAAGAGGAACAACAAATCATGAGGATAGACGACTATCCTGGAAACACTGAGGTTTGGCCCTCGGAGAAGGAAGAAGAAGAACCTGATGACACGAATCGGAACCCACATGCTAGAGTTTCTATTCATCCACACACCACTCGCGGAGTGGCGATGAAGCGCAAAGCGCTGTCCTACCAGGCGAATAGGACGTAGAAAGGGGGTATTGTTATGATCACGTTTCTGTCGGGCCTTAACGGCGGTCTATACCGACACGATCATCACAAATATCAAGCGGCCTCACACGGTGAGGCGTACACCAAGGTACAGATATTAACCTTGGTCATCCACTCCCAACGGATCACCTTATCGTTGGTCGAGTATCACGGGCCTATTGTATTAGCGGGCATGGAACGCCGCCTTATAAATTACTCACACGCAGGGCATGAACCTCCTAGTCTTTCCTGGCCGGAAGGAGACAGACGGAGAAGCACAAGAGTAGTCGTTATTGAGAGAGACGACTTAGAGAATACCTACAGATACATATTCGGTATTCTCACGCCCTACTTCCCAAAGTAGTATAAAAGGCCCATAGAATAGGCTGAGGATCTTCAGTCTATTCTCTTCGTTCACTGTGGTCTTCCTACCACAGTACTTCGTTCTCCTGTATCTTCACATACAGGAATCTTCGTTCAGTACTGTCTTCCTACAGTACTCCTTCATTGCTACATCGCAATACACTTCTGGCTCCTGTGCTACACGTACAGTCGAGACCACCGTTCCACACATCCTCCACGAGTGACCTAGGGAAGAACCTCCTACTCTTGGGGTTACCGACGAGCAGTCGTAACAGCATGCACATTATGTGATCAAGGACCTTCAAGGACACCTGAGATTGATGGTGTATACCATGTGAACAAGAAGCAGCCATAATCTGGTAGGAGTGATATCTGGAAATGTATGTGAGCCTTGAACATATAATGTCGAACCTGATATGGAAACCATTGGGAGAAAGAAGGGATAGCCGCAGCTTGTAGGCTGGTAATCCACTGATATAGCACTGATATTGTCAGCATTAGCTGGAAACCAACCATATGTGCGCGAGCACTGCTCGAGATGCCGTTAGAAATAATACATAATGTGTAGGGGTTCAACAATAAATGAACATATTACTCGAGAAATAGAGGTCACTGATAAAAGAAGGCCGGCACCGTACGATCGAACTCGAGAACCAACCTCGTTCCAGACTACGTGTTTTTGGTGATTAGGACATGGTTTTGGGTACTCAGAATTTCCCCCACTCATGACAGAGGTGTAAGTAAGAGGAACCAGAGGGCTGACCTTAGTGTCATTGTCAATTTATTTGTGGAAATTGCGGACCGACGTGTGGAGTTGCGTCGGGCTCGTTGGCCGCGTGAATATCCGACTGCTTCACCGCAGCGTTACACACACCTTGCAGGCCTGAGCTTCGGCGTCCCTACGTTTTGTGCGGCATCAGCAAGGGTTTTCTGAAGGCGGCTGCAGAAGGGAGCGCTGCGGGCACAGCGTCGGAGCAGGAGCCATGCGCTAGGACCGAGTGTGGAGCGGAATCTCGAGCAGTGCGCCGACTCTCCCACTGCTCCTCCCCAACACCTCCACCTCTCATGCTCAACTCGCCTCCTAATACACTATGGCTGCCGTCGAACAACGTTCCTTATCCCTCCTCTAGCCGCTTCCGCCGCCACCCTCGACGCTGCCTTGCCATCTTCGCCGTTGTCGCCCTCCTATTCCTGTTCTTCTTGCGTTCATCCAGGACGGAGGATGCCCCCGAACCCGAATGGCTTCCACCACCACCGCTATCTGGTCAGCCGAGCAACCCACCGACCTATTATGAATGGTACGAAAAGGAGAAAGCAATGCCGCAGCACGAGATCACGTTGAGTTATCCGCAAGGGAGGGAAGGTCGGTACTTGTGGATCGCCAATCACGTCGTAGGTGCGTATATCCCTGTTGCATTCTGCTTTTTTCCGACTCGTCCTCATTCGTGTGGACAGCCATTGGGTGGGGCAATGCCATGCAGGAAGCCATGTTGAACGCTCATCTCGCATATTTGACACGAAGGATGTGCGTCATATGTCATATCCGTCTCATCGTTTGCCCTCTTTATCACTTTGCCGGATGTCCTTGGACAAGTCTCTATGGTGCTCTACTTCCAATTCTGTTTGTCTTCCTACAGACTATTCAGCCGTTTATTTCTTGTTCATGCTTTTGAAATCCAACCCATATATGGTAATGTCATGTACTAATTCCTCCACCTTCCCCATAGACACGTCTTCGACAACTACACGTGGAACGCCGATGATCCAGCGGATTTCTCAAGCTACAATGGCAATCTCATTCCTTCCCGTATCCCACTTACTGCGTTGCTTTCTGGTGAGTTATCTTTACTTTCGCTATCTATTTTTGTCACTATTTCTGTGCTACCAAATGTCTATGTGTCGTCCGTATCTATTTCTGTCTAGTACATCTGCGTGAGCTTGGACAAGATAGATATCTATTCGCTGTCTCTATGTAATGGATACATATGCAGATGGAGATTGGGGTGAGCATCAAGCGTCGCTTCGATTCATCATCAGCGATGCGCATACTAATGGGGAATGTACTATCTGAACTGGCTTTACTTGTTACCGCGCTCGGCTTTGCTCACCTTCGCGTACACATCTGCAGGACCTATGGCGGGTGCACCTTTTGCACCTCCTGCCCCTGTCCCACCAGCAGTGGTCCCCGCATTTTTTCACAACGTTTGCGAGACCAAGACTGTCATCAATCCTTCCGAAGTCAACGGGCAAATTCCAGACGCGTCCGCCGCGACGCTTGTTCAGGCTTGGGTGGACAAATTGAACCAGATAGATAATAGGTGTGTTGAGATCGAGGCCAAGACGCAGCAAATCTTTGACTTCTGGTCAGTAACCTGATTCGTCATCCCTCTGTCTGCATCCGCCCCTGACGCAAAATGACACGCGTCCAGGCTCTTTGGCGATTCAAAACGGCTGCTTGATATCTGGCCCTCGTTCTCCAAGTCGCCCATCCTGACCCAGTTCGCGTGGTCCCCGCTCATCACTTCTGCTGTCGAAACCAACCGCGCGCTCATCCATCCTGCAATCGTACCTGGAGAAGGCGCGCGGCGCCAGCGCATGCCGCTCCCTGGCCTCCTCGCGCTACACGTCCGGCGGGGTGACTTCGTCGATCACTGCATCAACCTCGCAAATTGGACGTCGCGCTATACCGGCTTCAACGAGATTCCGTCGTTGCCGGACCGCTTCGAGCCGCCGGCGGGCGGTGGCGCGGGTTGGAATACGCCGGAGAATTACGCAGTCTACGCGGCGCGGTGCTTCCCGCGGATCGAACAGATTGTCGGGCGCGTCAGAGAGGTGCTCAAGACACCTGCTGGGCGGAACCTGGATCGGGTGTACGTGCTCACGAACGGGAAGGTCGAGTGGCTAGCAGAGCTGAAGGAGAAGCTGGGCGAGCTGAGGGAGTGGAAGAGCGTGCAGACGAGCCGCGATCTGCGCTTAAGTTGGGAACAGAAGTATGTGGCTCAGGCGATTGATATGATGATTGCGCAGCGGGCAGACGTGTTCATTGGGAATGGGGTGAGTGCAGCTGCTGTCAAGTAGCATGCGCTCTCGTTGATATGACGCGGTTTTTTTGTTCTAGTTCTCGAGTTTGACGTCAAACGTGAACATACTGCGCCTGGCACAGGGTCTTGAGCCGGAGACCATGCGGTTCTGGTGATGGGGCATGCAGATGCAGGACGATGGCCCGTGGGTGGCGGACGATATAACTCTTGTCAAAATTATAGCGACAGCCTTTATTTAGTTGCGAGCGCACGCGAGCCTCTGTATACACGAATGGACCAGCCCAGGGTATCCATATATTTCTTGCAGCTGTGGTCATCGATGAATGGCCGAGAATTAAGCCGTCAGGTTGTTGATATACACTTAATGAGACCTTTTCGGGTGTTGCCGGCATCGTTAAAAGCTTGCGGTGCGGTACTGTAAGTTGCTGACCAGTGACCATCAGTTCCATTTCTGTTTCACTCGGTTTGATCATCATCTCGTAGAGGGTGCACCGCACTATCATCGCCGCCGCTGCAGTTCTCACACTGAGAAACTTTCACAAAGCTGTATCAAAATGCAGGCTATCAATTCCTTGTTTTAGAAGACATGGTGTCGTATAATGGATCGCTTTGCGAAACCGGCGGAGGGCGGATTTTCACTAGAGTGTCAAGCATCCACCTCTATTGCCCTTTAAATGGTTTGCTCATCTCTGTTGATCCTCCGGTGGCTCTCCCTGTCGTCCTCACTATTCTCTTCACAAACAAGCTGTCTAAGTTAACAATTCTATGGGGATACCCTTGGACAAGGCTGAATTCCTGGCTCTCTTCTTAGAAACTTTCGCGTACGGTGCGCCATCCGTTTTTCCGTGGGATAGCGCCGTCGTCATATACAGAATATTCCAGGTATCTTTTTCGCATTGTGCTGGATCACAATCTTCACCGTATTCTGGAAGCGCAAAGAAAAACCCTCTGTCGGGCGTTTGCTCCTCCCAGTGGCTTTGATGATGCTCGTTTTTGCAACTGCGGTAAATGCTTCTATTATATGCAGTCAAGCTGTCCACAGGACTCAACCTCGTGTCTAGCACCTCGTCATCGACTTTGTTAGAGCTATCGATGCATTCGTGATGCAGGGAACCATGGACGGTGGGGCTAGCAGCTACTTCGGTAACCTGTCTAGTCCAACAATCATAGCCAAGACAGTGTTATATTGGGCTCAGACATTGCTCAATGATAGCATAATTGTACGCATGCTTTCTCTTCCTCTATCTTCGTCTCCTGCATCGATCTCACAAAAATTAACCAGATATGGCGCTGCTATGTCATATACGGGAAACGATTCAGAGTGATCATTCCCCCGATTCTATTTTTATTTCCCGCCTTCGGTAAAGCGTCCGTTCATTCGTGAGGTTCACATCGTCTAACAGTATATGATGCAGTCGCTGGAATAATGACTATGTACTTATTCAGACATTCTGCACCGGGCGATACCGTCTTCGCGACCTCGCATCCCAATACCATAGTGTGGTTCTCTGTGACCATAGCAATCAACGTCTATTGTACCAGTATGTCCTTCCGCATTGTTGCTTATATTGAAGGTATATTCATCTCTTTTCAGCCATGATATCATGGCGCATCTACTCTACAGGTCGACTCCGGTCGAGTATTGGCATGAACATGAGCAGTCTCTTCCCAGTCATGTTCGTGTTCATCGAAAGCGGCGCGCTCATAACTTCCGGCGCCATCGCTTTTCTTTGTGCGTTTCTCACCTATTCGAACGGTCAGTACCCGGCCATGGATATTCTGAGCCCTCTTGGGGTATGTGTTCAGTAGTTCAGGCACATCGGCTTGAGACGCTCAACGATCTTGATGCAGGGAATTGTATTCTGCCTCATTATTTTGCAAGTGCGGTTTCAGACGAACCTGTTTTCGGGCCCATCAGAAGTCACAACTCCGTCGTGTCGCAGTTCGATTCGCTGGGAAAGTCGCTCAAGTGCACCCCCGCAAAGCCGACATGTGGGGCATTTGGCCATTAACTCAATACCGAGTGTAATATCTGTCGAAAACATGACGCATACAGACAGCACTGATGAGGGTTCGGAGACGACATTGAAGAATGATAGGGTAGAAGTTGAGGGTGGAATTGTGTAACAGGTTATGAGTCTTATGCCTGAGGACGCCAGTCGGGACAATGCATTCGCGCCTGTGATATCACTTTGATAGACTTCAATACAAAACGGAAAATCGTTTAGAGGTGCAAAGTCATGAGCGGTGCTTGTACCGGATACTCAATTGAATAAGAGGACCTTCACAATGCAGAAGCCCGCCTATATTCAGCTCTTCAGCGTCAGCACCTGATGATCACTGCACGTGTCACCCACTGCTTCATCATACGCACGCACACGCGCTCACACATTTTCTAACTCAATTCCCTCGGATCATAACAGCGTCGCCTGGACAGCCCTGAATCAGATTCACAATAGATGACCGATTCTGCTCTAGCGGCCTGCACATTTGGTCCCACCACAGCCTTCTCGATGTCGTGGCGACCATTTGAAACAAAGCACTTGATATTCGGACTCACCAGCACCACATTGGGTGTGAGCGAAGGATACGAGGGTTCATGTCCGGGTGTCATGATACCGTAACGGAAGCCACAAGACGGGTGGATTGAGTCGGTTGAGGGCTGTACGTCGTGGTCATTCAGCTCCAAGTGGATTGGTGCTTCTTGCGCTGACGGATCACGGTTTCGTCTGGTCGGAATTCAATTATATTGAACTCACCTTGAGTGTACTTGCATACTTTGATGACTTCTGTGAATGTGTGAATCTATATGAACCAAGCGCCATTATGTCTTTGTTGTTACACGGGTTCTATATCATGGTCCATATCGGTGAGCTCGTATCCTGTGTTCCTTGATCTTCCAAAATCATGCTCTCGGTATACTGCCCTGGGGCGACCAGCACTCTCGATACTAAAGCTGTCAATCGAGAACGGATTTGGCCAGAAGATGAGGTAGCATACACTGGCTGATACGATGCCAATGATGCTTCCGACTATTACATCTTCTTTGTGATGCCGCTGCGGGATGATGAGCGAATTTCGCGCATTGAGCAAAGGTAGAAACGTACGTAGTCTTCTACTCGGGATACGGCCACCCAGCTTGCAAAGGCCATTGGGAGGAGGGACAGTACAAAGCGCAGCAGTCGGCTGCCGAGAAAAGATCTCGGAGGAGCAGGTGCGTGGAAACACCAAGCAGCTGTTTTTCCAGCCAAGAATAACGATAGAAACGTCATTCCTACAAAGGCGGTTGATGAATGACCAGATGGAAAAGATCGTCTCCCATCGATAATGTCCCCTAGCTTTCTGTGTGGTGATTTGGATGAACAATTCAAACCGGATGGGAAAACGGCACACACCCTGTACACGCCCGCGTGGCGGCGTCCCACTTGCAGCGAGCCAAAAAGTCTGGGCGCAGGCGACCTGGGGTGACACAAACGTGATAAAATAATAGCAGCATTGCGAGCCTATCAAACTTGTTTTACCGACTCGATTCTTCAGAGATTCCGTGATTAGATCCGACAGGGCTCTTCAAAGTAAACCAACAAACCAAACCGTAAATGAAATGAGCATCCTGGAAGGCAAATGTCATATATATATACCTGCCAGAATAAGCTGCGAGGAGGCCATGGTGGATTTCTCGGAGAGATCCTCTGAATCCGCCAAACGCTCCAACTATTCCGAAGGGAATAGCCAGTGCGATCATGCCATTGGTTGTGCCAGAAATCCTGTCAGATGTAGAGTTTGGGCGTCGAAGTAACGCGGCAAAATTGGATGGTACCCTCACTGCTGATTAGTATGGGGGTTTCCAATCAATGGGTCCTCGAGCGAGAACTCGCGCTTAAAGACTGGGAGCTTTGAAATGTATGCGGACAGCAGCAGCCCTCCAGTCGCTATTGCCCTGTGCTACGACTTTAGCCCTTGTCTTTTCTAGCAAATAAACTCCCACCAGTCAACAGCGTAAGATCTATCTGCCCAATAGAATGTGTCATCCCCGAAGATGTCTCTCATTTTGGCGGACAACCTTGCCATCGCCATTGTGTCGTGAGAGGGATGATCGGCGAGTGTGGGAAAAATGGACGCGGTGTTACCGCTGTGACTCGACGCGTTCGGTCACGCTTGCTCACAAAGACGCGAGACATATATTCTTCTGTTGAACCACTACCATCAACCCACTCCACCCACTTGGCTTGTGCCATGGCCGTAGGAAATAAATCTGCTGGCCCATCAAGACAACAGCCAATCACCGCTTTTTTCGGTGGTGGCAAATCCGAATCTAAGCCCGAGCCTAAGCCGGGGCCTTCCTCCGACCATGATGACAGTGAGGCATCCGAGGAGCCTGTCGATGGCGATGCAGTGGTAGATGACAACGAAAATGGCTTGGAAGATGGTATGGAAGTCGATGAGGAGACTCCTAAAGACAAGGGCAAGAGGAGGAGAAACGACTACACACCGCCCGACGAATCCAACCTGGCCCCCATCTCTGACATTCCAGCTATCTTTGCCGATATCGTACGTCGTATGCCCGAGATCGTGGACGTCGCACGACGCATCCAGGGCCGCAAGCTGCGCATAGCGACTATGTGCTCTGGCACTGAGTCACCTCTCCTCGCTCTTGGCTTGATCAGGCGAGCTATCCAGGCCCAACACGGCATCGACTTGGAGATCGAGCATGTTTTTTCCTGCGAGATTGTACCATTCAAACAAGCGTACATCGAACGAAACTTCCAGCCGCCTCTCCTCTTCCGCGACGTTTGTGAGCTCGGTGACGAATACGCGTACGCAAATTGTTTTCTATTCCAATATATCGTGTTCAAATATGTTCTGCAGATATACTGCATACGGATCTGAGGCCCTTGTACCTGGAAATGTCGATATACTCATCGCCGGCACCTCTTGTGTCGATTACTCGCAATTGAATAACCAGAAGAAAGGTTTGGATGGAGGTGGAGAATCAGGGCGGACATTTTTCGGGATGTTAAACTGGGTCAAGAAACACCAGCCTCCCATCGTCATTTTGGAGAATGTGTGCTCTGCTCCCTGGGACGGGGTCAAAGGCGAGTTCCGCAAGGTTGGATATAGTGCCGAGTCTATGTTCTTGGACACCAAGTACTATTACATCCCTCATACCCGAACGCGAGGATATATGATGGCTGTTAACACGAAGAAGTCGAACATTGCGGAGAATTGGGTGAAGAAGATGATTCAACTTCGGCGGGAGGCATCGTCGTCGTTAGATGGTTGGCTCTTGCCCGCGGACGACCCTCGCATCTTCCAGTCGAGAGAGAAGCTTGTCCAGGAGAGTTACAATGCTGTCGATAGGAAGACCGGTCGGACTGACTGGACGCGATGTGAATCCCGACATCAACGTGCTCGGCTCGACGAGAAACTCGGAACCAAACGTCCATTGACAAACTGGGACGAAGGTTAGCACGTCTCAGATGTCATGAGATATTATGCAATGTTGAACACGTCTTTAGGCGGTTCCTGTAAGATGCTGGATTTCGGTTGGGCAGATTGGGTTCAAGGTCAAGTCGAGCGTGTGTGGGATTTGATGGACATATCTCTCCTCCGCTCTGCGATTGTTGATATTGACCCTGCTTTCAAAACGTGGGTATATTCCTCGACGATATCGATGCAGATTCTCAATTTCTCTCTCGATACACAGTCAGGTTTGGAACCTCTCTCAAAATGTGGATCGGTCAACTGGCTCTGGGAAAGTCGGAATTTCGCCTTGTCTGACGCCCTCCATGATTCCCTACATCACCAACCGAGGGGGTCCCATGGTTGGACTTGAGGCGTTGCACATGCAAGGTCTTCCTATCGACGAGCTCTTGCTCACGCGCGAGACGGAAGATCAACTCGCAGACTTGGCCGGCAATGCCATGTCCACCACTGTCGTTGGTACTGCAATTCTTGCAGCCTTGATCCTCGGCCACAAGCTTCTCAAAGAAGGTGACGCGAAGACCACATACGAGGGGACTAGCATAATCGAGGAGATGGAGGAAGACTCAGGTGTCATGGATGTCGATGCTCCAGCGGTCGGCGATCATATCACTGGCGAAGATCAGCTGTCCGAGCAGCCTTTAGACCTCTCGACGACGGTTGATCAGGCGCTTCCTCTGATCATAGCGGATTCTATGCGCAGCGTACGTCTGTGCGAATGCGAAGGGCGAAAGGATATCACCGAGCGACAGCTAAATCGGTGCAAGGATTGCGGATGGACGTCCTGCGCCAAGTGCGGAGGCCGGCCTGAACACAATTACGAGGCAATCGACGTGACAGCGGAACCGAGAGTTGCTCCCTCCATTTTCAACCGGTCATTTAAATCCTTCCTTCCGATGTGTGTTATTTTCTCCAACGCTACTGCAGAGCTCCTAGACTCTCTCAAAGAGCACGCTGGGGTGTCAATACCTTCGAAACGGTGGTCTGCTTGGCGCTCCGCCGTCTCGGAGGCCGCTCAACTTGAATTGCGTTTCGTCGAAACAAAGCGTCAGGAAATTTGGTCGGCCACTTATGAATCGGATAAAGCTCGCCTTGAGCTATATCTCCACTCAGGGCGTCCTGAATGGTATTTCTTCGCCAAACCGGAGTCGAGCGAGCCTGCAAATGCCGAGATTCGGAAGATCCTCCTGTTGCCTGCCGCTCGTCTTGTTTGCAAGGACGCGTTGCTCAAAGGCCAATGGGAATTTGCGTTGCCGCACACGACGAAGGTGGACATCATGATCAAGGGTGTCGGTGATTTGGTGTCTTCTTGGCAAGCGAAGTTGGGCCTCCAACTTGAACAATACAAGGACAGTACCGTGTACTCGCAGCTGCAGGTTACCGTCGCCCAAGATGATGTCTCCCACTTCGATCGTGATATTACAGGTCTATATACTCTCCTGGATCAATGCGGAACGGCCAACAGCGCGCTGCACAAGAGGAATGTCTCCGATGAGGACGCCTCGCAGCCCCCTCTCTTCATGCTGATAGATCCCTCACGGTGCGGCAACCCAGCTGATGATGGGTTCGTCTTTGCGAGTAGTATCCGCCGATACGAATACGGCGAAGCTCGTCCAGTTGTTGCGCGTCTTGACTCTGGGTGGAGACAATCAAGTGTGAGCGACAAGCTAGTTCAATGCTCCATCCCGCAGAAGTATGCTGCTGCTGTCGGCGTCCAGCTGAAGGTGCACCTTACTCTTTCTTCGTTAACTTCTCATATTGACAAGTCAATGTTTTATAGCCGTCAGCACTTGGTCAAGATGCTCGCTATGCGGTTCCTCAGGAAGAGTTCAATATCTCGCTGGAGGAAAACTCTTGCCTAACCGCAAATGCTTTGCTTGTCGCCCGAGTTCCCCTCCAATCACAGGCAGGGATTGAGTGGCCTCGTGGAGCCTGGAAGGAAATTGAGCACATTCACGAGCGTGCTACCTTCCGATCTATGTCTTGGTTGGTCGAGCGGATCAAAACCATCGACGGTATCTTTAACTCCTGGCAGGCTGTATCGCTTCATGAAGGTCATGCGAACTGTGACCGATGCGCCCCACCTGCTCCATCGCTTCGTTGGATCAAACAGGGCAAGGGCGTTGTTGCTATTGAAGACAGCATCGAGGCCGGCAAGTACGAACGTCGATTAAAGGGTCGTCCGGCACCATTCGTTACGCAACTCAAACTTGACGACGATGAAGTGGCACATGTGCGCATTGGTGTCAATTTTGCATCTCTTATCCATCGTGCCCTGTCGCGCCTTCCTCATCACGGCACCAAAACCGAGCGTACTGTCACATGGCGCTTGGACACCGACTTCAAACCTCTGGTCAAGCTGATCCTCCCCAAATTCAAGCTCTCTTCTAACCGTCGCGACCCCGAGCACTCACAGCCTCCTCGCTTCGTCACCCGCCTTCGTCCCGAACAACTCCGCTCTCTCGATTGGATGATTCGTCAGGAGGCTACGGACGCACCTGTCTTTATGGAGGAGGAGATCTCGGAAGCGATTCTTGAACCTCTCGGTTGGCGAGCTGAAGGCCGTGCGCAACAGCCTGTGCGTGTCCGTGGTGGTGTCCTTGCAGATGAAGTTGGGTACGGAAAGACCGCAATCACCCTCGGTCTCATCGACTCCACCAGGAAGGCCGTCAAAAAGGAAGTTGCCAACGCGAACGCTGCAGGAGACATGCCTGGCAAGATTCGAGTTTCTGCGACGCTTGTAGTTGTGCCCGGGCATTTGACGAAGCAATGGGCGAACGAGGTCCAAAAATTTGTTGGCAATAACACCTTCAAAGTCGTTCTTCTCCAGAACGTGGGTCATCTCAATTCGCTCAAGATCGAAGACGTTCAAGAGGCAGACATCGTCATCGTTGCGTCAAGTCTATTCAAAGGCATCAACTACTTAGATAATCTAGAAGCCTTTGCAGCGGGAGGCTCTCTTCCCAAGAATGACGGCAGATACTTCAACACACGGCTAGACGAATCCCTTGGATGTCTTCGCGACCAAGTGGACAGGCTTAGAACAGAAGGTTCGCTGGATGTGATGGCCGAGATTCATGCAGCGCGTAAAAGAGGTGCGTAGACCACCAGCATGCGAATAACTCAGGATTAACGTTCAGTGTCAGACAAAGAAACTGAAGCAGCTATGCGTCCCTCAAAGCGCATTCGGGGTGTGCAACCCATTGCTGTCAAGGAGCCTAAAGCGAACGGCATGAGCAAGGCAGATGTCGCTCATGGTTCCAAACAATCTGGCGTGCCTGTCAGCAGCAAACATACGCCGTCTATGAAATTCAGTCACGTCGAAGTCCCCAGCCTCGCCAGTCTACAATTGAAAACGCCTGAGACGACGGCTGATGAGGCATCGTCTGACGAAGAGTCAGAGGCTCCTCGTAAACGTCGAGTTGCAGCCACCAAAGTCAGATACGACGACGCGTTCGACGACGACGATGACGACGAGCCCCCAAAGAAAAAGAACAAGCTCACCAAGTACAAATCGGCCCGGTCTGTATCTCCCGAGGCCTTTGTACCGTCTGACGACGACGACGACGATGAAGTCGAAAGTCAGGATCTCGAGGATGAGGTTTCCGAAGAGGATTCAGATGCGCCCAAAGCCAAGTCCAAATCGAAGGCCAAACCTAAGATGAAGGAGAAAGCCAAGGCCAAGGAGTCTGACTCAGAGGGTATGGACGTTGACGAGGATGAAGGAGGCGTGTCTTCTGCCACATCAGCCAGCACATCAAAAAAGCGCAAACGAGAGGACAACGCAAAGGAGAAAAAGGAGAAAAAGCCGAAACCCCTGCGCGAAGTCAAGGACCCTTGGAAGTTGCGCGGTTCCGCAAAAAGAAATTGGTCGGAGATGCAAGCTCCACCGCTGGAGATGTTTCACTTCGCGCGCAAAGTTGTTGACGAGTATACCTACCTCGAAGGCATTATCCATACTCTCATCACCAAAGTGACTGCAGATCGCAGCTGGGTCCTCTCCGGTACTCCTCCAATCCATGACTTCGGTGCAGTGAAGACCATTGCAGCATTCTTGGACGTACATCTAGGTGTTGACGACGATGGCGAAGGCCAATCGGCGCAGATCAAGAAACGACGTCGGGAGCAAACAGGTATGTCGCACTGCTTTATTTTTGATGCGTTCGTTAACCTCTTTCCAGCTGCGGAGAAGTTCCACTCTTTCCGGGAGACGCACAGCTTGGACTGGCATGCTCATCGCCATGAGGTTGGTCAAGCATTCCTGGATCGCTTCGTTCGCCAGGCAAGTCAAATTTATTCATCACAATGCTTCAAACCCTGACATGACATGCCCTCATAGAATGTCGCTGAGATCGACGAAATTCCTTGGGAAGAGAAAATCGAGAAGATCAATCTTCCAGCAGCAGAGCGTGCAATCTACCTCGAGCTCGAACACCACCTTCGTGCTCTCGATATGACCATCAAGCGCAGCAAAAAAACCGAGAGTGATCGTGAAAAGCGACTTGCCCAGTCTCTGGGTGACAGCAAGTGAGTCTTGTACGGCTTTTTGATGACCTTGAGGACAATCTCTGACTGCTCATCTATAAGAACTGCGGAGGAAGCACTCCTCAAGCGGTGTTCGCACTTCGAACTCGAAACCTCCGACAAGGAGAATGCCATGAAAGCCTGCTCGGTCATCGTCCAGGAGCGCGAGAAGCAGCTTAAGGATTGCAAGACAGAGTTCCAGTCAGAACTCAGTGAGGCGCTAAAAATGGAGAAAAAGATCGAGAGCGACCTCGCAAAAGCCGGCATCACCATCACCAGTGAGGAGACGCTCTTCCGGGAGTTCGTCCGCGTCAACTTCACCGAGGGCACTGGCGACGGCGACGCAACGGCGATGCTCAAGGAATTGATGCTCAAAGTCGGCATCAAGCCGCCCATAAACCAAAATAGGGCCACCAGGATAAGCGAGATGAAGGGAAAGCCGAAGGGCAAGGAGGAGGGAATCCCCAAGAAGATCTCAGATATGATGTGGGGACTCCGCGAGCACACGCACGTCCTGCGCCGGTTGAACAAGGAGCTTGTCGGGCGCGTGCGGTCGCTGCGCTACTTCACCGCTGTGCGTGATTTGCAGAAACAGCGCGAGGTCCCGCCTGTCGTGTCTTGCCCCTCGTGCGGACGCAAGGAGGTGCCCGTTGACGACATCGCCATCCTGTCGTCTTGTGGTCATGCTGGCTGTGTGGCATGCGTCAGGGGGTGTGCTGCCGAGGAGAAGTGCGTCTCTAGCGACACGGGCGAGTGTAAGGCCTTGGCGAGGATGCTCAACGTCGTCAAGGGTGATACCCTTGGTGTTGATGACGAGGAGCGGGACGGGAAGGGCAAGCACTTCGGTCTGAAGCTTGAGAAGATCATAAACCTGATCAAGTACGTTTCCTGTTCTGCCATGCAGCGAAATCGCAATACTGACATTCACTTGCTCGACAGAAAACGAGTGCCCGCTAAGGAGCGCGTACTTCTCTTTGTCCAGTTTCCCGACCTAATGAAGAAAGTCGCGGAGGCGCTCAAGGCCAACGACATCGACTTCCTCGAGATCAAGGGCTCTGCATCGGCCAAATCGAAGGCGCTAGAGAAGTTCCAGCAGGCAAAGGGCGAGCGCGTCCTGCTGCTTAATGTCATGGACGAAAGCGCCTCCGGCGCGAATCTGACGTGCGCGAACCATGCCATTTTCCTCTCACCGCTACTGGCGACGTCCCAGGAGATCTATGATGCATGTGAGACGCAGGCGATAGGGAGGCTGAGGAGGTACGGCCAGTTGAAGCACGTACATATATGGAGATTCTTGACCATGGATACCATCGACGTGGAGATTTTCGAGCAGAGAACTGGACAGAAAGTGTAATCATGGATTTTCCTTGTGCGTTATATTTCGTCGATGTCTATTTTGATTTCTTGTTCCATCTTACTTTCGAGCATCGCATTTCCACCCATATCCTGTCTTGCATAGTAGTGTCGTGCATGTATTGCATTGCTATCGTTATATCATTTGTTTTCTCTTCGTAACCGTCAGCCATCCGAGACGTAATTTCAGTATGCGCGCGACCTTTTCCTTCAATAATTCATTCTAGATTATCAATCCGTTTAGTCGCCACCTCATTCGGAGATGGGGAGAATGTATGCGACAACCAAGTCAGAATCCAAGGATCGGTGGCACTGCAAAACAGCAGCGCCGTCAACTAGGATTAATGAACGTGGTAATCAAGGCATAGTACATAATAGATATAGAATACAGCACCGTCGTACACCGAGCGTCCGTGATTCCATCATAATCGAGGCAGAGGTTCATTTGTTCTGCATCGCATAACCCGTAGTGTCCAATATCTGCTTGCCGCATATCGAGCACAGTCCCTTCTTAAATGCGCAGCCTGAGTAACATCAAGTCAAATATGACATCTTTCTCCAAGAAAGAGAGCCTCGCACCATGGCAATACTTGGCACGATTCTGCGTGACTGTTTGCTTGCAGTCTTTACACTTCCCCCCGTACGGCTGGATCGAAGTCAGAGATAGTACCATAGTTAGTGTGCAATAGACAAACCTGAAATCTAGACTTGGATCCCCCTGCTTTTGAGGGCCCAGGACGACCAATGAGCTTATTCTCTCCGACCTTCCGTGAGCCGTCTTTGATGCTGGACGAGGTAGACGTGAATGGGTCCGGTGCCGCTACCTTAGATAATTTCTAAGGAGCTGTTAGAGAGCTGTGGGGTATAATGGCGGCGGCTACACACTTTTTCGCATTTCTTGCAAACCATGCTGGCGTAAGTGTCGAAAGGAACGTTGCCCCACGATTTCGAGTGGCTGAAGTGTTCGCGCTGAGTCATGATGACATCTTATCTTATCGCAATTATTTGGCAGCAGCCTTAGATCCAAACAACCACCTCAGGCACCACCCATATAGAATCAGGATCCAATCCTCTCAGAGTCTCAACCTCATCATAATGTCATTTTCCCTCACCGATAATGTTGAAACATCCCCAGAAGACATTATGTATACATCTCTCGAAACTCTTTACGATTTTGCACCGGTGATGCACTCATCTGCGGGATCGCTGTTCACTCACATCCGCCCGGCGTCGCTGGATTTGCCACCAGAAGCGGCTCACGCACCACTCACGATCTCACTTTTGACCCCAGATACTCGAGCAGAAAACTGGTCTCTCCATGCGTCCACTATCTGGGTCGCATCCCTCTATATCGCAGATCATCTCGAGGATTTGCATCTTGACCGGCACGATCCTTCATCGACATCAACACGACCAATCCGAGTGCTGGAGCTCGGCGCTGGTGCTGGTCTCCCTAGCATACTAATATCTAAATCATATGCTCATGTCGAAGTCACGTCCAGCGACTATCCTGATGCCGAACTTATCCGCACCTTGGAGGATAACGTGAAGCGAAATCATGTCGCCGATCGATGTCGCGCTGTCCCATTTGCATGGGGCTCTGATCCTGCTCTACTGGCTCCAAAGCATGACAGCCAGCTTGCCGTGGGTGAGGATTCACTGCCCGCCTTTGGATTTGATGTCATAGTAGCCGCGGACACACTGTGGAATTCCGAGGTGCATCATCTCCTCATCGACACCCTCAGCCGTACATTATCACGCACTGAACACGCGCGGGTCCATCTCGTCGCGGGATTACATACGGGGAGATACACAATTCAGACTTTCCTGAACTCGGCGGAAAACGCGGGATTTCAGATTCAAGAAGCTGTCGAAAGAGAGGTGAAGGGTGATGGGAGGAGGGTATGGCAGGTTGAAAGAGCTGAGGGAGAAGATGAAAGAGAGAGGAGGCGATGGGTTGTCTGGATCATCCTGAAGTGGAATGGTCATACCTAGCTTAGGGAAGAGTTCGCAATTGCAGGTGTAACCACTCCGAATTGCCAGGAATACTAAACGGCTCACGGTACGCATCTGACCCGTTGTTTCTATTGAGACACTTGATCTGTAGACTTACCAGCACAACCAGCAATTTCTCAGCCTTGTGACTGCACTCCAATGACCCCGTCCCTGTGGATACCAATAGGAAAGTCAGGTCAGTTGCAAAAGCATTGCACTTCGTCTATTTTGCCTGTGGTCTTGGCAGAATTAAAGTGTCTCTGATTTTGACGATGCAAGCAAAAGGCACAGTTTGATTGGCAGCCACTCTTTAGGTGTAGATCACTTTGAAAGCCCAAGCATGTTCGACGCCATCTAACAAAGCCAGGTCGAACCATAACTTGAAAGTCCTTTCTTGTGTCCACTTCCATTCCAGCGGTTTGCTGTCTCCATCAGGTCCCAAGACCACGACAACATCCCCCGATATAATCGGCAGCGGTGAAATTGAAGTGATCACACCGTCCGAAGGGTAAGAAAGGGTAACGATGTAAAAAGCATCAGGTTTCGTCATCTGATAGTGCAGACACTCGACAGTGAAATCGACCATTCATGGGTGGAAAAGGAAGACTACTCACGAAGCGCAAGTCGTTCTCCTCTGCAGTCACGTACCAAAACTGGCTGTCGTAAATGACATCCCCGCTGCAACACAAGGCCTAGAGACATCGATTTTCGCTAAAGGTTTATGATGTTGTGAACGCACGAGAATGATAACCAGGCTCCAACGGCCAGTAAGCTCTCTCGACTAGGCTGGACAATCGTGCCATCCGCCATTGGTCCGATATCAATCAAATAATTTCCGTTCTTTGACACGATGTCGACGAGCGATCGCACGATGTAAGTCGCGTTGCGATAGTGGTCCCATGTCGTGTTTCTGTTGAAGCCGTACGAGTATGGATCTGAGCCTTCGCTCGACTCCCACTTACGCAGCTCTGGGAAACATCGCCCATCAGACGGGTGTATGGCGAATATCAACAACTACGTCGTTGAATACGCACTCAGGTGAGTCGTTTTCGAATATTCTGGGTTCTGAGATTTTGAACATGAACAACGGCAGTCTTAGAATAAAAGGGTGGAAACGCACATCGAAGTCAGAGTAGTTAGCTCCACACCGCGCATTCGCGAGTACTTGCCTGCCTTGCGCCGCCGCATAGTTATACCACTGGTAAGCTGCATATTCATGAGCATATAGATATTATTCTCAAGGCCGAATGGAAGATATAAACGTACCGATATCTGGGTACACGGATGGACCGCCAACGTCGCACCACATGATATCCATGTCATAGTCATACATCAACGTCTCCATCTGCGGCTTCATAATGTCTTGCAAAAAGTCATCGACGGGAATGTAGCCTGTGTAATTCTCCAGTGGCGCTGACCAATTATAGGCGTTGCTGAAACCGGATCGCAGCCGTCAGACAAGGAATGTGAACACTAAAAGGATGGCGCACTGAGCTAAACCGCCCGCCCATCCAGTTCGTTGGAGTATGTTATAGCCAGGCTACATGTGAAATGGTCAAAAGTAAGTAGGCATTGTGAATATCATTACATACATTAGAAGGGTCTTGCGACCGACGATGATACAGGTCATCCCCTGTATCTGCATGTCCATATTTCGCAAATGCGGGATTCTGAAGAAGATTAGACGGAATAGAAATCACACCAGACAATACAGAGCACTCACGAACCACTCCGGGAGAGAAAAATACAACTACGATGGAAAACAGATGGCAGGGTCGGACGTAAATTCGCGCGGTAAGAATAGCATAGACCCTCGTACCCCATTTTTTATCTGGGGTTGAGTCGCTTTCGCTGCTGTCACAATTTCCTTAACTAAATCACGCCTATTGAGATCGATCAACCGATGCATTTGACAAGGAAAGTTATATCAACTTACTTTGGACCGTAGTTCAACGAGTTTCTGTGGCTCGAGTTTCCGCTGTCGAACAGTGCGAATCCATCGTGATGTTTCGTCGTCAGCACCTGCAGATTTGAGTCAGAGCTAGTATCAATCGACGGCGAAGGAGGGTGTGAAGCGCACATAATACCTGGCACCAATGTCCGCTACGAATTGCACGAACTCTGTCGCGTTGAACGCCGATGCGGTAAAGTTGTCGAAGAACATGTCATAGAGAAACTGTTCTCCATATACCTCTTTGTGGTATGTCCAGACGGCAGAAGATGCGTTGGCTGGATTGTGTTGCCAGTACCAATACCACTCAGCATATTGGGTCCCGGAGATCGTCCATGCGGGTACGGAATAGATACCTGTATCACATGTCGGGTTTTTCAATAAGAAATATCTTTGAAAACACGACACACGTACCCCAGTGAACGAACAACCCAAACTTCGCACCATCAAACCACTCAGGAGATTCATGAGTCTTCAACGAGGTATCTCCAGTAACAAAAGGCGGGATGCCGGCTGTCACCTTCCATCCATGTGATCTTGAAACAGTCCTTCCTTCCTCATCGCGAATCAGCACTTCTGCATGAATAGTTGTGCCATCATCAACGCCCTCGGCATTTTGGACTCCCACGATGATCCGGATTTGATCTCCTCCGCGAAGACGTCTGAAAAATCCGGGAAGGACCGTGTTCAGGCCGTCTGAGACAAGAGCAACAGTATGATTTGTGGTGATCCAGGTTGAAAAGCCAGAATTGGATGGGGCAAGATTATTGAGCTTGATTTCTATCAGTTGAACTTTGGCATCACCGATTATTCGAAATCTATACGAGCTCCAATTGAGTAGTCATTCAATTGACGGGGACGGCTCACTTCGTAGTACTTCGAACATTCTGAACATCGAGTTCGGGGGGAGCTTCGATTGGTGACTGACCATTGGAGAGAAGAGTCATCGCAAACACATGAATGCTGATCACTCCTGTAGTCTCAGAAACACCGGTCTCGCTAGACAGTGTTTGTTTCAGTAGCCGTGCAATCATTGAGGCATAAGAAGAGCTTGCTTTGGCATAATCAGTCTCACAAGGTCCTTCGAGTTGTCCAGATGATGCTCGAACGTGAACATGCGGGTGGTGTTATCTGATCAAGGTGAGCTACTCACGTCACGGAGACACGCGTCTACTTACAATTGCGGCGCATTGTCCCGTTGTACAGTTCATTCAAAAATGGTGCAACTACAGGACTGGAGAGTCTTAAGAGTCAGTGGTTGCGAAGGTCACCAGGGAAGCTCTCGTGCAGCGTACCCATCAGAAGGGTTCACAAGCCACCATGGAGCGATAACGAACCCAAGCGGCTCGATTGTGTGATCATTGTAAATCGCGAAAAATTCTCCATTCAAGGTAGCGGAACCATCTGTTGCACCTAGGAAGTTGAAAGAATGATACTTGCCTCTGGGCAAGGGGATCGTTTGCCCTGTGCAATTGATATTGTCGTAAACAATCTCGTCCGGGTTCATGAAATCTGGCAGCGTATACTACGACCTATCATGTGAGAGAATCAATGCTAGATGCGAATAAATCCACTGACTTGAATATTCTGATCAATCAATGTTCCTGCGGGCAGGTACTCAGCAGGGTATGACCCGTGCGCACCATCAAAGTTAGCCTGGTATCCGTCTCGTGCGGCTGCCTTATTATTGTAGAACGGCCCTAGGTCCACCGGAGTCTGAAGAAGAATGGATGCACAAACGAGTTTCAGGAGGGAAAATCCACAGAGAATGAGAAGATTCATCTGTCTAGAGCTGTGGACTGTCGTAGTCTGTCAAAATCAAAAGGCAAGTAGAGCGCCTTCGCCAGGAATCCTCCATGGAGCGCATCTATTAGATACAGCTCCTAGATAATAGAAATTATGGGTCAGCTTATCATGGGATCATAGTGGTGAACGCGTACGGGAACACACGGTCCGTGCTGCTTCGGAATCGTCTGAACCCATGAAGAAATGAAATAGTTGGCTTGACGTAGCATATATGCGCCTCCGAGTCGATCAACGTTACTGTGTGCAGACATTCAACCAAAATTTCTCAAGCTTATATGCAGCATTCAGATATTATAGCGGTGTTGGTTGAAGAGTCAAAGACAGCCGCCCATTCCTGACGTCGTCGCGATGAGATCGGCGCCTATCTGCTCGAGATAAGATACGATAAGATAACGAAGGCATCTCTCTGACAGTGGCCAACGAACTTAGCAGTGGAAAAGAATGTAGTATCAGGAGCTACGTATGTGTTAGAGGCGAATTATCGTATATCACAGTCATGCACCGCCGCTCAATCAAGGTCTGCGAAAGCGCGTTCCATAAGCATGCGCGTGAGCTCCCTCTTCACCTCGTGCGTAAGTTGGCGTTTGAAGTGTCCTCGACGCTCCAATTCCCTGTAGATCACGAAGGTAAGCATATTAATGCATTTAGGTGTGGATGCTAGAATGCACTCACGACGAAGCGGTGTCCGTCGAATTGGAGCCAGTGTCGGTGACGGTGCTATTCCCATCGTCGACGGTAGTGTCATCGCTGACAGCCGGGTCAGTGCTGGTGATCGGCTCTGTGGTGACCGGCTCTGTGGTGATCGGCTCTGTGGTGACAGGATTCGGCAAGAAGGGAGGGAGGTTGAGGAACGGCAAGGCGGTCTCGATTATCTTGTTCAGTGTAGACCCGTTATCCGGTGACGATGTGGGCGGGTCGTTATTTGTCGTTGTCGGCCTCGGGGAGGGCGTGCCAGATCCTTTCGTCGGCGAAGAGCCGGATCCTTTGGTGCTCGGGGACGACGGTCTCTTCGGGGCAGAACCCGGCCCCTTCCTCCCCTTTGTTGAGCCAAATTTTCTAGCCACCTTGCCAGGCGAAGAAGATTGGATTTCCCGCGTGGGCAGAGGGCTTCATAGTGCGGGAAGTTAGACCGGGAGACGAGAGTTCATGATCTGACTTACCCAGTGGCGATAAGGTGGTTGGTGAAGAGCGACCGGACATCATCAGGGTCCTCCAAGGAAGACAGCAGCGAGAGATCATCTCTAGAAGCACTAGTGAGTTGATTTCCCGTACAGAAACATGCTTAGGCTCACGAGATGGACCTGCTCTCCAAGAACATGGGAGCTGCGAGAACCGGAGCAGCAACACCTGCAAGAGCAAGAGCAATAACGGTGGAGGTACGCATGATGAATAGAGAGCTGAGTGAAGTGAGAAGTGTAAGGGACGTTGGTTGAATAGATCAAAAGATTCGTCTGAGAGGAATTACGGCTCGTGATAAAAAGACTCTAGGCAACCAGTACCTGCAAAAGAACGAAGGTGAGCAAGACCAGGCTAGCTGAGGATTCTTCATCTCGTTCGCCCCGATATTTATATGTTGCGTCTGTACATACCACCCTACAAGCCCGGTCGGCAAAATTAAGCGCGCTAGTTGGTGTCGCCTATCAAGTTCAAGATGATGAAACGCAGTGAGACGCTCATTCTTAAGAGACGAAACGCTGCATCGCATCAAAACATAAAATTCGCCTTGATGTCAAAGTGAGGAGTGGACCATTGGACCATCAGCCAAGTTAGAGTAGGGATGATGGGATTTGATCCGGAGATGATGCATGATGGCGTCTAAAACGGAGAGTATCTCTGTCCGGAAACTCAAAGACGTCTGAGTGCTACGTGTAGCAACGACTTGCAACGACGCGGAATGTGTTCTGATGATAGCTGAGATGCATTATATCCGGGCTCGCGTGTAGCCATGTTACATTGATGCAAATGCGATGCGCCAGGTCCATGGACTGGCAGGTGCTGGCTCGTACACCTGATTGATTGTTCAACATTCTCGAGCAGAAGTCACGAGCACGGGAGAGGGAAATGCCACGATCCATAACGCTCGCAGCTTGGCCCCCCCGAATGCGTTCTCTGGTCAGCTGCAAACATAGATTATTCTCAAACGCATCAGATGTCAGCTCTTTGCTATTGATCTTGTTTGGGCGATCGTGTAGCCGAGCAACACAGCCTCAAACGATGGACCCTTTCGGCATTCGGATGCTGCATATGCCAAATCCAGTGACAGCCTGAGTGAAGGATGTCGTGGAAGCGATCAAACTGCACACGCATAATAGATAGGTAGTACTCATCATAAATTAGGATGTGTAGCGTCTGCAGAAGCCCCTCAGGCACACAGCAAACGCAAGCTTGCAGGGCCAGTCCAAGAATATTCTTGCACGAAATGTACATATCCTATAAGCACACGCAGAAACGCGATGCGTCTAGCGGCGACACACAGAAAACCGATCAGACAAAAAAATCCACGAAAAGAAAGCACACGCACGCGCGTGAATACTCTAAGTGCCGAGCGACGCGTTACTTCAATAAACCCATCCCCTTCAGCACCTCGCAGCTCTCCACCTTCTCCGCATCGATCTGCCGCACCTTGTCCCAGTCCGCACCGATCCCGAAGAACCCGACCGCCGCGTCCCGCCGGCGCTGCCGCGCGTCCATCCCGTGCTGGCACAGCGCGTACATTTCTTGTGTGTACGCCCGATCCACCTTGTTCTCGAACTCCCACAGCTTGTGCGACTGCTTCTCCGTGACCCCCGACCCCGTCGACCCAGCAGCCCCCGAGGATACGGCCGCCCGCGCGATCTCAGCTGCGATGGGGTGCCCTGCGAACTCGGCGGAGTTGACGTGATAGGCGACGCCGAGACCGCCCGTGTGCCGCTCATGGTTGAACCGGGAGGAGGGCGAGAAAGAGAAGCGCGGGTCGGGTGTTGGGGGCGTGGTGAAGAGGTTGGGGAGAGCGGTTAAGAAGGAGAAGGCGAAGAGGAGGATAAGGGGAAGGAGTTGGACGAAGATGGAGCGCGGGCCCGTCGGCTGGGCTTGTTGCTGCTGTTGGCGCTGCCGTGGGTGGCCGGTGTGCACGCGCGTTGTGCGGAAGCCGCCTGGTCCGAACGTCGCTGAGAAGACTGAAGAACGGGGTCAGAAAAGAAGCTAAGGACTTGACATGTAGACATGAGAGGCTTCTTTTCGAAAGACGTACCTGGGCCACCACCAAACCCACCGCCTCCCATGCCTCCACCCCCGAAGAACATATTGAACAAATCTTCAGGACTCAGTTCGCTCTCGAAACCACCGCCTCCGCCGAATGGACTTGTTGCGAATCCTGGTGACGGCCCCGAGGAAGACATGCCACCAAATCTCGACTCGGGATCAGACCCATGTCGATCATAAGCAGCGCGTTTTTGAGGGTCTGTTGAAAGGTCAGGATCCATCAACTGTATGCGTTCACAATCTCGCTCACCAGAAAGCACCTGGAACGCCTTGGACACCACTTCACGCAAAGACCGTGAATCTCATGAACAAAATCGGTGTAAAACGCGACGTACTTTTGAAGGCCTCATCAGCCCCCGGTGCCCCATTCTTGTCTGGATGCAAGGCCAAGGCGAGCTGCACGACGGTTTGACCAGTATCGCATGATGTAGCATAATGTAGTTTGAAGCGCGAAGTCGAAAACGCACCTTCCGATAAGCCTTCTTGACCTCTGCCTCCTCGCAATCTCTCTTCACAGCCAAAATCTCATAATACTCCGTGACTTTGCATCCTCTTACTCTCTTCACCACCGCCACATTCTCCGCCGTATATTCTCTCTTCTCGCTCGCGCTCCCATTCGTTGTTGTCGAACTAGTCGAGCGCGCAGTCGACGCGGTGTGCCGGTGCTTCGTTCCTGAAGCCGAAGGATGCGTCTCTGCGCCTGAAGTGAACGATGTCGAGCTCGATGGCCCAGTGCCCGAGGATGAGCCGGATGACGATGCCGAAGACGACGCCGATGAAGGGTCGCTCTCGGAGTCCAAGACCGCCAACAGCTTGACCGCCTCGGGCGTCGAGAACAGGGCGATTGACTTCTGTGCGAACCTGCGCGCTGAGGGCAAGTTGCCGGCTGCGCGGTGCTTCTGCGAGATGGCGAGGCAGCGCAGGGCTTCCTCCTTGTTGCTCTCCATCGTGGTTCGCGTTCCGAGAGCTGCGGCGCTGGTCGTGGGCGAGGTGGAAGGCCGGGACTGTCGTCGCCAACGACGACTGACGTGGTGCGAAAGAGGAGAGTCAGCTGATTGGGCGATTTGCAAGGGATTGTAGTGCGGCTACGAACGGGGCCTAGTCGGTTTGTGATGCGACTACAACGCGAGTGAAGGGTGTGACGTAGTCCACTACACTGCTTCTGTAATGAGTCATCGAGTCGCTGCTGCACACTTGTCCGTTCGTTTGCTTGCCTAGTTCTCGTTCTCTTCTTTCTTTATGTCTCACGAGAGCACGATAACAGATGAATCGGAAGAGTTAACTCGCTTCCGTGAGCAGTGGAAATCGGAGGTCAGGCAGAAGAAACAGCCTGCTCCTGCTCCTGCTCCTGCTCCTGTGCCGCCTTCCACGTCGAGCCCGGCCTCCACGTCGATCATCGCGCCCCCACCACCCACCGATGCTCCTCCGCCTCTGTCAAACGTTGTCCCTGAGAGACCCTTCAACGTTTTTGGTGTCGCCAGACTGTCTACCACGACCCCTGCTCCTACCGCCTTCGTGTCCAATGTCTCCATTCGTGCGCGAAACAACGCTATCAACGTCTATCGACAGGCGGTGCGATGCGAGCAGGCCAGCCAGCTTGACGAAGCCCTCCGCCTCTACCGCATCGCTTTTCGCATGGATTCGGACGTCGACAAGGCATATCATAAAGCCGAGCAGCAATCTCTCGCCGCCGCCACTGCTGCAGGCGAGCGGCCTCCTGGGCATCGGAAGACGAGCTCAGCTGACTCTGCGGTTGAGCGGGTCACCCAGAGTATGAAAGGCTTGGATCTCCCATCCGCGCATGTGCACCATGCACACCATGAGGCTCATGTGACGGGGCTCCTGGCGAAGATGGTGAAGGACTTTCCGAGTGTCTTGTTGTTCGAGCCGGAAGACGAAACAGAGAGCACACCGCTCAACTCTCTGCCTGACGAGGTCCTTATCCACATCCTTGGCTTTCTCAACACGTCCGCCCTCGAGCGCTTCGGGTCCACTTGCCGCAAGGCCCGCGTGCTGACCCTCGAGCCGTCGTTTTGGAGGTGCGGCAGCCTCATTGCGCCATTCTACTGACGTATAGGCTGATCTGACGTCGATGTTCGATGCTCAGGCGCTTCGTGGAGACGACGTACAAGCCGCCACAGATAGCGGATGACGAGGATTTGGACGCGATCGTAGACGCCTTCGATGCCGATTATAGACGTGTATTCATAGAACGGCCCCGAGTCCGGTTGGATGGGGTCTACATTGCAGTATGCCATTACATGTACGCCCGCGCCGTGCTTTGACTCTCAAATATTGAGCTGATTGGAATTTACAGTCGACAGGGCGTGAGCGAGAACGCCTGGGTTAATGTACGTACCATTTGGTTCGCGCGCTTTTTGTTGGTCCTTACACAAATACGCAGATGAGCCATCTAATCACATACCATCGTTATCTGTGCGTGCGATATTCCTTTATGTTCTGATGTTGGCTCACATGGACCTTGCTTTGTTAGTCGATTTTTCTCAAACGGTCAAGTGATATCACTTCTCGCCAACGAGGAGTTTGAGCCACAACAGATCATCCCTATCTTCAGGCCCGGTCTTCGAATGAAGGTATTTACCCTCTTCCCTTTTACATTCTGAAAGCACTCAACACAATTTCAGGGCTTCTACATCGGCACGTGGACGCTCCGAGGGACGACGGTGTTCATCACGAACCTGTACGACCCCGCAAACGCGAGCGCGCGTTACTCGTTCCAGATGACGCTCGCCCTGCGCTCGCGGCCACTCGGGCGGTGGAACAAGCTCGAGTTCATTGGATACGACTCGGTCGACGTGGAGGGGGAGGCGTCGCCGCTGGCTTTGAAGAACGAGCGACCGTTCTGGTTCTCCAAGGTCAGGTCGTACGCCGCCGCGGTGGTGGAGTAGCTGAGGTAGTGGTGTCGGTTGTTCGGCGTGCGCGGGGATGTCTTGGGTTTCCGCTTATACACAGAACGACTGTCTTCTGTGTAAGGTCAGCCACGGAGACTAAGTTTTTCATGCTGCAGTTGTTTATGCACTTGGAAGAATATGCAATAACAGGTCTCCATCTGAGATCTGATGGTTGCTTTCTATCTCTGCGAGTTCTCTGCGCTGTTTCATGACGTTGTGCCTCTTGAATTTGCGAAAATCACATCCGCCGGCAGGGATGTGGCGCGGAGTAAGCTATCGGGAGCCAATGAGAGCGCAGAACGCACAAAATTTGGGGATTACGGCATTTGACCGGAAGGGTCACGACGACTGTCTCCTCCTCCCGCTCTCCCTCCCTCGATACCGCAACCAGCCAAGGCGACTCTCTCGACAACACCTCTCCTCTCTTTTTTCCTTGCGCTTTCGTTATCATCGCGGTTTTTCTCGGTGTATTTTTCTTCTCTTTTCCTCCCATTTTAGATCTCCATACAGCTCTTGCTCGTCCACCCACTGCACCAGCTTTCGTTGATCGATGCACCGCGTTCTGCTCATAGATGAAATACTTAGAGGTGTGTTCGAACACATAGATGGCGACGTTGACGTCGACCGCCAGCCCATTCGCTACACATTCGCTAGCCTCGCGCGCGTGTGCCAGGCGTGGAGAGACCCTGCGCTCGATTTCCTGTGGCGCTTCCAGCACTCGACGGATCCCTTGTTTTCCCTAATACCCGGCGCCGTACTCAAAGAAAATACCACCGTGAGTCCACGTTCTCTTTCTTCTCTCGCTATCTTTCTGTCTTCATCTTGGCACCCGTTTGACATGCGGCACAGTCCTTTGATGGTGACATATCCCCCGAATCCCTCGCCAAGTTCTTCTCCTACGCGTCCCGCGTTCGCACAGTTGCGCATCACTCCCGTACATTCACCAAGCTCTCCCCTGCTGTTCTCACCCTCCTCAGGGCGCACCACTCGGAGCACACCCTCCTCCCCGCCCTCACCTCCGTTCGCCTCATTCTCAGAGATGCCGCGCGGCGGCACATTCCGCCGACGCTCTACCTTTCTGGGCGCCTCCGCGACGTCTCCATCGACATCAGCTTCATAAGCCCCAAGGCGGGTGACGCGGTCACGCACCCCGGCGAGGCGCTCTGCGCCTACCTCGATGAAGTTGCGCGCGTCGCAACGGGACTCCAGCACCTGCGCCTCCGCGGCCGCATCTGTGAGCGCATGGCGGAGACGGTCGCGACTATGGCCGGCCTGCGCACGCTGTCGCTGTGCGTCGGCGGCGACCTGACGCCGCGCGCGCTCTCTGCTATCGCATCTTTTCCGTACCTCGAGGATTTACGTATTCAGTTAGACGGCATGGATGCGGGTGCACTCGCCGAAGCACTACACCCTTGCTCCTCTTCCGCCGCACAGATCTTTCCCTCTCTTCAAGTGTTTCGCGTCCGCTCCGCCCCATCCATCGTCGAGGTTCTGTTCGGCCACCTCTCCACCTCCAACATTCTACACACCCTGCACCTCGAATCCGACTTCAAACCGCGCCCGGTCGACGACTGGATCCCCGCCTTCACCCTCCTCGCCTCCAAAACGCACGCGACCCTCACTTCCCTCTCCATCGAGTCCCTCTCCAGCTTCTGCGAAGTCCCCGACCACGCCTTCCCCCCGAAGCTGCATTTCACCCTCGACACCCTCCGCCCGCTCGCGCGCCTCGCGCGCCTCGAGCACTTCAGCATCGACCCCTCCGTCCCCGCCGACCTCAGCGACGCCGACCTCGCCGCCCTCGCGCGCTGGTTCCCTGCGATCGCGTCGCTCGGCCTCTGGACACACCCCGTCGACGCATTCGACGCGCCCGCGTACTTTTCCCTCCAACCGCGCGCGACCGCCGCGAGCCTCGCCGCCTTCGCCACGCATTGCCCCCGCCTGCGCGAGCTCGCGCTCCCGATGGACGTCTGCACGCTCCCGCGCGCCGCGCACCCGCCGCAGGCCGTCCACGTGCAGGCAGCGCTCGAGGTGCTCACGATCGGGTGTGCACGCCAGCCGGTGCCGTCGACTGAACACGAAGGCGAAGGCGACGCGGGCAAGCCCGTCGACCCTGAGAGCCTCGCGAAGTGCATCTATCTCGCGTTCCCCGAGCTCAAGACCCTCGAGTTCGACTCGGGCGCGGGCGATGACGAGGAGTGGAAGGACGTCCTCCAGAGCTACTTTGACCTGCAGCGTGCAGGCGCACACGTGTGCACCCAATTACCCTAATCGCCGACCCCTCTTGTCTCTCATCTCTCTTTCTTGCTGTTGTTTTAATCTCTAATCCCGACACTGCATATGCTGACGTTAGATCTTTTGCATTGTTTTTCTCGCTTGCTTTACTCATACTCTCGCCCACATCCTCGCTTTGGACCGCCCTACACACCGGTCACTCTCGCTATTTATTCGAATCGCTCCCTCGATGGGTAGTGTCTAATTCTTAATATTTTCACAACCCCTGCAGAGCTTTAGACACCTAGATCTAGACCTAGATTCTCACGTAGATTTTTTCCACAGCATCTTGCAGATACCCTAGTTCGAAGTCTAATTTGCTTAGAGCTCGCTACTTTGGATATTCCATCGTAAACGTACTTAAATAGCACGTCGTCTGCCCAGTGCCAATCGCGCATCCATTATACAGAAATACCTACAGACAAAAAAGACCAGCAAGAGAAAATGTCTAGAGCTCGTCCTTGACATGGCCCGCCTCCTCGTTCGACGCTGAGGTCGATTCGGCGGGAGGCGCAGGCGTCTCGGCAGATTCCGACGGGACGTCGCCGGCCGATTCGGTAGCCTTGGGCTTCTGCGCCGTGCTGGTCGGTCGGTGGCCGGTCTCGGTCTTCGCCTGGAACACGATCTGCCCGCCGTCGCCCGTCTTCGGCGTCGTCTCCCGCTGCGCGCGCTCCTTCTCCTTCTCCTTCTCCTGCTGGTGTTTCAAGATCTTGTGGATCGGGTCCTCCTCTTTCCTCTGCTTCGCGGTGCCCTCCTCCGCGGCCGCGGCGGCATCCTTCTTCTTCGGCATCTCGCCCATCATCCCGCCGTACCCGTGCGCGTCGTGGAAGTCCGCGCCGTACTTCTTCACCGCCTCCTCGAAGTCGATCATCTCCGTGAACCCGCCGTGAGCGAGCGCGATGCGCTGCGCCTCCTGCTGCCGCTCAATCTCGAGCTCTTCCTCCGTAAGCGCGAACTCCTCGTCCTTCGCCTGCGCGTTCACGACCTTCAGGTCCGCGGAGCCGTCGATGACGGAGTCGAAGAACTTGGAGAGCGAGTCGTGTTTCAAAATACCTACGGAGGCGGCGATGACGGTACGTGAGGCCGTGCGAACGCGTGTCGGACGTGGGGGGCTGCGGGCGCACCTTCGAAGACGACGGGCGATGTAGAGCCGGCGGGGTACACGAGCACCCGCGACTCCTTCTTCCCGCCCATCCCGACGCCGAGCGCCTTGCCGGTCTTGCCCTTGCGATCGCGGTGGCTGCCGAACTCGAGCTGGTCCTTGTACTTGTTCCCGAGGACCTGCCACAGCAGCGGCACCGTCTTGCCCTTGTTCAGCAACAGCACGCGGTTCTTCTCAATGTTCTGGTTTCACGCGCGCACGTCAGTTTCGGGGTCTGTATGATACAAATTAGGAGTATCGAACGTGCTTTTGTCACCCAGGGCTCGATGTCTTCGAGGTGGTATAACTTCTTGTTCTTGTTTGGGACGCGTCTCGTTGCCCAGTAGTAAAATGCGCTCGCCGTACGCTCACCGCCTTCAAATGTGATGGGCTTGACGTCTTTACCCCGCGGGAAGAGCTGTGTGACGTTAAAACAATACGCCAGGACGGAACAAAATCGCTCACCTTGACGGTGGGAAAGCCTTTCACGCCCTAAGGATAATTAGTCAGAAATCCTTTTAAATGCAAGGCTTCAGAGTGTCAGGCGACGTGTCTCTAAGATACCAAGCTCTCTCGAGTGCGATGCCGGGTGTATGCCGCCCATGTATGTTGAGAGGCCCCTTACCTGTTCTGCACACACTTGTCGGTTCTTCGCGTCATCGCAGTCGACGGCATATGTGGGTATTAGTGGGTACAGGCCCAGCGCAGCCTTGCTGAGCTCTGGCGCCATCCGCTGACAATGCTGGAATCGGAAGTTCGATTACGGGCTGCACAACGATCGAGAAATATGCTGGTACGCACTCCACACCATGGCGCCACGAAGGCTATCACACTCGTCCGCTGGAGGGACATCAGTGAACGAGGGCGGGAACGAGTGGGTTCCGGTACGCACGTTCTCCTTGAGGGCTTGCCTGAAACCCTTCGCGTCCAAGTGCTTCACGAGCGAATTCGACGGGAACAGACCAGCGGACACGGCCGCAGGCGCGATCGCTAGGGTCAAGGCCAATAGTTGAGGCAGCATGATGACCGGCGTCGAGGAGGAGAGAGGCTCAGAGAATACTTATGAAGCAGGCAGGCGGGTGGGAGACTGGATCTTATAGGTTTGTGATCAACTCGGTTTCGCACTGACGTGGCAGATTCTGCGAGAGGCAGATGGGAATGGCCGCGTTCTTACCAGCGCGCCGTGTTGGCTTGCTCAGCCCGGAACCTCTCGCAATGGAATTTCGTGAGAATTCGAGTGCCGGCTACGATACAGGCTGTCTGTGTGTGAGCAACTGGGAGCAGCCGTGCCCGACTGCTCAAGCAGACGTGCGTGTCTGCAGGACCCCGGCGTGTCTCATTTGGTACCTAAACTGAGGGGATATTTGTCCTCGAAAGGGCATCCCCGATCATAGCCCGAAGAGCTGCGTCCAAACTTGCCTGAGAAAACGTGTCCAAACGTGCATAGTTTTATCCGTTTCCCCGTGGGGTCTCACCGCAATGACTGAAGATCGCCGCTGTTCAAGCGTTCACCTTCGTGTTCGCGATGCTAACGCAGAATCCCTTAGGCATCAATACGAGTCTGTGAAAATGCCGTTTATACTTGCAGGTCCCTGGATTTCAATGAGCCCTCTGAGATCTACCAACAGTAGCATTTCTTCCTGATCGTCATCGATCGATACGGCTCAGCCTTCCAAAAGATCAAGCTGAAGGGGAGGGCGCGTTTGCCCTTTCAAATTGATCAAGTATGGGTCCTGGCAAGCACCAATCGCGGCGGGCTGGACATAATCAGCGTGAGCTCTATCGCCCGTCCTTTAGCACGTTCGTAAAGAGAACAAGGGTACTCTCGTAGCCGAGATAAATGGATTTGATCGCCTTTGAGCTGAGAGATCTGACCTTCTTCGCCTCAGAATCCCGTTTGTTGCCTTTGCCAACATGGCAAACAGGAGCTTCTTGGGTGCGTGTAAAGGGCTGCCAAGGGTGGCGAATGATTAATCTTTTACCTCACCCGCAATCCTTGACCATGCAAGATAAATCAGAAACCCAGGTGAGCCGTGGTTGTTCGGGAGCTTTTTTTTCTTTGCGCGTTATCTGGGACCACAACAAACGCACACTGGCGTCCTATAAATACGAGCCCGGTTGGCTGCTATTTTCCTCACTCGCCTTTTCTCCTCCCACCATCTCCACTTCTCAGCGACTCTTTACAACATGCAACAGTCGGACGGCGACAAGCCCTTGACTTATCTTCGACCGCAACGAGAAAATCACCTGTCAAACTACCAGCGATCAAGAGTGAGTGCCTGTTATCTGTGGCGTAGTGGCCCAATCTCACCGTTGTTTCCGCAGGCTGCCACACGGCAAGCTCTTGACACTCTATCCACTGCAACAGGGAAGATCACTTGTCAGACTACACAGCCTGTGATTACCTCTGCAGCCTGTTCCCCAAGAAGGTGGCCCCGGCCATCGAGGATGACATCGACTCCACGCAGGACAAGGACGGCACTATGTTCCGCCGCCGTACCCTCAGGGTGAGTGCTCTCTCTACTATCGCAACCCTGAGCCACCCTCACCATGCCCTTGCCTTCCTTTCCTACAGGTCGCTGCCATGGGAGTAGACAAGATCTCTCCGCGGCACCCTCCGTAGACTCCGCTGCAATCGACGGTACCAGGCCGTCGTGCGCTGCTCCTTGCCCGCGCCGCCTCCTGCCCCTGAGGTCAGCCCTATACAATATCCAGTACCTCGTCGCCCTTGGGCTATTGCCCGAATACATGACCGCCCTCGCCGCGGGGTCGCGTCGTGCGCGCTTCGGACCATAGCCTCACAGGCGGGCGAAGATGGAGAGTCACTCGGCAGGGAGGGTTGGTAACAGATGTGGGATGTGGCCTTCATGGGTGGTGTGTATTGTTTTGCTAATGAGAAGAGGCATATGTTGGTGCCATGTTGTATAACTTTAGGCTACATAGTCCCGCACGTACGATCGTATGCATACGTCGTCATCGCTCGTCGCACTAGCTGTAGCCCGGATTCCTCTTGTTCATGGCCCTTGAGGGCCATAATTTTCAACTAATTTTGGTTTCGGGGGGTGGAATCCCAACTCATCATTCATGCTATGAAATCAGCTCTGAGATTCTAAAGTATGATTCTTGAGTTACTCAGAATGAAGCACATTATGCATTGTATTCCATGCTGTCGAGACAGCCTCCTCGAGTCGCATCTGTTGCAACTGAAAGGATGGCAGATCGGACAGCGGTGGCATCTAATCCCTTTGTTCCCTCTAACGGTGCCAAAGATACGAACATATGGGAAATGTGGGTCAATCTATCACAGTAGAGGAAGAAAAACCAGCTACACTAGCGAGACTGTAGACGGTGCGAACGACGACTGCATTTTAACAGATGTCCGTCTTATATGATCCCCATGTTATGTAGTAAATTATTACAGTAGCATATGTGATACGCCATATTAACTACGCTGGTCCATTCACGGTGATTCATGGCGTGCGCTATCACTGTCGTGTTTTTCTCCGTCGTCCATCTCAGTCTCCATCTCCCTCAGCGCTTCGCTATCGGGCACTTAGTTTCGGATGGGATAGAGATCATCAAGACGATCACTCGCCTGTATGATGCGTGGCAATCCATCTCTGATTTGGTACTCTTGAAAGTTTGATGAACCAGAAGCATTTGATCCAACGCTGCCGACACAAGCATCAAGTTTATTCAGTTTTGACGACGATGATTCGTGATAATGGTTACCTTTATCTTCGCCCAGTAATCTGAGTTTGTCCGTAGGTAACCATTGCCTAGAATAAAAGGCGTGATAGAGACCGAGCGAGTAAGGGTGGCAAAATTGACGAACCATGATTTGCCATTGTCGTAAAAGCGCACGAGGTGTGTGGCTCTCCTGGCTGCAGGCAATTTCTTCGATTCCAGCACTAAGGGGGGTACTTCGGGGTCGTCAGCTTCGAATACAACAGCCGCCCACCAAGGGTATGTGGCTAGAAAATAGCGTTTGCGTGAGCTAGATAACTTCTATTTAGTCTGAAGAGCTTACGAGCTTGCGCCCATACTAAATGATGCCAAGTATATCAGCACCATCGTATTGTGTGCAAGAATGCGAGATAGCAGACGTACCAAGTGTGCCAGCTTCGAGGATCCTTCCGTCTTCCAGTTTCCCCGGTAAGTTGGGCAGTGGCTTCTTTGCACGAATGGAGATCGAACTCCTGGACCTCTTCTTTTTTCTTGTCTTTTTTGGCATGACAGCTTCGTCGTCGGAGTCACTCAGCGAGCTGAGCTCCGACTCTTCAATGGCGGCAGGTAGCTTAGAAGGACCTGCGATAGGTTGCCTTGTCGTAGGCTCTGTGGCGTTTGGCGCGTCCGGGGCCGGCTCGGCATTTAGACGTGCTCGGCGTCGCAGATACTTGGCCTTCCGGGTCTGTGGAGTATCAAGTTCTTCAATGATGATCGTGCCGTCGACATCCTGCGCAAATTTCTCGTTCGGCTCGAGCGTGTAGGATCTTACGACCTGTGGGACATCTATGGTTGGTGCTGGAACGTCTGCAGGGACCGAAGGAATGTTGACAGTCTCGTCCGGGACAGACTCCACTGGCAAGATCGTAGGGGCTGAATTGATATCCAGAGCTGGCTTTGAAGGTACATCTCCTCCTGTGTGGTCATTCGCAGGAGGAAAATTCCCTCTTGACGGTGCTGGTGTAAGAGCCGGCAAAGTCGCAATCGAGGTCATCTCAGCAGGTGCCTTGGGCAGGGCAGGATCAACGGGAGGTTCTGGCACATCAATCGTGGCCACGGTCTCCACCGCGGTCTCCACAATGGCCTCCACGGAAAGCGGGCCTACCTCCACCGCCTCAGATTTTTCAATCGTGGTGGGAACATCGTCGATGAGCATAGGAAGTTCCAGCACGTCATTAGGAGGGACAGCTATAGACGTAGACGTCTCTGCAACTGAAATAGCTTCGGTGTTGACGCTCATACTCGTATTCAAATCTTCTGTGGGTCTCGTCGAAGGAGCTCGCTCCGTCATGGGAGACATGGCGGGCAACCGAATTTTCATTCCTAAAACCATTATTAAGTTGAGTGGTGCACATACGCGGGCGGTGACCTGGATTCACGCACCTGAAACCGCACCCGTCTTGAGCTTTTTCTTCGGCGGTGGGACGGGGCCCCTCTCCACTCCCGAACGACCGCCTCGTTTCTGATCCGGAGGCAAGATCCAGCCCTGGTCGAACATCTTGAACGATGCCTGAGGGTCGACCTCTTTCACCATCGGCGGTTCTGCGTGCCCCAACAGGACTGGTGCGCCGCGTTTCTTGCCCTTCTTTACTGCAGCGGGGTGTGTGGGTGGCGCGAGGTCTTGGGGCTGCTGTTCTGGAGGCTGCTGTCCTTGAGGCTGTTGTTCTTGAGGCTGCTGCTCTTGAGGTTGCTGCTCTTGGGACTGCTGTTCTTGGGGCTGCTGTTCCGGAAGCTGCCCTTCCACAGGTACAGGAATTGGGATCGCGGAAGGGGCGGCGGAGGTAGATGTGTCCCCCTGCAACTCGTTAGCTTCTGCCTCGAATGCCGCGACAGCGGCGGTTCCACGTCTGGTCCGCAAGGCTCGGAAGCCGGGCGCGGCATCGAGTCTCTGCGCTTCGCGTTCCAAGCGTTTCTTCTCTCTGTCTGCCTTGCGATCACGTTTGGGCTTCGGTGTTGGTGGCGGTGGTGGCGGCTTGAGCTCTCCAAATTCGTATTTCAAGATAGAAACTATCGGTGCTTCGTTGATAATGAATTCGCTTTCCTTCTTGATCTCGTCCGAAACGAAGAAATCAAGAACGGGGTACGGGGGCTCAAGGTCACCTATAGGAATATGACGGTGCTGCGAAGCCTCATCCATCTTGTCCACTAGAGATTCGCCGTCTATATGTTCAGCAGCTGGAACCACACTACTATCAGCGTTAAGCTGCGGGCGAGGCGGCACTAAAGTGTTGAGGCTGGCTAAGATGGGTTCAGATACTGCCTTGATTCTTTGGGCAGCTTTGAAGTATGGCGTTCCCGGTTTGTTGTACAGCATAGCGTTATCAAGGACTAGAAGGACATCGTCCTAGAAATGATATGTTTAAGAGCTTCACAAATCGAAAACAAGTCTAGATGTACCTTGAATATCTGCAGGTCCCAATACTCGTGGCGACCTAGCTTGGCCTCGATGGCGGCCCAATTCATAGGACGCTTGACGATGTCGAAGTAATCTGGGACGTCCGTTCGGGAGACAGGATTTTTGAAAAAGTCATACCGATCGTTCCTGATGTCGATTTAAAATAATGATCCTTGTCATGTAGATGGAGACATACTGTGTAATCTGACGGAATGCCTCGCGCAAGCTCGGCTCATGAGGGAGCAAGGCTCTCGACAGCAAGTCTCTCACAATCTCTGCCTGGGTGAGTTTTCTGCTCTCACGTTTGCGGCAGAGTTCGGCTAGCATCCGAACTTGCTCGAGATCCTGTCTGAGGCGCCTCATATGCTGCACGAGAAGAACAAAGCATGTTGTTGAACACATATATGATACATAAAGTAATACGCACCTCAAGTTTCTTCGTCTTCTCATCATCAGTCTGATTTCTGATCGCTGCCGATACCGTCCAGGGCTCCAGGTGCAACCGCTTTAGAAGTGGTGCGCCTCTCCGCGCCTCGCGCTTTAGACTCCAATATCGCGCTACCATCTCCACAAACTCAGGCTTCTTGCGGACAATGATCTTATGGATGTATTGGAGGATCTGGCTGACTATGATGGCGGGTACAAGAGGGGGGCCGAGCTTGTATGTCTTAGCATACGCGCGTGCTGTCTTTGATGACTTTGGACTGGAAGGATGTTCTGTCGTGGCGTCTTCCTCTTCAGCGGCGAGGGCTGCAGCACGAGCTTCGGCTTGCTCTCTCTAGCCATCGTGAAGGTTAGAATGTATATACCGCATAAGAAGCGTCGGTGGATTGGCGTACGGGCAAATGTTTCTCGCAGAAACACTGCAGTGTTGGTGGTTCAGAGCCAGATGTCGCCTTCATGGGCATGAGCAACTTCTCTTTCCGAGCGCATGTCGCATGAAAGGCGAGAAAACACGACGTCTTGCTGCATTGGATGCAGGCGCCCTGCCGGATATCGCATACCTGGCATTTCTACAGCGACAATTAGTTATCGCAGATATGGGAGTCAGTACGTATTCTCGTACCAATTTCCATCGCTGCTTGGAGATCCTTTCCATGCCCGTGATAGGTTCCATGAAAACATCATTCGCCACCCTGGTCTCCGGTACCCATATTGCACAGAGCAGGTGAACCCAGTCCCCATGAGCAGTTTGCTTGAAGGCGCCGCCTTCGTTTGGGCATAATTCACAATTCTACAAACTGTGAAGCCTTGACTTCAGAATGCTGAACTGAGATACTTACTACGGGATTCTCCGGGGAGACCGTGCATTTACGGCACAACCATTGTCCTTCTGGTATGTATGGCACTCCATAGCAATCTCCATAATCGACTCGCTCGTTACGGTTGCCCAAGACCTCATTGAAACATAAAGCAGCTCACCTTGGTGCACTGCTAGATTGCATCCGTCGCAAAAGACGATGGCGTTCGTGTTCTCTCCTTCCGAGTCATCACAAATAGCGCACGTAGAATCTTCGGACGGCATGACCATGTCTGGCTTCGGTATGTCCTTTGTCTGTGATAAACTTAATCCTCTCTGGGATTTACAGCAGCTTACGAATGCGGCGACTCACCAGATGGAACCACTCCTTTTCCAATCGATCCATGACAATCTCGAAGGTTTCGTATGAGATGCGATCCAAACCGGCCGCTCTACGCTCTGTGTTCAAGTTGTCCAGCCAATCCTGGTCTGAAGAGAGCATTGAGTGGTGTCATAGGTGGTGAAGGTATATGAGACCAGTGCGGTACCTTGCTCGTCCATATCGTACTCCACCTGTTTAGCCAGCTCGACCTCCAAAGGTTCTGCATGCAAGAAGTCTAAGATGGCAAATTTGGTAGCTGTAGAGGCTCTAGGGAACACACCTATGTAGTGAATATATGCATCTGGACGCTGGAACTCGGCGAAGTCGTTGTCTATGAAAGTCGATAAGTCATCGTCAGCATGAAAGCAATGACAAAACCTACACCCATACGACCTCTGCTGTTGGTCATGAACGCCTGCAGCTTTCTTCGAGAAGTCATCCTCGACTTTGACGAAGGAGACCCTCGGTAGTGTGGGTGCGGGAGAGTGTGCGCCTCGCGCCATTTGAATTTGAATCACCCTCAGCGGGGCACGCCTTGATGATGTATTCAGAACAAGATGATACCGGGCAGCTCAAGACAAGCGTAGGATTATCTTTGTGTGTACAAAATATTCTGACAATCAAGGTAAACTTCCAACGAGAGTCGGCCAGAATTGTCAGGAATTGCGACGTGCTGAGTCAGACAATGGTGGGAGGAGAGGAGGTGTGACCCAACGCGTCGCGTCATGTAACGGTACATGTCACAGTCTGTCAACCGAACGCGCCCGATATCGTTCTCGACAACGACCAAGATGGCATCGACAATCGAAATTGCCTCTGCAAAGCGATCTCTACCGCTTTGCTCTCCTCATTTGATGCCGTTTAAAATCTCTCACTCCGGCCCCGCCCCTGTCTCCACGTATTTCCGCGTTAAACCAACAACCGTGTCTCTCCCACTACCTCCGAACATCCCCTCCGCCCAGTCTAATCCTCATGACGAGAATGAAACAACAGACCCAAACTTTATGGAAATTGATACCACTCCATTGAATCAGGCTAATGAGCTTCCGGATGATGGTCAGCCGATTCCTGGTCCGTCACAGTCGGCTGCAAAGCGATTTACTTCGGCATTTCGAGGGCGCGCGATGCAAGGGCTCACCGTCGACCTACCGCAGGGATACACTGGCATCGTTCTGCGCGGCGACTCGTCAAAGTTTGGCACAACTCAGAGGACGAAAACGAAGGAGAAATGGAATGGCAGAGGGCGGACGAGCGGAAAGCAGAAGACTGCAAAAGCTGCACAGGAGGTTGATGATAATGCAGAGGAATTGCACGGAGAAGCAGAGGGTACCGTTGACGGAGACGAAGATGCGATCCGAGTGCTTAGACCCACAGCAAAATTCGACTCATTTGTCTTGTGGCATCCTGATATACCAGTCGACGAGGGCAAGGACGAGTATTTGAGATCCCTGAACGAATGGATAGGCTTGGCTGCTGAGGTATGATTGATTCGGACTCCAGTCTATTGTTGTGTTGATGGGTACCCCAATTTCCAGATCCATAAGATTGAAGACTAAACCTAGTTTGTGTGCAGTTTCTCTCATAAGTTCTTTCTTGTGCATTGTTATTTATGACTTCGTTGATTCTCATTCATGATACCAAGCAGACATAACTCAAGCAGACATGATCAGACACCGTAGCAATGAACCATCCGCAGCGCACGAGCATACCAGCATGTTTCGAAGGTGACCATTGCGAGTGTCCGAACCATGTTGCTGCATTCAACATTCTGCCCGTTGAGTCTTGTTGAGTCATTTTGCCCTCTAGGCGCTGCGAAGTTGCGTTGCTTCAACCTTTTCTCACTTGGAATTCTCTTCCGCCAAACATCGATTCTCCTTCACATGTGTCCTCTCAAACTAGATCATACCTGAGATCTCAGTAAGTACCTGTTAATCAGTCACCTGCGCATCATGACATACCCAGACCGCTCAAGTTCCATGCGGTCCTTCTCCTCACCTACGCCGACTTGCCCATCAGCATCCATGCTAACAACAGACCTTTCGCCGTCGTGATCCACCCCACCCTACCCACTATTCCTTTGACCATACCGATGACCGTCAACGCGCGATCGCGCCCGAGCGTCGCATACGATTCGAGAATCGCGTCTGCGTTGGGCGAAGTGTCCTTCATGTGTGCAGCGATAGCAGACCCTAGGGTGACTGCATCGCGAAGCCCCAGGTTCATGCCTTGTCCTCTGCAGGTGGGTGGATATGCGCCGCGTCACCGACAAGACATACGACGCCGCCCCCTTGTGCGTTGTTGCCACCAAAACGTGTGAAGAAGCGGTCAGCGACAGCAGAGTGAATGCGGAACCGAGACGACCAGATTATCTCCGCGGTTTTCACTGGGTTCTCGTTGACTGTAGGACCGGACGACAGCGAAATATGGCCGTATCTGTCGACGAGGTCCTGTACGTAAGGCGTCTGCGGCTTCGACGGCGGTAGACCTGAGGCGGCAGGCACCCCGCACACTATGCGATGCAGGGGAACTTCGAGAGTACTGCCCGCAGACGCGGGTAGCGGAGCAATCGGGAAGAAACTACCCGAATTAAGGACGCCAAACGAGGAGCCCTCGTCTGGGAGCCTCGGCCGCGAGGAGAACGCAACATCTGCGAGGATCATCTGTGAGAATACGTTGATCTCGTCTCCAGCGACAGATTGGCCATCGGGATCAACAAAGCCGATACCTGCAATTTGGCGGACCTTAATGAATGCACAATTAGCTCGCAAGTAAGTGAGAGAAGTCAAGACAGCCTCTGTGGGCCGCAGCTTACTGGGGAATGTGAGCCATCTGCGCCGACGACGTACTTGGCGAGCACGACTTTGCCTCCTTCGAATGAGACATCGATCGTGCGCCGGCCCTGGTCGTCCCCTCGCATGCCGGCGACCTTGCACGGGCGGTGTATGTGGACGCCCATCGCGTTCAATTTCTTGCCTAGTATTCGCTCAGTGACATACTGCGGTATGATGAGGCTGAAGGGATACCGCGTGTACGGCCGCAGCGCATCGAAGTTGATAGTCGCCAGTCGCGGCTTCCTATCGAAGACATGCATCCCGGAGGCCTTGATACTGAGATCGATGATTGCGTCTGCGACGGAGATGGAATCGAGAGCCTGTGCATCAGGAGGTCAATGGTCGGTACGCACATGGCAGAATGTATGGCGATTGACCGCTGCTAGGAGCTCGATGCTTAATGTCTTGTCTTTAGGAAACTGTTCGTGGCGACATACTCTACAGCCTCGTCTTAGACGATGGTACACCTACCGATGTATGGGGCCGGGAAATGCGATCAACTCAGAGAACCAAGACGTGAAGAAAGTAAAGGTCTCTTGTCGTTCATAGGCACGGAATATCCATGTCGGGGTACCCGGCATACATTCAGATTGAACGGCTGTCGACATCAAGTGTATGATACAGTTTGGTACATAGTGTGCCGCGCTTGTGTATATGACTGAAATTGAGCTGTTACATGGCCGTTCATCAAACAATTGAGAGATTTTGGCGCATGCCGTGATGCTGTGTGGATTGAGCTTCAATTTACATCAGTAATAGCTTTGAGAACTTGAGACACTGACTTACAGTCGATGGCAAGTCCAATTCAATAGCATTGACTATCTCGACGGTGTTGAGTTCACCTAAGTGCTCGACAATGAGATTTCGAACCAGCAAGTACAATAAGTACATGGATGTACAGTACGAGTACATGAGGGCACGGCAAATCAGTCCCCTCTCTAGGAATGACCGACATGGAATCGAAGTGTGCAGCTCCTCCGTTGAGGACAGACGCTGCGGAACATCAGGCATGGGTTCGGGCAATGAGGTGGATGCCCACCCGTCTTCGTCGCAACGCCGCTGTCGTCGTCATTGAGCCGGCGCCGGCGCCATCGAGCCGTTGTCGTTGTCGTCGAGCCGTTGTTGTCGTCGCTGTCACCTGTGTCACCGCTGTCACCACCGTGATCATCGTGATCATCGGGGCATGGTCGGCGTTGTCTTTGTCACTGTCTTCCTTGTGGTACCATCGTCGCCGTCTAGAGTTATCGCCCTTGCGGCTCAGACCATGCAGGGCCAATCTGGTGCGAGCGGTTCGGGTGAACACCCTCAATACGAGGAGCTCTTATATTATACTCCTCTAATGTGAGTTTCCCTCATCATTAAGCGCGTTGAATCCTGCTGAGTCTCGCATTGAGCTTCCCTCGTCCAGACAGCAGCCGACTATAGCCGCTGTCCCGTCTCCCGTCTTTCACGGCACCTACGAGGCCTCTGTCCTGGAACGACACTCACCATCTGCACGGGCTGCAGTGCCCTGTCGGAAACCCTAGCTTGTCATCGCTGCTGTCACCGGAAGTATGGACGTTGTCGCTCCATCACGCAAGTGGAAGAAAGAGAGAGAAGTGAGGCTGAGCCCGGCCCCGTATGCGATGAGGTCAGCGGGGGCACGTACGTCGCCGGAGCGAGACTCGGGCTACTCGCGGGAGGGCCTGGGGACGGGGCGGCCGGAGAGCGTGCACGGGAGGCCTGATTGTACGGGCGGCGCTGCGATCTTGCATAGGGGTAGGTAGAGCCTGTGAGAGTATTCCTGAAGAAAATAAGGGACGATTGGCCCGCCGCGACGCGCGAGGCGTCGACGACGAGGGAGACGCCTGAGTGGACCGACACCCCGCGAGGCCGAAAATTTCGAACCCCGAGCGTGCCCGGTCCCGCACTTCCAGCCCCCAACTCTCCCCAACGGCAGACAGTCGCGAGATAGATTACAAATTACTTACACAACTCTGTTCTGAAACGAACTGCTGTTCCCGGGCATCCTCCCATTTGCTAGACTCAACAGCAACTCTCTTTATACTTATACTTTCTCAAGACTTCAGGGCTATGCTTCTTGATGAGCGAACAGTGAGCGTGGCTGAACAATATCCGAATATATATGATCTTCATCTTGGTTCACGTAGAGCCTTCCCGCCTCACTGCGAGCATGGAGAGACATCACTCCAATAGATGAACCTCGGTGGCAGCAGCCATGGGAGGCACTAAGTAGTTTCTTCGTTGCAGCAGGCTATCAACGATTTCGTGCGCACAGCTCCCATAGCATGACTTACCCTGACGAGTCTTTGCCACCATACCCTGCTCTTGATTCGTTTGGATTATACGGAGATCGAAGCGAATTGAAAAGCAGGTTTTTCCCCGTGAGTAGCTCAGACAGAAGGAAAGGAGTGGAACTATTGACAGCACTTGTAGTTCTCGCAAGTTGTCGCTGCTCGGGATAGGTAGTCTCATGCATCTTGCCTGCTTTGTTTGAAAGATATTGAAACATGTTATCTCGTATAGGGAGAACCGAGATGTCGTCATCAAGGTAGTATCGAAGGGCGACGAAGGGCGACGAGAGCTGGAAATTCTCCAGCTACTCAATTCGGAACCTTTGCGCTCAGATCCTGCGAATGCGACAGTGCCCGTATTGGAGTTCCTCGAATTTCATGACTGGCACTTCGTTGTCATGCCATTCTGCGATCAATGCGACGAACTGCCTTTTTTGAATGTGTCGGAAGGCTTTGATTTCGCAGATCAGATCCTAGCAGTAAGTGGATCATTCAGTGGCCCCTTCTCCATGCTTACAAACTGTTGGGTCGATTATTCAACATAGGGTCTCACATTTCTACACGAAAATCGCATAGCACACCTGGCAAGTTTCGCCGCGCATTGGACATCGCACCGATATCTCATTCCGACTGATACTTCCTAGGATATCTCATGCGACAATATTCTCATTAATCATCACGGGACGGTGCCACAGACTAAAACTTGGACTACGCCGTCTGAGCCGATCTATAAAATATGGCCTCCTCCTGAGTGGCGATCAACATTTCCTGCGCGATACCTTTTCATGGACTTCGGATATTCTCAGTATTTTGAAAAAGACATGAGTCTTGACAAATGTCGCGCAGAGCCTTTTCCTCAGGGAAGAAAGCACCGGGCTCCTGAGATGAGAAGAGCCACCAACTACAATCCATTTGCCGCAGATGTCTATGCGACAGCACGCACGCTTTATGGATGGCTCAAGGTCTATCATGTTTCTTATCAGGATTTGTCATAGTGATCTGAAGTAATTTGACTCGTAGGATGCTGCAGATGAGACACCCAGCCTCTTGATTCTATTGCGAGATATGACATCTCAGAACCCTTCTCGGCGACCAACCGCCAAGATGGCATTAGAACGATTCCGTGCTCTGCGTTCCACCATTCCAGACGAGAAATTGCTTGAAGTCCACGAACTTGAACTCATCAATTATAGTCTCGTTCCAAGAAGTTTCATTGTGATGTTTCGTGACCTCATAGAAACCAGGCAGTGGACTAACGCGTACCGGTTTACATGGATCAGTTTCAAGATGTGGTGCGTACAATGTACTGTCATTTGGGTCTCCCGCTCACAAATGTCGATTAGGATCACTAAGACACTCAGAGTGAAGCCTGCCGTTCAATTGTAACCTGCTCCCTTGAGAAGTGTCCTTCAATGCGCTGGGTGTCTTATTATACAGATGATTAGGCAGCTCCGCTCGCACTCGCTACAGCCTTCATGATACCCTATTATCAGTTGCTCTCGATGCATACTGCCCCGGTCGATTCTTAAACATCTCATTTCAACCATCTCACTCTTCCAAGACCTGACGTCCCATATGTCGCCTTATCTTGCCCACAGTCTTTTCTAAACGATGTACTTGAGTTGCACATACATTATATCTGGCTGGCTATGGAATATTAGAGGGGTTTGAAAAGACCTCTGATCGGTCTTTGCCTGAACAAGTTTGTGTATGCAAACGTCTATCGCGCTCAATTTCTCGCCTAGTATCCGCTCGGTGATATGCTGCGGTACGATAGGCTAAAGGGGTACCGCGTGTACGGCCGCAGCGTATCGAAGTCGATAGTCACCATCAGCGACTTCCTGTCGAAGACGTGCGTCTCGGAGACCTTGATACTGAGATCGATGATTGCGTCTGCGACGGAAATGAAATCGAGAGCCTGTGTATCCAGAGGTCAATGGGCCGAAGAGCACATGGCACAATGCGTGACGAGCTTACCTCCAACGTAGCGGCATGGATCACCAAAGCACGCGAGCTTTGTTCTGCTTGCTGCACGGCATCCACGATGGTGATGTCAGAGACACCCTGCTGAGTGAGCGATAAAGCACAAGCCATGCCACTTGGCCCAGCTCCTACGATGGTAACGCTTGTGTCCGTCGGGAGAGACATTATTGACAGGGGTGAGGCTACAGTATGACCCCACACTGATGCGTCCTCCTTATAAGCCAAGATTGCTGTCAAACTAAACCAAGGCTGCGGACCGGCCGTCTTCAAAGCATCTTACGCGTCGACGGGGCCAAAAGGTCTCCAGAAGGTCGAGCGTATGAGGACCATGACTGCTGCCGACCCAACGCGTACACCGCGGAACACGCCCAATGTCCTCCATAGGCTGCTGTAACAGCGTAACCCATTGTAACCCTAGCTTGGCGCCCACTTTACGGGCAATTGAACTCTTGTTTGCATATGCTCGGCTCTCTTTGCGCTGAGTCGATCTCCACAGCCTCTCAACCAGCCTGATCCTCCGAAATATTCAACATGGGATCAATACCCGAAATTGAGTTGTTACATCGTCGGCAAAGCTTTGGTGCATGTGACGCCATTTGTATATCGAGATCAACTTTCTCGTGGCCCTGTTGTTCATCTCTTCGTCTTCGTATAGACCTGAAGACGAAATCTGACACGCTCGCTACACCTCAAGGCCACTCTCACAGCATCTGCACATTTTCTATGCCTTGGATATTTTAATGGTTATGCTTCTTGATGAGGAGACAGTGAGCGTTTCTATATTGCCCGGACATATGTTACTTATCTTAGTTTACGTAGAGCCTTCCCGTCTCACTGCGGGCATGGAGAGATATCTGTCCAACGAACGAACCTCAGTGGCAGCAGCCATGGGAGGCACTGAGTAGTTTTTTCAATGCAGCGGGCTATCAACGATTTCGTTCGCGCGGTCGCAATAGCATGACTTATCCTGACGAGTCTTTGCCACCATACCCTGCTCTTGATTCGTTTGGATTATACGGAGATCGAAGCGAGTTGAAACCCACTTTTTTTCCCGTGAGTAGCTCAGACTGAACGAAAGGAGTGGAACTGTTGACAGCACTCGTAGCTATCGCAAGTTGTCGCTGCTCGGGATAGGTAGTGTCATGCGTTTTGCCTGATCGGCTTGAAAGATATTGAACACGTCATTTCGTATAGGGAGAACCGAGATGTCGTCATCAAGGTAGTATCGAAGGGCGACGAAGGGCGACGAGAGCTGGAAATTCTCCAGCTACTCAATTCGGAACCTCTGCGCTCAGATCCTGCGAATGCGACAGTGAGAGTATTAGAATTCCTCGAATTTCATGACTGGCACTTCGTTGTCATGCCACTATGCGATCAATGCGATGAACTGCCTTTTCTGAATGTGTCGGAGGGCTTTGATTTCGCAGATCAGGTCCTGGCAGTAAGTGGATCACTCAGTGGCCCCTTCATGCTCACAAACTGTTGGCTCAATTATTCAAAAATAGGGTCTCGCATTTTTGCACGAAAATCGCATAGCACACCTGGCAAGTTTCGCCGCGCATTGGACATCGCACCGATATCTCATTCCGACTGATACTTCCTAGGATATCTCATGCGACAATATTCTCATTAATCATCACGGGACGGTGCCACAGACTGAGATTTGGACTACGCCGTCTGAGCCGATCTATAAAATATGGCCTCCTCCTGAGTGGCGATCAACATTTCCTGCGCGATACTTTTTCATCGACTTCGGATATTCTCAGTATTTTGCAAAAGACGCGAGTCTTGACAAATGTCTCGCAGAACCTTTTCCTCAAGGAAGGGAGCACCGGGCTCCTGAGATGAGAAGAGCCACCAACTACAATCCATTTGCCGCAGATGTCTATGCGACAGCACGCACGCTTTATGGATGGCTTAAGGTCTGTCGCTTTTCTATCAGGATCTGTCACAGTGATCTGAAGTAATTTGAGTCATAGGATGCTGCAGATGAGACACCCAGCCTCTTGATTCTATTGCGAGATATGACATCTCAGAACCCTTCTCGGCGACCAACCGCCAAGATGGCATTAGAACGATTCCGTGCTCTGCGTTCCACCATTCCAGGCGAGAAATTGCTTGAAGTCCATGAACTTGAGCTCATCGATTATAGTCTCGTTCCAAGAAGTTTCATTGTGATGTTACGTGACCTTATAGAAACCAGGCAGTGGACTATCGCGTACCGGTTTACATGGATCAGTCTCAAGATGTGGTGCGCAAACTGTGCTGACAATGATAGTCTCGCTCACAAATTTGGAACAGGGTCACCAAGACATTTGGACTGAAACCTGCCGTTCAGTTATAGCAAGCTCCCTCGTTCTTATATTCTTCAATGTATCAGGTGTCCTGTTCTTTATTTTGTCAATTGTTAGGCGGCTCCGTTTCCGCTCAGTTCAGCCTTCATGATACCCTATTATCCGTTGCTTTTGGTCTAGATGCTGTCTCTCCACTCTTTGCTATCTCATCTCATCGTCTTTCGTATAACATTTTCTAGTACCTAGCGTTACAGGTAACGCCTTCTGCCCATCTTTGGAGGGCATATTCCCTTGCTAGCTTTTCTACACGATGGCACTTGAGTCGTATAGAATATGCCCGGAGGGCTGTCGAATAATCAGTGGTGTCGCGATGCAGATGGATGCAGATTGTTCTTCTAATGCATATGTGAAATGGAAGCGCCCATACACATATACCAGAGGAGACTTCCCGCATGTGCGCTGCTATATCAACACAGAACGACCGTGGGTGACCATACGAGTCAAACCACCCACCTTCCCACCCCGTCAACTTGCGATGATTTTGTTCGCCAATGAAGATCCTTGTTGAGCATCTGCCACATGTACACGTCAGGCTTCAGATAATTGAAAGGGGTAGGCGTCAAAGGACGTGCGCTCTATAAATATCAGCAGCGAGTCAGCTGTTATGACCGCCATTCAGAGGAAATGGCTCATGATCAGCGCGCAACGTTAGTGTCGAAGCTGTTGTTTCCAAGGTGTCCTGCTGTTATTCAAATCGTCAAATTTCGACTTTCCAACCCACACATTTAGACAACATTGATGGATGCCTCTGAAACTCATCCATCAAGATGATCTGCAAGATCAAGGCAGGCTGCAAGAGGCTGCAGCATTGACTCCAAAGATAAAAATGGACTTATGCAAGGGCGTATTTGGACTTCGGCGCTGTTCGAAGACATGAAAGGCCATCATCAAACTGGATTAGCTGGGTGACCGGCGTACTATGACCGGAGGCCAGAAAACAGATCCCCCAGGACACTGCAAGGAAATACCGTGAGCTGAGGGTGCCCAAGGTGGAGCAAGAATGCCTGCATGTCGATGAAAGAGCGCTGGCAGCCTCGACGTTGCACGACGAGCTGGACGTTCCCGCCGGGGCCTTGAGCGGTGCCGGAGAGCGCAGTGAGCGCTTAAGCGAACTCTACGGTTGCCTAATTTGGGATTATCCATAGGGGTGTCGTGCCTTGTTCTGGGGTCTCGTGCGCTAACCGAGGAACATATTTCAACGATGGCCAACGGTCGTCGTCTGCGAGTCTCCTGCCATCCACAGCCTCGTCGTCGCTCTTTTCTTCAATCTTTTAAATACCACAGTCCCTCATTACAGACCCTCGAGACTTCTGGATATTCTCCTTGCGAGTAGATCTTGCAATATCTTCATTCGCGTCCGCTTACCTTCTCCGCAGACCCACGCGCTCACGTATAGCGACCAACTTTAGCCATAACCATGTTTTCTCGCTTCGTGTTGCCTGCTCTTCTATCCTTGGTGACTCTGGTATCTGCGGACCCCGACCCTCAGGAGCCCGGTCCTGGCGCAGTCTTCAATGAAGGCGCGACTTGTCACATTGCGTGGGGCGCCGATACAACGGGTGCTTGGAAGTCGATGGCCATTGAGCTGATGACGGGCGACAACTGGAACATGGTTCACTTGACCAGTGAGTTCGCTGCTCGTCTATGCCCATTGCTTTACACAGGCTATTCTGCTCAATTACCGTATTTTCTGACTGAAATTCATTTTCCCAGCTGTGGCCACTCTTGACGGAACAACGGCTACCACTTACGACTACCCTTGCCCTGACGTACGTCCCGCAATTCTTAATTTTCACTGAAGCTCCCTCTGATGCGCGCTATCATCGCAGGTGACCATCAATGCCCCCATCTACTTCTACCAATTCACGTATGCCGGTTCCCCCAGCACGAGATACTGGACTACGCGCTTCACCATCGCCGATGCCTCAGGCGGCACCGTCGCTGCTCCGAACACTACCCAGCCTGACGGCCAAAAAATTGGCTGGGGTATCGGCGCCCTCACAGACCCCAGCACCGCAGTCGCCGCGCCCTCCTACCTTGGAAGTTCCAGCTCCGCCGCAGCGTCTGGCAGCGCTTCCGGCGCTGCTAGCTCTGTCGCTGTATCTGCGGCGTCCTCTGCCGCCGCCACATCCGCTGCGGCGTCCTCCGTCGCCGCCACCACTGCGCCCGCGTCCTCCGCCGCTGCCACGTCCTCGGGCCTCGTCACCTCCAAGGCTGCGGCCAGCTCCACAAAGGCGTCGTCCTCCGCTACCTCGAGCGCTGCGTCCGCGAGCGGCACCCCCGGATCAGCGTCGACGCAGACAGGCGCTGCGCTCTCGGTCCACGCGTTCGCCTCGCGCGCTGGTCAGGTCACGGTCGCGCTCGCCGCGGTCGCTGGCACTTTCACCTTCTTTTAAATAACCCATCTGTCCACTGACCGCACCCCCGCATGGACATATTCGACTCAAATGCACGTCTTCACTACTTCCTCCAGCGTTATGACCCGCCCCGCGCACGATGTTGTTGCCGTCGCATACTGTAACTCCACCCTCTGACCTCGAGCATTGTTATGTCGCGCCTCCCTCAGCAGCAGCAGCAGCATACTCCCCTCATCGCATCGCACCGTCTAAACGTCCTCCCTTTATTTATATAATCATTTTTTCCTGCAGTATCTTTGGTGTTATGGATCTATCGAATTTGTCGGGTTGGTGCTCTTGGTACTGATAGTAGATAGTGCGCGGGTCTCGTACTGCCTGCAGAAAACTGAATAATCATACGTATGGTTTTCTTGGACCATGATCGATTGCCTCCGGCTAGAAAACTCTCATAAGGTCGTTTTGAACTCTTGTAGCTCACACCGCATTTGTATATATTTTTTCCTCCGATAAATTACATGGCAATTATTTTCCATTCATGTAGTTGCTAGCACTGATGCGACCCTCAAGCACCCCAGCTCGACAGCCCACAGCGTATTGCAACTCCAGAATTTGACGAACAGTAATCTATGTGTGACATTCATTACAGATGTATAAGGGAAGCACTGCGAGGTCAATCGGAGACGACTGCAACTCAAAGGCATACAGATAACGGACACTACATGTTCATCAGTATACACTTGCCAACCACGGACAAAATCAGAATCCAGGCGGGAAGCCCCTGCCGCCATACCCGCCTCCACCTCCATGACTGTGTCCGAATGGGAATCCACCGCCGCCGCCGCCGCCGGGCCCTCCGAACTGCGCGAAGATGTTCGCCAGGTCAGCGGAGTTCATACCGCCCGGCCCACCTGAGCCCATTGACCCGTCCTCGTCCTCGCCGAGATCGTAACGCTCGCGTCGTTGCGGATCCGAGAGAACGGCGTGCGCTTCGACAACAAGCTTGAATTTCTCTTCGTCACCACCCTAGAATCAAAATAGATTGACGATCAGCGATGTTGGTTAGTATGAGCGAACAGTATGTACCTTGTCAGGATGATGTATCAGTGATTCTCGGCGATAAGCTTTCTTGATGTCGATCTCATTGCAGTCCCTGGCGAGACCTATAAAGCAAGATCATGAGCAACTGACATGCCGCGCCGAAAAGAGAATTTCTGACCGAGGATCTTGTAGTAATCTTTCGTCTTACTCCGTTTCAGCGCGATCTCCGCCTTCTTCAGCTCACTGCGCAGGGTCCGTACATCCCCGTTCGCGCCCTCGAACTCGGCCTGCTCAATCGAGGTGTTGAAGTCCGCGACTGCGTTGTCGTACTTCTCCAGGTGCATATTGATCCGGGCGCGCGTTCGCAGAGCCTTAAACGCGGATGGTTGCAGGGTTAGAGACGCTTCTGTGTCTGTCAGCGCTTCGTCGTATTTTGAGAGCTGATTGAGAAGAGTGTAAGACAAATAATGCAAGAAGAAAGAGATTGGAGGCACTATACCTTTACGAACGTCGTCGCCCGATTGGATAGAAGCGTTGCACGGATCTGGCCGCCCTTGCCCTCCTCTTCATTCTCGCCAATTCGCTATTAAACACATACACACAGTAAGTGCGCTGCGCCCTCGAACTAGGATGATGACGACTACACCTCTAATGCCTCGGTATACTTGTTAAGTGCGACAGCCAACCTGCCAGACTTAAAAGCCTGATTTCCCTCTTCCTTGAGCCGCTCAACATCTTTAACTCGTCTCCGCAATCGCTGTGCAGCTTCGTGTCCAGGATCGAATCGTAATGCCGAGGCTGCATGCTGGAGCGCCTGTGGAATTTTACCACAGAAGAATAACACTAACCCTCGGAGCGTAAGTACGTCTGAAGAATTAGGCTGCAAGCGCAACGCGTCGCTGAAGTCCTCCAATCAGCACTAGTCATCTCATAACATGGTAACCGATACTCACTTTGCAGCGGTATTCGCAGCGTCCCAATTTCCCCGCACAAGCTCGAGCTGAACTCGCCATTGCCTCCACTCCGTTGGGATGTCACCGCCTTGACCCTCAATACCTTTCATGCACTGATCTAACGCAAGCCGAGCCATTCCCCACTCCTTCCGCGCCTTTGCACCCTCAAAATTCCGCAGATGGGCCTCCAGCTCAAGCACTTTTTCCTGCAGCTGGATCGCAGCAGTATTCCCTGGCTCAGCCTCAAGTGCCACCCTCAGGGTTGACAAGGCTGGGATCGGTGAGCCGACCGCAAGCTGACATCGCGCGAGGCGGATGAGCGTCTTCACAGAGGGCGCGGCGGCCTGTAGATTTGCTGCTTGTTGACAGTCCGCGAGCGCCGGCCGGAACCTTTTGAGCGCCATGTGCGCCGCGGCGCGGTTGGTAAGATAGGCGGGCTCGGCGGGGCGGAATGCGATCGCTTTAGTGTAGAGGTCCACGGCTTGGCTGTAGTTCTTCGCTTTGAAGGCGGTGTTACCCTGCTCCTTCAGCTTCTCACCTTCGGCGACGGGGTCCATTTTGGGTTCGGGTTCGGGCTCTGGAGTCTTGACTGTACTGGAGCTCGAGGAGGGTGTTGGAAGGACTTCATCGATCGGAGAGAATGGCGGCGAAGATTCAGGGTCGACGTCTATGGGATGTCTGACAGGATTTGAGTTAGTGACGGCAGATTGTTGAATTGTGCCGGACAGAAGGGACAAAATAGTCAGCTTGAGATGGCCAGCCGTGTATCGTGCAAGTCCTGTCCATGGCCAACGCCTCTGATCGAGGTATGAAGGAGCAGACAACTTGGCACTGTCAGGCATACGCGTCTAGGATTTGTATCCTCTGCCTCGCCGTACAGACTCGCCTGTTCGCCTGGTCGGCAATAGCTCTTACGACATACGGAACGCAGCATCCGGCTTGCCACGATAAAAGAAGGCTAGGAACGTGGTCAGGACAAGTAAACACTCACTCGTCGTTGCCGTTCGTCTCGGCAGGCATGGCCGCCTCCTGCTCTTTCTTCTGCTGATTTTTTTTCGTCATTTTAGATGTGGTGACAGAGATAGTGAGTTCAAACGAAAGTAGACAGCAGGGGAACAGAGAGGGAGTGGAGAATTATGGCTGAAAGACAGGCCAAGGACGGTGGTACGCGGAGGAGGAGGATAAGCGTGGGAATCCGAAGCCTTAACCTGATGCTAGGTTTCAGGTTTTCAACCAACCTTTGTTTTTCTCCCTGTCTTCCTGGATTTCTTTGTAATCTCACCTCTTTCTCGTGAGGCGATGTCAGCCAACGCTATGTACTTTACACCGAATGACCGTCTTCTGTGTAAGGTCAGCCACGGAGACTAACCACGTATCCAACAGGATCGAACGCTTCACCGGGGGATCCGCAAGCCTTCGGTACAGATCAATGCCCGGAGACGGCACTGAGATTGAGAAGATCGACCCACGTTAGAAGCCAAAACACTTTGAGGTGGGTCGTCCTATGCCGACAAGCGCCGGGCCTTTGAGCGACTTGTTCCATTTCGGTCTGTTTTCTCTCATCTCGCCGCGGGAACAAGACCATTGCCATTCGATGAAATCATGGTATGCCTTCCATCAACATATGCTATCTAGCCCAAACTGACAACTGATAGATGTCAGAAGCTTCGAATAGTTGCATAGTAACTCGTAACTTTAGGCCTTACCCTGTATCTGCGCTTGGCCGAGCAAGCAATATATAAGATGCGCTGCCATCGCTGTCTATTCTAGCATCTCAATGGCGTCGATTACATCTAACTATTCTTCTTGACGAAGAGACCATCCTACCAATGATCTTCAAGAGGACTCATATCTATTGTCGTCGTGCGATCCTACTTATCCCATACTGACCTTCCTATGGGAACACTCACGTATTCACAGTAACCTCCCCATGTTGCGGCTTTCGCCATATAAACGAACAAGTCGTGAGGTGGTTTTGACTGTTCTGCCCTTCCGCGAACTCAACGACGGTCTCTCAACATATGTGGATTTTCTTGTTGGATCTCGTCCCGGTTCTCCTGCTGTGTTTCAGTGGCATTCTCTATGCTCGGAGGAAGAAGGCTACATGTCCTCTGTCCCCTGGGCCAAAGGGCCTGCCTATCATAGGTAACGTATTAGACATTCCAAAAAACCGCGAGTGGATTACGTATGAGAAATGGGGCAAAGAGTTCGGTTCGTCTTCCGTCATATCGCGAGCGAACATAGCGATCTCACAAAATTGATTATCAATACAGGCTCTGATATCATCCATGTGGAGGCTTTTGGTACGCATCTGATCGTCCTGAATTCTGCAAAGGTGGCGAAGGAGTTATTCGAACGACGGTCGTCTCTATATTCCGACAGGCACGTTCGTACATCTCTGACGACATGGTCAACATCTCTTAGATTTCGCTCGACAGACCACGCTTGATAGCTCTCAACATTCTGTGTGTAATGCTGAGCCCAAAACTTTAACATCATTTCATGTCGCAGGATGTCACTCACTAGATATTCAATATTTTAGCCTTCACTTCGACTGGACGTTGGCATTTTTGCGGTACGGTCCACGATGGCGTAACATGCGTAGGGAGTTTCATCGCTACTTCCACCTTACGGCTGCGCGACAGTACCATCCCATCGAACTTGACGCAGCACATGGATTATTGCGCCGGCTGATGGACACGCCGACGAAATTTTCCTCACATATACAACAGTACGTGATGCGGCTTTACTCAATATGCAACAGCGGCCTGACTTGCATCGTACACTACAACATCATACTTGTTTCTAACAGGCAAGTATGTTGAAGTAGAGTTGAATTCTTTTGATCTCTAACTCAAACTACAGGTTAACAATGGTGGTCCTTGATGTCCTGTGCGTATCCACTGATTCAAACTCGATCTTTGCTGATTTTCATACTTGAAACCATATAGTCTCAACTTCTGTTGGGTATTGGGATTCTCACGGTACGGTGCACAACATTCTTCCTACTATGGTGCTCAATTCTGAAGCTCAGAAATGAGATCAAGCCGAGCTTGATAGTGTTGTCAGGACCGATCGCCTCCCTGATTTCACAGATGAGGCTGTGCTGCCATACGTGACCGCACTCATGAAAAAGGTCCTTCGATGGCGCCCAGCCGTGCGTCTCGGTGTGTTTTCCTTGCGCTCCGTGCGTCTCGATATGATAGTGTACTGACAGTCTTTGGGTTGCCATGGCTTAGCAATTCCTCGCCGAGTCGTCTGTGATGATGTCTACGACGGATACTCGATCCCCAAGGATTATATCGTCATTGGAAACACTTGGTGCGTCTTATGTTCTCATCCATCCTGCCTGTGTATGTATCGTATCTTGCAGGGCGATTCTTCACAACGAGACAACGTATCCCGAACCAGACCTCTTCAGCCCTCAGCGCTTCCTTAATGCCGCTAGCACCCCCTCCTTCCCTGATGCCGCATTCGGCTTCGGACGACGGATTTATCCTGGGCGATACATCGATACATGGCACGCGATGCGGTATGGATCACGATTGCCTTTATCCTTGCGACATTCGAGATTCGTAAGGCGCTCGACGAAAAGGGCAATGAGGTTGAACCGTTGGATGACTGTGCTTCTGGGGTCGTCTCGTGAGTACGCATGCTTACGAGTTGCTTTAATGATCCACTTTCTTTTGCCTTCCCTACTAGGTATCGTATGTGATAGACTGATATGTGATATGTAGGTTTCCTGTCGCCTTCAAATGTAGGATTCACCCGCGGTCGAGTGCTGCGGTGCGGCTGGCACAAGGGTCGGCTAAATAGAAATTAATTCAGGCAGGTTTGTATGGGCAAGACAGCATTATGATGCAACGTCCGTTGTGCATGTTTCTCGGTGTGCTGGGGGAAATATGCGGCTGCGATTGATCGTTTATTTGACAATCCCTTAATCGGTCGAAAAATACTAGTACAGGTACAGTTCTTATCCCGCAATGTCCTCGTTCACACGCCAGTGGTTTATTTTAAGGTCGTTATGTGCTGATTCAAGCGCGGCGCATAGGCCTACGATCATCTGACAACACTTGGCCTTGCACCAGTTTTGGACAAAGCGACTACGAAAAAGGTTCACTCAAATATGGGGGCTTCACGAGAAGCAACGCACGGTTCATGTGGAGTTGTAGCACCGCCACCTGGCGCCTCTGACCCGCCTTCGAGAGGCTGTTCAGGGTTCTTTCGAAACTAGACAGAACAAGTTGACGATCATTTCGCATAGGCCGCAACTGTGTCAAAGTATGACAGATATGCGGCTCGGTTTTGGCATCGCCTTGTGCGATGTTGTCACATGCTGTAAATGCCGGTCCGCAACATTCAATCTTCTTCGTGTACTTCTGATATGATCCGACCGTCCTGGATCTTGAGAGTATCTTGAGCCGCTTGGCCTTGGGTATATCATGTGCGAGTGTACTTGCTACTCTGCTCCCTACCACCAACATCCTAATCATGTGGCCACTTATTTTTGATATCATCGCAGCGTTGTGTGTCGCCGGCGTTCTTCTACGAAGAAAAAAGCCTGCATATCCTCTCCCTCCTGGGCCGAAGGGTCTTCCCATCTTAGGGAATGCACTGGACATTCCGAAAAGCCACGAGTGGCTCACATATGAGAAATGGGGCAAAGAGCTGAGTATGGATTTTGCTTCGCAGATATGGCACCCTGGTTGTAAAACTTGTGTTTGGCGTAGAGTCGGATGTCATTCACGCGGAAGCGTTAGGGACGCACTTGATCATCCTGAATTCTGCAAAAGCAGTGAAGGAGCTATTTGAAAGACGCTCGTCTCTGTATTCCGACAGGTGAATACGATGAAGCACAGCTGGTTCTTCTCAAACTCAAACTCAAACTCGAAATACAGGCCAACAATGGTGGTCCTGGATGTCCTGTGCGTATTTGCTGATGTAATTTCGACCATGGCTGATTTCTACACCTACAACTATCCAGTCTCAACTTTCGTTGGGCCTTGGGATTCTCACGGTACGGGACACGATGGCGCACCATGCGCCGGGAGTTTCACCGCTTTTTTCACCCTGCGGCGGCGCTACAATACCGCTCCATCGAATCCAACGCAACGCTTGGGCTCTTACGCCGTTTGTTGGACAGGCCAAATGATTTTATGAACCACATAAAACAGTATGTATCCTTGTGCTCATCTACGTGCATTGCGATGTCCTGAGAAGGACGGGCAACATAGTATGGCCGCGCAGACAATCATCAAGATCGCATATGGAATCGACGTGAAATCCCAGGATGATCCATACATTGATTCCGCGGAAGAGGCGCTGGAAGCTATGGCATTTGGGACCACTGCTCGCGCTGGGTTGTTCGATGCTTTTCCCATCTGTACCTTTCTCTCCTCTCTTGCTCTTGATGAATCATTGATCATCAGTGAACAGTACTAAGAATCCCAGCATGGATACCTGGTAACTCATTCCGGAGAAAAGCAGAAACTTTGTCAATGTCCGCACTACGGGGGATTGAAAAGCCATATTATGCCGTCAAAGAAGCTATTGTGATTATTGAATTGGTTTTGCGGTTTTCACGTTCTGATTTCCGTTTCCCTTCCACGCTTGCAGAAAAGTGGGACAGCTAATCCGTCCATTGTAGAACAGATGATACAGCAGCAGCACCTTGGCGAAATGACATCTCATTTGGATGAGAACGTCATTATGCACATCTCAGGATCGATGTATTTGGGTAAGAGCACCTACCCCTTCTGTCTTTCCATGCATCTAAACAATGTTCGACGTTAATCATGGTTATTTAACGTTGAAGCTGGTGCAGACACAGTATGCACATTCGTTTCCACGAATCCGTGCATATCTCAACTTACTCCTCTTGACAGATCGCATCCACCATTGCAACATTCTTCCTAGCTATGCTTCTCTATCCTGAAGCTCAGAAAACGGCTCAAGCCGAAATTGACAGTGTTATCGGGACCGATCGCCTCCCTGATTTCACAGATGAGCTACCATACGTGACCGCGCTCATGAAAGAGGTTCTTCGGTGGCGCCCAGTGGCACCTCTCGGTGAGCATTCCTCTATGCGTCTCAATATGGCGGTGTACTTACAGTCTTCGGCTTGACATGGATTAGCTATTCCTCACCGAGTCGTCTGTGACGATGTCTACGCCAGGTACTTGATTCCAAAAGATTCTATCGTGATGGGAAACACTTGGTGTGTCTCATGTTCTCATTCATCCTGCCTGTGGATGTATCATAGACTCCTGTCTTTCAGGGCGATTCTCCATGACGAGACAACGTATCCCGACCCAGACCTGTTCAACCCTCGGCGCTTCCTCGGTGCCGCTATCAATGGGAACAAGTCATTTCCTGACGCTGCCTTTGGTTTTGGCCGACGGATTTGTCCTGGACGATACCTGGCACGCGATGCAGTTTGGATCACAATTGCCTCTATTCTTGCGACTGTCGAAATTCGTAAAGCGCTCGACGAGAAGGGCAATGAGGTTGAGCCGTTGGATGAGTATACTTCCGGCGTCGTCTCGTGAGTACGCATGCTTAGGGGTTGCCATGACCATCCACTTTCTTTTGTCTTCCTCACTGAGTAGGGCATGTGATGGACTGACATTTTTTGTATAGATTTCCTGTCGCCTTCGAATGTAGGATTCAACCGCGGTCGAGTGCTGCGGAGCGGCTAGTGCAAGGGGGAAACATAATCTAATTCAGGTAGATTGATAAAAGGGCACACAGCGTTCTAATGCAACGCCCGTTGTGCATGTTCCTCGTTGCTCCGCGGGAAGTAAATGACTGCAATTGATCAGCTTTGATAATCTCTCAATGGGTCGGAAGAGACTGGTACAGGTACAGTTCTTATCTAGCATGGCCAATTGTTCACTTTAGTGTCGTTGTGCGCTAATTAGAGCAGGGCGCATAGGCACACAATCATCTGAGAACACTTGGCCGTTGTTCATAATTTTCGGTCGAAGCGACTGCGAATGTAGACCTTAACCTATTCTCGCGAGAAGCGACGCACGGCGCATGTGGAGTTACAACTGAGTTACAGCACCATTATTTGGTACTTCTAACCTGCTATGACATCACTACATCCTTTACTGGGATTTATGTTCCTGTATGGGCGCGGCACACATGTCAAACAGTTTCACCGGGCATTTACCAGGATCATCGGACCTTGAATTTTTTGTCGTTGGAAGCAGATTGTGAAAACATCCTCAATCGCACTCCCACGAGGCAATCCACTTCATCCACTAACATGCATTCACATGCCCTCAATCTCGTTACAGTTCTAGTGTTATTTGTAGCAAGGATACTCTATACATGGAGGAAGAAATCTGCGTGTATTCTCCCTCCTGGGCCAAAAGGCCTACCTGTCTTGGGTAATGTTATGGACATACCTAAAAGTCACGAGTGGATCACATACGAGACGTGGGGGAAAGAATTTCGTTAGTGCCTTCAATATGCTCCAACTCCCGCGAGGAGATTGGCGACACTGACCATATCTTGAATGATTGATCTAGGCTCTGATATCATCCATGCGGAAGCTCTTGGGACACATCTGATAATCCTGAACTCTGCGAAAGCGGCGAGGGAGCTATTAGAAAGAAGGTCGTCACTCTACTCTGATAGGTATACTAGTGACCAACAGTCATCACATCAAACGCTGAGAATCTAATCAACCTGCATATGATAGGCCGCCACTGATAGCTCTTAATGCTCTGTACGTACCGTTGCCTCACATCCCCTTACACTCTTATCTATTCTTAAGTTCAATGAAATCTAGTCTCAACTTTGCCTGGTCATTGGCAAGCTCCGGATATGGTCCACAATGGAGAAATTTGCGTCGAGAATTCCACCGCTATTTTCACCCCACCGCTGCGTGCCAATATCATACAATCGAGTCCCATGCGACATTGGAACTACTGTACCGGCTTCTGAAAACACCAAACGATTTCATGTCACATATACGACAGTACGCAGTTCTTCACATGGACCACGAGTCGTGGTATGACCTTATGTGGAATGCGATGTCCAGCATGGCAGGGCAGACGATTATTAAGATCGCGTACGGAATCGACGTGCAGCCAAAGAATGACCCATATATTGAGGCCGCAGAAGAGGCGCTCAAAGCTTTCGCATTTGGAAGCACTACACGAGCGGGCATGTTCGATACCTTTCCCATGTGTACGTCTTTGCACATCCCATCTTTGTTCTCGTTTTCCTATCGCTCAATAGACGGTTGAACCTGAAAACAGTGGCAAAGCTCCCTGCGTGGGTCCCTGGTAACTCATTCCGCCGAGAGGCAGACAAGTGGGCGATCTCTGTCTCGCACGGAATCGAGAAGCCGTACCGTTCCATGAAGGATGCTGCTGTAAGCTGAAAATCTCTATCGCATGAGAATGATCGATAAAGGAGGCTTCATTTGGTCTATTTGCAGGCAAATGGGATTGTAGATTCATCGGTAATGTCACAGATGATACAGTCCTTTGCAGACGAAGACCTCATCAAGCATACAGCAGGGACAATGTATCTGGGTGAGCATTCATTGTTCTCACATATACGCAACCTCTCTCACTACTTCCCAACCCATTGAAAGCTGGCGCAGACACAGTACGCTCCTCTTCTTTTTTCTTCTCTTTCATTTACTAACTATAAAATAACTGGTTTTTTGAAGACTGTATCGGCAATCGAGACCTTCATTCTAGCCATGGTCCTATATCCGGAAGCGCAGAGAAAAGCCCAAGCTGAGCTTGATAACGTCGTCGGGACACACCGCTTACCGGATTTCACGGACGAAAGTGAGCTACCGTACGTGACTGCACTGATGAAAGAGGTATTGCGATGGCGACCAGTGGCCCCTCTCGGTTCGTATTTCCTGAATCTCGATATCTCTGAAAAGATGTGATCCGCACGGCGTAATGCCAGTGGTGGGCCAGTGTCAGCACCCTTTCCGAAGACGCAGCTCTTAAGGGGTTCACTTATGGCCCAGATTTTCTATCTTGTCCGGGAGAAACTCGGGGCTAAATACAGACATACAGGAGTCGAGGACAAGATGCCTTATGTTAATTGTTGCTAATATGCACATATAGCGATTCCTCACCGGGTCGTCTGCGACGATGTTTATGAAGGGTACTTCATCCCCGCTGGGTCGATTGTCATAGGCAACACCTGGTACGTACCCTCAGTTCGTCTGACTTTCTCGCACTTTACAACATATATCTTAGGGCGATGCTACACGACGAAAACGTCTTTCCCGACCCTGACCCCTTCAAGCCTGAACGCTTCCTCGCCAACCCTAAGCACACTCTTTTCCCTGACGCCGCATTCGGATTCGGCAGACGAATCTGCCCCGCGCGATACATGGCGCGCGACGCTCTATGGATAGCCATTGCGTCAATCCTTGCGACATTTAACATCTCGAAGGCACGCGATGAAGAAGGGAACGAAATCGAGCCTACCGACGAGTATACACCGGGATTCATCTCGTGCGTCTCTGGCATTCATCCGCAGCTAACACGCTCATGGCCTGCTTATTGTTCTAGGTATCCGGTTCCATTCAAGTGCGCAATCCGACCGAGGTCAATGGCCTCAGAGCAACTGATACGAGGGTCAGAGATGTAGGGAAGACCAGCCCAGGCAGCGTCGGAAATCGTCCCGTAGTGCAACCGATGTACAGCTGTTATGGAACAATCTTAAACTGGAGAGCATCAGTCAGACCAGGGCCAACATGATCTGCAATAGAGCAGTGATACGTGTTTCATTCGGTTCTACGTGTGTCAGTGAACAATTGATATGCAGGTACAGTCCGAATCTAGATACAGTCTAAATACAGGTACGTGGAGTCCTTGTCTATGTTTAGCATCCCTTATTGTTGCCAGTGGGTGTTCGTTAATCTTATCCTGTCTGAGTTAGAGGGGTTTTGACCAGATGACTATAATGTACGGACTCAGTTGTTCTCAACTGTCGAGAACAAAAGATTTCAGCAAGTGACTCATGCTCATGTGTGCATACGCCGATCATGATTTAAGCAAGTCTAAGGATGTCTCTGCTCCTTTGATCTCCAGAGATCAACGACGCACATATGTTGGATATCGTCGCGATTCTCGTCCTGTGCTTGGTCGGCACTTTCTACGCCCGCAGAAAGAAATCACTGTATCCTCTTCCCCCTGGGCCAAAAGGCTATCCTGTCATAGGAAATGCATTGGACATGCCGAAAAGTCACGAGTGGATCGCGTACGAGAAATGGGTGAAAGAACTTGGTTGGTGGTTTCCCGTACTACCAGAAGGCCCGACCCACATACATTGATTGCGATATCCTGATGATTTACACAGGATCCGACATCGTGCATGCGGAGGTACTCGGGACACATATAATCATCTTGAACTCGGAAAAAGCCGCTAAAGAGCTGTTTGAAAGACGGTCGTCGCTGTATTCCGACAGGTATGTCCGTAAATCCCCAATGGCGTCCTCAGATCTCAGCTACTGTCCACGCGATAGGCCACCCCTTGTGGCTTTGAATGTTCTGTGCGTATCTAGGAGCCGCGCTTTGTCGCTTTCTGCATCACTAACTGTGAAATCCAGTCTCAACTTCGACTGGACGATGGCTTTCTCGCGGTATGGACAACGGTGGCGGAATATGCGCCGAGAATCCCACCGGTATCTACACCCTGCGGCCACGCTGGAGTTCCGCTCTATTCAACTCAAAGCAACGCGCCAGCTGCTGCAACGACTTTTGGAGGCCCCGAAGGATTTCATGACGCACATAAGGCAGTACGTGAGAGTTCCCCATACGGGTGAATGTTTATTCACCTACCTATCTTCGTCTTCCGTTCTGTTCCTGCCGTGCACTATTAGTATGACAGGGCAGACAATATTCGAGGTCGCATACGGAATCGACGTACAGCCAAAGAACGACCCGTATATTGGCTCTGCGGAGGAATCCCTGAAAGCAATGACTTTGGGGTGCACCCCGGGGGCGGGCATATTCGATACCTTCCCCTTTTGTGTGTTCTAGCATTCCGGCCCTCCATAGCTATCACATCGCTGACGGCGTGGACAGTGGCAAAGCTCCCTACGTGGATCCCCGGTTCCTCATTTCGGAAAGAGGCGGAAGACTGTGCGATGTCTGCGCCGAGAGGTTTAGAGATCCCATTCCGGGCTGCGAAGGGCGCGACCGTGAGTCAAGATTCGCCTTATAGGAATATATACTCCTCGGGCACATTGGTATCTTCGAATCCTATAGATGAATGGGACGGGAATCCCATCTATCGCGTCACGTATGATCCAGCAACAACGCACGGCGGGGGCAGAGTCGTATGTCGATGAGGACATCATAAAGTCTACGACAGGCACGATGTATTTGGGTGAGTCGATCTCCTGTAAACGATCGTTCTTCTGAACTCTACGTGAAACATGTTGGAAGCTGGCGCGCACACGGTGCGTACGTCTGTATGGTCTTTTCGAGACTATGAATTGATTAGTGTTGTCTCGTACAGACCGCTTCGTCCATCGAAACCTTCTTCCTCGCCATGGTCCTCTACCCTGAGGTACAAAAGCAAGCCCAAGCAGAAATCGATCGCGTCGTAGGAACCGACCGCCTCCCAGATTTTACGGACGAGGCAGCGCTTCCGTATATCGGTGCATTGGTCAAGGAGGTCTTCCGATGGCATCCTGCCGTGCCTCTCGGTGCGAATTCTATCTGTCAACGAATCTCGACGGCCGCTAATTTGAGGAATGGTATTACTGCTGGCTGCGTTAGCTATCCCGCATCGAGTGGTGTGCGATGATGTGTATGACGGGTACTTCATCCCTGCAGGTTCCGTCGTCATCGGCAACAGCTGGTGCGTCTTGCGCCCTGTCTTTACTCGCGGTGCGTGTCTTCACAAATTGTTCCAGGGCAATCCTGCACGACGAGACCGTCTTCCCCGAGCCTGGCCGCTTCAAGCCCGAGCGCTTCCTCACCGCCGACTCGAAACCGAACGGCGCGCCCTTCCCCGACGCCGTATTTGGCTTCGGCAGACGTATTTGCCCCGGGCGGTACATGGCGCGCGAGGCGGTATGGATCGCGGTCGTGTCGGTCCTCGCGAGGTTCAACATCTCGAAAGCGCTCGATGAGGACGGGAACGAGGTCGAAACTACGGACAAGTATGCGTCGGGGTTCATCTCGTGAGTACTTGTTTACTGAACTAGGCGATTGCCACTGCCGGCGGATCGCGGGCTTCTTCTGGATCGTTTATCCTTATACTATGGAGGCCAACTCATCGTTCATCTGTGCAGGCATCCGCTACCGTTCCAGTGCCGGATCCAGCTTCGTCATGCTCATCGGCCAACTTTGTGTGGGTGCACTCTTCTTGCACTCTCAGCGCGATCGACCATCCTGATTCAGGGATCTTCAGAAACTCGAATTATAAGATGCCTTCTTGCAGGACAACGCACCTTTTCCCCCTTCGCTCCGTTCTGAATAAAGCGCCCAGCATACGTGTATCAGAGAATAAACAGTAGAGGCCTGAGGTGGAAGTGCTATGCCTCGGCGTCAGAGACAGGAATGAAGCTCAGAAACGAGTAGGGCAAAATTGAGCGCGATGGGATAAAGAACGACGGCTATAATTATTTCGCATTCCTGCGTCGTCGGTAAATGTACTTGCCCTGTTGGCAGTGCAGATTTAATATGTGCATCTAAAACCGCGAAGGCCGACGTTGTGCTGTAAAAATGTAAGGTGCGAGAGTCCGCGAGCGTAGGTTTCTACATTCGCCTGCAGCCTGTTGCACGAAGGGGGCACAGGAAGTGAGGGCAAACCAGGGTACGCGTAGGCACCGGGGTAATCGATCTCACATCAACCGTTTCTCCTGATCGATGGCTGCAAAAAACGCACGAGCGAGCAAGCGTCGACAGGCGTCGACGGGCAAGAGACAGTACGCGTCTCGGGAGCAATGGTTGCGCCGAAACCCGCGGTAGGCTCGGGGCCAGAGATGCCAGCGATAGGCTATTGGACGTGTGCAGTTGCGGCGCGAACTGGCGCGAACCAGTCTTGGAACGCAGTACAGTGCCGGACAAGCAAAGTCGACAATTTTGCTAACTCCCCAGGCGGAATTTTTTGGGACAAACTGAGTTCAGATTCGGACTCAGGGAAGCAAAAGGAGTCAAAAAATGCCCTTTATGGAATTTCCCACGGTAAAATGGGGGTGGCCAATTTTTTGAGCGAAAAAAACAAAATGTAATTAGGCCTAAAATGGCATCAGAGTCAATCTGAGTCAATCTCAGGTCAGCATTGCATCAACAGACATCATTGTGCACTGCCCAACCCTTCTATGTGACTTCTGTTTGCATACAGCCCACTCTGCCACTTTCCCTATAAGCCCCTTATGATATGCATCCATAAACCACCATGATTGATTAAAAAAATTGGTGAATCACGTTGACAGGACACTTATTGAGGCATTGCTGTGCCACTTTCTTTGCATCCTCAAATTTGACTTTGTAAATTTTACAGTACGAATGCTTGTACTAGCCTTAGTACTGAATAATATGAACATGCCATAAAAGAAAAGACTGAAGAAACTGACCATCTCAATAGGATTAAGCTCACAATGGAACTTCAGAAGAAAGATGCAGATGTGACCTCAAGCTTTTGATTTCTGCTCAAGAAGGGATTCTTGAAAAAAAAAATCATCCTGCCTGGTCAGGAGTCAGGCTATATAGCAAGTGTCACTCTTAAAAGGACAAATTGGAGAATACTTGGCCTTTATTGTGTAGACATCAAAGCTACATTCTGTAAGAGTCTGCTGCAATCCCTTTGCCTTGCCATTCTTGGTTGTCATCTTGCTTACTAAAAAATAACCATTGAACTTTGTCTGGCCCTCTCACACTCACTTCCACTCCAGGCATTGCTGCATATGCACTGACTTATTGTTGATGTTAGGACCATGTGTGTTAGGACCGCGTCCTAACACGTGCTCAGCACGTGATTTCACTGGCATTTCTTCTCGACTCATTCACAAGCTTCGGCTTGAATGCTTTCGACTCGGACTCGAACTGTTATCATTTACATGCTTATGCATGAACGCTTTTGTCTTGGCTTCGGATTGATCATCATTCACATGCTGATGCATGAACGCTTACCTACTATGCTTTCCCCTTTTGTTCTGATGACTGACGTCGATCGTGATCGGTCCCTCTTCTATTGTGCTTACTGATTGGATCACGATCGGTTCCTTACTTCTGATTGATGCGGACAGACATTTGATTTACTTACTATACATGGCTACATTCGCGAGCCGCGGAGTACGAACGATGACTGCGGCTTACTGATGTCGATCGTTGATAGTACTTAGTGTTTCGAAGCGCGGACCATATGTCCGTCCCGCCCTAAATAGTCCTGTACTATATATAGGGGAGCTGAGCTTCTCAGAAGCCTCAGCTCGTTCACTTTGTATACATCTTGATCTCAGCACTGCGCCCGGCGTCTGGCTGCCTTCCCAGCTCACGCTTCGCGATCTCTGTCAGATCTAAAGAACCATACGAAGTCTGACGAAGCAAGAGATTCGTCTCAACGCTCTCGTCGTCCTCTACTGCCCATCACCTTGTCAAGGACTCAGTAAGTCTTGAGTCAATCGTGGAACTGATAAGCTTCAGCCCAGGGAACCCTCCTCAGTGCATCACGTGCACGCGACTAAGCCTAGCCGGCTTAACACTTGAACGAGCTCACTCTTCCCTGCCCTGGAAAAACCACAGTAGCATCTTAGCCAACGGGATCAACCCAGCACCCCCATCATATACTCAGCGTTAGGACAAGTATACACAGGAGTAGCCTCGCATCGGCTACAACAAATCCAAGATTGATCCAATCGTACCGAAAGGATACCCACGCCCGTACCACAATAACCCGATCTACGTCTTCGAACACCTACCCGAGGACGTCGATCCAGACACCGTCTATTGTGACGAAGAGAACCGACACTTCTACATCGGAGGAATCCTCACCGGATTCTACACAGGAGTCGGGAAAGAAGAATTCTACAAGAAACCCTTCTTCGAGAAGGAAATCCACGCCGCACCCGAACTACAGACCACTAAGCTCGCAATCGTCGCAGACGAGCTCAGAAGAATCAAGCCTAAATCACCGCCACAACGACATCGTACCTCACCGAGGCACCACCCTTACAATCTACCCAGAGAAACAGCCAGTGGAAGTCGACGCTCTCAAAGAAACACACCTACCACATCCCCGACACAAGAGACCCCTTCCCAGACGAGCTTTCGAACTCTTTCACTGGACGAAAGCACCCAAGAAGAGCCTACTCAAGAACCAGATATAGGTGGAGAGCCTTCCGACGATCCCCAACCCCCGTCCAACGAAATGTCGACGAATCCCAGAGATTCTGAGTCCAAAGGACCGGCTATGGCCAAACCCACTCCCTTCGATGGAAACCGAAAACGAACGGAGCAGTTCCTCCACGAAATCGACCTGATGATCCTCGCCAGGAAACACGACTTCCCGGACGAGTTTACAAAGATCGCGTACGCCTTGTCCTACATGAAAGGAGGATCAGCAGGGATATGGGCGAGGAACTTCACCAAGGCCAGGAACACGAACGACGATTGGGACCACTACACGTGGAAACCCACGACCGACATGACCTCAGTCCGCCAAAAGATCTCGACGGACTTCGAGGAATTCGACAAGACAGCAGATGCCAGAGACAAGCTGGCCAGGATCAACCAAGGAAAGGAGTCCTTTAACACGTACCTCCAGTTGTTCGAGCAAATCGCCGAACTAGCAGGGGTTGATCTCGAGACCAAGAAGACGCACTTCCTACGGGGCCTCAAATGGGAGTTGGCCCGAGGAATTTATCAAGACCCAGCTGCACAGAAGACATGGGACGAACTAGTAGCCAAGGCCAAACGACACGAGACGATGCGCATAGAAGAAATGCGCGCACGAGACCTTAGGCAGGGGAAGTACCAAGTTTTCACCCCAACCAACTACTATTCGAACTTCGCCCCGACCCCACGTCACGAAAGGGAGCCCCAATACGCCCCTATGGACGTAGACGCAGCCGAATTGGAGGTCGACGTCATTCGTTTCAAGAGACTTACGCCGGAGGAAAGGAACCGGCTCTACAAAGAAGGAAAGTGCTTCTATTGCAAAAGGACCGGGCACATGGCACGCGAATGCCCCTCCCGACCCAGAAGAAGATTCCCTCCCCCTGCCCGGGGAAGATTCATTCCATGACCTCGCACTATGAGGGCCTTGGAATTAGAAGACGAAGAGCCTGAAGAATACCGAGCGGAAGAAGACAAACCAGGAGTAAACGGCGACATGATAACGGGACATCACCCAGACGAAATCGCCGAAGCACACGCTCACGGCGAATCAAAGGATTTTTAAAGTCTCTTCCACCGGCAGCGGGTGTGAAGAGAAGGATTCTTGCAGGAAATCGGTACGCTCCTCTGGCCAGTGACAATGCTGACCAAGAGCAGGGACATCCAGACACATTATATCTCTCCGAAATGAAAACTCGTGGTGCACCATCACTTCGGATCGAGACGGAACTCATAGGCAAGAATCGAAAGGCTGCTACACAGGCTCTGGTCGACAGCGGAGCAACAGGCATATTCATGCATCCCAACTTTGTGGAAAAGCATGGAATCAGGACGCAGAGGACTCCCCACCCCATTCCAGTCAACACAGTCCAAAACACGGAATTCAAAGGAGGACCGATCACGAGGTTCGCAGAACTCAAACTACGAGTCCTAGGCGAACAAGGGGGAGCCCACATCGAGTCGGCAAGATTCTATATTGCCGAAATTGGAAAAGAGGACGTCATTTTAGGAACCGACTGGTTACTGGAACACAACCCAGAGGTCGACTGGCACGCGTATGGACTACACTTCACCAGGTGCCCACCGACATGCGACATTATAGGAGGACCAGTCAAGGCAAAAAGGGCCTTCAGGAAACCAGGACGTCAAGAACCAGGAGTACGGCGCATGGTGACAGTACCGCGAAAGCGCGACTACTCAATCCCATTGCAGAAGCCAGGAAAAGGACAGCTAGGTCGGAAAGTGGGAAACACTACAGTACCACATCCGCGGATAATGCCTAAAATCCGGGGGTCGCAACCCAAAGGCACGAACAGGGAGTACTCGCTCAGGCCCCAAGCCAGAAATTACACGGCACCGACATGGGCAGAAGAGGAGCCCCAGGAAGGTGGTGGACCGCTATCGGCTCTACCTTCCACGGATCTAGACGAAGATGGAGTATACCTCGTCAGGTATCTGGAGACAGGGCAACTAGAAGCCCTGGAGTTATACAACGACCACGAGGAAGGATACGACATCCATCGCGTGGAAACCTCCGTCGCCAATACACCGGCACGCAAGGCGGAGACTGCCAAGGCAGCAATAGGCAAGCAAACGAAGCACACCAATTCACAAAAATTGGCAGAAGAGGCCTCGAAAGGAAAACCCGAATTATCCTTCGAGGAAATCGTACCCAAGGAATATTGGAGTTATAGGAAGGTTTTCAAAGGACGAAAACCCGGGAAATTACCTCCCAAACGACCATGGGATCACAAGATCGAACTCAAGGACGACATGGAACACTCGCTCAGGCCGAAACTTTATAGCCTCAGTCCCATGGAGCAAGAAGAACTCAAGAAATTCATCGACGAAAGTCTCAAGAAGGGATTCATCAGGGAATCCAAGTCGCACATGGCATCACCGTTCTTCTTTATCAAGAAGAAAAATGGAAAGCTACGGCCGGTAATGGACTACCGGAAGCTTAACGAAATAACGATCAAGAACAAGTATCCTCTCCCGATCATTCAAGAGCTACTGGATCTCTTGACAGAGGCGGAATACTTCTCGCTGGTGGACATCGACACTGGATACAACAACATCCTCATCGACGAAAAGGATGTCCACAAGGCAGCGTTCGTAACGAATCTAGGGATGTACGAACCTCTGGTTATGTACTTTGGCCTCACCAACTCGCCGGCGACGTTCCAAACCATGATGAACTCGCTTTTCAAGGACCTCATCTATGCAGGACGAGTGGCCATCTACATGGACGACATCTTGGTGTTCTCAAAGACTATGGATGAACACATCAAGACGATGAAACAGGTTTTACAGATATTGCAGGATAACGACTTGTACCTGCAGCCCTCGAAATGTCATTTTCACAAAACGAAAATTGACTATCTCGGGTACGTCATCTCTCATGGACATCTGGAAATGGACCCAATCAAGGTGGCCGGCATCATGGACTGGCCCACACCGACCAAAGTCAAGGAGGTCCAATCGTTTCTGGGATTCTGCAACTTCTATCGCAGATTCATCAAGGATTACTCGAAAATAGCTAGGCCGCTATTCGAGTTGACACAGAAGGAGCGCAGTTGGGACTGGACGACGGCATGCGAGGAGGCATTCCAAGCACTCAAGAAGATATTCATCTCGTCTCCAGTACTCGTCATGCCGGAAACCAGGAACCCCTTCCGCATCGAATGCGATGCATCCGACTTCGCTACCGGAGCAGTATTATCCCAAGTCGCCCCAGATGGGAAATGGCACCCGTGCGCATACATTTCCAAGTCGCTCTCACCCACCGAACGCAACTACCCGATCTACGACAAAGAGTTGCTAGCGGTCGTTCGAGCTTTCGAAGCTTGGCGACATTACTTGGAGGGCGCCGAGACCCCAGTAGACGTCTGGACGGATCACAAGAACCTCGAATGGTTCCGCTCAAGCCAAAAGTTAAACCGTCGGCAAGCACGCTGGTCGTTATTCCTCTCGCGTTTCGACTACAAGTTAACGCACAAGGCGGGGACGACCAATAAATCCGACGGTCTGTCACGGCGTCCAGACCATAAAGAGGGGGTGGAATTTGACAATTCAGGCGAAACGCTCTTGGAACCCAAACTTTTCGATCAAACACCGGAAAAGAGCCGAAGACCTTTCGCAAACGTCAACGCAATCACCACGGAGGACGAACTGGACCCCCACGAGATATGGCACATCAGAGCCACAGGACGAGGAGGTGTCACAATTTTTGACGAAGACCTCAAGAATCGAATCATAACAGCAAACCAGAAGGACAAGTGGCTACTCGAAACCTTAGCCAAGATCCAGGAGCTAGGCCCAAGAAGCATGAAGAAAGGCCTACAGGAATGGAACGAAGAAGACGGACTCGTCCTACACAGAGGAAAAATCTATGTTCCTCAGGACGAACAACTACGCAGAGACATCATCAAGTTGAACCACGATAATCTAGCCGCAGGACATCCAGGACAAAGAGGAACACTAGCAGCAGTGGGGCAAGAATTCACCTGGCCCAGAATATCGAACACAATCCACCAATATGTGGAAGGATGCGCAACCTGCCAATCTACCAAGAACGACACGCATCCGACGATGGTTCCTCTCCAGCCAACGGAAATTCCAGACCGACCGTTTGGAACGATTACCATGGATTTCATCACGGACCTTCCCCAGTCAAATGGATTCGACTCACTCCACGTGGTAACAGACAGATTCACGAAGACGGCCGTCATCACACCATGTCTAAAGAACATTGACTCAGACCGGACGGCCCAACTATTATTGGAGCACACGTGGAGAAGATATGGACTACCCGACAAGATCATATCGGATAGAGGACCCCAATTCGCGTCGAAAGTGGCACAAGCACTACTCAAGGAACTAGGGGTTAAATCGGCGCTCAGTACAGCATATCACCCACAAACCGATGGAGCCACGGAACGGATGAACCAAGAACTGGAGCAATATCTTAGGGCATTTTGCAACTCGTCACAGGCAATATCTTAGGGCATTTTGCAACTCGTCACAGGACGACTGGGCCGACCTCATTCCCTACGCGGAATATGCCCACAACGTACACCAGCACTCAGCCACGAAGAAGTCACCATTCGAACTTCTACACGGATACAACCGAGGGCGTATCCGGCAATTATAGGAAACACGAATGTCCCCACCGCCGACGCGCGACTCGAAGCTCTGCAACGTGCTAGGAAGGAAGCACAAGCCAGCCTCGAAATCGCAGCCGAAGCCATGAGGATACAGCACGACCGTTTTGGAACGGAGTTACCGCCTTTCAAGAAAGGAGACCAAGTATGGTTAGATGGGAAGAACATCCACACAGACCACCCATCGGAGAAACTAAGACCCAAACGATTTGGGCCGTTCGAGATTATCGACACTATCGGCACAGTCAATTTCAAGCTGAAGCTGCCGAACAGCTGGCAGCGCATTCACGACGTCTTCCATGCTAGTCGACTCACGCCCTACAAGGAGAACGCAACACATGGACCCAACTACCCCAAACCGGCACCAGACCTAATAGCGGGGCAAGAAGAATTCGAAGTCGAAAAGATCGTCGGAGCCCGACGCTTCGGAAGATGGAAGATCCTCCAGTACCTGATCAAATGGAAGGGCTATCCGGAATCGGATAACTCTTGGGAATCAGCGGATAACGTCACCAATGCCAAGGAAGCCGTCGCGGAGTTCTATAAACGACACCCGTCCGCACCTAAAGGAAGGGAAGCATCCATCCGAGTATTGACGGCCGACCTGGAAGACAATCGAGAAGCCGAGGAAGAGCAGGTTAGGAAACAACTCGAGAAAAGTCCTGATGGAAGGAGGCTCCTTGCCACAGGAAAGGACATGCGCCAAATCCTACAAGATCGAGAAGACCAACAAGAAGAAGATCGAATCACGAAGGCGCTGTTGGACCTGCCAGGAAGAAGGCTTCTAGACGAAGGATACACCATCCGACAGATTCAGCAAAAAGCACGAACGCTGAATCGACAGTTCAAGGACGACGAGTACAAACTCGAAGGTCGACGTATCGGGCAAACATACCTCGACAAGGGGACCACCCCAGCCAAGCTCAAAGAAAACGCAACCGCCCAGCTAAAGGACGTAAAAGATGCCGGCAACAGGAGAAGAGTCCAAGGCCTCCAAATCCCAGAGACGCTTTACTCGGCAAAGTTCAAGACATTGGGGATTCTGGAAATAGCGGCAGAACACGACAAGAAGGACGCCAAGCTCAAAGAAGAACTCCGAAAAAATCCCATCTGGAAGAAGCTTTTAGATACCGGAGCGACGGTTCCCCAGATCAAGAAACTACTCGAAGCACGGATGGCGCAGTTCAAGAAGCCATCAGCAACTTCGACATCAAGAAGGACAGGATCAAAGATCGACGATCAAGGAACACGATCACAGAAGCCCAGATTAGACTCGCCTCGATCAACGGCACAGCATAAACGATCGGACAGCCCTAATTGGCGAGTACGAGCCTACCAAGAACTACAAAAGCAGACGAGTCGTGGTTTAGCCTGGACAGGTAAACGACTATGAACCCCTTGAACCCCACTTTAGCAGAAGTCGCCGTTTACACCGCCGTCGCGACCGCCACCTTTCTCGCTATCTCTCTCGCTGCTTTTCTCGTTGGAGCCATCTGCCAGGGCTCCTGTCTCATCGCCAGTGACCTCGTATAAAAACGAGATCATCGTCGACAAAAAACCGTCATCCCGTTTCCCCAAGTTACATGTCCTTGACCATCCGCAAGTTCCACTTCCTCGAATCCCCTCGCTACATCATGGCGGATTTCCACCACGCAACCTACCCCCGCGATCGTTCACACTCTCAGTCACCTCCCTTCCTCCTACGCCCTGTTTCAGCCGCCTCCAGTGACTCTGACGACTCTTCCGACTCCCTCGCTTCCGTCAACCACATTGACGGCGTCACAGTGGACGACCCGCACTTCGAAATCGGCGTCGCCCGTCTCCCTAGTCGTCTCGAGGATCCCCACACACCTAATGCTGGGCAAATATTTGCTCAGTTCAACACCACCCCCCGAGTCCTCATCCCCGTTTACCCTTCCCCCATCTACGACTTGACTCATTACTTGAACCCGAATCTCGTCGGTGCGCTTTATCACATCACCTTCACCGACGACGAGGCTCCAATCATGCTGGACCAATCTGGGTTGGACGATCCTGCAAACTTCTTCTTCTATTTGCAGCAGATTGTGATGACACGAGCATATCAGGTGCATCAAGGACCGCTGAGCCGACACCAGATGACTCTTCTCTCGAATCTCGCCCTCACCAGTTATAGGAACAAAGGGCTATTTAACCTCCCAGCCCTTCGCAGCGACATGATCAGCTACCGTCCTACCGGATATACGTCCCTCGCAATGAATCTTCTCCTCCGACATTCCCCAGCCGAATGGCTCGACACTCTGGCACGAATTCCTTTCCGACGAAACACCATACGTTGGTTCCGCATTACGGGATTCGGAAGAGAGTGCCTAGTCATCGAAGAATACATGCCGGGAGGAACACTACCAGAACGACTATTTCCCACAAATAGTCGAGGAGAGCAACACGTCGCCGCGTACTGGTCTGAAGGATCTAATCCAGCAGACAATGAAAGACCCTGGTACATGGCAAGATCGGACGTCACGGTCGAGGATGGGTATCATCTACCTAGACCCGAGGAACTCCTCTGCGAGTCAAACACTGCGAGGCCCTCCGAAGACGTTGGACGCCTTCCTGTCACACCCCTCATCCTCTCCCTTCCTGAAACCCAAGAGTCATCACTGACGACGAATCTCCCCTACACACCCGCATCGCCAATTCGGTCCCCCCGGTCGGACAACACGACATCTTTTCGACATGCGGTCTCGGCCGAAAGAACCACGGTGGTTGCAAGACTGGAAGAAGACGATCCCATGCTCCCCGCGAGTCCTCCTCACGACTCCGATAGAACCGACCGGAATCGCGAGGCTCGTCGACCACTTCCGACGCTGCCCTCGGCACCCCCTGATGCATCCTCATCCGCGACCCTTGTCGGAGAAAGTCTCGCCCCTGTTGAACCGGTCGACACGTCCTCCTCTCACCCTGGGACGATTCCAGTCGCATCGGAAAGTTGGCACGAAGGAGCTAGTGCATCGGCAAGTGTCTGGCCCGCAACTCCCGCTTTCACTCCCTCTCCTCTTGGGTCACCTCCGGCACCAGAAGCCCGTTACTGTTGGGAATGCGGACGGCAAGGACACTTCCTCGCAGACTGCTCGATCACACGCATTCGGATGCGGACGGACGTCACCGCGCGTCACTTTATGCGCGATTACGACGCGCATCGCGGAGCCGTTAATCGACTTCGTCTGCAAATGGACAAAGTGGCAGAGGAGTACGGTTACCACAAGCAGGCCCTGGAACACATGATCACCACATCCATGTGGACAGGATACCCTGTTCGCTCCATCCCCACTTACGACGTCGACCACCCGCGCGAACCGCCGCCTACAATCGGTGCGCATTCCAAACACCGAAGACTTGTGTAAAAGGGGGGGTAGTGTTAGGACCGCGTCCTAACACGTGCTCAGCACGTGATTTCACTGGCATTTCTTCTCGACTCATTCACAAGCTTCGGCTTGAACGCTTTCGACTCGGACTCGAACTGTTATCATTTACATGCTTATGCATGAACGCTTTCGTCTTGGCTTCGGATTGATCATCATTCACATGCTGATGCATGAACGCTTACCTACTATGCTTTCCCCTTTTGTTCTGATGACTGACGTCGATCGTGATCGGTCCCTCTTCTATTGTGCTTACTGATTGGATCACGATCGGTTCCTTACTTCTGATTGATGCGGACAGACATTTGATTTACTTACTATACATGGCTACATTCGCGAGCCGCGGAGTACGAACGATGACTGCGGCTTACTGATGTCGATCGTTGATAGTACTTAGTGTTTCGAAGCGCGGACCATATGTCCGTCCCGCCCTAAATAGTCCTGTACTATATATAGGGGAGCTGAGCTTCTCAGAAGCCTCAGCTCGTTCACTTTGTATACATCTTGATCTCAGCACTGCGCCCGGCGTCTGGCTGCCTTCCCAGCTCACGCTTCGCGATTTCTGTCAGATCTAAAGAACCATACGAAGTCTGACGAAGCAAGAGATTCGTCTCAACGCTCTCGTCGTCCTCTACTGCCCATCACCTTGTCAAGGACTCAGTAAGTCTTGAGTCAATCGTGGAACTGATAAGCTTCAGCCCAGGGAACCCTCCTCAGTGCATCACGTGCACGCGACTAAGCCTAGCCGGCTTAACAATGTGAGTGTGATTTATGTGGACCTGCTATTCATGGTCTATCCAGTATTGATTATAATGTAATTTTTTAAGAACTCACCAGGTTTTTCATAGATGAGAGCTAGTCTCTGTCTTATGGATTATCAAGATCAATATCCTCCATGTCTTTTTCAGTGTCTGACTCAAATTCAGGTGAGTTTCTTGAGTGGATTGATTTTTTGTGAAGATGCTGAATTTTTAATGCATGTTTCTTTCTTGGAGGATGCCCTTGGGGATGCTTTGAATGCTACATAATTTGGTAGCCCAGTATGTCATGGTTTGGAAATGCACCACCATTACAGCCTTGGTAATTTTTTTTGGGACTATTTAAGACTACCATTGAACTCAGATAGAAAAATGGAGTTCATTGATGCTATTTCTGAGGCCCTACCATTTAATTTGGGGGTTGGCCAATTTTTTAAGGGTCAAAATCAATAAAATGTAATTTACGTGAGATTGGCTCATGGGATTTTGCTTGTAAGGAGCTCAAAATGCTCATTTACTGAATGCGCATCAATTCCGGTGGTTCCGGAGGGTGGGAAAATTAGTTAACTAAAATTGTTGACTTTGCTTGTCCGGCACTGTAGAATATTCCCATTGCCAGATTGTAGGCCGAGAAACGCCAAGGCCGGCCCGATGTGGCAATTATAGCATGAAGAATGATGAATGGAGGATATCGCGAGCCTGCTGAGACTGCCGAGAAGATGTAGGGGTTATTCATGGAAATTATCGTCGCCTCTGTTCGATCGCAGGCTGCCAGTCAGAGATGTCTGACGTCGAACGATCGTTTCACGACGTTTCGAAGAGGCGTGATTCCCACCGTATCGATATGAAACGCGAACGATGTACCCTTACGCCGTGCGAAGCCCTGTGCGTTGCCTCGAGACCTCGATGCCTGATCCAGAATAGCAGACTCAGTCATTGGCTGGAGAAGCTCTCCCTATCTACCTCGTCAACACAAACGCGGGGCATCGGTGGAGCAGCTCGGCAGTCGCAGATGTTTCGATGCGTCGCGCGCGCAGGTGTGAGTGCGTGTGATCCAGTCGAGCTTGGATCGACCATCGTGCGACGGGAACGGCAGTAGGAATGCGCGAGTATGGCAGTCAAGAAGTAGGACATGCGTACGTGTTCATGTGCGTCACGAGCGCTGGGCGCATATGCGTGCCTTGATCTCTAGAGACGCCTTTGTGGGCGTCACCGGGCACGGTGATTTTTGACGTCGCGCGTTCCTAGCATGCTTTCGATATCTGTGCTTTCTGATAGCTGGTGTAAAGAAAGAGGGCCAACGGCGGAGGGGGTTCGCTGCGTGCTCGAGGGAGACGCGTCAGCGTCAGCGTGCGCACTGTGGTAGGTCACAAGATACGAGGGTGTGAGCGGGTGTATGGAATGGAAGAGAGAAGACGCAGTGGACGGAGGAAGAGGGAAGGGAAAATGAATTACGTGATAGCATCAGCGCTGGCCGAGCTCGCCATCACGCTCGACGAGCAGCCGATACATTCATCTCCACCCCGCCGTACATTCTGAACGCCATCATTCAGCGAGCCCTCGTGGCCAACCCATCTTCATCTGGACGACGACATCCTCCACTTAATCAGGATCAGGATCATAGCCACTAGCTATCACCGCACCCGGATTCCATACCCAGCCGCACTCCCATCCTGCAGAGCCAGTCGAGGCAAATACACGCCCAAACGCAGAATACGGACCAACGCACCAGTCGCCGCTCAAACAGTGCTCCATTCGAGCCCTCGGACGAGCGAACGCAGGCGCGCACGCATCGACCGTGTCCCTCTGGCTCTGTGTGCAGCAAAGCACCTGCCCGCTATCACCGTCTGACACTCCCACCATCGCCTTCGCGGTCCACAAAGATAGTAGCATACCTCCCATTCCTCCGCCCATCTCACAAGCAACTCCGCAACCCTCGCTCGACCGCACATTGACTTCGAGACTCGACGGGGGCCATCACTGGTCAGCCTCTCTCTCGCTCTCCCCGTAGTCCTCGTTCACCCCTTGCTGGCACTCACCCAAAAATAGGCCGCAATGGATGACCCGATATCGTCGTCGTTGTCGTCATCATCATTGTCCTCCTCCACACCTGCGCTCGCAGCGCCCTCGACGCCCCCACCCTCCATACCCACTTCCGCGCCAATCCTGAGCCCATCCCCAGTCCCATCCTCTTCCTCCTCCCCCGCCCAGCGCGCGCGCGATCGCCCCCGCCTCCCCGCCGGCCCGCGCGCCCGCAAAGCGTTCCCGAAAGACGACTCGTATACCATCGGCCTCACGCACACACAGTCAAAGACATACGTGCACGGGCCCTCGTCGCACACACAGTCCCAGTCCCATTTCCAGTCGAGCTCGCCCTCGTTCGCGCTCGAAGCCGAAAATGAGTACGTGCGCTCTCGCTCTGCGTCCCCGCACCGATCGCTGCGCATCGGATCGTCGACGCACGAGTTTTTACCTCCGTACGCATCGCGCGCCAGTGCTGGCGCCGATCACCCCACGGGATCGGCCCGGTCCTCGTCCCCGCTGCCCTCGTCTGCTCAGGACCCACCGCCTTCACCTCCTACGACGTCCGACCCCTCACGCCTCTCCACATCGACGCCGATCAGACCCCACGCATCCCCACGCATTTCCACATCCACCGCATCCACGTCATTCACGTCCACATCCACGTCCACTGCGTCCACTTCTCATTCACCTCAGTTTCAGAGGTCGCCGGCAGACCCGACGCACAGCTCGCTCTCGCTTCCCCACTCGCCATCCTGGATCACGAATAAACCGCCATCTACACCGCCACTCACGCGCACCCAAACATCCTTATCGACATCCACCATGGCCTCGTCGATAACGCCCCTCGCGCCTTCTCCCATCCTCCGCAACCCTCCTTCTCCCTCCACCTCCTCCAACCTCGCCCCCTCCTTCATGATGCCCACCCTCGCCTCCACACGCACCGACACCAGCACGCCCCCCGCCCCGATCCCGGTCCCCAAACAGACCCTCCTCCCCCCCTCCCACCCCATGACCTTCGCCCCGCCCTCGCTCCCCTCGCCCACCTACCGCCCGCTCCCCTTCTCCGCCGCCCAGTGGACCTTCTCCTCTACCGAGCTCCAGTCGCTCGTCTCCGCCGCCATCCGCGACTCCGCGCGCGAGCACGCCATCCGCCTGCTCCAGCCCGCCGTCGTCGCGCCCGGCGGCGCGCTCGAGCAGGACCTCGAGCGCGCGAACGGCGAGCGTGCGGGCGCGCAGGCGCGGTGGCGCTTCGAGGCGGGCCGCCGGCGCATGCTGCTGCAGTCGCTGAACGCGGTCGCGCAGGCGCAGGCGGGCGCGACCGTCGGAAACGGGAGCACGATGAGCGTGAACGGCGGCGGGGACGCGGGCTCGAGCGCGCTGCAGGCGCTCGCGGTGCAGCTCGCGCAGGCGGCGACGGCGCTGGACGTGCAGACCGAGGCGCTGATCCACGCGGGCGCGCGCTCGGCGCAGCTCGTGCACCTGCGGGACGCGCACCGCGCGAGTGCGCTCGCGGTTGCGCTGCGGAAGCTGAACGGGAGCTATGAGCGGCGCGGGCGTGAGCTGGCGGGCGTGCGGGCGCGGGTGGAGCAGCTGGAGGCGGAGGTGGAGGAGGCGTGGCGGGTTGCGGAGGACGTGGCGAAGGCTGTAGATAGGGAGGCGAAGGAGAAGGCGGAGGCGGAGGCGGAGACGAGGGAGCGGGTGGAGGTGGGGGTGCAAGTCGAGCCCGATGTGGAGTCTGATTCGGGCGAGGAGAAAGAGGAGATGAGAAGAGAAGGGGAGAGAATGATGGTGGATGTGGAAGTACAGGTGGGTGTAGAGGAGTGTGGACACAATGCGGGCGATGTGAACTCGGCCGAAATCGCTAGGAACGCCCAAAACCAAAAAGAGGAAGACCACGAAGAAGAGAACGCACCCACAGTGTCGACCATTCCCTCACTCGACAATGTCGGCGCCGATGAGGCGCCGTGTGCCCTCTCGGACTCGGTTGCAGATCCCATCGCTACCCCAACCGCCACTTCCTATACCGACTCGATCACGCGTGGAGACCGTGGAGGCGCAGACGAAGACGAGGACGAGGACAAGAACGAGGACGAAAACGACAATGAGGACGACAACTGGGAGGAGACGACCACGATCGACGGCGCAAGCACAGTCATCTCGGACATGACGAGCATTCGCAACGTCGAAGTGATCGGCGTCACCGGCACCGCCGTCGTCTCCAAGGCACGACTCACCATGGTCGGGCCCAACCGCGACGAGGACAGGGACGAGGTAGCGCAGGAGCGCATCGCTCGAGCGGCGCAGCGACGCTCGACCGCGAGCCAGGTGAGCCGCGTGAGCGCCGCGCGGAAACGCAGCATGCGCGCGTCCAAGGCGAGCCTGCGCCTGCCGTCCTCGTCCACGACGAGCTCAGCCATGACCGCGGGCACGGCAACCACCTCGGGCTCCGTCGCAACCGTCGCCGCGAACTCGAAGACGAGCGTGCGTGCGATCCGGGGTCGCAGTCGGAGTCGCGGGCGCAGTGCGTCGCCGAATCGGAGCGGGCGGGTATCGGTGCCGCCGTTGCCTGTGATGATAGGGGCGGGCACGAGCACTAGGGGGGCGGGCGTGCAGCGGCGGAGTTTGGCGGTTGCGGGGATGGATCTGGCGGTGTCGCAGGCGCGGCGGGGGGCGGACGCAGAGGAGGACGAGGATGATGGGACGATGTCGTTTTTGGAGATGGAGAGGCAGGAGAGCGGAGAAGAGCAGGAGGCGGAACAGGGGCGAGAGCGAACGCAGAAACGGGAGTCGGGGCGTGGAGCTCCTCGGGAAACAAATGTCGAGGCTGAAACGAGGTCGGATCGAGGTGCGTGTCTTGGATTTCTCGACCGTCGCCGATACATGGGATTGCCATGACGTTGCGGTCGAGTCGCCAGCCTTGTTCCGCGCTGTCGGCGTCGATCGCAATTTCAATCTGCCCCTCGCCATCGTCCTTTTCGATCTGATTAGATCTCGACGGCTGACTGGGGAATCTTCACTCTGATTCTTCGCTTTTGTAACTTTATTCTTGCCTATGCTAACTCGATCTGCACACAGCCTCGCGCCCTTCATTCGAGAAGGTCCATCCATACTCGGCCAGCTTCGCATATACCCCCGCCTCCATCCCTAACGCTCGCCCACGCCCGACCTCACCGACCTCTCCCCGCCTCCTCGCCTCCTATACTCCCAATTCTGCTCCCGCCACCTCTTCTACCTCACGCCAACGTCCGTCCCCACCAGCGACATCGACCTACTCTCGTCCGCGCTCTCCGCGCTCTACTCCCGCCTTCGCGCTTTCCTTCTCGACGCCTGCGCTCCACAGCCTCGCGTCCCCTCTCGCGTCTGCGCGCGCGCAGGCACAAGCGCTACGGAAGGGAAAGGGAAAGGCGGGCTCGGACTCGTTCGTCCCGCTGCAGACGCCGCCAGGGCCCTGGACCTTGAGCGAGGCGCACAGCCGGAGCGGGGGTGGGCGCGTGAGTGGCGACGCGAGCCGGAGCGCGAGTGCGCTGGAGTTCGGGGAGCTCAGGGGGAGCGGGAGCATGAGCCCCAGTCTGAGCGCGAGCGCGAGTGGGCATTCGCACGGCACGGGGAGCGCGCACGCACATGGGCACGGCATTGGGCTGAGCATCGGTGGGAGCTGGGGCAGGCGCGGCAAGTCGCTCGAGTTTGCAAGTTCGACGTCCTCGGCATCATCTACGCCCGTGTCGGCGTTCTCGCCACTTTCAACACGCGCACGCGCGGGGGCGGGCTCCAGCGTGGTTGATTCTGAGGCGAACACGGGACAGGATGCGAGGCCGGGATCGAGCGCGGGGCTTGGAGGCAGTGTGGGTCGGAGCGGCGGCAAGGCGACGGCGTTGAAGCGGAGCATGTCCGAGCTGCTCAGTATCCGTCTTGGGCGGGGACGCCGGCGGTCGGTGCCTATGCGGTTTGCGGAGAGGGACGGCGATGTGTTGAGCGAAGGGGACGGTGAGGAGGAGTGAGTCTCTATTCCGACCCATGGAACATTGGGTGTGAAGCTACTTTCTGGGGCGTTATATTGGTGGTTTGTTGCTCGCGCGTTTGATCTTTGTATTTTTCTGTCTGTCTCTGCGCTTGTTCGCGGACGGTCTGGGTCTCGTTGGTTGCTCTGTCATTGTATTCCGCTCTTGCATGTCTCGCCTCGCGCCGCTCTCGGCGCTCTACCTACCTATAACAGATACACTTAACAGATACACTTCCTTGTCCCTCACGTATCTATCTCTCCGGCCCTCTTGCATCCTAGTCCTGCCTATGTCATCTCTGGCATGTGACCTTGTAGCCGATTTTCGGTCTATGTTCTTTTTAATCTCAGAAATCCGCCACTACTAACGTCTACTGTACACACCGCCGTGCGGTGAACCCTGCTTGACACGATCATCACTGTCTTATTTGTACTCACACTCCCTTTTCCCTTTTCTGAATTTGCTATGCTATTTCTCGGATATTTTGCGAGCTAATCATCACTCATTATGTGTCTTCACCTCTTCAATCTCATATCTAATTTGTGCTTCATGTTGTGCAATGCTGGCACTGCTGCACTATGCAGTTGATTTCAAGAACATAGTCTCAGGTTTGTTTGAATTTGTTTGCATCTTTGGAAAGAAATGTTCTTGGTGTTGCTGATAGGACTAAGTCCAATGTTGAATCTTGCAGTCTTTCACCAATCCACATGGCATTCTTTCAATCATACAGGTTTTTTCTTCTATTCCATAAATATTTATCAAAATCAAGAAAGAAGCCTATGTAGTCAAGATAAGAATTCCACAGAATTAATATTTATCAAGTGCTATAAAAATAACATCTGGAGGCATTGAATGAGCAATGCTATAATTTGAAACTATTAGAAGATTACTCACCCAGTCTAGTCTTGCTGAGTTTCTTCAATAATTTCTGCATTAGGTACAATATTATGCTCATAAAAAGTTTGTAAATGAAAAACTTCTGCTTCTGCTGGAATATTAGTATTCTCTAGCTCCTGCTGAATAGAGGTATGGATTGTTGAAATTGAAATTCCTGACATCTCCTCAACTGTGCTATTTAAACTAACCACAATCATAATCAATGTTGGATATATTCCCTAAATAAATTTCTCAGAGATGTCAATAAAAAATTTAAAAAAATCACCCACAGTAAAAACCATGCTAATGCTAGAAAATATATCAATTTCTAAGCCATTAATAGATGTAAATTCTGAAATTATAAGAGCAATCTGTTTGAATAAGTTAGCTTAGTAAAAAGACAACTATAATCTTTATACCCATAAAGCACAGTACAAGATGCCAGATTCAACAAGCAAAGCAAGAATGTTTTCAATCTGAGTCTTTTTGTTTTTTGCTAGGTAAGTCTTGACAGATTGTCGATACTCCCTTCAAATAGTGAACATTAGTTATGCTAGTAAGCTTTTGCCTTCAAAAAAATACAGACCATGCCTTGTATGCTATTAAGATTGTGACTACTGAATTCATTATTATTTCTAGTCCCCATTGTATCATTTGAAGATACAATGAATAATAATCCAACAAGTCAAATATAGCTATTGATCCAATAGAGTTGAGCACACAATTTGAAATTGAAGCAACTAAAGACATATTAGTATTGTACATAAAAATCAAAGTTAGATAAAAACTAACTTATGGTCACTATTAATATACCTTTCAGCAAGACCATAATATAATGGTTTGCCCATAATGTTTGAGCCCTCCATACAATAACAGTATTTCCTAATAGGGCCTAAAACTAGTCTTAGTCTCCTTTATATATTAGAGTATAAATAACAACAAACATTGACTATTTGCAAACTCAAGTTTATAGTATTATAAATTTTAATGTCTTGATTAATCTTGGAAAACTTGTTTTCTAATGTCTGGTTCTCTGCTAAAATAAGCAGATTTGGGATAGTTTGAATGACATCAATTATATCATATAAACATATGATTGCTATTGTGAAAAATGTCAGCAAAGTAATAGCAAACATATAAGACTTGGCCCTAGATATAACTTTTCCTTGGCTATATAACTTGAGAAAGTTCCAAGATTTTAAAAAAATAAAAAAACACTTACTAGAAAAGGTATATCAAACAAAGCATTAGGATTGTATAAATTCCTAGATGTTGGAGTTTTAGATGAGTCTCCTACTAAGATGAAGACAATGATAACAAACCAGAGAAGAAGGATATGATGACTAGCTCCAAAATATTTCCTAAAAGGACAGTACCAGCGTGCTGAACAATTTTGGGACTCTCAGACACATTCATGATATGGACCACTTGTAAAGGCAGATGCTGAGATTGTGGATGTGAATGAAGGGGTATAAAGTACTCTAGACCATGCATTACGATACTTTATATATCACCAATGGACTGAACAAAAAAGATATTGATCATAGAAAGATCTAGCGTGATCCATAGATTTATCATAGTATTGAGGCTTGAAGCTTGTAGCTTGATCAGTTGCATAGGTACCAGAAATTACACACACTCATGCATCAGAAGAAACCTCCTGATCCAATTATCCCACAGCTGTTCCATGAATACCCAATTCAACATCAAAGGCAACAAGTAGATCCAATAGCCATGTTGTTAAGCCCGAACAGGGCATGTGAGGCATTAATGGCTCTGCAGAGCCGGCAGCTCGATATAATCATAGATTACTCTCGCAGCTCGGGAGTTGAGCAAAAGAATGCAATGCAACTGAGATATTTAGCATCACGGAGTGAACGAAGGCGCGTTTTTATGTCCAGGCTTTCGAGACTGGGGCACTGCAACCAGCTGCAACCTCACCTCATTGTTGTGCAGCATGCTCTGGGTGTTCACCTTTGGAACACTACATACTACCGAGCCCCTGCCTTTACACATCAATCCACATTCGGACTCGAACGGACTGCACGACGAGACAGATCGGCGACGACGCCTCGTAAATAGATTTCGCGAGGTGAGGCGTACCGTCGACGCGTCTCGCATCGTCTTACTTCCCACCTCGCTCCTAGGCTCGTTGTGAACTGAAAGTGTACCTCTGTCTTTCAAAAATAGAGACATGATCCATTGCGCATCGGATGTAATTTTCCCGTCCACATCCAACTGATGAGAAGCTGACAATTTTAACTTCGCGTCAGGGTTCAATCGCGGCATGATACCGCCTCATTTCTGCCCAAGAGAAGAGTCATGCGTATCCACAAAGAATAGTATGCGAAATGACAGAGTCGTGACGCCTTAAATCATGGAGCGCACATTGGAGGAATGGATAGGACGTGCTCGAAAGGTGTATCAGCTTTCCTAAGGAGCCACGATTTCAGAGGCCAGCATCAACGGCAATGATGCGGGCATATAGAGAGGGCGGCGAGAGTTGGCTGGAAGCATGGGATGAGGAGTGGAGGGCACTGCGTTGTCCACGACATCCGATGGTAGCCTGATGTGGATAGGAAGCTGCAGTGCTCAGGGAGTAATATCAGATTAGAATCTGCCTCAGTGACATACCGGAACTCACCATGTTCGAGCAGCCGCGGAAAGACCTCAACAGCCAAGTGTCGCAAAGATGAGCACTCATACAGATATCATTGAGCACAACGTTGGATGAACAAAGAGAGAGTAATCGGGCTTGGCGAGCTCGCCGCACGTAGCAAGCGGTGTACATGCGCATCACATTCTCTCTCTGTGAATCGAGATGTATGCGTGTGAGACGGTCGCAAGCTTGCGCTTGTCGCGCGTGGAGAGCTTCCGGAATGCCGGGACGTGAACGAGCTCGCTCTACTACGATCATTTGAACCTGTACGCCAGTTTTCGTCGAGACAGCGCTAGCTACAATCCTAGCATGATAACACGCGGAACTCAATTGAGGTGGAGAACACTCTTCCCTCAGGCGTATGCGCCGTCGGAGCAAAGAGCCTGCCTCTGACGCAAAGTTGTCGATAGATGTATGACAAGACGTGAACGTCGCACGGTGCTCAGATACTATAATGGATGTGAGGTGTGAGGTTAGTTTACATCCGCGTCAGCAATGCGCGTGCGATACTCATAACCTCCTGATCAAGCTCACAAGAACCCCGCAGCCCTGAGTTCTTGAATTCCGCACGACGCTGTCTTCTGAACGGATACAGGGTACGAACTGATACTCTAGTGCTGTCTCTAGAGAAGCAAGGGGCGACGAGAGATCTGGGGAATGATTTTTGGAGGAAGTGTAAGGGTCGTTACAATACTGTGGTTTTCGAGGGATGAAAGAGGATATACACATACCTGTGTATTGAAGCAAATGAGAAAGTGGCAAGGAGAATGTCACGTACAGTGTCCAGGTGGCAGTAAATAGTGTTATCTCAACCTGTATGAGGCTTGATTTTCCTCCTCCCTCTACTTCGTATTGTCCCAAAGCAATGTCTATACGCACACCCACGTTGGACATGTGGCTCAGGGACATTGGAGCGTGGTGAATGAAGTCAGGATGGGGCGTCCCAAAGGATAGAATTGTTCGAATATCTGTATGCTCGCACCTCCTCCGCTGAGACGTCCGCCGCAAGATCTAGAGGGACGCATCGCAGGTTTGTCGTGTGAGCTTGAAACTTGACTTGCCTGACGAGAAAAGAGGGATGCATTGCAGGGATTCTCACGCCAGGCCCGTCTCATTCATTCACTGCGACACCTTGCGTTTTCCCCGCCGACTTCCAATACATCTGTGGCGACAATGTCATCATTTATGAATTCAGATGAGTCTCTTCCAGGCCATGCCACGAAGTTTATCTTCCCGCTCGACATTCTTCTGCTCATCGTTCGTGATCTGGAACCCAAAGACATCCTCTCCTTAAACCAGGTGTGCAGTTAGAAACCATCTGTGCCGATGTCTGCCTGTAAACTTCACTCTCCTAAGCGATCTGCTCACCGTTATTGTGTGTATCGCTAGTGCTCTAAGGCCCTCGCCTTCCTCACAAACTCTCGTGCGGTCTGGCACACGGTCCTACACGCATATCTGATCGCATCGCACATCCCGATCCCCCCTCTCCCACCCTTGCGCGCCCTCTCCTCTCTCTCCGATGCAGAGCTGAAGTCTCTCGTCCGACGCGCGTTTCTCCTGCGCCGCAACTGGACATCCGCGCGCCCGAGACGCACCCGCGACATCGCGCAACCGCCTGTCCTCGCACACTGCACGCCCGCGGGCCTGTCCCTCGTTCCAGGCCGCGGCAGCCGCTATTCAGTCTTCTTATTCACCGTGGGTGGCCCGATCTCGACTCTTGCCTCCTGGACGGGCCCAAAGCACTTACTGCAGTGCATCGATGTCGGTACACCTGGTGCTCTAGCCGCGGCGCCAGTGACAGTGGCATCGCGCAGTTTCACACATCCGGTTTATTTCGCAGTCAACGAGGTGCGCGAGGGCCCGGTGATGCTAGCCGCCGCATCAGCTGAACGGTGCGTGTCCTCTATTTTTCCTCCTTGGCTTTCCTCCTTCGCAGATTGTTCATGAGGACTGTATCTATCGAGCGTGACATTGAGAGGATCGTACGCTGAGTTTTCACGCTTGTAGAGATGTAATGATGACGTATATTCTTGGGCTCGCTCCCCGTGCGTCGGAGCACACCAATAGCACGCACATACACCATATCGCGGACTTTGTGACTTTGGCTGAGTACCCGACAAAGGGCATCCCTATGCTCTTGAGCGGTGACATTCTGGCAGTTGGTGATCAAGAGGGTAATGTGTGGTTGCATGACACGATGACTGGTAAGATGCTCTATGAGTTGCGCGATCCCCATGCTCCTCATGTGAGTTCACCACAAGTGTCTTTTGTCATTCGATGAGTTGACTACCCTTAAGCCCATCGAAATAGATGAATGAAACAGTCTGTGTTGTACTCCTGCGCGATACTGTCGTCACGATTGGCCCTTCAACTATCAAACTCTTCAATCTACCAACACCGCTCGGCAGTCCGCCGTCCTCGCCTGTCGTGCCCCATCCGGACGCCATGATGACTGGCCATTCATCTTCCTCGACCAATACTATTGTCCTCCCTGCTGTCGAACATCGCTGGCGCTGGCGAATCGACAGCATCAGAGCATATCCACAGATACATGCTTATGCGCCCTCTTCCGCCTTTTCCGACAAAGGCCACTATCCGCCTATCAACATCTTCATTCGCTTCGGATCGTGGTATCCCTGGCCGATCAACATGCTCTACCACTTCGTCCTCGCCCCTTCGTCCGCCGCGCATACCCAAAGCCCCAACCTCGCCCTGATAGAGCCGCCCCCGATCCCGAGCCTGGACCTCGCACACGAACACCCGCATCTGCATCCGGGAACCACGACCACTTCGACCGAGAGCGTATCATATGTATTTCCGCCCGTGATTCTACGGTACACGCATTCGCCGATCGAGCTCTTCGCCGTGGTCGATACGGCCGTAGGCCCGTACGGCACCGCGCTCTTCACGGATTCTCTGTCTGATCTCGATACGGGGCCTGTTGCCATCGGGCGTGAAGAGTGGCAGCGCGTGGCCGGCACGATGCTCTACAGAGGAGATGATCGCAGGCAGGCTAACGCGAACGGATCTGGCGTCCCGCAAGTGGAGACAACCATGGTGTTTGGCGAGCTGCCTAGACCAGGAGCGAATCTGATTGCGATGGACGAAGAAACGGGAAGGATCGCGATTGCGTGGAAGGATGGGAGTATCAGTGTCTGGGACTATATGCCTGATGAATGATTGTGGCCAGCACTGACGCGGCTCCCTCTCAGGACTCTTCACTAATACCACCAAGCGCGGACATCCATCTAGCTCTCTTCTCTATTGCGCAATTGTATTATCTATTTGCATCATAACTGTCCCTGAAAACAAGCTCTGCAGGTATGTCGTGAAGAATCATCGTGAACACGTTTAGATGTCACGCCTCAATCACTCAACCACCCCGAGCTCCCCTCCGAGGCCATATGAATTTCTCAAAAGAATTTCGTTGAAAGTTTATACCACTCAGAGCGCGATCTGACAATGATCTACCAAGCCACCGGAGTACAAAGCATGGAGTGAAGATAGCGAGAATTTGTGTTAATACCTACCGACTACAAGAGCGTTAAGTTGGCACAGAAGATGCAGATTGCCTCACTCCGCGACCTTCAACAATTGTTACAACAAGACAGGTCCATGACAGCGTACATACATCTTCCACCTTATGCTTGCGTATGATACAAAGAACCGCTACGACGCGATGAGAACCTACGAGATGTCAGTCATGCTCATGATGAACAGTATTCTTAGTACACACAGCGGAAGGCGTGAGACCAAGCTCCCGCAACGTTCTGGAGAAATCAGCATGCGAGAATTGTTTCCTACAGGATGCCACGTTGTGAGACATTCAAGATTCAAGAGAAGCTTGTACCGACGTACCTTGGAAAATGCTGCGCAAAGTTGACCGTCTCGACGTCCACCGCTAGGGTCTGTCCAGCCAGATATTCCGCGACCTCTCGGAGAGCTATCAATATCAAAATATCAACTTCTCGCCTTCACGGTTCGAATATCAAGTTACAAAAACACGAACTGGCATCACTAGGTAGTGTCGTGGTATATGGCGTGCCGCCGCTGGCCATTCGGATCTGTAGCCGAGTGTCTTTGAAGTCCCTTCCGGCGACTGAACTTCCAGCGGTTGATGCAGAAACAGATGCAGTGGGGGCGGTGGTGGGGGCCGCATCGACAGCACGCCCCTCCCTGCGCGCTTTCTCCTCTGCGGCTCGCCGCGCCCGCTCACGCTTGTCCTGTTCTATCTGCGCCTTGACGGCTGCGCGCGCTTTGGCGTCAGCTACTTTTTCTGTAGAAATACGATATCACAATGCATTAGCAAGGCGATGTACTGTTGGTCAGTTCACATACCAAGCCGCTTCTCTTCCGCTTCTTTGGCGATCTGCTTTGCTTGCATATCCTCCTTAATCTGTCCCATATCCTACGCGTATTATAGATATACTTCAACGGATCGAGCGACATTGTAGGGAATGCTCTACTTACCTTTCCGGATTTACGACGGATTGTCTCGTTCGCCTGCGCCTCCTTAGCTTCCTGGACTGCTTTCTTGGCACGCTTCTCGGCCATCTTCTTGCGTAGCTCGTCCAACTTCTGCTTTTTCTCCTCCTCTGTCAGCGGTTTGATCTGAACGACTCGATCAGCCAAAATCAGAGGCAAATAGAGTAAGGGGAGATACTCTACCTCTTCTGTCGATTCTTCGAACTGATCATGGCCACTCTTCTCTGCGTGGAAATTTGCTAATGCTGTGTTTTTGAATACCTTGGAACATACGGCGCATTTGATACTCTGTGTGCATTCATCAAACAAACAGATTAGTGCTCGCGTCTGTCCGTATAAGTCATACAACCCCGTACCTTTGCTTCCCCATCTCCTACGTCGGGGCTACTAGCGACATTGGCGCTGACCTTTCCATACGCTGCACGTATAGCAGCTGTGTCCTCGTCTTCGTCTTCGTCCATCGGCTCGCTCGCACCCGTAGATCCACTGCCTGCGGGTGGTGCGGCGCCGGGTTCGGGAATCGGATCGTCATTGTGCTCGAGAATGAAGTCCATCGCTGGTTGAAGTCCACGGTTGCTCGTCGCCCTGAGGGCCCCTATTGTTGCGAAGAATATTAACTCATGTTCAAGTAAACACTGCGCGATCGCGGAGAAGTAGCATGTGGATGACGCGTACAATCTACCCTGGCAGCCTCGAAACCCATGGAGATGAGGACATCCTTGTCTGACATTCTAGAGGAACCTGTAAGCCCCAAAGCTGACTATCTAAGAGGATGTTGCTTGCGAGATGCGACTCTACAAGGGATAGGGCAAGTCTGAACGTTCAACGATTCGCGTACGATGAATAATTCTAGATAATTCCCATAATATGACCCGATTGCAGGCTATAGCCGAAAATTGCTGACAAATGTTGAGAATTATCGGCAATTGTCGGCAATTGTTGGGAATTGTTGGGATCTGCTATCCTCCAAGTTGTCAATTGACAGCAATTGCTGTAAACTCTCTCTAATATATGGATTTCTAACAATTGTCAACGGTTCTCTGAACCAAAATTCTGGCAACATTTGCCGGCATTTGTTGACTCAAAACGACAATATCTGTCAATTGCCCGAGATTGCTGTGTTTGATAAATACGACTCATGTCGTTGCTTGCTCTCAGAAAGTCAGAGGCGTAGAAGGTGCTGGTGAGTGCTCGAGCCTACGATTCGTCCTAATTACGGGCTCACTGTGAGATCTTCGCACTTCTCAGAGAGGTCGACTGTCAGTACTTCGGTAGTAAGGCTGTCACGAAATCTGGTTTTAGCGGGACAGGCTCAACAAAAAGCAAGGCCATCAAATGAGCATCGGCTTAGGTCCTACCATGTGCCTTGGCCGTCAGGAAAATGTTCAGGTGACCTTTTGTATAAAAACAATGACAAAACCATTCCCGCAGTCGCGTTTGTGCCTACTCTGCATTCTGTGCCTCAGCCTGATTGAAGTATGGCAGCCATTCGTCCAGCGCCAACTGAAACAACGCCAGGCCTGTATAAAACGGCTCCTGCGACACGGGACTGTAAAACCCGACCGTCCTAAAGTCTGTGTGGTTCGCATCGGGAACCAGCAGCACACGCATGTCGCTCGCATGCACCATGCCTGCGTACGTTATCCCGAAGAAAGATTCGCCCGGCGCAGGCTCGTTGCACCTTACGGTGGAAGTAGATGACATGGGACGTACCGCTCGACGAAGGGAGGAAAGTGGTTGCTCACCGCGGGACCGAGGCTGTTGGAGTGCGGTGGGGCGAGTTGGCCTCAATCGAGGCAAGACCCATGGTGCGCCACGGGTCGACTAGCGAAGATCCCGCAGCAATGAGATATCTTAGATTATATCAACATTCGTAAGATGTTGGATACGCACATTCGCCATTTGTGAACAGGACATTCGATGGACGCATATCCCACCCGCCATACTTGTTGACATGCTCGACCGCAGGTGACGACGGAAGCCCTTCCGGGAACGTCGAGTTGCATTCTGCTTGAAAGAGCTCTAACGAAAGGAAAGATGTCTCAATGGAAAGGGAGTTAGTGGGATCGCCGCGCTGGTAAAATCCTGGTTTCAAAGAAGACAAATATCAACGGTTAACAAGCATAGACGTGTACAGAAACACCGACCGTATTCGGAGCAGTACTGCCACATCCATGACCGGTCGGTAACAGGATCGTCAGGGACCCCCGGAATGGAATCGTAGTCAATCTCTGCGATGCCTGTGAGAAAAGCCTTGAACGCAGCGTCCACACCGAGTGTCGCCGCCAGCCCTGCCTCCACGGGATCCGAGGAGAAATTTCGCGTTTCAACAATATTGCAAAATGGAAGTACGGAAGCCTCAAAACCATAGTACTGCGCCAGCGCATACAATGTACATCAGCTCCAAATCAATCAGCCAAACTGTATTCGGGCAGACCTGATAGAAATTCAGCGCCTCCATCAGTATCGATGCTGCGTTGACGTCACTGGTCGCAGCGGCCTGGCTCTTCGTCAAATTCTGTGCACCCGTCGTGTTGCCCCCTGGGCCGCTCAACAACGCCTTAAGTAGCGCGAACTTGACTTCTATTGCGGCGCTCGCGTTCCCAGAGCGCAGGACGCCGTCAACGTGACGCGTTACCGCGACCCAGTCTGCGGAACAGTTGCGCGTGAGGCTGCGCTCGGCGGCGGCGTAGTAGCTCGCCATGTCGACTTGGGCGTGCACGGGTGCGGAGCTCGCCCATGCGGCGAAGATGGTTTCTGGGTTGCGCTGGCGCAAGAGTGCACCACGCACACCAGGATACGAGCCGCCGACCCAGACCCAAGGCGTCGAGGAGGGGTGGAACGTGCGTGCGTTGTGGATGAAGGCGTTGGCGAAGTAGACGACGTCTTCGAGGGCTTGGTCCGTGGTAAGGAACCGCCATTGCTCTGCGGTGGTATTTTCCTGAATGCGGTGGGCACTCACAGGTAGGAAAAGGTAAAGGTAAATCACATACGTTGACAGGAAAGGGAAGAGATTCTCCATAAAAGCGATGTTCCCAGAGAATGGCCAGTCCTTTGTAGCGCTTCGCAAGGCGCATAACAGCTGACAAGCCATGATATTCCTTGAAGCGCGAGCCTCGCTTTCGACCAGTTATCCTCGCTGGCTGAATGACTCACCTGAAGATAGTAGGGCAACAGTGGTTCAGCATTCTGCTCGCCCGAGTCGAAAACTTCCATCAATTGACATAGATTGGTGAGACAGCTCAAGTAACGGAAATGAGATCAAGACGAACGAAACACTGGGCCTCCCGCATTGTAGTAAGTATCGTTAACCCAGTAGCGGTTGCCGAAAATGCCACTGGTATCTCCGAAGTGATCCACTGGCATCTGAGCAGCGGTGAGACCATGGGGTCAATTCAAGGCTAAAGATGCATACTTCAAAAATAAAGGCCGCATTGTCTAACACCTCCCTCACTCGAGGTTGAGGTAGCACTTCTCGGATGTGCAATGGAGGTGGTCGAAACGCGAAGCAACTGGTCGTTGTCCATAAAGTTGCGGAGGCGAACGCATAGGCGACGATGAACGGCAGCATAAAAGACATGGCAAGGCACTCATGTCTCCTCTCGATACAGCTTATGAGCTGTCCAAATCAGCTGTCTCTTGCTTCTGATAAGTTGTGGGCCATACAAGATAATACTGGTCACCGGGACAGATGACCATACAGGAGCAGATAGTTGACTGTGTACAACAGCGCCTGGAAAGGGTCGTTGACACCCACGGCACTGGCAACATATAAGTAGCATGGCGAAGTCGCTGTCCGTTGCAAGCAAATGGACATGAATGACGTCGTGGCCCGGCCCGCGAGATGTTATGCAGCAGGCTTGTGCCACACTCTCAATGTTGAGTTTACTCTCTGCGAGAGATGTGAGGGGCATGCATGTCACCGCAGGTGGAGGCCAGGCGTAAGCCCATTGTTGTGCCTTGACTGCCTTGACAGCTTGATCCCTTTAACATCGGACGCCAAGCTCGTGAATATTCGGCAGGGCCCGTATACTACGTCGGGCAGACTCGGGTCCAAAGCAGTCTGCGCCGACACCTCGCCATCCGTTCCACCGAGGAACAACCTGCAGGGCAGAAAAGAGGCGACTTTAGCCAGCTTTAGCCCCATGGCCTTGCAAGGCAGACGCCTGAAGACGGCTGTATGACATCCAGCGCGCTCTCTACACGATATTGACCGACATTGTTGACACGAGGTGCACAGCCGCTGGGGAATGAAGCACTCGACGTCCCGGAAAATGAGTAGATGCAGTAGCGCCCGCCTTTCCCGGCGCGGTCTAGGATGCCCTCTGTTGGCCAGCCTCTTCCAGCTGCTCCATATGCAATCGCTCTGGCTCTCCAAAGAACGGCTCAATTTGCAGTTGTTCGGTCGAGAACGTCGAGTCGTTGCTAGTGTTGGTGATATATAACCAGCCCCACGCCCACTAGACAACGCAACACAATTACTCCACGAGCATTCCTCCAGGTAATAGTCTCAACTGTCCTAAGTTTTCTGTGCTGATCTGACACGATTGCCGTGACAGCTTCTTGCACCTACATAAGTTCCGCTTCGCGGTTCATCCTCTCTCTGCCCTCCCCTTGGCACGACGCCCTTCCCTATTCTCCTCACGATGACCCCGCCAGCACGTTTGTTACTGACTCTGTCACTCGTTCTGTCCGCTTCCTGTCTTCCTCATGACGACCTTCACGCCCACCACCTCTTCCGTGCTCGGAACATCGCCTCTCAGGACCAAATTCAAAGCACTTACGACTTCGTAATCGCAGGCGGTGGAACCGCTGGTCTCGTCCTGGCATCTCGCCTGTCTGAGGACAGCAATACTACCGTCTTGGTCCTCGAAGCGGGAGATTCTGGCGACGCTGCAGCGTCTTCCATCAGTGCGTCCCCCTCCTTTGCCCCAGCGTCTTGTATTTAATTCGGTGAACTCCTTACAGACATCCCCGGAAACGCATATTACCAGTCTATTCTAGGCTCTCAGTACGACTGGTCATACCCCACCGTTGCGCAGCCGCAGGCTGGCAACCGCGTTCTTACCTGGCCTCGCGGCAAAGTCCTCGGTGGCTCATCTGCGATTAACGGCATGTACAGCGTTCGGCCTTCGCAGGTGGAGGTGGACGCATGGGCTGGGATGGTCTCGTCCATCGACAGCAACGCGAGTAGCAAGTGGGGCTGGAACGCCTTGCTCGCTGCGATGAAGAAGAGCGAGACGTTCGGCGCGCCGGCTTCGGATATCGCGAAGGAAGGGAACATCGAATACGCCGCTTCCAGCCGCGGGTCCAATGGACCGCTGCATGTGTCATACCCTGGCTAGTGAGCGCCCTCCGATGGTCCATTGACGCCTCAGTGCTGAGTAAATGCTTGTCCGCTTTCACGTGTAGCCTCGACCCTCTGGTTGGAGACTGGATCCCTACCCTCGGAGCGCTCGGCGTCCCCGAGAGTCCAGATGCCTACGGAGGGCAGGGCTGGGGCGCGTTCATCGCAACCTCAACGATCAACCCTGTAAATTTTACGCGCTCGTACTCCCGTTCCGCGTACATCGACCCCCTTCCCCCGCGCTCGAACCTCCAGATTCTTCCCAATGCCTTTGTTACTCGCATGATCTTCAGTAACAGCTCCGCATCCAACAACCTGACCGCCAGTCAGGTCGAATATGCCGCGAGCCGGACGGCCGCGCGGCAGACGGTTAATGTCCGCAAGGAGGTCTTGTTGGCGGGCGGTTCTATCGGCAGCCCAGCTATTTTGATGCATAGCGGTGTCGGGCCGCAGGACGTGTTGAACACCGCCGGTGTGGCCGTCAAGTCGGCTCTGCCAGGTGTTGGGCAGCATCTCCAGGATCATTTGAGCACGCAGTTGGTGTTCGGCACTACGGAGCAGACTGCAGGTGCGATGCACAGCTCGAACAATTTTGCCTCGGTGAGTGTGTTCTGCGCGAAGTGCAAGAACGTGGTGTATTCACGGATCTAATGCATTGCAGGTCGCCGGTGGCTCGTCGGCATTCCTGTCATTCATCAACTCGGCCACCGCCTACGTTAACATCACATCTCTCCTTGGCAACTCTGCATCGTCTTTCCAGAACGACATCGTGAACGCGTTCGAGTCCTCGGCATCCTCGCTCGTTCCGAGCACAGACAGCACCGTCATCGAGGGGTACAAGGCGATCTACAACGTCAGCGCGCGCGATCTGCTCATGAGCCCGCTCGGGCACGTCGAGATCCTGCTCAGTCTGACGACGTCGACCGTAGCCGTCCAGGCTGCCTTGCAGCGTCCGTTCAGGTATGTGACGTTTTTAATTCTTGCATTTGCAGGGGCCTCATGCGTTGATTCATTCATTTGCGATATCAGTCAAGGGTACCTATACATCAACTCCTCGGATCCCTTCGACACACCAGTCATCGACCCGCGCTATCTCACGCATTCGGCTGGTGAGCCTATTTCGGACCTCACTCATTCCCGGAAACGAACTGATAGTTGTGCAGACATCACCCTGCTCCGTGAGGGTCTCAAGTTCGCGCGCTCCGTCGCGCAGACTGCACCACTGAACCAGTCGCTTACGGGCGAGGTGACACCCGGGTCGAGCGTCAGCACTGACGACGATTGGGACAAGTGGCTCGCCAACAACGTCGGAACCGAGTTCCACCCTTCGTGCTCGTGCGCGATGCTTCCGCTCAGTCAAGGCGGTGTCGTTGACACCGATCTGCGCGTATATGGTCTCGGTGAGTCTTTCTACGCGTTCATAATCGGTTGAAAGGTGGAGCTAATCGGCGTTTGTGTGTGTGACAGCGAATGTCCGTGTCGTCGACGCGTCCGTATTCCCTATCCAGTTCGCCGCTCATGTATGTGAATCTGTTTTCATGATCATTGTTCCTAGAACCTGACGACCGTGTGCAGCTCCAAGCACCTGTATATGGCCTCGCCGAGCAAGCTTCAGACATAATTCGGTCGTTCTACAATGCCGCGCCTCCCTCCGCATCTCCAACATCCTCCTCATCCGCCCCATCTTCCTCCAATTCCGTCAAGACCCAACAGACTACGTCCGGCGCGCATTCCCAGGTCCGCGCCGTTGGCGCTGAGTCCCTCAGCTCTGTATTCGTTGTACTGTTGACCTTGCTGCTGCTGTTGTAGACGTCTCCCCCACACTCTTTTCTCATTTCGCTCTTTTGTGTCTTCCCTGCTTGCTATTACTACACGTCTACCGCTCAGCAGCTCGCCTGCCTATCTCACCTCGGACTTACCTCCTCTGCTCGTTGTCGTTGTCATCGCATTGCTAACCACTGTATATGCGATCACTCGCCTGCTCCTCTCTCGCCCTCATAATCGATCACCAGGACATTGCTTGTTGTCAGCCGCGCTCCCATTCCATCCCATCTACATTCCATCCTCAGATGCATAAGACATTTCTACACATCGGACTTCACGAAACACGAACACGCCCAGACTTTTACCCGTATTATACCTTGCTCTATAGTTTTTGGTCTACATACCCCACACTCCTCCCCTGCAACCCCCTTCCTCCCATGTCTCGCCGCATTTTCATGCTTCGTATCCTGGAGGTCGAGTTTGCTACGCTGGACGCGTGCAGTACTTTTCTTTTCTTGTGGCGTAGATATATTTTGCTGTAATGTCGTGTATTGTAGGACAACCTGATCATTCAATTTTCGATGCTCACTTGAGGGCGATTGCTCCCGACGTTTGGTCTGGCATTGTCTTGCAGGATTGTGCTGCTTCGAGTTTTTTCTATTACCGCCTCCAACGAGGGCAGACGTGAGTGCACCATCGGGACAAGCAGGATGCCAAATTTCAAGGACAGGGAAAAGTTGCGGCAACGAGGTTTGGGCCACTGAAAGGGCAATGGATATATTTGAGTCATCTGGAAGTACAGATGCAGAGATCGGGTCCCATCGTCCGTGTCAGTATGGCGAAAATAGACATATTGATAGTACATTCGTAGAGCAGCAGACGAACAGCGATTGACAGTAAACGATACAGAAGAGCGTATCTACGGCAGCGCAGGCTTGAAAGACCCATACGCAAACCGTGTAAATCAGAGCGAAACACTGTGAGTAAAGAGATGCTTATGAAGACCCATCAACCTAGACGGAAACTTTCTTTGCCCGATCTCCCGGTAGAATAAGCCCTAGGCCGATGGCCCAGTCATCACGCTGAGAGGACTCTACCAGCTCCTTCGCCATATCCAGCCTCCGCTCATATCTCTTCGACTCTCCTGTAGTAGTCACAATGCGACCGAACATCTGCAGACAATCTGTGAGGGAGTTACATAGCCCCAATAAAGCCACAGATACGAGCATCAAGCAAACGATGAAGAAGCTACCGATGGTAGATGCGTTACTTGCAAGCGCTGCGGAGACATAGACCAGCAGCGTCGCAAAACTTGTGGCAAATCCTTCGATCGTCGTTTCGTCGCGGAGCCACTGCCCAGAAGTTACTGCTTTCAAATCATCCACCAGTCCCAGCATTCGCACCCATCGATCTTGGCTGAGTAGCACCAATAGATCGCCTTGTACTCCCACCTCTGCCGCCCCTTTCCATCCCATCACGATCCGCTGCTTGATCACCACTACGTTGATGATGCGCGCAAACATTAGCATGAGCAATACGCTTACGGCCCACCAATCGCGGATCACTAAAAGGAGCGTCATAGTGATGACGGTCAAGACCACAATCAAGTGGTACAATACGGATGCAGCAGCACCGCCTGTTAAGAATTTGACCTTGAACCACTGCACGCCAAAGGGTCTCGTGGCCCGCTCCTTGACGAGCACGTTCACGAGGCGCCCGGGGCGTCCTATTTTCTGAAGATAACTGACAGTTGCCTGGTTCTCAATGCGAAACACATATCCAGTAGTCATTGCACCTGTTATTGGAAGCTCTCTGCCATTGACCTCTGATGCAGCCTGGTGACGATGGATCCCTGGCGCGAGGATGAGAATGTCAAGAAACGAAGCAGTACCCGTGAGGGCCGTTCTTTGTGCGATAGTCGAGAGGTCTGCCAGCGCCACGAGGCCTGAGGCATCAAGGGAAATGCCTGTAATGGATGACCTCTTGAACATATTTGGAACGAAAATTGGGAGCTGCTCGATCTGTGAGGAGATGGACGATAATTTCTGTAAGGAGACCTGGAGAAGACGAGAGGGGAGCCCTAGTAAAGCACTCAGCAGCCCGGTATGCATGACGGCAACAAGGATTCGATCTACTTCAGTACCTTTCGACGGATTCGAAAAGTCACAAGGCGGACAACGACAACTGGCAGCCAATTTTCCCGACAGGTCTTGACAGAGGCCTGACCTCCATTACGTATAAAGTGGCGCAGATAGACGCCCAGCACCCCAGGCCCGCCGCGCTCATGATTGAACCCTTCAACAGCGTACTATGGGTCTACATTGTTCTTTCAAAACTGAACACTGATCTGATCGTTGTTTGAAACACTCTTCTAGGACATCAGGGAAGATCAGGGAGTGCTCCTTAAGGGTTTCAAGGCCCCAAGACAGTCTCCAATTCGTGAGTGCCAGTGACTCAGTAGAGGCCAATGCGCCAGAGGCACAGTTCATGAGACTGTCGAATTCTCCTCACATGGGCCAAGGATATTCAGTGTTAGAATCCTGACCTTGCCGCTGCTCTGTGACTATATCATATATACGAAATTGACCGACTCACCGTTCGGGAGTTCTCTGGACGTTACAAACTAAAGATAACAATGTTCATGGATTACACGCGGCGATCAGTCCAACCTACAGAAACATTCGATTGTAGCAATAGAGTATCTACGTACCCACGGAATCAGAGAGCTCACAGTGAGAGTAGCGTGGAGTTGTACAATGATTTTCATCGGCTCAGTACGCGGATTGAAACGAAGACGGACGATAGAGAAGGGAAGCTCTAGGAGTGATGCCACGGTCGGCAGCCTGGTCCGTGTTTTGTATCGTTGGCTGACATGCCCTCCATTGATGTCAACGGATGTCGGACTGTGGGCGCGCCACGTACTATGGTCAAGATTCAACTTCGCGAGCGCTGCACATATGATGGACGATGTTATTGTCGAAGCGAAGTCGAATTGTAGGAAACGATCTCTCTGAGTTACGGCGTGAACGTGAGCGTCGAACGATCGCAGGACAGAGTTGGAAGATAAAGAGACTGTTCGGGAGCGTAGAGAAGAATGCGCAGCCGCTGCCTCGGCCGCAGCCTTCCATCATATCCATATTTAGCGCTCAGGGCCCTGCTCCCGCCACCACGTCGCCCAACATTCATCTCTGTTCCCTTCTCCCCAACTTCTTGTGGATCCAGAAATTCGTACACGCAACGCTCTTATAATTTCTACTGGACTCGTAAAACACTCGCCTGTAGGCACCTTGAATCTTCACACGGCTGCGGCGGTCTGCTCTAAATATACATCCGAAGAGGCTGCCGTATCAGTCTATCACCATGGCCTCTGGCCTCGGAGCGAGAATGCTCTTGACCTGGCTGCTCTGTCTGCTGCTGCCATCGCTCGTCGTGCGCGCTGCAGAGCCAGAGGTTTCGATCAACTACTTCCACAACCTCCCTGCGAAACTCTACTCCTTCGATGACGCAACCGTGCGTGTCCCCACCCCGCCACGTTTCTCCCATCCCACATTGATTTTTTGTTCGTACACTAGGTTGTCGCGTACCACGATGTTATTGAGGGCAACCTGTATATATCCAATAACGAGGGGAAATCTTGGGAGAGGGCTTCCGATATCCCCGAAGGAGCTGCAGCTATGTTTATCGAGCACCCGTTTAACAATCGAATGGTGAGTCCCATGTTTCCGTTTGGGATAGCTGTGCATGTGTTCGGCGTACTGTGATGTCAGGCAACCAGGACCTTGACGCTGATAATTGTGTCTAGGCATTCGTCCTCACGAAGAAGAACGAGCATTATCGGACGGAAGACCGCGGTAAAACATGGCATTCATTCACTATGCCCCTGCCTCCCGCCTTCGTTCCAAGACCCCTCTCGTTCCACTCCGACCAAAGCAAATATGGTTACATCCTTTATCAGGGTGTGCAGTGCAAGGGTTCAGGATGGGGATCAATGTGTCATGATGAGGTGAGTCTGTCGTACGCGCCCGCGGTCGCATCTCTCCGAGCCTTAGCTCTCACACCTCGTAGACGTATTACACAAAAGAGGCTTTCAGCGACGAACCCAAGCTGCTACTCTCGCAGACGTCTCGTTGCCAATTCGCACACAGCAGTAAAGACTTCAGGCATGACGCACACCCGGACCTCATTTACTGCGTCGGATTTGACGCGTCCTCCATGTCTGGTCATCACTCGCTATCGTCCAGCCAACTCTTCTCTAGTACAGACTTTTTCCAGTCCGTGAATACCGTCGAGGACCTCGGTATCGGCAAGAACGCGCGGGGCGTGCTCGCGCTCGCGATCGTGTCTAAGTTTGCCGTGGTAGCGCTGAAGGACCTGTCGTCTGCGGGAGGCGAGATGCTCTTATATGTCTCGGTAGACGCCCGGACGTGGGCCAAGGCGCGGTTCCCACACGCGTCAAGCGCGCGCCTGCGCGAGAACGCGTACACAATCGTCGAGTCGACGACGCATTCGCTCGCGGTGGACGTCATGCTCCAGGACCAGGGCGCGGTAGGCACGCTGTTCGTGAGCAATTCGAACGGGACTTTCTTCGTCGAGAGCTTGAAGGACACGAACCGAAACGAGATGGGCTTCGTCGACTACGAGAACCTGTACGGCGTCGACGGAGTCGGCCTTGCTAACGTCGTTGCGAATGCGCAGGACGTCGAGGGCCGCGGCGCGCAGAAGCAGCTCCGCACGGTCATCACGTTCGATGATGGGAGTTCGTGGCAGCCCGTGCGAGCGCCGAGCGTGGATTCGGAGAACCATCGCATCGGGTGCAATCCCGCCGATACGGACGAGTGCGCGCTGCACCTACACTCGGTCACGCTCCCGCACAACTTTGGGCGGGTGTTCTCGTCGCCTGCGCCTGGATTCGTGATGGGCGTCGGCTCCATTGGCGCGTATCTCAAGCCGTACGAGGAGTGCGACACGTTCTTGAGCACCGACGCCGGTTTGAGCTGGAAGATGGTGCGCATGGATGCGCACAAATACGAGTTTGGTGACCAGGGCAGTATTATGGTCGTCGTCAACGACGAAGACTCGACAGATACGGTGCGGTACTCGACGGACCTCGGCAAAACCTGGTGCGTCTATCTTCGTTGTCATCAGGTAATTTATCCTGATTCGTGAAATCATTTTGTCTCCATACAGGAATGCGCTCAATATTGGCATCAAGATGCGCGCACGCGCGCTGTCCACTGTCCAAGACTCAACGTCACAGAAATTCCTCATGATCGGCCAACTCGGACGACAGGAGGCGACAGACCGTGGTCGGTTTGTCACCGTCTTCCTCGACTTTGCGCCCGTGCGCTCGCAGCAGTGTCAGGAGAGCGACTTCGAGAAATGGTACGCTCGCACTGCTAAGGGCAAGGAATGCCTGATGGGCCACAAGGTGTGTCTATCGTGACGAGGCCACATGTCTTTGATCATATCAGGAGCTGATATCTGGTTTGCTTGTTTTGGATAGCAATGGTATAAGCGCCGAAAGCCTGACGCGAATTGCTATGTCGGGAATAAATTTGAGGACCCTGTCGAGCATGAAGATAACTGCCCCTGTGACGATGACGATTTCGAGTGGTATGCAATTTTTACATCATTCGTCACGATCACATCTTGACGGGTGTTTCTCTTTCTGCCCGCAGCGACTACAATTTTGTCCGTCAGGATGGCAAGTGCATCCCAGTTGGCCCGGAACCTATCCCAGCCGGAGTCTGTATGGACCAGAACCAGATGTATAAAGGATCGTCCGGGTACCGCCGTATTCCTGGAAACACTTGTGATCGGGAGAGGGGCCTGAAGAAAGATGAACCCATTGAGAAGAAATGTTCGCAAGGTAGGCCGTGAATCAAGGTCATCTACCGGGTGTCTGCTGAAAGATTGCCTCAATAGCGCAACCTGCGGAAGGAGAGGTTATTCATCAGACTTTTACGTTCCCGGCGCAGGTTGTGCAACAGGCATATTTCCAGGATTCCACGGTGCGTCTGCCTGAGACCTTGAGTGGAGAAAGTTCGCTCAAGTCAATTGTAGACTATCCTTGTACGCCTGTCCGACAACTCCATCTGGCAATCCAGCAACGAGGGCTATACCTGGAATCAAATCAACCCGAAAGAAAAGTTCCTCGCCTTCTACCACCACACCTTCACCAAGGACCGCGCCTACCTGATCACGGAGGGCAACACGTTCTACTATACGACCGACAACGGGCGCACGTGGAACACGCTTACGGCACCAACTCCGCCGAACTCGTTCGGGCTGCAAGTGCTGCACTTCCACCCACAGAAGTCGGACTACCTGATCTGGACGGGCAACCGCGATTGTCACGCGTTCGCGGAGAGCTGTCACGTGGAGGCGGCCTACTCGCGTGACAACGGGCGTAAGTGGTACCCAATCGAGAGCTATGTGCGCAACTGCGCATGGGCCCGCGACTCAGAGCTGCTCGTCGACCCCTCGCAAATCATATGCGAGTCGTACCGCGACAAGAAGGGATCGCAACGCTTCTTCCAGGTGACGAACCCACTTGAGCTTGTGGGCGGAACGGACTTCTTCCAGAAAAAGACGAAGCTGTTCGATAATGTTGTTGGGTTCGCGAAGTTCTCGGAGTACCTGGTCGTAGCGGAGGTGCGTGTGATTTTCTTGTATTGTCTGTTTTCTTAGGGCACCAAAATGAAGGCTGACCCTGTGCGAAGTATCTTCCTGAACGCAGATCGCTGGATCTCCAGGTATCATTGGATGGGAGGACTTTTGCTACCGGCCAGTTCCCGAACAATATGCGTCCTGAACAGCATGTGAGTCTGAAGATCTATCACTCGCCTTGGAGCTGAACCGCTAACACTGCACGCAGGCCTACACCATTCTGGAGTCCAGTACCGACTCGGTATTCCTCCACTTGACAATGTCAGAGCCTCCGAGCCCGTATTGGGGTAACATTCTCAAGTCCAACTCCAATGGGACCTATTTCGGGCTGTCGATCGAGAACGTGAATCGCGACGACCGAGGGTATGTTGACTTTGAAAAGATGATCGGGTTAGATGGAATTGCCATCATTAATGTCGTGTCGAATCCGGCTGAGGCGTCGGTGACGCGCTCGAAACAGTTGCAGACTCGCATCACACACAATGATGGTGAGTAAGACCGACGATACGTGGGCGCATTCGTCCTCATATTATGTGCAGGTGGCACTTGGAAACCTCTCATCCCTCCAAAAGTTGATTCCATGGGTCGGAGGTATGAGTGCAGCACTGCGGTAGGTCTTCCCTTGATGGTGCTCCCGTGCAGCCGATTGATCGAAGAGTCTGCAGAGCTGTGCACTTCATGTACACGGATATACGGAGCGATTTGACCCAAGAGCGACATACAGCAGCCCATCCGTGGTCGGTCTAATGATGGCCGTCGGGAACGTGGGCGAAAAGTTGGCGCCCTATAAAGAGAGCGATACCTTCCTTAGTCGGGATGCAGGCTTCACATGGGAAGAGGTCCACAAGGACGCTCACCTTTGGGAGTTTGGTGACTCTGGCTCCATCTTGGTCATGGCGAACGACGAGGAACCAACGGACCACGTGTTGTTCAGCACCGACGAAGGAATAACGTGGCGCGAGTACAAGTTTGACAACGAAAAGATGCGTGTGCGCTCGATCGTCACGGTGCCGTCAGACACCAGCCGCCGGTTCCTCCTCCTGGGCAATTACCCAAGGTCGCCGAGTTCGATCGCCGTCCACCTTGATTTCTCTGCTTTAACCCATACGCGATGTGAGTTGGGAGCGGTGTGAGTGTTGCTTGATGCTCATGCAATGTGAATCCAGGTGTTCTCGATACACAAAACCCTGGCCATGATGATTTCGAGCTCTGGAGTCCCAGCGAGGAACGAGCCGAGCTTTGTCTATTTGGTCGACAGGTATGGTGCTTGAATTTGAAGGGTGTTGCATAACCTCAGTGATCACCCCCCTTTCAGACTCTGTACCATCGTCGCGTTCGCGAGAAAAATTGTGTAGTCGGCGGCCAAGAAAAGGCTGCAATCAAGATTGTCAAAAACTGCGCATGCACCCAGTCCGATTTCGAATGGTTCGTTTTTTTGTCATTCATTGATCTCATGAAGTCATTTCTCACTTTGACGATGCCAGTGAATTCAATCATGTTCGCAATGCCGATGGCAAGTGCGTGTTGTCGGAGGGCGAAAGTCCACTTGCCGACGACGACTCTTGTCGGAACGGGGCAGACTATTGGTACGAACGCACAGCGTACCGCAAGATTCCTTACTCTTCTTGTGAGGATGGGATCACGCCGCATCTCGGGAAGGCCCATCTGTGTCCGGGCATTCGCGCGCACGGGCCGTTCTTCTGGTTATTCGTGCTCGTCCTACCTTTTGCCTTCACTTCGCTAGTGGGTTACTGGTATTACCGCAAGAGCGGCATGGCCAGAGGGTATGTGACACATGTTTTCGTGAGGTTATGTCGTGTGCTAACGAGTTCCCTAGAATGATCCGTCTGCCTGGAGATACAAGACCATCCTTCCGGACAGATTCAAGCACGCTGGACACCTTGGCGTCCATCCCTTGGTTTGTCATCGGGGTCGCCGGTGTGGCATGGGAGGCGGTGTCGTCGACGGTCGGGTCGTTCGTCCTAAACTTCCGTTCGCGAAGAGGTTACAGGACCGTTCCTGTCGATGGGGACGCGCAGATCCTCCGCTTCGAGGACGAAGAATGAGCATGGGTTGGCAGCTGTTTTGGTATTGTAGACGTGTCTGTCTCTGTTGAATTGTCCGTTGTTTCAATTGTATTGTCCGCATTCACTTATGAGGATCACGGGACGGTCGTAATATCTATTGCATGTCCGCTGAGCTTGTACATATGAGATGATGTTTTCTCTAGTGAAGAGTGTTTGACATCTTTACTCACGTATTATATTTGAGGTCCTTCCAGGACAAGCATGCTAATTGCGACGAAGTGACAAAGTAATAGAACAAGTAGTAACATATACGACGGGTAAAGGTAACAGAAAACAACATATCACTCGATGACTCCCAGATGGTCCTCTTTTATTGTCCCGATTGCGAACTGCAAAGAACTTGAACACTGTCACGGTCACGTCAAGAGGGAGGATACGTACGATTTCCGTCGCGTCAACACGGGTGCCTACAATTTTTAGGCGGACTTTTGTATTTTTCTCGATGATCTGTCATGGACAAGGGAAATGGTAGTCGAAGAAACGGTCAATGGGAGAGAAAGGGTACCTGTTCATCGGAGGCGAACGATGGGGGATTTGAGTTGGGGTCGAACTTTATGTCAGGGTGGATGAGCTTGCAGAAGCAAAAGGTGTGCATCAGGCCTGCCTTTGTCGGGCAGTCAAAGAAGATATATCTGAGTGCTTACTTGGTGCGAGACGAAGACCGTCAGGGGGCCCACGTCTGCGAAGAAGCCCATCTACACTAGTTCGTCCGGATTCAGCTCGACCAACATTATACGGCCACTCACCTTGTTCACATTGTTCACGACACCGTCCACGACCTCTCCCTTGAACGGCTTGAACACGATCGCTCGGTACCGCGTGATAAACTCTGCTTGGCCACTTCCGCTGAGGACCACGCCCTTGCCATACTCGAGGATGGACACGACGGCGATGACATATCCAAATTGACCGGAACATGTTCCTTCGACATCAGCGTATAGCTTGGATTCGAGGAACTGGATCATGCGAGGGCCGAAGTAGGATGGGTGGAGGAGGATGGTGTGCGTTAGTTCCTTCTGAAGAGAGAAACGGGGTCGGTGTCTATGTTTGCGCGAAAGAGTGGGTATTTACGATGAAGAACATGTCCGCGTGTGGCTTAATACACGCCAACAGAGCACTAAGAGGCCTGCGATGAAATGCAATTGGCGGTTGTATGAGGCTGGAGGGTCGTCGGCGGTCGCAGGAATGACTGAGAGCGTATTGCGGCACGTGCCATTTCCAACCCAAATGTGGAATCTACTACATCAATTTGCAGACGCCTGGCCGCAATTCTCGACGTTGTTGCGCATACTTACTTCTTAGTTCTACTATTCCTTACTTGCGGTGTGTACCTGTAGATAACGAGATTGATGTTCCTGTCAATAGCAAGTCGTAACATCATTATTACATCAGGCACGAGCATTCTGCGAATATAAGTAATGTAACTAGACAATCTAAAGCCATCTCGAAAAGACAATCATTCACTCCTTCCGCCCGGTCATCGCCTTGAAAAATCCCTTCACGCCTCCACCTACTGCGAGATTCAGGCGAGAGGTTTTTTTATTGATGCCCCTCCCGGTCCTGGCAACTTCTGCCACAACAGCAAGCTTTGACACCGCAGGAGCAGGCGCAGGCGCGAATGAGTCTGAGAAGAAAGGTGCGCTCGGTTGCTCGGCTGGTGAGTTGGTAGGGCATTTCGTCTGGGGAGCAGGCGGAAGGAGCGTGAGCGGTGCGGGGCGGCGGCGAGCCTTGCCCTTGAGCACAGCGCGCGCGGGGGTGACAGGCGAGCGCGGCGACATTGGAGGGACAAACGCGTAGGCATCGCGGATGAAGGCGGCTTTGCGCAGGTGGGGGGCCGTGCGCCTCGAGCGCGCGGGGATGGACAGGACGGAGAGGCCAGGGGTGCAGCTCGCGACAGGCGTGAGGGCGCTGCCGAAGGCCACGAGGTCGTCCGTGCTGCTCTCTACGCCTGGAGCCGGGAGCGCGTAACGCGGGTCAAGGTCAGAGTCCTGCGACGACACGCTCCCACGGCGTTCCTCCGACTCTACCACAGTGTTTGTCGAGGTGACGTTCGCAGCCGTATCGAAATCAACCCACGCATGTTCGTCTTCGGCGGCCACATCAAACGAAGTCTCGCCGCCCAGGAGGTGTGCGTACTCCCACTCCTCATGCTCGTCCCACCACACGCCGCCCCGGCCATCACGGTGGACGTCGGCGACCGCGGGCTCGGCACCGGTTCGGCCATTCTTAGCTGCCCTGCGCGCCTCGCGCTCCATCACGCGGCGGATGTTCTCCTCCACGTTCCCGCCGTCGGCAAACTGCATCAGCGCGATCTCGTTCTGCAGCGGCGCGGCGAGGTACTCGAACGCGTACTTCGCCTTCTTGCGGCGCGCGATGGCAAGGGCCGTCGTGCTCGCGGATGACCTGGAGCGCCGGCGGGCGGGGCCGGCCTTGCCCTTCGCCTTGACCTTTTTGCCTGAGGGGCTGCGCGCGGGTGAGGTGGGTGAGCTTAGGGACTTGGAGCGCATGCGAGTGCGGGGTTTGAGGACGGACAGCGCGCGCAGGCGGCGGAGGGTACCCTTCTTCGGCGATGTCTTCACAGGCGAGATGGGAAACGTGGGGATGATGAGTCGCCCGGGCAGCTTCTTCTGTGCCTGCGTATGAGAATCGAGGTGCTCGGAGGCCATAGCAGGAGTGGGGAGGGGAACGAAAGCGTATGTATATCCGAGGGAGAGCAGATCGGGCTGATAGTCCTTGAAGGAAGGCGTGACCGAGCAGTGCGGGGTATCGAGTGCTAAGAAGGAGGCTGACGGGACGCGGACAGAAGTCACGGATGGACGGCGGGAACGCGTGAGGGAGCTTCTGCGGGACAGATTGTACAGCGAAGGGCGGCGCCCCAAGCACGAAGGGCTAGCCGAACAAGGAGGACTCGCGGGAGCGGGGGATCCTGGCTGGACGTGAGCGACCCACGCTGCGATAGCCGAGGTCGTATGGGAACGACGGCGGACAACAGGGGAGGTGGGCGTTGTGGGACACGGGGGAAGAGGTTGGGTAGGGCGTTTCTTCTGAGGAGGAGGGCAGGAAAGAAATTCGTATGCCAGCTTGGGGGTAGATTCGAACTGGGACGCAGTGACAGCTTGAATGGACATTGATATGTTGGGCTTTTAGACAGCGTTTAAGATCGTATATAGAAATGCTCTATGAGGAAAGAAAAGGTTAGTCGTGGACTTGGTGCGCTGCACGAGGACACTCACAATGATTTCTAAGATTTGTCGTTAGTGTTTGCTACAAGAGGAACCAGGATACAAGCGGATGAAACCCAAAAGCAAGAAATCAGAAAACGTGAAAGAATCGTAGTTTATGGATACAGTATCGATGAGCCAGACGGGTATTGATGAGCGAGAAAGGGGTCGTATAGAGATGAGTGAAAAGATGCGATGCAAGACTAGCTAGCAGGCTGAGGGACGCAGCAGAAGGAGGAGAGGGGTTAAGTATACTTTGACGGACAAAAGGAGGAGGAGAGCCCACGGAGGAAACGAGGGACAATAGCGTCCTATTAAACCCCGGCGCCAGAAGAATAATAGCGTACACTAGCACCCACACGACCAAGACCCGGATCACTCCTTCATTGTCCCCGCGTTGCTGAGGCTACTCTTTCATTTCTATTCTTATTGACCATTACACCGGACCGTACAAATTTGCTGACTTGTCACAGAACTGCCACAGATCGATACGATTGTGGCCCTGTGCGGGGCAAAGCGTTACAAACACCTGTGGCGGAGTGCTAGAGGTCCTCACTGGAGTACAAGGACTGCCTTTCTGAGTTGTTGTTTGCCTTCATCCATGTCATCGAATCCCCAACAAAGTGGGGAGTTGCAGATTTACAAGGATCTACCTGTGCTTCGGTGCTAAAATTGACTGTATCATCTCATTGATGGAAGTCAGCAGGCTGGATCCTTTGCATTGTCTTGTTTCACAGCATCTTTGACGGCGACATTTCGTTCATCATCGGAATACTTAGCGCTCAGATCCTCTGCCTTCTTCTGGTTTTCCTCGGCAGGATACGATCTTGCACCATCAGCATCATGGCTCAGATGTTGACATTAGTCCATTGTGCGTTTATTCATCCCATTCCATCGAAACATCACGATGAACACACATACGGCGCCCTTGTAATTTTTTGCTATGTAGGTGCGTACAGCTGATCATATGATTGTCGTCGAGGAGCGGATATGCACTGTCGAAGTTTATTCGGTAGTTCTCATAGGTTCCGCACAGCTCTCATCTGGACGACACGGTGCGATGCGGACCGTTGGATGCCAACGTAGAACGATGGTGCCTTCAATATTCTCTTCAATCAACGCTATGGCCTTCCTTTGTCGCCATTAGCCGGTGGGTCTCTCTTCGAACAGACCATCTGTTCAATACAAGCGCAGGCATTCAGAAGGCTGTTAGTCATCGTTTGAATCTACCTAGGTCGTCTCACTTTTCACAAGCAACCATCAGAGCCTTGATCTCGGTGGACTATGCCGCCATATCTCCCTTAGAAGCGCCTCAGGCAACATCCCAACACAAATATTAACAGGGGAAGATAATGAGCATGCGGGAGATAGGTTCTCATCATGTTCGCCATGTTCATAAACATCACCATCATCTTCTCAGCGTGTCACGCGCATCCGGACTCGAATATCGACCAACCCCACCCTTTGATTGAAATATCAACAGAGCAAGACGGTGGTGATGATACAGGCAGCGTCATCGAGTCAGTGCCTTAGGTGACATCCCGACTGAAAATTCGACAATCCTTGCCATCCGTTCACAGGCGTTATCAGAAGGGGCAAACTCAGAGGCTTCAAAGCAAAGCTCGAACCTTTCTTCTCTTCGTTCCAGCATCATTTGCCCTCGCACTCATACAAACGATGTCTTCACCTCCAGCTACATTCAAAGGCGACTGGATCACCCCAGAGCATCCTGATTATGCCAAAGCCATCGCTCGGTGGGCAGTTAACGCCGAGCGCCGTGCCAAGGTTGTTGCCTTTGTGAAGGACAACGACGACGTCCACGATGCTTTGCAGTACGCGAAAGAGAACAACCTGCCCCTCGCTATTCGTGGGGGCGGGCACAGCCCATCAGGTGCGTCTTCCATCGAAGGAGGACTCGTCATCGATCTATCGCGCTACCTGGCCGGCGTGAGGGTCGATCCAGACAAGCAGCTCGCATATGTCGGTGGAGGTGTTGACAAGGCCGCGATTGCTCATGGACTGGCATCCGTCGCTGGGACTGTCGACCATGTAAGCTCTTCTATTTCTCGTCCCCTCTCTTCTCACTATAAAGGAGGCAGACTGGAGTAGGCGGGTGAGCCCATGACTAAGTGCCTTGAGCGTGGACCCTGAAGCCCTTTGTCGCATTAGTCTTCTTCTTGGAGGTGGCTACGGCTATCTTACCGGCCAGCACGGATTGGTCATCGATAACCTTGTCCAGGTTTGTTTTTCCTGTCTCTCGGGAGTCTCTCCTTCGTTTCATAAAGTATTGTTTAGGCGACCGTTGTGATTGCGGATGGGTCCGCCCTTACAGCTAATGCGACTGAAAACCCTGACCTGTATTGGGCTATCCGTGGCGGGGGTTCCAACTTCGGTGTCGCTACGGAGTTCGTGCTCCAGCTCCACCCCCAGCGCCGACGCGTCTTCGCCGGCCTATCAATCTTCCCTCCCACCGTGCTTGCCAAAATGAATGAGATTCTGGCCGAGTGGTGGGAGAAGGGTCCGGGCGGGAAGGAAACGATATTGCAGGCTCTGACGAAGGGCCCTGATGGGAAGGTAAACACTCTGTTATGCGTATTCCTACTGGCTCTGATACAACCTGCTCGATAGCCATGCATCGTTCTCGTGTTGTTTTGGAATGGGTCAGAGGAGGAAGGCCGTGCTCGCTTCGAGCAATTGTTTGATCTGGGTGAGCGACTCAAGTTCATTATTTTTCGAAACTAGACATTCACCGCCCGCAATCAGGTTCTGTGATTGACCTATGCAAGGAAGTTCCGTACGAAGAAATGAATTCCCTTCATGAGCCGCTCACAATCTACTCCGCCGTTCAGTGCCTAACGCAATCCACATGCTCAAACAGAACGATTACGTAGCCCCCCGGAGCAACTACTACATGAAGTATGCCTTTGTGAGCGGTCCACAACCTGATGTCGCAGAGGACATCCTCTCGCACCTTGACACGCTCACAGAAAAGAACAAGCTGCGCATGATGTTCATCTACGAGTTCTTCCCGATCAAAAAAGCGCTCTCCGTGCCCACAGAGGCGACCGCGTACGTCAGGAGACCGCGCCTCGCCACGATGGTATTCGTCAGCTGGGACAATGACGGCTTGGACAAGCTCGCGGACGTCAGGCTGGCCGCAACGGAACTGTTGAACTTAGCGCTCAGTGCGGAGCACATGATTCCACCTGTGGAGAACACGGGCTACGGGAACTATCGTGCGTGTTTTCCCCGCCGTTTTTATCGCAGGAGTTTGAGCTCGGTGTGTGGGTTTACAGTCAGCAAAGTGGTCGTCCCTGTCTCCAAGGATTTTGCTCCGACGTCCAGAGCCGAGGCTCTGTTTGCAGATAATTATCCGCCGCTTCAGAAAATCAAGAAACAGTACGATCCCGAAGGGATTTTCTCGCGCTGGTTCGGAATCAAGCCCGATGGTGTCTAGGGTAGAGGCGATTGATAAGAATGAAGGGATGCAGCCCATGTAACTCCCGTTTTGTCCAGTCGATTTCCGACTCAAAATTCCAACTTCTGTATTGCTCTCTGTCGTGAGAAGGCCTGTCCATTCACAAAGGTTTGGATTTTACGATCACTTGTAATTTATCAACAAACTTCCAAAATTGTATAATATGGGAGTGACAGAGGTCCATCGGAGGAGGACTGCCTTTCCGACTCGTATTAGGCTTTCTTTCATTCCTGGCTCTGAATTCTCAACAGAGGCACCCCAGGATCCACTGGTGCTTCGGTACAACAAACTATGAGACGACAGTGGGCTGGACTTCGTGATCCTTTCTTCCACCACTTCCCTGACAGCGACATCTTGTGAAATGTATCTCATGATTGGAACTTAGCCCAAAATTCCTTCCATTTCCTCGAGACGTAAAGCGGATCCAGTCTAGCAACAGCAGTCGCTCGTGCGCCTCGGCCGAGATACTGATACCTGTACACTGTGCGTTTCTTTATCTGAACGGCACGACAAGAGAGCTTGTTACTGGGTATGTATATAGGTGCGTAATTTCCTGATCATATGCCTGTCATTCAACGTTGGATCTGCATGTTCAAAGTACATCTCCAGTTTTCTCTGGTTCAGCAATTTATCTTCGGCAAGTGACCACGCTCAGTTGAGTTCTGACAGGGCTATGCGGAAACGGTGCGGCGTAGTGAGTGCGATGCGGTTCCTCGTATGCATACCATTGCACGATATCCTCTTGAAGGCAATGTCCCTTCAATCGACGATATCAAGACATTTGTTGACATTTTCTCGACTTCTCGACGAAAAAACTGTCGGTCGTCGTTCAAACGTTCAAATCTGGCAAAGACAGCCAAGGCGGATGACGTCACCATCTTCCCCTAAGCACTTGAATATCGACAAACCTCGCCATCAGTTCACAGGCGTTTATAGGAGCAAAGTCCGACATCTTCTCTTCATCTTGTCATCTCACCATCATCTCCACTTGCACTCATACAACCGATGGCATCGCCTCCAGCTACATTCAAAGGCGACTGGATCACCCCAGAGCATCCTGATTATGCCAAAGCCATCGCTCGGTGGGCAGTTAACGCCGAGCGCCATGCCAAGGTTGTTGCCTTTGTGAAGGACAATGACGACGTCCACGATGCTTTGCAGTACGCGAAAGAGAACAACCTGCCCCTCGCTATTCGTGGGGGCGGTCATAGCCCATCAGGTGCGTCTTCCATCGAAGGAGGACTCGTCGTCGATCTATCGCGCTACCTGGCCAGCGTGAGGGTCGACCCAGACAAGCAGCTCGCATATGTTGGCGGAGGTGCTGTCTGGGGCACTGTTGACAAGGCCGCGATTGCTCATGGACTGGCATCCGTCGCTGGGACTGTCGACCATGTGAGTTCTTCTATCTCTCGCCTTTTCACTTCTCACTATGAAGGAGACAGACTGGAGTAGGCGGGTGAGTCCATGACTAAGTGCCTCGGGCATGGACCCTGAAGCCCTTTGTCGCATTAGTCTTCTTCTTGGAGGTGGCTACGGCTATCTTACCGGCCAGCACGGATTGGTCATCGATAACCTTGTCCAGGTTTGTTTTTCCTGTCTCTCGGGAGTCTCTCCTTCGTTTCATAAGGTATTTTCTAGGCGACCGTTGTGATTGCGGATGGGTCCGCCCTTACAGCTAATGCGACTGAAAACCCTGACCTGTATTGGGCTATCCGTGGCGGGGGTTCCAACTTCGGTGTCGCTACGGAGTTCGTGCTCCAGCTCCACCCCCAGCGCCGACGCGTCTTCGCCGGCCTATCAATCTTCCCTCCCACCGTGCTTGCCAAAATGAATGAGATTCTGGCCGAGTGGTGGGAGAAGGGTCCAGATGAGAAGGAAACGATATTGCAGGCTCTGACGAAGGGCCCTGATGGGAAGGTAAACACTCTGTTATGCGTATTCCTACTGGCTCTGATACAACCTGCTCGATAGCCATGCATCGTTCTCGTGTTGTTTTGGAATGGGTCAGAGGAGGAAGGTCGTGCTCACTTCAAGCAATTATTCGATCTGGGTGAGCACTGAACAAGTAAAATGTTTAATCCTTCAAACAGGTGTTCACCGCCCGCGATCAGGTCCTGTGGTTGACCTGTGCAAAGAAATCCCTTATGAAGAGCTAAACACCCTACAGGTGAGAGGAACACAATCTGCTTTGTCGGCAAGTGCCTCACGCATTTCACAACTTGAACAGAATGACGGTGTAGCCCCTGGAAGCAACTACTACATGAAGTCCGTCTTTGTGAGCGGTCCACAACCTGATGTCGCAGAGGACATCCTCTCGCACCTTGACACGCTCACAGAAAAGCACAAGCTGCGCGTGATATTCATCTACGAGTTCTTTCCGGTCAATAAAGTGCTCTCTGTCCCCACAGAGGCGACCGCGTACGTCAGGCGGCCGCGCCTCAGCACGATGGTACTCGTTAGATGGGACAATGACGGCTCGGACAAGCTCGCGGACGTCAGGCTGGCCGCTACAGAACTGACGAATCTGGCGCTCAGCGCGGAGAATAAAGTTCCACCTGCGGAGAACACGGGCTACGGAAACTACAGTACGTGTTTTCCCTGCCGTTTTTATCACAGGAGTTTGAGCTCGGTGTGTGGGTTTACAGTCAGTGAAGAGATCGTTCCTGTTTCTAAGGACGTTGCTCCGACGTCCAGAGCCGAGGCTCTGTTTGGGGAGAATTATCCGCGGCTCCAGAAGATTAAAAACCAGTACGACCCCGAAGGAATTTTCTCGCGTTGGTACGGAATTAAGCCCAATGCCTCCTAAGGTAGGGGCGAGGGATGGAAGGGATCAGGTAGATGTAATACCAACAATCAGATATTCATTGCTCGCTCGCGATGCCCGAACAAAATACCATAACTACAGCTACACATCCCAAGAAAGTCGACAAGCATACAACCCACACCGAAAAACACGTACAGATTCTTGATCTAGTCTACAGGAGCATACCTTCCAAGGCACATCGTGCTTCTCAGATGCTGCTATATATTCGCATCGCCAATACAGATCCTCCCGTCGTCGGAACAAATCCTTTACGCCCATTCTCCTCGTTAATGAATCGCGAACGACCTGCACTGATAATAAATGCTGGCAAGCCATATGCTTCGCTTTAATCGCCGGCTCCTCTGCCTCGACCAGCTCCTCTACCTCTTCCGTAGCCAGGGGCCATGAAGGCCCTTGCACCCATCCACCCGCCTCTTGGCGAAGGGTGTCCGAAACCGCCACGCCTTGCACTCCGCGGTGCCCCTCCACGACCTCCCTTTCCACGTGGAGGACGCTGCTCATTAGACTTTGGGTCCCTCGGAGGTTCCGTCTGCTGAGAGCTTTGTTTCTCTTCCGTCTGGGTTTCGTCTGAACGCGTTTCGCCATTGGCATCGGCGCCATGATTCGACTCCTCTATGATATTCCTCCGAGATCCTGCGGCGGGTGCACCCCGCCCGCGACCTCTCCCCAGCACCGCACTCTTGCCGCCGCGCCCAAAACGGATAGATGATGGGACGAGGGAAAGAGAGCTCATCGAGCCCTCCAGGCCATCTAGATCCGCATCCATTGCGTTTCCCTGTATTTTCTCCTTTCCTTTCTCATTGCCGCGCACCGAGCCATTCGCGATGGAGCTGCTTGCTAAAGTTTTCTCATCCTTTTGAACCTTCCCTGATCTTGACACCGATCCCAGCGAGCCCGCGAGACCGTTCTCTGTCAACTTGTCCTGCGCCATCTCGTCGCCCTCATCTTCGTCATCTTCATCTTCAATGCTGTCATCGCTGTCCGCATCGCCACTCTTATTTCCTTCTCTAGCATTCCAGTCTCCTCTCACTAAGCTCGCACCCTCGCCCCAGCGTTTCAAGAGGCCACCTACGCCTTTATTCGTGATCGCAAAAAAGTATTGTTTGGGGTATCCATGCGCTTGAATTAAATGCAGACGCCGTGTTTTGGGGGTCGAGAATTTTCGCGCGCAGGTAATTTGGAAGCATGCGAACTGGTGAATGAAGGGAAGTAAAATTCTAGTGCAGCTGCATGAACAGTGGAGGCACCCACTATTTTCTCGCCCCGCTCTTTGCGCACTGCTGCAAGTGAATCGTGACATTCGGTGAAATGCTATTTCAATTATGAGAGAGGTGTCAGCATTCCTGATCATTGGATTAAGGAGACGGTGTGCTCGAAAAGTAAGTTGCACGCGCTGCGTCTCTTACCAGGTCTAGCGTCCTAGCATCCGGAAATACAGACATGCACCCAAATACCTCGCATACATGGGCGTGATACTTTGCATAATGTGCCTCTAGCTCCTTGGCGTCCTTCAGAGGTGTTGGGCGGTTGGATGGCGGGTGGCACGTTGGTGGTAGAGTACAAAAGAGTGGTGGGTTCTTCGTTGGAGGGAGCGATGTTCGAGCAGCTTTCGGGGTAGGGGTATCAAGTGAAGAAGAGGAAGAGGGAGGGGTGAGGGGACGTTTGTTCGTCATGGGAGGAGGTAGTTGTGCTAAGCAAGTCTGCGCAGAAGCCATAGTGAGGAGAACGTGCGGTGTATGACTCATCCGGCCCTAGACCTAACCCTGGAATGGGGTTTCTTGTGGCAGTATCCCCACCGCTTTCCATCTTCCTGGGTTTGTCCTCGGCTCGTCAAGATCTTAGCCCAACGCTTTCTGCCAGTATCGGAATCAGACATCTCAAAGACTCTACGCCTCAATCTTTTTCTCGAGAACAGGTTGGCCATAGCTGCATAATCTGATTGAATACCACCCAACCAAATAATGCCTTGCCTCCATGCGACAGATAGCTTGTATTGCCCCGTGAGGTATCTGACGAGGAACGGACGGACTCGAGCATGAGCCTGCTCTTTGACGATTCACACGATTCACCACCCAGAAATCGCAATGTCCCCAGAATCTTCGACGATCTACATACCAATCATCCCTCCACCTACTCCCGCATCTTCCCCACGCCCATCCGACATCATCCTCGGCTCAAATCACAACGGGCTCCCCAATGATCTACGCAACGAAGTGACCCGTCTCAAGTCTCTCATCCCGTCTGTGCGGCGGCGATTCCTTGCCGCTATTCTAGCGCAATGTACCCCTTCCGAACTCCTCTTTGTCTCAACCATCATTGCCCCCCTCCTAAAGCGCGACTTCCTCTTCGAGCTACCTACGGAGCTCGCTCTCTACATTCTGTCTTTTGTAGAGGAGCCACAAACCCTCGCTCGCGTAGCTCAAGTGAGTCGATCTTGGGCTCAGCTTGCGGCCGACGAGTCCCTATGGAGACGACTGTGCGACGTGTATGGTTTCAACCGCGAGGCGAACCGAGATGAGTCAATGAAGGCGGACGTGTATGATTATCATCCTGCGGAACGGATTATTCATGACGTCTCCAAAGGGTATATGATTCGCCTCCCCCAATCCCCCGACACAAAACAGGGAGTCCTCGATCCCAATCAATTGCCCCGGTTGCCTTTGAATCCCACCCATATACCACTTACACTCTCAGTGCACCTCAAGCCTTCCTATCGTGTTTTCTTTAGGAACGCCTACACAACCGGTGCGTTCCGTATTCTGTCCTTTTTGCCTTCGCTTGTCGAATGATCTTCAGTCACGAATTGGCGGCGGGGTGGACATTGCCTGCGCACACACCGAGTCCCTTCTCTTACCCCTGACTCCGGCGTGGTCACCTCAGTCGCACTAGATAAAGACTGGCTCGTAGCAGGTCTCGCAAATCACCGGATTCATGTCTTCTCAGCCCATACGGGTGTCCTAGTACGTACCCTCATCGGACACGAGCTGGGTGTATGGGCGGTCAACCTCGTCAGCTGTGGGGGCACATGGGTAGGGCCAGACTCAGACAACATTTGCGAAGATGCAGCCGACAAAGAGAGAATCCGGAAAGCGACTCGTCGCAGTGCTCGAGGCGATACTGATAAGGAATTACAGATGGTTATTCCCTTAAAAGAGGCCTTGGATAGATCGTTGAATCAGAACCAGAGCTCGGCCAGGACAAGCACAACGGATCCGCACAGCATGGACACTGACAATATTTTGCTTGGGACGATGCGTGCTGCTCTGGGATTAGATCAGCCTTTACGTTATCCTGAGGATGATCGGCACAATCAGCATCCGCATGCCAAACAAAGTGATGTATGTGGTGCGTCGGAAGGATGGGGACAGCCAAATGCATTGGTTGTAAGTGGCGGATGCGACAAAGTACTCAGGGTATGGGATATTAAATCAGGGTAATCCCTTTCTCTTCATCTCGTTGCTCGGATTGCGCCCGAGTGCTCATTTTATCTAGGCAATGTATATACGTGCTGCACGGTCATACATCAACAGTGCGATGCCTGCGAGTGCTGCACAATCGACCCATCGCAGTATCTGGCTCGCGCGACATGTCGTTGCGCGTTTGGGATGTGCGACGGGGGAGAATGCTGCGGGTTTTAGAGGGACATACATCTAGCGTACGGGCATTAGACGTGTGCGGGAATAGGGCTGTGAGCGGGAGCTACGACTGCACGTGCAGGGTGTGTATTCAGAGCATCTATGCCTGTTTGCTGCTGATGCAGTTCCTAATCGGGCCATCAGGTGTGGGATATTGATACGGGGGTTTGCCTGCACGTTCTTCGAGGACACATCCATCAGATCTATTCGGTGGCATTTGACGGCGAACGCGTCGCCTCTGGAGGGCTGGACACCACCGTGCGAGTTTGGGATTCACATACAGGGTACGTTATTACTATGTACAACCGCTTGATCGTGAGTCTCAATGGCTACGTCGTAGACATTGCCTTGCCCTCCTCCAGGGTCACACCGCGCTTGTCTGCCAACTGCAGATCTCACTGACGCTGTTGGCGACGGGCGGTGCAGACGGGCGGGTGATCACCTTCGATCTTCGCACGTACACGGTTTTGCACAGGATTCTTGCCCATGACTCGTCGGTCACTGCGTTGCAGTTCGACGGCGAGTTCCTTGTCACGGGCGGAAACGACGGGCGCGTGCGACTGTATGAACTCGAGAGCGGCGATTATGTCCGGGAGATGACGGAGCAGAGTGAGAGCGTGTGGAAGGTCGTGTATCGCAGAGAAGTGTGTGCGATCATGTGCAAGAGGGCAGGGAAGACAGTGGTGGAAATATGGAGCTTCAAGTCGAAGGAGAAGGAAGAGGCAGCGTCGTATTTGCTGCCCTGACTTGGGATTTCTAGGTACCATATTCTCATAACTTACTGAGCGAACACATACTAGCAGATTGTATCAAATATTCAAACTGGTCTTTCGTTATCACATGTAGTCCAAGAGCATGCCACGATCACCATGGATGATATATAGCTTAGATCTTCTTCAAACTATGTCTCCTCGTTTCATCAAAGAAGACTTCTACGGGGGCCAGCGACTCTGATATCTTCTGGTAGAAGTCAGAGGATCCATATAACGTACGTTCATGCTGAGATCAATCTCTGAGCGTATCTTCATTTGATGTCAAGGCATGTCTGTGAGCACAGTATGATCTACCATGATTCGGTGATATCGCTCAGCTGATCATTTTCTACCTCCATCAATACGCTCGACCGACATGATCTGTGTACCATATTCACCTGAATCAGTCGGACAGTAGACGGATACAATGACTTTCGTGGGATGACTCCAAATCAGGCGAGTACCTTCCCGAGCCACTCCCGAACCCCGAACGCGTGAAGGTGAGCGGTCCTGAGATGAGACTGCCTACATCCTCCTACATCCTCCTACATCAGCCCTTCACGACGGTTCTGTTGCTACCCGATCGAAATGACAAAACGTGATGAAGTATATGAACTGCCATGCGCCACGCGCCACGAGCCGTCGGGACTCGGTACCTGGTATCGATTCATCTCGGGTACGTAGGGCTAATCGAGGCTAAGGGAGTATAAAAAGGACACTCAAATCCACTCCTCTCACCCTCCTCGGTTCCCTTCACTCTTTTTCTTCACCGCGTAGGCCGGTCCTACTCTGTTCATTCGTTTTCATTGTTCCGAGTCCAGTTCCACCTGCATCGTCGTGATATCTAGACCTTCCGAGATCCTGCCGTCCGACCATCCTGATCAAATCAGCAATGTTCTCTCTCCCGTCCACCTTTGCGCTTCTCGCGCTCCCCATCCTCGTGCGTGCAGCTCCACTGCAGGATCGCTCGTCAAATTCGCTGTCAACACAGACCGTCTCGGCCAGCACAATCTCGAGCGCGTTTGTGCGCCCTGCGCAATTCGCGCGCATTGCGTACTGCTCGAGCGAGGCCGTGGAGAAGTGGGACTGCGGCGCGCCGTGTCAGGCGCTGGGCATGAACGGTGTCACGCCGCTTGTGGTCGGCGGTGGTACGTTCAAATTGATCTGATGAAGACGCGATTGTGGGAGTTGTACTGACCCGTTTTGATAGGCCGTACAGATGGGGGTGCAACGCCGCGATGTAAGTGTTGCACAGCAGTACTTATCGGGACTGACTGACAAGTGCTATGCTGACACGTTTTGAACCGTAGTTTTCGTCTCCTACGATTCCAAGACATCCAGCATCGTCGTTGCTCATCAAGGGACTGATGCTTCAAATGTGTACGCGTTTTACTCGCTTCAATAGGCTTATCGTATATATCTAATCATATAATACTGTTTGCCTAAACCAGATTGTCCATTATCAACGATGCGCAGTTCCTCAAGACCGACATCAACCAAACCCTCTTCCCTAAAGCCGGTGGTTCGTATCCGACCTCACGTCAGGATTTTGATCTGATACCTCCCATTTCTCGATGCAGATGATGTACAGGTTCATGATGGGTTTTCTAAAGCTCACGGACGCACTGCCGACACGGTCTTGGCCACTGTCAAGGCCGGTCTTGCGAAGAACAATGCGTCCAAAATAGCTGTCACTGGGCATAGCCTGGGTGCCGCTATCGCCACGATGGATGCTGTGATGCTACGCCAAAATCTGGGCCCTTCTGTCGAAATTAGCACCGTCGTGTTTGGACTTCCTCGCGGTGGCAACCAAGCTTGGGCCGACCTCGTCGATTCTGAGGTACGATGCATTGCATCTACCTTTTTGCGTCATCGCTTCTGAGCTGTGTCCGATACACTCAGCTCGGAGGAAACTTCACATTCATCACGCACAAGGACGATCCAGTCCCTCTTGTCCCTCCACGCTTCATCGGATACCAACACTCGGCCGGTGAGGTGCATATCAAGGAGACGGATGACAAGACGGGAGAGGCAAGCGTCACTGTTGCATGCCCAGGGCAGGAGAACGAGAACTGCATCGACGGGAACTCGCTGCTGAGCACCAGCATTTCTGACCACATCGGTGCGCTCTCTGATAACATGATATCAACACACACTCATCTTTTAACGCGTAGGCCCTTACTTCGCAAATGTGTCAATGAGCGGTAGCAACTGCCCCTTGTGATTCTTACTTGCAGCATTGCAGAATTTGAAGACTTGCATAGGCTTGCAGTCGATTACATTTTTGCAGCTGTCCATTGAGTGGTATGGCTTACGTTTCCTGGAACGAACTCGAATGAATGGCTACCCAGTAGACAGTGTTGACCATTGAGTACTGAGTACTTGAGTACTTGATTTTTTTGTGGGGAGGGCGAAGGGACACTATTTATAGGGCACCCGATCTACATATTGGAAATATCTATGTTTTCATTCAAGCACCTACAGTGCCGGACAAGCAAAGTCGACAATTTTGCTAACTCCCCAGGCGGAATTTTTTGGGACAAACTGAGTTCAGATTCGGACTCAGGGAAGCAAAAGGAGTCAAAAAATGCCCTTTATGGAAGTTCCCACGGTAAAATGGGGGTGGCCAATTTTTTGAGCGAAAAAAACAAAATGTAATTAGGCCTAAAATGGCATCAGAGTCAATCTGAGTCAATCTCAGGTCAGCATTGCATCAACAGACATCATTGTGCACTGCCCAACCCTTCTATGTGACTTCCGTTTGCATACAGCCCACTCTGCCACTTTCCCTATAAGCCCCTTATGATATGCATCCATAAACCACCATGATTGATTAAAAAAATTGGTGAATCACCTTGACAGGACACTTATTGAGGCATTGCTGTGTCACTTTCTTTGCATCCTCAAATTTGACTTTGTAAATTTTACAGTACGAATGCTTGTACTAGCCCCAGTACTGAATAATATGAACATGCCATAAAAGAAAAGACTGAAGAAACTGACCATCTCAATAGGATTAAGCTCACAATGGAACTTCAGAAGAAAGATGCAGATGTGACCTCAAGCTTCTGATTTCTGCTCAAGAAGGAATTCTTGAAAAAAAAATCATCCTGCCTGGTCAGGAGTCAGGCTATATAGCAAGTGTCACTCTTAAAAGGACAAATTGGAGAATACTTGGCCTTTATTGTGTAGACATCAAAGCTACATTCTGTAAGAGTCTGCTGCAATCCCTTTGCCTTGCCATTCTTGGTTGTCATCTTGCTTACCAAAAAATAACTATTGAATTTTGTCTGGCCCTCTCACACTCACTTCCACTCCAGGTATTGCTGCATATGCACTGACTTATTGTTGATAATAGGACCATGTGAGTTGTGATTTATGTGGACCTGCTATTCATGGTCTATCCAGTATTGATTATAATGTAATTTTTTGAGAACTCACCAGGTTTTTCATAGATGAGAGCTAGTCTCTGTCTTATGGATTATCAAGATCAATATCCTCCATGTCTTCTTCAGTGTCTGACTCAAATTCAGGTGAGTTTCTCGTGTGGATTGATTTTTTGCAAAGATGCTGAATATTTGATGCATGTTTCTTTTTCGGAGGGCGCCCTCGAGGACGCTTTGAATGCTGCATAAGTTGGGAGCTTGGTGTGTCGTGGTTCGGAAATGCACCGCCGTTACAGCCTTAGTAATATTTTTTCGGGACTATTTAAGACTACCATTGAACTCAGATTAAAAAATGGAGTCGATTGACACTATTTTTGAGGCCCTACCATTTAATTTGGGGGTTGGCCAATTTTTTGAGGATCAAAATCAATAAAATGTAATTTATGTGAGATTGGCTCATGGGATTTTGCTCGTAAGGAGCTCAAAATGCTCGTCTACTGAATGCGCATCAATTCCGGTGGTTCTGGAGGGTGGGAAAATTAGTCGACTAAAATTGTCGACTTTGCTTGTCCGGCACTGTACATCAAATATCGCTGGCCCTGGTGCCTCTCGGCATTGCCGCAAGCAGAATCCACCAGTAGTCGCATTAAAAAATCGAAGCCATTCAAAAGCTCGTTTTTCCGTCGATTATTTCGATATCGGTGAATCTATGAGCACGCGTAAGTGCTATATAACAAAACATGCACTTCCCTGCCCGCTCCCTACTTTCACGGTGATCGCATCAGGTGTTGTTTCCCATGGTCGTCCACATGGGATGCATGCCCTTGTTCTCGTTAGAGTCGTACTTCTGGCGCTAAAGAACATAAGATTCTGGCAGCGTCGTGGCTTTCTAGACAGTGTCAGGCACTTCGACGTGGCGGGGAAGAGCTGATATGGACTGTTGCGGACATGCTGCGCGTTCACGCGACGTTGGAAGAACGAAGGAAGACGAAGGGCGGATAATTTGTTACGTAAATTATGGCGTGTCGAGAGGTTCAAACTCCTCCAACCGCGAGCCTCGTTGCGATAAATTGTCTTTCTCCACGCTTGCAACTCAGCGCTTGTTTTCCTTTCTTTCCTGTATTACAACACAGGCGCTTCGCCTATTGCCTTTATTGTCGCCCTTCCATTCCTCATTCGGTCAAGTTCAACCAGTCCACTCAGTTCAACCTCTTTCCAAGACACCACCCCTCCGCCGTGGCCGGTTTATAATTCTCAGAACCTCTTTCAGCTTTTCTGCAACGGCTCGACATCCGCGATGGCAACCACAGCTCACGCACCGAGTGGCTACTCATCCATCTTCGCTTCAGGGCTCCTCGCTACCCCCCGACCTCATCGTCACACCGATTCCGGGTCGTCACCCATGGCGGAGGACCTCGAGTCGACTCCAACAGGTCTGAAGTCTCATATCTCGGAATATCCACCAAGCCCGACCCCTTCATACATCACCGAAATGGAATCTGAACATTCGCGTTCGCGAGCCTCAAGTACGGCCAGTGTGTCTTCGTTCACGGCCCCACCCCCTAGGCTGAGGAGACGCAGAAGCAGCCTCACGGTCGGCACGAGCGTCATGGGGAACATCAAGTCGCCTCTGCGGAGCGCTGGTAACGCGCTCCAACGCACGGTGCTCATGAGCCCCACCGGTGGCTCGCGCTCCCGCAGTGGGAGTTTGAGCGTCGACGTCGACAACATGCCACAGCCTATGTCCGCATCCCTCAACGGGCGGATGAGAAGTGGCAGTGTTGGAGACGCGCTGCGGTACGTGCCCTGCATCATTCTTGTTTCGCGCCTCCTTCCGCCCACGCTCATCAGTCACTCTGGATACGCAGATCTCGTCGCGCGATTCGCAAACCTGCTGCTGCGCCCCCGTCTATGCCACTGCCACCTCCGCCCATGCCCTTGTTTGTTCCGGCTTCTGCCCCTCCGACTGACCAATCCTTCCGCCGTCCTCTGCATCGCAGCCATACCGCGGACAATAACTGTCAACATTTCGGCGCTTACCTGACTTCGGATTTTGCGAACAAGTTGATCGTGGCCATGAAAACACCACCGGGGAGTGCCGGGACCAGTCCTGTTGATGGCGGGTTCTGGGTTAATGCAAGCGTCAAGGAGAATTAGGAGAATGGAGGTGGCTGAGGCTACATCTTGGCGCACGCGCTACTGGTAGTGCCGCGTATAAATCGACTGGTGGGCTCTCATCTCATTGTACTTGAATTTGAACAGAGTGTTGATATGGTGTTCGTCCGTAGACGTTTTTTCTCTGTTTTTACTTATCTATCAAGATCGCCCGCGACGCTTATGCTTCACGCTCTAATTCATGAGGGTCAATCTGGCTCCTACGGACTTCGACCCCAGATTTCTTGCTCACGTCCTCGCAATTTTTTCGCTTTATGTTGTCTCATTTATTCCCCCATCGTACAATAAAGTATATCTGCTTGGACCTCGCACGTCTTCCTCCTCACCTGCTCGTCTTACATACCTTACTGTAACGTCTAGAGTAGGCGCTCGGCTCGTCCTCTCCCCTAATCGCGTCGTTCATCTGACTCTTGCTAACGGTACCTGATACCTCTCCTTATTCTTACTCCCACTGCCACATGCTTGTCGGTTTTAATAGCTTACTCGAGCTAGACTTGTAGCCGCAGAGATATATACAGTCCTTTGTTGACCTCGTTCACAGTAATATATTCCCTTTTCAGTGATGCGACGATAGCCTATTTACTCGTACAGACGTCATCGTCCCGTGACTGGCCGCGACTGGTCTAGTCATCGAGTCGTGGACTTGCAGTCGCGGACAAGCAAAGTCGACAAAAAAGAAAAACAATTGTAGCGGCTGACGCGCCCAAAATTTACGAAATTTGACTGCAGATTCAGACTCAGGAAGTCAAAAGACATCTAAAAACGCCCTTTTCGGGATTTTCACTCGAGAAATTGGGACCCGCCAATTTTTTGGTGGATTTTTACGGGTGCTAGATGCCCCAAAAAAGATACATGTGACACCATGTGAAGTAAACTAGTTGAGAATGCCTCGATGCTCATCATTGTACTTTGAGAAACAGTGTGATGACTTTTTTGCTTGCGAATAGCTTATTCCACCACCTTCCTAGTCAATCCTCTGCAATATGCATCTATAAAATGCCATGAGCAATTGAAGAAGTGACAAATGACCTCGACAAGACAATTGTCGAGGCATTTGAGTGCATGCTTCTTTGCATCATCAAACCTCTCCTTATAGACCTCATAATACCTGTACTTAGCAGAACCCCAGCACAGGACCCCCGACAATCCCGCCAGAGGTATGTTTTTCCCACGGTAGTGGTGCGGCGCGTAGCGCCGCAGCTCTGAAAATTTCCGGTAGTGTAGAGGCCCATTTTGGGACCATAGGTCTATGCTATTTCCCGGTAGTTTTGCCCATTTCAGTAAGGTATGATACGGTTCCGGTAGTCAGAATCTGGTTCAAAAAAAATATATATTCCATATTTACTGTGATTTTAGCCAAGGTTGTGAGGTGTGCTAACTTCTCGCAGATGCAGATGCAAAGGAGGACGATTTGTCGTAAGCATAAACTGCCGTCTTTCGTAGAGAACGCCAATATCACACCGGCACTTCCACTTGTGCAAGCAAGTCATACCTTGGAACAAGGTAATGATGTTGAGCTTAGTGCCGGGGCATCCTTCGGGTTTGTCTTCCACAATCGAGAGATCTGGCTTGCTCAGGGTAGGTCTATTATCTTCTGAACCTCCTTGCAATCTGTTTACTCACGTGTTGGTTAACGGTGCTCTCTATCTACGCAAAATCGACTGGTAAGAACAGTTCCCACAGCTGGGTGACTGATTTCTCGAACATCTCGGCCGTGTCCTATATAGCTGCACAGCTGTTCAAGCCTTTTGCGGCACGTCAATTCTCATCAACCATGCGTCACGCCACAGGCCTCAAAGTATCGACTTTCAAGCTCATTAAACCAAGCTCGTATCTTGCCGCTCTCCTGGCAAATCCCTCACCGCTGGGCCAAAATATAGCTATTTCACTACAAGACTACGAGTACTACAAAGCATTGAAGGGAAAGAGGGAGAGCATCGAGAGCACCATCAAAGAGATTAAGGGCCGGTTGCCTAAAGTGGTGGAATATGCACAAGATATGGACTAGTTCTCTACTATACGCACTTCGTGATAGGTTTGCCGCATTCCTAACATGTATCGTGTTATCACGCGATTTTTTTTTTGATTTCTCATGATTTTTTTCCGATTTTTGGAGGTCTGATCATATTCCCGGTAGCGGGAGGGCCTGTACTCAAGGTCTGATTAATTCCCGGTAGTCAAAGAGGGCCGCAGGCCCCAAAAAAAGTCCGGTAGTTTACCCCTTTTCACCAAACATACCTCTGGCGGGATTGTCGGGGGTCCTCCCAGCACTGCCAAAAAAGGGAATCAATAAACAGAAAGAAATAAAATTGAAAATGGAAAAATAAGCAGTTTATTCATCATCTCAATCAAGTTGAGCTCACAATGGAATTTTGGGAGAAATATACAGATGTGACTGTGAGTGGTAATCTCCTGTTCAAGAAGGGAGACTTGATTCTTGACATCAGCCTGGTTTAAGAGAAGCGAGCACTTTGGCCTATATACACATCACCTTGACAATTTTTTGGCGATAAAATATAGATATTTTCAGCAAATTTTTGATGGATTCAAATGGAACTCATTGAAAAGAGTTGATTGGTGTATCTTATGTGATTTATAGACCTTTTTCATGAGGTCAGCCAATTTTTGGAGGTTTCTAGGTCAAAAAATTACTTTTTCTAGACTAATGGCTCATAGGATTTTACTCAAAATATTTCCACAACATCTACTCAAGCATTGCTATCAATTCTGGTGTAGCTGGGAAGCCCTAGAAACAAGTGTCAAAATTTGTCAACTTTGCTTGTCCACAGCTGTATATTGATCTATGAAAGACTGATTCTCTATAGGGTTTTGCATAATTTTCTAGAGTATTGTGCCAGTAAAAAACTGGGTTCCTGAGCCAATACCTGTACCTGGGCATTGCAGGTCAGGATGATCAACAAAGCCCTGTCACACCCTCTGGCCTACTGGAGCTACCGCTCTTAGTACATTGTGTGCTTGCTTCTTTGTAGTACTTCATCTTACCATGGCACTGCCTATTCCTCTTCTACCATCTCTAGGACTTTTGCTTAGGTAGAGATCACAAACAATCAAATCTCAAAGACAGTGGTGGAGTGTGATCACCAGATGGGTCACATAGGGGGGCCTGGCACTTTTCTCCCATATCAGGAGCAAAGTGCTTGGAAACTTGGTTTTTTTCTGGCACAACACTCCCGAAAATTATGCAAAACCCTGTAAACCTTTTACAGAATGTCAGAGTCATACACTAAGTAGACCATAATATAGAACTTCTTCTGTATTTCTAAGTGTCTTGTGGACACACCATCTCCCTTATAGATCCTCTCACCAACATTGCTCAAGCAGGCCCTGGAAAGCTCCACCAAATGTTTCCCTATCAAAACCCCCTAAATCAGGCCTAAAAATTATTAACTTTTTATCAAAATTGCTCTAGAAAAATATTAAAACTGATAAGGATGATCACATATATCACAATTTGTCACAATTTGTCATGCTTGATGTCTAGACCTTATTTTTGCTTATTTCTTCCTTGTTGCAGGCCTCTGTGGGCAGTTTCAATATATGAGAATCATTGATGTATATTACATGCAAGAAAAAAAGTCAAGTCTTGGTACCTTTACTAACTGCCTCCAAAGACTAAGCTACTTTGAGAGCTACTTTTACCTTGGGCCTTGTAAGTGCCTTCCAGCAAGAAGCTGCAATCAATGTCAATCATACAAAATCCTGACAATCTTCTGTTAAAGATTTTGAGCCAAGGTTATATAGAAAATGGCTTGCCTTAGAGTGTGTATGCAGCTTGATCTTAGGATCCCTGCACAAAAATGCCAGAATCATCTCATCCTTGTCCTCATTCCTATCCTCATCCTCATCCTCATCCTTAGAGCTAGACTCATCATTGCTGAAGTGACCTTGAGACTAAGATAGAAGAAATTAACAATTATTATGAACCATGGAAAAGACATACTGATCAGGATTACAGGCAAAAATATACATAATGATAGATATAAAAGCACTACTATTGAAGTGGCAACATCAATTAAATTGTGTTGTTTGCTTGCACCTTTCTTGTAGATGTTGAGGACTTTGCCAATATAGAACTAGCCACCATCCTTGGTAACATTCCGCATGATCACAAAATAGCCTTTGCAAAAATTATGCACAGCATTGACATTCTTCTCCATATAGTTAGGGATAAGATCTCAAGATGCATAGAAGCTAGTACAAGAACTTTGGTGCAAATGATCATTAACCTACTTATGAACAAGATTAGCATGACATGTCTTAATGTGTTTTGCCAATTTAATTCTCAGTTTGTCTTTGGCTTGCGCAATTCTGGATCAATATTCTGCACTATATAGACATGGTGTGATGCCTCTCGAACAGACATTACTTTGGGTTCATTCCTGGTAGCCTTGATCATGGGCTGAACCATAGTACTAACTGCCTTAGCAAACTTAGGGTCTAAAAGGGTTGTTCATTGAAAGTGCACCCCTGTTGAGGCCTGGTGTGATTTTTGGGTAGCAAGAATACATGCCAATGATAGTTTCCCATCATGCACAAAAGTGCTCGCAAGGCACTCTTAAAGGATGACAGTGATTGATGGCAATAGAGGAAGTTTGATTGGCATGAGTTTTGCCTGAAATAGTGCTGCTTTGGACTCTAGCACCTGTTCATCCTGAGCATCTGACAGTGCCAAATTGCAAGCAGCATTAAATAATGCTGCTGTAACATTTGTAGCCAGATCAGATGGTTCTTCCTCTAATGTATTTACAGTATTTTCTACTTCAAATTCATTCTCTGTCCTTTTTCCAATATTGATGTCAGAGTCTGATGCACCAACCTCTTTGTCTGTGCTTAGAGATCTACTCACCATGCTCTATTTTGTAGGATTGCCTAGCAGAGACAGCTGGAAAGGTAGGGAAGGGATTGACAGGTGAAGAATATTCTTGATGAGCTTAACAGCTTCTGTATATCTAAGCTCTGCAATATTGCTGATATTTGCACTTATCAGTCTGACACAGGCCTTTAAGAGCTCTAGTGAAGTGAGAAGGGATTTATCAAAGTTAAAAATGTAGCCAGCATGTGCATTGCACTCCCTCTTCTATTAGAAAGCACTAGAGAGTAAAATTTGTTGCTGAAGCATCATATGCTTGACAAAATATAAGAGCTGTGTGAATGTGAGGTTAGGAAGAATCATTCTTGCAAGGCCAAAAAAGTGTTTCACAAATTCTATGCTGTGGAGCCATGGACAAAACAGGACATTTGGATAGTGTCAAGCATATGCCAAAGTTAACGTGATAAGCATGTTACAGAGATGATTCAGAATATTGAAGGTCAGGGGGGAGATGAACAATTGTGCTGGAAAGTATAGATCGAGATACTTTCAGGACATGTTGATAATATAGGAATGCCAGATATGGAAGAAGAAGCAGGCTCAAAAGGTAGCAAGAAGTTGAGACCAAATATCTAGCCACCAATTGAGCCAAGCATCAGACAATTCACCTATGTATTGTTTGCCCATTAGTTTGGCAAAGCATGATCCAAGCAACAAAATTCAGAATATACCAAATACAAACAAGTAGACAAAACACCCATGTAAAGGCTCAAAAAAGTATAACTTTGACTGGATCCTCTCTTCTGATTTGGTTATTGCAAAGAGGGCTTGGTGATGGAAAAAATGACAAGCAGCCCTATTGTCTTGCTTGTTTATGTCCTGTACATTGCTCTGCTATAATCTGGCAAAGCCCACCTAGTATAGCTCGACCAGAGAGGTGTTGGCAAGGTACCCAATGCTTATGCTCACTATGTGCATATAATGCTAGGGCTGATTGGAAATAGTTTTTGCGGCATGCAGGGAATCCATTGAAAAGTGCACCACCTCTTTAAGTGCTAAGACCCTATTTTTGCAGTTCTACGAGCACTAGCATGCTGGCCTCAGAGAGTACCCCAGATACCACTGGGTGGTCCTGCAGCCTAGAGCAATTCTCTCTGATGCCCACTACAACCTTAGCATTATGGTATCAGGCTAACACAGTCTTTTCTCACGTCTCATAGTCATTACCTTGCATTTTTTGCTCATCTCCACATATATCACATGATAACCTCAAGCCTGCTGTACCTACAGAGACCTTGCCAAGCTCTCACTATATGCCTTACAAGCATTAACTGCATAGACCACACCATGAGCAGCTCCATAGCACAGTATTGCAGTGAGCTTTATCATCTGGGAAACCACTCCCTTGTATTAAGCTCTAATTATTTCTATTTATGCATAATTAAGAATGATTAGGATTAGACATTTTTAGCTTACCCCCCCCTAAACCTGTTCTAATTAGACATAATTTTTCTAAATTAGGAATTATTAGGATTGATTATAACTTGAAATTTCAGAGAAATCATAATAAATCAAGCATCACAGTTCTCATAGCCTTCTTATAGAGTCATGTCTATTAGAGTACTAGTTAAATACCTAAATACAGAATATACCTTATAACAAACTTGCCTTATGCCAGAGTTGAACCAACAACTTCATGTATGCAAGCACCCAGGACAAATGCTCTAAGCCACTAAGCCACAAGGTCTAATATATAAACTTGGTAATCAAAATAAGTAGACATAATATAGGCAACCTCAACATCTCTGATTTTATTCAACATTTATCTTTCCTCTCTCTTATAAATAAATAGATCAATAAATAACTAAAAAGTCAGGTCTTTCAGGATTTAGTTTAAACACTAGCTAAGAAAATAATAAACTAATGGAAAATCAATAATACACTTTATATAGGATAAAAACAAATTGTGGCACTTACACAATTTGGATTTAGAATGTGTAAAACTATGATTGAGTATAATATTCAATGGGACTCTACTAGTATAGACAATGCTACCTTAATTTTCAAATTTAATCAAAAACATGATTATGAATAATTGGCCATAATTAGCTCAAATTAGTATCATCAATGATTATCAATAATTCAGATCCAATAAAAGAGAGGGGTTTTTCAAATGGCCACTAGTGAGGTGGAAGGTAGGGACAAGGGTATATATATGGCATGCCTATGTATAAATAAGCACAGGATTGTTAGGGATGATCTTAATATGCTTGGTGCATATATTTCCTACATGACAAGCAAATATATTATTCTGGCATCACATACCAATATGACTGTCTTTTCCATAGCCCAATAGCTAGAAAAAACATCAAGTTTGAGCATCTTCTGTATAACAAGACAATGGACAGTGTGGATGGCACTGAGAATTGTAATGTCAATAGTGGTGATGATTATGTGCTGCACAAAACAGTATTGACCACTGTACTAATAGACAAGGTCTGCAAGACTGCATGTAGCACATCCCTAAGCCCAACCTGCATGTTGTGTCCTGTAATGACCAGTAGCAGGCATCAGCTAACAGTAACAACTTCAATGATCTTGTATGCAAGGCCAAGGTACCGAGGTCTTTATGGTCTCTTATGGCAGCTGCTAAGCTGCCAACAAAGCGGCTAGGGCATCAATGCATATTTCTTTCTTTCTGTATCCCTTGTAAAGGCAGCTAGAAAGTCAGCAAAAGAGCTACAAGATGATGGTGCAGGCATATATGAAGGAGAGTAATATGCTGAAACAGTATAGAATGTGCCACATCTTTACCTTTGCACTGATAGAGCAGTAGTACTTACTATTTCCTACTGCTAATTAAAGACTTCTTGGTATGGAATTAATGCTAATATTATAAAATTAGAAAACAATCTAATGCTCATAATATGTTGCTCCCAATTAGGAAATTAGACATTTTTAGAAGCTATTGACACTTTTGGATAATTTTAGACACTATTAGATATAATCTGGAGCTAATACAAGGGGGTGGTTTTCCAGATGTGGGAATATAGTGCAGGCTGTGCAAGCTTCTCCTATACTGATAGCCTATTCCCATTTCCAAACTCATCCATTGTCTCTTGCCATCCTGCACCACCATAGAGCTGTTCATAGGGATTATAGTACTTGTGGGGTAGGATGTATATATACCATATAGCCATTAGCAGGGGCAGTTAGCTGATTGTAGATGCAATCATGTGCTATCTGTGTTCATTTTTGGGAATGGCACACCCTGAGCATTCATTGCCCTGATAACATGGTTTTGTTATTTCACATCTCCAGCATTCACCAAAGGTAATTGGTGTGGTGCCTGGGGTGAGAGGGTATGGGTGGTTTTTATTAGCCTTGCTATCCAGGTTGGCTAAGTGCCAGGCAGCAACTTGCTGCTGGTATGATGCTAGACCCTAGGGGGTGTTGGGGTATAGTGGGATTTGGTTGTGACATGCAGTTGCTAAGAGTTCAGCATTGGAAGTGTGTTGCAGCTGCGATTTGGGAGGAAGGAGGCTTGTGCTTTGGTATGGATGGGCTGGGAGGGAGTGCCTTGGTTCAGGGGATAGGGAAACATTTGCAGCAGAAGGTTGTGAGGGGTGATGGACATGCATTCCATTATCTGTTAGAGGGTGGCCATTGGTACATTCTGGCAAGAGAGAGTGGGGTGTTGCAGTTCCTGTTCCATAGCAATCAGATGAGCATTGTTTGCTTGTGCACATAGTAGATTGTTGGTGCAGATTTGCCATATGGCATTGGTGAAGGCAGCCTATGTGGTATAGATTCTGGTAATAAAGGTGGCTATGCTGGAGGGTAGGTCCTTCTAGACTCTTTCAATCAGCATGCCATCCATGTTGACTACTGCATTTGCAAGGACTAGGGCCCGATCTACCTAGCGAATATACCCCCATTTTTCTATTCCTTCTGTCTCCATCTTTTTTACTACTTCTGCTTCTGTTAGCCTATGCACTTGAAGGGCCATGATCTTCTCAGTGTGTGTCTCCAGGATAGGCTTGAGTTTTGGCCATTGTTATGATCACAACTTATTGGGCCTTTATAGCTGTCTAACCGATATGATTATCACAACTATCAGGTGGCCTCACATCATGAGGTGTACACAAAGGTACAAGGGTTATCCTTGGTCATCCACTCTTAGTAGATGCATCTGTCATTGGTTGAGTATTATAGGACAATTGCATGGGTGGCCAATGGTGGTCTAAATATATACTTATGGGCATAGAACTCCTTGGCTGCCTTATTGGAAGGTGGCAAATGTAGATAACAAGAGTAGTTGTTCTTGGAGAGTAACAACTTAGAGAATACCTATGGTATACATATATGGGATTCTCATGCCCTTCCCAAAGTAGTAAAAAGGCCCATAGAATAGGCTAAGGATCTTTGGTCTATTTTCTTCATTCTACTACATACTGCAGTCTTCATTCAGTACTGTCCCCCAACAGTACTACCTTTGCTTTACTGTGGTCTTCATACTGCCATAACCTTACACTTGCAAGCACCCTACTTACTACTCTGTAATAACATTGGCTCCTGTGCTACATATACAGTCAAGACCATCACTCCACTCTTCCTCCTTAAGCGATCTAAGGAAGAACCTCCTACTCTTGGGATTATTGAACAAGCAGTTCATAACACTAGAATAGACTCCTCTACCCCTACCTTGCTCAAACTCTAGCTTGCTGCCACATTCTCCCTCACAACTTTACTTGGCAATATTTAGTGGAGAGGTATAGCTGTAAGACAAGGTAAACTCTAGAAAGGTGGAGGGGAAATGGATCACAGGACCTATACAACCCAATAAATGCATGCAATCATCTGGAAAAACACCTCCTTGTATTAGCTCCAGATTATATCTAATAGTGTCTAAAAGTATCCAAAAGTGTTAATAGTATCTAAAAGTGTCTAATTTCCTAATTGGGAGCAGCACATTGTGAGCACTGGATTGGTTTCTAATTTTATAATATTAGCATTAATTCCATACCAAGAAGTCTTTAATTAGCAGTAGGAAATAGTAAGTACTACTGCTCTATCAGTGCAAAGGTAAAGATGTGGCACATTCTATACTGTTTCAGCATATTACTCTCCTTCATATATGCCTGCACCATCATCTTGTAGCTCTTTTGCTGACTTTCTAGCTGCCTTTACAAGGGATACAGAAAGAAAGAAATATGCATTGATGCCCTAGCCGCTTTGTTGGCAGCTTAGCAGCTGCCATAAGAGACCATAAAGACCTCGGTACCTTGGCCTTGCATACAAGATCATTGAAGTTGTTACTGTTAGCTGATGCCTGCTACTGGTCATTACAGGACACAACATGCAGGTTGGGCTTAGGGATGTGCTACATGCAGTCTTGCAGACCTTGTCTATTAGTACAGTGGTCAATACTGTTTTGTGCAGCACATAATCATCACCACTATTGACATTACAATTCTCAGTGCCATCCACACTGTCCATTGTCTTGTTATACAGAAGATGCTCAAACTTGATGTTTTTTCTAGCTATTGGGCTATGGAAAAGACAGTCATATTGGTATGTGATGCCAGAATAATATATTTGCTTGTCATGTAGGAAATATATGCACCAAGCATATTAAGATCATCCCTAACAATCCTGTGCTTATTTATACATAGGCATGCCATATATATACCCTTGTCCCTACCTTCCACCTCACTAGTGGCCATTTGAAAAACCCCTCTCTTTTATTGGATCTGAATTATTGATAATCATTGATGATACTAATTTGAGCTAATTATGGCCAATTATTCATAATCATGTTTTTGATTAAATTTGAAAATTAAGGTAGCATTGTCTATACTAGTAGAGTCCCATTGAATATTATACTCAATCATAGTTTTACACATTCTAAATCCAAATTGTGTAAGTGCCACAATTTGTTTTTATCCTATATAAAGTGTATTATTGATTTTCCATTAGTTTATTATTTTCTTAGCTAGTGTTTAAACTAAATCCTGAAAGACCTGACTTTTTAGTTATTTATTGATCTATTTATTTATAAGAGAGAGGAAAGATAAATGTTGAATAAAATCAGAGATGTTGAGGTTGCCTATATTATGTCTACTTATTTTGATTACCAAGTTTATATATTAGACCTTGTGGCTTAGTGGCTTAGAGCATCTGTCCTGGTGATGAGCATGGGTGTTCTCTAGGCACCAATACCCCACTTTTTACAGCTTTTCAGTATTCTTTGACCGCTCAACATACTTAGGACCAACCAATCCCAATCCGTTCAGCAATCTCAGCCATTTGTCAGGTGCCAACTATGCATTTAGACCTCTGCACAGTTGTTTGGAGCTATTCACAGTTGTTTTATCCATCTATTATCACGCTCAGCAGTAAGGGCCCTCCACAGACTGTCACGGCCGATTGCCAATCAGTTTCATCTGGAAAACCACCCCATTGTATTAAGCTCTAATTAGTTCCATTTATGCATAATTAAGAACAATTAGGATTAGACATTTTTAGCTTACCTCCCCTCTAAACCTGTTCTAATTAGACATAATTTTCCTAAGTTAGGAATTATTAGGATTAATTATAACTTAAAATTTCGGAAAAATCATAATAAATCAAGCATCATAGTTCTCATAGCCTTCTTATAGAGTCATGTCTATTAAAGCACTAGTTAAATACCTAAACACAGAATATACCTTATCACAAACTTGCCTTCTGCCAGAGTTGAACCAACAACCTCATGTATGCAAGCACCTGGGACAAATGCTCTAGCCACTAAGCCACAAGGTCTAAGATATAAACTTGGTAATCAAAATAAGTAGACATAATATAGGCAACCTCAACATCTCTGATTTTATTCAACATTTATCTTTTCTCTATCTTATAAATAAATAGGTCAATAAATACCTAAAAAGTCAGGTCTTTCAGGATTTATTGTAAACACCAGCTAAGAAGATAATAAACCAATGGAAAATCAATAATACACTTTATATAGGATAAAAACAAATTATGGCACTTACACAATTTGAACTGAGAGTGTGTAAAATTATGATTGAGTGTAATATTTAATAGGACTCTACTAGTATAGACAATGCTACCTGAATTTGCAAATTTGATTAAAAACATGATTATAAATAATCAAGATCCAATAAGAGAAAGGGGTTTTCCAAATAGCCACTAGTGAGGTAGAGGGTAGGGACAAGAGTATATGTATGGCATGCCTATATATAAATAAGCACAAGATTGTTAGAGATGATCTTAATATGCTTAATGCATATATTTCCTATATGGCAGGCAAATATATCATTCTGGCACCACATACCAATATGACTGTCTTTTCCACAGCCTCATAGCTAGAGGAAAACACCAAGTTTGAGCATCTTCTGTATAACAAGGCAATAAACAATATAAATAGTGCTAAAAATTGTAATATCAATAGTAATGATGATTGTGTGCTGCACAAGATAGTATTAACCACTGTACTAATAGACAAGGTCTACAAGGCTGCATATAGCATATTCCTAAGTCCAACCCACATGTTGTGTCCTATAATGACCAGTAGCAGGCATTGGCTAATAATAACAACTTTAATAATCTTGTGTGCAAGGCTAAGATACCTGTTACGACTGCTCGTCGGTAACCCCAAGAGTAGGAGGTTCTTCCCTAGGTCACTCGTGGAGGATGTGTGGAGCGGTGGTCTCGACTGTACGTGTAGCACAGGAGCCAGAAGTGTATTGCGATGTAGCAATGAAGGAGTACTGTAGGAAGACAGTACTGAACGAAGATTCCTGTATGTGAAGATACAGGAGAACGAAGTACTGTGGTAGGAAGACCACAGTGAACGAAGGGCTGTAGTAGGAAGACTACAGCGAACGAAGAGAATAGACTGAAGATCCTCAGCCTATTCTATGGGCCTTTTATACTACTTTGGGAAGTAGGGCGTGAGAATACCGAATATGTATCTGTAGGTATTCTCTAAGTCGTCTCTCTCAATAACGACTACTCTTGTGCTTCTCCGTTGGTCTCCTTCCGGCCAGGAGAGACTAGGAGGTTCATGCCCTGCGTGTGAGTAATTTATAAGGCGGCGTTCCATGCCCGCTAATACAATAGGCCCGTGATACTCGACCAACGATAAGGTGATCCGTTGGGAGTGGATGACCAAGGTTAATATCTGTACCTTGGTGTACGCCTCAGCCTGTGAGGCCGCGTGATATTTGTGATGATCGTGTCGGTATAGACCGCCGTTAAGGCCCGACAGAACGTGATCATAACAATACCCCCTTTCTACGTCCTATTCGCCTGGTAGGACCACGCCGTGCGTGTCATCGCCACTCCATATACGATTTGCTTTCTTGATCCAACGATGGTCTTCGGATGCGACTTCCGAGACATGACTTCGTTTTCTGGGAGGAAGACCGACTTACGTCGTTTGATCCTCTAGGAGTTTTCCATCTCCGTTGAGCTGTTTGTTTCTCGGCCATAACGCAGGGGTATCCAAGCCCTGGGCCACTAGGATGTTCTTCCTTCACCCGTAAGGATTGATTTTGCCGCGGCAATTCCATCGCGGTCTTACTTCCAGCCTCCTCTGGAACAGCATCAAGAAAGGCGTATCAATGCGAGTGGTGTGTGGATGAATAGAAACTCTAGCATGTGGGTTCCATTTCGTGTCATCAGGTTCTTCTTCTTCCTTCTCCGAGGGCCAAACCTCAGTGTTTCCAGGATAGTCGTTATCCTCGTGATAAATGTTGTTCCTCTTGGCGTTCAGAGGATGGCGTCCACGGGCAAGTAGGTTGATCGCTTTACAAAGGCTTAGGCCTACTTCCCCAGACTACCATCTTAACGTCCCAAGCAGTATCGCTCCCATACGGTGAGCTCATCTCCGGTGAGGTTGCAGCCATAAATCCCAAGCAGTATCGCCCCCATACGGTGGGCTCATCTCCGGTGAGTTAGTTCGACGTCCAGAGTTTGTTTGATTCACTATGCGTATTGGGTTTGAGGCAAGGATGTGAAGAGAATTTAGACTTGAAGGGTGCCGTGAGGAGCAAGGAGGAGTCTGACTCCTTCTCCAGATCGGCCCGTTCGCTTGCACGAATGGACATTAGGACCACAGCTGATATATTTTTCGGGTTGCGAGATATATCCACGACTGGCAGTTTAAAACGTCATGCGGGACGGTCCGTAGTTTATCGTCATTTCGGACGATCCGTAGTTTAACGTCTTTGCGGACGTCCTTCATCATCAACATGGAATACCTGTGGGGAAAGATGTTTCTGCACGCCGGAATTTCCATCGGTTGTGTGCATAGGGCCATAGACCAGACTTTACCCGCTCCAGATTCCACTGAGGCATGATGGACGGTTTATACTATATCAAACCGGATAACTTGTAACGCCTCAATGTTATGAGACCGCTCAGTTTAGTGCCGTGAGGTAGGCATCCTCGCAGTTTAATGCCGTGCGATAGGCATCCTCGCAGTTTAACGCCGTGCGATAGGCGGACTATCGTCTGACTATGTCCCTCGAGTCACGATAGGCTTTTCCTCCGAGGATGAGGGTAGTTTAATGTCATTTCGGACATTATCAGCGTCGTTCTCGTCAAGGACGACGTTGATGATGATCCCTGTACTAGAAGGGACGAATAGTTTAACGTCATCTCGGACGGTTGGTGACCACGGTCTTGGTCAACAACCACAACTCCTATTCGGTAAGGAGCACGTAGTTTAATGTCATTGCGGACCGATTGACACCATGGCGGTCAATCCACAACTCCTATACGGTAAGGAGCAAATAGTTTTGTGTCATTGCGGACGATTCAGCACCAGAGTGATGAATCACAACTCCCATGCGATCGGGAGCAAGTAGTTTAACGTCATTGCGGACGCATTGGTGTCCAGGGGATTGGACGTCAATGACAACCCCCAGGTTCAGGGGCACTAGTTTAACGTCGTTGCGGACGCGCGGTATCTTGTCAAGATCGCCACGCACAATCCCTAGAACGAAGGGACAGTAGTTTTACATCATTTCGGATGCCCGTAGTTTTCCGTCGTTGCGGACGTCGAGATACCATTGGCCTCGAACAATCCCTATGTGGAAAGGGACAATAGTTTAGCGTCATCGCGGACGTTGTTTCGCCACAAATATTGTGGAAAAACAATGCTTAGTTTAACGTCATCCCGGACGCATCGTAGTTTATCGTCGTTGCGGACGAGACCTAGTTTTACGTCGTCGCGGACGAGACCTAGTTTTACGTCGTCGCGGACGATTGTGGCGGAATAGACTTTGGATGAGTGGCCCGCTCTTTGTCGTTCTTCCGCTATGTGGGCCAGACGAGAGTCGCGTGATCTAGTCCCTTCCCACTAGATCTTTGACTCGAGGCACGTGTCCTAGTTGCCTCCTGACTAGGTCTTGGAGCGGAATTTCTTGTACTTCGACTCCGAGACTAGACTGAGCGCTCCATGAAGAGATGCTTGCTCTTCCATGTCCCCAGACCCCTTGCTTGGATTTGAACCAAGACGACCCGATATTCTTTTACCAAAAAGCGAGTGAATATCGGAAGCGCTTCGACCTTTATATAGGCAGGGTTCTGTGACGCGAGTCCTTCCGCGCTTCGCCAGAATGCAACCACGCTCCTTTGGTCAATGGTAGTTTAACGTCGTCTCGGACGATGGGTAGTTTTCCGTCATTTCGGACGAAGACTAGTTTAACGTCATTGCGGACCCAAGTAGTTTATAGTCATTGCGGACCAAGCCTTTGGTAGTTTTACATCGTTCCGGATGTAATTTGTGGCCTCGCATCATTAGGAAGACTTGTGAGGTAGAGGCGGCCCGCTCTCTACATCATCTCATGCGCCAGCTGTAGGATCCCCTAATGCGGAAACGATCCTGTAAAACGGGAGATCCAAAGTGGGACGTCCCAAAACACCAGTCAGACCTTGACTGTGAGGGTTCACGATACGAGTTATGCATCATAATTTCTTGACTCGGACTTGCAACCGGTTATGTATGGGCACTTCGCTGTACCAAGGCGAAGGGCCTGCTTGTCGACACCTACGAGTAGAGTATATGTCATGTAGAGGGTTCCCTAATGCGGAAAAAACCCTGTAAAACTGAGGATCCAAATGGGACGCTCGATGCATCTGTCAGATTAACTCCTTGACAGCGAGGATGTGAAAGGTTCCGCCGTAGGTCGTACGTGGAATTATGCCCGCTGTTGTCCTTGATTCGTACCATCATTTGAACCTAGGACTAAAATGGTCAGGTACTTCCCCTGCCTTCTTATCTTTTCACAGTTTTCAGACATGCAGGTCCGATAGTTTAGACGTCATTCCGGACGCGCGGTAGTTTAACGTCTCTTTCGGACGAGGTCGTACAGTTTAACGTCTTGCGGGACGATCCTAGTTTTACGTCGTTGCGGACGATGGTAGTTTTACATCGTTTCGGATGCAATTTGTGTCAGGGGAAAGGAGTTCCTCAACTTCCTTACCCCCTTTCTTCTTCCTATGCCCTGTTATTAGTCCGTTTAATAATCGAAGGGTCCTTGATAATCCCCGCCCCCTTCGTCAGGTCGGTAGTAGGGGTCAGCGTCGTCGTAATTTCCTGGATCGTCTAGAGCATCCCATGCATCGAGCTCGGATCTAGTCCAAGAGCTATTTCTTCGAGCCTCCGAATCAGCGCGGCGAGTTCTGCGGCTACTTCGGTTATCCTCTCTTTCGTTCGTACGAAATCGAGCACTAGGAGGAGGCGATCCAGGCCGGTGTCGAATACTCCGGCCAGCAGTTGTTCCGCGTCCGAGGGTTGCCTGGTTTCCCCGACTCCGCCTTCCCTCATTTCTTCGATAGACGGGCGGTTCCTCCTCGTCGGTATTTCCTTGGGATAAGGGAAAACCTCGTATCCGGTGAGAGGGGGGAGTCGCGGTATGGCTATGCGCTGTAGGAACCTCTCGTTGTCTCGGTGGAGGGCGCTCCACGATCGTACGCGGAACCCTTCTTGGATTTGATACAGGCGTGGGATGTTCTCCGGGACGTGGTACGTTCCAAGTGACAACTCGGAAAGGGTCGGTTCTGCTTGGTTGGACGTTTCCCAGTTCTCCTCCGAAGAGGAGAGCTGGAAGGAGCTCTCGGTTGACATATTGGGAGAACTCGTCAGGGTGGATGAGGAGGGCTCGGGGTCGCCCGTCATTATGGGCGTACCAGGAGGCTGTGTCCGGGTCGGTTTGGAGGGCAAGCGTCCTGATCTGGAGACTGGCACTAGCCAGTCGTCGAGGTACGTCGCTATGTTCATTCCCGGGTTGTCCTGCCGAGAAGTTAGCGAGTCTTTGGAGGGCCATGGCTGTGGCCATTTGTATTACCGCGGAGATGGTGTTCCGCTGGAGGAGCGCGTCCGCGTGTCGCTCCAGTTCTCCGGCGTGAGGATCTGTACGAGGGGTAGGTCCTCCCATGGAGCTGGGAATCGGTCCACTAGTTGGTACTGGCGGAGGTGCAGTTTCTGATAGAACTGGTATTGGTTCAGCTTCTCCATGGCCTGGGAGTTGAGCTGTCGTTCTTGCTCGAAATCCCGAGGGACCTGCAACTCCACTAGGACGCGTGCCTTCACTAGGAGGTGGAACTCCCACTGGTAATGGGCCAAGGCTCGACTGGTTTCGGTCATCAGAACTTTCATGCCGTGGTGCACCTCGTGAGGCCCTCTCCGGTGAGGGTCTTCGGGTTCTTTCCCTTTCCTTGAACTTGGCATAGTCTTCGGCGTCGTCGTCGGAGAAGTTGTTGGTATGAGGGGTGAGGAGGACCCCGGTAGATCCTGGTTGTTGAGGACTTGTTCCTCTATCAATTCGTCCAACATCTGGTCGGTGAGGACTTGTTCCTCTTTCCACTCGTTCGACATCTGGATTGGCGACCATAAGGACGACATCGGGGGAGGAGTTTCTGGATGGAGACGAAGCATCGTGGTCGTCGTGGAGGAGCATTCGAATGGGGGAAAGTGTTTGAGAGGGAAAGAAGGTGAGAAGATGTTCTTGTTGGAGTCCTCTTGTCGCTCCTTTTATAATCTTTCGTCTCTCCTCTCAGGCTGTTCCCGGACGAGGTTTGTCAGGGTATTGGTCATGGAAGTCTTTCATGGCTTCTTCCGCCGTTCCCTTTAGGAGAGTGTAGGGCTCCCAGGTGTTGTCTGATTCGGGATATCCCATCCATTTGACCAAGTATTTGGTTCCCCGTCCTTGCCGTTTTGAATCCACGATCATTTCCACTTCATAATGCTCTTCATCGTTCAATACTTCCGGTATTGGTCGCGCGAAGTTTTCTCCGTGGGCTTCGGTTTCTCTATATTTAGTGAGCACTGCGGCGTGGAATACCGGGTGAATCTTCCACTGCGGAGGAATTTGGAGTTTGTACGCCAGGGTTCCCACTTTTCCCAGTATCTTGAAAGGGCCATATCGCCTAGGGGCGAGTTTGAACTTAGGATGGGTTGTCCGAATGTGGGTTCCTTCTAGCCATACTTGGTCTCCTTCTTTCCACTGGGGAAGTTTCCTGTGAAGATCCCGGTCTTTGGCGTAGTTGCTGGCTATTTGTAAGCTAGCCGCGGCTTCTTCCTGAACTTCTATGATTGTCTTAATGCGTTCAGCTACCGCAGGTACCTTTGTCTCTAGTGCCGTGTCAGCTGAATAGGGAGGATTGAAACCGTATAGCACTTCGAAAGGGGATTTTCCGGTGGTCGAGTGCTTCCGTGTGTTATGTGAGAATTCGGCGAACGGTAGAAGGTCTACCCAATTGTCTTGATGGTAGTTGCAGAACGTTCTCAGGAATTGTTCGATCTCCTGGTTTACCCGTTCCGTTTCTCCATCTGTTTGGGGATGATACGCCGTGCTGAGAGCGGCGGTGATTCCTAGCCGTTTCCAGAGTTCTCGGGTGAATTTGGCCGCGAATTGAGGGCCCCGATCGGACACTATTTTGGTCGGCAGTCCATGTCGATTGAAAACGTTATTTTGGAAAAGCACGGTTGTTTCTTCTGCCGTGATCGTTTTCTTGCATGGGGTGATGACTATGCCTTTTGACAGACCTTGATCCACTACCACATTAATTGAGTCGAAACCTTTGCTTTCGGGTAGGTCCGTGACGAAATCCGTCGAGATGAATCGCCAGGGAACGTTGGTGGTTTCCAGAGGGTGGATAGGTGGGTGTGTCCTGTGTGTCAAATTCTTCGTAGATTGGCATATGGCGCATCCATCCACGTATTCATGGACGAATTTTGTCATGTTTTGCCACCAGTAGTGTCGTTGCACCATTTCCAATGTTTTTGCTCTACCCGGGTGTCCTACCGCGGGTGCATCATGATGTGTTTTGACGATGAGTCTCCGGATGACGTCATCTTTGGGGACGCATATGTGGCCGTTGCGTCTGGTGATTCCGTCCTCATATGTCCAATGTCCCAATAATCCTCTCATCCCTTGTGGTCCTACTCGTAAGAGTTTTGCAAGAGCTACTCTTGTTAAGGCGTCATGTTCCGATTTCGAGTGTCGGATGAGGGAGATGAGGTTTGAAGAGGCAATTTCCGTGGATTTTATATGCCGTGTCGGGGACGGTTCTACCAATGTTTCGTCGGATTTGTTGAAAAGCTTGGCCGGGAGTAAAATTTGAGATTTGTTGTCAGATTCTACCCCCTCACTTAGATCTGGACGCCTGGACAGAGCATCAGAGTGATTTGTCGATCCTGCTTTATAGCTGAGTGTAAAGTCGAATCTGCTCAAATAAAGGCTCCAACGGGCGTGTCGTCGTGATAGGTCTCGCGCCGTTTGGAAGTGTTCCAGGTTTTTATGATCTGTCCAAATCTCGAAGGGGTGTCGTGCGCCTTCGAGGTAATGATTCCAATGTTCCAACGCTTTGATTATAGCCAAGAGTTCCCGGTCGTGAACGTCGTAATTCCGCTCTGCTGGTGAAAACGATCCAGAGAGGAAAGCGACTGGGTGCCAGTCACCATCTTTTCCTTCTTGTAGAAGGGTAGCTCCATAGGCGATTAGTGATGCGTCCGTTACTAGTCGATATGGGTGCATGGGATCTGGATAGTTCAAGACGGGTTTACTGATAAAAGCTTTCTTTAATCGTTCGAAAGCTTCTTGGCATTTTGTAGTCCAGTTCCATTTCTCGTCCTTTTTGGTGAGGTCATGTAGGGGGCGCGCGATGAGTGAGAACTTGTCAATAAAGCGCCTGTAAAAATTCCCTAGACCCAGGAAGGAGCGAATGTCGCGGACTGTACGTGGGATTGGCCAATCTTTTATTGCGTCCACCTTTGAGTCCTCCATGGCGACATGGTCTTTTGAAATTGTATATCCCAGGTATTGGAGCTTTTCCTTGTAAAACTCGCATTTTTCGGGTTTCAAATATAGATCGTTGTCGCGTAGGATTTGGAAAACCTGGTTTAGGATTTTGACGTGTTCTGCCATGGTTTTGGAGAAGACGAGGATGTCGTCCATATATACGGTTATCTTCCGGGCTGTGATGAGCTCTCTGAAGATCATGTTCATCATAGCTTGGAAGGTGGCTGGTGAGTTGGTCAGGCCGAAAAACATCACCGTGGGTTCGTAAGAACCTAACGGAGTGATGAAGCTCGCCTTCCACTCATCTCCTTCTTTGATGCGTATATTGTTGTATCCCCATCGCACGTCCAATTTGCTAAAAATGATGGCCCCTTTTATCACATCCAGTAGTTCCTGGATTAGTGGAAGGGGGCACACATTCGGGATGGTGTGCGAATTTAAGTGGCGATAGTCCTGTACCGGGCGTAGTTTTCCATCCTTTTTTCCTATAAAGAAAAATGGGGCTGCTGTTTGCGAGGTGGATCGACGGATGGTTCCTCTCTCTAGATGTTCCTTGATGAATTTTCCTAATTCGTCATGTTTCTCTGGGCTCAGGGCGTAGATTTTGGGCACTTGAGGTTTGAAGGTTGGTTTCAAGTCGATGGCATGGTCCCAGTAAGTGTGTTCTGGGAGTCGCTGCGACTTTCGTTCGCTAAAGATGTCCAAAAATTCGTGATGCGCCTTGGGAACTCTTTCCTTTAGATTGGTGACGATAATTTCGTCTTCCAGGTCTTGGTCGAAACTGGCAAATCCTGACGGTTCGGGGGCCAGTTTCCGAATAACTGGGTCCCGGGTGGCCTGTTTTCCTGAGGGTTTGTCTGGGAGATCAGGTTCTCCCTCGTTTGGTGAAAGAGATGGCTTGTCTTGAGCCTTTCGTTTCTCTTCTGCGTATTTCCTTATGTCCTTTAGGAGCCATTTCCTTTTGAGGTATGCTCGTAGTCGGACGCCAAACGTTCCGCTGTGATCGCGGAGTCCTACATCTTCCGATAGTCTTCGGAGATGTTCGAGGCGCTGTTTTTCGCGCTCATTGATGCGTGGTTTGTGCCGTGGCTCCACGTCTGATAACTGCCTGCTGTATGGCGGTTCTTCCCTTGCCCTAGTGAACCCATATGGTTGCTGGCATTTCTGGGGGCACCGATCAAAGTGCACTTCACGTCGCCTCCATTCGATGGAGGGATCGTGGTATTTCAACCAATCTGTTCCCAGGATAAGGTCGTCTTTCCCTAGATTGGAGATAAACATCTGGACGCGCTTGGTATGCGTTCGTCCACTGATGTCCCGAATGGTGAGGTTCACATCCAAGGCGGATCGGATGAGACCTGCTTTGTTAATGGTGTCGTCGACGTTCCGGACGCGAATGGGGTTGTTGAGTGTATAGGTGGGGAAACGATGTTTCTTGACCCAAGTTTCGTTTACTATAACCCCTTCGCAGGCCGAGTCGATGGTTGCCTTTGCTCCAGCGTTTTGACTCCTGTTTGATACTTTCACGTTCAGGCGTATGGGGGTGATGATACGGTCGTTCATTGCTCCGATACGAATACAAGTGCGGGCATCAAACTCGGGTCGTCCTTGACCTCTCTCCTTCGCTGGTGAGGGAGAGGTCAGGAAAAACGCTCCGCGTGTCCCAGGATCACTTCTCTTGCTTCATCTTCCCCTAGTTCTCCGAGTACTGCTCCGATTCGAGCAGAATGACTGACGCTTCCGTCTCCCCGTCGTCCGTTAGGTAACACAGCGCGTTGCCCATGGTTCGTTTGGGGTCGTCCGGATGAGGTAGAGTGAGGACGTTCCATCGAAGGACCAGGTTGTGGTACCCGCTGGTCGTTGCGAGGGACATCCTCTGTCTCCATTCCTCGATATATTCCCGCTTGGTTTCCCATAGCGGGTGCGTCGTCTTCTCCCTCCAAATCAACCGCGCGGTTTCCTCTCCCTGTCGTACCCAGGCGTCTTTTCGAGTTTCCTCGAACTGGGCGAACGCCTCTGCGTGGTGACCAACAGTTAGCGCTAGAGTGCCCTGGTTTTCCGCAGTTGGAACAGGAGGTGGTTCGCTTGCCGTCAAATTTTCTCTTTTGACTTTCGGCGTTACGCTTTCTGGTAGCGTCAATGTCCATGTCAACCACCTGGTTGTTCATTCTGCGAGGGGCGTTTGTGGAATTGTAGCGGGGAGAGATTTGGTTATGAAAACGATTCAGATAATCGCTTCGAAAGGAGGTGGAGTTGGCGAGGATGGCTTTTTGAGCTGTTCTGGCTCGAAGTCGTCCATCTATTTCGCAGGCTGTATTGATCCAGTCCTGAATCGTATCCTTTGGCTGAACTTCCTTGTCGTATATTTTGTCCATGACGCGCGGGTCTAACCCGCGTTGGAAGTAAGGGACTTGCTCTTTATCGGAGATGTCGGCATCGGCGGCGATGAGAATGAATTGGTTGGAGTATTCATCAACCGTCATTCGTCCTTGGGAGAAGGCCATGAGTGCGCTTCGCGCCTTATCGGTCTTGCCCGTCTCCCTGAACTGTAATTTGAACTTGGCTAAAAAGTCCTTCCAGGTGCCTAGATCGGTAGGTGGATCCGCTCCTACTGATTTGAGGAGGAAGTTCTCCGCCCAAGCTCCCGCCGTGCCGTATCTCATGCATGAGAGCACAAGGGATATTTTGTCTTGATCGGTCTTGTACCGATCGGATTCTGCTGCGAAGAGAAGGAGGCATTGGAGCATGAATTTCTGGGATTCAATGCGGTCGCCTGTGTAATTGTCTGGGAGTTTGACTTTTCCTCTTCCGGGTTGTACTGTCGCGGAAGGGGTGTTTGTAGAAGTCGAAGCTTGTCCCGACATTTCGGCGAGTGGTTCGTTTCGGGTGTTGATCGGTGTTTGGTCTGGTGAGTCGGAGTCTGATTCCGAGGTTGTTTCCTCTTGCTCCGAGTCTTCGGGGATTACCGGCGCCGGTTCCCTGTATTGTGGGGCTAGTTCCCACTGAGCTTCTGTTTCGTTCCAAATATCCTCTTCTTCTGTTCCGTCTTCAAGGGTGAAGTAATAACGCCCGTTTCGGTATGAGCAGTTATCGTAATTCGGAGGGGCAGTTCCGTTATTGTCTTCGTAGACCCAGAAGTCCCCTTCGCGCCGGATAGGGCGATTGTTGTGACGGAGTTGGTTATTGATACGTCTAGTGCCGGGTGGGTATTCCTGGCCTAGGTCTTGCTCCAGAGTGTGTGCAGTAACACTTTCTCAATGGGGGTCTATATCCCCACTGAGCAAGGTTATGAGAGAGAGTGTGGCAGCAAGCTAGTGCGAGCAAGGTAGGGGCAGAAGAGTCTATTCTAGTGTTACGACTGCTCGTCGGTAACCCCAAGAGTAGGAGGTTCTTCCCTAGGTCACTCGTGGAGGATGTGTGGAGCGGTGGTCTCGACTGTACGTGTAGCACAGGAGCCAGAAGTGTATTGCGATGTAGCAATGAAGGAGTACTGTAGGAAGACAGTACTGAACGAAGATTCCTGTATGTGAAGATACAGGAGAACGAAGTACTGTGGTAGGAAGACCACAGTGAACGAAGGGCTGTAGTAGGAAGACTACAGCGAACGAAGAGAATAGACTGAAGATCCTCAGCCTATTCTATGGGCCTTTTATACTACTTTGGGAAGTAGGGCGTGAGAATACCGAATATGTATCTGTAGGTATTCTCTAAGTCGTCTCTCTCAATAACGACTACTCTTGTGCTTCTCCGTTGGTCTCCTTCCGGCCAGGAGAGACTAGGAGGTTCATGCCCTGCGTGTGAGTAATTTATAAGGCGGCGTTCCATGCCCGCTAATACAATAGGCCCGTGATACTCGACCAACGATAAGGTGATCCGTTGGGAGTGGATGACCAAGGTTAATATCTGTACCTTGGTGTACGCCTCAGCCTGTGAGGCCGCGTGATATTTGTGATGATCGTGTCGGTATAGACCGCCGTTAAGGCCCGACAGAACGTGATCATAACAATACCAAGGTCTTCATGGTCTCTTGTGGCAGCTGCCAAGCTGCCAAAAAAGCAGCTGAGGGCATCAATGCACATTTTTCTCTTTCTATGTCCCTTTTAAAGGCAGCTCAAAAGTCAGCAAAAGAGCTACAAGATAATGGTATAGGCATATATAAAAGAGAGTAATGTGCTGAAACAGTATCTAATGTGCCACATCTTTACCTTCTTACTGATAGAGCAGTAGTACTTACTATTTCTTACTGATAATTAAAGACTTTTTAATATAGAATTAGTGCTAATATCATGAAATTAGAAACCAATCTAATACTCACAATGTGTTGCTCCCAATTAGGAAATTGAACACTTTTAGATACTTTTAGACACTATTAGATATAATCCAGAGCTAATACAAGGGAGTGGTTTTCCAGATGTTAGTACACTTCACATGCTTGGCATATTTGGTCGGCTTCGGTGTCCCGAATCGGAGGCAGCTGAACACTTTGTTGACTCGGAATGGATCTGTCATTCTATTTCTTATTGTCCTTATGACTTCTGTTGACCTATCCTTTGTTATCCTCAGAGCTCCCAAGTTTCCAAATGGTTTACCCATGTGGCATGTGGTTCTTATCTCCAGGTCCATGTGGACTCACCTTGGCAATCTCTCCACTTATTTAGACTTTGGAGTCATTCCATTTCCCCAGAAGATGTCAAATTCTGTGGCAACACTGTTCTGACACAGAAAGCACACACCACCAAGGGCCTGTCGACTGAGGAACTCATGCACAGAGTCAATGATGAATGCCTGGCCCATGGATTTCCTACCAAATATGACCTCCCACCTTATAAAAAACAAATGGCATAACCAGACCCATCTACCAAGCAGACCAAATAATGAATTTGCCAAAGTTTCAAGGCACTAAATAACCTCACAAGTGTTCCCCCGATGCCACAGGGCAACACCTATGCAAAGCAGCAGGCACTTGTAGGATATTGGTGGGTCACCATTTTTGACTTTGCATCTGGATTTTATGCTTGTCCCATAGCCGAAGAGGATCAGCCATACATCTGCTTCTATATAGCAGGATAAGGATACTACAAATACCTCCACATGCTATGCGGCCTTACTGGTGCATCATCCCACTTCATGAGCATGACCGCCGCTGCCCTTGGCAACCTTGTAGGAACACTCTGCCAGCTGTTTGTTGATGATGGTAGCATCCCAGGCAACAAGTTTGATGACACAATTATTATGATCACAACTATCGGGCCTTAACGGCGGTCTATTCCGATACGATCATCACAAATACTAGGCGGCCTCATAGGTTGAGGCATACATCAAGGTACAGGTAATAACCCTGGTCATCCTTTCCCAACGGATCACCCATTGTTGGTCAAGTATCACAAGCCTTTATTGCAGCAGGCATTCCTTCCTGCCTTACAAACTACTTACATGCAGAGCATGGAGCTCCTAGTCTTTTCTAGCTAGAAGGAGACGATCGGAGAAGCACAAGAGTGGTCATCCTAAGAGATGTTACGACTGCTCGTCGGTAACCCCAAGAGTAGGAGGTTCTTCCCTATGTCACTCGTGGAGGATGTGTGGAACGGTGGTCTCAACTGTACGTGTAGCACAGGAGCCAGAAGTGTATTGCGATATAGCAATGAAGACTGTAGTAGGAAGGCTACAGTGGATGAGGGTGCTGTGGTAGGAAGACCACAACGAACGAAGAGAATAGACTGAAGAACCTCAGCCTACTCTATGGGCCTTTTATACTACTTTAGGAAGTAGGGCGTGAGAATACCATATATGTATCCGTAGGTATACTCTAAGTCGTTCTCTCTCAATAACGACTACTCTTGTGTTTCTCCGTTAGTCTCTTTCCGGCCAGGAAAGACTAGGAGCTCAATGCCCGATGTGTGAGTAGTTTGTAAGGCGGCGTTCCATGCCCGCTACGCAATAGGCCCGTGATACTCGACCAACGATAAGGTGATCCGTTGGGAGTGGATGACCAAGGTTACTATCTGTACCTTGTTTGTACGCCTCACCTTGTGAGGCCGCTTGATATTTGTGATGATCGTGTCGGAATAGACCGCCCTTAAGGCCCGACAGAACGTGATCATAACAATACCCCCTTTCTACGTCCTATTCACCTGGTAGGACAATGCTTTGCGCTTCATCGCCACTCCATATATGATTTGCTTTCTTGATCCAAAAACGGTCTCCGGATACGACTTCCGGGACATGACTTTGTTTTCTGGGAGGAAGACCGACTTACGTCATTTGATCCTCTAGGAGTTTTCCATCTCCGTTGAGCTGTTTGTTTCTCGGCCATAACGCAGGGGTATCCAAGCCCTGGGCCACTAGGATGTTCTTCCTTCACCCGTAAGGATTGATTTTGCCGCGGCAATTCCATCGCGGTCTTACTTCCAGCCTCCTCTGGAACAGCATCAAGAAAGGCGTATGAATGCGAGTGGTGTGTGGATGAATAGAAACTCTAGCATGTGGGTTCCGATTCGTGTCATCAGGTTCTTCTTCTTCCTTCTCCGAGGGCCAAACCTCAGTGTTTCCAGGATAGTCGTTATCCTCGTGATTTTTGTTGTTCCTCTTGGCGTTCAGAGGATGGCGTCCACGGGCAAGTAGGTTGATCGCTTTACAAAGGCTTAGGCCTACTTCCCCAGACTACCATCTTAACATCCCAAGCAGTATCGCTCCCATACGGTGAGCTCATCTCCGGTGAGGTTGCAGCCATAAATCCCAAGCAGTATTGCCCCCATAAGGTGGGCTCATCTCCGGTGAGTTAGTTCGACGTCCAGAGTTTGTTTGATTCACTATGCGTATTGGGTTTGAGGCAAGGATGTGAAGAGAATTAGACTTGAAGGGTGCCGTGAGGAGCAAGGAGGAGTCTGACTCCTTCTCCGGATCGGCCCGTTCGCTTGCACGAATGGACATTAAGACCACAGCTGATATATTGGTCGGGTCGCGAGATATATCCACGACTAGCAGTTTAAACGTCTTGCCGGACGTTCCGTAGTTTATCGTCGTTGCGGACGACAGTAGTTTTACATCGTTTCGGATGTTATTAAGGCGCCCTGCGCTGCCTTGTAGTTTACTTCTAGGTCATTTGCGGACCTTCTTCATCATCAACATGGAATATCTGTGGGAAAAAGATGTTTCTGCACGCCGGAATTTCCATCGGTTGTGTGCATAGGGCCCTAGACCAGACTTTATCCCGCAGATTTCCACTGAGGCATGATGGGAACGGTTTATGCTATATCAAACCGGATAACTTATACGTCTCAATATTAGGAGACCGCTCAGTTTAATGCCGTGAGGTAGGCATCCTCGCAGTTTAATGCCGTGCGATAAGCGACTTTTGCAGTTTAACGCCGTGCTTTAGGCGAGCTATCGTCTGACTATGTCCCTCGAGTCACGATAGGCTTTTCCTCCGAGGATGAGGGTAGTTTAATGTCATTTCGGACATTATCATCGTCGTTCTCGTCAAGGACGACGTTGATGATGATCCCTATACTGAAAAGGGACGAGTAGTTTAACGTCATCTCGGACGGTTGGTGACCACGGTCTTGGTCAACAACCACAACTCCTATTCGGTAAGGAGCACGTAGTTTAATGTCATCGCGGACCGATTGACAGCATGGCGGTCAATCCACAACTCCTATGCGGTAAGGAGCAAATAGTTTTCCGTCATTGCGGACGCATTGGTGTCCAGGGGATTGGACATCAATGACAACCCCTAAGTCCAGGGGCACTAGTTTAACGTCGTTGCGGACACGCGGTATCTTGTCAAGATCGCCACGCACAATCCCTATACTTGAAGGGACAAGTAGTTTAGCGTCGTTTCGGACGCGTGGGGATAACCTTGATTTCCACCACGCACAATCCCTATGCTTAAAGGGACAAGTAGTTTAAAGTCATTCCGGACTAGGAGGCATCCCAATATTGAGACACATCCTACGATCCCTAGAACGAAGGGACAGTAGTTTTACATCGTTTCGGATGCCCGTAGTTTACCGTCGTTGCGGACGTCGATGCCATTGGCCTCGAACAATCCCTATGTGGAAAGGGACAATAGTTTAGCGTCATCGCGGACATTGTTTCGCCACAAATATTGTGGAAAAACAATGCTTAGTTTAACGTCATCCCGGACGCTCCGTAGTTTATCGTCGTTGCGGACGACATGTGGCGGAATAGACTTGTGAGTGGCCCCCTCTTGCCGTTCTTCCGCTATGCGGGCCAGACGAGAGTCGCGTGATCTAGTCCCTTCCTACTAGATCTTCGACTCAAGGCACGTGTCCTAGTTGCCTCCTGACTAGGTCTTGGAGCGGAATTTCTTGTACTTCGACTCCAGGACTAGACTGAGCGCTCCATGAAGAGATGCTTGCTCTTCCATGTCCCCAGACCCCTCGCTTGGATTTGAACCAAGACGACCCGATATTCTTTTACCGAAAAGCGAGTGAATATCGGAAGCGCTTCGACCTCTTATAGGCAGGGTTCTGCGACGCGGATCCTCCCGAAAATCCGCGCTTCACCAGAATGCAACCACGCTCCTTGGGTCAATGGTAGTTTTATGTCATTCTCGGATGATGGATAGTTTTCTGTCGTTTTGGACGAGGATAGTTTTCCGTCGTTTCGGACGAGGATAGTTTTCCGTCGTTTCGGACGAAGACTAGTTTAACGTCATTGCGGACCCTAGTAGTTTATAGTCATTGCGGACCAAGCCTTTGGTAGTTTTACATCGTTCCGGATGTATTTTATGGCCTCGCATCAATTTGGAAGACTTGTGAAGTAGAGGCGGCCCGCTCTCTACATCATCTCATGCGCCAGCTGTAGGATCCCCTAATGCGGAAACGATCCTGTAAAACGGGAGATCCAAAGTGGGACGTCCCAAAACACCAGTCAGACCTTGACTGTGAGGGTTCACTTAACGAGTTGTGCATCATAATTTCTTGGCTCGGACTTGCAACCGGTTATGTATGGGCGCTTCGCCTGTACCAAGGCGAAGAGCCGGCTTGTCGACACCTACGAGTAGAGTATATGTCATGTAGAGGGTTCCCTAATGCAGAAAAAACCCTGTAAAACTGAGGATCCAAATGGGACGCTCGATGCATCTGTCAGATTAACTCCTTGACAGCGAGGATGTGAAAGGTTCCGCCGTAGGTCGTACGTGGAATTATGCCCGCTGTTGTCCTTGATTCGTACCATCATTTGAACCTAGGACTAAAATGGTCAGGTACTTCCCCTGCCTTCTTATCTTTTCACAGTTTTAAGACATGCAGGTCCGATAGTTTAGACGTCATTCCGGACGTGGGGTAGTTTAACGTCTCTTTCGGACGAGGTCGTACAGTTTAACGTCTTGAGGGACGATCCTAGTTTTACGTCGTTGCGGACGATCGATAGTTTAAGGTCATTTCGGACCCTAGTAGGGGTAGGAGTTCCTCAACTTCCTTACCCCCTTTCTCGCTCCGCGACTGCCCTTCTCTAGTAGTCATAGGGTCCTTGATACCCATCGCCCCCTTCATCAGGTCGATAATACGGATCGGCGTCGTCGTAGTTTCCAGGGTCGTCTAAAGCGTCCCATGCATCGAGCTCGGATCGAGTCCAAGAGCGATTTCTTCTAGCCTCCGAATCAGCGCGGCGAGTTCTGCGGCTACTTCGGTTATTCTGTCCCTCGTCTGTACGAAGTCGAGCACTAGGAGGAGGCGTTCCAGGCCGGTGTCGAACACTCCCGCCAGTAGTTGTTCCGCGGCGGAGGGTTGCCTGGGTTCTGTTATGATCACGTTCTGTCGGGCCTTAACGGCGGTCTATACCGACACGATCATCACAAATATCAAGCGGCCTCACTAGGTGAGGCGTACAAACAAGGTACAGATAGTAACCTTGGTCATCCACTCCCAACGGATCATCTTATCGTTGGTCGAGTATCACGGGCCTATTGTGTAGCGGGCATGGAACGCCGCCTTACAAACTACTCACACATCGGGCATTGAGCTCCTAGTCGTTCCTGGCCGGAAGGAGACTAACGGGGAAACACAAGAGTAGTCGTTATTGAGAGAGACGACTTAGAGTATACCTACGGATACATATATGGTATTCTCACGCCCTACTTCCTAAAGTAGTATAAAAGGCCCATAGAGTAGGCTGAGGTTCTTCAGTCTATTCTCTTCGTTCGTTGTGGTCTTCCTACCACAGCACCCTCATCCACTGTAGTCTTCTCACTACAGTCTTCATTGCTATATCGCAATACACTTCTGGCTCCTGTGCTACACGTACAGTTGAGACCACCGTTCCACCCATCCTCCACGAGTGACCTAGGGAAGAACCTCCTACTCTTGGGGTTACCGACGAGCAGTCGTAACACTAGAATAGACTCTTCTGCCCCTACCTTGCTCGCACTAGCTTGCTGCCACACTCTCTCTCATAACCTTGCTCAGTGGGGATATAGACCCCCATTGAGAAAGCGTTACTGCACACACTCTGGAGCAAGACCTAGGCCAGGAATATCCACCCGGCACTAGACGTATCAATAACCAACTCCGTCACAACAATCGCCCTATCCGGCGCGAAGGGGACTTCTGGGTCTACGAAGACAATAACAGAACTGCCCCTCCGAATTACGATAACTGCTCATACCGAAACGGGCGTTATTACTTCACTCTTGAAGACGGAACAGAAGAAGAGGATATTTGGAACGAAACAGAAGCTCAGTGGGAACTAGCCCCACAATACAGGGAACCGGCGCCGGTAATCCCCGAAGACTCGGAGCAAGAGGAAACAACCTCGGAGTCAGACTCCGACTCACCAAACCAAACACCGATCAACACCCGAAACGAACCACTCGCCGAAATGTCGGGACAAGCTTTGACTTCTACAAACACCCCTTCCGCGACAGTACAACCCGGAAGAGGAAAAGTCAAACTCCCAGACAATTACACAGGCGACCGCATTGAATCCCAGAAATTCATGCTCCAATGCCTCCTTCTTTTCGCAGCAGAATCCGATCGGTACAAGACCGATCAAGACAAAATATCCCTTGTGCTCTCATGCATGAGATACGGCACGGCGGGAGCTTGGGCGGAGAACTTCCTCCTCAAATCAGTAGGAGCAGATCCACCTACCGATCTAGGCACCTGGAAGGACTTTTTAGCCAAGTTCAAATTACAGTTCAGGGAGACGGGCAAGACCGACAAGGCGCGAAGCGCACTTATGGCCTTCTCCCAAGGACGAATGACGGTTGATGAATACTCCAACCAATTCATTCTCATCGCCGCCGATGCCGACATCTCCGATAAAGAGCAAGTCCCTTACTTCCAACGCGGGCTAGACCCGCGCGTCATGGACAAAATATACGACAAGGAAGTTCAGCCAAAGGATACGATTCAGGACTGGATCAATACAGCCTGCGAAATAGATGGACGACTTCGAGCCAGAACAGCTCAAAAAGCCATCCTCGCCAACTCCACCTCCTTTCGAAGCGATTATCTGAATCGTTTTCATAACCAAATCTCTCCCCGCTACAATTCCACAAACGCCCCTCGCAGAATGAACAACCAAGTTGTTGACATGGACATTGACGCAACACGCAAGCGCAATGCCCGTAGCCAAAAGCGGAAATATGACGGCAAGCCTCCTGGCGCCTGTTACCATTGCAAGAAAACAGGACACTGGAATGCTGACTGCCCATCATTACGCAGAGGCGTTCAACCGATTCGAGGAAACTCGAAAAGACGCATGGGTACAACAGGGAGAAGAAACCGCGCGGTTGATCTGGAGGGAGAAGACAACGCACCCGCTATGGGAAACCAAGCGGGAATATATCGAGGAATGGAGACAGAGGATGTTCATCGCAACAACCAGCGGGTACCACAACCTGGTCCTTCGATGGAACGTCCTCACTCTACCCCATCCGGACGACCCCAGACGAACCATGGGCAGCGCACTATGCTACCTAACGGACGACGGGGAGACGGAGGCGTCAGTCATTCTGCTCGAATCGGAGCAGTGCTCGGAGAATTAGGAGAAGATGAAGCCAGAGAAGTAATCTTGGGACACGCGGAGCGTTTTTCCTGACCTCTCCCTCACCAGCGAAGGAGAGAGGTCAAGGACGACCCGAGTTTGATGCCCGCACTTGTATTCGTATCGGAGCAATGAACGACCGTATCATCACCCCCATACGCCTGAACGTGAAAGTATCAAACAGGAGTCAATACGCTGGAGCAAAAGCAACCATCGACTCGGCCTGCGAAGGGGTTATAGTAAACGAAACTTGGGTCAAGAAACATCGTTTCCCCACCTATACACTCAATAACCCCATTCGCGTCCGGAACGTCGATGACACCATTAACAAAGCGGGTCTCATCCGATCCGCCTTGGATGTGAACCTCACCATTCGGGACATCAGTGGACGAACGCATACTGAGCGCGTCCAGATGTTTATCTCCAATCTAGGGAAGGACGACCTTATCCTGGGAACAGATTGGTTGAAATACCACGATCCCTCCATCGAATGGAGGCGACGTGAAGTGCACTTTGATCGGTGCCCCCAGAAATGCCAGCAACCATATGGGTTCACCAGGGCAAGGGAAGAACCGCCATACAGCAGGCGGTTATCAAACGTGGAGCCACGGCACAAACCACGCATCAATGAGCGCGAAAAACAGCGCCTAGAACATCTCCGAAGACTATCGGAAGATGTAGGACTCCGCGACCATAGCGGAACGTTTGGTGTCCGACTACGAGCATACCTCAAAAGGAAATGGCTCCTAAAGGACATAAGGAAATACGCAGAAGAGAAACGAAAGGCTCAAGACAAGCCATCTCTTTCACCAAACGAGGGAGAACCTGATCTCCCAGACAAACCCTCAGGAAAACAGGCCACCCGGGACCCAGTTATTCGGAAACTGGCCCCCGAACCGTCAGGATTTGCCAGCTTCGACCAAGACCTGGAAGACGAAATTATCGTCACCAATCTAAAGGAAAGAGTTCCCAAGGCGCATCACGAATTTTTGGACATCTTTAGCGAACGAAAGTCGCAGCGCCTCCCAGAACACACTTACTGGGATCATGCCATTGACTTAAAACCAACCTTCAAACCTCAAGTGCCCAAAATCTACGCCCTGAGCCCAGAAAAACACGACGAATTGGGAAAATTCATCAAGGAACATCTGGAAAGAGGAACTATCCGTCGATCCACCTCGCAAACAGCAGCCCCATTTTTCTTCATAGGAAAAAAAGATGGAAAACTACGCCTGGTACAGGACTATCGCCACTTGAATTCGCACACCATCCCGAATGTGTGCCCCCTTCCACTAATCCAAGAACTACTGGACGTGATAAAAGGGGCCGTCATTTTTAGCAAATTGGATGTGCGATGGGGATACAACAATATACGCATCAAGGAGGGAGATGAGTGGAAGGCGAGCTTCATCACTCCGTTAGGTTCTTACGAACCTACGGTGATATTTTTCGGCCTAACCAACTCACCAGCCACCTTCCAAGCTATGATGAACATGATCTTCAGGGAGCTCATCACAGCCCGGAAGATAACCGTATATATGGACGACATCCTCGTCTTCTCCAAAACCATGGCGGAACATGTCAAAATCCTAAACCAGGTTTTCCAAATCCTACGCGACAACGATCTATATTTAAAACCCGAAAAATGTGAGTTTTACAAGGAAAAACTCCAATATCTGGGATATACAATTTCAAAAGACCATGTCGCCATGGAGGACTCAAAGGTGGACGCGATAAAAGATTGGCCAATTCCACGCACAGTCCGCGACATTCGCTCCTTCCTGGGCCTAGGGAATTTTTACAGGCGCTTTATTGACAAGTTCTCACTCATCGCACGCCCCCTACATGACCTTACCAAAAAGGACGAGAAATGGAACTGGACTGCAAAATGCCAAGAAGCTTTCGAACGGTTAAAGAAAGCTTTTATCAGTAAACCCGTCTTGAACTATCCAGACCCCATGCACCCATATCGATTAGTAACGGACGCATCACTAATCGCCTATGGAGCTACCCTTCTACAAGAAGGAAAAGATGGCGACTGGCACCCAGTCGCTTTCCTCTCTGGATCATTTTCACCAGCAGAGCGAAATTACGATGTTCACGACCGGGAACTCTTGGCTATAATAAAAGCATTGGAACACTGGAATCACTACCTCGAAGGCGCGCGACACCCCTTCGAGATTTGGACAGATTATAAAAACCTGGAACATTTCCAAACGGCGCGAGACCTATCACGACGACACGCCCGTTGGAGCCTTTATTTGAGCAGATTCGACTTTACACTCAGCTATAAAGCAGGATCAACAAATCACTCCGATGCTCTGTCCAGGCGTCCAGATCTAAGTGAGGGGGTAGAATCTGACAACAAATCTCAAATTTTACTCCCGGCCAAGCTTTTCAACAAATCCGACGAAACATTAGTAGAACCATCCCCGACACGGCATATAAAGTCCACGGAAATCGCCTCCTCAAACCTCATTTCCCTCATCCGACACTCGAAATCGGAACATGATGCCCTAACGAGGGTAGCCCTCGCAAGGCTCTTACGAGTAGGACCACAAGGGATGAGAGGATTATTGGGACATTGGACATATGAAGACGGAATCACCAGACGCAACGGCCACATATGCGTCCCCAAAGACGACGTCATCCGAAGACTCATCGTCAAAACACATCATGACGCACCCGCGGTAGGACACCCGGGCAGAGCAAAAACATTGGAAATGGTGCAACGACACTACTGGTGGCAAAACATGACTAAATTCGTCCACGAATATGTGGATGGATGTGCCATATGCCAGTCTACGAAGAACTTGACACACAAGACACACCCACCTATCCACCCTCTGGAAACCACCAACGTTCCTTGGCGATTCATCTCGACAGATTTCGTCACGGACCTACCCGAAAGCAAAGGTTTCGACTCAATTAACATGGTAGTGGATCAAGGTCTGTCAAAAGGCATAGTCATCACCCCATGCAAGAAAACGATCACGGCAGAAGAAACAACCGTGCTTTTCCAAAATAACGTTTTCAATCGACATGGACTGCCGACCAAAATAGTGTCCGATCGGGGCCCTCAATTTGCGGCCAAATTCACCCGAGAACTCTGGAAACGGCTAGGAATCACCGCCGCTCTCAGCACGGCGTATCATCCCCAAACAGATGGAGAGACGGAACGGGTAAACCAGGAGATCGAGCAATTCCTGAGAACGTTCTGCAACTACCATCAGGACAATTGGGTAGACCTTTTGCCGTTCGCCGAATTCTCACATAACACACGGAAACACTCGGCCACCGGGAAATCTCCTTTCGAAGTGCTATACGGTTTCAATCCCCCCTATTCAGCTGACACGGCTCTGGAGACAAAGGTACCTGCGGTAGCTGAACGCATTAAGACGATCACAGAAGTTCAGGAAGAAGCCGCTGCTAGCTTACAAATAGCCAGCAATTACGCCAAAGACCGGGATCTTCACAAGAAACTTCCCCGATGGGAGGAAGGGGACCAAGTATGGTTAGAAGGAACCCATATTCGGACAACCCATCCTAAGTTCAAGCTCGCCCCTAGGCGATATGGCCCTTTCAAGATACTGGGAAAAGTAGGGACCCTGGCGTACAAGCTCCAAATTCCTCCGCAGTGGAAAATCCACCCGGTGTTCCACGCCGCCGTGCTCACTAAATATAGAGAAACCGAAGCCCACGGAGAAAACTTCGCGCGACCAATACCGGAGGTATTGAACGATGAAGAATATTACGAAGTAGAAATGATCGTGGATTCAAAACGGCAAGGACGGGGAACCAAATACTTGGTCAAATGGATGGGATATCCCGAAGCAGACAACACCTGGGAGCCCTACGCTCTCTTAAAGGGAACAGCGGAAGAAGCCATGAAGGATTTCCACGACCAATACCCTGACAAGCCTCGTCCGGGAACAGCCTGAAGGGAAAGACAAGGTTATAAAAGGAGCGACAAGAGGACTCCAACAAGAACATCTTCTCACCTTCTTCCCCTCTCAAACACATCCCCCATTCGAATGCTCCTCCACGACGACCACAATGCTTCGTCTCCATCCAGAAACTCCTCCCCCGATGTCGTCCTTATGGTCGCCAATCCAGATGTCGAACGAGTGGAAAGAGGAACAAGTCCTCACCGACCAGATGCTGGACGAGTTGATAGAGGAACAAGTCCTCAACAACCAGGATCTACCGGCGTCCTCCTCACCCCTCATCTCAACAACTTCTCCGACGACGACGCCGAAGACTATGCCAAGTTCAAGGAAAGGGAAAGAACCCGAAGACCCTCACCGGAGAGGGCCTCACGAGATGCACCACGGCATGAAAACTCTGATGACCGAAACCAGTCGAGCCCTGGCCAATTACCAGTGGGAGTTCCACCTCTTAGTGAAGGCGCGCCAAATAGTGGAGTTGCAGGTCCCTCGGGATTTCGAGCAAGAACGGCAGCTCAACTCCCAAGCCATGGAGAAGCTGAATCAATACCAGTTCTATCAGAAACTGCACCTCCGCCAGTACCAACTAGTGAACCGATTCCCAGCTCCATGGGAGGACCTACCCCTTGTACAGATCCTCACGCCGGAGAACTGGAGCGACACGCGGACGCGCTCCTCCAGCGGAACACCATCTCCGCGGTAATACAAATGGCCACAGCCATGGCCCTCCAAAGACTCGCTAACTTCTCGGCAGGACAACCCGGGAATGAACATAGCGACGTACCTCGACGATTGGCTAGTGCCAGTCTTCAGATCAGAACGCTCGCCCTCCAAACCGACCCGGACACAGCCTCCTGGTACGCCCACAATGACGGGCGACCCCGAGCCCTCCTCATCCACCCTGACAAGTTCTCCCAATACGTCAACCGAGAGCTCCTTCCAGCTCTCCTCTTCGGAGGAGAACTGGGGAACGTCCAACCAAGCAGAACCGACCCTTTCCGAGTGGTCACTTGGAACGTACCACGTCCCGGAGAACATCCCACGCTTGTACCAAATCCAAGGAGGGTCCCGCGTACGGTCGTGGAGCACCCTCCACCGAGACAACGAGAGGTTTCTACAGCGCATAGCCATACCGCGACTCCCCCCTCTCACCGGATACGAGGTTTTCCCCTATCCCAAGGAAATACCGACGAGGAGGAACCGCCCGTCTATCGAAGAAATGAAGGAAGACGGAGTCGGGGAAGCCAGGCAACCCTCGGACGCGGAACGACTGCTGGCCGGAGTGTTCGACACCGGCCTAGATCGCCTCCTCCTAGTGCTCGATTTCGTACGAACGAAAGAGAGGATAACCGAAGTAGCCGCAGAACTCGCCGCGTTGATTCGGAGGCTCGAAGAAATAGCTCGTGGACTAGATCCGAACTCGATGCATGGGATGCTCTAGACGATCCAGGAAATTACGACGAGGCGGACCCCTACTATCGACCGGACGAAGGGGGCGGAGATTATCAAGGACCCTTCGATTATTAAAGGGACTAATAACAGGGCACAAGGAGAAGAAAGGGGGTAAGGAAGTGGAGGAACTCCTTCCCCTGACGAAGTAGGGTCCGAAATGACCTTAAACTATCGATCGTCCGCAACGACGTAAAACTAGGATCGTCCCTCAAGACGTTAAACTGTACGACCTCGTCCGAAAGAGACGTTAAACTACCCCACGTCCGGAATGACGTCTAAACTATCGGACCTGCATGTCTTAAAACTGTGAAAAGATAAGAAGGCAGGGGAAGTACCTGACCATTTTTAGTCCTAGGTTCAAATGATGGTACGAATCAAGGACAACAGCGGGCATAATTCCACGTACAGCCTACGGCGGAACCTTTCACATCCTCGCTGTCAAGGAGTTAATCTGACAGATGCATCGAGCGTCCCATTTGGATCCTCAGTTTTACAGGGTTTTTTCCGCATTAGGGAACCCTCTACATGACATATCTCTACTCGTAGGTGTCGACAAGCCGGCTCTTCGCCTTGGTACAGCGAAGTGCCCATACATAACCGGTTGCAAGTCCGAGTCAAGAAATTATGATGCACAACTCGTTAAGTGAACCCTCACAGTCAAGGTCTGACTGGTGTTTTGGGACGTCCCACTTTGGATCTCCCGTTTTACAGGATCGTTTCCGCATTAGGGGATCCTACAGCTGGCGCATGAGATGATGTAGAGAGCGGGCCGCCTCTACTTCACAAGTCTTCCTATAATGATGCGAGGCCACAAATTATATCCGGAACGATGTAAAACTACCAAAGGCTTGGTCCGCAATGACTATAAACTACTAGGGTCCGCAATGATGTTAAACTAGTCTTCGTCCGAAACGACGGAAAACTATCCTCGTCCGAAACGACGTAAAACTACCATTGACCCAAGGAGCGTGGTTGTATTCTGGTGAAGCGCGGATTTTGGGAGAACTACCGCGTCGCAGAACCCTGCCTATAAGAGGTCGAAGCGCTTCCGATATTCACTCGCTTTTCGGTAAAAGAATATCGGGTCGTCTTGGTTCAAATCCAAGCGAGGGGTCTGGGGACATGGAAGAACAAGCTTTTCTTCATGGTGCGCTCAGTCTAGTCTCGGAGTCGAAGTACAAGAAATTCCGCTCCAAGACCTAGTCAGGAGGCAACTAGGACACGTGCCTCAAGTCAAAGATCTAGTAGGAAGGGACTAGATCATGCGACTCTCGTCTGGCCCACATAGCGGAAGAACGACAAGAGCGGGCCACTCATCCAAAGTCTATTCCGCCACACTCGTCCGCAACGACGATAAACTACGAAGCGTCCGGGATGACGTTAAACTAAGCATTGTCCGCAACGACGATAAACTACGAAGCGTCCGGGATGACGTTAAACTAAGCATCGTCCGCAACGACGATAAACTACGAAGCGTCCGGGATGACGTTAAACTAAGCATTGTTTTTCCACAATATTTGTGGCGAAACAATGTCCGCGATGACGCTAAACTATTGTCCCTTTCCACATAGGGATTGTTCGAGGCCAATGGCATCGACGTCCGCAACGACGGTAAACTACGGGCATCCGAAACGATGTAAAACTACTGTCCCTCCGTTCTAGGGATCGTAGGATGTGTCTCAATATTGGGATGCCTCCTAGTCCGGAATGACTTTAAACTACTTGTCCCTTTAAGCACAGGGATTGTGCGTGGTGGAAATCAAGGTTATCCCCACGCGTCCGAAACGACGCTAAACTACTTATCCCTTCAAGTATAGGGATTGTGCGTGGCGATCTTGACAAGATACCGCACGTCCGCGACGACGTTAAACTAGTGCCCCTGGACTTAGGGGTTGTCATTGATGTCCAATCCCCTGGACACCAATGCGTCCGCAATGACGGAAAACTATTTGCTCCTTACCGCATAGGAGTTGTGGATTGACCGCCATGCTGTCAATCGGTCCGGGATGACATTAAACTACGTGCTCCTTACCGAATAGGAGTTGTGGTTGTTGACCAAGACCGTGGTCATCAACCATCCGAGATGACGTTAAACTACTCGCCCCTTTTCAGTATAGGGATCATCATCAACGTCGTCCTTGACGAGAACGACGCTGATAATGTCCGAAATGACATTAAACTACCCTCATCCTCGGAGGAAAAAGCCTATCGTGACTCGAGGGACATAGTCAGACGATAGCTCGCCTAAAGCACGGCGTTAAACTGCAAGTCGCCTACCTCACGGCGTTAAACTGAGCGGTCTCCTAATATTGAGACGTATAAGTTATCCGGTTTGATATAGCATAAACCGTTCCCATCATGCCTCAGTGGAAACCTGCGGGATCAAGTCTGGTCTAGGGCCCTATGCACACAACCGATGGAAATTCCGGCGTGCAGAAACATCTTTTTCCCACAGATATTCCATGTTGATGATGAAGGACGTCCGCAAAGATGTTAAACTACGAATCGTCCGCAACGACGATAAACTACGGAACGTCCGGCAAGACGTTTAAACTGCTATCGTGGATATATCTCGCGACCCGACCAATATATCAGCTGTGGTCTTAATGTCCATTCGTGCAAGTGAACGGGCCGATTCGGAGAAGGAGTCAGACTCCTCCTTACTCCTCACGGCACCCGTCAAGTCTAATTCTCTTCACATCCTTGCCTCAAACCCAACACTACACGTGGTATTCCCCACCATAGGCCCACGTTTGTGAAAAACAAACTCTGGACGCCGTAAACTGCCTCACCGGAGATGAGTCCACCGTATGGGGACAATACTGCTTGGGATTTTGATTGGGCGCCCTCACCGGAGATGAGCTCACCGTATGGGAGCAATACTGCTTGGCCGTTCGACTCATGCTTAGGCATGGTACAAGGTAGTCTGGAGAAGTAGGCCTAAGCCTTTGTAAAGCGATCAACCTACTTGTCCGTGGACGCCGCCGGTCGCCATTGAGGAAACAACAAAATCATGAGGATAGACGACTATCCTGGAAACACTGAGGTTTGGCCCTCGGAGAAGGAAGAAGAAGAACCTGATGACACGAATCGGAACCCACACGCTAGAGTTTCTACACATCCATACACCACTCGCATTCATACGCCTTTCTTGACACCTGTCCGGTGTCGACCGGACTGACATCCTGGCTTGAGAACCCAGGAAAGATCACAACAACCGAGGGATGAAGGAAGAACATCCCACAGAGCGGAGGTGTGGTACCCTCACGACTCAATAAACAAACAGCTCAACGGAGATGGAAAACTCCTAGAGGATCAAACGACGTAAGTCGGTCTTCCTCCCAGAAAACGAAGTCATGTCCCGGAAGACGCATCCGGCGACCAATTTTTGGATCAAGAAAGCAAATCGTATATGGAGTGGCGATGAAGCGCAAAGCGCTGTCCTACCAGGCGAATAGGACGTAGAAAGGGGGTATTGTTATGATCACGTTCTGTCGGGCCTTAACGGCGGTCTATACCGACACGATCATCACAAATATCAAGCGGCCTCACAAGGTGAGGCGTACAAACAAGGTACAGATAGTAACCTTGGTCATCCACTCCCAACGGATCATCTTATCGTTGGTCGAGTATCACGGGCCTATTGTGTAGCGGGCATGGAACGCCGCCTTACAAACTACTCACACATCGGGCATTGAGCTCCTAGTCGTTCCTGGCCGGAAGGAGACTAACGGGGAAACACAAGAGTAGTCGTTATTGAGAGAGACGACTTAGAGTATACCTACGGATACATATATGGTATTCTCACGCCCTACTTCCTAAAGTAGTATAAAAGGCCCATAGAGTAGGCTGAGGTTCTTCAGTCTATTCTCTTCGTTCGTTGTGGTCTTCCTACCACAGCACCCTCATCCACTGTAGTCTTCTCACTACAGTCTTCATTGCTATATCGCAATACACTTCTGGCTCCTGTGCTACACGTACAGTCGAGACCACCGTTCCACCCATCCTCCACGAGTGACCTAGGGAAGAACCTCCTACTCTTGGGGTTACCGACGAGCAGTCGTAACAGGTTCTTCGACTCCTTCTTCCCTCATTTCTTCGATAGACGGGTGGTTCCTCCTTGTCGGTACCCCCATGGGATAAGGGAAAATTTCGTACCCGGTGAGAGGAGGGCGTCGTGGGATGGCTATGTGTTGTACGACTTTCCCGTGGCCTTGGTGAAGGGCGTTCCACGACCGTGTGCGGAGTCCTTCTTGGATTTGGTACAGCCGTGGGACGTTCTCCGGGACGTGGTACATTCCAGACGACGACGCGGAAAGGGTCGGTCCTACTTGGTTGGACGGCGCCCAGTTCTCCGGTGAAGAGGAGAGCTGGAAGGAGCTCTCTGTTGACATACTGGGAGAATTCGTCGGGATGGATGAGGAGAGCTCGTGGTCGTCCGTCGTTATGTTCGTACCAAGAGGCGGTGTCAGGGTCTGTTTAGAGGGCGAGTCCTCTGATCTGGAGACTGGCACTAGCCAGTCGTCGAGGTATGTCGCTATGCTCATTCCCGGGTTGCCCTGCAGCGAAGTTAGCGAGTCGTTGTAGGGCCATGGCTGTGGCCATTTGTATTACCGCGGAGATAGTGCTTCGCTGGAGGAGCGCGTCTGCGTGTCGCTCCAGTTCTCCAGAGTGAGGATCTGTACCAAAGGTAGTTCTTCCCATGGAGCAGGGAACCTGTCCACTAGTTGGTACTGGCGGAGGTGTAGCTCCCTGTATAACTGGTATCGGTTCAGTTTCTCCATGGCTTGGGAGTTGAGCTGCTGTTCTTGCTCGTAGTCCCGAGGGACCTGCAGCTCCAACGCTCGCCGTGATTGTAGCAAGAGGTGGAACTCCCACTGGTACTTCGTCAGAGCCTGGTAGGTTTCTGTCATCAGGGTTTTCATTCTGTGATGCATTTCGTGGGGCCCCCTGGGGTGACGGTCGGCGAGTTCTTTCTCTTTCTTTGAACTTGGCGTAGTCCTCGGCGTCGTCATCGGAGAAGTTATTGAGGTGTGGAGCGAGGGTGACAACGGCGGGTTCCGGACGGTGAGGGCTGGTTCCTCTATCAATTCGTCCAGCATTGCTTGGGTGAGGACTGGTTCCTCTATCCACTCGTCCGATGTCTGGATTGGACACCATAAGGACGACATCGGGGGAGGAGTTTCTGGATGGTGATGAAGCATCGTGGTCTTCGTGAAGGAGCATTTGAGTGAAGGAGAGGGAGTTTGAGAGAAAAGTGGGAGAAGATGTGGGAGGATGGTCTGCTTAGAGCTCTTTGGACGCTCTTTTATAGACTTTTCTTTCCGCTTTTCAGGGTGCTCCCGGACAAGGTTTATCAGGGTATTGGTCATGAAACTCCTTCATAGCTTCTTCCGCTGTCCCTTTTAGGAGAGTGTAGGGTTCCCAGGTGTTGTCCGCCTCGGGATATCCCATCCATTTGACCAAATATTTGGTTCCTCGTCCTTGTTTCTTTGAGTCCACGATCATTTCTACTTCGTAATGTTCTTCATCGTTTAATACCTCCGGCAATGGTCTGGCGAAGTTTTCTCCGTGTGCCCCGGTTTCCCTATACTTGGTTAGCATTGCGGCGTGGAACACCGGGTGGATTCTCCATTGTTGGGGGATTTGAAGTTTGTATGCCAGGGTTCCTATTTTTGCCAATATTTTAAAGGGGCCATACCTCCTAGGAGCGAGCTTGAACTTTGGATGGGTTGTCCGGATATGGGTTCCTTCTAGCCATACTTGGTCTCCTTCTTTCCATTGAGGGAGTTTCCTGTGGAGATCCCGGTCCTTGGCGTAATTGCTGGCTATTTGTAGGCTGGCTGCGGCTTCTTCCTGGACTTCTGTGATCACTTTAATGCATTCAGCTACCGCGGGTACCTTTGTCTCCAGCGCAGTGTCGGCTGAATAAGGGGGATTGAACCCGTATAGCACTTCGAAAGGAGATTTTCCGGTGGCTGAATGTTTCCGCGTGTTGTGCGAGAATTCGGCAAACGGCAAAAGGTCTACCCAGTTATCTTGGTGGTAGTTGCAGAACGTTCTCAGGAACTGTTCAATCTCCTGGTTTACTCGTTCTGTTTCTCCGTCCGTCTGGGGATGATAAGCCGTGCTGAGAGCGGCGGTGATTCCTAGCCGTTTCCAGAGTTCTCGGGTGAACTTGGCCGCAAATTGAGGGCCGCGATCGGATACTATTTTGGTCGGCAACCCATGTCGACTGAAAACGTTGTTCTGGAAAAGCACGGTTGTTTCTTCTGCCGTAATCGTTTTCTTGCATGGGGTGATGACTATGCCTTTGGACAGACCTTGGTCTACTACCACGTTGATTGAGTCGAAACCCTTGCTTTCGGGTAGGTCCGTGACGAAATCTGTCAAGATGAAGCGCCAGGGGACGTTGGTGGTTTCCAAAGGGTGGATAGGAGGGTGCGTCTTGTGTGTCAGATTCTTGGTTGATTGGCATACCGCGCATCCGTCCACGTATTCATGGATGAACTTTGTCATGTTTTGCCACCAATAGTGTCGTTGTACCATTTCCAACGTTTTTGTTCTCCCCGGGTGTCCTACCGCGGGTGCGTCGTGATGCGTTTTGACAATAAGTCTTCGTATGGCATCGTCTTTTGGGACGCATATGTGGCCGTTTCGTCTGGTGATTCCGTCTTCGTGTGTCCAGTGTCCCAGTAATCCTCTCATTCCTTGTGGCCCTACTCGCAAAAGTTTGGCGAGGGCTACCCTTGTCAGGGCATCATATTCCGATTTTGAGTGTCGGATGAGGGAGATGAGGTCCGAGGATGCAATTTCTGTGGACTTGATATGTCGTGTCGGGGACGGTTCTACCAGCGTGTCGTCGGATTTGTTAAAAAGGTTGGCCGGGAGCAAAATTTGAGCTTTGTTGTCAGATTCCACCCCCTCACTTAGATCTGGACGCCTGGACAGAGCATCGGAATGATTTGTTGATCCCGCTTTATAGCTGAGCGTGAAGTCGAATCTGCTCAAATAAAGGCTCCAACGGGCGTGTCGTCGTGAGAGATCTCGCGCCGTTTGGAAGTGTTCCAGGTTCTTGTGATCTGTCCAGATCTCGAATGGGTGTCGTGCACCTTCGAGGTAGTGATTCCAGTGTTCCAACGCTTTTATGATGGCCAGGAGTTTGCGATCGTGGACGTCGTAATTCCGTTCTGCTGGTGAAAATGACCCGGAAAGGAATGCGACTGGGTGCCAGTCGCCGTCTTTTCCTTCTTGCAGGAGGGTAGCTCCGTAAGCGATTAGTGAGGCATCCGTTACTAGTCGATATGGATGCATGGGGTCCGGGTAATTTAGAACGGGTTTACTGATAAATGCCCTTTTTAATCGTTCGAAAGCTTCCTGGCACTTCGAAGTCCAGTTCCATTTTGCGTCCTTTTTGGTGAGGTCGTGCAGAGGTCGTGCGATAAGGGAGAACTTATCGATGAAACGCCTGTAGAAGTTTCCTAGACCTCAAAAGGAGCGAATGTCTCGGACGGTGCGTGGGACTGGCCAATCTTGTATGGCGTCCACCTTTGAGTCTTCCATTGCGACATGGTCTTTTGAGATTGTGTACCCCAGATACTGGAGTTTTTCTTTATAAAACTCGCACTTTTCTGGTTTCAAATAGAGGTCGTTGTCGCGCAAGATCTGGAAAACTTGGTTCAGGACCTGGATGTGTTCCACCATGTTTTTGGAAAAGATGAGGATGTCGTCCATATATACGGTTATTTTCCGGGCCGTGATGAGTTCTCTGAAGATCATGTTCATCATGGCTTGGAAGGTGGCTGGTGAGTTGGTAAGGCCGAAGAACATCACCGTGGGTTCGTAGGAGCCCAGCGGAGTGATGAAAGCTGCCTTCCACTCGTCGCCCTTCTTGATTCGTATATTGTTGTATCCCCACCGTACATCCAATTTGCTGAAAATGGTGGCCCCTTTGATCACGTCCAATAGTTCTTGGATTAGTGGAAGGGGGCACACATTTGGGATGGTGTACGAGTTCAAATGGCGATAGTCCTGTACCGGGCGCAGTTTTCCATCTTTCTTTCCTATAAAGAAAAATGGGGCTGCCGTTTGTGAGGTGGATCGACAGATGGTCCCCCGAGTGAGGTGTTCCTTGATGAATTTCCCTAGTTCATCATGTTTCTCTGGGCTCAAGGCATAGATTTTTGGTACTTGAGGTTTGAAAGTCGGTTTCAGGTCTATGGCGTGGTCCCAGTAAGTGTGCTCTGGGAGTCGTTGCGACTTTCGTTCGCTAAAAATGTCCAAAAATTCGTGGTGCGCCTTGGGGACTCTTTCCTTTAGATTGGTGACGACGATTTCGTCCTCCAAGTCCTGGTCGAAGCTGGCAAATCCTGACGGTTCGGGAGCCAGTTTCCGAATAACTGGTTCTTCTGTGGCCTGTTTTCCTGAGTTTTTATGTGGGAGGTCAGGTTCTCCCCCGTTTGGTGAAAGAGATGGTTTGGCTTGAGCCTTTCGTTTCTCTTCTGCATATTTCCTTATGTCCTGTAGAAGCCATTTCCTTTTGAGGTATGCTCGTAGTTGGACGCCAAACGTTCCGCTATGATCGCGGAGTCCTACATCTTCCGATAGTCTTCGGAGGTGCTCTAGGCGCTGTTTTTCGCGCTCGTTAATACGTGGTTTGTGCCGTGGTTCCACGTCTGATAACCGCCTATTGTTTTGCGGTTCTTCCCTTGCCCTAGTGAACCCATATGGTTGCTGGCATTTTTGGGGGCACCGATCAAAGTGCACTTCACGTTGCCTCCACTCGATGGAGGGATCGTGGTATTTCAACCAATCTGTTCCTAGGATAAGGTCGTCTTTCCCTAGATTGGAGATAAACATCTGGACGCGCTCAGTATGCGTTCGTCCCCTGATGTCCTGAATGGTGAGGTTCACATCCAAGGCTGATCGGATGAGACCTGCTTTATTAATGGTGTCATCGACATTCCGGACGCGAATGGGGTTGTTGAGTGTGTAGGTGGGGAAGCGATGTCTCCTGACCCAAGTTTCATTTACTATAACCCCTTCGCATGCCGAGTCGATGGTTGCCTTTGCTCCAGCGTATTGACTCCTGTTTGATACTTTCACGTTCAGGCGTATGGGAGTGATGATACGGTCGTTCATTGCTCCGATACGAATACAAGTGCGGGCATCAAACTCGGGTCGTTCTTGACCTCTCTCCTTCGCTGGTGAGGGAGAGGTCAGGAAAAACGCTCCGCGTGTCCCAAGATCACTTCTCTTGCTTCATCTTCCCCTAGTTCTCCGAGCACTGCTCCGATTCGAGCAGAATGACTGACGCTTCTGTCTCCCCGTCGTCCGTTAGGTAACATAACGCGTTGCCCATGGTTCGTTTGGGGTCGTCCGGATGGGGCAGAGTGAGGACATTCCATCGAAGGACCAGGTTGTGGTACCCGCTGGTTGTTGCGATGAACATCCTCTGTCTCCATTCCTTGATATATTCCCGCTTGGTTTCCCATAGCGGGTGCGTCGTCTTCTCCTTCAAGATCAACCACGCGGTTTCCTCTCCCTGTCGTACCCAAGCGTCTTTTCGAGTTTCCTCGAACTGGTGGAACGCCTCTGCGGGCCGACCAGCAGTTAGCGCCAGAGTGTCCTATCTTTCCACAGTTTGAACAAGAGGTGGTTCGCTTGCCGTCAAATTTTCTCTTTTGACTTTGGGCGTTACGCTTCCTGGTAGCGTCGATGTCCATATCAACCACCTGATTATTCATCTTTCGAGGGGCGTTTGTGGAGTTATAGCGGATAGCGGGTTGGGAGTGGAAACGGTTTAGATAGTCGCTGCGGAAGGAGGTGGAGTTGGCGAGGATGGCTTTTTGAGCGGACCTAGCTCTGAGTCGTCCGTCTATTTCGCAGGCTGTGTTTATCCAATCCTGGATGTTGTCCTTTGGCTGTACTTCTTTGTCATATATTTTGTCCATGACACGCGGGTCTAACCCTCGTTGGAAGTAAGGGACTTGTTCCTTGTCGGAGATGTTGGCATCGGCGGCGATGAGAATGAATTGGTTGGAGTATTCATCAACCGTCATTCGTCCTTGGGAGAAGGCCATGAGTGCGCTTCGCGCTTTGTCTGTCTTGCCCGTCTCCCTAAATTGGAGTTTGAACTTTGTTAAAAAGTCCCTCCAGGTTCCTAGATCAGTGGGAGGGTCCGCTCCTACTGATTTGAGGAGGAAGTTCTCGGCCCAAGCTCCTGCCGTGCCATATCTCATGCATGAGAGTACCAAGGATATCTTGTCTTGATCGGTCTTGTACCGATCGGATTCTGCTGCGAAAAGAAGGAGGCATTGGAGCATGAATTTCTGGGATTCAATGCGGTTGCCTGTATAGTTGTCTGGGAGCTTGACTTTTCCTCTTCCGGGTTGTACTGTCGCGGAAGGGGGTTCTGTAGAAGTCGAAGCTTGTCCCGACATGTTGGCGAGCAGTTCGTTTCGGGTGTTGATCGGTGTTTGGTCTGGTGAGTCGGAGTCTGATTCCGAGGTCGTTTCCTCTTGCTCCAAGTCTTCGGGGATTACCGGCTCCGGTTCCCTGTATTGTGGGGCTAGTTCCCACTGAGCTTCTGTTTCGTTCCAAATATCCTCTTCTTCTGTTCCGTCTTCAAGGGTGAAGTAATAACGCCCGTTTTGGTATGAGCAGTTATCGTAATTTGGGGGGGCGTATCTGTTGTTGTCTTCGTAGACCCAGAAGTCCCCTTCGCGCCGGATAGGGCGATTGTTGTGACGGAGTTGGTTATTGATACGTCTAGTGCCGGGTGGATATTCCTGGCCTAGGTCTTGCTCCAGAGTGTGTGCAGCAACGCTTTCTTAATGGGGGTCTATTATCCCCACCAAGGAAGGTTATGAGAGAGAGAGTATGGCAGCAAGCTAGTGCGAGCAAGGTAGGGGCAGAAGAGTCTATTCTAGTGTTACGACTGCTCGTCGGTAACCCCAAGAGTAGGAGGTTCTTCCCTAGGTCACTCGTGGAGGATGTGTGGAACGGTGGTCTCAACTGTACGTGTAGCACAGGAGCCAGAAGTGTATTGCGATATAGCAATGAAGACTGTAGTAGGAAGGCTACAGTGGATGAGGGTGCTGTGGTAGGAAGACCACAACGAACGAAGAGAATAGACTGAAGAACCTCAGCCTACTCTATGGGCCTTTTATACTACTTTAGGAAGTAGGGCGTGAGAATACCATATATGTATCCGTAGGTATACTCTAAGTCGTTCTCTCTCAATAACGACTACTCTTGTGTTTCTCCGTTAGTCTCCTTCCGGCCAGGAAAGACTAGGAGCTCAATGCCCGATGTGTGAGTAGTTTGTAAGGCGGCGTTCCATGCCCGCTACGCAATAGGCCCGTGATACTCGACCAACGATAAGGTGATCCGTTGGGAGTGGATGACCAAGGTTACTATCTGTACCTTGTTTGTACGCCTCACCTTGTGAGGCCGCTTGATATTTGTGATGATCGTGTCGGAATAGACCGCCCTTAAGGCCCGACAGAACGTGATCATAACAAGAGAGACAACTTAGAGAATACCCACAGATACATATTTGGTATTCTCACACCCGATTTTTCCTAAAGTAGTATATAAGGCCCATAGAGTAGGCTGGTGGATTTCCAGTCTATTCTCTATTACGAAATGTCTTGCTTATGCCTACCTACTTTTCCCACCATCTTGACAAGGACACATAGGACCTTTCTCCCAACTCTACCCCGTGTTCCTGCTCCACTGATACTTGGTCCGTGCTTTTGCCTGTACATATTTATAGATACTGCGGCGCAGTGCGGAAGCCTTAGGCTATCCACTTCTGTCCAATCTAAGAACTGCTGTTCACACAGTCTTCTCTGGTTCTAAGACACTAGTCTGATCAGTCCCAATCATCCTCTCAAATCTTCTTGTATTATTTGTGGCCTAGGATCTCCTCGTCTTGAACAGCTACACATGACATTCTCCTTTGTTCTGTGCAGTCTTCCTACTGCACCCTTGTTCTAGTACTGTCCTCCTACAGTACTCACCACTGCCCCTCGTATCCTCAGATACAAGACATTACAATATATCTTTGGCTCTTGTGCTACACGTACAATCGAGACCATTGTTCCACCCTTCCTCCGCGAGCAACCTGGGGAAGAACCTCCTACTCTTGGGGTTACCGAACGAGCAGTTTGTAACAACAATGATCAACCTTCATACACTCCTCCAATGCATCCAAGACACCAGTCTATCCTTATCAGCTGCAAAGATAGAGTTTTTCATGACAGAAGTGAAATTTGCAAGTGAAATAGTTGGCCCCAACAGTGTTGGTACAGACCCCTCAAAAATCTCTGCAATCATTAATTGGGCAACCCCAACCACACTAAAAGGTCTATCAGGCTTCATTTACCTAGGGAACTACTACCGCTTTGTATGTGCAGATTATGGCCACATCGCACGGCCCCTCACAGATCTAATCCGGAATGCCTCAATACCAATAGGAAAAGGTAAATTTGCACACTAGAGAGCACTCCCTCGAGGGCCAATGGACAACCAAACATTAAAAAGCATTTATCAAGATCAAAGCTGCCCTAACCTCCGCACCAGTACTCCGATCCCCCATCTGTGACGGCTGTGCCTTCATCATCACAACTGATGGATCCAAACATGAGTTTGCTGTAATCTTGTTGCAATACCACAAAACAGCCCTTCCCAATGGAAAGAAGGTAACACGGTGGCACCCTATTGCCTTCGCATCCAAATGCACATCCTGTGCCGAAGAACGTTACAAACCATTCCTCTCTAAGTTCACAGCTCTCAAGTTCAGCCTCGATAAGTTCTCAGACACCATCTGGGGCTCACTCATCGAGATCGAGACTGACTGCCAAGCACTGCAAGACTTCTTCTTAATGACAACCTGAACATATATCATGCCAGATGGCGCGACAGTGTCCTAGCCTATGAAATCAGGAAGGTCTGACACTGGCCAGGGATTGGCGACCCCGCAGATGGCCCAAGCCACATATACGATGCTGAATTCCAAAATAAGGAAGCAAGCATGCCACCGCGCAATTGGATACATGATTGAAGATAGGAAGCTATGGCGCATAGGGAACGGACACTCCCCCCAAGCACGACCACACATTGAGTGCATCTCCCACTCCGAAGCAGTGGACCAGGCCCCCCGAAGCTCCTATAAAGGTTTCCCCATCAAAATGCCCCTAAACAGGTCAGAAAAATGCTAACATTTTTGCCTGTGAAGCATGCTAAAACCGGGAAGGGTTGTCACGTTTTGTCACGTTTGTCACGGCTATTTTGAGACAGTGTAAACTACCCTGCGGCACTGATTTCTTCTCACAAACAACAAAGAATGAGTATATGAGATACATAAGGCACATTCTAAGGCTCTGGAATCTGACCACTAGGAACCATAGGTGTTGGCATGGTCAGAAGAGCCTTCTTTACCTTTGGATAAGTAAGAGCTCTCTATCTTGACCCTGCTATTAGTGTTAAACATATTAAATCTTGCTGCTATCCAACTATAGGGTCTTGCATAATTTTCTGGAGTGTTGTGCCAGAAAAAAACCAGGTTCCTAAACCAATACCTGCCTAACTGGACACTATAGGCTGGGATGATTAGCAAAGCACTGTCACATTCTTAGGCCTGCTGGGGCTAACACTTCTAGTACATTGTGTGCTCATCTCTTTGTAGTACTTTATCTTACCATGGCTCTACCTATCCCTCTCCTACCATCTCCAGGACTTTCACTCAGATATAGATCACAAACAATCAAATCTTGAAAACAGTAGTAGAGCATGATCACAAGGTAGGTCACATAAGGAGGTCTAGCACTTTTCTCCTATATTAGGAGTAAAGCACTTAGGAACCTGGTTTTTTTCTGGCACAACACTCCAGAAAATTATGCAAGACCCTGTAATACATTGGGTCCAAGGTTACAAAGTATTTGTAAAGCCTTTGCTTGGGTCTTGGGAAATGATTTGTATATTTTGGATTTGTCACACATGCTGATCTGGGCTTAGAGGAGAGAAGTTGAGAGCTTCTATTATATAGATGTACAAAGAAGTATAGGATTAGAGACAAAAGGGATTCTTGAATATTCTATGACAAGTTGACCAAAATTTTCAAATTAGTAAATGCTGTAGAAATCCCAATGTTCCCCTAACTGCCCTCAAAAATGCTAACTACCGGGAAACATGGTGTGATTTTGACCCAGAAATATGCTGAATTCAGGGAAGGATTTAACCAAAATCAGCCCTCAAATATGCTAATTTTCGGGGAAACCTTCATAGGAGCTTTGGGGGGCCTAGTGGACTGTGCGGCCGCAGTGCATGGCCAGCTGCACTTCGGCCGCAACCACATCAAACTACAACTGCTTGACACAATTTGCAGCCCACAGCTTGACCAGTCAATTGTAACCGCACTTGCCAACTGTGCCCCATGCAAAAACTTCAGGGGTATGCACCTTTACTCCATCCTAGAGCCTATCACTCGCTGTCGCCCCTTCGAACTACTCGTAGCAGACTACCTCTCCCTACCAAAAGGCACAAATGGCTTCCACACTGTTGGCCTATACCTCGACACCTATTTCCAATGCATCTGGGGATTCAAATACAAGACGCACAGTACCGCAAAAACCACAATATCAGGACTCACCACCATCACAACCAGCTGGACAAAACCCAACACATTCATGACCGACGGCGGTTCCCACTTCAAAAACGCTGAGGTAGCCTCATTCTGCAAAGAATGAGACATCCATGATGAAGTCATAGCGGCATACTCTGCGTGGGTGAACGGCCTCGTCGAAGGAACAAACAAGATCCTCCTAGGCCGCCTCAAACGCCTATGCAGCCCAGAACTTGGCGAAGATGAGTGTACCGACGTCAAACCCGAGGACATACCAAAAAACTGGCCGAAATACTTCGACCAGGTCATCGAGTGGCTCAACAACTGCATCCTTCCCGCACTACACCACTCCCCCAATGAACTCGCGCTAGGCCTGGTCATCAACACACCAAAAGCGTCCCCGAACACCGCAGAGGCACCACCTTCCATAGCCGAGGTGGAACGCCAACTCGCCTACACGGAACAACAGCGCCTCAACGGCTATGCATTCACAGTGGACCACGCGCACAAACGAAAGGCAGCGTTTAACAGACGCGTCGTCAGCGCCGCACCAGCTGAAGTCATCTTTGCACGCTTCGACCTTGTCCAAGTCTACAGAAATGCACTTGATTTCACCTTATTCTACAGCAAGCAAGCTGCTTCCCAGATGGTCACCCCCCCGGCGCATCCGTAGCCACATCGTCAACTCCTACATCCTCGAAGACCTCAGCGACACCCTTCTACCCGGCAAATACAGCTCTCGCCGACTCAAGAAATTCGTGCCCCGCAGCGGCACAAAGCTCGCACAAGAACAAGCAACCCTGCTACAAGACAAAGAAGGCCACCCCAAAGAAGACGGCACCGACGGCCCCATCTTTCCCAGCGAACAAACAGAACACCCCTTGCTAGAGGACTCACCATCTGAGGACCCCGCAAACGAAGACAAATCGGAGGGCTCGAACACCTCTGACCTCAAAGACGACGCCGAAACAGAGGACAAGGAGGACGAGTCACGTCCTCGCGCCGGGCGCGCACTACGCTCAGGACGCATCATTCATTAGCGGACAACGAGGACGTCGCATTTGAGGGCAGGGGGGCACATGGAGTAGTAAAACTCAATACCAAGGAGAGAGAGAGAGCGCGTAGGGGGGACATAAGAGAGCGCAGAAGGGGAAGCAGGCAGAGGAGGAAGGCGAAGCCACAGGACGAAGGGATCCGAGAGGAGGAGAGCTTAGGGTTAAGGGTAGCACGCACACAGCCTGTAGCGCCAGCGCGCCAGACACGCCAAAAAATCATCCACCATCGCATTTCGCTGCTAGTCCAGCGGTTCAATATCAGCCTGACTTCTTAGACTTCATGACATACTCTGGTCAGCTCGTAGGACAAAGCGATGAGCGGGAAGGTGGACGTACAAAAACCTTCCCGAGAAGTCTGACCACATCTCGGAGCACCTTCTTCACTTCTGGCCGATGGTCGGCCTCCAGGAGACGGAAGGTCTCACGTACTTCATGCGCTTCGCGCGCTTCGAGGGCCTCGCGCACGTCGGGCTCTGATTGTGCCCGAAGGCGAACGACCTTAGGACGATACAAGAGCAAGTCTGCCTTGTAAAGGCGATAATACGGGTCGGTTTGGGAGAATGGGACAGGGAGAGTGGAGGAGCCAGCTCGACTGGGTGGTGAAGGCGGGGTACTCGCACGGAATTGCGGCTCCGTGCTAGACACAGATGAAGTGGGAGTGTGGGTGACGATGACCTCTGGATCCATATCGGACGTATCGATGAGGGAATGGCAAAAAGCTGGCAGCGAGGAGCTGGTCAGTGGTCGAGGACAAACACGTTGCAGCAAGAAGTTGTGCCAGGCTGTAGCCGAGGACATGAGGCCAAGTCCATTTCATTCTCCGCGGGGCTGGAAGCCGCTGAAAGGGCCTCAAAAAGATTAAAAACCGATAAGAATCGGGCAGTTTCTGCGATTTTTGCCCTCAAATATATTAAAATTGGAGAAGATTATAGCACTTTTTAGTCCAAAAAAAGATTAACTTCCGGGGAAACATCTGGTAGAGCTTCCCGGGGCCTGCTCAAGCGTCTTCCGCCAAAATTCTGTACTCGGCGAAGCTGGGAAGTGAGCTTTCTGACCTCCAACTATCTGAGTGTGTGAAACTCTTCAGTGCGAACTATGGCATATAGGGAGAAGCTGTGAGTCAGATGGCACCTGGCTTGAAGCCAAGTGAGCGTTTGCTAATTTCTCAGCTGTGAACTGAACTCGGCCGTTGAACTCGACTCCCTTTCTGCAGATACCCGTGTTAGAATAAACGCGCAGAAGCTCAAAGCTCAATGTTTTGGTGCCGCTGAGCGAACTGTTCTGGTGACATGCCATCTGAACGATACGCTGATTGGGCATGTATTTGTAACCACTTAAGATTTTGAGGGCGGTGCGCACTGCTTGGCTTTATGCGGAGAAGACTCGATCACGATGGTCTGCACGTTATCTGGGTTCGATCAGGCGTCGCTGGATGGATCACGCAGCTTGTCGTCAATAGCCAGCACTGCAGACATTACATCGCAACCTCGCTCCTGCAGACGCTTACATTCCACACGCTGTTTCAGCGCGTCACGGTATTCGGCTTGGCTTCCTCGCATCCCGCCGCCTGTAACGCATTGGCCAAGATCGCACGTATGTACCGGTGTGTCCCCGCATCGCCTCCGACGTGATTTTCGACTTGTCGTTTAGGCCTCCGAATGAACGAGATCGATCTCGCGTTCATAGGCGCGAACGCATCGCGCGTCCTCGCATCCTCTACAGTTGGCTATATCAAGACCGCCGAGCTACGAGGCACCGTGTTCGGCGATGCGCACGACCCCGCAGTGGTTTCCTCTGCCTTCACAAATTTCTACGTCAGCCACGTCGAGCCGTTGGATATTTTGGAGACGTACGTTGCGCGGTCGAATTGGTCTTTGGAAGAATTACTCGAAGGGCATGAGTTCTTGATCATAGTTCCTGTGTCAAAATGACGTTCCAGAGCAATCAGGTGGATTGGGTTCTACGCAACTATTGTGTATGAACACCTTGGGGCGTGTTTAATGTAGCGGCGTAGATGTCAATGGAATATTTTCAATCAATAAGATCGTGTGGTGTCGTGGTCTTGCGGCTCAGTCATTGTGCAAATGAGATCGTGCAGTCTTGACTGCTCAAAACTCAGTAGCATAATCATGGAACAAGAACAATGCAGTGTCCACCTTAAAGCTCAGGTTGATTGAGCACAGTGCTATGACACCTGACAGTTTTTGAATACCCTTCATACTGTCAACCTCAGTATACGGTGAGCGAAGCAGTCAGAGAAGAATATCTCAGAAATACAGAATGCGTGTCGACACATTCAACCCAGCAGTTTCAGGCAGAATGGTGGGGACACTCCATACCATCTCGAACACTTGGATCGGAGCAGATTCACCAAAACTGGCCACCAACAATTTGGTTCATGCGATGTGGGGTCGTCTACAAGAAAATCAACCTAGAATCCCACGTGTGCTGCTAGAATGTCAACATTCGTGACGAGCCCGATCTAGCTATATGCTGTGTCAATCAAGTTCTGGTAGATGCTTCTACTGTTTACAGAAGATATTGAGTCAGAACCGACCCCAGTACTTGGCATCGTCCATCATCTTGAGGAAAGACACTAGAAAGACTCACCAGAGAAGATCAAATTCGATTCGAGCTTGGTTCAGATTCGAGAATGCCAACTCATGAATGGGAGAAGCTGCTAAGGAGCGTGGGAAGGCTTCGGAACCCTAAATTTCCAAAGATGTTCTGGTCGAGGCAGTCATTTTTGGTGCGCGCGCTTTCAAGCTATGAGAAGTTCAATCAAGCACAAGCAATAGCGAACGCCTTCTATTTCGATGTTACGACGGACAGCGAGCTTCGACAATTCGCCTGAGGGTTTGATGGGCGCTTATTCGCGAGGCAGCTTTTAACGCGTCTTCTTCAACTTTGGACTTGCACGAAAGGACTTGAACACCGCTTGTGCACCGCCTTTAGCAATGTGCCACGTATGCGGCCCTGCGATAATCTCTCCCTGGGTTCAGACATTGCATACATTGCTTGACGGTCGTGGGTTTTGATCATAGTTCCAAAGTAACTCACCCTTCCATCGTCATGGGATGCTGGTGATTCAACTCAATTTCTGCGTAGAGCAGGGTCAATATCCCATGGGATCTGCGACCACGTAGTTCAGATGATATAGAAACTGTTGAGTAACGTTAATCATTTTCGACTTCTACAATCACTCACACCTAACAACAAATCCATTGCTTATTTAGCGCCCATAGATTCCGCCCTATTCTTTAATGCCTCTGCCTGTGCATCGAACGATTCCTGGAGTCCATCCTTCATAGTCGCTTCAAGCGTAGACGCCAATGCCCCACCGAACGTCTCAGACGCCTCGTATTTCACCAGCCCATCGGCTTCGGTCAGTGTCTGCACCCGCTCTGCGCTCAATAGTGCCTCAGGCAGAGTATTGTATCTCCATGCGGCGGTGTAATTGTCACTGTTCAAGATAGTGACGAGCTCGTCGGAGGTCTGATACAATTCATTGTCGTCGAAGGAGGGAGGAATGTGCACTTTGAGAAAGAGGAGCGAGCCCACATGTGGTGCCTGGTCTGAGAGGGGTCGATGGAGAGAGTCAACGACAGTCTGGCTGCGCCTATTTGGTGTGAATATAGTTCAAAACTGGATTCTATCGGACATCTTAGACTGCGTACACAAATGGGTTCCTGTGTGCATACCAGTTAAGTGAGCGCAAAATAGAATAGCAGAAAATGTGGTTACCATTCATGATAAGCCGGGAAATCCACAAGAATACTCCAAATGTTTGAGGCTGTAGAGTTGATCAGCGACGAAGAAGTCACACTGAACATCATGCCAGTCGCGGCAGAAAGGCTAGACATGTTATGCAGGAAAGCGTGGACGCGAGACGGCTCAGAGCAGCTTGACAAATTGACCGCTTATATGTGTTTAGGAAGAATGACCTCGGCGTCCCGCGGTATGTTGTGTTAAACGAACTCAATGGGCTGGGAGCACAAGGGTCAGAAGCTTGCTCCATTGCACGAGGCTTGACAGCAGATGAGAGGGAGACAGTTACGTACAGAGCCTGAAAATGCTTGTGGAGGGTTGCATCATCGTTGAATTTCTCCGGAACTTTTCCTCTCGTACTTCGACAAACAAACAATTTAGTCCTCTAGACATGCGGTATGCTGTTTCGGATCCGATACATACTGAGCGAAAGACAGTGCTATGCGATAAACTTTGATCATGTCAAGCTTCAAAAGTTAAGGGGGCAAATTGAAGAAGTGGACCCGATGTCGGCTGAGCGAAGATCATGAATTAAAAGATCTGATCACAGGACAGTAACTCCAGGCTATGCGGATGTAAAATGACGGAAAGCATTTATCAAGCTGTCAAACCTTCAGCTTAGGAAAGTCACAGGCACAGACCCATTCGATAAGAAGCTCACCGGGATACTTGATTGGAAAGTCTGGATCAGACCGTTACGCCCACTCACTGCTCCTCAGATCTGCTCTTCAGCGTTGCTGCCATGGCGTCAAACGCTTCTTCCAATCCATTCCTCAAGAATATCTTTATTACATACGCCAATATCCCCCCAAAGACTTCTTGCGTCTCGTACTTTGTCCTGCCAGGAGAGACCTCGCTAAGTGTTTGCCAACGTTCCGCGCGGAGTAGCCACTCCGGAAGTGTCGCGTACTTCCACGCGATGCGAAAATTGGCGTTGTCGACATGCGTGATAATCTCTTCGGTGGTTTGGAAGGACTTGGAGTCATCCATTGTAGGTGGAATATGAACCTTCATGAGAAGTCGTTGTCCTTCTTGAGGAATCTGGTCGGACAACGGATTCTTTGATGTCGCGTCGACCACTGTCTGTTCGCGCCTGCATAATGTCAGGTAGATTGAGGACTTTGAGCAGCGAGCTTGGATTCGCATGATCGACATGCTTACACAAATGAGTTCCTGAGGACATAAGGAAGTTCCAGAAACAAATGTGGGAAAGCGGAGGGAGCCACATACCATTGGCCGTAGGATGAAAAGTCCAATAGGACACCCCAGACTCTCTCCCTCGAAGCTTCGATCAAGATAGAGCTCGAGACAGAGAAGACACCCCCAGAAACCAATGGTGGAAGACTAGACGACCCAGGCATATCAAAGCGCACTTGCTGGATGAAGGTTGGGGCAAGTGTGAACAAGCGGCGATGTGAGGATTCAAGAATTTGGAAGTGCAGCCTAGGTTCGGTCAGGTGATGAATTGAAGTTGTCCTGAATCTCGGTTGCAGTCAGGCTACATATGCTACGGAGAATGTTGCTGCGACATTTGGTAGCTAGCGCTCCTCCCATGGTGCAACGGAAGGAATGACGGAAGAAGATAATCACCCATGACATACTGTGAACTACTGCGAGATACCATTACGGGTGCTGTTTTACGTCATCAAGTATCCCAACCCTAGCCCTGCGCCACGGCTTCCCAGCGTACAAGTACTTCCACATCCACCTCTATAACGTTCAGAGTCGGGACGTAATGTCTTTACAAGTTAATCTAGCCAGTCCAGACATAAATAAAGCGTACCAAGATGTACTCAGCTCCAACGGGATCGACTGGGTCATCTTGACCTATGACAGGGGCTCGAATGACCTCAAGGTGCAGGCAACCGGAGATGGAGGGCTGGAGGAACTGGAAGAGGAATTCTCTGACGGAAGGTAAGTTTTCAAGAACATCAATAGCGAATCACCTTTGACGTTGACGTTGATGCCACCAATAGAATCCAGTATGCTTTCACCCGAGTGACAGACCCGAACGTGAGTAGCGAATAACACCAGACCCAATGTATATCGCCTCTTTACAACGGCGCTGACCCCGGGAATGCAGAGCCAATTGCCGAAATTTGTGCAGATCAACTGGTGCGGTGATGGTGTACCCGAGGCCAAGAAGGGTCTTTTCCACACCCACTCCCCTGCCGTCGCCCGCTTTCTCCGTGGCACGCACGTCGTGATCAACGCTCGAAATGAAGTACGCTGCCTCGATCATCAATTTCTTCCCTTCACCTGGCCTGACCTGTGTTTGTGGTGCTCAGTCCGACGTCACTCCAAAGCTCATCATGTCTCGTGTCGAATCCGCATCCGGCGCGAAATACTCCTTCCAGAAAGAACAGCCGCGCAAGTTTGAACCAATCGCACCCGTCGGGTCTAGCTATTCTCCCATCGGCAAAGTAGACATTGCAGCCATGCGGCGCGATGCAGCGCCGAAACCCGCAAACGTGCCATCGCCCGCGTCTGCACCTGCGCCGAAACCTGTGATTGCAAGCGCACCGAGACCTACGCCAGCTGCAGCAGCTTCATCCAAGCCTTTCACTGCAGGAGGCGTTGCGCGTGCGCCAGCGGGGGCTTGGGATGACGAACCCACCTCTGCCGCGCCGCCCCCACCGTTGCCGGCTGCTGCGAGACCGCCTGTCATCACGGCTGCAAGACCACAGGCGCAGCCTTCGCCAGTGGTACGCGCTACTCTGCCTCCACCGGCGGCCGCTCCTGCACCCGCCAAACCCACCGAAGAAGATCGTATTGGACCTGTCGTACGTCTATGTTTATTCATCTTATAGATATCTTCACCGAGTACGCTTGCTGAGATTGAGGTCAACAGGGTACAGCGTACACCCCTGTGTCCCTCCCTGCACCCAAGAAATTAAGGAATCCATTTGCCGCAATGGAGCAGACGCAGCAACAGCAGCCTCCATCGCGTGCGCTCGTTGCGACTGGTGAAAAGAAACTCACTTGGAGCGAGCGTCAGGCTCTCGCAAAGAAACGTGCAGAGGAGGAAGAGGAGCGCAGTCGCTCAGCGGCATTCTCGGCCCCTCCAGCGTCAGTTTACAACCGTTCTACGGCTGCTGCCGTCCCGCCTCCTCCTGCACCTGCACCTGGCAGGTGGGGCAATGTCACCGCTGCTGTCGGAGGTGTTGCTGTCGGCGCAGCAGTGGCCAGTCAAATTCTCGACGATGAACCAGAGGAGCCAGAGGAAGAGGAGACAGCTGTGCGTAGTCTGTCGTCCGAACTTTGGTACGCTGATAACATTGGATTCTAGCCTCCTCCCCCGCCCCCGCCCCCGCCCCCGCCCCCACCGCCCCCCCCTTCACGTATGCCCGAGCCTGAATATGAGCCAGAGGTTGAAGAAGAGGAAGAGGGTGCCCCACCTCCTCCCCCACCTCCTCCTCCCCCGCCGCCTCCGCCCCCGGTCGCACAGGTATGATACTTGATCAACGATATCCGACATCTTGAATTCTCCCTCAACACTTCTCCCATTTTTAGATGGCGCACTTGAGCGTGCAAGAACCAGAACCAGAATCAGAACCAGAACCAGAACCAGAATCAGAACCAGAACCAGTCGCACCTTATGCCGGCGGAGGTCAAGGCCTAACAGCAGTCGTCCTGTATTCATATGAGGTTAGTCGCGCATATTTGTAGATCCGCAATCATACAGTCTGTTGATAGGGCTCACTGCGCAGGCCGAGGAGGATAATGAACTACCGCTCATTGAAGGCGAATTGATTGAGCAGATCGAGCAGGTTGACGAAGCGTGGTGGTCTGGTGTCGGCGCAGGCGGTTCTAAATCTGGACTGTTCCCTGGTGCGCTCTTTGTGCTATCTCTCTCCATTGATGTTGGGCTGATGGGGTTCGTCCATGTGGTTGTCTAGCCAACTATGTCGAGCTAGTGGAACAGGCAGAACCGGAGCTGGAACCCGAAGCAGAGGCTCCGCCACCTCCGCCACCTCCACCTCCACCACCCCCTGCCCCTCCGGCTCCAGCAGCGGTTCCCGAACCAGAACCGGAACCAGCTGTAGACGAAGGTGTCATTGCAATCGCATTATACGAGTACGTCTAATATCCCTTGGTTTCGCATTGCTCCATAGACCCGATGTCTGATCATCGTTGTCTGTGTCGATGTCTCCTTTGCCTATGCTCTTGAAACACTTAGTTACGACGCGGACGAGACGAACGAGCTCACGCTGCGTACGGGTGACCGGATTGTGCAGATCGAGGCTGCGTCGGATGATTGGTGGCAGGGCCAGGACGCGCAAGGGAATGTTGGTTTGTTCCCCGGTGCGTGCGATAGATCTTCATCATCTTCCCGATATGTTATCTGACCTTTTTTTTTTGCTTTTCGTGACAGCTAACTATGTGGAAGTCCAGGAGTAAACGTTGGAAAGTTATGTGAAAATCGGACTGGATGGATTGGAAAGTATTACATGGAACTGAAATATTGTCGGCAATTGCAGAATGGAAACTATGTGACCGGCCGCAGGAATTTTTTTCAAGAATATATCGTGTCAGTCCCATTCTGTAAAGATGAAACGAAAATGAAATCAAGGAGAGGTTGCACTCAATCGCAAACCGCTGCCTTGAAAGCGATATCACTCTGGCTCGCTTCAACTGTCGTCCAAATGCAATCGATAGTTCTGAGTCACGATGGCCGCTTGCGCTTTCCTCAATATCATACATTCCACATTGCAAGCTATCAGTACATGATCTTCCCGAATTGCAAGATATGGACCATGCGTCTATCCCTCAAAGTTGTACTTGGAGAGGACAACAATGAAACGAATGGGCAGGTGATATCCACTCAATATCTGCTGAAAAAATAACTACACTCACTTTACCGAATTCCTGATTGGATCGCCCTCTCTGTCAAATCTGACAGGTTCACGAACGCCGACAGCAACGCAGGAACAACGAATGGATCTTTCATCTCTTTCTCAATGTCCCTGATTATCCTTGCATGTCGTCTCTGCTCTTGCTTCAGCTGTTGCTCGGCTAAATGCCTGTCGTCAGCCTCGTTGTTCAGCACAGCCTCAGTAGCATGGAGCTTCGTAGCACTATCTGCGATTTGATACTCGACAGAATCAAGAGCCACTAATCACGATTGAACGCACATTCGTCAGGGTGAAGAAAAGAAAAGAAACAGTCAACGCCAGCGCACCGAAGATATCTTGGGAGGCATGCGGCCCGATGCCGTTCAGTCGGTTCAGGACCGTCTTTTGCGTCTCCTTCAGCATCTCGATCTCTCTCGAGTGCACATCTGTTTGGGTGGCCTGAGAAATCTCGAGCTTGGCCATCTGGTCTTGTTGTCTGTTCAACTCTATCACCAGCAGCCTCTCTCGCTCCTCCGCCCTCGTGCACCTCTCGGACATATCTTCGAGAGCCCGCGATTTATCTTTCAGAGCTTGTGATGTTTCTGAGAGATTTTGTGATACGGTTTCACGTAGAGCTCTCTCTTTGGTGAGCGCTTGTTTGAGAGCCTCTAGCTCCTCCCGAAGGTTTGCTAGCATGATATCATTATTGCGAAACGATGGTTCTTGGCGAGTGGTACTTGAGATTGACGATGAAATATCTGCCGAGAAAATGGAGTTCAACGAGATATGAGTGTTATACGGCTTGAACCAACCTGAGGCATCAGATTGTCGCGCATGAGAGGATGTGGTGGCAAAAGTAATACTTCGGGGTGCAGGAGGGAGGGCAGAAGTACTTGCAGAAAGATTACCCCGTTTTTCAAAAGGAACAGCAATCCCGACTCTTTCTCTGAGAGAGAGAACGGGTCGCTGGGATATATTGGCAGTGTCGACAGCACTGACTGGATACACAGATGCCACCTGAGCCATATCCTGATTGGAGGATTTGATCTGTACAGCCTGCGCTGTGGGAGGTATTTGTGTAGTTTGGTCCAATGGAAGATAGTATCTATGAGCCATAGAACGACTTTCAACCGCAGGATGCCAGGGGTGGGAACAGATAATACGCACAACTGCAGGAACGAGCTAAGTTGACTCATGATCAGTACGTCCCGCATGTAGATATTCAGCTGTTGTACGAAGATACGTACATTGAACAACTATCGATTTGATGTACGTTTACACAGTCGAACTGATTTTTGACTTTTCCTTGGTGCTAGAATATGCGAGGACATTCAGCTTCCGCCAAGTGATATAGGTACAGAGCGAACAAGAATTACAGACTGTCTCATTTGATGCATGCCAGAACACCTCCAATGCCCCCGGCATCTTGGACTGGACCACATTTTGTGATTTTGGCTGCAGGTGCCCCATGCCGAGTGTACTAAGGTCCTTCCGAAGAGTAGCTATGCATTTAATTCTGATGTCCAGTTCATTGAAGGACATTGCACTGAGCCATTTTGGGCCTGGATGATATTGGATTCTCATTGCGATGCTGCATGGCATGTTGAAAAGAGTCCTGGAAGGAGTGGCGGTGGCCCGCCTGGTTCACTTGTGATCACAAAACGGATGTCGGGGTTTTAATGGCGTCACTATATATCGGAGCCTGAATGCAGGGCTTGTTATAACCTGAACCAACGGTCGGCCCTCGTCGGGCTAACAGAAGGTATCTTCCGATTGCAAGTTATTTTTCTCTCGTGCGAATCACTTTGAAACTGTCTGCGCCCGAGTGTGCAGCGCCTCCCGTGACTGTTACGGTAGCGGATGACCAACAATGAGCTGTTTCCTTCTTAAATCTATACGACCATCTCAATACGTTCACCAAATTCCCTTTGCGTCCCAGCCGCTTTCAAATCAAGCAAACCTTCGGAGATCGACAACACAATTAGGTCTACACCCCAAAAGCTGTCATGTGCAGGTCGATACACTCTCCATTCGTCCTTGAATGCTTCTCGTGAGAATTGCTTGGTTCTCCACTTACTCATGAGGCCTAGAAGACGGTGTTCCATTGGGATCTATATAAACACACCGCTGCCCCTCCCTGTACACAATTGGCATCCCAATCGTTTCGACTTCTCTCCAGTAAACACAGACGATGCTGATGCCTTCTTTGAGTCTAGTCACGACTCTCTTCGGCTTCCTGATTGCAATTATTCTGCATGTACGGCGAAAACAAAAGACTACATGTTCTCTTCCTCCGGGACCGATAGGTCTTCCTGTGATCGGTAATCTGCTTGATATACCTAAGAGCCGCGAGTGGGTCACGTACGAAAAGTGGGGAAAAGAGTTCGGTAAGTTCGACCGTATCACGAGCGAGATGTCGCTGATAGTCGCACTGAATATCTAGATTCTGATGTCATCCATATGAACGTGCTCGGAACACACTTGATCATTCTGAATTCTGCCAAAGCGACGGACGAGTTGTTCGATAGACGATCATCGCTCTATTCTGATCGGTAAGAAGTCGACTCGATGTTGGCCTGGGCTATGAACTGGCATCTCAACTTGATTTCAATCGGCAGGCCGTTGTTAGTGGCGCTCAATGTGATGTAACTATCTCAAGTTTCATGATCGCTCATGACTCAGTTGCTGAATGATTTGCTACGGTAGCCTAAAAATTGACTGGGCCATAGGCTTCTCACGCTATGGTACCCGGTGGCGGAACATGCGCCGAGAATTCCATCGCTACTTTCACCCCACCGCCTCACAGCAGTACCGTCCTATCGAGGTGAAAGCGACTCACGAATTACTACGACGGCTTCTTGACACGCCGAGCGAATTTTTGGAGCACATACGGTTGTATGTATCAGCAAATTTGATTATGCATGCATGACTTTAGCCATCTGATTGCCCTTTCAATCCATTGTAGCATGGCAGGCCAGACAATCATCAAGATAGCATATGGCATTGATGTGCAGCAGAAGGATGATCCTTACGTTGACGCTGCGGAAGACGTGCTGAAAGCTGTGGCTTTTGGGAGTACGGGTAGGGCCGGATTGGTTGACACATTTCCGATGCGTACGTTCTTCAACCTCATCTACGTAGTTCTGACAATCCTGTTTTCGACTGACAGGTTTGTCCAATTAGTCGCGCTCTTGCCTGCGTGGTTTCCTGGCAACTCGTTTAAGAAAGAAGCACAGCGCTGGGATGGAGCTGCACCACGAATGATTGAGGGTCCTTATCACATTGCAAAGGAAGCGACGGTATGATCCAATTCATGATAGGCTGGATAGCTTCAGCGTAAATTATTGAGTGATTGTTGTGATCCGGCAGGTCAATGGGACAGCAGAGCCATCTGTCACAGCAAGTATGATTCAGCGACTCCGGGCTGGTGCAGGCCCTTCATACCTGAGCGAGGATATCATTAAAAAAACATCCGGGACCATGTACTTTGGTGAATTTACATGGCTCACGTCTCCTCTTCTTATTCTCATTAATTCTTCATTGACAGCCGGGGCGGACACGGTACGCCTATTTCAGTGCTCACCTATACGATTACCTCGCATAATTCTTGAAAAGACCGTCGCAGCCCTCCAAATATTCTTCTTTGCCATGATTCTCCATCCCAAAGCGCAGAAGAAGGCACAAGCAGAGATTGACAATGTTATTGGCACCAACCGCCTCCCCAGCTTTTCCGATGTGAACACGCTACCGTACGTTAGCGCTCTGATAAAGGAAGTGTTTAGGTGGAGACCTGTCTCACCTCTAGGTGAGTCACGATAGGCCTCGATGAAATTCACTGTCGTCACTCCGTCACAATAGATGGGAGCTGCTGATTTTCTATCTAATCAGCAATTCAACATCGAGTTATTACCGATGATATATATGAAGGGTACTATATTCCCGCAGGCTCAGTGGTCATCGGTAATACCTGGTAAATTTTCAGAGTTCCTGTCTCCTCGGTGCATGCCCCAAAAACGTCTGTATATCATAGGGCCATACTGCACGATGAAGCTACTTTTCCAGAGCCGGACGTCTTCAAGCCCGAGCGCTTTCTTCCCACTTCTGGTGATGACTCTACTAAAATTCCCTTCCCCGACGCTGCTTTTGGATATGGCCGACGCATCTGCCCAGGACGATACATGGCGCGTGATGCAGTATGGATTGCGATGGTCTCGATTCTCGCCTCCTTTGAAATCACAAAAGCGGTAGATGATGAAGGAGAAGAGATCGAGCCGAAGGACGAGTTCACGTCCGGAATCATCTCGTGAGTGCTCGGATTTGACAAGACATCTCAGATTTGTCTTCTTTCTTTCTTCGCCGTCATGTCTTCTCGACCATTCATCACAGCTCATCGTGGACTTGTGATCTTCAGATATCCTGTCCCATTCGGTTGCAGGATTCGGCCGCGGTCGCGCACGATGGAGGGCTTGATTCGTGAATCGGCAATGCATGATAGAAAACTAAGCGAAGGACTCGCTCATCCCCGTTTATGATGAAACTGTATGCACTGAACTGTTTCTTGTGTCCGTGTACATGAGTGTTTACTCCAGCCATGTTCCAGCCTCGTCATAGCATCCGTGCGCTCGCAGTGTCCGAAGTGAAAGTCAGTGGTGAATCTTGGATCTTGCGGTTTCGTATTTTTCCCATAAGACCCACCTTCGCTTCGCTCCGGTGTCTTGGTTAGCCTTCAGTTGCCAAATGTATGTTACCCGATAACTTTATACGAGCAGTTCTGTGTATGTTACATTCAAGGTGATCATTTTACTCATTGCAGACGGATGTGTCGCAGTCAAGTATGAACACGGGGGCGGAGTTGTTCTTCGTAGTGGAAGGCTAAACGAGCACATTGGATAACACGTCTGCAAGTGGTCGTGAGCGGAGTACGGGAAAGAGCCGTAGTTCAGCACTGGACCATAGCAAGAGCAAACGAAAGCCGAAAACCAAACATGTGTCATCAAAAACACGTCATGTGCGTTATAATAGATGCATACCATTCATATGTGAAGTCCTAGTTTGCGCTGATCGAATGTTGTCTGTCTTTGGAGTCTTGAGATGGTATTGGGTCCCGGCCTGACATTACAACAAGAACAATAGCTGTACATAGACTATATACACGCTCAACCTAGATCTGATACATAGCTTGGAGGTCACTGAAATATAATATATGATATGAATGACGTACAGTCCGAATAAGAACTGCGTCCCATCGTGTTGGCAATGTGACCTGCGGTTGTATTATTGGTATATCAATAGCAATGTTACCGTTTCCGCTGTCAATATTTGGCGTCGTCCATGCAGGAGGGAGGCCTGAGAAAGAATAGTATCCGATAGGATACTCTCTGGCCTCATAAGGTTGGAAAAAGGCTAAGCAAGTATCGCTATTGTCCATGAGTTTCACAGGACAGAACAAAGATGGTTTGGGAACGTACACATGGTGAAACAGCCTTGCAGTATCTATGGCCGGAAATAAGAATACAGCCTGTAGAGTCCTCAGGGTTCGACTTAATTAGAGTCTTCTAGAAGCTTCACTATGTTAGACCTGAACCCAACCCCCCCCTCCCCCCTCCCGCTTCAGGCCTTCAGACCCTCTATCGTTACTCATGATCCACCAACAAACTACCTCCTCGCCCATCCCTCCCACCGATCGCGAGCTGATCATCCAAGCCGCCATCTCAGGTAAGCTAGATCACACCACTCTTCTCTCTTCATTGATAGCCTTACACACCTATAACTGAATGCGTGTGGCCGCACCGTTACACATTTACTGATTTCCTGATTGAACGGGCCCGAGCAGCTAAAGCGCGCGTGTACAATCCGTACTCCAAGTTTCGAGTGGGCGCTGCACTGCTCACGCCCGACGGGCGCGTCGTGACGGGGGCGAACATTGAGGATGCTTCGTACTGTACGTGGTTCGAGAGCTCGATGTCTTCAGATTCTTGATCTCATTTACTCCGCACTGCGGAAATCTGCCAATCGGCACCTGCAGGCGGGACGATATGCGCCGAGCGCACCGCGCTCGTAAAGGCGGTCGTAAGCCTCCCTCGCCTTTGCGAACCAAAAAAAGTCCTGAAATAACCTGATATGACCTCTGCACCGCGCAGAGCGAGGGGATGCGCTCGTTCGTCGCGCTCGCAGTGACCAGGTGCGATTGCTCGCCGAGTCTTAGGCGCTCTTGATGACCTAATCTCGACGCCTTAGTGACGTCATCCAGCCCATCTCACCCTGCGGGATCTGTCGCCAGTTTATCCGCGAGTTCTGCACGCCTACCATGCTCGTGCTGCTCGTCCCCGGAGACTATCCACAGCGCCCGCCCGACGATGCATCGGAATGGCACAGCAAAGTAAGAGAGACGACGGTAGGAGAGCTGTTACCAGATAGTCACGAGTTGGGACTTCTGGAGCCGCTAAGAAAATAGTAACATCCGCGCCAGAAACCAATATTGATGTCGTGCAAGTACTGGTGGATTTTCACAGCGATTGTGATGTCAAATTCACGGACATTGCTCAAGATGAAATAAAAAGAAATACAAACAAGATCTACTGGTCTTCGAAGGCTGACGACTCGGCCCTCACCGTCTAGCACGCCCGACAAAAGGTGCAGCGTCTACTTCCTCAGCCTCAGCCTCGCCTGTATCGCCATTAGAATCGTCTTGTTCGCCCACTGTCTCGGGACGCGAGCTCTTCAGCTCTTCGACGCGCCTGTGAATTTGATTTCGGCGTTCTTGGCCGAACTCGCGCGCGTCGCGTCGCGCCTGCGCGAGATTCTGCGCTGCAGTGACGTGCCGTGCATCTGCGGCAGAGATCTTGAAGAAGGCCGGAGCAAGGCCCACGATGAGAGCCTGAAGTAGATGCGGGGGTCGTGTGGGGAAGCGTGAGATAATGATATGCGGCTGGTATGAAGCGACAAATGTGTGTAGAGGGCAGGAGGGACAGTTCTTACCGCAAGCCCCACGATGACGATTACCTGATCCTTCCACCCCTCGCTAGCATGTGTGTCTATATGTACCTGTGCGCCCGCACCGCCTGGGCGATCGTATCGACTCCAGTACTCTGCGCGCCGTCGATGCTGCCTCCTCCGCCTCTCAAGCTCCTCCGCGTAGAACCCGTCGTCGTACCGCGACGCGCGACCCTGCACGCGCGTACGCCCGCGGAGTGCATCGTACGCAGAGGAGATGGCCTGGAATCGGGCGTGGCGTAGTTCGGGGGGTAGTGCACGGCAGGCAGGGGCATCAGGGTGGTGTGCGCGCACGAGGTCGTAGTCTGTCCGTGGTGTCAGTTATAGAGCGAGGGACGGCGGAAGTGGGGGGTTGCTTACACCGCGCCTTGACTTCCTGCTGCGATGCGCTGTGCGGTAGGTGGAAGATCTGGTGTGGGGTGGGGTTCGGATGTGCGGGGAAAGGATAGGAGGTGGACGAGGGACCTGCGTCGGATGTGGATGCAGTGGTGGAGGCAAGGCGGGCGTGCACGAGAAGCTGTAAATGAAATGGGAGGAGAGAGAGGCGTGTGCTGGACGCGTAGTGCATCTGAGAACTTCAGGAGGTTTGGGCGATCGTACACGGTGTCGGACGCGGGACAATCAGGATAGAATTGTTAGGTCATCGCAGCCAGGCACCGCCACCCCGGCAGACAAGTCTTCCTCTTTCGATAGCCTTTGCATTCAATTTCCTTCCTCAATCAGATCATGCAAAAATCATGCCAAAGGAGCGAACGCTGTGCAGTGTGTGTTGGCATCATGGGAAGCATCTGTTTTTGAGATGCAGTCGATGCAAGGCGATATCATGAGTTTTATTCTTCGATGAGGCATGGAGGTTGCAATCAATACCCAGAAGCCCCACAAAGCGTAGCAAGACCTAAAATTTGCCATTGTTGCTCTTACTCCTTCTACTTATCAGATCTAAATCCCAGGTCAAGCGATATGAGTCAAAGAGACAGATATAGATTCATGAACCGGCTTGTCCTCCATTTTACGGGTATGCATATGTCTCCTACATCTTCGCTGTAAAGGAGGAAAGCATGAGATTCCACATGACTTTGCAATAAGGATGGTGGTACCTCTCCCTGAACGTTCCTCAGTCCTGTATTCCCTCTACCCCGTCCTCGGTAGCTCCAGATGTTCAGGTCCAAAGCTATCCGGCAAGAGGCCTCCAACCGTTGTCTCTTTTATGCCATCTTCCTTGACTGCAGAGGTATATCCAGCAGGGACAAGTAGCACGGGCATCGCGAGCGCGCAAAACTCGCGGATGACCTGGCGACAGATACCGCAAGGCGAGAGAGCCTCAGCGACATCGCTGCACGCGAGCGGGAGGGAAAACACATAGATCAAAATGTGGCAAAATCAGAATGGAAGGGGGAAATCAAAAGATACTGTGAATATTAGACTGTTGGAACAAGTAATAACACGAGACGCACGTATTCACAGCGAGTGCGACGAAGGATCGCGATCCATCGCTCTTCGCAGCATCAGAGACAGATCGTGGACACTATAGAGATGTGGTATTTACAACAGCCTTGACAAGTGCGGTGCGTTCCGCACAGATCGTCCCGCCTATCCATCGCACACGACTCGTTCAAGATCAAATGCGAGTGGATATTATATGTGGAACGCACCATACGAGGCATTTTCTATGTTCGCACCAGATACAATCTGTCCATCGGATGTGAGTAATGCTGCGCCCACGCGAAATTTGGAGTAAGGGCTGTATGAACCCTTTTTCGCTATTGATGCAGTTCAGCTGATCGATAGACGGTAAATCTATGGGGAGTTACTGAGAGATATTCTCACCATCAATCGCAGCCTGGATAAGACGCTCTCGGTCTGCGGTTGAAATGGATGGTTGAGACGACATGATGGATGGTTGAGACGACATGATGGAAGTTGAAAGGGAACTTGTGCCAGATAAGATAAGATGGAACAGGCTTGATAAGATAACTCCGTGTTGGTTAGCTGGCGGTCGCCGACCCTCGCTGGCTACCACGGTATTTCCTCAGAGGTTACCTTCGTCGACTAGAGAGAATCGGATCTCGTCCAATACCATACTATACCATCTCCACCGATTCTCGACTGCCGTCCATCCCCGTCAACACCTCCCTTTCCATTTTCAATTCTGCCACGCGCCTGGTGCAACCCCCGATTCTCCCCGGTTTGTACCCCAAGGATTCGCCGCTCGCCGCCGCGGCGATCGGCACAGACGGAGGGGAAGGTGGGAGGGACAATGGATGGCTGCAGACGGTACCGGTGTATAAGGGGTGGGCGAAGCCCGCTTACATCGCCGGTGCACTCGGAGAGCCGCAGAGTGGAGGGAAGACGGTTGTTGGCGATGGGGTTGGATTCCCGCAGTATACGCCTTGGCGCATTGGTGGGTATTTTGAGGGAACGATCAACTTTCCAGAGTCTACGAAGGTTGCGAGGTCGAAGATGGTTTAAGGACCTGAAGCTTGAAACTTGAAGGCCTTTTCCCACACATTTTGAGCCCCTGATTCTCTCTACAGCCATGGGCAGATCGAGTCGTTCTCGGGACGATTTTGGCTTACGAGTATGTATACATACAGTATGCAAGCTTCCAGCAGATTCACATGAGCTGTGGATCGGCGTTTCGTCGTTCTTCATAAGATGGTACTATGTAAGGCGGCAGCTGAGGCAAGTTCCCTGCACCGAATATATATATATATAGGTTACACCCTTTCTCCCAGGAAATAGGTATTGACTATACTGAGTCACAACGATGCCGTTGAAGACCTTCACCCCGTCTGCACCGTCCCCTTCCATCCCAGGCTCAGAACCACCTCCAGACGTGCCTCTCGCTCCACCTCCATGGACGCTGACCGCCAAGCTGTACCTCTTTGTCACCGGCGCCGTCTCCGCCAACACCACCCAGCCACCCACTAGCGTCACCGGTCTCAACGCCTCTCCCGAAGTTCTCCAGGGTCTCCCGTTGGGTGCATACCTGCCTCTTGAACATATCCACCCCTCTGCACTTGCCCTGATCGATGGCAAGCCGCAATATCAGGGCGGACTCTCAAAGATCGTGCTTGTGCGCTACAGTGCCTCACCTGCGGGGCCTTACGACGAAATCATTCTCCTTGGGACGTTCAAGGACCCAAATACGGGCGAGATCACTCCAAGGATCACGAACATCTACGTGAGCACTGACAAGAGTGTGTGGAACGGCCGTCGTAACTGGAGTGCGTCCTCCTTCTAGTCTTTAGTGATGATCCCAACTGACGTGGAGCATGCGTGTCCAGATATCCCCAAGCATCGCGCGCGATTTGAGTGGACCGAAACCGGACCCCACACGTCGACTGTCAAGATATACCACCCTTCTGACATTCCAGGCCCCCTCTCCTCCGAGACCCCCTTCTTCAGCGCGGTCGTCACCGATTCTCGACTGCCGTCCATCCCCGTCAACACCTCCCTTTCCATTTTCAACTCTGCCACGCGCCTGGTGCAACCCCCGATTCTCCCCGGTTTGTACCCCAAGGATTCGCCGCTCGCCGCCGCGGCGATTGGCACAGACGGCGGGGAAGGTGGGAGGGACAATGGATGGCTGCAGACGGTACCGGTGTATAAGGGGTGGGCGAAGCCCGCTTACATCGCCGGTGCACTCGGAGAGCCGCAGAGTGGAAGGAAGACAGTTGTTGGCGATGGGGTTGGATTCCCGCAGTATACGCCTTGGCGCATTGGTGGGTGTTTTGAAGGCTCGATCGACTTCCCGGCGTCCACGGAGGTCGGAAAGTCTAAGACAGCCTGATATCCTGATTGACCGGTTTTGTATTTGTATCGGTACATCTTGAGCTTCTACTGAAAGCCATGTCGTTCTTGTTCAATTCATGTCTAGCCCACTGCTCTCATCTAAGGGCTAAGCAAACAGAAAATCGGTCTCGCATCCCGCATCTCACAAAAACCTACGACCGATGCCCAGGTTCGGCTAATTGATACATCAGCAGGTCTTGGACGGGCTTGCAAATTCCGCCTAGACCAACGCTGCATACATGTTAGTCAAGACGCGGAACAGTGCTTACCGACCCCAACTCGTTGACTGACCTATGTCCTCGAACCCGCTGCTCTTTGGCGTCACGTATCATCAAAACATGTTACCCCTACACCCGAAGTAAGGTATATGTATATAGTCAGTAGAACATTGTATACAAATTTGTAGCTAGTACGAAGAGCGACCGGCGAAAGCGAACAAGCAACAGCTTGAGAAAACGAGACGGAAAGCAACGACTATGGCAAAATGCCGTGTGGTATATACTTCAGATGACAGTAAATGAGACAGATGGGAGATGGTGGGTGGCAAATCAAAGTGTGATGAGCTGCTCGAGATCGAACAGTGCCGCGGGCTGGACGTAGATCTCTTCGATGGTGTATGTTGACAAGAGATCGTCGACTGAGTAACCTGTACCCAATCAAGCACGATGATCAACGATGAGATAATTATACGTAGAGATGAGAAGGGGAGTGCTCACTTTGTTTGCTCTGTTCAAGCGCCTCGCGCGCCATTGATGCGCTCAATGAAGTTTCCGTGGGCGGTGAGGTGTCATGGGGGAGATTAGGACCTACACAAGCCTAACTCAACTCCCGTACGTGAAAAGAAAAAGAATATATTCCCTTACTTGTGAATCGATGCAAGAGACCCTGGTCTGGCAATGCAATGAACGTCCGCTGGGCTCTAGACGAGGCATCGATCGGCGCGAGCCCTAATCCTATTTGACAGGGGATAACGGTTTAGTAAACCCACCCGACAATGATATAGAAAGGAAGATATGAAAGGTCGTGACACCGAAGATGCCTACCTGATGCACGTTGTTCCAGAATGGTACAGACGTAGTTTATTCCAGCCCAGTAATGATCCATGCATTGCAGCGCTTTGATGAGTGCTTTCAGACTCTCTTGAGCCTGCGACTTCAATATCAACTCTGCTGATGGTGTTGTTTCAGCTGTGCTCGTAGTCGCTGTTGGTCGGTTCAAAAGGCTCGTTTTCATGTCGTAAATGAAAGCTAGGCTATGTGATCAATGGAATAAGTACCGTATCGCCGCAAATCTATTGTAAAAAAAAATTGTAAAGGCGTATCCATGTGTTCACTTGCCTTGCGATAAAAATAGGTTGCACGCATCCTGGGGTTGCCAGCTGTCACAAGCCATATCAGAGCTGTCAGATATACCCGAGAACACGGCGAAGAGCATACATATGAAGTTGTTTGGAAAAGGTCAGCATAAATCATGCATTCGCTAACGGCACGCGAGCAGGAAAGAGAGAGTCTGATAGATCTATCAATGTTCTGTGTGAGTGGCGTCTCTACTCCTGAGTGGCTTGACGTTAATTCTGGATGATAAGTAAGAGCCATCACGGCATTCGCCCAGGTATGCAGCATAATGAATGTGCCCTTGATGAACGTTCCGTCAATTTGTGGACAAGACTGTGGCAAACAAGAGGGAGAAGGACACAAACCCCATGACCCCTTGCCTCTTGATGCTTGAACGTGTCCACAGACCATCTCAACGACTCAGGAAGAGTCGCATAGAATTGCACGAGCTGCAACTGTAACGCGCTGAGGGCGTCTGGATTCTCTGCTCCACCACCTAGAGTGCGAAGTCGCCCTCGGGAGCCGTTCAAGACGGTCGCTATGCGGCCGCAAAGCACCATCAAGCGCACCGTGTAATGAAATGGCACTGGTTCTACAGGTTCATCGGAAGCAGCGGGGTCATTTGTCCGCGCTGGCTCAGGAAAGAAATCGGGGTCTGATGGCAATGGGATCTCGATTATATCTTCTGGAATGGAAGGTGGTCTACCGGTATTAAAAGATAGAATTCGATCCTATACAGTCGAAAATGAGCTTATAATCAACACCAAAAGAGTTGAAACACATGCCGTTCTAGGTGATGGACACATAATCTCTTGAGTCAGTCGATCTACACATGTTTGGAAGTGCCACGTACATGAAGAGGGACCAGAACAACAATCGTGTTCGCACTAGATGGGCCGATGATTCATATATTTCCGAAACCTCGGCTCATGTCATTTGAGTACTCCAAGAGCTATTTGACACCCCATACCTCATGAAGACCGAGATCCATGGCCATACGAATGGCCATTCTGAGCAATACATGAGCCTTCAATACAACAAGACAATAACAGACCTACCCTGAGTATTGCTGGATGAGGGTCTAAGTAAGCAATGTTCGGTTACCGATTGTGAAACGGATCCGACATACCCATAGTCCACTCTCGGAATTCTGATGCAAATCTGTTAGGGAAGGAAGGATCACACAGTAAAGACGAAGCTCACCTGCCCATAATTCGACCATGCGAGGAGTAGCAAACCCGTTACAACGTCTGTCGTCGGGATATGTAACAATGGTACGATCAACTCTTGAGCCTTCGTGATGAACGGCGCACAAGCCTGCGATGACACGAGAGATAAGCGGAGGAACCTTGTACAAAGCTCAATCCAACTACTGCACTTTTACAGGGTCTTCTTTGCCCGGATCGTGAAATCTGAAAATCTGTCATGAACCTTTCGTGGAGGAGGATAACCCCTACTCACCGAGCGCCAATGGCACAAATACCTGTGAAGTGATATCAGTCGCGGGGTCTGCACACATATGAAGTCCGTACAATTCAATAAGAAAGCGGACATTGTCCCGGTCTCCAAACGCTCTTCCATGCGCTTTCGACTGACACTTGGAAAATGGCGGCTGATCGAGCGAAAAAATGTGTCTAGCAGTGGTAAATGAATATAGGGAAGTGGCAGTCCTTGTTCGTCGAACATATTTTCTGGACGAGACGGAACGTGTACTACGGCTTGCCCACTAGGTATGGGCGCTGCAGCTCGTGATCGCATTGCATTGCCACGAGACTGTAGTCGGAGGGAGATGCGATTGATACCAGGGCTGTGAGGGAAAGTCACGGACGAGCGACATCCATCTCAAAGATGGAGTACGTACTGTATCGCTGTGGAACCCGGTTGACCAGACTACCGTGGTAAACAGAATGATCAGACGAACGAATCGAAACTAAAACGGAGAATACGCACAAATCGGTAGTAATATAATTCTAAGTCTTTGGTGGAGGTAGAATCACCGTCAGTCGGGTTGTGAGAGTGATTATAAACATGAGCTAGATTTATTGGCTCGTTGCTCGAAGAGTAAGTAGTTGCGTTAGATATGGTGTGCTCTCCAGGATATTGTACTGTGGGTCGAGTGTGAAAATCCGGGCTTGTAGACGATTCATCCTGCACCCAGCTTGTTGGAGGATCTCGCGTATTGTGTGAATCCCATTGCGGAGTCCTGGAAGGAGGTGACATGTTCTGTGATAGTGATTTGTAAGAAAACACGACACACACACGGTGATCAATATGCATAATCACAAAGCCCACATAAAGCTGAGGCCCCACAACGACTCACCCAGGGGACTGCAGACGACGTACTTGGCTCAGATGGAATGAGCACACGCTGACGGGCATTGTGCCCGTGCAGCACAATCTGTCTATCCTTCTCAATCTTCTCTTCCTCCTCCATCTCTCGTCTCGTCCTTTTTCTTCTTCTTCCGTCTGGCCATGTACACTCAGCCTCGGCCTTCGCGCATGCCCCACAGACAGGTTTCTCGCCGGTGCAGCGACCTCGCTTGGCTCGACACCGATGACAAGCTACAGATAAAAGTGTCTATCAATTAGTATTTTTTTTATTTGTGATAGATGATCACAGACTGACCAAGGGGTACACGCTTCTCGTTGGTGTGTTCTGAGCGTTCAACGCTACTAAATTCGTTGCCAGAAGGGGAACTCTCCGTCACGGACGAACGATGGCTGATCTTAAAATCAGATGGCGAGTGAGAACTCATTTGTATGTTGCTCTTTGGAGTCACTGGTGGGTGTTTGTAAGGGTGCTTTCAAGCGTGGCGACGGTTTGTTTGAGACGGGGGCTGGTGGGGAGGCCGTCACATTTGAGTATAGTTTGTCACGATGAGTAACATAATAAGTTATCGGTCCCGTGTCCACGGCGAATCGGAATATTCAGGCTAAACTCGACTTAAGAGGGATAATGAGCTCGGAGCAAATGATCGAGATCTCATCAGATTTTGTTTCAATTAGCCAACAATACTTCCCACAGATTTTCTTACGTGGGAACCCTGGGTCTGGTACAGACCCACGACTCAGGGTTAGGGTGTCACTGCAGACGGTGGACACTGGTACTAGATGTACAGACAGCGACAAAACACCAGGTAAAACATATCGACAGCATGGATGGGAATAACAAATGATCAACTGATCATTTTACGGCAGTTGTAAAGAGATGAGAATCTGTATGAGATCATCAAAGATGGAATACCAACCGCAGTGCGTGGGGAGGTGTGGGTACCATCAGACTTCTTCTTCACTGGCGTCCTTCTGGGTCGAAGAAGCGTCTAGGTCGGCCCTGCGTTCTAGCTCATCCGGCGGATACTTGATATTGAGATACCTGTTCACTTGAGCCAGGATAGCGAGCAAGAGAACGAATGCGCTGATGGGTTTTCAGAACCACGCGTGAGTGCATTCGAGGGTGTCAATGCTCACCAAGTTGTGGCGAAGCCTTGTACGTAGCGGGGACCCGTGGCCGAGGGCCACAAGAAAGACCCATAGATGGAAGCACTGTTTCCGAGACAGTTGACCAGTGCGATTGCGATAGCTCTCTTCTCCGCCGGGTGCGCAATCAGGCCCGAGACCCACTGGATAGGTTGATCAGACAAATATCGAATGGAAGAGGCGCGCAATATGCAAGTGTATATGACTCACCAGGAGCGTAAGCGGACACGCGGCGTAGACCCCTCCGACAGCAAAGCAGAGAAAGGCATATTTGACTTCATGGTTCTCTGCGGCGACGATGACGATGAAGGAAATTCCGGCTGTGAGCGATGCTATAGTGATGTAGTTGGCGCGCTCCTGCCTCCAGTCTGATATGAAACAGAACCCGATGATACTAACCAAAGCCACCATATAGATCGGAATGGTCTAGAGGACACCATTTTAAGACAACAAATAAGACGTAAATCTGTGACGAACCATAAATTGCAGCTTGTAACCAGTGTAGCCAAGCTGCCCGACGAGAGTCGGGATAAAGTATTGGATGGTTTGTGAGCCAGTCGCTAGCATATACATAACGACACTTGAAGATGACTTGAGCCTTAGAATATATGAGCACTGAACATAAGACTCACAGCACCCATGTGCGCCAATCGGAAAGAACCATTTTCGCTGCCTGGCTGTGAGAGGGTTGCTGAGCACTCTATTAGCGGGTTGATCTCTGAAAAGCAGAGCGGCATCTCACTAACTTGAATAGTCGCATCTTGTGTACCGCCAATGCCGTCATAAGCGAGACGCTGAATAGCAATGAACTGTGCTCAAGGAGAATTACTAGTCAATTCGATGATTAATTGGACATTGTGACCACGTACTCGTTCCTCTGGGGTCAGCCACGAGGTGGTAGATGGCCAATCAGGGAGAAAAATCCAAGCAAAGAGGCCTACAAAAGAAGATGAAACGCCCTCAATCAGTAGCAACCATCTCCAGCCCTCTAAGCCACGTGCGAAGCTGAGGTGTTCCGTGATGACACCTGCAAGGAGACCGGAGAAGGCACCCTGCATCAAAATAGATTGTCAGGAACTATTGAACACCGGGCATTGTGGCATGATAGTTGCTGACCGAGATAGCAGTGGCGGTATAGTAGATGGCATAGCGCTTCGCCAATTCATGGCGCTTGTACCAAGATGAGAGATAGAAGGCGACTCCAGGAGCGAATCCTGCTTCGATAACTCCAAGCATAAATCTCACACCAGCCATTTGATGCCAGGTATTGACGGCAGCCATGGACGCTGCAACCGCACCCCATATAACGCAAGTACCGGAGAGGCTGCGGCACACGTGTTTAGTGGCAGTTTGGACACCATGGCAATCAAGAGATTCTCACAACGGAGATGGTCGAACTCGGGTGAGAATCATGTTGAATGGAACCTCAAACACCACATAAGAGACCTTCAACGAATGAGTGAGGCTCGCACGCGTAGAATACACCGCACTCACAAAGAATACCAACAGTATCACACTGTATTGATTAGATGATAGATGCAGGTCTCTCTCCATACCCCCAGATCTTGCATTTCCTATGAATCAAAGATACGTCTAAGAGCGAGTTGAGTCGCTTGCCCGGCAGCACACCTCACCAATGTTTGCTCTGTCGAGATAGGAAAGCGTGTACAGGATCCATATGGCTGGAACCTGAATAAAAAGGATGACGCTTGAGGTTAACGATCGAGAGGGTTGGAGGTAATGCAAGACGTACGATGTGCATGTCTATCTTCCGGACGAGTTTCTTCTCCGCGGCGGAACCTGGTTCATAGACCGTCAGAGGGTTATGGAACTGCTTGGACCATCGCCCATCCTGTCCCACGATTTGATGCATGGTCGACTCAGTAAAGAGGCCAAGGCTGGGAAGGGAATCAAGTTGGAAGTCAAGTCATCAGTCAGGCGCGAGAATTTTCGGGAAGCCCGTTGTAGGGGTTTACAACCAGTGCATACGGGGATGATGAGTCGGAGTACGTACGAAGGAAGCCGTGCTGTCGGTCTGTATTACGTCAACACCTGCACGTGCAGTGGTTCCTGAAGCTGCCTCCCGCCAAATTTGCGTTCCCATGACTCCGGAACAGTAGTGGAACAGTCCAGTTCCCAGCCTTCTGTGACTTTGTCTCCTATGTAAGTCGGTTATGATAGCATCGTCTCGAATGATCACCAATCCGATTTCTGTATCAACATCCCCACCATCCACTCAATATCATGTCTAATACTCTTCAGGGCAACCTGACTTACGACATTTTGACCAAAGCCGAGCACGAAGGATATGGAGTCCTTGCACAAACATGGTACGTACATTACATCAGTGCCGGCATTATTTACGAATGACGTCTTGTTGCCTTTCAGCTACGACGCAAATTCAGTGATCGCTCTTGTTCGTGCGGCCGAGCGAAATCGTAGCCCTGCGATCCTCCAACTCTTCCCTGTGACCCTTGCTTACGGGAAGGGTCCGTTCCTTCAATTTTGCCTGAATGCGTGAGTCGTTCATGTCTGGAAGTGTCATGAGACGATTAACGATACCTAACGCCCATAGCGCTCATCAGGCGTCCGTGCCGATCGCTGTCCATCTTGACCATGCCACTGACCCGGAACACATCGAACTCGCACTAAGCCTTGCAGAGCAAGGAATCGCCTTCGACAGCATCATGGTAGATGCTAGCCATGCCGATGTGAGTTGCCGTTCACACTACCCTTCATCATGACATGCCTGATATCGAATATATCATCTGGTAGACAGACGAAGAGAACATAGCCCTTGCTCTCCCGCACGTCGAGCGCGCAGCCCGATGTGGTGTTCTCGTCGAGGTAGAGCTTGGCCGCCTCGAGGGGGGCGAAGCAGGCTTGCGCGCTATCTCAGACGCGAAGCTCACAAACCCGGACAAGGCCGAAACCTTCATGAAAGAGTAGGTCGCCTTGTCCTGTTTTGGCATCCTCTCCTCAACTGTTGAACACGGTACGCGCTGCCTCACCTTGCACAGAACGGGTGCCTTGATTCTCAGCCCAAGCATCGGCAACCTCCATGGGTCGTATCTGAGTCCTCCAAATTTCCGTCAAGACATGTGAGCCCTCCGTTACCGATCATATTCGGCAATTTCCTCACACGCAGGACTTCGATATTTCGCCTCGTGTTTCAGCCTCAAAGACCTGAGTGCGCGATTCGAGGGTGGCATTCCTCTTTGTCTCCACGGCACGGACGGTCTCTCAGACGACCTCTTCAAGGAGTGCATCCGAAATGGCATAAGCAAGGTAGGGTCTTTCCACCGTTATACCAATGCGTAGGCTTGTTGCCAATTTCTTTATCCTGCAGATCAACGTGAACAGTTGGGCTCGAGATCCCTACGCCACGGCTCTGAGCGTCGCGCTGCAGACGAAGCCCTTTCCAGATGCAGTGGAAGAAGCGACTGAGGTATTCGCAAGGGTGTGTGATCGCTTCATCGAGTTGTTCGGATCGAAAGGCAAGGCATGAGTGTGTCCGTATCCAGTCTCTGTAAAACGCAGCATCGATCTTTGCTTCGATACATCACCGTGAAAAGACTCACTTGCAGCACATATGTCGAACAAGTTTTCATTTTTGACTGTGCAACTGCCTAGTACATCGGCATGCACTTTAGATCAAACCAATCTGTTTCCATCAAGCGCACAAGACCAAAGGAGAAACTCGTAAAGCGCTAGTCTTGTAGTCAGGAGTTTTTAACTGCCGTTTTAGAGCTGTCCTGCCTAGTTGTAGCTTCGGCAAGATCCCATTCAAACAAATACTTTGTAGTGTCCGTACCCGAAACTCCCGAAACTTTATATGAACCAAGGGTCATGGAGTTGTTGATGGCGTTCAGCAGAGTCGCTGAGATACTGCGATCAAGAGGTGAACGACACAATACATAATCGAATACAGCGAGAATTGACGTTCCTAACGTACTCAAAGGGTCTTCTCCCAAGACTGGAGTCTAGCCGCCACCATCGTTTGCTCATTCTTCCACACTCCGTTACAGTCGCCGGCGGTCGACTCAGCCGCTCGTCGAGACGTGCGGGTTCCTGTTTCAGATCTGGACGAAATATACTGCCGAAGTCTGCTTGTCAAGGCTTGTCGTTGCTTTCATTTGTCGCACCGGCCGCGCGGATGCGGGTAAGCCCCTGAGAGACCCTTCTTTGCACAACTCGAGGCTCGGATCTTTGTTTGTACTGGCAACGAATGGCTACTGCGCCCGTCATGTTACGCAAAAACCCAAGGAGAAGTCACCGAAGCACGACTCCGGTGATCTTTCTGACAAGCCAACGTGGAGTAAAAGGATTTTAAAAAACGCGCCTGATCTTATCCCGGCGACTCGCGATATCTAGCCATGGATATGTCCCGTATCTCATCATCTGGGCTTTGCGCTAACGAGCAAAGACGGCAAACTCTGGTGGTTGGGGGGAGATGGTGAGCATCGGGGATCCATTTGTGTACGTTAGTCCCCAAGGCCGGCAGACCCAGAAGACATGCTCTGTCCGCAAAAATATTTTGTGCGACAGCTGCGGTATCTTCAAGGGCTTGAAGAACAGCTTACGCACCTAGTTGCGCCGGAAGAGCGAGAGGTAGACCGAGTCCAATCCTTGCTCCATCCTAGCGGAAACAGCTCTCGGACCGCGTCGAAGTCGTCTCTGTCCAAGAAAGTTTTGCCCTTGGGAAGTGAAGGTGTTGCTTCAGGATGTTCGGAACAATACGAGGGGCTTGCGTGTGCGGCCCCAAGCAGCACACATACATCCGGGCCCGGATAGATCCTGCGGTCACATCCGGTCGGAGCCGCGGCGCCGGGCTCTGTGGAGTGGAGGCGCGGGAGGGCGCGGATGAGTGTCCGCTGAGAAGGCTGAGCATCCCGTGCGGAACCTTTATAACTTGATAATGGACTGAGTGGACGGTTTGTTACACACCCTCTCGTTTAAAAACGCTTGCAGTTGCAACTTCCCTGCCATACCAGCATGTCTGCCGTGCCCACCAAATCCGTTGTCCTCATCACAGGAGCTGCAGGCTGGCTCGGAGGCCTCGTATGTCCCTTCTCCACACCCTGGTCTTTTACCGATTATATTATTCATCGCTGTCCAGCTCGCAGAAGCCCTCGTCGTTGACCCTGATTCGCCTGATGTGCACCTCATCCTCGCTGACATCGTCGAGCCGAAGGCCCCTGCGGGCGCGCACGTCATCACCCTGAGGACAGACCTAACAATTGCATCCAACGTCGAGAGCCTCTTCGAGACCACATACGGTATCCCTGACGTCGTCTACGCCATGCACGGCATCATGTCTCGCGGATCGGAAGACAACTTTGACCTCGGCCTCAAGGTAGCGTCAGTGCTTCGCACGCCCCTCCCCCCTCTTTGGGATACCTCCAGTGACAAACCGTTGCACGCCGCGCATAGGTAAACGTCGACTCCGTCCGCTCGCTCCTCGACGCTGCACGGCATAGAGGCACCTCTCTCGCCAACGGACCTATTAAATTCATCTTCTGCTCCTCTCTGGCGGTCTACGGCGGGCAACTGGTGAGCCCTCTTGTCCGATGTGCACTGGAACCAGATACCCTGACGTCACGGCCTGCCGGATTTACCCAGCCGGATGTTATTACCCCTGATACGATCGCGACGCCCGAGGGTGCGTATGGGGCGGGTAAGTTGATGTCAGAGCTCCTTATCAACGAGTATTCTCGCCGCGGTTTCGTCGACGGGCGTATTCTGAGACTGCCAACGATCGTCGTGCGCCCCGGAGTGCCCTCCAACGCCACTTCGGCCTTCCTCTCAGGTGGGTCTCCCCTCTAGGCTCTCGCCCCCAGCTTGCCTGGGTCCAGACCACGCTCACCTGCACGATAGGTATCATCCGCGAGCCGCTCAAGGGTCTCCAGTCCATATGCCCTATCGGCAACGCGCTCGAGTCCTCTGCACTCGAGCTCGCGGCCTGGGTTGCGAGTCCCCCGACGACGATCCGAAATCTCGTGCGGGCGAGACACGTCCCGACCGCCGATCTGCGCCCGCACACACGCGTTATTTGTCTCCCGGGCTTCACCGCGACCGTGCGTGAGGAGCTCGATGCCTTACGCGCCGTCGCCGGTCCAGACGCGGTTGCGCGTGTCATGTTCAAGGACGACCCCGTGAACCGCCGTATCGTGTCTTCCTGGCCCGCAAAGTTCGACAATACGTATGCATTGTCCCTCGGGTTTTTTGTGGACGAGGGTGGAATGGAGCCGATCGTGCGCAGTTTCAAGGAGAATGTAGAGGCCGGACGTGCATAGGGAGACGGTGATCCGTTTGTCAGATTCTGTGGCGCTGTGTGAATAAATGACGGTGTACGATACTACTTGTGGAAATCAATCAAATGCAAGCAACCGAATAGTAATAGCTCGCTCTACAGGTCCACTTACTCATAATACTAATCCTGTGAAGACGCTCAGGTTCGTTCCCGAGGAGTTCTTGCATGGAAGCCATTCACAGCGCATTCGTCATAGGTCACACCACCTCCGAGCAGCTCCTGGCCATCTATATCTGATTGGCAGATGACATCCTACGTACATGAACATGAGAACCCACCTGCAGAATTTGAAAATTGGCATCTTATGTACTATGCCTTGATCTAACGAAAGTAGGATTGTCTGCGGAGATAGCACTCTGTGTTGAGACTCACATACAGTCTGGATCCCACGCACCGTCTTCTCTCTCCTAATAGTCAACGGCAATAATGCAGAACGCGTAAACATATTATGCACTGGAAAAGACATACACTCGAGACATAAGTGGGGAAAACACATCATACGTTCTCCTTGGCCAAATATAGAGAGCCCTTGTTGCCGATAGTGGTGAACGGCTTGCCTCCCCAAGACTGTTGGGTTGCCGCTGCGGCAGCTGGCAGATTTGCGGAACCGAGCTGCCCGCTGATGCGTATGCTTTTTGCGAGGACGGAGACCTGATTGCGCCCAACGAGTGAGCAGACATAAATTAGAGGTAGAACGGCAGAGGACGCACGTCGATCTCGATATTGTCCGAAACATATGATAATAGTGATGAGACAGGCCTTGATGCGACAAAAAAAAGGGGAACCACTGATCAGTCGCAGGCCTAGAATATCGCATGGGAAAGTATCTAAGGGAAGCACTGACGAGAATACACTCTCAAGGAATCGGAAGTCGGGACGTTCGGCGCCTTTCAAGAAGCCTGGGCGGTAGACGATAGTATCGGAGTAGCCGATCTCCGCGAGCGCCTGTTCGGTCAGACCTTTGCTCCGCACATAGGTCGCGAGGGATTTCGGGTTTGCGGAGTTCGACTGCATGAAGGGCGAAGTCAATTCTGAGAATCTTCGATAGGACGAAACGAACATACAGAGACGTATATGAGGCGCTGGTCCGCATCCTCCACGCGCGCCGCTTTGGCGGCATTGACAACGTACCTAGCAGAACTTTCAGAATCTAAGACAGGATAATACTAGGAAATAATGACTCACTCTCTATCAATCGTCTCAAAGGCAGCCTTGGAGCCAGCAGCTTTGGCGGTTGTACCCAACCTGCAAAAATGAGGGGCTTGAGTACGACCCTGGATAGAAGGCCATGCTCAACAAACCGAACAGGAACACGCACGTAATGAATACAACGTCCCACTTGCCATCCTTCAGCCCCGCCTCGCCGATCTTCTCAAAGTCGACCACGATCTGCTGTAGCTTCGCCTCCGTCCCACTCGGGAGCTGCTCCTTGGGCGTCACGCGCCTTCCAGCCTCGGCTACACGCGTGAAGTACGACGAGGTGAGCAGCTCGCGCAGGAGGTGCTTTCCAGTCGCGCCAGTTGCGCCGATGAGCAAGGCAGAGTGTCCTGAGGTAGTCATGTCCAGTGATGTCATAAACAAAGGATCCCAAGTCGAGGCGAAGGCTGCTCACCTGACATGTCTGAGATATGTTGCTGAATGAAAATGGGTAGGAATGGGATGTTGTACAACAGTCAGTGTAAGTGGACGTCGTTTAAAAGGACACTTGCAACCGAGCCTGAGTGAGATGGCCGCAATGCGTCGTCATACGGCGGCACCCGAGCCGAAGAATGCGTCATATCCTTATAAATAGCGGATTCTGTCCCATTCCGAGAAACTGCTCAAAATATCCAAATCCATTGGTCTGCCAATGTTTTGCACCTTATCTCCAAAGCGGGATTCAGATGTTCTTGGGATATTGCATTAACGACGCCTTCAAACTCAAAGGACTGATAGCCTCTGGTATCCTTGTATAGCGAGCAGTGGTGATTATCACGGAAACAGAGATCCGTACATTATAGCAGCTAAGTAAGCAACACGCAATAGGTCTAAAGAGCCCCAACTGGTCTAAGTATATCAGCCTCGATGAGCACTACCACCACCGCAACTCGGTCCACAACAATGGACTAAATACCACGCACGCCGTCCAGAGCTGAAGAAGAGGAAGAGTCAGCGAAAGGCTACAGAGAAGAAAGCGCACTACTAACCACGAAGAACGCCTTGACGACAAGCACAGGATATTCATCGAGTCCGGGAGTGGCCATTATGGGCTTCTCTGAACCCGGAGATGTTATGGGACGAGGGTGTGTGAACATCACCCAGATAGAATATAATGCGACACTGAAGAAGTGTCTGAATAGCAACACCGGGTCCTGCGCAATGCTGTCATCGCCATAAAAACAATTTGCGTGAGCGCCCGGTAACAGAACGATTACTTGAGACGAACCCAGAAAGCAGCGTTACAGGGCCATGAATGCACTCCCCGCCGAGCTCGAAGTATTTGAAGCAACCCGTCCGGAGCACCGATAGGTATTCATCTGAACAACAGAGCACAGGTCAGCAACTTAAAGCGCGCGTCGGACAACGAGAACGGGACGCACCGTCAGCACCGAACAGGTCGTACAATGCGACGCTGAGGATGTTGACCGTCGACGAGAGCGGCTTGCGTGCCCAGTGCCACTTGTGCAGCGCGCGCGAGACGACGTCCCAGTCCGCGAGGTCAGGGATGTCCAGGAGCAGGCGCGATAGCAGCACGACGTCGTTGAATGCGACGGTCATGCCGCCGCCCGTGAGCGGGTGCCGCATGTTCCATGAGTCCCCGAGAAGGATCGCACCCTCCTTTGTTCGGCGCCCGCCCTGCTCGGCTGAGGGGAGGAAGGAATTTGGCATGCGACGAAGTCGTTCGGTCTCGAGCGCGGTTTGAATGGGCAGGTGGAGAGACGCGGGGAGCTGCGGGACGATCTCGTCGAGGATGTATTTCTGTGAGGAAGTTTTGGGTACAATTGAGCCTTCAGTTTAGAAAGATGAAAATGGGAGCTTACTTTGAGATCTGAGGGGAAGGGCGTCTTGACGTCTACCAACAACCGGGTATCATGCGTTCCTATCTGGTATAGCAGCACAGGCCCGTGTCCCTTCACAAGAGCAACCGTCCCATGCTTCGGAATCGGGAGGGTCGCGTCCTCCAACACCAAACCGACAAAATAGCTCTTCGTCGCCGCTACGGTGCCCTCCCCTAGAACCGTCGAGCGGAAGTTCGAAAAGCACCCGTCTGCAATGACCACGAGGTCTGCAAAGAACGTCTCTTTCTCCTCCTGACCTTTCCGCGTCGCTTTGATCCCCAGAACCCTGCCCGTGAACGGACACTCGATGAGCTCGGACGCGATCGCCTCGACGACGTCCACACCGGGCGCGTTGAGCGCCTTCTCACGCAGCTTCATGATGAATTTGCCGTGGTGAAAGCTGCGCCCCTCGTACGTGTCGGGATAGGGGATGTGGACCGCTGCACCATCCTTCGCCACGCAGTAGCCATGCACAGGGACCGCGTCAATGCCGTCCAGACAGTCCTCCATGCCGAGCGCGCGCAAGGCCATGACACCGCCTGGCTGGAGCAGCTCGCCGACGATGCGGTTCGGCTCGGAGAGCGAGCGCTCGAGCAGCGCGATGTGGAGGGGCTTGCGGGTCGAGGACGATGCAGAGGTGCTGAGCGCGTGTGCTAGCGCAGAGCCGGCGACGCCAGCGCCGACGATGACGACGTCGTAGTTCGTGGACCACATTTGAGAGTCGGTTTGCTGGGACATGGTGTTCGCGGTGGTGGGGGGCGGTTTATGAGGGGAGAGAGGGAGTGCTAGGCCTGTTGGGAGGAGGAGAACGGCCTCGAGCAAGTCGAGGCTCGTGAATTTGTTGTGGTCCCATTTCTTCAGCCACAGTCGAACGACTCGGCGTATTTTCGTTTCACTCCGGTGGACATTCTCAGCTAGGAACACGCTTCTGTCTCTTGCCTCTATGGACCGTTCTCATTCTAGATAATATGTCATCTCCCCCCGCACCTTCAAGAAACATCTGAGAGTGAAATTGTCCAAGTGACAGGGCTTCGTGCCACATCTCACGGCCCGCAGGGCTCATAATTCACAACCTAGATCGCTGGTATAAAGCAGTCTGCAACACTAAAACAACACTTCGTAAAGTCCATGCTTTCGACACCTCGTTTAATGATTCATCAACGCCTCCGCCGCCTTGCGCGCGTTCGCCTTCATGCTCTCCACCTGCAGCTCCAAGTTCCGGATCTGCGAGCGCGCCTCGCGCAGCTCGGCGTTCAGCCGGCTGTTCTCCTCTCGCACGGCGCTCGAGTCCTAGAGATAGAATGAAAAAGGTGAACAAGCCGTATCAAAGCGTAGAGCTGACGCGTGGACGCACGTCATGTGTGGATTGCGAGCGCGGTGGGGTCTTGGAGGGGGCGGGAGATGTAATGGCGGGGGTGGTAGGTTCGGGCGTGGGCACGCGCACAGGTTCGGGCGACTTGCGAGCCGGCGCAGGTGCCGGTTCGGGCTGGGGCTGGGGCGTAGAGTATGTTTTTGTTGGGGTCGCCACTGCAGGAGACGAAGGCGCGATCTGGGGTGAGGGCGCGGCTGCGGCTGCGCCGTCCTCGAGGCTGACATACTTCAGCGAGGCGGTCTTGCCGGAGAAGAACTCGCCCGCCGTGAGCGCGGGGTTTGCGGACGGGGCTGGCGGGAAGATGTCTGATTGGAAAGAGTCGGCCTGTGAACATCACAGTTAATAATATTGTCAGAGTCACGGTGGGTGGTGGCTCACTTTCCGCGGGACAATGAAGGCGATGGGCTCAATCCCTGAAGCCGTGATTTTGTACGCGCGGGCAATCTCGCACTCGGAGGTGTTCAAGGAGAGACGTGGGAGGAAGCACATCCCGCGCTGGGGATCGCTGGATTTGTGCTCGGCCAACGCGTATAAGTTGTCATTCTCATACTCGAAATAGCGAATATTCCCGTCGCTGTAGATGTGAGTCAGACGATTAATAAATGAAAGATCTTTGTCAAAACGCACCCCTTGCCAGCTGAAACGCACGATAAGATTCGAACGTCAAGGAGAGAGGACGAGACACGCACCGAGGAAGAGGATGTTGTTGTCGCTCCAGAATGGCATCACCACGCCCGCAGACTGATCAAGCGTGATCGTCTTGAGATTGCCCAATCCACCCGTCTCCCAGATCCCGACCTGTCGGTCGCTCATCCTGCTGAAGCCTGTGGTCGCAATCCGATCTCTGTCTCCCATCCAAGTGACGCGCGCGCCCTTGATACCGCCGTGCCCATCCACCGTCCTAACCGCGTCGCCACCCGTGCGCGGATCGAACAAGCGCAGCTTCCGGTCTCTGCACGTAGTAACGAGCAACTGTCCGGTCGGGTTGAACGCGAGACTCTGTATTGCGTCCCCATGGCCCGTCAGCGATGATCTCGGTGACTCGGGCGACCCGAGATCCCATAGCTTGACGATGTGATCGCCAGAGGCGCTGGCGAGCACGTGTTGGGCGGTCGGGTGCCAGAGCACCTGGCCAACCTTGCGCGGGGACGCGTCGATGCGCAGGACGGGGTCGAAATCGCGTGGTTCCCAGCCATCGGCGCCCCAGTCCTCGAACGCCTGCGGCTCCACCTTCCAGATCATCACCTTTCCATCCTCACCGGCAGAGGCAACAGTTTCGTCGTTGTGAGGCGACCAGTCGGTGTCGAGAACGGCGGCGGTATGGCTGCGCGCTAGGGGGATAATGTCGGGGACTTTGAAAGGGATGTTGCTCGTGGCATTGAATGGGGAAGGGGCAGGTAAGATGGCGAAAGCACCACCTCCGGAGGCATTCCAATTGACACTGATATATTTCTGAGAGCAAAGATCAGTTAGACTCCTCGATTGTAATCATTGTGCTTACGCCCGAGGCCGCGATGAGATTGGTGTCCCAAGCACTGTTAGACACTTTGATGTTGTCCAGGCCGTGTTCCTTCTTGGCTGGTTGTCCGAAGACATGGCTACGGCGTGTCAGACATAGTATTTATTTTGACAGCAAATATGGCAGTGCTCACCGGTACTTGGAAGCCCTCACGAAACGAGACATAAGTCAAGAAGTCCCTAGTGAAGATGGTAGACAGTTGTTGAGGAGAGCAGCTGAGCGGCAGATGTCGATAAGTGTCGGGACCCTGGACACCGCCATACAGTCAATTCACGTAAACCCAGCCGTGGCTTGTCATGGCTCCTCTCCGTCGCCCTTCCGCGGGTCTGCCTATCTTCCGACGTGCTATCACTCACGCAGCCAGCAGTTCTCCAGACACGTACAGGCAACATGTCGCTTCTCCGCTGCCTCCCTTCTATCCGAAGCGATGTCATCACATCCTTGCACCCTAGGATGTATGTGTGCAAGGCTCGTAGGTTCGCTACAGCTTCTGGAGAGGTTCGTATCAAAACATCGGCTTCGCGGAGAGATTTTCTGATTCAAAGCTATAGCTGAAGAAAACGGGCCTTTACGACTTTCATGTCGACAACGGCGCCAAGATGGTGCCCTTCGCCGGCTATTCCATGCCCCTCGCGTACGGATCCATTGGTCAAGGCAAGCACAACGCTCCACGCGCGTGTCTGCAGTTTTTGAAAGCTCAAAGTTGCTATCAGTTGCGAGTCACAACCATGTCCGCACCAACGCGGGCCTCTTCGACGTGGGACACATGGTCCAGAGCAAGTCAGTGACTTCTGAGCCTCCTGCGCTTCAATACTCGCCGCTTACAGTGTCTAAGTTTCCGAGGCGCGACAACGACGGCGTTCTTGGAGTGGCTCACCCCCTCTTCCCTGCGCTCACTCGTGCCCTACTCCTCCACGCTCTCCGTCCTCCTAAATGAGCGCGGCGGCATCATCGATGACACTATCATCACCAAACATGCCGAAGACGCGTTCTACGTGGTCACCAACGCAGGCCGCCGCGACAGAGACCTTGCCTGGTTTAAAGAGAAGCTGGAAGAGTGGAACTCGAGCCCGAAGTCCGCAGGCGGCAAGGTCGAGCACGAAGTACTGGAAGGATGGGGCTTGCTTGCCCTGCAAGGTATGGTTCTGTTTTTATGAGTCTTTTGAAGTGCTCGCTCACTAGGTCGATACAGGGCCTCAAGCAGCCAACTACTTGCAGGGCCTCACTGCCTTTGATCTCCAAGGCCTCACATTTGGCAAATCTGCCTTTGTGCCCATCGAAGGCTTTAACCTTCATGTTGCTCGTGGGGGCTACACTGGCGAGGACGGGTTTGAGGTTTGTCTTGAGGCTTCATTAATACTAGTCCTCTTGCTGATCTTTTCGAGGATCTAGATTTCTATTCCTCCATCGCAGACAGTCGAGGTCGCACAACTACTTTCTAAGGAGCCAGTGCAGCTCACTGGCCTGGGCGCGCGGGACAGCTTGCGTCTTGAAGCAGGCATGTGCTTGTACGGGCAGGATCTCGACGAAGATACTACACCTGTAGAAGCTGGTTTGACGTGGGTCATAGGTATGTCCTTGCTCAATTTCCGAACCTGTTCACTTGGTTTATCCGTGTACGGGGTAGGCAAAGATCGAAGAGAAGCTGCCGACTTCATTGGCGCGGAGAGTGTGCTCAAACACTTGAAGGACGGCCCTCCGAGACGCCGCGTCGGATTGATAGTTGAAGGAGCACCCGCCCGTCGTAAGCCTCTCTTCTCGCTCTGTTCGACACAACCGCTAAACCACCGGGATATTGACCAGAGGGTGCTAAAATCATTGCGCCGTCGAGCACAGAAGTCATCGGTAACTCTTCCCCAACGAGCTTCCACCCGATTCGCTCGTTAATACTTACTTATACAGGGCAAGTGACGTCCGGTATCCCTTCACCCACTCTGGGTAAAAACATCGCCATGGGGTACGTTCAGTCTGGTTGGCACAAAAAGGGCACGGACGTGCTCGTTGAGGTCAGAGGCAAGCCACGCGCGGGCGTGTTGACTCCGATGCCATTCGTTAAGCCGCAGTACTGGAGGGGATGATTGATCGTGAGGCTTACGATTACGCCACTTTAACGAAGGTATGTCTTCCGAACATCCCTAGAAATTGGGTCGAGTACTCATCGATTCCGCGACAGAAGTCACACTCTAATTGATTGTGTGTTGTGCTTCTATACAAAGGTACTTTCAAAACAAACCGCACATATGGCGTCCATTGTTCACCGAATAGCATGCAATCGAGCTTTGAACGTCCGTACACGATCCCAGCATAGCGTCGTTGGTTGGAGTATAATTCGTTCGAGCATAGTGAGCGATAAGTGTTGCAGCAACAATCAAAAGTCGATACGCCTCTAGCAACATTCTTGGACAAGGCTGCCGCGCTTTTCATTAAAACAACTCTATATGAGGCTCCTGACTAGCGACGATAAAGTTGAATAATAGTTGGCGGACTTTTAGGGACTTCTGCAGAATTGGTTTTCGCTGAGTTCAATCGTTGCCGATTGGCTACGTGCCCGGCCCGTCCCTGCCCGTCCGTCTGACTCTGTCCGACTCTCAGCAGTACCCTCACTGCATGGCGAGTGTCCCCAATCGCCGCGGACGTTGTCACCGCTGACGATCTCAACGAGGAGAGGGCTTACTCTACACATATATTCTAGCCTCGTCCAATCTGGCCGCAGTCGCGACATCAATGACGTAGTCTTCCACCCGTGCCAACAGTCCATTATAAGACTCGCATAGCCTTCGCGTCCTCGCTCCGAATGACCCTCAGGCTGTGCCAACGCTCTCTCATCCTTTCGCGCTTGCATCATATACCGTCCATCAACTTCGCTGCAGAACACTTCTGCGCTCGTGTCATGTCTACTGCTGCTTCCACGATGAGCACTCTAACAGAGTGGACGCAGTCCCACTTCCAAGTAATCTACGCAGCTGCATCCGAAGATGCCTTTAACGCTGCGATTGACGCGTTCTTTTCGCCGAATGTAGAGATGTATAACAATGAAAAGAAGATGACAAGGGAGGACGCGAGGGAAGAGATTGCGCAGCGGTGGAGGGGCGCTCAACGCGTGGACGTGAAATGGGAGAATTCGATTGAGGTTCCCAAGGAGGGGGAAGGGCTGACGGGGAAGGAGGTAAACAGTTCCTCTCATCACTCTCTCCCTGTTTTGCTGACAGATCTTAACAAGGCTGGCCTCGTCAGTGGGTTTTTTGTTGTTACACGTTCGCTCAGATTCCGCGTGCGTGCAGCACCCATGCAGCAGCTCAACTACGTTACTTTCAATGGCCGGTTCGTCGGTTCGCTGTCTTTTGCATGGATACCATGCATATTGACTGTGTATTGCTATCATCATTAGCGTTGAACAAGACCCTGCCGTTGAGCCCGACGAGCAAGGCGACCGCCGACGCATTACATACCTGTACCAGACGTCAATCGACAAGGCTGCGCCTCTTCATTTGCATCCTATCCCCAATGCACCTATCAAAGAGGATGAAACAAAGGCATAAATCCAAAGTTTACGTTCATAGACTCGAAGATATCTTGGATACATTTTCGGAAGGTGGAAAGGACGTTACGATAGCAGAGAAACGTGCTTGGCCGGTTACATGTAGGATACGGGACAATGTATGATCATTATTTTCCTCTGATCAACTCGAAGAAACTGATTCGCCTGGCCCGAGGAGTCAACAAACAAAATAGCAAGGACTTTGTCATTCGGTGTACACTGGCGCTTACAATAGGCGCTCAGGATGACGTCGACTTGGTTTGAAGCACAAGGGTTTTGTGAGCTGCTGTAATTAACTATCCGAGGTCGCTTGGAGCCCTTGGCTGTGTTGAAGGTCGAATTGTAAGCTACAGAATCTGTCTTGTGCTATCATAGTTAACAAGTCTTAGACCCTCGTCTTCGGCATCTTCTCATCCTATCAACCAGCGATGCCGGCATAATCGAATGCGATGCAGAAATTGGATAGGTGCCGCTTTGCTTGATTAAGATGGCGCCGCAACGTGCTGCCGATCATCGATCGACTGTTGAACGAAGCATTGCAGATGATCTTTGAGTTCTTCTCGATGATATCTCTCAAGCCATCTCCACATCTGTTCCTAGAGGAGGTACAGACCTTGATGCTCAGTGTTTACAGCCGTTCTTAGCTTATTCCGATGATTCTGAACTTAGTAGTTCGTTATGGGTGGGACGCATTACTCAGCACAATTGCGGTGACTATGCTCATAAAATTTCAAGCTTCGACGTCAACAGTGGGCGCAAATACTACTGATACATTGTCCCGTCCCTGATTGGAAGACGTTTAACGCAATTTTTTAGAACTCGATCAACCCTATCGCCTACATAGTCACATAGTAGAGGTCAGCTGGGATTGCGCGGGACGCCTACCCGCAGGACTGAGGCTCTTAGATTGTTGGGCTGATTGGGTGAAGATGTAGGTGATGTCTCCAGTTTCCATGAGGGGCGTTGTGTCCTATTCTTCAAAGGTGTCCATAATCCGAGGTGAATTCGTTATTTTTCTGATCGGATCAGATTGACATCAACGCGTTGATGATCTTCGTGCAGTGTGTGTGCGATTAGCGGCGTCTGCATGATGGACGACGTAGATGATCAGATGGTGGATAACACCCGTTGCTCGGACCCATTTGTACGAACTGCCTGATGTAGTTCACCCCTCACAAACGATTACTACGGGGGAGGAAAACGGAACTATCGTTGCCGCGCTTCGAGGCAATGCGCTGCTTCATATCGCTCAACTCCCAAACGAGGTCTCGGAAAAGATTTTTACCCTATGCCTCGATCCCTGGACCCCTTTGGCACACCCACTTTGACACTCAGTCGCTGCCTGTTATGGATGCGGCTCGCCTATGTTTGCCACCGGTGGCGTCAAGTTGCGCTTCGCTATTCCTAATTATGGACTCGTATCTCGAAGAACTTGGCAAAGGGGCTGGTTCCACTCTTTATTGACAGGGAAAGTCATCGGCCTATGCACATCATTGTAGAATTGCGCGACCGTGACAACCGACAGGACCTGATCATATCCATCTGGCAGCGCATCCGGTCATTGGAGATCATCGGCAGCACTTCGCCTGTCGAGAATCTTTTAGGATGCTTGATCGGTCATATTCCTTCACTAGAGCAGTTGTGGATCGGAGGTCACAGGTACCCCTCTGGTAATCACGCACTCTTGCCTGCGATGCTGTTCGAAACCATCAGCTCATTCTGGGAAACGGATCTCGAATCGAAGACACGGGCGATGCATTGCCCTCGTTAGATCACCTCGTCCTCACAGGCAGGACGACACCTGTCACAATATGTCACCTGCTGCGAAGGACTCCAGAACTACGGACGGCAGACATACAAGAGATAGGAGACACTCCGCAATCAGATGTCGGCATAGAGCCCTTGACTTTGCCACATCTTCAGGTCCTCCTCGCAAGTTCTCGCGATCACGGTACCCTCTGTATGGACACACTATTTGACAACCTGCGTTTGCCCTCACTAGTGTGTCTCCACGTCAACATTCCTCGACTTGTCCCAATCGATTCCAAAGGTCTTGATGGCGTCATAAATGCTCTAAAGGGGACTGTACACCGATTCAACGGAGTCGTGTACCTTATTTCGAGCTTCATTCTAGATAGTCCGTCTCGCATTCCGGGGAGAAAAACCTTGCCGTGCTACGCTTGGAAAGAATCTCGTGGGAATACCGAATTTCCACCCAATCCACTTCCTTTCCCTATCGATCCTCAGGATTTTCCTGCCTACCTTTCCTATGACTGAGCTACAGATACGCTTTCGCCTCTCAACTTTTGCTGGCAGCTGTCCAAACACCTCCGTTATCACACCTTTTTTCGAACTCATGGATGCTCGGAATGGTCACAATGTCTCAGTGCTTTCAGATCTGTGGAAACTTTCGTGTGGCACGAATGTAATGTCGTGATCAACCTACTTGTCGCCTTGTCACCACCAGCCGGCGAGAACGTGCTTTTCTCAGGAAAATACCTCTTCCTTTTCTAAAAACACTCGGCATTACAAGCCGACCGATCGAGGATTCTGAGATATACCGATCGCATGTACTCGGATTGCTACTGGAGATGCGTGAAGCAGTAAACATACCATCGTAATGTGTGGACTTCAGAGGGTGCAATCGTGTTTCAATGTCACTCAATCGATTATATGGGAAGGTGAAGGTAATTTGGGATGGGGTTGAGATTGTGCCGGACAGACATATAGTAGGTGGGCCTAAAGAGGACAACTCAGAGGCTCCATCACACTTCACTCTACAATGATGATTAGGGCTGTATGCGCAAGGGCTTATCTACTCACTACCTTGAACAATTTTGTTCACACCTAGCACCTAGCGACTGCTCTGTTTCATCAAAGTTTGTACTGTGAAGCGGTCGTGTATCTGCGATCTTAAGATCTGAGTCCGGGCGTTGCCGAAGAGAGCGAGGCCTGTTCTGAGCTAGTCCTATCGCTAGGAGAATTTCACAGGAGCTCTACTCTGTGCTTCAGCACATCTCTCATCATCCAAGTCTTTGTCTCTGCTGCATCCGGATATATCTAGCCCCTGACATCCAGATATTGTCTATCGAGCACAAATAAGACATCATATCAACTCTATAGACTTCGGCCTACTCGCTTATCTACTTTTGTCGACCTCGACGAGCTTTGATGTCAACCTCTCTACTCGAGTAATGTTTTGTCACACAACTTGCTCTTTGTGATACAAGCCAAGTAATTAGTGGATCCATTCGGCCACGTCGAGTGCCCTCATGGAATATCATGTGTAATAATGAGATGTCGTCGGAGGATGCAATGGAGAACATTGTGTGGCAATAAACATGCCATCGGGGGAAGGATAATGCGATCGAGGTTGCTGGGGCTTACAGGGAACGCCGTGCGTGTCTTTTTGCATCCTTGCTTTGTTCATCAAGGGAAACATAGGCTCGTCAAAGGCCGGTGTTTTCAATGCACTCCTCAGTGACATGTTCATCATTACTTGCCCATACAAATGCCGCATGTAGGCGGCACCGTGCAGCAGGTCTCGCCCCCGCAATCATGACTTGCGGTTCGCCCTTCATTGTCATTCTCAACTATTCTAAATTTACTTTGCTCTAGACATGAATTTGCATCAGGCCAAATTCTGCTCTTGAACCGGACTTGTCAGACATTTGCCGACACGTTATGTCTGCCTACCAGACGTCTGTTCACAAGTCTGAAGCTTTTGAGTCTTGAGCCTAAACAGACTAAGAGTAAGGTTAGCTACGTGCGCCTATATCCTCAGAGGATCTTCTCTGCCCATCCCCGTGTTAGTGACACTATGGCGAGGTGAGGCTTGTGATGATGAAGATAACGCATGACCCCGCGCTTGCTTCCCTCCATATTCACTACCACCACTATACCTCTCGGCAATGGCAATCCGTCTAAGAAGAGAATGCAACTCAAAATATTTCACGGTATGTGGTAAAATGCGTCATAGACCGTCAGTTGTGTTCATTCTTATTGCTGAAAGCATTTATACTTAGAAAGCCGTATAGCAGGGTCAACGTGTGCGCTGTCGTGCGAAAGAGTTGAAGAAAGAGTCTTTTATATGCAGAAGGTCCGCAGAAGCTCAAATTCAAAGCGCGTCTCATGGCAAGGCTATGCCGCACCTGCATCACGAAATTAGTTTTCAATGATATCGAAGGATGATGACGCATATTCGATCTCCTAACAGACGTAACGAACTCAATTGTCTCCATATCGAGGCGCTCATTACGCCCCTTCGAATGAGCGCCATCATTTTTGAACGAATATGGCTGAGATGCGTTTCGGCGTTGTTCTTTCTTCCACACAGAGATAAATCGACAACCACTCTCATACTAGGACAAATCGACACTCGCTCTCATCTGACAGCTTCTTTCCCCTTGGAGTTGCTTTGTGGCTGCGATAGTTGGCAGCTGGGAGCTTAAGGGTGGCGGTTTCGGAACACGATTTCCGGGACCAGACGCCGTCGTGATGTTACCATGCGCACTGATCTTTATTTGTGTGATCTCGGGGCATCTATCTCACTTCTTTCTCTACACCCTCCGCTGAGTGGTCACTGTGTCTACATTGTTTGTCCTATCCGATGGCACAAAGTGAGGGATCAAGTCGGTGAGTTCTGTGATTATGGAGAAATTCTTCTACTCATTGTGTGATGCTAGGTCCAGCGCTACGACCGAACAGCTCCTTCAACAGATTCTGCACGCATTAGAGAAGCCGACGATGGAATATCGTGACGAAACCCATGTCCATACTCGATTTTGGACAAGTTACAAAAATGAAGCCAAGGAGTATGACGACGAATTCCTTAGAAAACGAAACGGTGATCTCGATATCGTCCTTATCTTTGTGAGCGACTGCTTTTTTCTGACTGTGACTGAACTATGATGAACTGTATGATTTTCTCGATGGTTCAATAGTCAGGCCTCTTCTCCGCGGTCAGCACAGCCTTCATCTCTGGCATGCAATCCGATCTCAGCCCAGATCCCAACGATGAGACTCAAGCCCTGCTGATGATTTTGGTCCATACATTGAACAACAGCGCATTTACCACTCAGAGCACAGATTTGCCAGTGTGGAATGGTCCCGATTCCACAGTCGTTTGGGTTCAAAGCCTGCTATATGCGAGTCTCATGGCGAGCCTCCTTGCTGCTCTAGGTGCAATGCTTGGGAAACAATGGCTTAGCGATTACGCGGGTATTCGAAGGACTGGGTCTATTGACGCTCGCGGTAGGTCCAGACAACGGAAGACAATCGCTTTTGAGGCGTGGCACTTCGATACGGTGATGGAATCGTTGCCGATACTGCTGCAGATGTCGCTCATGCTCTTCGGTATTGGTCTTTCGGCATTCATATGGAGTCTCCAACATACCGTTTCTATCATCCTCATTGTCGCAACGTCTTTCGGAATCATGTTCTATGTCTTTATTGTTTTATCTTCCTTGGCGTACCCCGACTGTCCATTCCAAACTCCTACCTCGAAATTCCTTCGTTTGATTTTCGGTGTCATAGATCGATCTGCACGGTATGCAAGACAGGACGTCGCTTTCTATCATTCGACAAGACTATATCGGCTCGCATTGACGAGAGGCATCCTCATCATTGCCTTGTCAATTCGTCACATCATAGTATATACGCTGCAGACGTTGTCCAGGCTCACAATCTCCATCACAGAATACAGCACCCGCATCGTTCAGTTCATCTTCTTGCGTAAAACAGGGGGGCTTGCACCCTGGATGGGCCAATCCTTAGATGCTATAGCGGTTGCATGGACTTTAGAGGCATCCACAGATTTGGGCATCATCACCGCTGCGGCTCATATGGTCCCAGAAATCGAACAGTGGCCTGTCGAGATCAATGTCTTAGCCGCTCTAGTGCAGATACTCGACACCTTCGCCGATTGCTTCGACCAAAGTCAGCATGGAAGAATCCAGTTGGTCGCCGCAGCCGAAGAGAGAGCTCTTATTTCTGGGAAGGCCTTGCTTCACCTCTATTTTGCAAGACCCTTTACTCCCACTGACGACAATCGTTGGCCATTCAATGACCCAGTTGATGGGCGTGGATATCAAAGATTGTTCCATCCTGGAGACCACACTTCAAATGATTTTCGACAGCTACTCGAGAACTTCCAACCACCAGATGCGGATCTCAAGTTCATCTGTGACATTCTAAAGCGCACGTTTTATTCGTGGCTGGAATCTAATGATCCACTAGCCGATACACACAATGGATGGGCGTTGTCGGACGTATCTCAAGTTTCGGATGGCCTCCTCCACTGGTTCTCCCATGCCCTGATCCATTGTCTCAGCAACCCACAGCTCCGCGAGGCCATGAAACCGAAGGATGCAGCAGTGAACGTGATCTTGACATTGTTACCTCGCGAATATCTACCGAAGCAAATCTTAGCGAACTGCCTCTTAGCAGCGGGACTTCTCATGGGTCAGTCAATACATGAAGCCCCTCTCATACATTCGACTAACGAGTGAGTTTTCTCCATGACTATGAGGTATTCGGCTTGTTCATCAGGTTTTTTGTTCTTATAGTCATGAAGTTGGAATGATCCTATTATCTGTCTTTGACCAACTGGTTACAGTCATGCCTATTGCGCCGTCCAGTTCCAGACAAAACTCGCCGGATGCCGAAAGAGAATCATATGCATTGAAATTACTGGATCCCCTAATGCAGCTTCTGGTTGAGAATCCCCATTTTCACTATGTCATCCACAGCATCCGTTTCCTGAGGATTCCTTCGAACATCAGGTCAGATGAACGTAGGCAAGCCCACTTATTTAAAAAACTCAACTTTCAAGCTTCAGGTTTCGAGTATTCCGCATCTGCTCTGCGACTCAAAGTATTAATGGCATGTCCTGCCAGTATCAAGTCGCGATACCAGTGGTACATGGAACAGGGGCCATATGGACGACCAGCAGAACATAATGACCACCCGATTTCGCGCGGCACTAACTCGCACACGCGGGGAGTTTTAGATCCATCTTCACTGGAAAGCCATCGTTTATCTGAGAAGGTACTTGATATCGTGACTATTTCTCGACACACTCGGTCCAGCAACGCTCTCGCAATTGCAGATGGTCTCCTGATTCTATACGATATCCTAGACCTTAACACACACCCGGCTACCGATTTCAGGGCCCGGCTTTTCGATGTCATCTCTTGGGGCATGCAGCACCCTGCTTCACGCGTGTGTCACTCTGCCCTAAAGCTGGCCCACCGGCTGCGCCCCTGGTTGAGAGACCCGTTACCATGGACGGACATCCTTCAAGCTAAACACTTCTGTCAAAATTTCTGTGCCTCTCTCTTCCTTTCTGCGACTACGAAGCATGCGACAGACATGCCTGATTTACATATCCTAGATGATTCCCTTGACTATGACCGAGACATACGATATCTAGATATCATCTGCTCTCTTGCGCAGGCCGATCAATGGCACGAAGCCATCAATAGCTACGGACACATCAAGAGGTGCATTAACATCGCAAAAAAGCTATGCACGCTCTATGCAGGAGATGGACACGACACTATCCCATTATATCCCGAGTTATACGAAGGCTCAAACCATCTCGGATCGTACAAGGGAGATCTGTGGTCTCGCTTGATATATATCATTGTCAGCCCTTCCATGGCCGGCCTCCGTCAGAGATCGATCAGCCCGCTCAATGTTGACGAAGAATTGACATGGACGTTCGTCCTCGAGGCATGGAGAGCTCAAGGTGTTTATGATCCCACAGACATATTCATCTCGCCGATGGTCCAGTATACACTCGAGATCATCTCATCTCATCCGCATCGCGCGACGGCTTCGCTGCACGAAGATATTGTCGCGACCCGTGACGCGATGGCACTCCACTTCATAGATCAGGATGCCGTTGGTCTGTTCGGTCCACTTTTAGAGAAGCTACAACAACATGATGGAGCGGATGGGGATGCGACGAATTCAGGCAATTTGTGAGGCCGTGAGCCCTAGGCATATAGACGGCGCCGAAGAAATGTCCCAAATAACCCATATGAATCATTTCTCTCTCTTTCCTTTTGTCCTATATCGATTCATAGTTCGTGCTGCCAAGCGGTATTAGAATAGGAGATATGAGGACGACGTTTTGAACAGAGCAAGCAAGGTAGGAACAGACAATCATCTAGGGTCCTCACTCCAGGAGCCGTTTTGCCAGTTCTTCCTTGTCACTTGTCTCTTGCTCTATTGAATCACTTTTTTTTTGCGATGAACGCTGCCAGTTTGAAATGCCATGTCGCGCTTCAAGTTGCCTCGTTCAGCATGGAAAAGCTACAAGCGATATTGTTGCCAGTGCTCTTGACAGCGACCAAAAAACCAGCGTCGCTTGCAACACAGGCATGTATACATAGCTCTTCACTCACTTGACGTCCGTCTGAAATATCATGTGCTAGATCAGCAGAAAAGTTTCTGAGGAGACAGCATCGCATCCCAAAAGCCAGAATATTTTTTTCGACGAAGACATCCAAATTTTGCATAGGCAACTCACTATCCATGCAGATTTTTGATGCAAAGTTCTATGCTTGTTCCCGGAAACGGGTGGAATCATTTGTCGCTGGGCGCACGCTTGCCACGCAGTTCTACTTCGAGTAATCAGGGATGGCGATGGTATCCAGGGTTTGTGCAGACATTCTTTTCATTTTCGATGCCTTTCGCGGCCATATTATTTCTCCTCGGCCAAACGACACATTGCCTCTTATCATGAATAACACCTGTATCACCTTGATACCAGTGTCAGCAGTCAGATACGGATATCCGGAGACCACGTCGGAGGTTGAAGAAGAATCGTCAACGTTGCTGTCTTCGGGAAACTAGTGTCAGCCGTCACTCGTAACGCCACAGGAGAGATAGGGAGAACAGTGCGGTATGGTGTCGCTATTGTCGCATCTGTCTAGGGGGCATAGGATCAGCTGTGCATCGATGTAGAGCGCGCGGAGCGCTTAAGCGTGTGCGCGATGATTGACTAGTCGAACCGACCAGATCCACATAACTGCGGAACCTTCGGAGCGAAAGCGTGCGTTGATTTACGCAGGGAGGTCTCTGTGGTGATGCCTCTGCGGACAGCGGCCAAATTAGCGCTATATATGCGAAAGCCTTACCTGAAGGGGGACGTTAGTGCAGCTGTTGGATTGGCGTGCTTTGCGAACTGGGTATGGATAGGATTTGAGGACCAAAGGCATGCGCTCGATGAGGTTGAGGTTGAGGACAGGATGTGTGCAGCTCAGTCATGCAACATTTATCGCGGATGTTTTGTCGATGCAGTGACGATGCGTGCAAGGTTAGGGTTCGGGCATGGCGGGAGCAAGGCGGGCTGTTCTCAGCAATGCTATTCCTGGGTCGCTGCGCACGCCGACGGTCCATGTAGTAGGCTATCGCTCCCCACTCTCGACCACCATCTACCTCCTCGTCTGCTCCTAGACAATCCCAATGTCCTCGCGCAATCCATTCCGGACGCCTACCGTCACCCCTCAGCCCACAGGAGCATCTGCGACATCCTCGATCCAAGCCCTCACATCCTCGCACATACCACATGTCACCCCGCAACGCTCAGACACCTACTATCCTCCTCCAGCAGGCCGGCCACCGCCTACAACCTCCCAGAACTCATCTACTTCTCAACTCGGACAACTAGACACTGATCTCCCTGCACCCTCCACATCCATTAGCGAAGAAGCCCCTCCGGCATACACTCCAGCACCCGACATAAACGTCGGCGAAACCACGGTCGACATTGGACCTCGCAGGCCCTTCCAACAAGCCCCTTCACTTCCTCCTCCTCAGCAACAACCATACTTCACCGGCACGCCGAACCCAAATCCGCCACATCCCCATCCCCAGTCCCACTCTCAATGGGCTCCTCCACCAATGCACCCGCTCTCGCGCAACTCGACAGGAACCCCCGCCACCCTCGCGCCGCCCACTCTCTCTCGCAGGCGCTCCGGCTCCGACGTGCACGCTTCCGCCGCGCCTGCCTCGCCGACCACGCCGCTCTCCGACTTTGCCCGTGACTTCTACGCTGCGGGCGCCGAGGCGCCCGTGGCCGACGCAGAGAGCACGTCGACGAATGAGGCGAGCGCCAGTGGTCCTCGCTATGCGCCTCCGCCTGGGAACCCGCCTGGAAGACGGCCGACTACTATGGAGAATGACGGGCGGCCGACGCAAACGCCAGTGCCTGGGCATCCGCTGCTCAATAAGGGGCAGGTGCTCGTGTACCCTGCGGGCCATGAATGCACGAAATGTGAGCAGTCCCCCCTTGATATCTATTTCGCTTTCGCTGGCGAAGCAAAAACGAGCGAAACTGCCCGTTCGATCGAGGGCGCTTTTCTTACGCACGCATCTTTGTGTCTCGTAGGCAAGAATACAGGGTACAAGAACTTCGATCCCTCGCACCCGTGCCGCAAGTGCTGGGAAAAGCATGCCAAGCCTTTCACCGGCGCGCTCGTCTACATGCCCTGGGACCCCATCTCCGCCTCCACCTCCGCGTCCTCGAACAAGCGGCAGACGTACCAGCGGCCCTTGCCCGTGTTCAGGCCGCCGCAGTTCTCCGCCGCATCCTCGTCGCACCACGCCGATTATCACCGGCGCATCGCGTCTCAGCCGCCTCCCACCGCTCCCATGCACTCTCCGCCCCCGCATCCGCCTCCACCCCAGCATATGCCCTCGTCGTCTCCGCACCCTCCACCGCCTCATGTGTACTCTCCTCCGCCGCGAACGCAGCTCGTTGGGTGGGGATCCATTCCTCCTCCTGGTGCGGTAGTGATGCGCCCCGGGGACCCTCGATTGGGTGGCCAGCTTTGTTGGAAATGCAGCGGGCGCGGCGCAGTTACTTTTCTCTTGTTCGAGGAGCGATGCGATCTGTGTAATGGTGTCGGGAGGACGTTCAGGTGACGATCTCAGGACATGTATTAGTGTGACTTGTTTGATGATGTAGGATGGTCGATGGACCTGTGTGTTGTACGAATTTTCTCTGCCATTTGTCTCTACTGTAGTGATCGTTGGACCCAGAGCGGATGTTGAGACTGAAAATCAATTGACCCCGTCTATGCTAACGTTATGTCAGTCATCCACGCTAAACGAGGTATTAACACTATTCTATAGTGTCGCAAGATGGAAAATTCTTGGATAAAGGATTGTTTCCCCATCTACAACTACTCGCGTTCTAGAAAGGTGTGCACCTATGGGCCGAGAGCGCGGACGATTTCGAAGTAAAGGTCACCTGGTATGTTTGAGAACCTGATCACTGAGTTCCTTCGATCATCGACCTGCAGGCCTGGGCGACGTGAGAGATGATCGTATCTTGTTTCCTTTCGATTGCCCTATCGACATTCAAGAGCCAGGGAGACGCCCGCGCGAGAAGGCTCTTTATCGACAATCAGGAGCCGAGGAGCCGCCCTTCCGAGAGATTTACCTACGCATTTTCGCATGCCTGAAAAGGAGTCTATTACCGGCCGTGCGCGAGTCCTTGGAACATACGTGACTCAATTGGTGACGGTCTCGACATCGACATCATTATCGCTGGTGATACGACTGCCTCGAGGAGCAACCAGAAGCACTGCGCACGTCCGGAGACCGGTCAGCGCTTTCGAGATTAGCATCACGCGAAGCTATCTTCTGGTCTGTGCTAGAGACTGGAGTGTGTGAATTACTAGCGAGCGATCCAGGTGATCAAGATTGCCATCCGCAACATAGCGCTGGCATCGCATGTCATCACACAGAACACAAGAGAACACAATCAGGCAGTGAGGCATGGAAGAGATGAGATGGAACCCAGCGGAACCTCACTGGAATCTCCCACTCACCCGTCACGGAAGTAGCTGATTTTCCAAATCGATGGGTCTGTGTCTTGTTGTGTACGAGACGGCGTCCGTCGTGAACGCGTGAGGCCTGAGGATCGCTGCGAGTCAGAGGTATTTTCAGCGGGTCGTGTTGGAGCTCAGATAATGAGCGCAACTGTGCGCCAGAAGCAATAAGGCTATCCGCCAGCGCCAGTGCTTCGACAAAAAAGGCATTGTGATGCTCGACTCGCCTTTTGTCTGTGTACCAAACGACACTGAGTGCGACGAGCCTGAGAGAAATCAGTAGCCGGAAGCATTTTACAGACGCCGGCAAGGCTCGCGGAGAATGAAATGGACTTGGCCTCATGTCCTCGGCTACAGCCTGGCACAACTTCTTGCTGCAACGTGTTCGTCCTCGACCACTGACCAGCTCCTCGCCGCCAGCATTTTGCCATCCCCTCATCGATACGTCCGATATGGAAAGAGACAATACGCACTCCGCTCCTTCAAAAATCCCAGCATACCGGATGCGGATCTCTCCCTCGACTCACGTCTCCATCACTCTCACCTCCTTTACCCCGTTCTCTCCTGCGCCGGTCGACGACATTCTCCTCTCAAAAGCAGTCAACATGGCCAGTCTTGCCCGCACCAGCTCTCATGGGGCTCAAACTCCCAATATCGACGACCATCGCGCGTGTAAGTCTATCAGCCACGTGCATGTCCAGGCGCTCGCTCATCTACACCGCTTAGCGACGAACACATTTGGCTATGTAGAAGGCGAAAATGATGCTCAGCGTGATAGACGTGTGGTTGACCAGCTTAGATTGGACATCTCGACGCTCCAAACCAATTCAGCTCGGGAGCTCCAGGCAGTCAAAACGGATATGACCGTCAGGTTTGCTGAGGTCAACGGGACTTTGGTACAACATAGTAAAGACCTCTCCACCGTCAAGACGACAGTCGAGAGTCTTCAAACTTCAGTCGAGAGTCTTCAAACTTCGGTAGAAGGCTTGAAGAAGCAAGGTGACAAGCATGAGGCTTTGATACATTCGCTTCACACGATGATGGAGAGGCAGGAAGAGATGATGAAGAGGCAGCAGGAATCTTTGGACAGCCATAGTCGTATCCTCAAGCTTTTGGCTTCTCGTGCTGACGTAGATATTTTGGAGGACCTCCCGGCATTACAGGCTACTGGGAGCGCTGTTGCTCTTCCAGAGGTCGTCGTCACCCACACTCCCACTTCATCGGTGTCTAGCACGGAGCCGCAATTCCGTGCGAGTACCCCGCCTTCACCACCCAGTCGAGCTGGCCCCTCCACTCTCCCTGTCCCATTCTCCCAAACCGCCCCGTCTTATCGCCTCTCCGAGGAAAACGTGCTCTTGTCTCTCCCTAATGTCCTTCGCCTTCGGACACAATCAGAGCCCGACGTGCGCGAGGCCCTCGGAGCGCGCGAAGGACGTGAGACCTTCCGTCCCCTCGAGGCCGACCGTCGGCCAGAAGTGAAGAAGGGGTTCCGAGATGTGGCTAAACTTTTCAGGAAGACTTTTGTACGTCCACCTTCCCGCTCATCGCTTTGTCCTACGAGCTGACCAGAGTATGTCATGAAGTCTAACAAGTCAGGCTGATATTGAACGCTGAAAGTAACGCGGATTCTCATACACTCATTCCCTTTCCTCTGTTCCGAATACCCTACCCTGTGCCGTTTCCATCGTGCCTACGGTAGCTGGTAATGGCCAATCGCCATCTGTATAATGATGTTCTCAAATGTGGTCCTTCTGCAGTTCCTTTCGCATGCTTTCATTAATCTATTTCCTTCCCCTCGACTGCCATGCTCCGGGTCGCTTGCCTTGAGGATGCGGATGCAGTCTCACCAGACACGACTTTCGCGTTCGTTAGATGTCATAGTTGCTTTGATAGTCTACGACACCGTAAACATTGATATTCTACTGGCGCGCGTATATGACTGAGTTTGCAAGTACGGACAATGGTCATAGCAGAGAGGGTACGAAGTTGATAGTTACCTCGTATTCTTCACCTCAAATCATAGGGAAACCAGATGTCATACAAAACGTCCGTTGTGTAGACACGCACATCGATAAAGAACAGTGCACAACCGTAGAGGGAATAGAAGAGGTGAATGCATCCATCTTGAAGCAAACGTGGGAGTTCAGAAAGTAGGCAAGTCTGAAGAACAGGGAATGATTCCGGCTGCTGAGGACATGATGTCCACCACTGGCAGTGAGGAACGGACAGTCAGTCCAGCTGAAGGCTGGAGAAGTTCAGTGCAACTCGCTGATTTCCTCTCGTCTTCTCCACACCAATACAAATTGGTACGCTGACATCGCTCGGTGCACCGCACGTTGAGCCGAGGTCGGCCGTGCTGCCAGTGTCGGTAGTTGGCCGCGCGGCGGAGGATTGCACAGCAAAGTGCATCGAGCAATTTCTCGTCGTTGTGGCATCGGTAAATTCACACGAGTCTTGCGCTCCAGAGGCGCTGATACGCTGGAACCCAGTCGTCCAGACACATCCAGACCTCCAGCCATCCAGAAGCTTGTCGCCATTTAGGTAATTAATTATCGTATTCTATAAGCTACACTCAGAATGCGATATATTATATAAATTCATTAGTATAATGGTCAGCATATTTATTAACATGCATCTGGGAAATCACTCTTTTGTATTATACTCTAATTAGTTCTATTTATGCATAATTAAGAATGATTAGGATTAGAGATTAATTGCTTACCCCCTCCTAAACCTGTTCTAATTAGACATAATTTTCCTAAATTAGGAATTATTAGGATTGATTATAACTTGAAATTTCGGAAAAATCATAATAAATCAAGCATCATAGTTCTCATAGCCTTCTTATAGAGTCATGTCTATTAAAGCACTAGTTAAATACCTAAACACAGAATATACCTTATAACAAACTTGCCTTCTGCCAGAGTTGAACCAACAACCTCATGTATGCAAGCACCCGGGACGGATGCTCTAAGCCACTAAGCTATAAGGTCTAATATACTAACTTGGTAATCTAAAGAAGTAAGCATAATATAGGCAATCTCAACATCTCAAACTTTATTTAACATTTATCTTCTCTCTGTCTTATAAATAAATAAGTCAATAAATACCCAAAAAGTTAGGCCTTTTAGGATTTATTTTAAATGCCGGCTAAGAAGATAATCAACTAATAGAAAATAACTAATACACTTTATATAGGATAAAAAACAAATAGTGGCACTTACACAATTTGGATTTAGAATATATAAAACTATGATTGAGTGTAATATTCAATAGGACTCTATTAGTATAGACAATGCTACTTAATTTGCAAAATTTGATCAAAAACATAATTATGAATAATTAGCTATAATTAGCTCAAATTAGTATCATTAATTATTATTAATAATTAAGATCCAATAAGAGAGAGGGGTTTTCCAAATAGTCACCAGTAAGATAAAGAGTAAGGACAAGGGTATATGTATGGCATGCCTATGTATAATTAAGCACAAGATTGTTGGAAATAATCTTGATATGCTTGGTACATATATTTCCTATATAGTAAGCAAATATATCATTTTGGCACTATATACCAATATGACTGTCTTTTTCACAGCCCAATAGCTAGAGGAGAACACCAAGTTTGAGCATCTTCTATATGACAAGGCAATGAATAATATAGATGGTGCTAAAAATTGTAATATTAATGGCAATAATAATTGTGTGCTACATGAGACAGTATTGACCACTGTACCAATAGACAAGGTCTGCAAGGCTGCATGTAGCAAATCCCTAAGCCCAACCCACATGTTGTGTTCTATATTGACTAGTAGCAGGCATTAGCTAACAATGATAACTTTGATAATCTTATATGCAAGGCCAAGGTACCAAGGTCTTCATAGCCTCTTGTGGCAGCTGCTAAGCTGCTAACAAAGTGGCTGGGGGCATTAATGCATATTTCTCTTTTTCCAATGTCCCTTGTAAAGGCAGCTGGAAAGTTAGCAAAAGAGCTACAAGATGATGGTGCAGGCATATGTAAAGGAGAGTAATTGTGCTGAAGCAGCATAGAATATGCCATATCTGCATCTTCTTGCTAATAGAGCAGTAGTACTTACTATTTTCTGCTGCTAATTAAAGACTTTTTAGTATGGAATTAGTGCTAATATCATGAAATTAGAAACTATCTTTTTCGCTACAGAAAAAGATGGATCCCAATTTGGAAATCCAATCCAATGCTTATAATGTATTGCTTTCAATTAGAAAATTGGACACTTTTAGATGCTATTAACACTTTTAGATACTTTGAGACACTATTAGATATAATCCAGAGCTAATACAAGGGAGTGATTTTCCAGATGCATAAAAAGCCTGTGAAGTGTCAATAGAATCCAAGAAGTAAAAGTTCTTAGACAAAAAGCCCTCTCCAAATGGACCTATAAGCAAAGCTCTACATGTGACGCAGTTGGAATAGATCATAGCCATGCTCTTGGCACTGTTAGCATCAAACTTAGGACAGACAACCCATATTCCAGTCATTTTGTCAAGTCTGTTATAAATAGGTACAAACCATTGTATAAGTGCACAAGGATAAAAAACATCTTGGAAAATAAAGGGAAATAACAAATACACTATACCAATGGCCATGCCTTGCATACCTAGTAAGTTGGCATCTATTTTGATAGAGACAGTGCTGCACCATATATACTGCCTGTACTAGCTTGGGTTTGACTAGATTTGCTCTTGGTATATATTGCTAATGCTGCAGAGATTACTTGGAGCATAAAAGCATGCAACTGCAGAATTAAAGATAGTGATGCAGCTATTGAAATTAGGGCAGGCTATAAGGGAATTTTCATGTAATTGTAGCTCTGCATCCAGATAGATCTAGTCATAGAGAAATCTTTGGATAGGTTTCAGGAGATAGGGTTTGTTGATATGCTGGGCTAATATTAATAACAACCTTCTGTTGTTAGGCACTTACTCTACTATCCTAAGGGTATGGTGGAACTTAGAGGGTTGGAGGTGTTACAAACTGCTCATTCGGTAACCCCAAGAGTAGGAGGTTCTTCCCTAGGTCACTCGTAGAGAGAGAGGGTGGAACGATGGTCTCGACTGTACGTATAGCACAGGAGCCAGAGATGTATTGTGATGTAGCAATAAAGAGTACTGTAGGAAGACAGTACTAGAATGAGGTACTGTGGTAGGAAGACCACAGTGAACAAAGAGAATAGACTGAAGATCCTCAGCCTACTCTATGGGCCTTTTATACTACTTTAGGAAATAGGGCGTGAGAATACCATATATGTATCTGTAGGTATTCTCTAAGTTGTCTCTCTCAATAACGACTCTTGTGCTTCTCCGTTTGTCTCTTTCCAGCCAGGAAAGACTAGGAGCTTTATGCCCGGGGTGTGAGTAGTTTGTAAGGCAGCATTCTATGCCCGCATGCAATATGGCTTGTGATACTCGACCAACGATAAGGTGATCTGTTGGGAGTGGATGACCAAGGTTATTATCTGTACCTTGTTGTACGCTTCAACTCGTGAGGCCACTTGATATTTGTGATGATCATGTCGGAATAGACTGCCGTTAAGGCCCGACAGAACGTGATCATAACAATACCCCCTTTCTACGTCCTATTTGCCTAGTAGGACAGTGTCTTGTGCTTTATTGCCACTCCATATACAATTTGCTTTCTTGATCCAACAATGGGTCTCCAGATGCGACTTCTGGGACATGACTCCGTTTTCTGGGAGGAAGACTGACTTACGTCATTTGATTCTCTAGGAGTTTTCCATCTCCGTTGAGCTATTTGTTTCTCGGCCATAACGTAGGGGTACCACTCCCTGGGCCACTAGGATGTTCTTCCTTCACCCATAAGGTTTATTTTGCCGCGGGTAAACCTCTTCATGGTTTTACTCCAGCCTCCTCTGGAACAGTATCAAGAAAGGCGCATGAATGCGAGTGGTGTGTGAATGAATAGAAACTCTAGCATGTGGGTTCTAGTTTGTGTCATCAGGTTCTTTTTCTTTCTTCTCCAAGGGCCAAACCTCAGTGTTTCCAGGATAGTCGTCTATCCTCATGACTTGTTAGTTTCTCTTGATGATGAAGCATGCCCACAGACAAGTAGGTTGATCGCTTTATGAAGGCTTAGGCCTACTTCTCCAGGCTACTCTATCGTCGTCCCAAGTAGTATCGCTCCCATATGGTAAGCTCATCTCCGGTGAGGTTGCTAGCCAAATCCCAAGCAGTATTGTCCCCATACGGTGGACTCATCTCCGGTGAGGCAGTTTATGGCATCCAGAGTTTGTTTGTCATAAACGTGGGCCTATGGTGGGGAATATCACATGTAGTGTTGGGTTCGAGGCAAGGATGTGAAGAGAATTAGACTAGAAGGGCGCCGTGAGGAGCAAGGAGGAGTCTGACTCCTTTTCCAAATTGGCCCATTCACATGCACGAATAGATCTCAAGACCACAGCTGATATATTTGTTGGGTTGCGAGATATATCCACGATGGTAGTTTAAACGTCTTGCCGGATGGTCTGTAGTTTATTGTCATTGTGGACGATATTAAGGCGCTCTGCACCTCCTAGTAGTTTACTTTCTAGGTCATTGTGGACCTGCTTCATCATCAACATAGAATATCTGTAGGGAAAGATGTTTCTGTACGCCGGAACATCCATCGGTTATGTGCATAGGGCTCTAGACCAGACTTTATCCCGCAGATTCCACTGAGGCATGATAGGAACAGTTTATACTATATCAAACTGGATAACTTGTAATGTCTCAATTTGTGAGACCACTCAGTTTAATACCGTGAGGTAGGCAAACTTGCAGTTTAACGCCGTGCCATAGGCAGAGGCTATTGTCTGACTATGTCCCTCGAGTCACGATAGGCTTTTTCTTCCAAGGATGAAGGTAGTTTACCATCATTCCGGACGTTGTCAGTATCATTCTTGTCAAGAATGACATTGACAATGATCCCTATACTAAAACATCTGGAAAAACACCCCCTTGTATTAGCTCCGGATTATATCTAATAGTGTCTAAAAGTATCTAAAAGTGTTAATAGTATCTAAAAGTGTCTAATTTCCTAATTGGGAGCAACACATTGTGAGCATTGGATTGATTTCTGATTTCATGATATTAGCACTAATTCTATACTAAGAAGTCTTTGATTATTAGTAGGAAATAGTAAGTACTACTGCTCTATCAGTGAGAAGGTAAAGATGTGGCACATTCTATACTATTTCAGCATATTACTCTCCTTCATATATGCCTATACCATTATCTTGTAGCTCTTTTGCTGACTTTCCAGCTGCTTTTATAAGGGATATAGAAAGAGAGAAATATGCATTGATGCCCCCAGCCACTTTGTTGGCAGCTTGGCAGCTGCCACAAGAGGCTATGAAGACCTAGGTACCTTGTCCTTGCACACAAGATCATTACAGTTGTCATTGTCAGCCAATGCCTGCTACTGGTCATTATAAGACACAACATGTGGGTTGGACTTAGGGATATGCTATATGCAGCCTTGTAGACCTTGTCTATCAGTATAGTGGTTAATACTGTCTTGTGCAGCACACAATCATCATTACTATTGATATTACAATTTTTAGCACTATTTATATTGTTTATTGCCTTGTTATACAGAAGATGCTCAAACTTGGTGTTTTCCTCTAGCTATTAGGCTGTGGAAAAGACAGTCATATTGGTATGTGGTGCCAGAATGATATATTTGCCTGCCATATAGGAAATATATGCATTAAGCATATTAAGATCACCTCCAACAATCTTGTGCTTATTTATATATAGGCATACCATATATATACTCTTGTCCCCACCCTCTACCTTACTAGTAGCTATTTGGAAAACCTCTCTCTCTTATTGGATCTTGATTATTTATAATCATGTTTTTGATCAAATTTGCAAATTCAGGTAGCATTGTCTATACTAGTAGAGTCCCATTGAATATTACACTCAATCATAGTTTTACACATTCTCAGTCCAAATTGTATAAGTGCCATAATTTATTTTTATCCTATATAAAGTGTATTATTGATTTTCCATTGGTTTAATATCTTCTTAGCTGGTGTTTAAACTAAATCCTGAAAGACCTGACTTTCTAGGTATTTATTGACCTATTTATTTATAAAATAGAGGAAAGATAAATGTTAAATAAAATCAGAGATGTTCAGGTTGCCTATATTATGTCTACTTATTTAGATTACCAAGTTTATATCTTAGACCTTGTGGCTTAGTGGCTTAGAGCATCCGTCCCGGGTGCTTGCATACATGAGGTTGTTGGTTCAACTCTGGCAGAAGGCAAGTTTGTTATAAGGTATATTCTGTGTTTAGGTATTTAACTAGTGCTTTAATAGACATGACTCTATAAGAAGGCTATGAGAACTATGATGCTTGATTTATTATGATTTTTCCGAAATTTCAAGTTATAATTAATCCTAATAATTCCTAATTTAGGAAAATTATGTCTAATTAGAACAGGTTTAGAGGGGAGGTAAGCTAAAAATGTCTAATCCTAATCATTCTTAATTATGCATAAATAGAACTAATTAGAGCTTAATACAAAGGGGTGTTTTTCCAGATGCTCAAGATTACTGGAAACTGAACGAGTGGATGATAAAGAACAAATACCCACTACCTCTGATTGATGATGTAATAAGAACCATTGCAAAATTGAAAGCAAGAATCTTCTCCAAATTCGACATCAAATAAGGGTATAACAACATCCATATAGCAGAAGGAAATGAATGGAAGATGGCCCTCATGACCAAGTTTGGCCTGTTTGAATGCCTTGTCATGTTCTTTGGTCTTTGCAACTCACCCGCCACATTCCAAACCATGATGAACATAATCTTTCACAACCTAATTGTTGCGCAAGTCCTTACAGTTTATATGGATGACATCTTGGTATTCACAAAGACCATAGAAGAACATCGGCAAGTGACAACTCAAGTCATGCAAATATTTCTAGACAATGACCTATTCCTGAAACCTTCCAAGTGTACCTTTGAAACGGACACAGTTGAATACCTTGGGTTCATCATCTCCGCAGATAACATATCCATGGACCCAGTCAAGGTAGAAGGGATCGCCGCCTGGCCAACGCTGAAGAACCTGAAGGAAGTACAGTCATTCCTTGGCTTTGGAAACTTCTACAGAAGGTTCATCGAAGACTTCACTACAATGGCCCAACCTCTCAATGACCTAATAGAGAAGGACGTACCATTCATATGGACTGACGAGCAAAACACGGCCTTCAAAAACTTAAAAAACTGCTTTACCTCAACCCCCGTCCTAATCTATCCCAATGGCAACCGCCCCTTCTGATTCAAAACTGATGCATCTGATTTCGCCTCCAGAGCTATCTTATCACAAAAAAACCCCAACGATGGATGGCACCTTGTCGCTTACCTATCTAAGTCTTTCAATGCGGCAGAGCGCAATTACAACATCTTTGACAATGAACTACTTGCCGTCATACATGCCCTCGACCACTAGCATGTGTACTTGGAAGGTGCAAGACACCCATTTGAAATATGGTCCGACTACAAGAATCTTCTGTACTTCTCCACTGTCAGAACTCTCTCTCGTCGGCAGGCACACTGGTCACTTTTTCTATCCTACTTTGATTTCACACTTGTACACAAACCCAGTATCACCCATCGGCCCGATGCTCTGTCCAGGCGTCCAGACCTAAAAGAGGGGGTAAAATCAGATAACAAAGACCAAGTGTTGCTACAACCCCAAATGTTCATCAAAAGTGCAACAGGACGAGGTACAGTTGAAATGCTCGACAAACAGCTGAGACAAAAGTTAAAATAAGTCACAGCTAAAGACAAAGAAGTAACAGAAGCAATGGGGCTTATCAAAGCATTAGGACCCAGAGCACTCTCGAAAGGACTACAAGAATGGAATTACGAAGATGACCTCATCTGGCACAAGGGAAGAATATACATCCTACCTGATGACAAACTCAAAAGAAGAATCACAAAAATGTACCACAACTTGCCCACAACCAGACACCCAGGACAATAGAAGACCTATGTCCTGATATCAGACAACTTCTGGTGGCCAGGAATGTCCACATTCATAAAAGAATACGTAACGGGATGCACAACATGCCAGAATACCAAAAATATTACACACCCCACATGTACTCTGCTGATTCCAAATGAAATACCAGAAGGACCCTGGCAAACAGTCACAATGGACTTCATTACAGATCTTCCCCAATTTGGATCATATAATGCCATCCATGTAACAGTAGACAGAAATACCAAAGGCATCGTCTACACCCCATGCGACAAGACCATAGACACCGAAGGAACCACCGACCTCTACATAAAAAACATCTGGAAGCGATACAGACTTCCAAGGAAAATCGTCTCTGACAAAGGTCCACAATTTGCCGCTAGGTTCACAAAGGAATTATAGAGAAAACTGGGAGTAACAACAGCTCTGTCAACCACATATCACCCAGAAACAGACGGAGAAACAGAGAGAGTAAACCAAGAATTAGAACAATACTTGTGAGCATTCTGCAATTATGAACAAACAAATTGGCCTGAGCTACTGCTGTATGCAGAATTCACATACAACGTTAGGGAACACTCAGCCACACTCCAGTTGCCGTTCAAACTCATGTATGGCTACAATCCGACCTTTGTACCCCAGATCACACCAAGATCCAACATCCCCGGCGTGGAACGAAGGCTGGAAAGGTTAGAGCAATTACAAAAAAAGCGAAGGCCAGCCTAGGGGTTGCGGCAGAATCAATGAAGAGGAAAATAGCTGAAAATGAAGTCAAACTAGAAGTAGGACAGAAGGTCTGGCTATCGGGAAAAAAATATAAGTACTACTCACCCAAAAGATAAGCTAGCCCCTAAACTACATGGACCATTTGAAATAGAAAACAGACTAGGACCAGTGACGTACAAACTAAAACTTCCGCCAACATGGAAAATACACCCCGTTGATGAGCATGCACCCACGCTAGGGTCTGAGGGAGGTATTCGGGAAGCTTTGGGGAGATACTGAACAGCACTCGACAAGTACCGAAGATGCCGACTTTTACCGAACATGGTCGGTTCTTGCCCGACCAACAACAAGCCACCAAAGGACATTCAGCAGCACTTGGGTCAGTTCGCCCACACTTCATGAGTTCGCCCACACTTCATGTACTTACCATGACTACACAGGAGTGTTACAATAGGTGTTTACGAGATTGGAGCCAGTATTCCGTATTGGCTGATGTCCTCCATGAGTTGGTTGGTCCTTATCACTTATCTTCCCAACTCCCACATGGTCGGTCAAAACGCTGATGAGCATGGGTATGCTCTAGGCACCAATACCCCACTTTTCGCAGCTTTTCAGTATTCTTTGACCGTTCGGCATACTTAGGACCGACCGATCCCGATCCGTTCGGCGATCTCAGCCATTTTTCAGGTGCCGACTTTGCATTTAGACCTCCGCACAGTCGTTCGGAGCTGTTCACAGTCATCCTATCCATCTATCATCACTCTCAGCAGTAGGGGCTCCCCACAGACTGTCGCGGCCGATCGCCGATCGGTTCGGTACACTTCACATGGTCGGCACATTCGGTCGGCTTTGGTGTCCCGAATCGGAGGCGGCCGAACACTTTGTTGACTCAGAACGGATCTGTCTTTCTATCTCTTATCGTCCTTATGCCTTCTGTTGACCTATCCTTTGTTATCTTCAGAGCTCCCAAGTTTCTAAATGGTTTACCCATGTGGCATGTGGTTCTTATCTCCAGGTCCATGTGGACTCACCTTGGCAATCTCTCCACTTATTTAGACTTTAGAGTTATTGCTTCTTATCTTATAGTGTTTGCAACATCACTCCCTTATCTTCTTTACCTTTGATCACTCTTGGCACGCATTTCCGATTGCTCTATGCCTCTGCCGATCTCCTTATCTTGTACCTGTTCGGACTTACTATAAAAGGGCACCTATGGCTTTGCAATACATCAGCTTTGGCTCCCCCCTTGTTCCGATTCCATTTGTGCGCTTGTGTCCATGAGACTTTGAGCCATTGCCTTCCAATCCTTGTTTGCATTTTGCCCTGTTGTTTGTGTTGTTGCGTTCGATCACAGCCCTCCGCCAGAGCCCTCGTCGTCTTGCTCTCTCCCTCTCATCTAGTTTGTCATCCTCTGCCAGGGTCCAGTGTGGCCTTGCACCCATTCCCTTCCCTTTGCATCCCGATCAAATCCCGATCAAACATCGACCGACCGACCGACCGACCTACCGACTGACCGACCGACCGACCGACCTACCGACCGACCGACCTACCGACCGACCGACCAACCTACCGACCGACCGACCGACCTACCGACCGACCGACCGACCGACCGACTTACCGACCTACCGACTTACTGACCTACCGACCGACCTACCGACTGACCGACTGATTGACCGACCTACCGACTGACTGACCGACTGAATACTTCGATTTTGGAGTTGTTTGTTCACTACACTCCGAACACTTTTAGTACGCTCCCTTGTTGGTTGTTGCACAGCTTATAGCTCCTTGCACACTAGAACTAGCTCCTGCCTACCTGCGCTTGTAGGGGTGTTTCTTGGGTGTGTTTCGCACTCAGAGGCATCACTAGTGTATCAACGCAATCTTGCACCATTACTTGGCCACCCTGGTTGTATGATACCTCTTCTTTATTTTTATTGGTTCGCCAATGCCTGTTCCATTGACCTATGCTCGGGCAACAGATCCCGAACGTTCGGGATTCCACCATCGCTGATTAACTTTTACCTTGTCACCTTCAGAACCCATATGGACATCTCACCTACCTTCTTATCTTCTCTGATCGCTAAGGCTTAGCGCTCATTCGACATTTACTCTCATTTTCTTGTTTAATATTTTACTTAGGGGCTCTGTTTATTATAAAAACCCTACATACAACTCTGGAATAAACCAGCTTTCACACCCCATAGTTCAGAGCTCAGTTGCACTCGTCTCAACCATTGAAATTGTCTTCGTCAACTTCCGAAAACTTGTCATCCTCGTCGTTTGGCTTCATTCACGTTTGTACTTGTCTCTTTGCTCATACCCCTGTCCTCCCTCATATATTGTCAGAGTCCCGTGTGGCTCTTGAAGCACGTAGTTGTCAGTCGCGACACTACCTTCTTGTTACTGACCGCATCGCCGACACGACCAACCAAATATTCAGTTGGTGTTTGGCGCAGTCCCGAAACCATTCAGGCGCTATAATCTCACACTCCCCGATTGCTTCTCAGTATGCCTTTAATTTCTAAAGTCATCACTTACAATTCCTTGTGTATCAGATACTAGCTCCAGCACCCCTGCATTAGAGGTTGTTTTAGTGTTGTGCTCGGCACTTAGAGCTACTTCTAGCATATCACCGTGTTCCATGCCTCATTAATTACACCTTATCAAGAAATGGCTTCCCACGGTCCCAACTTCGCACAACCACCGCCTAACCTAATAGAAGGACAGGAAGAGTACGAAGTTGAGGAGATTCTTGACAAAAGGAAACGAGGATGTGGATACCAGTACCTAATATGCTGGAAAGGGTACCCGGACTCCACAAACAAATGGATCATGAGGGCAAACCTAGGGAATGCCAAAGAACTTTTGGAAGCGTATGACAGATGACACCACGACTTGCCACTATGAGCAGCCCTCACAAACACTGAACAAATAAAACCCAAGGTGCATAAAAGCTCAAACTCAATGCTCGTTATCCTACCATCACTTCAATCATTCTTCCCATTTTACAACAAACTCCCCCTCAAGAAACATGTCCTCCAACGAATCCCTCTACCTCTCTTCTGAAAACACACTCGTCGATCGATCTACGCAGGATTCCCCTTCCTCTGAGTCATCTCTCACCACTGTGGAAGCATACATATGGTCAAGATTTAGCATCAACCGACCCATGATGAGTATGAGAGAGCTAGCAGACAAGCAGGAAGAGATCGCTAAAAGGTATCAAGCCTGAGTCGACGCCAATGCGGTAGAAGAAGCGGCTGCTACACTCTTAACCCCCTCCTTCTCCAAGAAATAGACACAACAACCCTTCTTTCTTGCCCACCATCTCCCCCTTTGATCTCCGAGTCATCTGTAATGGAAGAACGATCCATACCATGGGATTCTGACGAAGAGCAGGCAGCACGAGAAGCAGACGAAGGATTCGACGCGTACCTCGAAAGGCTGGATGAGAGTGACCAGAGAAGAGAAGAAATGATTAGACGACTTACAGAGGACTTTGACAGAACATCACCCATACCCTCACCTTCTCACTCCCCTTCCCCACTGTCTCTGATTTGAGAAGAGAACAATGGGATCATCTTTCCCAACAGAGAGTCATACCTGACCGCCCCCATTGCATATCTCATAGGGCTCATTGAGGGTTCGCCAAGCATGGAGTTTGTATCAGCGTCTATGCGACCGGACATACAAAGAGGACTAGAAATCTTATAGGAAGAAAGGGCTTTCATACAGCGTGCACAAAGGGCTTTACAGATACAAGAAGGGACTCTCATCGCCCGCATCAATGCAGGTGAGAGATGACTTATCAGACTTGACCACGCCAGGCCTCTTCATGACACGTTTCACCCCGCCAATGACCCCACTCCTGCTAATGAGTACTACATGCCATCTATGGCTGTGGTATCTTGTGCCTCGTCTTTGGCTTCAAATGGAGGTCTGTTTCGCCTGATGCCAGGGACTTATCCCACAGGCCCCAATTGAGGAGTCTATAGATTCACACGTCCTTCTCCTTGTTTTCAGGCCATGCCCCTAACTTTCGGACTTCACCACCCGACCTCTCGCACCCAACCTCCTCTCATTGAATACAACTCTAGCGACTCCAATGATACGCTAGTAATGCCTCTGAGTGCGAAACACACCCAAGAAACACCCCTACAAGCGCAGGTAGGCAGGAGCTGGTTCTAGTGTGCAAGGAACTATAAGCTGTGCAACAACCAACAAGGGAGCGTACTAAAAGTGTTCGGAGTGTAGTAAACAAACAACTCCAAAATCAAAATATTCAGTCGGTCAGTCGGTCGGTCGGTAGGTCGGTCGGTTGGTAAGTTGGTAGGTCGGTTGGTTGGTTGGTTGGTTGGTTGGTTGGTCGGTAAGTTGGTAGGTTGGTCGGTTGGTCGGTTGGTCGGTCAGTCGGTCGGTAAGTTGGTAGGTCGGTTGGTCGGTTGGTCGGTTGGCCGGTTGGTCGGTCAGTTGGTCGGTCGATGTTTGATCGGGATTTGATCGGGACGCAAAGGGAAGGGAATGGGTGCAAGGCCACACTGGACACTGGCAGAGGATGACAAACTAGATGAGAGGGAGAGAGCAAGACGACGAGGGCTCTGACGGAGGGCTGTAATCAAACGCAACAACACAAACAAAAGGGCAAAATGCTAACAAGGATCGGAAGGCAATGGCTCAAAGTCTCATAGACACAAGCACACAAATGGAATCGGAACAAAGGGGGAGCCAAAGCTGATGTATTGCAAGGCCATAGGTGCCCTTTTATAGTAAGTCCGAACAGGTACAAGATAAGGAGATTGGCAGAGGCATAGAGCAATCGGAAATGCATGCCAAGAGTAATTAAAGGTAAAGAAGATAAGGGAGTGATGTTGCGAACACTATAAGATAAGAAGCAATAACTCTAAAGTCTAAATAAGCGAAGAGATTGCCAAGGTGAGTCCACATGGACCTGGAGATAAGAACCACATGCCACATGGGTAAACCATTTAGAAACTTGGGAGCTCTGAAGATAACAAAGGATAGGTCAACAGAAGGCATAAGGACGATAAGAAATAGAAAGACAGATCCGTTCTGAGTCAACAAAGTGTTTGGCCGCCTCCGATTCGGGACACCAAAGCCGACCAAATGTGCCGACTATGTGAAGTGTACCGAACCGATCTGCGATCAGCCACGACAGTCTGTGGAGAGCCCCTACTGCTGAGAGTGATGATAGATGGATAGGCTGACTGTGAACAGCTCCGAACGACTGTGCGGAGGTCTAAATGGAAAGTCGGCACCTGACAAATGGCTGAGATCGCCGAACGGATTGGGATCGGTCGGTCCTAAGTGTGCCAAACGGTCAAAGAATACTGAAAAGCTGCGAAAAGTGGGGTATTGGTGCCTAGAGCATACCCATGCTCATCACCAACACACTCCCTCTTGTCAACCACCGTCACACTCTCTGAAATTGTGCAGAAACATTGTCCAGTATGACATAAAACTGCCGGGGCAAACGACAGTTTAACTCTGTTGGGCCAGCAACCACTGCCACAATGAGACAAGGGACTCGGCTCTAGAACGTAGTCCCCACATGGTTTTAGAAAGGTGGTGTATCATGATGTCCTGTTAAGCCGGCTAGGCTTAGTTGCGTGCACGTGATGCACTGAGAGGGGTTCCCTGGGCTGAAGCTTATCAGTTCCACAGTCGACTCAAGACTTACTGAGTCCTTGACGGGTTAGAGGCAGTAGAGGGTGACGAGAGCAACGAGACGAATCTCTTGCTTCGTCAGACTTCGTATGGTTCTTTAGATCTGACAGAGATCGCGAAGCGTGAGCTGGGAAGGCAGCCAGACGCCAGGCGCAGTGCTGAGATCAAGATGTATACAAAGTGAACGAGCTGAGGCTTCTGAGAAGCTCAGCTCCCCTATATATAGTACAGGACTATTTAGGGCGGGACGGACATATGGTCCGTGCTTCGAAACACTAAGTACTATCAACGATCGACATCAGTAAGCCGCAGTCATCGTTCGTACTCCGCGGCTCGCGAATGTAGCCATGTATAGTAAGTAAATCAAATGTCTGTCCGCATCAATCAGAAGTAAGGAACCGATCGTGATCTAATCAGTAAGCACAATAGAAGCGAAGCCGATCACGATCGACATCAGAAGGGGAATCATAGTATCGTAAGCGTTCATGCGTTAGCATGTGAATGATGATCAATCCGGAACCGAGACGAAAGCGTTCATGCGTAAGCATGTTAATGATAAACAGTCTGAGTCCGAGTCGAAAGCGTTCAAGCCGAAGCTTGTGAATGAGTCAAGAAGAGATGCCAATGAATCACGTGCTGAGCACGTGTTAGGACGCGGTCCTAACACTACCCCCCTTTTTACACAAGTCTTCGGCGTTTGGAGTGTGCACCGACTACTGGCGGCGGTTCGCGCGGGTGGTCGACGTCGTAAGTGGGGATGGAGCGAACAGGGTATCCGGTCCACATGGACGTGGTGATCATGTGTTCCAAAGCCTGTTTATGATAGCCGTACTCCTCAGCCACTTTGTCCATTTGCAGACGAAGTCGATTGGTGGCTCCGCGATGTGCGTCGTAATCGCGCAGAAATTGACGCGCGGTGACGTCCGTCCGCATCCGAATCCGTGTGATTGGGCAGGCTGCGAGGAAGTGTCCCTGACGTCCGCATTCCCAACAATAACGTTCTTCTGGCGCCGTAGGTGATCCAAGAGGCGAGGGGGTGAAAGCGGGAGTTGCAGGCCCGACACTTGCCGATGCACGAGCTCCCTCGTACCAATCTTCCGATGCGACTGGAACCGTCCCAGGTTGAGAGGAGGACGTGTCGACAGGTTCAGCAGGGGCGAGACCTTCTCCGACAAGGGTCGTGGATGAGGATGCATCAAGGGGTGCTGCGGGCGGCGTCGGAAGTGGTCGACGAGCCTCGCGATTCCGGATGAGTCGGTCGGAGTCGTGAGGGGGGCTCGCCGGGAGCATGGGATCGTCTTCTTCCAGATTCGTACCGACCGTGGTTCTTTCGGCCGATATCGCGTGTCGAAAGGAGATCGGGCGGTCCAGCTGCAGGCCATGAGGGGGTGATGATGCATGGAGAATACTCGTCGTCAACGGCGACTCTTGAATTTTGGGAAGAGAGAGGATGAGGGGTGTGACAGGAGAGTGGGTCGCATTTCCTGAAGGTCCCGGCGTGTTTGACTTGCAGAGAAGCTCCTCGGGTCAGGGTAAGTGACTCCCATCCTCGACCGTAACGTCTGACCTTGCCATGTACCAGGGTCTTTCGTTGTCCGCCGGGTTAGACCCTTCGGACCAGTACGCGGCGACGTGTTGTTCCCCTCGACTATTGATGGGGAATAGTCGTTCTGGCAACGTTCCTCTCGGCATGTATTCTTCGATGACCAGCCGTTCTCTTCCCAATCCCGTAATGCGGAACCAACGTATGGTGTTCCGTCGGTAGGGAATTCGTGCCAGAGTGTCGAGCCATTCGGCGGGGGAATGTCGGAGTAGGAGGTTCATTGCAAGGGAGGTGTATCCAGTGGGGCGGTAGCTGATCATGTCACTGCGAAGGGCTGGGAGGTTAAAAAGTCCTTTGTTCCGGTAGCTGGTGAGGGTGAGATTCGAGAGAAGAGTCATCTGATGTCGGCTCAGTGGTCCCTGGTGCACCTGATACGCTCGCGTCATCACAATCTGCTGCAAATAGAAGAAGAAGTTTGCAGGATCGTCCAACCCAGATTGGTCCAGCATGATCGGAGCTTCGTCGTCAGTGAAAGTGATGTGATAGAGTGCACCGACGAGATTAGGGTTCAAGTAGTGAGTCAAGTCATAGATGGGGGAAGGGTAGACGGAGATGATGACGCGAGGAGTGGTGTTGAACTGAGCAAATATTTGCCCAGCGTTAGGCATGTGGGGATCCTCGAGACGACTAGGAAGTTTGGCGACGCCGACTTCGAAGTGTGGGTCGTCTACGTTGATGCCGTCGATGTGATTGACGGAGGCGAGTGAGTCGTCAGAGTTATCGGAGTCGTCGGAGACGGCTGAGACAGGACGTAGCAGGAAAGGGGGTGACTGGGAGTGTGAACGATCGCGGGGGTAGGTTGCGTGACGAAAGTCCGCCATGATGTAGCGGGGAGATTCGAGGAAGTGGAACTTGCGGATGGTCAAGGACATGTAGCTGGGGGATGGTTTTTTGTCGATGATGATCTCGCTTTTATACGAGATCACTGGCGATGAGACAAGAGCCCTGGCAGATGGCTCCAACGAGAAAAGCAGCGAGAGAGATAGCGAGAAAAGTGGCGGTCGCGACGGCGGTGTAAACGGCGACTTCTGCTAGAGTGGGGTTCAAGGGGTTCATAGTCGTTTACCTGTCCAGGCTAAACCACGACTCGTCTGCTTTTGTAGTTCTTGGTAGGCTCGTACTCGCCAATTAGGGCTGTCCGATCGTTTGTGCTGTGTTCTTGATCGAGACGAGTCTAATCTGGGCTTCTGTGATCGTGTTTCTTGATCGTCGATCTTCGATTCCGTCCTTCTTGATTTCGGAAGTGCTGATGGCTTCTTGAACTGCGCCATCCGTGCTTCGAGTAGTTTCTTGATCTGGGGAACCGTTGCTCCGGTAGCTAGAAGCTTCTTCCAGATGGGATTTTTTCGGAGTTCTTCTTTGAGCTTGGCATCCTTCTTGTCGTTTTCTGCCGCTATCTCCAGAATTCCCACTGTCTTGAACTTTGCCGAATAGAGCGTCTCCGGGATTGGGAGGCCTTGGACTCTCCTCCTATTGCGGGCATCGATTACGTCCTTTAGCTGGGCGGTTGCGTTTTCTTTGAGCTTGGCTAGAGTGGTTCCCTTGTCGAGGTATGTTTGTCCGATACGTCGACCTTCGAGTTTGTACTCGTCGTCCTTGAACTGTCGATTTAGCGCTCGTGCTTCTTGCTGGAATTGTCGGATGCTGTATCCTTCTTCCAGAAATCTTCTCCCTGATGAAGAGTTTAATAATCCTATCGTGATTCGAGCTTCTTCTTTTTGGTCTTCTCGATCTTGTAGAATTTGGCGCACGTCCTTTCCTGTGGCGAGCAGCCTCCTTCCGTCAGGACTTTTCTCGAGTTGTTTCCTGACCTGATCTTCCTCGGCTTCTCGATTGTCTTCCAGGTCGGCCGTCAATACTCGGATCGATGCTTCCCTTCCTTTGGGCGCGGAAGGGTGTCGTTTGTAGAACTCCGCGACGGCTTCCTTGGCATTGGTGACGTTATCCGCTGATTCCCAAGAGTTATCCGATTCCGGATAGCCCTTCCATTTGATCAGGTACTGGAGGGTCTTCCATCTTCCGAAGCGTCGAGCTCCGACGACCTTCTCGACTTCGAATTCTTCTTGCCCCGCTATTAGGTCTGGTGCCGGTTTGGGGTAGTTGGGTCCATATGTCGTGTTCTCCTTGTAGGGCGTAAGTCGACTAGCATGGAAGACGTCGTGAATGCGCTGCCAGCTGTTCGGCAGCTTCAGCTTGAAATTGACTGTGCCGATGGTGTTGATAATCTCGAAAGGCCCAAATCGTTTGGGTCTTAGTTTCTCCGATGGGTGGTCTGTGTGGATGTTCTTCCCATCTAACCATACTTGGTCTCCTTTCTTGAAAGGCGGTAACTCCGTTCCAAAACGGTCGTGCTGTATCCTCATGGCTTCGGCTGCAATTTCGAGGCTGGCTTGTGCTTCCTTCCTAACACGTTGCAGAGCTTCGAGTCGCGCGTCGGCGGTGGGGACATTCGCGTTTCCTATAATCGCCGGATACGCCCTTGGTTGGTATCCGTGTAGAAGTTCGAATGGTGACTTCTTCGTGGCTGAGTGCTGGTGTACGTTGTGGGCGTATTCCGCGTAGGGAATGAGGTCGGCCCAGTCGTCCTGTGACGAGTTGCAAAATGCCCTAAGATATTGCTCCAGTTCTTGGTTCATCCTTTCCGTGGCGCCATCAGTTTGTGGGTGATATGCTGTGCTGAGCGCCGATTTAATCCCTAGTTCCTTGAGTAGTGCTTGTGCCACTTTCGATGCGAATTGTGTTCCTCTATCCGATATGATCTTGTCGGGTAGTCCGTATCTTCTCCACGTGTGCTCCAATAATAGTTGGGCCGTCCCGTCTGAGTCGATGTTCTTTAGACATGGTGTGATGACGGCCGTCTTCGTGAATCTGTCTGTTACCACATGAAGTGAGTCGAATCCGTTTGACTGGGGAAGGTCCGTGATGAAATCCATGGTGATCGTTCCAAACGGTCGGTCTGGAATCTCCGTTGGCTGAAGAGGAACCATCGTCGGATGCGTGTCGTTCTTGGTAGATTGGCAGGTTGCACATCCTTCCACGTATTGGTGGATCGTGTTCGATATTCCGGGCCAGGTGAATTCTTGCCCTACTGCTGCTAGTGTTCCTCTTTGTCCTGGGTGTCCTGTGGCTAGATTATCGTGGTTCAACTTGATGATGTCTCTGCGTAGTTGTTCGTCCTGAGGAATGTAGATTTTTCCTCTGTGTAGGACGAGTCCGTCTTCTTCGTTCCATTCCTGTAGGCCTTTCTTCATGCTTCTTGGGCCTAGCTCCTGGATCTTGGCTAAGGTTTCGAGTAGCCACTTGTCCTTCTGGTTTGCTGCTATGATTCGATTCTTGAGGTCTTCGTCAATGATTGTGACGCCTCCTTGTCCTGTGGCTCTGATGTGCCATATCTTGTGGGGGTCCAGTCCGTCCTCTGTGGTGATTGCGTTGACGTCTGCGAAAGGTCTTCGGCTCTTTTCCGGTGTTTGATCGAAAAGCTTGGGTTCCAAGAGCGTTTCGCCTGAATTGTCAAATTCCACCCCCTCTTTATGGTCTGGACGCCGTGACAGACCGTCGGATTTATTGGTCGTCCCCGCCTTGTGCGTTAACTTGTAATCGAAACGCGAGAGGAATAGTGACCATCGTGCTTGCCGACGGTTCAACTTTTGACTTGATCGGAACCATTCGAGGTTCTTGTGGTCCGTCCAGACGTCTACCGGGGTCTCGGCGCCCTCCAAGTAATGTCGCCAAGCTTCGAAAGCTCGAACGACCGCTAGCAACTCTTTGTTGTAGATCGGATAGTTGCGTTCGGTGGGTGAGAGCGACTTGGAAATGTATGCGCACGGGTGCCATTTCCCATCTGGGGCGACTTGGGATAACACTGCTCCGGTAGCGAAATCGGATGCATCGCATTCGATGCGGAAGGGGTTCCTGGTTTCCGGCATGACGAGTACTGGAGACGAGATGAATATCTTCTTGAGTGCTTGGAATGCCTCCTCGCATGCTGTTGTCCAGTCCCAACTGCGCTCCTTCTGTGTCAACTCGAATAGCGGCCTAGCTATTTTTGAGTAATCCTTGATGAATCTGCGATAGAAGTTGCAGAATCCCAAAAACGATTGGACCTCCTTGACTTTGGTCGGTGTGGGCCAGTCCATGATACCGGCCACCTTGATTGGGTCCATTTCCAGATGTCCATGAGAGATGACGTACCCGAGATAGTCAATTTTCGTTTTGTGAAAATGACATTTCGAGGGTTGCAGGTACAAGTTGTTATCCTGCAATATCTGTAAAACCTGTTTCATCGTCTTGATGTGTTCATCCATAGTCTTTGAGAACACCAAGATGTCGTCCATGTAGATGGCCACTCGTCCTGCATAGATGAGGTCCTTGAAAAGCGAGTTCATCATAGTTTGGAACGTCGCCGGCGAGTTGGTGAGGCCAAAGTACATGACCAGAGGTTCGTACATTCCTAGATTCGTTACGAACGCTGCCTTGTGGACATCCTTTTCGTCGATGAGGATGTTGTTGTACCCGGTGTCGATGTCCACCAGCGAGAAGTACTCCGCCTCCGTTAAGAGGTCCAATAACTCTTGAATGATCGGGAGAGGGTACTTGTTCTTGATCGTTATTTCGTTAAGCTTCCGGTAGTCCATTACCGGCCGTAGCTTTCCATTTTTCTTCTTGATAAAGAAGAACGGTGATGCCATGTGCGACTTGGATTCCCTGATGAATCCCTTCTTGAGACTTTCGTCGATGAATTTCTTGAGTTCCTCTTGCTCCATGGGACTGAGGCTGTAAAGTTTCGGCCTGAGCGAGTGTTCCATGTCGTCCTTGAGTTCGATCTTGTGGTCCCATGGTCGTTTGGGAGGTAGTTTCCCAGGTTTTCGGCCTTCGAAAACCTTCCTATAACTCCAGTATACTTTGGGTACGATTTCCTCGAAGGATAATTCGGGTTTTCCTTTCGAGGCCTCTTCTGCCAATTTCTGTGAATTGGTGTGCTTCGTTTGCTTGCCTATCGCTGCCTTGGCAGGCTCCGCCTTGCGTGCCGGTGTATTGGCGACGGAGGTTTCCACGCGATGGATGTCGTATCCTTCCTCGCGGTCGTTGTATAACTCCAGGGCTTCTAGTTGCCCTATCTCCAGATACCTGACGAGGTATACTCCATCTTCGTCTAGGTCCGTGGAAGGTAGAGCCGATAGCGGTCCACCACCTTCCTGGGGCTCCTCTTCTGCCCATGTCGGTGCCGTGTAATTTCTGGCTTGGGTCCTGAGCGAGTACTCCCTGTTCGTGCCTTTGGGTTGCGACCCCCGGATTTTAGGCATTATCCGCGGATGTGGTACTGTAGTGTTTCCCACTTTCCGACCTAGCTGTCCTTTTCCTGGCTTCTGCAATGGGATTGAGTAGTCGCGCTCTCGCGGTACTGTCACCATGCGCCGTACTCCTGGTTCTTGACGTCCTGGTTTCCTAAAGGCCCGTTTTGCCTTGACTGGTCCTCCTATGATGTCGCATGTCGGTGGGCACCTGGTGAAGTGTAGTCCATACGCGTGCCAGTCGACCTCTGGGTTGTGTTCCAATAACCAGTCGGTTCCTAGAATGACGTCCTCTTTTCCAATTTCGGCGATGTAGAATTTTGCCGACTCGATGTGCGCTCCTCCTTGTTCACCTAGAACTCGTAGTTTGAGTTCTGCGAACCTCGTGATCGGTCCTCCTTTGAATTCCGTGTTTTGGACCGTATTGACTGGGATGGGATGGGGAGTCCTCTTCGTCCTGATTCCATGCTTTTCCACAAAGTTGGGATGCATGAATATGCCTGTTGCTCCGCTGTCGACTAGAGCCTGTGTAGCAGCCTTTCGATTCTTGCCTATGAGTTCCGTCTCGATCCGAAGTGATGGTGCACCACGAGTTTTCATTTCGGAGAGATATAGTGTGTCTGGATGTCCATGCTCTTGGTCAGCATTGTTACTGGCCAGGGGAGCATACCGATTCCCTGCAAGAATCCTACTCTTCACACCCGCTGCCGGTGGAAGAGACTTTAAAAATCCTTTGATTCGCCGTAAGCGTGTGCTTTGGCGATTTTGTCTGGGTGATGTCCCATCCTTGTGTCGTTGTTTCCTCCTGGTTTGTCTTCTTCCGCTCGATATTCTTCAGGCTCCTTGTCTTCCACTTCCAAGGCCCTCGTAGTGCGGGGCCGTGGGATGAATCTTCCCCGGGAAGGGGGAGGGAATCTTCTTCTGGGTCGGGAGGGGCATTCGCGCGCCATGTGCCCGGTCCTCTTGCAATAGAAGCACTTTCCTTCTCTGTAAAGCCGGTTCCTTTCTTCCGGCGTGAGCTTCTTGAAGCGGATGGCGTCGACCTCCAATTCGGCTGCGTCTACGTCCATAGGGGCGTATTGGGATTCCCTTTCGTGACGTGGGGTCGGGGCGAAGTTCGAATAGTAGTTGGTCGGGGTGAAAACTTGGTACTTCCCCTGCCGAAGGTCTCGTGCTCGCATTTCTTCTATGCGCATTGTCTCGTGTCATTTGGCCTTGGCTACTAGTTCGTCCCATGTCGTCTGTGCTGCTGGGTCTTGATAAATCCCTCGGGCCAACTCCCATTTGAGGCCCCGTAGGAAGTGCGTCTTCTTGGTCTCAAGATCAACTCCTGCTAGTTCGGCGATTTGCTCGAACAATTGGAGGTACGTGTTAAAGGACTCCTTTCCTTGGTTGATCCTAGCCAGCTTGTCTCTGGCATCTGCTGTCTTGTCGAATTCCTCGAAGTCCGTCGAAATCTTTTGACGGACTGAGGTCATGTCGGTAGCGGATTTCCACGTGTAGTGGTTCCAATCGTTGTTTGTGTTCCTGGCCTTGGTGAAGTTCCTCGCCCATATCCCTGCTGATCCTCCTTTCATGTAGGACAAGGCGTACGCGATCTTTGTAAACTCGTCCGGGAAGTCGTGTTTCCTGGCGAGGATCATCAGGTCAATTTCGTGGAGGAACTGCTCCGTTCGTTTTCGGTTTCCATCGAAGGGAGTGGGTTTGGCCATAGCCGGTCCTTTGGACTCAGAATCTCTGGGGTTTGTCGATATTTCGCTGGACGGGGGTTGGGGATCGTTGGGAGGCTCTCCACCTGTTGCTGGTTCTTGGGTATGCTCTTCTTGGATGCTTTCGTCTGGTGAAAGAGTTCGAAAGCTCGTCTGGGGAGAGGTTTCTTGTGTCGGGGATGTAGTGGGCGTGTTTCTTCGAGAGAGTCGACTTCCACTGGCTGTTTCTCTGGGTAGATTGTAAGGGTGGTGTCTCGGTGAAGTACGATGTCGATGTGTCGGTGATTTAGGCTTGATTCTTCTGAGCTCGTCTGCGACGACTGCGAGCTTAGTGGTCTGTAGTTCGGGTGCGGCGTGGATTTCCTTCTCGAAGAAGGGTCTCTTGTAGAATTCTTCTTTTCCAACTCCTGTGTAGAATCCGGTGAGGATTCCTCCGATGTAGAAGTGTCGGTTCTCTTCGTCACAATAGACGGTGTCTGGGTCGACGTCCTCGGGTAGATGGCCGAAGACGTAGATCGGGTTATTGTGGTACGGGGGTGGGTATCCTTTCGGTACGGTTGGATCAATCTTGGATTCGTTGTAGCCGCGATGAGGCTACTCCTGCGTATACTCGTCTGACTGCCGAGTATCTGATGTCGGTGCTGGTTTCTGTTAACCTATACGTTCCTCCGTGGGTGCTTGGTTATTCCTGATGGCTAAGATGTTGTTGCGGTTTCTCCAGGGCAGGGAAGAGAGAGCTCGTTCAAGTGTTAAGCCGGCTAGGCTTAGTTGCGTGCACGTGATGCACTGAGAGGGGTTCCCTGGGCTGAAGCTTATCAGTTCCACAGTCGACTCAAGACTTACTGAGTCCTTGACGGGTTAGAGGCAGTAGAGGGTGACGAGAGCAACGAGACGAATCTCTTGCTTCGTCAGACTTCGTATGGTTCTTTAGATCTGACAGAGATCGCGAAGCGTGAGCTGGGAAGGCAGCCAGACGCCGGGCGCAGTGCTGAGATCAAGATGTATACAAAGTGAACGAGCTGAGGCTTCTGAGAAGCTCAGCTCCCCTATATATAGTACAGGACTATTTAGGGCGGGACGGACATATGGTCCGTGCTTCGAAACACTAAGTACTATCAACGATCGACATCAGTAAGCCGCAGTCATCGTTCGTACTCCGCGGCTCGCGAATGTAGCCATGTATAGTAAGTAAATCAAATGTCTGTCCGCATCAATCAGAAGTAAGGAACCGATCGTGATCTAATCAGTAAGCACAATAGAAGCGAAGCCGATCACGATCGACATCAGAAGGGGAATCATAGTATCGTAAGCGTTCATGCGTTAGCATGTGAATGATGATCAATCCGGAACCGAGACGAAAGCGTTCATGCGTAAGCATGTTAATGATAAACAGTCTGAGTCCGAGTCGAAAGCGTTCAAGCCGAAGCTTGTGAATGAGTCAAGAAGAGATGCCAATGAATCACGTGCTGAGCACGTGTTAGGACGCGGTCCTAACATGTCCATACTCAAGGGCTATCGTGTCATGACTTGACAGTGGGCAGCGAGAATTTGTGCCCTAAAGTATTATTTTCCCATGCGCTCTATGATCCAAACTATACGCATTGCTTATGTTTTTCCTGGACTCTTACTTACCATCTCTGGCACTGATGGCCTAGAGGGGGGGGTAATGTTACGAAATGTCTTGCTTATGCCTACCTACTTTTCCCACCATCTTGATAAGGACACATAGGACCTTTCTCCTGACTCTACCTCGCATTCCTGCTCCACTGATACTTGGTTTGTGCTCTCGCTTGTATATATTTATAGATACTACGGCGCAGTGTGGAAGCCTTAGGCTATCCACTTCTGTCCAATCTAAGGACTGCTGTTCACACAGTCTCCTCTGATTCCAAGGCATTAGTCTGATCAGTCCCTCGATTCCTCCTAAACTCTTTGGTATTGTCTGTGGCCTAGGATCTCCTTGTCTCGAACAGCTGTTTGTGACAGATTCCAAGACACTAGTCTGATCAGTTCTTATCGCCCTCTCAAATCCTCTTGTATTATTTGTGGCTTAGGGTCTCCTTGTCTCGAACAGCCATTTGTGACATACTTCTTTTGTTCTCTGCAGTCTTCCTACTGCAGCCTTTGTCCAGTACTGTTTTCCTACAGTACTCACCACTGCCCCTTGTATCCTCAAATACAAGACATTGCAATACACCTCTAGCTCCTGTGCTACACGTACAGTTGTGACCATCGTTCCACCCTTCCTCTACGAGTGACCTAGGGAAGAACCTCCTACTCTTGGGGTTACCGAACAAGCAGTTTGTAACAAGCCCTATCACACCCTTAGTTTTGCTAGGGCTAATGCTCCTAGTATATTGTGTGCTTACCTCTTTGTAGTACTTCATCTTACCATAGCTCTACCTATCCCTCCCTTACCATCTCTAGGATGTTTGCTTAGATGGAGATTACAAACAATCAAATCTTAAAGATAGCAGTGGAGCATAATCACTAGGTAGGTTACATAGGGAGGTCTAGTGCTTTTCTCCCATATCAGGAGCAAAGCACTTAGGAACCTGTTTTTTTTCTGGCACAACACTCCAGAAAATTATGCAAGACCCTGTAGTGCATTGGGTCCAAGGTTATAAAGTATTCACAAAGCCTTTGCTTAGGTCTTGGAAAATGATTTGTATGTTTCAGATTTGTCACACATGCTGATCTGGGCTCAGAGAAGAGAAGTCAAGAGCTTCCATGATGTAGATGTCCAAAGAAGTGTAGGAATTAGAGACAAAAGGGATTCTTGAATATTCTATGACAAGTTGACCAAAATTTTCAAATCAGTAAATACCATAGAAATCCCAATGTTCCCCTAACCAGACCCAAACTGCCCTCAAAATGCTAACTACTGGGAAACATGGTGTGATTTTGACCTAGAAATATGCTAAATTCAGGGAAGGATTTAACCAAAATCAGCCCTCAAATATGCTAATTTTTGGGGAAACCTTCATGGGAGCTTCGGGGGGCCTGCTATCCACTAGCGCCGGTGCTTCGACAAAAAAGGCATTGTGATGCTCGACTCGCCTTTTGTCTGTGTACCAAACGACACTGAGTGCGACGAGCCTGAGAGAAATCAGTAGCCGGAAGCATTTTACAGACGCCGGCAAGGCTCGCGGAGAATGAAATGGACTTGGCCTCATGTCCTCGGCTACAGCCTGGCACAACTTCTTGCTGCAACGTGTTCGTCCTCGACCACTGACCAGCTCCTCGCCGCCAGCATTTTGCCATCCCCTCATCGATACGTCCGATATGGAAAGAGACAATACGCACTCCGCTCCTTTAAAAATCCCAGCATACCGCATGCGGATCTCTCCCTCGACTCACGTCTCCATCACTCTCACCTCCTTTACCCCGTTCTCTCCTGCGCCAGTCGACGACATTCTCCTCTCAAAAGCAGTCAACATGGCCAGTCTTGTCCGCACCAGCTCTCATGGGGCTCAAACTCCCAATATCGACGACCATCGCGCGTGTAAGTCTATCAGCCACGTGCATGTCCAGGCGCTCGCTCATCTACACCGCTTAGCGACGAACACATTTGGCTATGTAGAAGGCGAAAATGATGTTCAGCATGATAGACGTGTGGTTGACCAGCTTAGATTGGACATCTCGACGCTCCAAACCAATTCAGCTCGGGAGCTCCAGGCAGTCAAAACGGATATGGCCGTCAGGTTTGCTGAGGTCAACGGGACTTTGGTACAACATAGTAAAGACCTCTCCACCGTCAAGACGACAGTCGAGAGTCTTCAAACCTCGGTAGAAGGCTTGAAGAAGCAAGGTGACAAGCATGAGGCTTTGATACATTCGCTTCACACGATGATGGAGAGGCAGGAAGAGATGATGAAGAGGCAGCAGGAATCTTTGGACAGCCATAGTCGTATCCTCAAGCTTTTGGCTTCTCGTGCTGACGTAGATATTTTGGAGGACCTCCCGGCATTACAGGCTACTGGGAGCGCTGTTGCTCTTCCAGAGGTCGTCGTCACCCACACTCCCACTTCATCGGTGTCTAGCACGGAGCCGCAATTCCGTGCGAGTACCCCGCCTTCACCACCCAGTCGAGCTGGCCCCTCCACTCTCCCTGTCCCATTCTCCCAAACCGCCCCGTCTTATCGCCTCTCCGAGGAAAACGTGCTCTTGTCTCTCCCTAATGTCCTTCGCCTTCGGACACAATCAGAGCCCGACGTGCGCGAGGCCCTCGGAGCGCGCGAAGGACGTGAGACCTTCCGTCCCCTCGAGGCCGACCGTCGGCCAGAAGTGAAGAAGGGGTTCCGAGATGTGGCTAAACTTTTCAGGAAGACTTTTGTACGTCCACCTTCCCGCTCATCGCTTTGTCCTACGAGCTGACCAGAGTATGTCATGAAGTCTAACAAGTCAGGCTGATATTGAACGCTGAAAGTAACGCGGATTCTCATACACTCATTCCCTTTCCTCTGTTCCGAATACCCTACCCTGTGCCGTTTCCATCGTGCCTACGGTAGCTGGTAATGGCCAATCGCCATCTGTATAATGATGTTCTCAAATGTGGTCCTTCTGCAGTTCCTTTCGCATGCTTTCATTAATCTATTTCCTTCCCCTCGACTGCCATGCTCCGGGTCGTTTGCCTTGAGGATGCGGATGCAGTCTCACCAGACACGACTTTCGCGTTCGTTAAATGTCATAGTTGCTTTGATAGTCTACGACACCGTAAACATTGATATTCTACTGGCGCGCGTATATGACTGAGTTTGCAAGTACGGACAATGGTCATAGCAGAGAGGGTACGAAGTTGATAGTTACCTCGTATTCTTCACCTCAAATCATAGGGAAACCAGACGTCATAGAAAACGTCCGTTGTGTAGACACGCACATCGATAAAGAACAGTGCACAACCGCAGAGGGAATAGAAGAGGTGAATGCATCCATCTTGAAGCAAACGTGGGAGTTCAGAAAGTAGGCGAGTCTGAAGAACGGGGAATGATTCCGGCTGCTGAGGACATGATGTCCACCACTGGCAGTGAGGAACGGACAGTCAGTCCAGCTGAAGGCTGGAGAAGTTCAGCGCAACTCGCTGATTTCCTCTCGCCTTCTCCACACCAATACAAATTGACACGCTGACATCGCTCGGTGCGCCGCACGTTGAGCCGAGGTCGGCCGTGCTGCCAGTGTCGGTAGTTGGCCGCGCGGCGGAGGATTGCACAGCAAAGTACATCGAGCAATTTCTCGTCATTGTGTGTGGCGGTACCGTGGAGAGCATGGTCGTGGAGCGGTAGGCTATCCACAATCTCTTCACTGCGTGCCCACGAGCCGGCCCATATACTGGCGAAGACAACGGAAATGTTAGTATTGACCAGCACGATGTCACTCGTTACATCCTGATCTGATTCTCTATAGAGAGTGACGATCTCTATGAAAGAAGAAAAGGATGGGGACGACGAAGTTAGTTGTAGCAATGTAGAAGAGAACTTTTGAGGCGGTAGTCGAAGGATACTGATCGTTTTAGAGAATTAGTATGAGTTAGGTGGCGCAAGGAGGATAGACTGGCCTTTTCAATTACCTCCGTCACTGTCGAATTGCCCGCGGTCCTTCCCGTGCAGCCATAATTAGTGGAGGAACAGCAGCGACGCATAAGTCCATGCATCAAAAAAAGAAAATGTTTAGTGATCACTTACTCCGTTGTACGTCTAGAGTCATGCCTCACACTGTGCTCACCTCACGTCGATAAGCTGTCGGAACCACTCGAGCTTGGTATACGGAGCGTGAGCCCACTTTTGCAGGATGATGGCTCCTGCATTCGGGCCGGAGCCCAACGCAACGAGCGTCTTGCTCAGCAAAATAAGGTTAATTGCCCGGCCGACCTTGAGCATAACTGGGGGCGCAATTAGCAACGAAGCGCCGCGTGCCAATCCGGATGCGTGGGTAGACAGAGACGAGTCAGATTAGAAGGATCACATTGATGAGCAGTGATTGGATAATGCCCAGGATACTAATCGACAGATCGAACGGGTATCCGAAGTTTGACAAAGGGTCCAGGGTAAGCCGGACCTGTTGTTCCAAAAAACACGCGAAAGGGTCAATGCGAAGAATCGGTTTATGAATGTTGAACATACACCGCGATAGTCAAGCGTAATTCCGACCGCGACCGCCAAGCAAATATTGAAAACATTGAGGACAAACACGGGCTGGCGACGCGTCTTGGGAGTGGAGAAAAATAGGAGCCCATACACCAGCGGCAGAAGAACTAAAAAAGAGCGACCAAGGAGTACGCTACGCAGTACCGGCGATATCACAGCGATGTAATTGAGACCGGGAGGCGGAGGGGGAGGAGCTGCAGCCACGATTTTATGGTGCTGATGCTGGTGCTGGTACTGGGGTGGGTGCGAGGGGATGAGCTCGAACTGACCTCGCAAAGTCAATCAACTTAAAATCCACGCGGATAGTATTTCTAAGCCACTCTTGGTGCGTGTAGCGATACTCGAACAGGCTTGTCGAGAAGGCGCACAAGTGAACCCTTGATGGGACACATGGTGGGAAAGTTACACAATGTTGGATGATCAATCGACGTTCCAAAAACCGCGGAAATACACCGCAGAGGAAATAGAAAAAACACTGAGCTCTCTTAGAATCAAAGATGAACTCCACTGGTTCAAATGTTTCTCCTCATACTCAGCTGCTAGCTATTTCTGTCACTGTGCAACAATTCTCAGGGTTATCATCAATGATTTCTCGAAATCAAAGAACATGTGGATAGGAACTGATAGGGCGACAAGTATGTTGCAGAAGGTCACAATTCATGGGCATGTCCCTATGTGTCCGTTGAGTTTTGCACAGTGGCTGATGTATATCAGAGACGTTCCTGAACGGAGAGTCATTGCAGAACAGGATGTTGATATCAATCTTAGAAGTGGATGACGACTCGATCAGTATAGACACTGCCTCAGCAAGGTTAGAATTTGAGGGCCCATGATGGGAGAAACATATCCTGTGCAAGTTGTCCTTGAGTCAATACTAGCTAGTAAAGGGACTACGCCCCGAGTCGCGTTCGAGTCGCGTTTTTGTCCTGTTGGGTCGCTTTGTCGTTTCGGGATCAGGTACAGAAGCTGAACGAAAGCACGGCCGGAGACCTGAGTCTTCGGGGACAGCCGAGAGCGCACTTGACTTTTGTCCTCCTGCGCTCATGGATGAACCACTCACAAAACGCATCCTCATCTCTGGCCTAACTCCTGCAATAACTCAAGACGACCTCTCGCGCCGTCTGGAATCCTTCGGATCCGTCATAGCACTCGATGGCCTCGGTGTGCTTGATGCACTCGGTCAACCGCGAAAGTTTGCGTATGCGACCCTCGCCACGACCAAGGGCAAGCTTGCAAAATGTGCGCGATTGTTCTCTCAGTCTTATGCTACCTAACTCGGTCTTCTGTATTTAATTCTGTTTCCATTTTGCGCACTCTCTGCTCCATTGTCGTCTTGCCCCCCATTCCTGCATCTCCGATTGTAGGCATGAACGTGCTCAGTGGGTCGACCTGGAAGGGTGCCAAACTGCGCGTTGGCGAAGCTAAACCTGACTTTCGGGAGCGGTGCGTCCCGTTTTTTATATGGCATTTAACAATCTCTGATCAACTACACGAGCAGCATCGTCCTTGAGAACACACCCACCGACCCTCCTCCGCGAAAACGTATCCGCCTCGCGCGCGGTGTGCAAGGCACCCACTCAGCCGACATGTCCCTCGTCACTCCAGAAAATGTCCACCTTCGCCCTCAATGGCGCGTCACCGCGCTTGGCCGCCTCGTGCGCCCTGTCCGCATGCGTCCCATGCACCCGCTCGACCCACCCATCGACCTTTCGAAGAGCGCGGAAAAGAGGAAGATCAAGGGTCAGAAGGAGAAGGAAGTGGTGAAAGGAAAAGAGGAGAAGCCTACTAAAAAGAGAAAACGGGAACCGCCGGCGAGAGCGAGAAGGCGGACGATTGATCCGCTTCAGTGGGGGAGTCAGCATATCGTCGGGGTCTTTTTGGAGGGTGGGGGTGCAGCTCTAGGAGATACATCACGGACGGATGTTGGAAAGGAGACGGTGGACAACGGAGACGAGGATAGCTCTACGATGGGTAGCTCAGCGGAGGAGAGCAGTGGCGATGAGGGGAGGGAGGGAATGATCGAGGACGATCCAGCAATTCCCGAAGCTCACCATATAGCAATTCCCCCGCTCAATGCAACTTCGCTCCCCGTCGCGCGCACGGCGCTGCCACTTCCGACGGCACCTGTGGTAGTAGCAGCCGCCCCAATCATATCTGCAGAGTCAACCGGCCTCGCGGAAGAGGCTGAAAAAGCTCTCGACTTACTGCGATCCATGTTCGGCGATCCAGACCCCGACAGTGCAGACTGGGGCGGCGCCGAGAGTGTCGGTTCCGACGTCGACGTCGCAGAGCTTGTACAGGAATTGCAAAATGCAGAAACAGGGTCTGACGACCCCGAGGAAGCGGACGGCGAGACGAATGAGCCTCTCGATACTGCACCTATGTCTGCAGACCAAATTGAATCTACTGATCAGCCTACGAAATCCGGGACTCAGGTGAAAAAGTTGAAGGATTTATTCGCTCCGAGAGAAGAGGAGGGTAAGCTTGATCTATCTATACCTCCTCTGTTCTGTACATCAACGTCTGATCTTCACTTTCTTCAGCTAGCTTCTCTCTCCTGAATCATCTCGACCTTGATCTCGATCTCGATAACGACCTTGACTTGGAACTATCCGGCGGTGTTATTCCTCTCATCTCCGCCATCTTACCTTCTGCTCCCATACTTCCTTCCCCATCGCAGAATGCTTCATCCAGTCCTGCATCGCTGCTCGATCCTGCCCGGCCTCTATTCTTCCCACGGCGCGCAGCGCCCCTCGGGGCGTGGCGGACGCGCTTTGCCTTCCATCGGACAGACACTGACGAACAGATTCGCTCGAAATGGGAGACTGAGAGAGGAGAGCTTACACGAGAGTGGAAGCGACGGTACCGGGAGGCAGTGAAGAGTCGACGGAGAAGAGGTGGAGAAGATACTGCTGCTGGCGAAGCGGGCTAGATGTGCATCGTCATTTAATATATGTAGTCCTTGCGCTCATCGAATTTCCTCGTTTGATGCGATGACCTGCATATGAATTATAGAAGTTTCTACATGTGATGTGAAGTATTGAAAAAAAGAGTGTCTACTCAAAAAAGATAATGATTCGACCCAGGCTCGAACTGAGGACCTTCTGTGTGTTAGACAGATGCGATAACCAACTACGCCATCGAACCATATCATTAGTCACAGATTTGCCACTTCGATCTGATTTCCATTGGTTTACATCCTTGCACCTAGCACCCTGTCGAAATCTCTACATCCCTCCACACCCACACCTTTCGGCGGAGCATCCATGAACCCAGAGTCACAAAACTCACCAGACACCTTTCCTGCTCCATCCTCTGCCTCGCCGCCACCTGGAATTCCTCCGACTGCTCTCGCATGGGGTACTGTTCGTAAAGCTACCTCTGATGACCTCCCGGACGCCTACGACCGTCGGGTGCACCTCGAAGCAATCTATGTTCTTACCTCGGAGAATTCAGATCCCCGGCTTGTCACTCATCCTCCGTGCCACCATTGTCGAAAAGGACGCAAATTTTGTGACCGAGGTTATCCTACCTGCAGTCTTTGTGCTAGAAACGGCTTGAAATGTGCGCGTCAGAACTCACAATGGACAGATCTTCCGCTATACAAGTGAGAATTTACTCGGGGGAATCATTTTCGTGCCAGTTGACGCTTTGTGTATGAGCAGAATCAAGAAAAATGCAGACAAAAATGACAGCGGCGTGAAGAGAAAAAGGCTCGCGGCTGACGAAGCTGAGCCATCTGATATGAAGATCAATCCGCGACAAAAGCAGGCAAAAACTGACGCACTCAGTAGCGAGGTACTCTCAGATAATGAAACAGAACGACCCTTTACGCGCTCTCATACGACATTGACCAAGGAAAGTCGAATAGAAACCACGCAGGCTGTGTTGAAACCAGACAGAAGGGCTCCTGTTGAGAAAAAAGCCAAATCGAAATCTTCAAAAGGAGACTCAAAGAAAAACACTGCTAGGCTTCTCTCATCTTCCAAAGTCGCCTTACAGAATCAAAAGAAGTCAAAGAAACCACGGGAAACAGGCTCAATCCTCGAGCAACCTCCACATATGGCATCGACAGTGGGTTCGTAGTCACTCCATCCTCATCCAACATCCCAAATTTTCCCATTGACGTTGCTGCCAGCAAATGAACGGGTCAAGTCGCACTCGAAACCGAATTTCACTTGGCGCACCGCGAAGCCTACACCTATCATATCTGCCCCACTACGCTCCCTCCCTAACGGTAGACCCCGCATATGGACCGGGGTCAGTTCCCTCGCTTCTCCTTTTTCTTGCTTGTTCTCACCTTTTCATATTTCAGACTTATCGTGAACTATCGGTCGCGATTCCAGCTCTGGAGAAATCAACTGACGGAATAGTCAGTGAGGGGTATGATACACCTATCCTGATTTTCAAAAGTAATCGCGACAAGGTTCCAGAACTTGGCGCATGGGAGGGTGATACATGGGAAGGACGCAAAATAACTTTTTCTATGTGAGCACATCTCTGTACTCGCTCGCGTTCTTTATCTTGTCAAATCTTCCGGTCCTTGAGATGATACAATATTTCTTGTCATTTGACCCTATTCGCATTTTCACTACCGCTACCTTGAGATGTCTCAGATCGATCGACCATGAAGACCTGTAACAATCTGCTGTATTCTGTCTTGCTCGCTGTTGCCTTGATTGACTCTCCAACGCTCACATTCTCTATCAACAGAGCTAGAGATATCTCAGTCCCTCCGACGCTCGGCATGTCTGGCCTCATCTCCAATGATCTAGATGCTGCGCATCCCTGTCCATCAGGGGCCGGGTCGTCCATAGACTTGCCGCTGATTCCATCGTCTTCGGCATCACTCAACGCTGAGGGCGCACATATCATATCTCGCAAGCCTGTTTCTGGGAATGTGGCTAGCGAAGCTTCCCATCCTCCGTCTTGCGACCTCAAAGTTTCCCAAGACGTCGATCAACTTGGACGAGTATCTTCAGATCCTCAAGTCAATCTTGTCGTAGGAGCAGCATCTACTCCTGGTCCAGACTATGAAGACGTGTCGCTTCGTCCACAAACATACAGCCCGTGCAATTGCACACGCGTGAGCTTTGATCCAGATTGTCCGGACTGCAATGGCTTCGTTGCACCAACTTCCCTCTCCTACCCGGTAGCGGATCAAGACATCGAGATGAGCATCTATTCGGCGCGCAAAGATGATCCTCAAGATGGTCGCGATAGCGATCGGAATTCCATACATTCCAATATTGATGACAACGAGATGGCAAACTCGGTGGAAAATTCAGGAGCCCATATCAATGCTAGTCCGCAATCGACTGGTGCTGATGTTATACCACCATCTGTTCCATCGCAGTCGGGTATCTCATCTTCTGCGCCACTCACTATGCCCCTTCCCGCCTCCGCCACCTCGCAGCTGCATAATGCAACTTTGACTACTTCTTTCCCTGTAGAATCGATTCCCTCCCCTCCAGCTGACATTCAGGCCCTGCTTCATGCTCATGAAACAGGCCGACCTGTGTCTATGATTATTTCTCGCGATGCACCTCTCATGCCATGGATACTTCCTGACGAAGTTGGATATGTATGGGCGGGTCTGTTTGCAGTTGTTAGAATGAAGGTGATGATGACGCATTTCGCTTCGATACTATGGCCTTTTGACTCCAGACCATCCATGTAGGAAGATAAACTGTACGCACCCTCATTACGGGCTACTTCGACGACGACCCTCCGCGTGCTTTGGCGTTTCGAGCTTGAGTGGATCTGTGGTGGCGAAGAATCATTGAAGAGCGAGGCGCAAGACTCCAAAGAGTGGCAGAAGACCATACAGCGTCCTTGGTGGGAGTGCACAAGCTCTCCATCAGAGACGGCTTTATATTCACCGATGGCGACCGACGCCCCATTGACACAGAACACAGTCGCGACCGAGCAAGACTCCGATCTTATCAATCCTACAGCCCTTGATCATTCTTCGCCTCGGCAGCCTTTCGATGCGCCAATCGCTCATTCACTCATCCCGCTTCCTCTACTAGCCTCGTTCTCTGCCTCCTCCTCGGCAAATGACGCTTTCCCTTCCGGATATTTCTGTCACAACTGCGGACGCGTGAATGTCCAACGCTTCCTACGCCATCGTGCATGCGAGAGTGCGCATTGCTCTGTCTTGCGATCTCGTGCGACAATGGATCAATCAGTCGGTGGTGACAGTTTAGAAAGCGGGGTTAAAGAAATCAGGGACGACGGGCAAGGATGGATGATGGACGTCATGGCTGTGCGCAATCCCCGGTTGACGTATGTTTGCCTATTTCCCGATAACATGTGCCTCGAACCTGCCGTTTCACTACTGCGACAAGATTGGGGAGATGGCATGCGTGTTTTTTGGTATGGCCTTCCCAGCTTGTCGTCCTTGTCACAGCATATGTCTCTTGATGGTCAGGTTCCGCCTACACCTCCTATTCCAGTAACCCCTGTCTCGAATCTAGCTCCGGTGACGAGTGAACAGGTGCTACATTCTGACAAGCATCTTGTACGACATATTTTCACGGGCAACCTACCCAGGCTGCAATCGGAGCCCACTGAGCTTTTCGGTCGGCTTCAACGGGACATTCAGTTGGAACGCCGTTATGGAGAGACAGTCTTCACAAAGCGGTTTGATTCTTCTGCGATCATCGAAGGAGAGGGTGGGACAGTGGTGTCGAAGAGTATAACTAAATTACAGGAATTTATGGAGTATTTAGTAAGTACGTATGGAGAAGAGAAGGCGATCAAGATGCCGGCTATCGAAATTCTGTCGTGGGTCGGCGAAGGAAAGGTGACAAATTTACCTCTGACAGCGTTCGTTCTGAATACATATCTAGCGCAGGCGCGCGACGTCTTCCGTGCCAAGGAGAAATCCCTAGCTGTCCTTTGTTTAGGTGCCGATGTGGCGTTCACCTTTACATATTCGGATCACAATTCAAAGGGCACATCTGCGGTGCCAACCAAGGTTCCAGCGAAGGCTCCATCAGTGAACCTCCGGAACCATGATGCGACAAGCGACACACAAGACTTTGGCACGAAGAAAAAAGCGAAAAGTCCTGCGGTTTTGCGTATAACACTGCTACACGGAGACATGATGGTCCTGAGTGGCGGTGATTTCGAGGCGAGCGACTTTGTTAGTCGAAAAGTTGGACGTCTCTTATTTTTTTCACAAGCAGTATTTCATGGCTCGTACAGGAATGTGCATATGTACGCCTTCCCCAGTCGCGTTGCTGTCTCTATCAGCTAACCTCTAGCTCCCCTAGTGGCCATCAGTAGTTACGTACCAGGATCGCGGTTCATTTCATTACCTGCAAGGGTATAGCTACCCAAGAAGGCTTGCATGACTGGTTCTTTGCAAAGTATATCTTTGGTGTACGAGCACTGTATAGTTTAGGCTACGGATACCTCATCACGATGAAAAGTTTCTTTGGCAAAACTTTTAATTATCTCGTGGCCCTTGCTATCAGGAACAGGTGCTTGAGACACAACAGGTGCTCAAGACACAAAGAAGCGACGTTCATAGATGCGTTTATTCTACGATCGAGGAGAAAACCCGAGTGTTGAGATCCGCAGATAGGTTTCTCGATACCCCTCGATCTCGCTGCTATCAAAGAATGTGGATGTCTGACGAGTTCTAGTCATTCGAATGCTACCACTCGACGGAAATCTAAATTATCACAGGACACCTGTGATTGTTTCGCTCACGGGGGAACTCGTTCGGACAAACCAGCCTCATGTTGGAATGGAGCTGGACGGAAATTATCAGGACTATGCAGGGGGAAGAGCAGTATGACACACGATCCTACGTATTTCAACCCAGATTATAGTAAATAACGTCCAACAATTGATCTAATCCGTCAATCTCCTTCGTACGGCGCTCTCCAGGGAATATGGCTTGAAGTATATGTGCCCAGCCTGGAGTCAGGAAGTTGCGATCATGCATGCGGCAATACTCCCAGAACTCAGGATAGAACCCGCCCTCCGCCCAGTCTATCAACGCAGTGACTGTCGAGCCCTGGACCATGATGTTCTTGGGAAGCAGGTCTCCATGTGTGAAGTACATGGGACAATCACGCGGGAATGGACTAAGCAGAGTATCTACGTACGCGTGGCCAACGGAATCCATGTTTCCGCCAGCGATGAAAGTGAATAGGGAGCGATAATGATCAATGAATTCTTCAACGCTCGTGAATGAGCGTTCCGGGGAGACGTTTGGTGGAAAAAATGTGTTTCGATAAGGACCTCCGCTGATGAACCCAAGGGTCTTCGATTGAACGGTGTGCATGCGCAGCAAGAGAAGCTTCAGCTGCGCCGCCACATGGTCAAGTTCCTCCACCGTCATCGTATCAATGACTTTGTCGAGAGAAACACCCGGGACTTGCTCCATACAGATATACCAAACACTGTCAACTAAAGGTTGTTCGGCGATAAGATCTTGGACAGTAACCACGTAATGAGGGTCGCCAGGATAGTGAAGGATGCGTGGCACGGGAAGGGCAGCCTCGTTGAGAGCGAACTGTGCGCATATAACCTCCTCTGCAAGGTCGCGTGCATACTTGATTAGGACATTGGGTCCAGTTTTGACGACGGCTCTGAGACCTAGTGTCTGTCGAGATATGACGTCTGAGGCTGGTAATGCTTCCAAGTCTTCGAATGACTTCGGCAACCATAGCTCAGGCATGGGTGTACTCGTGGTTGGCTTTTGTTACTACAAAAGCGACGGCTGCTCCTCAGAATTCGGCATCTCTCATCGCAATCCAGATGATACGTACCAGTGCGAGTGAGATGAAAATTCAGGGCTTGAAGCTGCACGTTTGGGAGATAGAAGGAGAATGAAGTTGCAGCGCTGTGGCTGTAAATATTCAAAGTCAGATACGGCACGTACGCAGCCGACCAGTCCCGTCGTTCAACAGAAGATAATCGTTCTGTGGTAAGGCGCTCGACCTCCTTCTCCTAATACAGGACCCCTGTGTACTATTCTTGAGCGCTCGAGCATCAATCCTTTTACCGACGGAAATGACGCTAGACAGGAACCTCTCCGATATCCTGACAGATTAGACACATATCTGGGGAATATCTGAACTTCGGCGCGGACATGATGGGCTGGAACACCCTTATGTGGACGGATACGGAGAAGTAATTGACCGAAATTCCTTGGAGAGAAAGTCTGCCGCTGTCAAACGCCTTGTTCAATGACGTATCCTGGTATGTATCACTGGCAGCAGTGGTTAAATATACTTTGATTTTGTCCTCACAGTGTGGATACAGACGGTACAATATGAAGGCCAAGGAAAGACCACAAACTAGTCTTCTTGCCAGCCGTACACCGGAGCCCTCCGCTATGCACAGAGTGTGGGGTTTTCCATCATAGAGATCCTGTGAAAAGGATAAGCATATTCGTGCCAAGGCCATCATTTTGTTGCAATCATCTGAGAAACGTATGCTCGTTTAAAAGTCTTTGACTCTTTCTTATAGTTGCTACGTAACGTTTTACAGGAAATTACCAAGCGCTGCGCGTAGTGCTATACTTCGTCGAGCCGCTCGCTTGTATCATATGGACCCCGGGATAAGATCCAACTCATGTCAACGATGAAGGTCAGATAGAAGGTCGGTATTCAAGCGCTCATCGTTCGCATGTTATAAAGGCCAGTGGGAGTAGATGCCCAGTTCCCATATATTTCCACCATCTCCACTATCTAGTAAGTGTGTGGCGTCCTGTGACTTCGCTCGAAGGCATTGCTCATAGACTTGCTTCAGACCATGTCCCACTGGAGCGATCTCAATTACTATCCAGCCTTCCCGGATAACAATGCTTCAAAACCGATCTACTTTGAGACCCCTGGCTTGGAACCCGCGGCTGTCCTCGGCAGCCGGCACGTTCTCCTCATATGGGACAACGACCGGGGTGGCACGCTGGTTCATCAAGTCATGCAGCTCACGGGCATTCCAAGCCGTTATTTCTACGACACATCCCCCGTCGCGAAGCTTCGGAATCCAGCCACCCGTCCTCTCAATACCTATATCTCACTGGGCACTTTCACTCGTGCTCAACGAGACGCAATCCTTGAGCTGGCCAAGGCGGTGCCATACGACCCAGCCTCGTACATCAACGGATGCCAAGTTTGGACGAGGGATCTGCTCCAGGCGATGATAGCACACGGATACTTGGCGGAATCTACATTCCGCCAGATTGAGGCGGTCGTCCCGCTCATCCATCGCCGAGCTTGAATGTATCTCTGACATGTTTTTTTCCCTCCCTAACGATACTGTATACTGTCGCTAACTGGTAACACTCGCCGTCCAGATTGTGTATGCTGATTTCACCCGAATTGCAGTTGCAGGATAAGAGTGGGCCCTTTTTGTGGAACGGTAGATCAGATGTACGAGTGGTCTCCTGAGAATATGATTGCTTTCAAACTACATATGTCGCGCGTTTGTGTGCGATTGATTTCCTTCTGAGATATATGTCACCGATAAAGAACGTCAATCAAGCCGCAAGAAATTCCATTGCGGAAAATGGAATTTGGCAAGCAAAAGACCATCAGCTCTCCCTGCGCATATCGCTCTTCTCTCCCGCATCTGAAGGCTGTGTCTGTGACTTTCCACGTTATAAATGAGAAGTTGTCCACATCAAATTCTCGTGCGCTCGATCACCAAACGCCCTCGAGCACTCCTTATAGAATGTCTGTCGCCAATATTGCATGCCTCGGGTCGTGTGAGAGAACTGCACGATCGAGATTTTGACCTGCAGGGACTTCTCTTGCTCAAGGGGTGATGCGAGGCGAGGACCGACCCCGTTTTTCGTCCTTTGAACGTTGGGCACACACTGCGTCGAACCCTACGGACCAAGAAAGTCGATGCATAAACACTTGAAAGGCTCATCCCCAACGTGCTTCTCGTCCAGACCCTGCAGATGCGAGGGCACGGTCAAATCAAGCAGGGAGATTGTACGTGCAGAGTCCCCACGATTACCACCAGCCGCAGAGTTCGAAGCGCAATCTGAGAACCCCACACGGAACCTACACAGACCATCGCCGAACGCACACACACCTCCGACACGCGAACCGCGCGCCGAAGCTTTCAAGCACGCGCGTGTCTGCCGAGGGCACCGCGTGAGATTTGAAACCAGATTGTATAGGACATGTGACATCCGTCGAACGCCGCAGGACGCGATACGTTCAGACGTTCTAATACGGGGGACGGGGGCCCATGGTCCACGGCGCGCGTCGAGCACGAAACGGAGGCGATCGATGGGCACCGAGCGGCGCGATCGCGCACCGCGACGCCGGTGCACGTTTTGCGCCTGCGCACGCCGTCGGCGTCGTTTATTCCCAGCGCCCTACGAGCACCGCCCTACGAGCACCCCGCCCCCGCCCTACGAGCACCCCGCCCCCGCCGGGTATCGCCCACCCGAGGACGCCCCCGGGGGCTCACACCTCCCCGTGCCCGCCCGCGCGCAGAAACGCGGCGATGCGTGCGACGAGGGCGGCGAGGGCGGCGAGCCAGGGGTCCATGGCGCGCGCGAGGGCGGCGGGGTCCGCGCCCTGGGCGATGCGCGCGTAGAAGTCGGGTCTGCGGGGGACGGCGCGGATGGCGATCTGTGCGGCGGGGCGGCGGCGGTGGCGCGGCGAGGGTCAGTGGGGGAAGAGCGCGCGGGAGGGGCGGGGCGGGGCGGGGACGCACGGCGACGACGGAGCGGACGAGGAAGGTGTGGTGGTGGCGGAGGACGAGGTCGTATGCGCGGCGGAAGCACGTGTGGAGCTCTGCTGCGGGGTCTGCCTGCGCGTTCTGGAGCGCGTGGCAGGTGAAGGCGAGGCCGCTGCGTGGCGGTAGCGTTAGTGTTGGCGGTGTGCGGGGACGGCGGCGAGAGAGTCACCGGGTGAGGCGGACGAGGGAGGCGGTGGCGGTGCGGTCGCGGTCGCTGGCCTCTGCGGCGACGAGGGCCTCGAGGGTGTGGGCGTCTGCGGGGCGGGACGCGTGGCGGGTCCTGACGCCCTGCGACGGGGCGACGGGGCGACGGGCTACGTGAGCGCGGGAGGAGGAGCGGGGTGTGATGCTGGGGGGGCACGCACGGCGATGTTGTTCCTGAGGTCTGTCTGGACAAAGGCGAAGACGCCGCTGCCGAGGAGATCTGGGTCGGGCGGGGCGCGGAGGGGCGGGGGAGGATGGAGGATCAGCGGATCGCGACGGGTGACGGGATGGGAGCTGATGATTGACCGAAGATGTCGACGAGGCCATCCGCGGCTTCCAAAAAGGCGAGGGTGTCGACGCCATCGGCGTGCACGGGGACATCAGCGAAGGACTGATTCGGGGGTGGGACGATCAGATGGGGTGGGCGGGCGTGTGCTGATGGCGTACTTTGACTGTCTCGAAGACGGGCGGCATGGGGAGCGACGAGCGAGGCGGGTGGCGATGCGTCGGCGGGATCTAATCTGATCGCCGGGGCCAGCGAGCGTTCGCTGTGTGTCGCGGGTTGTGATGGAAGGTTGGGGGAATGGAAGGTGCTGTGGCCGGATACCACAGATGATCGGAGTTGCAACCGCTTCCTGCTCTCTGCCCGCACTCAAACCATTCCATCCCAGCCCAGCCCAGCCCAGCCCAGCATGGCCCCCAAGCCAGTCCCCGCGCCCTGTGCCCCCGCCGACGCGCCCGTGCCCGTCCCCGACGCCCAGCTGTACGCCCCGTCCCGCCTCCTCTCCCAGCCGTCTGCCCCCGCCCCTCTGACAGCCCCCCTCCCCCACGCAGCGTCCCCCAGAAGCGCAAGGCCGACACCGACGCCGACGACGCCGACGACCCCGCCGCGCCTGCCACGCCGTCGTCCGCGGACCTGTTCGACTCGGGGCGCGTGATCTGCGAGTCCTGCGGCCAGTCCGTCCTCTTCAGAGACGAGTCCGCCGCCTTCACCACCAAGCACTGGGACGCTCACAGGGCACAATGGTAGACGTCCCTCCCCCGCCTCTGCCTCTGCCTCCCGCCCTCTCACCCGCAGTCGTCCCCAGCGCCGCCGCCGCCGCCGCCGCCACCACCGCCACCGACCCCGCACCGCCCCCGACGACGTCCACCACCGCCCCCGACGCCCCCGCCGACCTACCCCAGCCCAGCAAGCGCCGCCGCGCCAAGCGCTCAGAGGAGGAGCGCATCGACTACCTCCGCTCAGACCCGTACGTCGCCCAGTTCGAGCCCTACCGCGTCCTCTGCGCCTCCTGCGACAAGTGGATCCGCCTCCGCCCCAACTCCACCTACTGCTCCATCCCCTGGGACGCACACCGCAAGAGCTGCCTCGCAAAGAAAGGGTGCGTGTCCGTCCGTGCCTGCGTCCGTGCCTGCGTGCGCTCAGCCCAAGCCCGGCCCTAGGACAAAGTCCGCCGCCGGCGACGACCGCAACGCCGCCCTCCTCGCAGACCCCGACGTAAAGAAGTTCGACCAGGAGCGCGTCCACTGCCGCCTCTGCAACAAATGGGTCTCCGTCGGCTCCGACGACCGCTCCCTCCAGTCCTGGTCCGCCCACCGCGCCGCGTGCCAGCAGTCCGCCGGCCCCGCGCCCCGCGCCTCTGCGCCTCCCAGGTGCGTCCCGTCCACTCTCTCCTCCTTCCGCGTTTCGCTTGCACGCTCACCCCGCCCCGCCCACGATCAAGCGTGCCCCCGCCGTCCTCGCACCAGCTCGCCCTCGCCTCCATGCCCGCCCTCGTCCGCCCCCCGCCCCCCGCCGCCGCCGCCGCCGCCACCGCCACCACCACCACCACCTCCCCCGCCGCGCACGCGCACACGCACACGCACACGCACACGCCCTCCCCGCCCGCCCCGTCCCACGAGTCCCGCCGCCGCAACGCCGCCCAGCGCGCCGCCCAGCTCCGCGCCGACCCGCTCCTCGCCGCCGTCGAGCCCGCCCGCGTCTTCTGCGCCCTCTGCCGCAAGTGGGTCCAGCTCCGCCAGGACAGCAGCTTCTGCGCGTACCCCTGGCACCAGCACCGCGCAAAGTGTCTCCTCAGGCAGTACGTCCCCGCGCTCCCGAGTGCCGAGTACGCGCGCTGACGCATGCTCACACCCCCCGCCCCGCCCCACGCGCAGCCAGCGCAAGGCCGCCGACGCGGCCGACGGCATGCCCCCCTCCGTCACCGCCACCGCCGTCCCCGACGGCAGCGGGGGCGGCAGCGGCAACAGCGGCGGCTCGCCCGACTCGGAGCCAGACGCGGACGACTCTGCATCGGAGGACGGCGCCGGGGCTAGCCTCGAAGACGCGGGCGGTGGCGCGGGCGGTGACGCGGGCGGTGGCGGTGCGCTGTCGCTTGCGGATCTGGATTCGCCCAGCGGACGGTACGTCGCGTGTTCGCCGGCGCGTCTGTCCCCACACTCATCCGCGCACAGCGTCCGCTTCGTCGCGCGCTCGCTGCGCCACCTCTTCGCGACGACGTACGAGCGCTCGGACGAGCTCACGCTCGCCGCGCTCGTCTCGTACCTCAACGCCGCGATGCCGCCCGACAAGCACGAGGACTTTGACACCGCCGAGGTCTCGCGCGCCGCCCTCGCCCTCCACGCCGCCGGCGCCGTCGCGCTCGCGGGCGACGTCCTCCGCCCCGCGCCGTAGCCGCCGTCGGCCCCACTCACTCGCTCACTCACTCGCTCACTCACTCACTCGCTCACTCATTCGTTCGTCGATTCGCCCATTCGTTGTGTCTTTCTTGCGCCCGCGCCTGTCCGTACCGTACTCGAACCTTCGTTCTATTCGCTCAATAGCTTACACCCACCTTGCCCTGCCCTGCCCTGCCGCGCCCCCCGTTACCGACGCTCCTTCCTCCCCCGTCTCTTCTTTTCTCTCTCGCCCGTCGCTTGTCGCTTATTTCTTGTCGTCGCCCTCCGGACTCTGTATATACCTATCTATGCTATGGACCGCGCCGCACCGAGCGCCCGCGCGAGACGACCCTAGACGTCTCGCGCCGCGCGCGACGCGGCGCCACGGACGCTGCTGGCTCTCACTTTTCGCATTGCTTTGGACGCTCGCTGGTTACCGGTTACTACCATTACGTGCCGCTCGTGCTGATTCTCGTCGTTTGATCGTCGCTGCTAGCCCACCGTCGCCGCCCCTTTCCGTTACCCCCCTTCCGTTGCCCCGTTTCCGTCACCTTGCGTCTTACGAGTACGGTATGTTGGGCCGCCGGGGGGGTTTTTTTTTTTTTTTATTCCTCACGTTATTGCACCGTGCTTGTCGGGCGTCGAGCTTTTGCGTGAGCGTGAGCGTGAGCATGAGCGTGCGTGCATGCGCGGCGCGGCGCCGCGCCGCACCATCGTCGTCGTCTAGGGCCTCGCCTCGCCGAACGAGCGAGTGAGCGAGCGCGATGCGACGGTGATAGGATTACGCTCGAAAGAACGGAGCAGCAGGTTACCGGGCAGGTAGGTAGGCAGGCAGGCAGGGCCAGAGAGCCGCCGCTGTATATTAAACAGAACGAACGGAACGAACAGACGAGGCGGTCCGGGGACGTAAGAGAAAGAAAGAGCCAAGGGTACACGCTACACATTATAAGACACGGATAGAGACACACAGACGGAGACACGCAGGGAGACGCAGAGCCGCAGAGGAGGAGAGAAAGGGAGAGACGGGGCCGCGGCAGGCGGCGCGCCTAGGCGTTGCGCCCGTCGAGGATGCCAGAGCGCTGCACGAAATACGACCAGTTGTCGCGCATCGGCGAGCTCGTGCCCTGCAGCCCGAGGTCCGCGAGCTCGGGCAGCGGCAGCGGCTGCGGCGAGTGCCCGAAGCCGCCGACGCCGCCAACGCCGCCGTGCCCGTTGCTGTAGGCGTGCAGGCGGCCGTCCTGCGACATGGGGTACGCGTACGGCGGCTGGATCTGCGCGTGCGGGTGCGCGTGCTGTTGCTGGTGTGGGTGTGGGTGTTGGTGCGGGTGCGGGTGCGAGACGCCGGTGGGCGTCAGGGGCGGCGCGTACGACGAGGACGCGGACGCGGACGCGGCGGACGAGGGCGGGTAGGACGAGGGCGCGCCGTGCGGGAGCCCGTACTCGGCGGCGCGGTGAGAGAGCGGGTCCATGGCGCCCGCATCGTCAACCTGCCGCGCGTACTGCGCATGCGCATGCATCGCCTGCGGCGGTAGCATCTGTTGCTGGTGCTGCTGCTGCTGCTGCGGCGGCGGCGGCTGGTAGTACTCCTGCTCGTGGTAGCCCTCCGCGGACTGCGCGAGCCACTCGCGCATCATCGACACGTTCGCGGGCGCGCGGTACGGCGCCGCGTCCGCGAAGCCGCCGTGCTGCCCGGCGGCGGCTTCGTGGTGCGCGCGCGGCACGAGCAGCGCCGCGCCGGGCGCGAGGCGGGGGTCCTCGGGCGAGGGCACCGCGTACGCGTAGGGGTGGGCCGCGGGAGGCCCCGCGCGCAGGATCTTCGCGCGCCCGGCGAAGATGGAGAGCTCGTCGTCGAGCTCTTCCTGCTTGATGTCCCACGATGCGCCGTCGGCCTCGGGTGCGCGCGGTTGGGCGCTCCGCGCGGTGTCGAGCGCGCGGTGCGCCTTGTCTTGGAGGCGGCACAGGATGGTCTGCCGAGCGCGTGCGCGTGTCAGCGCGGGGGAGCTCGGGTAGGTAGGAGGGTGGGGACTCACGTGCGCTTTCGCAGCGCGCCGGTTCAGCTTGGCGGCCATGGAGAACAGGTCGCACGCCTTGTCGAGCTCGGACATCGCCGCGTCAGCCAAGTGCGAGAGGGGCCCACGAGTGACGATGACGCCGAACACGATCTGCACACGCATCAGCATCCTCGAGGAGACGAAAGACCCGGGGGCGGCTGAGACGTACCGCGGCGGAAAAGGCATACGTCCAGGTGCTCCAGAAGCGCGAGCATATGGCCGGGTGGATTGCAAACTGCTCCCGGACGGAGCGCAGGATGGTCGACGCCGCCCGCACGGTGGACAGGAAGGACGGTGCGTACGGGCTCCGGATGGGGTTCACAGGGTCCTCGATGAGCGCCTGCGCGAAGAAGCTGCGGTGGATGAACAGCAGGACTGCGGCGTCCGCCGGGTCAGGTCGGACGGCGCGCGGAGCAGGATGGACGCCACTCACTGACTTCCCGCGTGTGGGAGAGCACGAAGGACGTCATCGAGGCGGAGAGCGGGACGCTGCGCGGATCGGTCCCTGGCTCGCCGCGCAGCTTCGCGAGCGCCTCTTCGGGGATCGCAAAGTCGCGGACCTTTCGGTCGAGGTCGAGAATTTCCGAGTAGCGAGGCGGTGTCGCGGTCAGCGTCCGCGCCGCGACGTCCGCCACGCATTCTAGAGCAAAGCGGAAGCCCCAGGAGCCGACTGAGGCCGCGTGACGTCAGCGACTAGCAGACGGGCAGAAAGTGAAACGTGCACGCACATCCCGGCTCTGTCCTCCCGTTATTGTCCAGCGTCATCTCGTCGTCTTGGGGAAACGCGCAGTCGATATATTCGCGGGAAAAGGCGGGTGGCCGGCCGGTGGATAAAGTCTGACCTGCGCGTGAGAAAGAAGGAAACAGCCAAGGACGACATGACTACACACATGCCAGGCGTCGGCGACAAACAAATCCCAGAACAACATGCGTCGCCTTTGGACGACCTGGGGGGAGCGTTCCCATCGTGCACTGTCCCGGTCTATCTACATGGTTATCCATCTGTGAGACGAACGGTGGCGGGAGAACTTACGTAGACCCATCTGTGAAACACGTTTGCTGAGAACTTGGTCACCAAACGAGAGTGAATAAGGGACTCACGCTGTGCGAGAGATGCGCGGCCAAGCCAATCATAGACCACGTCGTCTCCATGGACGACTCGCTGTTACTAGCTTCGCTGCCGCTCATAGCATTGTATATGCTTCCGAGGTGAAGCGTCTGTATCGTGATCAAGGACGGTTTCTCGAGGACAGGCTTGAGGCACAGGGCCGCCTTGCCGAGCTGGTTCCAGTGCTCGGCCTCAGACTCTGCGACTTCGGGGGAAAGACCGATGTCGACGATGCGCCCGACGGCGAAGATGAACAAGAGGAGGGCGAGGCCGTGCGGGCCACCATACTCGTCGGTTGAGTACGCCGGGTGTTTGCTGTATATGGCGGGCAGCATCTCTTCCATAAGTTGGGCCCTCGAGACACTGCGGAACAGCCACGCTGCGTTCTCAAGGAAGGTCTCCGCGATTGCGGTGGCCATCTCCCATGTGGGCAGGTTCTGGCGGATCAAGCCGAGGACCTCGTCGGTTGGACCGACGGGAGTAAAAGGGAAGGCGTTGGAGAAGCGGGTGATGCTGGTGGAGAGAGACGGGCTCTTGGAGCCACGGCCTGTAGAGTCGGTATGATTGCTACTGCCGGGAGAATTTGCGGCATCGTCTTGGTCGACCTGATGAGATACAAGCCAACGTCGGCTTGGGCGAGAAAACACGAGGCGGGACACGCACCAGCAGCAATCCCTCTGAACCCCCTGTCGGGCCGAAGAAGCGCGCGACACCGTGCTCGGAGATGGACATGGTGCCAAACGCGTTGACGACTTCGGCCGGAAATTCTGTGCTCTCTGGATCGACAACATGATCTTCGGGGCGGTCTTGGTCGAGGACGAGGAGGCTGTCATGGAGGAGGGGATGCTGCTCGGAGGAATTTGTGGACTGCAGTACGGAGAGGGCGTCTTCGAGCTGGCGAATGCGATCGCCCATGCGGGCGATGCGTCGGTGAAGATGTTCTGTGGCGGCGATGACGAAGCTGCCGAAATTGGGAACAATGTAGTGAAAGAACGGCGAGAGTGTGACGAGAAGACGTACCGAGTGCCTTGCCCGGTCGCGAGGCTGCCTATCAAAGGGGGTGGCCGTGAGCAGGGCGAGTGACGAGAGGATGAAGCGAGAATATACCGAACCATTTGGACAGAGGGCGGCGCAGCCTCTTCGCTGGAGCGCGGGGCGTGTTGTGAGAAAGGGGGCCGTGCGCGAAGGAACGGAAGCGTACCTGGCAGGACTGGCAGGGGATGCGCTTGTCGCATTTAATCTTGAGTCTGTGGACGAGACGAGGAGGAGGAGGGGGAGGAGAGTGAGCGAGGGAGCGAGTGGAGGGAGAGCCGATGATCGCACCTCCGACACTCGGCGCAAGATATCTCGCCTCTGTTTCTCTTCATCTCTATTTCGCGGGCGTAGTTTCCGTCGCCTCTCGGGGCGTCGGCATCGCGGCGAGGGACCCTGCGGCGGTCCTGGGCTGATTTGAAGACGTCCGCAGGCATTGTTGGTGGGCGTCGGGAAGAGAGGAGTGGTTGGAATTTCGAGCATCGTCCCGTTCCTTCTGGTCGATTATAATTCCAGCGCCATGGGAATAAAGCTGACAAAACAGGCCATCGCTCCCGACAGCGACACCGGCCTCTCTCTCCTCCTCTCCCGTCACCGTCCCCATCCTTCCCTATCCCCGCATGTCCTTTGACGTGCCCACAGACGCCCACTCTTTCGTCGTTGACTCCGCATCGCTTAGCCGCCGTCAGCTCACTGCGACGTCAGTACGTCAGGTCCATTAGCGGCCTCTGTATCAATTCCTCGTCCCGCTCTCGACCCATTCAACGCCACTCATGTCTGGCTAGATCGCCTGTTGCTTATCCGACTCCCGACTCTGTGATAACCTCTGTCGTGCCAGGGCGCTTCCGTTGGCACAGGGCGCAGTTGGACAGCTCTATGCACTGTGAATCCGGATCAACCGTTGTTGCAGCATCGAGCGAGTGCTATACAGCAAGTGCCCATCGCTCACTTGGAACCCGAAGCACGTCCGTCCCGTGATCCCCGGCGTTTGCCAGGCGAGCGCAGACCCTCTCCCCCTGCTTCCGTCCAAAGCCTTGTTCTTCATCCGGACGGCCCGTCTTCCTTTCCTAGGTCGCTCCAACGACGATCTCGCACACCCTTGCCTGCGGAGGCTAGCTTCGAGCTTACGGCTTGACACAGCCTGGCTTCGCGCTGCGGCTCGCACAGCGTCGAACAACCCCCGTTATCGTGAGTGCCCACTCTGAGATTCGAATCATACGGGATTCCGAGCGGTTCACACACCGGCGCACCGGGCCTCGAACCCACAGTGAAACCTCGACTCTCGATTGTATTCCTCGGTGCTATTTGTGCGCAGAGAACACGACTATTTGGAGCTGAGCGCACTTCGCGCCCAGACGCTGCCCATCTCGTGGCGGTCACTTGATTTTGCTGGACATACGCGGAATCCGTGTCTTCGCGTCTTCAATGCAGAGCCTCTGTTGTATATGACGTAGGCGCGCTGCCCTTTATCGGCGGTACCTCTTTCGCGTCATCGTACACTCGTCGACTCCTAGCCGGGTCCAGAGGTATCCGTCCTTTCCGCTCGGGACAAGCCCAGTATCCACGCCCGTGCCAGTCCGGCGGCGCAACGGCGGCCTCTTCGGAGGGCTGATGGTGTTATTTCTTACATTCGCCTCTGTCATCTGCGGGTTTGGGCGCCCCCCTCTGACACTAGTTGATATTCCTAGGCACCGCGTATCGTTTGCGGCAGCGTCGGCAGGCCGGGACTTGTGCTGGTGTGTTATCGTGCCTACAGTCGTTTGCATGCACTTGATGCGGGCGAAAAACTGCTTGTTGTAGCCAGATAGTCACATGGGTCACACTGTTACCTACGGTTCCTTCGTAAAGTCGGCGGTTGCTCCATGGCACCTCAGCTCTCCGTCGAGTTGAGGGAACTCATTGTCTACTGGCAGCACAAAGGCTCTGATTCAACTCCGTTCATTCAAGGAGCAGTTTGCACGACATGGCGGTCGTTGAAGTTGTCGCGCGCCGGTGGCTGTGTAGAGTGACCAAGGATATCACGCTGTTTGGCTATAACAAACAATTTCTCGCCCGCATCGAGTGCAAGCTGACATGCAAACGACTGCAATACATTGGTTCAATGCGCCATCCCCGCGCCTGCTCCGCTTTGTGATCAGAAGTTTTACGTCTTCCGTCCTCGCTCCAGCGTTTTGACCCGGAGCCCCATGCTAGGGCAAGTGTCTCCTAAGCAGCATCCTCTTGCATGACGTGTTCTCCTGGCATCGAAAGACACCGTCTCCTCGATGCCATTGGTTCCAGGTCTTTCCGAGATGTGATCGTCGGCCGCACGAACAAGGTTTTGTTTGTTCAATGTAATACGTGTTACACGTTCTCGCTCACGCTTCTCGTCCTCCCTCGGGATATCTCATGCCTCCGCTCGTTACCGGGGGTCGTACCCGGATCTTCGCGTTTCAAGCTTATTCACTGGCCGGGGAGTAAGATCAACGTGTGTGTCCCTTTGACGTGTTATTCCGAGTGTGTATCCCCGCCAGGCGTATACAACCGATCGATCGATCGAGTCGTTAAATGTATGCGCAAATTGATCTCATCTTTTCAATGGGCTGCGTCGCGTCATCTGTGCTTCGAATTTTTCTGCGGAGGGACAAATGGGCTACCATTCACCGCAGTTGCTGTGCCAAGCCTTTTGATTTGTAGGCATAACGTTGTTTTTCGCTCCTTGATCGTATCATTGAATGAAGCCCCGTATTGATTGTGTATACGCATGAGGGCTGTCAGCGCCAGTGATCCTATGATGTTGAATGTGCAAATCAAGCGTTCGGCGCTGTTCAGCGCCAACGCGTCACCGGTCCCCGGTTGATCCTCCAATTTGTCGCTAGACAGGGAAGCCTCGAGCCTTTCCTGTTCCTTCGTACCGTTCTCCCGACTCACGTCGCAATTTGACAAACTAGGCGTCTCAATTGAATGTCCTTGTGCATACGGTGGGAGCGGGTGGAGACGTTCGTCTTGTTTAAACGTTTTTGTGCGTGATACGATGGGAGCGCGCGGGGACGTCCATTCGAAGAGAATACACATAGGGTGTGATCCTAATTTACATGGTCTCGGGGTATCGGATACAGTTCAACTACACTTACAGTGATCCGCACGCCAGAAAGGCACAGAGAAGATGATGGAGTCGCCTGTCGTCACAGCTTTCCGCCGACTTCCGCCTCGAGCATCTCCATCGCCCGCCGCATGTCCACGCCGGGGTCCGTATTCCACGCCCACTCGAAGTTCTGGTATATCCGTTGACCGAGCTCAGGCAGCCCGGCCGTGGTAATCTCGTTCCCTGGCTCGTACAGCGAGAAGTGCGTGCCGTTGCGCCGGGAACGCTCGGCGACTTGGGACGCGAGCGGGAGGCGCACGCGAGAGTAGATCTGCAGCACTTGCGCGACGTTCCGGAGCGTGGTGCGGGGGTGGGAGAGCAGAGCCGAGAGGATCCAGGCATCCTGTGTGTCAGAAATTCGTGAATGGACCGCGAATGAACTCGGACGGGGAAAGGGTTACCTCGATGGCTTGGCCGGCACCAGCCCCTGTGAAAGGTGTCATAGCATGAGCCTAGATAGCAACCCCTCGTCAAATGATCCCGCATATAACACGACCATGATCACTCACTGCGTCTCCGAGGAGTGCGACGCGGGCGAAAGCAAACGTCGGTAACGGTTTGACGACGTTCACAACCCACCGATTGACCTTGCCCTTATCGATGCACTGAGCGCTCAGGCGTCAGCCAATATCGGAGACGAGCAGAGGGACGGAAAAGCATACGCCGACGAGTTGTTTCACCTCAGGCTCCCAGTCATTGTATGAGTTTGTGACTTCCCCGGAATCTCTTTCTTGAATCCACGGGTCGGTGAAGATCGAACCTTCCTGATCGTAGTCGGCATCGAAGGCGGCGATATTTATAAATTGGCCGTGAGATATAGGGTACGCCATGATGTGCTGTGCGCCGATCATGAGTCAACGATGGCGGACATCAAAAGCTGATGCTTTCATACCCTATCTTTTCCAACATACTGCAGAGAAAAGTTGAGATTCACGACGAAAAGCGAAAGCGATGATAGATACCATGGTAGGCACTGTGAGCACGCGATGATGAGGCGACAGGCGGCGGAGTTTCTCGGCGGATACGAGCATCCTATACACCAGCACTCCACTCCAACGTGGCTCGATCCGGGTGCGGAGGTCCGCCGCCTGCGCATGTTGACCACGATACTCGGCAACCCTTGCCTGTTCGTGAAGCATAGATGCCCTCACTGCAGACTTGAGGCCATCTGCGCCGATGAGGATGTCGCACGTGGCAGTGGATCCATCTTGGAAGACGAGGTGCACAGGATCGTCCGAGCGCAGAGGCTGCGTATAGTAGTGCAGGCGTTTGGAAAGATATGTCCGACACCGAGGCGACAGGCGCTTCAGTAGAACATTGTGAAACTGCGCTCGATGGAAGGTGAGGAGCCCTCCTGATAGATGCGTCAGAATGGCGATGTGTGGAAGTGTTACAGGCTTCATGAGGGGCACGGACCTCGACACATCATGTTGAAGAAACCTAGACCCTCGGGCTGATCAGCCTTCCGGTAATGGAGAGTCGGCTCTGCGATCCAGAACAAGTCAGCGAGATCTAACAGTGGCTTGTGGAGGGGAAAAGATTTACTGATGCTGTCTGTCGGTTTGGAATCGAGAAGCTGGCACAAGTCGTCCTCCAAACCCAGAGATCTCAAGATTTGCCATGGCCGCCACCATATGCCAATGCCGACGCCTATTTCTGAGAACCGAGAGGCAGCCTCGTATACATCGATTTGAATATCTGGGCACTTGGACAAGGCGCATGCGAGAATGAGGCCACCAACACCACCACCACTTGAAGCAGGGTTAGCGTTGATAATTGTGTCGTGAATAGAGCTTACCATATGGCGACGCGGAATTTAGGAGATTTGGACTGCATGGAAGGCGAAAAGTTCACCACTGTGTCGTGAGCGAGATAGGATCCAGTGGGAATTGTCGGGAAATGTGTTGATGTCTGATCTACACCCTCCCCTTAAATAGACGAGCCGCAGACAAGCATCACGAGCTTGTGTGGGCCAGAGCGAGCAAAAACATCACAACCTGGCAGGGTGAGTAAACAGGACCTGGCGAGAAGGACGATGAAATCGCACTTTCATTGAAGAACCAACATGTGGCACGAAAACATGATGACGAGATGGAGAAAACCCGGCTCACGAGGCCGATGTTTTCGCTCTTTGATTCCTGATTTCGAGCGGAGTCGGGGGCGCCGCCTCAGCGAACACAGCGCCAAAGCCATACCTAGACTGTCGACCTGAAAAATGATCTATCTGTGTAGGTGCGTGTTTTTCTGTTGACTGCTCTCGGGGCAGCGCTCGGCAGAAATATCTCCGAGGGAAAATAACACGCGAAACGAACGGACAAGAAGCTGGCTGGATGGCAGAGCCAGACAAGGTCGAGGGGCAATCCCGTTACCGAACCCCTCCGGTAGAACACACGTCAGACGGCTATCTGACTGATACACCTCGTGCAAGGGAATTTATGCTCTCCCCTCTGCTTGCAGGTTGTACAAGCCCAAAAGTTGAGCGCCGCACGTGCGGGTCATCTCTCTATGAAGATCCTACCGCGCGAATGATACGGTGTGTACGTCTCAGGCTCATAGACGGATTGGATTAAATACCGCGTATTTCGGGACCATAATTGATTGGTATTGAATGACTAGTCTCTAGCTGTCATAATCAAGGCGGGTGAGCTGGCATAGATCACTCGCTTCTGCGATGCTGCTTTTCAGAACTGACAGGTGGTTACTGCAAGTCATGCAGAAAGGCGCGCGACGTATGCACGTCATTGAGAATGATTGGGCAATGACTGTCGCGCTTGTACGTCTGCCGGATGCAAACGCAACCTCTCAAGAGAGGTCATGTAGTGGGTTATGTTCAAAACCACGCCTAACAAGTGTGCGGGCGCCATCTTCTGCTTAATCACAAAGACCATGTGTTTCACACTGTGGGCGTCTGAATACCTAGAAAAGACGCACCTCTGTAATCCAGCTAAATGAATAGGATCCCTGCAACGTAAGAGCTGTGCTTCAATGCGCGAATTTCGGCCTTCCAGCCGCAAGGTAAGGCGAGGCTTCCCTGCGAACACTTTCTGTCCTTCCCTGGAAGTCACAAGAGACACCGAATCTGCGATGACAGACTTCTATCCTATCGATATCAGTATATCCCTGAGAGCGAGTACGCACTTTGGGATAGGAAGCGTACATATCCACACTCGGCCCGTAATGCACGGTGCAAGCACGAGGTCCTGAACACTTGGAGCACCTTCAAAGATCATCGAGTCATACGTACCTTAGAGAAAATAAAAATATCTCTGGAAGATTATGTACTCTTGTCGACCAGCACTACGGTGGTAGTGCTGGCACATTACGAGTCGGCGGCTTTCTGAACGAACAACTTAGGGTCTGTTATGACATGAAGAAATGAGTTGCTAGCCATCGAATAAGCTAGCATATGACAGTGGCAACGGAGAGTGCTGAGGAAGAACGGCACTAAATTTTCGGCGCGGGAGATCCTGAGGTGTTCGATCACATTGAGTGGAATTCGTCCGAAACTGATTGAAACTGGCCCGTTATAGGCGCAGATTTCTATACCAAATATCGAGGACTGTTGGGTCGTGGGAATAATCTACAAGCCCACCAATCGGAACCATGAAATAAATCCTACTGAAAATCTGGTTTGCTGCTGCTGCTCTGCTTCGCGAACGATTTGAGAGGACAAGCAGCATCAAGAGCATTGCTCAACATGCAGCGTTCGTATATTCGTTGACCAAAAGGTAATCAATGGACCAGCGCTTACCGGCGGCAGTTTGACGTCCGGCGATGTCCGCATTTGTGTTGATTTAGCCAGAGCCGCTTCCTTCGACAAAGTCTGCTATCTGCTCATCAACGAATCTCGTCCTGCAGTTTCTTGCAGTCGACGGTAAGCTAGCCTCTTCCGCAGGAAAGATCCGCCTCTGATTGAGCTATGTTATAGTCATGTCGTTCACTCCGTCCATCAACTACGACGCCGCGAACTGCATCCTATCTTTCTGCGACTCGCCTTCCCTCTGCTCTTTGACACGCACGTCACGCACTTCCCGGATTCTTGCACTCCCGTTTCTGGTCAAGGATGTCGTCCTTAATCGAGACTCCCAACAAATCCTTGCATTCTGCCAGTTGGTCCTCACATACCGTTTAGGCCCCCACATAAGGACTCTCAAACTAATGCGAGGGTTATCCCACAAACTGTTGATCGATAAGCGAATACCGGACCCAATCGCGAGCTCATTGGCAGACGTGCTCGCATCCGCTGTCGCGCTCGATGAGCTCGAAATATCTTCTCGCTTCTCGGAGCTTGTCCTTTGCGAACCACGACTAGTGACAAGCATCGTTAACTTGGAGTCTTTGCGAGTACTCACGCTCTGGCCGATCACTGGACACTGCATAGAGCGTATGCATTCAGCCAAGGGACTTTGCCAAGTTCGCACGTTGGCCGTGGGCGTCACATACACGCAATCACCAAGAGATTCTCGGAGGCTGTCACTTATGCTCGACGGACTCCTATCCCGGATGCGCTCTTTGGAGCATCTGTTCCTATCCCATGCATATCCCACCTTCCTCTCCTCCATCGCAGCATCTCCCTCTGTTTATCAATCAGGGACGCGAGTATTCTCTTGCCTTCGTTCACTCCACCTCGACTCCGTACCAACGTCCTTGGAGAATCTAGCCATCCTCTTTCCAAATTTACGAGCAATATCAGTATCCGTTTCGCGCTTTAGTGTGTTGCCATCGTTAGATTCAATTCATCTACCTTTGTGGCCGTGCCTGAAATCGGCAGAGACGGACTCGCTTCCCCTTCTTGATCTCCTTTCGAGATTACATTTCCCGCGCAGGATCCGTATACCGCGCCATATGTTTAAACTCGATCAACCATTTGACCAGTTCCTGGATGTGCTCGGGAGAAATTCTGCTCTCTCTTCACTCAGTTTTCCGGTTAAATTCCAACCTCCCTCCCAGGATCTGGCTGAGCCTCCACGGATTGATGGCTTAGAAGCAAGCACATTCATTCTCAGAATCTCGCAGTCCCTCAGCAGTCTGAGATTTCTTGCGCTTGATATCGATTTAGCAGCTCAAATCACAGACTGTTCTTTCGTACTGCCAGTGAGTCGTGCTCTTCAGTCCATCGTCACCTGTGATCTGAACAGCACCCTTCCACCCAGTTGGCGTTGTTCTCTGTACCTTGCGATTCAGTGCTGCTACCCAGACTCGAATACCTGGCGGTGACAATGTCGTCGTCCGCGCCCTCAGTGCCAGGAGTCCACAAAGTCGACTCGATCAGTGCCGCAGTCACCTTTGTCGAGGAATGCTTTTCCCGATTTCGTTCACTTGCGTATCTCGAGGTGGAGACGGGGAAGCGAAGCTGGAACAAATCTTGGTGGCATCGTTCACCAGAGGGTCTTGTGAAAGCTATATCTTCTGAGGAAGGATTGTCTGCACGAGAGTATTTCGAGTGGGAAGGCATCTGGGAGGATGCGTAATGTCACGACGGCGAATTAACGAATGGTGAGTATACTATCATTCTACTGTTCACATCCGACGCACTGTTGAACCCCTGTGGAATAGATACGACTCGATGTCGGCTTAATCACCATAATGTTTCTTCCTTTCTATGCTAGATCTATTGTACCCACCTTTAATTCCACTGGGTGCGTCCAGCGTGATCATGCTCCTTCATAGAACTGACTTGGCTTATGCAGCACACCAGTCACATGCCATGCCACGACATTGCGCTCCCACACCTTTCGTGGTAGATATGAACTCGATCGAATAACGCTCATCCACCCCAACTTCTTACGAACCTCTTTGTCACCCTCCGAGGGCGTTCATTTCGACCGACAGCAATCATGAATTTAATTCTCTGCAACCCTCCCTGGTGGCCCCTCCCTTCCACAGCGGTCTACGCCCTCGAACCGTCATGCGCACCGTGGAAGGGGTGCGCGGCCTTCCGTCGGGTTATCTGGGCGTGAGATCAACATCGACGGCAGGCACCTTGACCTCGCATGAAGACTTATCGAGGCGGAGACTGCGGTGGGAGAACGCTTTGGAGAGCAGGTTCTAGTGGCGAAACGAACCAGGAGGAAGGTGTGTTTGACAGACCGCGTCCGTGCGAACGAAGAGGCTCACGGAGATACGTAGACGCGAAGAACACCCAAGAGTACCTGTAGCCATCCGTATAGTACGTTAAGCGCAATTAATGCCAATAATCCCACGCCTTTATCTGGCATTGTCGGTGCATCTGACGTCGTCCTCTGTGTTTCCCTGTTTTCTTCTTGGTGTTTGTTCAGCGATCATCGCTCGCTCGGTGCTCCGGTTTCACCGCCGTTGGGTCTTCTCAGGCACCGGGGCCTCTTGTCGACAGCGCATCTACGCTCCAGGCTGTTTTCTCCCATAGATCACGCGCGTCGCATGATGTAGATACACACGTCGAGCGGACAGCGGGGGGTCCGTTTTCATTAAACGTGATCTCCTCCATCCTCCTATCGCGTCTAAAGGGCACCCGTGGCGGGCGTGCGGTGAATGAAATTTCGACAACCTTTGATGCTCCACCGGCGCCGAATGTGGGCTGCCTTCCAGAAAACGGCTGCTTAGGGTGTGAAGATCACCCTGATTCGTCGTACAGTGCTCGTGGCGCTGACTTGAGGACGAGTGCATCCTTGAGTGCTGCTCGGTGGCGGATTCTGTTCGGGTCCTGTCAGAACCTCCGACGCTTGCCTGTAAGGACGCAGATCCACCTGTGCAGTGTCGGGTTGATCGAGCGTGCTCGCTCGATTCGCGCGAACGTCCACTGCAGCGGAAGTGAGTCACTCGAATGCATCTCGAGGGTCAACGTTCAACGCCGATCGTTGAGATCGAGCACAGGACATCCGGAAGCGAGCAAGTGTGTTCTGAGGACATGACTCTTCGCCATCCGTCACAAGTGCACGCATAGTTATCTAGCACTGCACGCACGGATGGCAGGAGGGACCGGTGCACGCAAATCGGCGATGCGCACCAAGGTGAGTTGCCAGATACGTTCGGCGCCTCGACGCCTCGACGCCTCGACGCCTACTCCCCTGTCTCTCCATCCACTTACTTCGCAGCCGAGCGCAAGGCGTGGTCCATCCTATGTGTCCCCGGTTTTCCCTGCGCCGACTCCGACTATTAGAACTCTTTCCCGAGCTCCGACGGACACGCGCCGTTGGGCAGTGTCCCGCACGGATGGCAGGAGGGGCCGGCGCACGCACATCGGCGAGACACCCTGACCCGCGCCGTGCGCACCTAGGCGAGCTGCTCGATACTCCGGAGCATCCACGCCTTCTCCACCTCGTCCACCCACGCACATCAAAGTCGAGCGCAGCGGGTGTTCCAGCGTCCGTACCCTCGGTGCTTGTTCTCCGCGCCGGCCACGACGCTTCGAAGTCCGTGTCGTGCTCAGACTCGCACGCGGATGGCAGGAGGGGCTGCCACAAGCAAGGCCCAAGCAGGCGATGTGCGTGCTCAAGAAGTGCGTCGCTCGACACATGCATCGATGCCTGGCCGTCCGCGTCTTGAGTCGCGCCGCCAGACCTGGACACAGGCTCCTCGCCACGAACACCGTGCCTATGCACAGCCCACCGCAGAAGGCGGCTGCCCGCTACGACCCCGAGCCCGTGCTCGTCGACACTCTCGTTTCGCGGACGATCCCCATTCGCACGACGCACATACCAGCACTAGCACATATCTGGGCACGCCAGCCGTCCGCTTCCCTCGCCGGCGAAGGACGACCGTTGGCAGCGCACGCACGCACTTATAATTAGCATTTAATTAGCAGCGCCCGACGCTGCGCGACGGTCGTGCACCACTCGCCTCGTACTCATACCGTCTTATTTATAGCCAGCCAGTCTATAAATATGCATCCCCACCCCACCCCATCCCAATAATAGCGCATAGCCGACCATAACTTGACTCGCCCTGCACCACACGTACCGCACGGCACCGCACCGTGCTAATAATTGCGTCCTCCGCCCGGCAGGAATAGATCAGGGCCAGCCCGCACCCGCGCCCGCGCGCGTCTCGCGGGCACACGAGGAATTGCAAATTGGGCGGGCGTGCAGAGAGAAGGCAGCGAGAAGGGGCAGGAAGGGGCTGGAGAAGGGCAGCTGCTGATCTCTGCTGATGCAGCGGTGCAGAGAAGCAGCGGGGGATCTCGCTTAGATATAGATATAGATATAGATATGCATCTATATGCATGCGCGCGGCGGGCCCGATTCGCGGCGGCAGTGCACGATCGCGCTGCAGCTGCAGCTGACCGACCGCTGCTGATGGACCGCCAATCCAACCCGAGATCGTGCGCGCCAGATCCGGTCCGCGCGTGCGTGCGTGCTGTGTAACCACGGACTCTGGCGCGGGCGAGGAAGGAAGGAAGGTAGAGAGAGAGCGCGTCGCGGGGGCTTCGTGGCGCATCTAGATCTGAGGGTGGTGGGGAGTAGATGTAGATTGCTGCAGCAGCACGCGGGGCGGGGGCGAGGCCTGGAGCACGATAACGCATGTAGATGTAGGTACTGAAGAGGAAGAGAGAGGAAGAGAGGAGGATAGAGAGAGAGAGGAAGATAGAGAGAGAAAGAGAGAGAGAAATGGGTGTATGTATGTACAGGTGTCGAAAACCCGAGTCCGCGACCGAAGCAAGGCAAGTAAAGCAAAGCAAGCAGACAGGCAGGCAGGCAGGCAGGCAGGCGGGTAAGCGGTGAGCAGCGAGCAGCGAGCAACTAGCAGTGCGTGTGCGTGTGCGCGCGCGCATGCGTGTGTATATGTCAAGCGAAACACGGGACAGCAGAACAAGAAGGAAACGCAGGGAGCACACGGCACATGCACGCGGGGCATGAGCGCGCGCGCGCGTGCGGAGTCCTTTCCTCCCCCGTCGGCTTTGTTTCTCCCGATCCGCCGCCCCGCGCTAGGCTCCCCGGTCCACGCCGTCGCCGCCCCCGCCGCCCCCAACGATGTCCTCAAGGCTCACGTCGCCATCGCCGCCCCTCCTGCCCTCGTCCTCGCCCTTACCCTCCCCATCTCCCCTTCCGCGCTTACCCCCTCTCGCCCCGCCGCCGCCGCCCGACTCAGCCCCGACGGACCCGAGCAGCCCCTCCCCCGGCGGCGCCGGCGCCGTGCCCGACAAAAAATCCAACCACGTCTGCCCCCCGCCCCCGCCCCCGCTTCCACCACCACCATCATCCCCCGAGGTCCCGGAGTCGGTACTCTGGCGATGCGGGGGCGGCTGCGACAGCTGCGGCCAGTCGAATGTCAGCGGTATGCCGAAAAACGTCTCCACACCACCTACCCCTCCGCCCATCATCATCCCCCCTCCCCCGCCGCCGAACATCCCGCCGCTGCCGACGGTGCTGCTGCTGCCGCCCGTGGAGCCGGAGCCGCTGCTGGACGAGGGCGGGCCAAAGACGCCGGCGAAGAGGTCGTCGGGGCTTTGCTGCTGGTGCTGATGCTGATGCTGATGGTGCTGGTGCTGGTGAGGGGTCGGGGGCTGCGAGATGCGCGGGAGGGGCTGCTGCTGCGGCGCACGGAGCATGCTGCCTGCACCGTACATGCCGAGCTGCTGCTGCTGCTGCTGCTGGGAGTGGGAGAGGGACTGCGGCGGGGGGTGCGAGTACGGCGCGGAGAGGCTCGCGCGCGCGAAGGACGCGGAGGGGTTGAGGAACGGCGCACCGTGCGCGGTGTGCGTGGACGGCGGGAAGAAGGAGGCGTACGGGTTGCTGTGCGGGGGCGCGGTGTGCACGTGCGGCGGGAGCGGGAGCGTGTGCGCGTGGAGGGACGGGTGAGCGGACGCGGCGTCGAGGTCGAGGCGGTACGGGAAGGGCGTGTGCGCGCCGCCGGGAGAGGATGCGTGCAGCGAGGGGTGGCGGTCGAGCTCGGACGCGGGGGCGAGCCGCGCGCGCTTGTTCGACGAGAGGGAGTAGGCGCCCGCGCCTACGCTGGAGCTGGAGCTGGAGCTGGGGTGCGCGCGGGTGGGGCTGTGCGTGGCGGAGGTGTGGCGGTCGGAGGAGATGGGGAGCGTGGGCGAGGCGGAGGGCGGCATGGAGAGGTGGGAGGGGGGCGGGCGGTAGTCGACCTGCAACAACAACGCGGCGGGCGGGGTCAGCGAGGCGCCAGGCGCGAGGGCGGGCGGGGGGACGCACGTCGATGGTCATGCTCTCTGGCTTGATGGGCACCATCTTGCCGCCGTCGGCCTTCTTGCCCTTGGCGGAGGGACCGCCGGCGGCGGCGCTGCTGCTGTCCTGGCGCTTGCGCTGGGGCGGGGCGGGGTCGTCTGCGTCTGCGTCGTCGTCGTCGTCGCCGACATCGTCAACGCGGGAGGCATCGGTGCCGCCGCTAAAGTCGTGGGGCGTGCGTGTATCGCGCTCGCCATCGAACTGGAGCGGAGGCGAGGAGTTAGGGGTGCGAACGGGCGGAAGGAAGACGAAAGAGAGAGGGAGAGCGGACACGTACGCGGATGTGGCGCTGGACGATGGAGCCAATATCTGTGGAACAGTACTGGTAGAGCTTGTCGGGGTGGCCGTGGCGGCGCTCTGGGGAGAGAGGAGGGGAGTTATTTTTAGCACACGTAGAGGGCGAATGGCGACGGACCGAAGATGATGACGGCGACGTCGACGGAGCAGAGGACGCCAAGCTCGTATGCTTTTTTGAAGAGGCCTGTCTTGCGCTGTTGTGGGGGAGGTCGGTCGGAGCGAGAGCGATAAGTCAAGAGGAAGTAAGAAACTATTTTTGCAGCTGGAGCGCGAGGCGAGAAAGGCTTGGCGCTTGGACTTGCCTTTAAGAAGGTGACGGAGCGGTTGCGCTCGTTCTATTCGCGTCGCGTCGGTCGATCCGGGAGCACAGCAGCAGAGAGAAGGGCAGGCGGTGAGCAGCGCGGACTGGGTGGGACGGGGGTGCGGCGGGGGGGTGGGGAGGACAGAGGCGACGGGGGAGGGAAGACAGACCTGGATCGGGAGAATCTCGATCTTCCGACGGCCCATGGCTGGGGGTGGTGGCGGTGGCGGCGGTGGCGGTGGTGGAGGACGTGTCGATGGCTGGAGGGGAGGAGGGGGTCGAGGAGCAGTCGAGGGAGAGGGAGGGGGAGGAGGGAGAGAGGGGAGGTGGCGGACGGCTTTGAGGGAGGAGTGGGAGAAGAGATGTTGTGTGTGGGCGTGGCCGGGACGGCATCTGACGCTGCGAACGCGCTGCTCATCAAACATCCCCACTCGTCCTCTCCGTTCTGCTCCCGTTTCTCCGTCCTCGACCCTCCAGCCCCCCTCGCCTGCCTCTGCCGCCCTCGCCGCTGGCTGTGTGGTGCAGCCCGCCGCGCCGCCGCCGCCGCGGCCGCGGCTGTATTTTTTGCGCGGGGCGCGAGTGCATTTCGGTGGGTGGCGGAGGTAGGCGCGTGCGTGTTCCCGAAGGAGGGACGCTGTTCTGTTCTGGAACTGGGAGACTCGGAATCGCAGGACTTCTTCACGCAGACGGCAAGTGATCAGACCGAAGCTGGGTCCTACGCCTGATCGAACCGCCACCGGACGACGGTCAGCGCCCGCAGGCCATCGCTCCCCTACTCTGACCTGGGACTGGGTCTCCGCCTCACGCCCGTTCCCGCCCCCACCTTGGCCAGTCGCTCCCACCGCGCCCCCTCACAGCCCCTCGCACCCAGACCGCCAGACCGCCAGACCGTCGCCAGTCCGGTTCACCGTCCCGTGCCTGTGCCGAATGCAGACCCACGGCAGCCAGCCCAGTTGATCTCCGCGCCCGTCCGACCCAATCTCGTGCGCGCATTCCTTCTCACCGCGCCTGCGTTCCAGCCCCCCGCAGAGCCTTCCCAGCCACCCCCCACCCCCCATCAGCCACGCTCCCTCGACGACGCCTCGAATCCCGCCTGCCCCTCCCCCTCCTGAACACCGCCAACCCTGATAGCTGCCACGCCCTTATCCGTGGCACACCCTGCCCTTCTGATTCCATATGCCCTAACCAGGCGCCCCGCCGTACGTACCCACCCCCATCCAGCGCCTTCTCGGAACCCGAGCCCTCCCCGTCACGCGATCGTCCCTTCCTCCTGGGGCTCCCGGTCTCCTTCCGCGGACCGCGACCCAGCACAGTCCATCCCACTTGCTACTGCCCCCGTCCCGAGACCCTCGCCGTCCCTCCAGATCCCTTTATGCGCCTGTTCTTCACGCACGCACGCACGCACGCTCGCTCTCCGTCCCTCTCCCGTCCCCCGCCTTCTGTCCCCGCTCCACCCCGCACCCCCCCGTCCAATCACAACCCACCCTGCGCGCCTACCTCCACTCATTTCCGCGCCCCACGCTTCTGAGAGCCCGCCCTCTGCCCTCTGCCCTCATCCTCCCCTCTCAGCACACACGCTCCGTGGCCACCACCTCCGTCACCTCCTTCTTCTGTCCCCGCCCGTCCTTGGCATCAAACGCCTTCCCTCGGGCTCCTGCGCGCGCGAACAGCACTCAGCCCGCGTCTAGCCTAGCGCCCAGCGGGTGCTATCCCGCGGCGCCAACCACCAGCGCGCCCAGATCAGATCACCTCGCCTCAGCACGGATCAGATCAGACCCTTCCCCCATCTTTCTTCTCCGTGGCCACACGGCGGGTCCCGCGCCACCTACGCACATGCACAGGACACGCACAGAGCACAACAGGGCGGGGTAGCCCCTGAAGTTTCACGGGCGACGTTGCGTATCATACGCAGATCAGATCCCGTCGTCCCCAGCACGCGACCCCCTCCGCGGCGCGCGTGCTAGCCTGGATCCGCCTGGCCGCGAGGAGCGCCTCGCAGCGCGGCGGAACAGATCGGGCGCGGCTTCTCGCGGCCGCTTCGATCGCGTTTCGTTTTTCTTTCTGGCTTTCTCTGGCTTTCTCTGGCCTTCCCTTCTTTTCGCTTTGATTTCTTTGATTCGTGAGTTTTGTGATTTTGTGAGTCTGGTTTTCTGCCGTCGTTCGTCGCCGTCGAGCGTCAGCTTCTGTGGGGAGCTGATGCCTCGAGTCGGGCGTGTCGGCGTTCCGTCTACAATTCGCTGATGCATCGACCCGTCGCTGTCTGCGGCTCGGTGACTTCGTCTCTACATGCGCCCCACGCTTCTCGCCCAAGTCTCAAGTACCATCTCAAAGTATTTTATTTTATTTTGTTTCATTTTATGTCGTCGTGGAACGCCCTGTGCTCGACCAACCCTCCCGCCGCGTACCGTCCGTTTACCGCACACTGCACACCGAGCGCCGCGCGGACGTCTGTGAAACGGTAACCGACTTCTCGCTGAATTGATCTAGGTGTATTTTGATTTAATTAATTTCAGCGTTCATCCGCCATCATGGAACGCTTTTTCGTGGCCGCATCGCGCATGCTGTTCCGCCCCCCTCTTCTGTGACTTTTGGCATAGAGAGTGCGTACCGTTTGCTTGTCAAAAGCTAAAGGCTGCGCGGACGTCTGAGATGCGGTAATCCGACGAGGAAACCTGCTCCTCGCGGTCTTGTCCACGCGTGACGCGGTGCGCGTCGTTCGCGTCGCAGACGGTCCGGCGATGCCCAGCGCAGAGAGGCAGAGCGCGTACCGCTCGCTCGCCAGATAGCGAGCGCCACGCGGGGCTCGCTTCCGCGTCCGCCTAGTGCTCCGCGATCGTGGCCACGATGGGCATCGCCCTCGCGCTCTCCCAGGCTATGCTTCTACCCTCTGTGTTAGCGCATACGGGCCTGGGCCGGACGCGCGCAGGCTGGTCAGTTACTCATCTGACTCTGCAGGATCGCGCGCGCCCGTGGCCCGGCGCACGCACGTCCACCCTTTTCGCCCCTCGCATGCATCGCACGTATCGCATTGCATCGCATCGCATCGCATCGCACTCACGCACGCCCCTCGCACGCTGCTGCGCGCTGCTGTGAATGCTGTGTCAGCGCGGGCTTGGCGTTGTGCGCGTGGAACACCCAGCAGGGAGCGGGACGCGGGCGCTGGGGCGCCATGCGCGGATGCGGCGCGCGAGGCGGCGTACTCTGTCTGCGGATGGCTCGTGGCCGCTCGGCGCCCAGGCTGCGCGGCGGCATCTTCCTCCTGTCGCTGATGCGGGCGTGTTGGTGACGGACCAAGCCAGTGGGCAGGTGATCTAGGCGGACTGTCGCGATTCGTCGCTGGACGAGTGGGCGGGTAAGTAGAGTGCGACGAGGACGCGACGGGTGGGCGGCAGCCGTTCAGTCCATGGAGTGTCTGCTGTGGCCTGGCGCTCGGCGGTGGCAGCGGAGAGACCGCCTGCTGTGCCTCTGCCCGCGGCGCATTCTCGCATTCCTGCAGCGGGTGATGGGTGGACACGTGTGATTCGTCGCTTGTGACCGTGCCGGACGAGTGGGCGAGCAGGCGGTGGACTAGGGGGACACGAGGATTGGGTGATAGCGGTGCGTGTGTGGGAGCTGCGTCGTCCGTGTGTGTCGATTGTCCGGCGACTCAACGTGTTTGGGCCTGTGTCGTGCTGTTTGGCGCATCGAGGGACTCGCTTCTGTCGGCCGAGTCCACGATGACACTGGCCAGCGCAGATGGCTGGCGCTCGCTGTTGGGCTTGGACCTTGCCGGGGGCGTTTAGGTATCTCCCCTTGGTGCTCGGGGTGCGAGTTGAACGACATAAGGTTTGTTCGTTCATGGAACGCCGGCTGCAGATATTGATGCTGTAAATGAAGATCACGCGCTGTCCTAGGATGTGGGGCAGGGGTGAGAGCCAACGGTCGCACGCTGCGTTGTCTTCCCTGACTCTCCCCTCCTGCTGTCCTCTACCCTGGCGGTTCACTCTCGCTTACCATGCATCTTGTCTTGATCGGTGGTTCCATCGGTCTGAAGTTTGACGTGGTCCGTCTGGCTCTCGTGCTGTTGCCCGCATGATTTTCAGCACGGGCGACGAAATTTCCAGCAGCCCAGGCGAAAGCCTGGTTCCCTGCAATCTCTGCCCCCTGTCAGACCCTGTTCAAGCGTCATTTTTCATCGGCGAGAACTCGTGGTGGCGTTCTGGCCCCTTCGATCGACACCGTGGGCGCAGCGAACCCTTCTGTTGCGTTCTTTCTTCCTTCCCTCCACTCTTCTGAGCGCACGACTGGCAGGAAAGGTCCAGGCTGCGATCCGACTCACTTCCGCATTCTGCGCCATGTCTTCTGGCTTCCATGTCGCGGCGAGCTTGGACGACAGACGCCCACGATGTCGTTTCATTTCCCGTACCCTTCGCTTCGACTCACGTTCGCTCCGTTGCATTTTTTGTGACATTTGGTTTTCTTCCTTGAGACCCTGTCCCTTGTCGTCTGGTGTCCTTGTCATCATGCATACCGGATTTGACAGTTATATATCACCTACTCCCAGGAGCGATACGTCGACTGGCAAGACCCTTGCGCCCCATCCCACATTCGACAGGGATGTTACACGGTTGCCTTGGCAAGTGTCCACTGTACGATCAGATTTCACTTTTTCTTCCCTCGCCCAGACCGCGGGATATACGTGCGCGGCTGTTGGGTGAAACGCCGATGACGCGACGTTGATGTCCGTGGCCGGCTCGCGCGGATATCCAGCTTATCATCGAGCCACCATCCGCGATGAAGACGGATGCGCCCGCTTGCCTTCTTGGGTTGATGTTCGCTGCAGACGTCCCGGCGAGATCGTGCGTCTGCCCCCATAGCTTTGCGCCCCTGATGGCTTGAAGTGCTGCGCCGCTACGTCCCTCCGAGGAACAAGCAAGGTGTCGACAGAGCACACTGCGATCATAGGGCCGACGGCGTCGTGACAGCTACCGGTGTCTCCCGAGGCATCCATTTTAAGAGGCCGGACGAGCACGGGCGATGCGCGTCGTCGGTGACTACACAAAGTCGTGACGATCGGGCTGACTAGATGGAAGGAGCGTGGCTGCTCGAGCATGGGATAGACTCAATTCTCTTGTACAGTATAGTTCTGACGACCGCCATCTAGGTCGGACCGCGTTGAATGGGGTACGCATTTGCGTCTACAGTCTCTCAACCTGTGCGTAGCAAACCTGCTTGCACGCTATGTCCCCACCAATGACGTATATTGTTCAGTATCGTCGGCGCGCGCAACTCGATTCTTGATTGGCACTTATGGCAATGAGCTCGGACCCTTGTGAGATCTTACTCGGGTACGGCGAAGACGCAAGCTGATACACACCATTCCAACGAGCGTCTTTTTCTTCGAAGAAGCAGGTGCTTCAGTTGGTGTGATTGGGCATTTTTCACGGGACCGAATCCGCGAGGCAAAGAGACAGGGGTCGGATGGGAGACCGACTCGTTCGGCACTGTGCGGTTCGTGGCAGCTCATGCATTCCTCACAACCGTAACAGGCGCGCCTCAGAACCGTCCGCGGTATCGCCGACCGTCTCGCGCATCGTTGACTCTCAGATAAGTGCGGTGAGTTTGTCTCGTGAATTCGACACTCCTCCGTTGTTGCTCCATGGCACTTTGTTTGCTTGTGTTACATTCCAGATCCGGAATAGCAGACGAGAGGCATCCCTCATGGACGCCACATATCTTGCGACAATTGTTGTTATGGCCCTCATCGCACAGCCGATTACCTTCCTTCCCTTTGGCTTACGAGACCGTCGTCGCTATGTGCTCTGTTGCATCTGCGGGTTCTTTAGCATCTAATTCGAAGATCGTGACTGTCTATGTCGCGAGCATTTGAAGCTTCTAGCTACTATGCGATATCTAGATGATATCCATAACCTACATTGATGCAAGCGTCGTACGTGTATAGGTCATGAACTGAGCCAAAATCCTTCCTTGCGCTTATTCGCTATGGCTGCGAGCTGCCAATCTCTGATTCCAAAGTTTCCGTTGCTCGCCGCATATCCACGCGAGGGTCAGTGGTCCAGTTCCACTCCGTCATCTGGCGAATCCTCTCCTCCAACTCGAGCAATCTAGCCGCGGAGATATCGCCTCCTGACTCCTTCAGTGCAAAAATACATGCTGTTGCGGCGGGAGCCCTCGGCGACTTGTGATGCGAGCGGGAGGCGGATACGAGAATAAATTTGGAGTACTTGTACCACGCTGTTCAGCGTGGTCAACGGGTGTGAGAGAAGCGCTGATCGGATCCAAGCATCCTGGACTGACGGTGATTCAAATAAAGAGATCAGGCGAGCTTGAGCAAACCTCAATAGCTTGACCGACTCCAGCTGCTTGAATAGACGTCATCGCACGAGCCTGTGTACGACGTCTTCCTTATGTAGGCGGTCCAAGTCTCTCACTCGGTTTACTCACGGCATCTCCCAAGATAGCAACACGACCTGAAGCGTACGACGGGAGCGTCCTAACGACATTCATAGTCCATCGGTTCACCTTCCTAGATCGGATGCACTACATGTCATGCACAGTCAGCAGAAAGAATTATCGAAGACACGTGTCAAAAAAGCGCACGCTAACGAGTTGCTTGACTTCGGGTTCCCAGTCGCGAAATAGGTCGACGATTTCACGAGAATTACTCACTCGTATCCACGATTCGCCGTAGAATGAATCCTCCTTGGTATGATCCGTATCAAAGGCAGCGAAATTAATGAATTTCCTGTGAGATATTGGGTATGCCACAATATGCTGCAGGAATCCTGTGAGTCAAAAACATTGAGTTAGTTGATATATGCTGCTCTCTCACTCTATCCTTCCCTATATTTTATTTGTTTGTTTATTTTAATTCGTAATTAACGTCTAATTACGGCGTACCATATATCTAGACGAGGACCGACATGTATCTACGTATCGCGTGGGGTTGGTTTGTGTACCTATGGTGCTGTGCGCTGCATTGTCCCTTGTGGGGAACGTGTGGGCCTCATAGAGGTTTGGTCACGTGGCGAGGATTAGGGAGGGAAGTATAGTAAAGTAAGGTACTCAGCTCGTGTTCGTCTACTAATGTGCCGTATTGAGTCACCGTCTCATGGTCTCTGCCATCTGTCGTGTTTCTGCGGTGACATTCGCCGGTCGTCTTGTTTGTCTCACGACCCTTGACGTGTTGTGCTCGAAGTTTATGGTATTTGTTCTCGTCTGCCGCCGCCCGTCATTCCCCGGATCATCCAGTCCTTTCTCGCTCGTCCGCGGCAGGTTCAAGTCCCCGAATGTCCTTTGGAAGCGCTGTGTCTCGTTGATATAGGTGAAAAGGTGGCCGAATAACTGTTTGTTGGATAAGAGCGCCGAAAGATCCCTGCATGTTCTGCCTGCCGCTTGCTCAAGGCGGTGGCGACTGTCTGCGTAGCTTTGGCACTGGAGGAGAAAATGTGCGACCGTCTCTTCGCGCTGCCCACACGCGGAACAGATCGGGTTTTCAAACTCGTCTGGACGTATGTGATGGAGGTGACATTGCAGTGGTGCGTGTCCTGTGCGTAGCTCTGTGAGGATGGCGACATGTCGTCGTGGGAGGTGTGCAGTGATCTTTCGGAACTGGATCGATGGTGCCGTGGTGTCAACTTTGTGGAGTTTCGGTCATCTCTTTGATTCGGCGAGACTTTTCTTCCAGCGCTTCTCCAGGTTTTCGTTGAACTTTTGCTTAGCCGCGGATTTGCTGATGGGGAGCTGTCCCTTCATTGCCTGTGGTAGGGTTCCCTCTTCGCTCGACTTTCCCCGCGCTGCCGCCTTGGCCTCTCCGTCGCTCCTCTCGTTCCCCTTGACGTCTACGTGGCCCGGCACCCATCGCAGGGTGGGTACTTTACGGCCTCTTTGCTTGAAGTCCTTCTCGATCGTCTCGTGTATCGCGTCGACTAGATACGATCCAGGCGTGCTTCCTGTAAGCTTTGTGGCTCTAATTGCAGCAACATTGTCAAGCGCAATTGATGCGGATTGGGATAGGGGTTCGTTCTGGATAAGCTGAAGTGCTAAATGAATGCCAGTGAGCTCTGCTTCGTAAACAGTATATCGATTCGCTTTTCCGAGGTGTTTGTGCATCACCGCATTTTCACACCCGTTTTTATACAGCACTGCTGCCGCCCCGACTCCGTCGTCTTTTAATGACCCGTCCGAGTAGACCTGGATGCTGTCCTTGTTCTTTTGCTCGTCTTCAATGGCTGCATCTTTGTTCGGCTCTCCTTCCCTATATACTACGTGAAGAGGCAGAATTCGGGGAATATGCCAATGTACACAAGAAATACCTGGGTAGGGACCGTGAGTAGGCGGGATCCAGGAGAAAGGTGACGTAGTTCCTAGGCGGATATGAGGGCCCTGTAAACGATGACGCCGCTCCACCGTGGCTGTACGGGATTGCGCAGGTCCGCCGCTTCCGCAAGCTCACCATGTTGTTCTGCACGTCCAGCCTGCTCCTGAAGCATGAACATCCGCACCATAGATTTAATGCTGTCAGCACCGATGAGGATATCACAAGTTGCAGAAATTTGTCCTCAAAAATGAGCTGGATGGGATCCATCAAGTGGGGAGGCCGCATACAGTAGCGCAAGCGCTTGGAAAGATGTATGTTGCATCATGACGACATATGATGAATTAGAACATCGTGAAACTCAGCACGGTGAAACGTGAGAAGACTGCCTGCACGAGGGAAAGTAAGTAAACGTGTACATGGTCACAAAGAGACCAACCTCGACTGATAAGATTAAAAAAGCCCAGACCCTCCGGTTGATCAGCTCTACGGTAATGAAGGGCTGGCACTTTGATGCGGCTTCAGTCGTTGACGGGGTGAACTGAATATAGTCCTCACCCATCTCATCTGTCGGCTTGACATCAATTAACTGTCCCAAGCCTTCTTCCAAGCTTAATGATTCTAGTATCTGCTAGGGTCGCCTCCACACACCGATGTCAGCTCCCGCCTCCGAGAACTGAGGCGCAGCTTCATACACATCAATATCGATCTCAGAGCACTTCGACAGCGCGGAGGCGAGAGTGAGTCCCCCCACACCTCCACCGCTGAGATAGAGTCAGAGACTGGACACATAGGATCCTCTAAGAACTCGCCATATCGCGACTCGAAACTTGCTGGGCATGTATCAGTTGGGGTAGATGTGACGTTAAGAAGAAGGTACAAAGTGGCGATGGATGGTATATCAGAGTGCATCTGCATCGCTTATGAGTGTTGGAGGTGGTGACATCACAAGCCGCAACAAACAAGGAGTGCGTGGAAGATGGAAAGAGTGGACAGATAAATCCCACATTTGTCTAGGCAAAAGAATCATTAATCGCGACAAAGTACCGGCGAGCACCTTGGCACAGCGTCAAGCTTGAGAGCCAGGCAGGGCCAAATCAATTTATGAGACCGATTTTTTCGCTGTTTGATTGTCTGATTCGAGCGGAGTCGTATGCGGTTCCTCCGCGAACACGTCGCCATGAATGGGCCTGGACTCGATGCCCTCATGGAAGGTCAGGCAGCACCTGGCGAGAAAGATGCCGGTCGCAAAAGCGCGAAACAAGCGGAAAAATGAAGCGCGCCTAGCGACATCTCGATGTTAATTGTTGTCATATACAAAAAGTAACGGACGCATCGTTCAGCAGCAGATTTCTTGCCTGAGTTGCAAGGGCCTTGATAGCCGCCTGAATATAGAGGGTTGCACACCTAGATCATCAGCAGTTTAAAGCATACCTGAGTGCGTGAAGGTGCATGAGCGTAAGCAATACATTTTGATCGCAGACTCTGACGGATGCTCTATGTCGAAAATGCCAAATGTCAAAAAAGGAACTTGTCACTCCATTGCCGGCAGGATCGGAAATAAATCGCAAGAGTTACTGCGGGCGTAGGGGGCAAGAATGTAGGAGGTTCGTAAGGTTGATCTTCGATGACGGCATCGGCATCAAGGCCCGTCGTAGCCAGATACTAATCACGGGTTCGCTGGTTCATCATCAATTCTATTAGGAGGGAGGAAAAACGTACAGCATAGGTTTATTCGAAAAGACGCTCTTGACCTTCCACAAGTCCCCCAAAGTAGCACGTCAGTGCTTTCAGTTTGTTCCCCATCCACTCTTCCTCCACCTCGACGTTCTCTTGCCCTTTTTCTGATGCTCTCGCTATATCATTGCTCTCATTTCTTGTGTCCTCGATATTCACTAACGCCGCGATATCATCTAACACCGTATTGCGCGGTAAGTAGAACGCGACATTCGGCGTGATTTGTCGGGATATATTGAACAATTCCTTTCCGTGCACTGGCTGGACACTCGAGAGACTATAAGAAGGGTGCACGTCATCGACGCTCTGATCTTCTGGAAGGTCGGGATTGGACAGATATGAAGGGCCACCCCATGGCGGACTGAGAAATACGACGTCGATCTTGCGCGTTGAGGATGAATTTGATGATTGAGAGCGTGCAAAAGAGAGATAGTCGGCAAGAACGAATTCGATGCGATCTACAACGCCGTAGATGGCAGCATTGTGACGTGCAAGTGCAAGACGAGTGGGGGATGTGTCAAGTGCGATCACTGACGCGGTCGTGTGAGGCCGCAAGAAATCATAGACGTGAGAAGTTTGAAGGCGCACCTCGCTCGCAAGTACGGGCAAAGGCGATTGCATTTCCACCCACGCCGCAAAATGCATCCAAAATTGTGTTACAACGACAGCGCTCGGCAATTTGGCTAGCAATAGCTTCAGGGGTCACGCTAAACCAGCCCTCTTCGTCTAATAAACAGCCTTCATCATACAACGAGAAAAAGCGTTTTCGTTGAGAGAAATCTATCCCAAAGTGGTATGAGGAAACAAAAAGCCAGAGGCGGGATGCAACATACATTTTTGCAAGTGCTCTGGAACTTGCGATGCTTCAGTGAAGAAAGGGACCACGTCCGTTGCATCATATGACTCATTTTCAGGACCGAGCAAGCCCGTTTTTCTCTTCTTTGTGGGTTGAGGTTGTGTTTGTGGGGTTGAGGGACTATCCGGCAATGGGGTCTGCTCAAAGGCCTGGCTAACGAAGCGAGACAGGCCAGAAAGATTGTTATGTTTTTTCCCCATGAAGTTATTCACTTGAGTGAAGGGAGATGATGTTGAACAGAGGATGACAATTCCGAGGAGCCACTCTGCCCCGGCATGCGGTAGAGATCAAGTGGCGGAGACAGTCACGGTGACTGAGAGAGTCGGAAACAACCGTGGACCGTGGTGGCACGCAGGACAAACGAACCTCGTTCATCGTTGCGGCCTTCGAGCCTCGTCTCATCATCCACATCGTATCAAAGAATGTCGTCGGGAGCACTTGGGATGCTTTCTTTCTCCCTTGACGTGCTTAAACCCCGATATTCAGAGGCAGTCGCGCGTCTGAAAAACTCTCTCATGGCGCTCTTTGCGCTCGTCGTACTCACTCATCTACTCCCAGTACCTCCTCTTTACTCTGCTCTCTGGAGAGTGTACCGGGGTTCCTATCGATCATTCCCTCATAAAGTGATATCACTCTCGGGTGAGCCAAGTCCTTGTCTGCAGTGGACTGACCCCATATCATTCAACTGTGCTTCTCTGTGCAGAATTCTGGGCATTTTCCATTCTGGCGTTCAATATCCTCCAAGCATCTTACGCCATCTACTCCCCGCGAAAACCGCATGCACCTCCACCCACTCCTGCAAAACCTCTTTCCATACTTCAGTCACCACGCGCCACTCCTTCAGCACCAGCCTGGCGATCTAAAAGTCACGGACTCTCTCCCAACGTGCGCGTCTGCTTTTACTCCGCAATTAGTATCCATGTTGTACCCAAAATTGACTTTGATTCGCGGTCTTCGCAGACAACGCCTCAACGCCAGAAGGCCTTCGCACCTTCGGCATCATATACCCCGTCGGATCCATTGAACCTCGCGCGGTCGTACACTCTATCGTTTTTCGGTCCATCCTCTGATGCATCATTTGCTTCTTCCGTGTCGCTACCACCTTCTCCATCACCACTGGCGGCATATCGTGGACGACAGGGTGGTGCTATTGGACGTGAGTTTATCCTCGTTGTATGAATCCTTTTCGTCCCGGTTTTCCTATTCTTGAGTTTCAACGCGTTCAATTTTCCCATTTATATTGGCAATTCATTGTGCCTTCATTCCGAACTCGTCTGACTGGACATCGATGTTTCCAGGACCACTCGATGCGTCTCTCCTCGCCCGTCTATCGCAGATGGATTCGGATGATGAATGATCACACCACCCAGATACTACATATGCACACTTATTAATGGATACGATTCAGGTATATGTGCGCGGTGATTGGCGTATGCCCAGATAGGCTCCATGCATAACACAACTTACGGTCTTTCCGTCCGCACAAGCATATGACTGTAGTTCGTTAGCGTGTCATCGAACTGGGGAACTTGTCAATGGCGGAGCAAAAACCTGCAAGTTTTGGCTTTCTCCTAATAGAGTCTGGAGAACCTATGTACCTGGATATTACCGATCCAAACCTGCTGTGTTTCGGGTCTTTTCGTTAGCACCGTTTTGAGTCAATTTTGTTCGATGTTTTCTCAATAGAGAAGTGAGGTATGTCCGGGCCGGGTCGGCCGAGCTAATGGGTCGAGTTCTAACAGTCACGTTCATTCAGGTTCCGTTGGAACACGCTCAACACGTTCATGAATCAGTCCCCGTCTTGGATCCCTTGTCATCTGTACCCTTCGTTGCTCACACTAGTAAGTCATATGTGAATCGTATATTGTATGAAATGCTGAAATTCGAGTAGCTTGGTCTTTGTAGCAACGGTATCTAATCCATCGCTCGTTTCAGAGGGTAATATACATAGCATCAAGGTCAGATCAACTATAATATTATTAATCGAATTCAAACACTGAATCGCTAGCTTATCAGTCGTGAGCACACCTATGTCTGATCTATGGCTGCCGAAGTCATTCGAAGACTTGGAAGCGTTACCAGCCTCAGATGTCATATCGCGACAGACAATAGGCCTCAGAGCTGTCGTTAAAACTGGACCCGGTGTCCTAATCAAGTATGCACGCGACCTTGCAGAAGAGGCTATATGCGCACAGTTCGCTCTGGATGAGGCTGCCCTTCCAGTGCCACGCATCCTTTACTATCCTAGCGACCCTCATTACGTGGTCACTGTCCAAGATCTTATCGCTGAGCAACCTTTGGTTATCAGTGTTTGGTATTTCTTCATGGAGCAAGTCCCAGGCGTTTCTCTCGACAAAGTCATTGATACGATGACGGTGGAGGAACTTGACCATGTGGCGGCGCAGCTGAAGCTTCTCTTGCTGCGCATGCACACCGTTCAATCGAAGACCCTTGGGTTCATCAGCGGAGGTCCTTATCGAAACACATTCTTTCCCCTAAACATCTCCCCGGAACGCTCCTTCACGAATGTTGAAGAATTCATTGATCATTATCGCTCCCTATTCACTTTCATCGCTGGCGGAAACATGGATTCCGTTGGCCACGCGTACGTAGATACTCTGCTTAGTCCATTCCCGCGTGATTGTCCCATGTACTTCACACATGGAGACCTGCTTCCCAAGAACATCATGGTCCAGGGCTCGACAGTCACTGCGTTAATAGACTGGGCGGAGGGCGGGTTATATCCTGAGTTCTGGGAGTATTGCCGCATGCATGATCGCAACTTCCTGACCCAGGCTGGGCGCATATACTCCAGGCCATATTCCCTAGAAAGCGTCGCGCCAAGGACATTGACGGATTGGATCAATTGTTGGACATCATCCAATATAATTTATGTTGACTACCAGATAATCATATTTCGTGCGCGATACTGATCATCCCCTTTCGTAGGCACGACGATTGCTCTTCAGTCCTGAGTGTAGCAAAGTGGGGAACACACTTGCCCCGCGAATGGACATCTCATTTAATTTCAGTGAACGGTGTCCCCCGACGGCTCTATTGGGTTGAACAACGTGGGAACAAGTCGTTGCCATCAAGGACGTCTTGAACTGGGTTTCCCTCGGAGAGCAGATAGTCTTTTGTGGACTCAGATTGCCCTTGTACAATCTTCATCTAATGCGCAAAATGTTGGGCAACCAACGTTTGCTTCATCTTCCAACCAGCGCCGGGGATACACCCACGTACGCAGCTACATGCAGTAGAAAGCCGGGCCTTCGATACTGACATCGCTCAAAACGAAGACAATCTGGAAGAATGTTTCCTTCTGTCTCAAGCCCCTGTTCCTAATAGCAGATATTGGTGTATGTTGTGGTCAGGACCGAGCGCGTTCAATGCACGTTCATGCATTCATGCCTGAAAGATTCAGTTTAACGTGCTGAGTCAGCTGCAGAGATAAGATACGCACGTGTCATTGCCCTGCCCCTCGCCTGCGAATCTGAGCGGATGACTCTCGACTCCCTCGACTTCCTCTAACTTATACCTCTAACTTGCTTTGTTTCTCTTTTGCTGTCGGAGTGCCCTCATTCTCTTTCATACAATCGCCTCTCTCAATTTTGTCAGCGCCTTTCGCTTTCTGTCGTCTTCGCTCTTTGCAGGCGATCTCGCGGCGACCGTCCGATCCAGAGGAGTCGCAGGTCTCCTTCCGGGTCGTACCGTTGCTCACATCATTGCATGACATTGCTCCACATCCATTTCGCCCTCAGGAATCAACATGCTTTCCAGCGTCTGCTCGAGGGCGGCAGCGCTCGTGGTCAGCCTCCCACAGCCGCAGGTATCAGCGGCAGCGGTGGGCGCTCATGGACTCGCCCCAGTGCTCTGAGCATGGCTATGTCTCTTGACGTCAATGCTCGTGACTGGCTAGGTCGTACCACCCTTCACCTTGCGTGCTCCGCCTCCGACCCAGCGTCCGTTGAATACGTCCGTCTCCTGCTTGCACACCCAGCTATCAATGTCAATGTTCAGGACACAGAGAGTCAGTGGACGGCGTTGCACAGAGCATTGTATCATGGTAACATATCTGCTGCGTGAGTGTACATATATTTAAGCTCTCTAATAAACTCACCCGTCGGTTGTTAGAATCCTACTTTTACAGAGGGCCGACATTGACACGGCGCTTACTGATCTGGAAGGGTACCGTGCATTTGATTTGTATAATACGACTGTCGAAGCGACAAAGCCCGTGATTCATTCCGGCTCAGACGGGAACTCGTCAACTGTCCAATTGTTTACATGGGGGGCAAACAGGTAAATGCTCAGTACAACATCAATATGACCCCCAAGGCACTAATGAGATGACAGAAATGCTGCTTTAGGGCATGGCGACAGCGGAGATAGACATAATCCAGAGCACGTCTCACTGAGACGTCACCATGAAGGGGATCATTATGATAAGGACTCTGTATCATTCGCGCTCGACCCACCCTCGGTAAGGCAAGTAGAAATGTCTAGACTTCACACAGGTACGAAATCCTCTTGAGCTTATATCCATGTCTTTACAAATCGAGTGCAGTTGTCGTGACGAACGAACCGAGGGCCAATATCCGCCTCTGCGGCTTTGCGAGTACTGGCCGGTGAGCAGAAGATCGTGAAACTGTCCCTCATTGATTAATTGGGTGACTAGACTTGGTCCTGGCGGCGGGCAACATTCAATCTATTCCCTTTCCCCTATGCCTCAGTTTCCTTACACCGTTGTATCGGTTGCCTTGGGCCAAGACCACACGTTGGCTCTTATAGATACTGGGGCAGTGTTCAGTTGGGGCCTCAATCGCTTCTCCCAGCTAGGTTACGTGATCGAAACGAATGGCAATTCTCGTTTGGATGATCCTGTACAGGCAACTCCGAGGATTATATCTGGACCTTTGAAACACGAAAATGTCATAGGTATTGCAGCCTGTAAAACGGCGTCCGCATGTTGGACGGACAAATCCGTTTACACTTGGGGAAAGAACAATGGCCAATTAGGTACGTTTGTCGCAAACAACGCCACGGGTTCAATTCAGCTTTCAATATTTTTCTCAGGTTATGATAAATCTTCTCAGCCTGTCCAGGTCCAGCCGCGCCTCGTCACAAGGGTCACCAAGCCAGTGATATCAATCGTCATGACGGTCGGTCCTAACCTACTTTAGCTGTTTGGATTGCATCGTCTCATGCCGGAGCAGGACTCTGCTATGGCCTGTCTGCTCAAGTCTCAAAAGTCACAAGAAGTCGTACTTCTGTTCAATGATGGTTATACAAGGATCAAGTCTGTATTTTCATCTCGGCTGACCGATACGAGACATTGACGCATCAGGGATTTTCGCAGTTTCCCGTCACAAACGTTTCCATCCGAGATCACGACGTACTATCCCCCTCAGGCCAGGAACACCGCCGATATAGCGAAAATAGTATGCAACGACACGATGTTTGCGGCCGTTTCGTCGAATGGAGAGGTATTTACCTTCACAGTGCCTACGGAACAGGAAAACGGTGCGTCAAAGGAAAAATTGCTAGTCAGGCCTCAACGTGTGTGGGCTCTAAGAAAGCAGTGGAGTGCAGTTCGGGTCAGTATTCAGAAATTTCATCTACGTGATATTCGCCGAACGCAATGATCTGTTCAGGATGTCGCTCTCGGATCAGATGGATCTATCATCGTGTGCACCGAATCCGGCCACGTCTTCGTTCGCTCCAGAAATCTGAAAAGTGGACAAGGATCTGCAGCGAAGACGTTCAAGTTCCAGCGCGTCAACTATATTCAGCGGGTCGTCGCTGTTGGTGCAAACGACACAGGCGCTATGAATGCGCTGCGCCACGAATTTCGCCCTGATTCAGTATCCATTTCTGGCAATACCTTGCCGCAAGATCTCGCCAAGATTCGTCCATATCTGAAATATAGTCCGGTGACAGAACATAATGAAAATGCCCTACCTGCTCCTGGAACTCAGCCAAGTACAACTGTTGATACCGAGACGCTAGCAGTGCATTTAGTCGATCACAACGATGACCCAGAGGACTGGGCAATTTCTAGCGACATCGCCGAACTTCGTCGCCTTTGGGATGTGATCTCACAGGACAAGCTGTGCCGACAGAAACATGATGGTCGTGGCCTCTTCGATGTCGCTCCTCTTGCTCTGGGCGCAGATATCATCATTTGTGCCCGCAGAGGAATCCAGCTTCCTGCCCATCGCCTAGTTCTCTCTGCTCGCTGCCTTCCTCTGTCGGATTTGCTGTCGAGAAAAGGGAGTCTCCACGACAAGGAATCAGGAATATCCATCACGGCAACGTCCGCCACGGCCCCCTCGGCTCCCTTTGCCCTCGCCTCCAATCTCCCACGCCTTACAATCTCAGGCTGTCATGCGCTCTCTGTTCTTATCCTTTTGCACTACTTCTACACTGATGAGCTCCTCGCCATCTGGGATAATCGTGTTTCTCATGCGATGGGGGCATCACTTGTTGCTTCTGGACTACAGTCCGCACAGCTCACTCGCGAATTGCAGGGCCTATCACGAGCATTGGGATTAAACCTTGTCACTGAAGCCGCACGAGCAGCCTCCAAGCGCAGTCCAGAGCCTACGATGTCTCGTCATCTGAACAGGCTCTTTCTAGACAGTCAAAGCATGGCTCAAATAAGAGTCGTGGACGCAGTGCGAAGCCCGCTGGCAGGCGATATCGTCCTTGAGCTAGCCGATCGCCAAGTATTTTGTCATTCCGCTGTGTTGCGCGCACGCACTTTGTTCTTTGAATGCCTTTTCGACGACGAAGATTGGACTTCTCGACGTTGGTCTGAGCAAGGTGTTGTTAACATCAACCTGCGTCATCTCAGCTGGCGGGCGATGGACTATGTCTTGCGTTTTGTCTATGGTGGAGAGGAGCGAGAAATGTTTGAGAAGCTTGGTACACCATATTCTTTCCTCCATCAGCAAAGGTTGTTTAACAATATCTCGCAGAACCGGTTAAATCCGTGGACAGTTTCTTGGATCTAATTTTCGACGTCATGTCCGCAGCAGTAAGGAGCCCCGATTCTTGGTTATCTATCCGTCATTGACTTTCGATTCCGCCAGAACGAGTTGCTTCTCGATCGGTTACTTCTTGTCTGCTCATCGGTCCTCTTGCAATACGTCAACGTGAATAATGTCTGTAACATTTTAGTCGATGCCGCTTACCTGCAATGCGCACCATTGGTCAAATGTCTACACCAGTACATGGCCGTCAACATGGAAGCTCTCCTCGAGAGCCGAATGTTGGATGACCTCGATCCCCGTCTAATCAGGGCCTTATCTATGTCAATATGCGACCAACAGATCAGTAAATCACCCGTCTCGCGCTCAGGCCGTCTTCTCAGCGAAGCGATGAATAAGAACACACAGTGGTTAGCCCTTCAGGATATCCCACGGCCCATCGTCTGTTCTGCACAAATCAAGGATTCGCCTCGTCTATCACCGAAACGGTCGCGTCGCTCGTTTGTCGATCAATTCGGAAGCCCGTCTATTCGAGCTCATGCCTCGTCCGCCCAGCCTATTTCTGGGGACGACATGTTCCAGATGGACGATGCTGATGTGGTTCCTACTCTTAACTTAAATGCCGGCAGTGCGGCTGGAATCGCTCTTCGTTCGTCCGATACTTTGAAGCAAGGCCCCTGGAAGTCCAAAAGCGCAGGCCCTAAGTAGGTCTTCTTTTCATCATGTCTATCATCATCTCAAAGGCATTATTTAGAGTCGACATGAAGGCCATCTTGGCAGAAGCCCAAGGGACTAAGCTTGCTGAAGGCAGAGGATCAAGGAACCTACGTTACACTAATCCACCGGCCTCGGACGGACCCTCTACTCCTCAGCCATGGGTTATCAAGACATCCTCGAAGGACAATCTCAAGTCGTCTATTCCAACTCCACCTGGGACTGGTATCTCTGTGACTGAGCGCGCCAATTCATCCTGGCGCGTCACAGTTCCTACTTCGACCCCTAGCCTTGTCACAGCACTAAACGCCCATCACCCGCCTTTGGACACACCGGTACATACGCCCCCGAGTATCAAAGGAGCGACCCCACCAAATAATTCTCGGACTGTACCACAAGGTGGCCCAGCACAACTTCCCTCTAATCTACGTTCGGCGCTCCCAGAATTCGGCCTTGGACCTGTCTTCACACCGTCCAGACAAAGCATCCCAAACAAGAGCCCTGCAATCTCACGCCATATCTCGTGCGTTTTTGACCGCTCAGCATTAGTTCCTGATAATTCATCAATACATCGCTCATATTGTAGGAGTGGCGGAAGCGCATGGACCCTTCCTCCGGTCCAGCCTGTTGTCCGGCCTTCAATCGCCGGTTCTGTCATGTCTTTCGCGGCTATACAACAGCTACAACACGAGCAAGGCGCCACCCCTGTGAAAGATAAGCGTTCTCTGAAGGAGATCCAAGAGGAGGAACAAGCACGTCGAGCCGAGGAGGAGTTTTTGAAGTGGTGGACGGCTGAAGAAGAGCGTGTGCGAATGGAGTCGGAGGTAACATCGGCTTCGACAATTGCCCGGTCACCGAAGGGTCCCTCGAAGAAATCTAAGTCAGAGGCGAAGTCAAAGACGAGCAAGAGCGTGGATAGAGAAACGGATAAACCTGGCAAGCGGGGAGGTCAAAAACAGTCTGAGCAATCAGATCGCAAGGCGTCTACGAGCAATAAGAACACTAAGAATGCATGAACTATTTGGTAATGTTGTTGATCACTTCAATTTTACAGTAGTTTCACTGGTTCATGTACGCGCTTTGACTATGCTTGCATGAATAGGAATAATTGTATAGATATAATTATGAATGTGAACGATGCGAGTGGGGAGTGAGTGTACGACAGGCGAGCAAACGATAAAGTGTTCATCTAAGCGTCAATGGGGTCACGATGTGATGAAGATGTGGGTGGTGCAGGAGCGGGAGAGTGAGCAGACGCGTCAGGCGGATGATTGTCCTGAATTTCGAGCACTTTCCCATCGTCGCGAACTCGAATTTTTACAAGGTCACCATCGCTGGGATTCCCGATAAGCATGCATTTTCCAAGAACATTCGCTGGCTAAGGACCCACCGAATTGTACCTTGCAACAGCTTTTGCGCCAAGGGAAAGAGAACATTGGTGCGCACCACACGAGCGATCGCTCGCGCACCATACACGTCAGAGTAGCCTTGCTGCGCTAACCACTCCTGGGCAGTATTATCTACATCCATCGTGATGCGCCGTGGCTCCAGTCGTTCCGCTACGTCCTTCAGACGGAGTGAGACGACCTGAAGGATAGAGTCCCTCGTCAACTTATTGAAAATCAACATCGAGTCCAGACGATTCAACAGTTCAGGAGGGAAATAGCCTGCTGTGCGCTCGAGTACCTCGTCCTTGGCTCCTTGAGTGACTACCCCGTTGCTATCGCAGGCGGTCGAATGCGCGAGGATGTCACTGCCTGTGGTGCATTGTCAGCCTACTCTCATAGTTAAGCACCTAAATCACAAACCGAGGTTACTGGTAAGGCAAATTATGGTGTTCTGAAAGGGTAGATATTATGAGAGGCGAAGGAAGTGACAAGAAAAACTGATGCACCTTGAAATCTACCTTCCTGCCTAGCGTTGAATCGATCATCAAACTAATCCTTAGCGTTTGGCATTGTACATTACTACGCACCTTGGCTATCGGTGATGCTTCCTTCGTCAAGAATTTGGAGCAGAATCATAGCCACATCTTTGTGTGCCTTTTCAAGCTCATCAAGTAAAATTACGGCTATACGATCAGATTCAGCATCGTTCAGATTATATTCGTGGAGATGAACATACCGTAGGGCCTTCGTCGAACAGCCTCAGTCAATTGACCTGAGGCACTTATTTGAGATAAGGACAAACTCGTAGAATGTATGATACGTACCGCCCTCCTCGAAACCGACGTATCCTGGAGCTGCACCGATCAGACGAGACATAGTATGCCGGTCGTGATACTGCAGAAGCAGAAGGATTTAATGGTCAAGAGAGTGGGAGAAACCAGAACAGAAATGGGGCGGACTTCTGACATGTTGATATTGATTCTAAATTGAAGATTCATGAGCGATCAGATGTAACAGATGACGTTTATGCTCACAATCCTCTCCGTTCGTCGTCGAACAAAAATCCAGCAAGAGCTTTGCAGAGTTCAGTCTGCAATGATGCCTCAGGACAATTGTACACATAAAAGGGATCGATTACCTTTCCAACCCCTGTCGGGCCTAGAAACAAGAACGACGCGACGGGCCGAGTAGGGGCTTGCAGGCCGGCACGAGAAATACGGACTGCATCGCTGATTGCGGTGACGACATGATCTTGACCAACGACACGCTGTTTCAGCACGTCTTCCATCTGGTCCAACACACCGGAGTGAGTATCTGTGGTTGCGTGAAAGATAATCACCGCTACGTACGTGTACCAGCTTGTCCCTCTCGCCCTTCAGCAAGTTCTGCACGGGGATGCCCGTTGCCTTAGCCACGACGCGGGCAATGTCGTTCGAGGTCACTCGGTCGTGCAGCATCGCCAGAGGAGCATCCGCGTTCTCGTCTGCACGTTCGCCTTCTGCGGGCAGCTGACGCTCCAGATCCGGGATCGTCGAAAACCGCAGACGCGAGGCGTGCTCATATTGGCCCTGGCGCTGCGCGACCTCGAGCTCGTGCTTTGCCTCTTCGAGGCGCGTTTTTATGTCCTTAATATGATTCAGCCGGTCGCGTTCTGAAAACAATGGTGTCGATATAAGTAGAGGAACTAGCGGCCAGTGCTTTCCGACACACCTGCTTGCCAGACGGCCGTGAGCGCCTCCGCTTCCTCTCTTTTTCTAGTAAGATCCCTCTCGAGTTTTGCTTTCCGTTCCTGGCTGAACACGTCCATCTCGTTCTTCAAGCTCTCGAGTTCTATCTGTATCGTCATCATCGCGCGATCGAGTTGTTCGAGCTCGTCGGGTTTGGATTCTTGCGCGAGTCGCAGAGCCGATGCCGCCTCGTCGACCAAATCGATTGCCTTGTCTGGTAGGAAGCGGTCTGAAATGTACCGGGCTCCATACACGGCGGCTAAACACAGTGTTACTTAGTCTAGGTTAATGAGAATAAATGAGCGCGCGCACCGGTGACAAGAGCACCATCAGATATTTCGACACCGTGATGAACCTCGTATCGTGCCTTCAAGCCGCGGAGAATGGAGATGGTTGACTCTACTGTAGGCTCGTCGATTGTGACAGGCTGAAACCGACGCTCGAGGGCGGCATCCTTTCCGATAGTCTTTCTATATTCATCAGCTAGCCCGAAAAGGCTGGAGTCAAGTGTGCCAATGAATGATGGTCCGAGACTCACGCGTGGTAGCACCGACAAGCTGTAATCCCCTGGCCAGTGCGGGTTTGATCATTTGGCCAGCATCGATACTCCCCTCAGCTTTACCCAAATTGAAAAGCGTGTCTGAAAAAGAGCTCAAACGCATATAATCTAATGAATCCATCTTTTTTGGTATACGTACGGACTTCGTCAATAAAGCAGATCACGTTTCGAGCCTAGGAAACGGCGAATGATGTCAACCGCAGTGCCCTTAAATCGAAATCGAGTACCCAAACCTCGTCCTCGATATCGCGAATCAGGGATTTAAATTTTTCTTCGAATTGGCCACGAATGCCGGAGCCCGCCATTATAGCGGATAAGTCGATGGAGAGAACACGTTTGTTGTGTAAAGACTGGATAATCCATTGAGTGACAGTCGACGATATGATATCTGCCAGATAAAAAAACCTCAGGAACTTCTTTTGCGACGATTCGGCTGGCAAGTCCTTCCAGGATAGCAGTCTTGCCTACGCCAGGAGGTCCGATGAGCTATAGCAAGCAGCTGAGATTTGAAGTCACAAAGATGAACAGCGCACTGACAACAGGATTGGATTTCGTTCTTCTTGATAAGACTATACTTGATACAAATCAAGACTAGAAAAGAGTTCGTCATATATGTCGACGCACTCTGAATTGTTCGACGTATTTCTGGGGAAATAATGAGCCACCAGCTTTTAAACAGAGCAGGTGAGCTCACCTTCATCTCTCCCAATAGTGGGATCAAGCTTCCCATTTTGCGCCAACTCCGTGAGATCGACACTCTGAGTAACGATGACGAGTGACTCAACAAACTATCGGGAATTGCACTGACTTACGTATTCTTTCAGAGCGTCGCCTTTCTGATGCTGCTGCATGGTGAATCCTGGAAACCCTCCAGAGTTACCCTGCCCCCCTGGGGGGTTCTGAGAGTATCGCCTAGCACATATGACGTTCTTATGGGCGAAAGACGTCGCGAGAACGCCTCGAGATACATTTGCTGAGGATGCTCGGCCTAGAGGTGCCCTTGTGATGGATATTTTGAGAAGTGATCGACAAGAAGCTCCGCGTAACATATGAGAGAGGGCGCGAACACTGAGAGGAACGAGGGCGAAAGCGGGAGGGGATTAACAGGGGATTGTGCACGAGTCGGCGCGTCACTCATGGCAGCCGGCACGTGTGACCCGTCGATCACACCTATGTCGGAATATGCCGGAACCCTCGACAATTGTCGGCCAAGCTCTGGCAAGCTGCTAGATAACAAGATGACTCGGGACTCGAGCAGGGAGTGGTATGATGTCTACTATCTCCTACATATTCTTGGCTATAACGATCCTCTCAACTATGCCTGTACTCTCTGTTAATCTCAACCAACTGTCAGAGCACCAGATCACATTCGAAAGCCCTACAGACCACGGCCCTGCATCCTTGCCCGTTCCCAATCCGACACAATCGTTCTGGCTTGATTCATCTCCAGATGCCAATCCTCTGGGAAGGGAGGGGAGTGACGTTCCCCTCACTTCCGATGCCGACGTCTGCATCATCGGATCCGGCATATCTGGCGTCTCCGCTGCTTATCACCTGTCCAAAGCTACTGAGGCCGACCCAAAACTTGGTCCGTTGAAGGCCGTGATATTGGAGGCGCGCGATTTTTGTTAGCTCTGCATACTCAAATTATCTTTCAGTTCTTTTGTCTCACATGTCTCGAATGCAGGCTCAGGGGCGACCGGTGCGTGCCCAGCACTCGAGACGAGGTTGGAGGTAGAATCGCGATCATTGATCGTGTAATTATATATAGGAAGAAACGGCGGCCATCTGGTCTCAAACGCTTTCCTCGAATTCGGAGCCAACAAAGCTGTATGGGGCGTCGAAGATGCTATCAGAGCCGTCGCGCTTGAGGACTATACAGTGTCCCAGATCACCACATTGGTGAAGACTCAGAATCTGACTGATGCGGTGGACCTCGTCACAGGCGGACGTATCCACCTGCTCGTCACTCAGAAGGAAATCGAGGAAGCTCGCGCCGACTACATTGCTGCCAAAGGTGCTGGCGTGGATGTATCTACCTCCGAGTGGTTGAGCCAGGAAGTTGTCAAGGAGGTTGGTTTTGTGTTCATTTTTCCATCTGATTTTCCGTGATGGTTTTGCTCGAATAGAGATACGGCACCTCCTACCCCGGATATAAGCTACCGGGTCATAACCTCTGGCCATCGAAGCTCGTCACTCATCTGTTCTATCTCGCGAAACGCGCTACGCCTTCATTCGACCTACGACTACACACGCGTACCCCCGTCACTTCCATATTGCCGAACGCGTTTACCTCGGACAGCGGCATGCCTTCTCGCCGTTGGATCCTCCAGACCCCTCGCGGCTTTGTCTCATGCTCGTACGTGATCCATGCCACGAACGCGTACGCTTCGCATCTCCTGCCTCATCTTACCGGTCCACACGGCATCGTTCCCACCCGTGGTCAAATCATCGCTATCAGGGCGAACGCTACGGCCGCGGAGCTGACCACCTCTGGTTGGACAGGGAACGAAGGCTTCGAGTACTGGTTCCCGCGTCCTCTCAAGGCTGAAGATAAAGACCGACACCCTTTGGTGATCCTCGGTGGCGGGAGAGAGAACTCGAAAGACAGATTCGAGATCGATGAGACAGATGACTCAGTTGTGAACGAGGACGTCGGGAAAGCTCTGAGGGGCTTCCTTCCCGGCGTCTTTCCTGGTAAATTTGCGGAAGGAAGAGAGCCCGAAATGGAATGGGTACCTCGCGCCACTTTGGACATCAGTGTTATATGTACTTACGGCGAATGCCCTTGACTTCAGACAGGCATCATGGGATACACCAAAACGCACGACCCATTTGTAAGTCGCGTCCCCGTCTACTGGATTGATGGACCTTTCGATTGAATTGCATCTGGACAATAGGTCGGCCCATTGATCGACTCTGACAGTCTCAATACGTCTGCCTATCAGGGCCAGTTTATCTCTGCTGGGTTCTCAGGGCATGGCATGCCGCGCACCTTTGCATGGTACGTATGTTACTGCTTGGGCTGCGCGTTTTTCGTATTTCGGTTCCTGAGATCCATACTCATGGCTACTTCAGCGCTGAAGCGGTGGCAGGGATGATCACCGCTGAGCTCTCCCATTCCCAGTGGGAGGTTCCCGATTGGCTCCCCAAACACTATCTCACCACGAATAGGAGATGAGGGTGCGGGGTGCGGGAGAATCTGGGGAGAATTGAACGTTGCGGAGAGATCCCTGATCTATGCGGGGTTGCCGGAGCCCCATATCCGGGAGGAAGTTTCGATCATCGAATTTCTGGCTTACGACTTATTAGTATACCGCGAGCGGTCTAGTAGACTTGACGATGTGGAAATGTTTTTGATACCCGTCATTGGCGATGCTTTCGCCGTTGCTCTCTGTTTTATCGATGTTGCTGGTCGTCTTTGAGGGGCTTCCCGAAGGCGCCTGGCGTAGTTACGTTTGGGCGCTTGATTCAGTCAGCCTTCTCACCTTTCACATCATGTCTGAAACACAATCGTCTGCAACAGCACATGAGCAGCGATGGGGAAGAGGTATTTTTGTTCGTGCAACGTGCTGTGACGTGGTTGTTTGCTAACCTCGATTGCCTTGTCCGAAGTCCTGATTGCTGGGGGCACAGATTGGTGCGTGACGTTCTACTTGACACATGTTGTCGGCCCTCATCGACACGCGACCCCACTGCGTGTCGAGTGGTTCGCTGAGATGCCGATAGCCTGACGCGCATTATCTCAACAGGCCAAAGCTCGGTCGCAAGGATAAGGGAGGCAAGGTGGAGGGAGCGATCCCAGAGTCAGTACTCATGCACGTTGCCACGCCCACTTTTCGAGTCCTGACTGGGGCGGTCCCCATCCTCGCCTTCATTACATCTCATCCTTGGTCTGCACGCACACAGCCACCCAGATCTCCTCGAGCCGCACATCCTGCGCTCCCTGAACAACGTCAAAATCGTATCGATACACACCTCTTGCGTAGCAAGCCATTGCATCGCACTCGACGTCCATGGCGCTGCATGGCTTTTTGGACGGAACCAGCTTTCCGCACTCGGCGTGTCTGGCGTCGATTTTGTATCGGAAAACGCCCCGCTGAGAATCAGGCCCGTCGATCTCGGCGCTGCAGCCGGGACGAGGTTCGTATTCGCCGCATTGGGAAAAAACCACTCTATCCTCGTAGGCAGTGACGGTCGAGTGTGGACTGCTGGCGCCAATAATCTGGGCCAGGTGAGCGGGTTCGTTTGAGTGTCGTTCTGCAGGCATACTCAGGCACGGTGTTCTTCTAGTGTGGGCATTCTACGTGCCCTGAAGTTTCTTCGTTCAGGCTCATGGATGGCCCATATCATATTGCAACAAAGGAGCAGGAGCACGTCGTTAAAGCAGCCGCGGGCATCACTTTTTCCTTGTTCTTGACCAAGAGTGGGCGGCGTGCGTACCCTACATCTTACAGCCGCGAGGGCTCGTTGGTTAATGTTTGTCTGAATCTTAACAAGTATATTCTGTTGGGAGTGGAGAAAAGGGGCAGCTAGGGAACGGCAGGACCGGTGAACATATCGTCACCGGCAACAAATCGGCATACGACATTGAGACCGAACCCAGTGAGTTTCTCATCACCTTTCTTGACGGAAACGGAGAAGATCCAATCTCATGATGCTTGCTTTGCAAAGTCCTGGTTAAGGGTCTGCAAGACAAGAAGATCACGCAGATTGCCTGTGGCCACAATCACAGCATCGCGCTCGACGAAGATGGGTAAGGAATAACTGTGATCACTATTCTGAATGGTGTGGTTTCTAGCTCGAGAGACTAATCGCGCATCGGTCTGCATAGCGTGGTGTACGTATGGGGGTATAACGGGTACTGTCGCCTAGGCCTAGGAAATCAGCAAGACGTCTTGACGCCCAAGGTCGTCCCTCAGGTACATACGCACAATTGCCTCTTTCGATCAAGGATGTAAACACCGATTTTCTGACGCGGTGTCGTATTACCACTCGGTGTCGCGTAGTTTGCTGGGCCACAAAAGCAACTCATGGGCGCGCAGGTGGTTGCGGGCCCTTCGAACTCTGTCGTCGTCGATAGGCAGGGTATGTACTGGATGGCGGGTAAAGTGAGTGACTTAGTTCTTAATCTTGCGTGTCGTTGCTAAGGACTTCCTGCTGTCTTCAGTGGAAAAACACTGGTGACGGTACGTCATTGCCAGGTTTGCTCTGTGTAACGCGTTCACCATTTCGGCTAAATAGGTTCTGGGGGCCAGCCATACTCCCAGTTCCGCTTCATGCAAGACATCATGTTGGCACCTTCTTGTTATCCCACTTGTTTCGTAGCGCTGATTGCCTTCGCTCGATATTCAGGGCTTGTAAAATCAAGCATACTGCGTGCGGCGGCGTCACTCACTTCGCGCTTGCGCCTGATGAGGACGAAGGCGGCATCATGACGATCGCGTGGGGCCAAAATGCCGCGAATGGTGCGATTTAGCTTTCGTTCCTTCGCAGCTTCATCGAAGACAAACGCTGACTGCTGACTGCCCTTCCTTGTAGGCGAGCTCGGCATGGGCCCGAACGAGCCCAAGAGCGCCACAAAGCCTGGGAGAAACCAGCCTCTGATCGGCATTGACGTTTTTGAGTGCATATCTGCAGCCATCTTGACCGTTTATAACCGCAGCTGATGCACTTACCTAGCATCGCCGCGGGGCAAAATACGACGTACTTCCTCGCGACGCCGAGCGACAAGCTCTCCGACCTGCCCCGGCACCCTGCTGATCTGGAAGCGCCCGAGGTCTGCCTCGTATGCCACAAAGACAGCGGCGATCCGCTCGCGTGCGACAAGGTGCGCTTTCCATCCTGTCTCTGCCTCCATTCTCTGCACTTCTTTCTGAGTGCTCAACGCTACATCTTCTCCGCACCGCTTATGATCGTACTTATTATGGAAGTAGTGCGATGCACCGTACCACCCTGGCTGCCTTGACCCTCCCCTTGCTGCGGTCCCCGACGGGGAGTGGTTCTGCCCCGATTGTACACAGCATCCGGGCGGGCCGATTGGCGACGCGCCTCCGCCGCCTCCTCTGCCACGATCTACCGCGGTGGCGGGGGTGCGCGCGAAGAAGGCACGTTCACCGTCGGATGTGGACAGCGACGAGGATGATGACGCGGACGGAGAAGACGACGACGATGAAAATGACGCACCGAAGTCGGGCAGGAAGCGCAAGGCGCCCTTCAAGAAAGCAACTGGTAAGAACTCGTCGTCTATTAGCCAATGCTTCATGGATGGGTTCTGACGTTACACCCTTGGATAGTCTCGAAGCGCAAGAAGTAGTTGCACAGACCTTTCGCTTCCATTCAGTTCCCATATATGCACACCCCCACTCATCGGTCCTTGCGAATGCTCACGCTTGTTTCTCCTGTCGCACACACACACACGTACATTCTGTCCGCCAAAGGATACCCGGACGAGGATCCCGTCGATAATTACTCTGGTCACCTAATGTATATATACGTATGCTGAATGCTGGTATGATCGACGTTCGCGCGACAGCTCGATGGCATGACGTCCGGCTAACCACCTGGCGCCAACATCCCGTGGCAGTGAAGACGATAATGAGAACGTGAGATAAAGGAGTCATGTAAGTAGCAATAATAGTAGATTACACCGCGCCATGTCCCCACCTAGTGTGTATGTGCACCGAACCCCAAGCATCTCAAGCTCAGACATGTGGGGGCCTATCAGCCCCAGATTTTGAGTACGGCCAGGACAATGCCAACGCTGAGCCCCATGATGAGGAGCATCGCGCCCGCAAAGAACGCCATCAAATCCCATGGCGGGCCTTGCTGCTGCTGCTGCTGTTGAGTCTGCCCTTGTCCCTGTCCCTGTCCCGCAGTTGTTGCCAGCGCATCCCGCTCGCGCTTCTTCTCGTCATCCCATGCGGCGCTGAGTGCCACAATACGTGCGCGTGCATCGCTCGTGTCGAGTGCGCTCTCGGAGGGTGTACCGATGTGGACAAATGAAGGAAAGTGGTGCTCAGCCCACTGCTCAATCTTGGCACAGGCAACGGAGAGCCGGGTGAAGTTGGGATCCGCGGGCGAGGCCTTGGCATGAATCTGGCGAACATAATCGCGGAAGAGATATGCGACATCGCGCGGATTGGTGGATGCCATGATGAGCTGGGCATCAAAGTATCAGAAAGTGAGAGAAGGGGTAGGAGAGAAAGTGTGGAGGCTTACTTTGGCGGCTTCGGCCTTACGGATTTTGATGTGCCTCTGGAACATCTCAGGGTTCATGAAGCACAAATTGAGAGTGGCCATCGCCATCGCCGCTGGAATCGCGCAAAAGTTGAACACTGTCTGGTTCCGCAACAACCTCAGATAATCCAGCGAGTCCGTCGCGTGCCTCAGCGCGTCAAGCACCATCCCACTCTGCACCCACTGGGCTTGCTCCTCATTCCCCACCCTCAACAGCTCCGTCACATCCTCACACGGCCCGCTCGCACGCGTGGCGTACTCCTTCCTGCCCCATATCTCTCTTGGCCAAAAGAACCGACGTTCGTCCGCGTCCTCGCGGAAGTCACGAATGATGTTCGTCTTCTGGAGGAGGAGGCCCATCGAGTTAGAGAGACCTAGCTGAGACGCGAGCCAGGGGGCCTCTTTTCCCGAGGCGCCCCAGATACGGGAGAGGCCCTCGCCGACGAGGCCGGCAACGTAATGGCAGTAGAGGTCGTAGTCGGCGACGGTGGAGAGGTAAATGGAGCCAGTGGTGGCGGCACGGTGGGCATAGTCGGCCATGCCGATTTCCATTTTATGGCAGATGTCGACGATGACGGCGCGGTATCTACGGATTGAGAGACAGGAAAAAGGAGGCGTCAAGACGCAGGTTGCTGGGAAATGACTATAAACAGAGACGTACCCTGGGTCGAGCAGGTTAACCTCTTCGACGACCGTGTCGTACTCTTGAAGAACAATGCGGTCTTTTTCGGCGGGTCCGCTACCGTTGAATTTCCAGCCGGGAGTGACTGTTTTTTCATGGAAGGAGCGGAGAATGGGTTGTTTGATGTCGTCTGGAATGGTCATGTCGTCCTCAATGGTGTCGAGCCCGCGCAATACGACGTAGAATAAACATATCTGACCAAGAGCATCGCAACCCGTCAACAGCATGTTCGTGCATGTGTTATATGGCTAGACTAACCGTGCGCGCGAGGTCCCCGTCGAGTTCCTTGATGACAGCGGAGAAGCTGCGACTTGTGAGGTCGAGTAGGTCCCAGCAGCGCCGCATTGTTGCGCGGTCCCAGCCTGAGGTAGGGTGCTCGCGCGTGGCCGTGATGTCGCGTTTAGATTCGTGATAGAGCCAGTATTGGCATAGCGTGCGGAACTCGCCCGGGTGTGTGAGGGCGAGGGTAAGCATGGACAGGGCGGTCATGATGGCGAAGGCGAGGACGAGGACGAGGACGAGGTGGTGGTGGTGGTGGAGAAGGAGGAGGAGCAAAAGGGAGGGTTGTGGGGAAGGAACAGGATTGGCCCAAGTAAGAGGTCTGTCGTACCACTCGCCTTTCTTTTCATCCCATCGTCTGATTTCCTTATCCGACCCTTTTCTTCCCTCATATTCTCAAAATTACCGACGGCGACGACGACGACATCATAAAATGGACTCTAGCGCATCCTCACCGCCTGCCCGCATCCTCCCCACTGCAATAAAAAAACTGTCCGCAAGGGCTGCAAACGCTCGCCTCGAGTCCTTCCTCGCAGATTTTGAACAGCGTAGCTCCCCACTCAATGGCGGTGACCACACCGCCACCGTCCAACTGCAAAAGCTCACACTGGCCCTCGCAGAGCAGCGGCACGCGAGACGTGGAGCCCTTTAGCATTGCCGATTCATGGTGTACGATGGTGAGACTGCTCTCATTCATTTTTGGCTCCAGATGTCACGTACTTGCGTGCTGATAGGTTGCCGCGATGCGCTCGAAGAAGTAGGGCGTTTGGGGTCATGGTGTTCAGACCACACAGAACAGAATGACCGCATTGAGTCTGCACAACTTCGATGACCTATCCGAGCTGTGCTGAGTGAAGCGATATAGCGTGGGCACTTACGGAGTTGCAGTATGTTGTCAGAGATCAAATTTCACGCACGCGCCCATGCCTTTCCAGTATTCGGAGGGAATTCGGTAAATAGGACCGGGCAGATCAAATGAATTTCCGTTTGTGCTGAGCGTCACGTTTGAAACTGAACATGTATGTACACTCCCGAGTTTCACTTTCAGATCACTGACCGGGGGGTTCTCTACGAAGTATTGGGAGTCTAGATATCATGAGTTGTATCTACCTACGTTCACGCGCCTACATTCACGCAACAAGGACCTTGCGTGACTTCTGGATTCCCAGTCCTTCGTTGCCAAAATATCTTTCCGACTGAAATGCCACTCGTCATGACATCCATTTTCCTACATTGGCCCATGCATTCAGGTTTCGATCACTCTTTGGACTAAGAAATACACACCTAGACCATCCATCCATCCATCCATCTCTATATATCCATATCCATCCATCCATCCATCCATCCATCCATAAATAGAGGGCGACACTGGAAAATTGTGGCGCTGGGCCGGCGGCTCAGGTCGCGTGTCTTCGCTTATGCTCGCGTGGGCCACGTAAGAAACCACGCGAGACCACTGTCCCATAGGCTTTGGGACGCGAAACGGAGCGTGTCGGAGATTGAAACGGAGTTGGTCAGCGCGCGCGTGCCCAGGGCTAACCTAAGCATAGCACTGCGTGCACCGCAGGGGTTTTCCCGGGATAAACCGTGGATAAAACAATGGATATAGATAAAGTTTTTGTTCCGGTTTATTCACTAAAACAAGAACTTAAGGTTTATCTGATATTTATTCACGTCTCACAATAAAATATTGAACAAACCTTGAGTTTGTGTTTCAGTAGTTTCCGTGGATAAATCCAAACAAAAACTTTATTCATATCTAGGGTTTTATCCACGGTTTATCCTGGGAAAACCCCTGCGGTACACACAGTGTAGGCAATTCTCTTCCCCTGGCACTGTCTTGCAGTGATTTCTTCAGGTAAGGGGGCATTCAGCAAATGCTTAGCTTGGCAGCCACTCTTGGCTCTTGGTTTTGTTTGCAGGTATTTTCTTTATGTAAATTAATAATAAATAAAAGGGGACAATAAGAAATGGTGGCACTGGGCTAATAGCTCAAGTCATATGTCCTTGCTCACACTTATGTAGGCCACATAAGAAACCATGTGAGCAAAGCAAGCATCCATGACAAATTGGGTGAGCAGAGTGAGCCATGTCTTGGTGCTCCTAGCAACCTTAGCAACTAGAGTGGGCTATGCCTCTACAGCCATTAGAGCTTGAAATGGCATCCTAGCACCTCACAGAGAACCTCACGGGGGAGCCTCATAGGGCAGAATATCATAGGGGAATCTAATAGATGGGACCTTATAGGGAGCTTTATATGGGAATCTTATAGGAAGGACCTTATGGGATGTCACAGAAGGGCTATATAGGGATATTGGGGCACAGAAATTTTAGTAAGCAGAGTGAGCCATATCTTGGGTGCTCCTAGCAACCCTAGCAACTGGAATGGGCTATGCCTCTGCAGCCATTAGAGCTTGAAATGGCATCCTAGCACCTCACAGAGAACCTCACGGGGGAGCCTCATAGGGCAGAATCTCATAGGGGAATCTAATGGATGGGACCTTATAGGGAGCTTTATATGGGAAGCTTATAGGAAGGACCTTATAGGATATCATAAAAGAGCCATATAGGGATATTGGGGCACAAGACTTTATGCGCACTGGACTTTACGGGCACTGGACTTTACAGGCACTAGACTTTATGGGCACTAGACTTTATGGGCACTAGACTTTATAGTCAGTGCACTCTATAGGCACATAAGACCAAGCACTATAACAAAAACTCAGATTAAGCATGAGCACTGGACTTTACAGGCACTAGACTTTATAGGCACTAGACTTTGTGAACACTAGACTTTACAGACACATCAGACCAAGCACTGTAACAAAAACTCAGATTAAGCATGGTTGCACCGTCGCAACGCGACGGGTGAGAAGCTAGTCCCTATATAGAGGGCGACAGTGAAGAATTGTGGCAAAACTCCGCCGGCTAATGTCGCGTGTTGTCGCTTATGCTCGCGTGGGCCACGTAAGAAACCACGCGAGCGAAGCGAGCGCCATGACAAATTTGGCGAGCGGAGCGAGCTGTCTCTTCAGCCGCCCGGCAACCTCGGCAACTGGAGCGGGCCGTGTCTCGGCAGCTGTCGGGGTTTCACACAGCATCCCGGTCTGCCCGGCAATGCCAACAACTGGAGCAGGCCGTGCCTCGGCAGCCATCGGGGCTCAAAATGGCATTCTGGCACCCCATAGGGAACCTCACGGGGGAGCCTCATAGGGCAGAATCTCATAGGGGAGCCTTATGGGCAGAACCTTTCATGGAATATGAAAAGGGAGCCTAATAGGAAAGCCATATAGGCAGGATCTGGCAGAGGAACCTTATAGGGGAGGAATCTTTTGAATGTCATCTTGCAAAATCTCATAGAGAGGCCTTATAGGGGAATCTTATAGGCAGGACATTATAGAGTATCATGGGAACTAGACTTTATGGGCACTAAAAGTGATATTCTAGCACCTTATAGAGGAGCTTCACAAGAGAGTCTCACTGGCAAGATCTTATAGAGGAACCTGACAGAGGAACATAATAGGTAAGCATAATGGAGAAACCTAACAGGGGAATATAATGAAGGAAGCTATATAGGAGAACCTTATATGGGCCATATATTGGCAGCTGTTGGAGCTTGAAATAGTATCCCAGCACTTTATGGAAAAGCCTTATAGGTATGACCTTATAGAGGAACTAAATAATACTTGACAAGAGAGTCTTATATAGAGAATATTATGGGCAGGACCTTATAGAATATGATCAGAGAGCTATATTAGGGCAAAATAATTTATGGGCACTGGACTTTATAGGCACTAAAATTTACAAGCACTGGGCTTTACAGGCACTGGACTTTACGAGCACTGGACTTTACAGAGACTAGACTTTACAGGCACATAAGACCAAGCACTGTAACAAAAACTCAGATTAAGCATGGTTGCGCCGTCGCAACGCGACGGGTGAGAAGCTAGTAAATAGAGGGCGACACTGCAAAATTGTGGCGCTTAAGCGACGGCTATGCTCGCGTGCTCCTCGCTTATGCTCGCGTGGGCCACGTAAGAAACCACGCGAGACCACTGTCCCATAGGCTTCGGGACGCGAAACGGAGCGTGTCGGAGTTTGAAATTCGATGAGTCAGCGCTTCCGCGCGAGGCTTGCGACATTGGATCTCTGCCGCCAACCACCATCATCTCTGTCCTGGACCCTCATCTGTGCTCTCCTCTGCTTTATTCCTCACTGGCTTTTCTCTCAAACTCTACTCTGCTCTACTGGGTGTCTCTGAGCACGGATTCTGCTTAGAAAGAGCCTACAGGGTGTGAAGTCTACTAGCACGGCCTTAGTTTGCTGTAGCCAAAAGCAGTCTTTTCATAGCTGCCTGGACCTCTCTCATCCTGCGGTGTTTCAGTTGCTCAGGTACCTTTTACCACAATCTCACAGTCACAACGACCTGCTTTGCAGACAACGAGTGACATCGAGTTGTCAAAGAGCATTGGGAATCCTCTTCCCCTGGCACTGTCTTGCGGCAATTTCTTCAGGTGAACTGTGAGGGGGCATTCAGCGAGTGCTTAGCTTGGCAACCACTCTTGGCTCTTGGTTTTGTTTGCAGGTGTTTTTTTTATTTAGCTTTTCACAATGAGTGTTCCACCTTTGTAAGTCTATATTGCTTGCATCATGTCTATTGTGCTCAACTCTTTTTGTAGGCCTCCTAACGAGGGTGTGGTGGAAGTCTGGATGCCTGCATTGGCACCTTTGTGAGTATCTTTGGCTTGCTTGGATACTGTTTCAGTGCTAAAATTCTCTTTAGAGATGATGATGAGGATGATCTCTATATGACACCTCCACCTGAGACTGTACATAAGTATGTGTTTTACTTTTTGCTTATTATTGGTTGTGTGTACTCATATTTGCTATAGCGAGAATGCCAATAATAGTGAAGATGAGGATGATCTGTATATGACTCCTCCACCTGAGAATCTCAATGGGTATGTGGTTTTATTTAATCTTTTTATGGTCATTGGCTAAAAAAAAGAAACTATAGACATGTTGAAAACCAAGAGGCTGTTGAAGAGGCTGCCCATGTGGATGTGACTATGACAAGGTATGCAGTTTTTGTTAAACCACACAAAATTTGTTTATTAATTTTAGGGTTTATAAGAACTCCTCCTAGGACTCCTGAGCATGAACGCCAGACTGTGCGGGAGCAAGAGCGTGCTGAAAGGCTTCAGATGACTTCTCCTACTCTTCGGCGCGAGCGTTCTAGTAGTATTACCGACACTTTTGAGTCCACCGATATCCGAAACTACTGTGTTGCCAATTAAATGCAACTATAAATACAAAAAAATATTTTCTGTAATCTTCATACCCTGCTTCAACTTTAAGGCCCAGAAGCAGTGAGATTGAATCAGGGGTTCAATAGATATGGATTTAAACAGTCTACCCCCTAAAACCAGACTGTGTGAAGCACAGTCTGGGTTTTGGGAGCCAAATCCGAAGTTTCACACAGTTCTGTCTGATTCAATAGGCTTAAAATGTATTTTTCATGATCTCCTGAGATTTTCATCAGTAGACATGGAGTACTGAAGATGTTACTGGCAAAATACAGAATTGAGGGAAAAGCTCAAAAAATCGAGTCTCCAGTCCACAATTATCCTTTTATTTCTATTGCAGAACTAATAAAATGCCCACACATACACTACCTTTCAAATTATAACCTAATTTTATTATTTGGATGGGGGGATCCAGAGATATGTAATTGTTTGTGATGTTGAGGGTATTCTGCAACCCGGAGACACAGTTTAGTCAGCATCGGGAAAGGGCGGCACACAGTCGGGAGATTGCGGGCGCACTGTTGTCACACTGTTGTCACACCACGCACAGTCTCTCTGTTGCGCCACACAGTCCGGCCGAGACCGCACACAGTCCGGATTTTGGCGCTAGTTTAGCGCCACACAGTCCGGATTCTCGGTGACAGTCCGAGATTTGGCGGTGAATCAGCGCCACACAGTCCGGCCGTGCCGCACACAGTCCGTTGATTGTCGCGCCACACAGTCCGACTGTGTCGGCACACAGTCCGACTGTGTCGGCACACAGTCCGACTGTGTCGGAACACAGTCCGACTGTGTCGGAACACAGTCCGACTGTGTCGGACACAGTCCGAGTTTTCCCTCCGACTGTGTCGGCACACAGTGCCCTCCAACGTCTCGTGATCAAGCACACTACAACGTCGTGTCGCGTCCACACATTGCTGACAGCGTGTTGTAGTGTTGACTCCCGGTTCCCAGTACCCCTTGACCTCGATATTGACATCAATCCTGCTCTCATCCCCTTGATATTAGGTGCGTCATTTCCAGTCTCTCTAAGTATACAAATACCTCGTTCTCAACCTCTCCGCTTTCTGACCCCTCGACCTGCCACCCCCCAACCATCCCTGCACCCCTCCCTACCCCGACTGCCCCATCTGCTTCAACGCGATCGTCCCTGCCCAGCCGACCTGGTCCTGCTCCCCCACCTTCGTCCTGCATGACCCCGACACTGCGCCCCCTGCAGGCCACGAGCACGAGCAGGAGCGCGTGAAGTACTGCTGGACGACCTTCCACCTCAAGTGTGTTCGCTTGTGGGCCGCGAAGAGTGTCAAGGACATCAAGGAAGCCTGGTGCAGACGTAGCGAGAGCGGCAGGAAGGACGACTAGCGCTGCCTGGGAGCTGGTTCAAGCGCGAGTCCATCCCGCATTGCTACTGGTACGCCCCGTTCCTTCTCTGAGCCTGCTCCCATAGCCCTGACCCGCACCCGGCAGGTGCTTCTGTGGCTCCACCCAGGACCCGAAGCCCCCATGCCTCTCGACGCCCCACTCATGCACGAGCCCCTGCTCGCGCTCGCACATGTGCGGGCATCCCTACGTGCTTGCGTGCCACCCAGGCCCATGCCCGCCCTGCCAGGCGACGACGCAGTGCCCATGCCACTGCGGCAAGTAGACGGTCTCCCTGCGGTGCTCCCGCACATCTCCCTCCCCTGTGCACCTGTCCTCGACCGCCGACACCGCGCGCGTGGACCTCTCCTGCGGCCGCGCTTGCGAAAAGCGGCTCGCATGCGGGAACCACATCTGTGCGGAGCCATGCCATCCCGGCACGTGTCCGCCGTGCGCGGTGACCGAGGCGGCGCGGTGCTGGTGCGGGAAAGTGGAGAAGAGGCTTGCATGCGGGGAGGGAAAGAAGGAGGCGTGCGCTGTAGTACGCGGAGACAGCGGGGAGGAGGAGGAGCAGTGGGTCGGGCCGTTTGATTGTGGGAATTCGTACGATCGGTACGTTCTTCCTCCATCTGTGCCGGATTTTGACTGACAAAACTGTGTTTCTTAGACCCTTCGCCTGCACCGTTCATCGGTGCACCCAGCCCTGCCAACCGCCCTCCAGCATCCCTCCACCCTGCCCACTCTCCCCGGCCCTCACAACCCATTGCCCATGCGGCAAATACCCTCCTCCACACCCTTTTTCCCCCCCTCCCTCCCTGCAGCCCGTTTCCCCCACACAGCCTGCACCGACCCCATCCCAACCTGCACCTTCTCTGCCTCAAGCCCCTATCCGGCTGCGCGCACGCATGCGCAACGCGCTGCCGCGCCGCCTCCTGTGCTCGTCCCTTCAGCCTCTCCCCACGTCCCTATACCGCCCGCCGTCCTCGCCTGCACGCATCAGAGATGCTTGGCATCAAGCACCCCACAGCGGGCGAGTTCTACAGGATGCATGGCTCGCGCGCGCAGTCGAGAACCTCAATACGAGATCTCCGCGGTTGACAAGTCAAGGTGTAGAAACGGGCGTGTGCTGGCTTCGCCGACGATTCCCTGCCCCCGTCAAGTGAGAGCGGCTAGGCTGACCTGAGTTGAAGCCATGGGGCTAGTAGTGAAGGATTATTCTTATTTGCAAAGTGAGCACTCCCTTCCCATTACGTCGATGCCGAGTCCGAGTATGACAGAGATACGACGACACTTCCCAACCGCCTCATCCATTGCATGTATACTATATGCGCGCTACCGCTTGTCGCTACTTTTGATGTACCTCCCCTATCTGTAGTTAGATTCTTTTTTTATGCATAGATCGCGGTCTTGCAAATTGTCTCTTCCTCTCCCATTGGAGAAGAGATTATGTTTTTACACCAAGGCCCTATTCACCCACACGACGCGTGGGCGAAATTTTCGGAGAGAGCGTCAATCCGCGCCGATCTGTGCCAATTCTAACCTGAAAAGCTAGAAGGTTCAGGGTAGGACAGGGGTATGGCAGGGCTAAAGAGGCCATTAAGAGGTGAAGAAGCCACCCATGCCAATACACGGCTGACATGACGAGCCTGTCCGCGGCTGGAGAGGCTCGTCATGTCAGCCGCGTATTGGCAGGGATGAGTCCCGATACGCGCCTGACATGACGAGCCTTGCTGCAGCTGGAGAGGCTCGTCATGTCAGCCGCGTATTGGCAGGGCTGAGTCCCGATACGCGCCTGACATGACGAGCCTCGCTGCAGCTGGAGAGGCTCGTCATGTCAGCCGCGTATCAGCCGCGGCCACTCATCTTCTTTCCACCTCCACCTTCTTGTCCTTGTCTATGGCTATCCCTCGCTCATGCTGACACCCACGGTTGGGAACGGTCGACATCAACGAGAGGTATGTCGTTACTCACCTCAGTTCCTCCCCTGTACGCGCACACCTCCCGCCTTCATCTTCGCCCCTCCCTCAACGTTATAGCCATGAACGACACGCTCGTCGCCGTCCTCTGCTCGTAACCCGCTGCAGCAGCACACAAATTCTAACCTAAAAAGCTAAAAGGTTCAGGGTAGGACAGGGGTATGGCAGGGCTAAAGAGGCCATTAAGAGGTGAAGAAGCCACCCATGCCAATACACGGCTGACATGACGAGCCTGTCCGCGGCTGGAGAGGCTCGTCATGTCAGGCGCGTATCAGCTTGGCTGAGTCTTGATACACGGCTGACATGACGAGCCTCGCTGCAGCTGGAGAGGCTCGTCATGTCAGCTGCGTATTGACAGGGCTGAGTCCCGATACATGCCTGACATGACGAGCCTCACTGCGGCTGGAGAGGCTCGTCATGTCAGGCGCGTATCAGGATTCCGCTATGCCAACAAGCGCAAAACCTGCACAAACTCGACTCTATATGAATGAGACAGCCTACGAGCATTAACCTTACAGATACCCGCGCTGTGAGTATGTTCTTATTATATCTTATTGTACCTTTTATTTCTCGCACTCGGCTTTGCAAACGGACGATGGGCCTCCGCACCGCCGAGGGCATGTACTGATACATGATGTTTCCTTCTCTTTTCCTCTACTTCTACTATCTACAGATCCTCGAGGGACTAACCTTTCCCTTCCCGACCCCGTCTCTGTCCTCGTCCACGCCTACGCCCCCGCTCACCGCCGCCTCTTTCCCCTGCGCCGCCACGATGTCGGCCGCGGAGGCGTTTTAAACCTGAGACAGCGGGGATCGCGGTGGGGGCTTTGCCTGGCTTTTTCGCGTCCGTGATGGCCCTCAGCTTCGCAAAGCGAGCTGGACGGACGTTGGCTTTGATGTCGCACAGGACGATGGTGCGATCGCGCAGCTCGACCTCGCCCTGCCGGATCTTCTTGGCGATCTCGAGGCCGTGCGCGTCCGCAACGTAGCGCTGCTTCGTGGGCGAGGTGGTGCTCTTGGCAGTGCCGGCCATATGGTGGTGCGCGTAGCCGGAGGCGGAGGACAGGGTGCGCTCGTGCGATGCGTGCGCGGCGGTGCGCAGCATCGAGTGAGCGTATTTGGAGAACAAGGCGTCGGGCGGTAGGGTACCGGGGAGCGTGGTCGTTCCCTCGCCTCCTAGGAAAGAGCAGGGGAAGAGACGCGGCGCGAGGAGCCGCTTCCGGGTGTGCGCAGGTGCACGGGACAGGCAGGGCCGGGCAGGGAGGGGCAGGACTAGGGCCGGGGGAGGGCGAGCGAAAGTAAGTGATACGGACCTTTTTCATGGCATTCCTCTTCGCACCTCCTCTTCACATTAACAACGCTCCTCACCCTCGCCGTCGACGCGCTGAAGCATGGGTAGCGTGACGATTGCGACACGCTGTGCGCAAGGGCAAAGCACGGATGCGGCGGCGGCAGGGGCGCGTGAGGGAGCAGTCGAAGGGGTTGTTGTGGCCGAGTGGACGCGTGTGCATGGGGCCGAGAGGATGAGAGGACGAAGGCGAAGGAAGTGGGTGGTGGGTGTGCATGGTGTCGAGGCGAGGGCGAGGGGACGAAGGTTGAGGTTTGCGCGCGGACAGACTTGAGTTAGAGACGGACTTAACTTCGCGTCGAGCGCACGCGACCACTTAATTAACTTCGTGACTCTCCAGCTCCCGCTCGTCCGCCTCAACCCCTCACTTGTTCCCTCGGCGTCGTGCACACGCATCCCTTCGACCAGTTGCCTGCTCCCACCGCTGTCTCATTCGACACGATTGACGGTCTCCACGGCAGCGGCGTCCCGCTGCACCAACACCCACGAACCAACGCTGCTCGACGACGCGGAAACCCACGACAACGAGGAGGAGGACGAGAAGAAGCACAGAAGAGGTAGGAAACGGACGACGAGGACATAACAATAGGTACGCCGTCACTCGCCCCAGTTCCTCCCCCGTACACGCACACCTCTCGCCCTCGACCTCCTCTCCACGTCGCCCTCAACGGCCTATCCCTCGACTCTACCCGCCCCCTCATCTCGTCCGCTCAACCTCTCCCACATCCGACCCGCTCTCCCGTCCGACCCGCTCTCCCGTCCGACCCGCTCTCCCGTCCGGCCCTCTCGACCCCATCGCTCGCTGTACTGCCCTCCCCGCTCTCCTCGCATGATCTCATGCCCACTGGCCCACCGGCCGGCTCGCCCGCATCGCCCACATCGCCTCGCGCATCGCATGCGTTGCCCGGACCCCCGCTCGTCTCACCCGCATCTTCCACTCGACGTCGCGCTCGCCTACTCGCTACAGCTTGACACCACCCACCATCCCGGCACGTCCTCCGCCTCCTCCACCTTCGTCAACACCTCTGCCTCCGACGCCTCGTCCGCCGTCACCACCACCACCGCCTCCGCCTCCGCCTCCTCCACCTCCTCACGCCGCTCCACCGAGTCCTTGCGCACCAGGCCCAGCGCCAACCGCTGCGACCGCGACCGCACTCCGCAGGACCACTCCAAGTCCATGTCCGCGGCGAGCACCGCTCACATACGCGCTGCCCTCCTCGACCAGGCCGCCGCTGCCGCATCCGTATCCGCATCCTCACGCACTGGCCGGCCTTCCCTTCCCCCGGTGTCATGCCCCCCTCCACCCTTGGCTGCTGTATGAGCGGTACAGGACGGAGAAACTCCGCGCGACGCAGAAGATCGGCGAGGAGGAGATGCGGCGGCTGACGCACCCCCATCGTCTACCCTGCACTCCTCTCCCGCGTCGCCGAGGGCTTCCGCGTGCGCATCTCCCTCGCAGAGCGCATCCAGGATGGCCTTGCCTGCCCGACTCCGCCGCCGACGTGTACGGGCCCAGGACATGCGTCCTGAACCCGTTCTTGAGCTGCGATATCCCCTGCCTTTGCGGCCGCGCTCAGCAAGTTCATCTTGCCCCCGCGCCCCGACTCGGCGTCCATGCAGGAGAGCGGCTCCTCGCCCTCGCACGACCCCTCCTCCACTGACTCGCCGTTGCCGTCGCTAGGTGACCCCGAGCGCGACGACTCAGCATGCACCCTGTGCTCTGTTCAGATGCGCTGCATGCGCTCGAACGTGTCAACAAGGAGGGCAAGGGCAAGCTGGCGGCAGAGAGACAAGACGGTAAAGGGAGGGCTGATCGTTACGAGGGTACGTCCCTCCTCTCGTCTTTCTTCTTGCCCCTCCCTTAACATTTCCGCCGCACGCACGCATCGCCTCGAACTCATGCACATGCGTCCTCTCTCCTCTCAACGGCCTTGAACCCTATACGCCCTTGGACCACCCTGCTTCACTGTCTCAAGGCCGACGTCCCCTCCTTCGACCTCACGCACGGCCGCCACGCACTGCCCCTCCACTGACGGCGACCCCTGTCCTCGTCCACACCTACGCCCACGTTCACTGCCGTCTGCACCCCCGGAGCGCACGCTGCCTGACGACGCACAAAGGATCATGGCGGTTCGAGTGTGGACGAGGAGGATGAGACCCAGCTGGCGGCAGAAGACGAGGAACGAGTGCGGCGGAGAGACGGGCTGGAAGGGAATGGGCATGGATGACGAGGCTATCCATGAGGGATGAAGGTACGTCATCGTCTCTCACTGAAGTCCTTCCCTCGCACCCGTACCTCTTGTATTCGACCTGCCTGCCCGCCTCCCTGAACACCCTAGCCCGACGCTAAACTCACTCGTCCGCCCCCCCTCTGATCCGCTTTTGCTCTCGACTCGCTCGCTAGCTCACTCGCATGCTCACTAGCTCACTCGCACGCTCACTCTTGTGCTCGACCCGCCCGACACCACGGCCACTTGCCCACATCGTCCACGTCCCCTTGCGCGTCGTCTGCGTTGCACGGATCCCCGCTCGACACGCCCGGATCCCCCACTCGACGCCGCGGCCTGTTACCGGCTCGCTCCGCTTTGCTCATCCGAGCCCCTCCTTCAACCTGCTTCCCCTCGACCCCCCGACGGTGACCTTGCCGCCCTCGACGCCGCACCCGGCTGTCCGCTCAGACCACGCAACCCCGCCACCCAGCGCCTTCGCGCTCATCCCCTCGACGATTCACGATTCCATCCTTTCCTCGTGCTGCGTCGCTGCCAAGACCCCGCGGAGGCTCAGCCCATGCACGCTTACCCTCGTAGTCTTCCCCTCCGCTGTCGATGTTACCACTCTCGACGTCGCACACGCTCGCCACCCAGGGCCGCCGATCGCATCGATCGCATCGAATGTCGCCCCCTGGAGCCCACTCACCTTCGAACCCATGCGTTCGTCCTCGCCTGCGACCCACGTCCGCGCGGACTGGATCCCTCGGACACGCACACAGCCTCCACCCAGCGCCCTCCCACTTTCTTATTGACCCCACTCACGCTCGCCGTCCCTGAAGCTCGTCCTCTTAACGCCTCGACAGCCGGTCTCTGCGATTCCACGGGCGCTCATCCCCAGGCTCTCGACATTCCTGCAACACAGTGCTGTCAAGAAGGTCAAATGTCTCTAGTTAAACGCTAAGGTCGCTTCATCAATGCCTCTGGGCGGGCGCTAGCCTAGGATGCGCAAGGATTGCGGCGGTTTGAAGGTCGACGAAGAGGGCGAGATTGAGATGGCGGGAGAGAAAGGGGCTGGATGAGGACAATGAATGGAGGCGGCAGAGAGACTTGGGTGGGGACGGATGAGCAGGTTTCAGGTACGTCGTCTCTCGCGCCATCCCTCTCCGTCTTGCACCAGTCCCTCTCCCGCGCACGCGGACGTCGGACGTCGTCATGTGTTTCAGTCCCTCCCTTGAGATCCCAGCCTTTGACGCGATGTCCGCCCATCCGCTTCTCCTCTCGCGCGGTCTCCTCGCTCACCTGCCCACCTCGGTCGAGAGCACGCCCGTTCAGCCGCTTTCCCTCACGCCCACTTTCGGTTACGGCCGGTTATTCGCCATCTCGCACTTGGCCGCGAGCAGCCCTGCGGACGTGGTGTCCGAACGCACTGCAGAGGCCAAGACCAGCGGGATTGAGGGGCAGTGTGGGTGAGAGCCCAATACATTCGGCGCGATTGAGTCGACGTCGGTTGCGCAGGCGCGGAAAATGAAGAAGAGCGGCACGGTGGGGGCGGGGGGCGTGGCTACCTCGGTGTGATGCTAGGTGTGGTCGTACCTCATCAATAGTGAGGCGTAGCGCCTGGATGGCCTGGATGGTTGGGTCGGCCAGCTGGAGGAGGGTCTTCCTGGTCTCCGGTCGGCGTCATGTCGCTTGCCTGCTCTCGCATTCTCCTGGTTCTGCACCGGGTCTGCTCGGCTGCTACATCAGGAAAACCCTTCCGCGTTAGCCATTTGGTAAGAGTGGTTAGGACAGCGCAAATTAGCGCTAACGCGAGCAAATGAGCTAAGAGGCTCACCAAGTGAGAAAACTGTATCTAAGTAATCTAAAATATGGTAAATTTTCGTCCGATGGCTTTCAGATGCACAAGGCCGCAGTGTGTCGCAGTCGGCATAGCGTCAATTGAACATCGTCGTGCCTCGATAATGTCTTGGCTCGGTGTCGCGGCAGGGATGAATTGTGATTGTGTACAAAGAGACAGTCGGTGCTTAAGGTGCGCTCTTCGTGCTGGGTCCTTCGTCGTCTGCGAAGCGATTAGTTGCAGTGGTAGGAGGAAGATTTGTTGTGGTCGAGCGGCGCGTGTAGAGTTGATGTAGAGACGCAGAGCGGCAGAGATCACACGGTGACGCCTGTCGCACATCTCAGGGCTCTCGATTCGAGTGCATAAACATACTAATATACTGTCATTTCTGTATGTCTATCAAGGAAAGGGTTTACGTAGAAAACAGAACACTCTTGGAGTACATTGAAGCTAGACTAGTGTCATGGAGCAGAAGGGCCGAAGCGGGGATATAGATGACAACTAGTAGTATTACCGACACTTTTGAGTCCACCGATATCCGAAACTACTGTGTTGCCAATTAAATGTAAATATAAATTTGAAAAAATCCTTTCTGTAATCTTCATACCCTAGTAGTATTACCGACACTTTTGAGTCCACCGATATCCGAAACTACTGTGTTGCCAATTAAATGCAAATATAAATATGAAAAAATCCCTTCTGTAATCTTCATACCCTGCTTCAACTTTGAGGCCCAGAAGCAGTGAGATTGAATCAGGGGTTCAATAGATATGGATTTAAACAGTCTACCCCCTAAAAGCAGACTGTGTGAAGCACAGTCTGGGTTTTGGGAACCAAATCGGAGGTTGCACACAATTCTGTTTGATTCAATAGGCTTAAAATGTATTTGTCATGGTACCCTAATATTTTCATTAGTAGACATGGAGTACTGAAGATGTTATAGGCAGAATACAGAATTGAGGGAAAACCTCAAAAAACCGAGTCTCCAGTCCACAATTGTCCTTTTATTTCCATTTGCAAAACTAATAAAATGCTCCTACATACACTACCTTTCAGATTATACCCTAATTTTATTATTTGGATGAGGGGATCCAGAGATATGTAATTGTTTGTGATGTTGAGGGTATTTTGCAACCCGGAGACACAGTTTAGTCAGCATCGGGAAAGGGCGGCACACAGTCGGGAGATTGCGGGCGCACAGTTGTCACACTGTTGTCACTCCACGCACAGTCTCTCTAGTAGTATTACCGACACTTTTGAGTCCACCGATATCCGAAACTACTGTGTTGCCAATTAAATGAAACTATAAATACAAAAAAATATTTTCTGTGATCTTCATACCCTGCTTCAACTTTGAGACCCAGAAGCAGTGAGATTGAATCAGGGGTTCAATAGATATGGATTTAAACAGTCTACCCCCTAAAACCAGACTGTGTGAAGCACAGTCTGGGTTTTGGGAACCAAATCCGAGGTTGCACACAATTCTGTTTGATTCAATAGGCTTAAAATGTAGTTGTCATGGTACCCTAAGGTTTTCATTAGTAGACATGGAGTACTGAAGATGTTATAGGCAGAATACAGAATTGAGGGAAAACCTCAAAAAACCGAGTCTCCAGTCCACAATTGTCCTTTGATTTCCATTGCAAAACTAATAAAATGCTCCTACATACACTACCTTTCAGATTATACCCTAATTGTATTATTTGGATGAGGGGATCCAGAGATATGTAATTGTTTGTGATGTTGAGGGTATTTTGCAACCCGGAGACACAGTTTAGTCAGCATCGGGAAAGGGCGGCACACAGTCGGGAGATTGCGGGCGCACAGTTGTCACACTGTTGTCACTCCACGCACAGTCTCTCTGCTGCGCCACACAGTCCGGCCGAGACCGCACACAGTCCGGATTTTGGCGCTGGTTCAGCGCCACACAGTCCGGATTCTCGGTGACAGTCCGAGATTTGGCGGTGAATCTGCGCCACACAGTCCGGCCGTGCCGCACACAGTCCGATGATTGTCGCGCCACACAGTCCGACTGTGTCGGCACACAGTCCGACTGTGTCGGACACAGTCGGAGTTTTCCCTCCGACTGTGTCGGCACACAGTGCCCTCCAATGTCTCGTGATCAAGCACGCCGTTCACGAGTCGCCCGCGTCACGTCGCGTCCAGCATTTGGCACCTCTGACCATCAAGAGTCCTCAATCGATGTTTCCTCAGAGAATCTCAAGGAAAAATGGTAAGTTTCTTTTTTTCTCGATCTCTCACTCCGCACGCTCCCAACAATGCCAGCGGACGATGGCCTCCGCCGAGGCCTCGAGAAAGCACACATCGCTGACAGCATGTTGTGATGCTAACTGTTCTTTCTCTTTGTCTATCTTTAGCTGCTGGCTTTGTCTTAACTGACAACTTTCTTTCTCTCTAGGGCCTTGCGGAGGAAGAGGGAATGATGAGAGACATCCACGACGGACGCAAGCTCGCTGAGCAGGTTGAGCAATAGAACGGTGAGTCATTATGTCTTCCTCGCGCCAGCGCCTCCCCACACATGTGCTCCTGGTTGCCTGAGTGCCCTCCACTATTTCTGTAGCGTCAGCATCCCGCTCTCTCAACACCTACATGCTCGCGCTGCCCCACGATATGTGACGCATTGCGGCCGTTCGAACGTCAACAAGGACGAGGGAGTCCAGCCAGCGGCGGAGGACGATGACGAGCACAAGCAATGGCAGCGACAAAGAATGGGCATAGACGACAAGGACATCCACAACAGAAGCAGGTACGTCGTATCTCGTGTCAGTCCATCCCTGCACTCCTCTCTCATTCTCATCTTTTCGCCCGCCCCTCCCTCAACTTGCGTTCCCTCTCCCCCTCGGCCATTCACGCTCCCGCCCTTAACATCACACACGCCTCCAATGCTCCGAACCACCTCGACCATCAATCCTGCCCTTGAGCCCACGCGTGCGCGATCGTCCCCTCAAGTCCATGCATGCATCCTCGCCTGTGTCCAACATCTGCGGTCATCCGCTCGACCCCATGCACTCGCAGCCATGTCCACAACGCCACGCACGGCCGCTACCGAGTGCCCTGACATCCATTCCCTCCCCAGACCCCACATATGCTCTTCCCCTTGAGTGCATGCCCGCCTGCCACTCCCTGCCTTCTCATTTGTCTCCTCCGTGGTCTCGACCTTTTCGACTGTCGACATTCGCGTGGTCCCGCAAGATCGGCTCTGCAACCCCACATGCACTCGTCCCTTCAGTCTCTCCCCACGTCCCTATACCTCCCGACATCCTCGCCTGCACACATTGGAGATGATTCACATCAAGTATTCCACAGCAGACAAGTCGCGCTGGATACACGGCTCGCGCACGCGGTTGAGGACCTTGATGTGAGAGCTTCACGGTGGACAAGTCGAGGTGCAGAAACGGCCGCGTGCTGTCTGCGGCAACTACTCCCCTAGCTTTGTCTACTTTTCTCCCCTTGTTCGTGACACTGTCCGTCAGCACCACTAACGGCCCTCCTGGCAGGACGCCCGGACTGCGGATGTGACCCATATCGCTAGGGACTTCAGCTGACGAGGTTGAACCGCATTTACTGCAGGGGCTTGACGCACACCGCTTGTCAATGGCAAAGAGGATGCCGAGAAGCTAGTGAGAGATAGAGAGAAGGTAAGTACTCCCTTTCCATATTGCTGATATCGAGTCCGAGTCCGAAAGTGTCATCAGCGCCAAGCGTCGATTGACAGCTCTCTCGGTTCTGATGCTTTCTTTTCACAGTGCCTGTCTTGTCAGCATTCCTCTGCAGACGAGTCGCATACGGTGTATGCTTTACTCAAACATCCTCTTCTTCCTGCTGCTGACGCTCGCGAAGCTCGGCTCGTTCATCGCGCTCTAGTACACAAGACTATCACTCAGAGCATCATCTGAGCCATCAATTCATCTGATGCGTGCATCCTTGGGTGCATGGGTGTATGCAATCGCGTGCAGACGACCGGCCTCATCCATTATCACCAGAAGCATTGATGCGCCCTTGTCCACCTGCTCCACCTCGCCCAAACCTCAGCCAGGATCAATGCCGCATCCTCCCTCACCTGCCCCTGCCTCCTGCCTCCCGTCCGCTTAGGCACACATCCTCTTCGCCTTCCACGTACGGTACAACGCTACCGTCCGCCGCATCAACACCCGCGTGCTCGTCACCACCATGACCAAGCGTGCCCGCCGGCGTCCCTCTCGACCCGCTCGTCTGTTCTCCTGCTCAACCCGCTTGACCGGTTTGCTCGTTCTCCCGTTCTCCCGCTCTCCCCGCTCGCCGTCACATGCCAGACAACGAGTAATTTATCGGTGTGTCCCCACCATCCAATCCCATCATCCTCGAAGATTTCTGACATCTCGCGACAGATGACCCTGAGTTCCTGACGCACAGGGCGAACTACCGCGACTTCTTCGCACGTCCGCCAGCTCCCACCAGCTGATCGCGCTGCACAACGCGAGCGCGCAGAAAGTGTACCACTCGTACCGGGTGCAGTTCCTCAAGGACGTTGTCCTCGCGCGCATCCTCGACAACCCAACGTCCAACATGCTCAACTCGTGCATCATCCTCAACCAGATCGACATCATCAACCACTTACGAAACGACGTGCGCTTCCCCGGCGAGATCATCGACCTCTTTGTCAACGCGGACGGGAGCACGCGTGCGGATGATCACAACAATCGGCTGGGGACTCTGTCGGTCGTCAAGGAGAAGGGCTCGATGAACGTCGACGCGCGCACGCCGTCGCCCGGGCTGCCTCCCGCCCCGGCGCGCGGTGTCCCTGTAGCAGCGGCAGCTGTGCGGCATGGGCAAGAACGTGCAGCTGCCAAAGCGTATGGCGCTCTTGAAGCTGCTCGTTGACCGCGGCGTCGTGCATGCGATGGGCGAGCCGGAGGGGCGGCGGATGATCGCGGTTGGCGGGGAGGTGCTCACAACGCTGCTGGACCACAACGTGAACGGCATGCCAGAGCGCGTACTGCTGTAGCTGCGTTGCGCTACTTCCGATTACACCTCCGTTGGAACAACAAGAACATCCTGGTACACTTCCTTAAGCAGGACGTGTTCAGGGCGATCCTCGAACTCGCGCTGCAAGGATTGGACTGGCACACGCCCATCAACTCGTCATGTTAGGAGTTCTTCGACCACATGCGCAAGGTCGGTGCCCTTCTGCTTGTTTGTACATGATGACTCCTAACGCTGAGCCAGGACGGCGCGCAGGAGAACACGAAGGAGGCGATCGACGACATCATGACCCGCAGGAAGCGCTCGTGCGGCAGGTTGCCCAGCCCAGGTTCGCGAAGAGGTGCTTCGAGCACTTCATCCTGCGCTGGGGGATGAACACCGCGCTCGAGCCCCGAAAAGAGGAAAAGCCGCCCGCACCCCAGCAATTCTTCTCGTGCTCTCCCGTCCACGCTCACACTCACACAGACGCACAAACGCGCGCGCAGCCTCAGCCAGCCGTTCGAGCCCCGCCGCCAGGAGGCCGAGGAGAAGTCATACGTCGACACGGATGCCGACGACGATGAGGGCTCGGTGCCGCTCCCCAGCGCGCCGCTGCTCATGCGCCACCAGTTTGCAGACCAGAAGTGCAAGCGCCAGCGCGTGCCCAGCGTGCCGATCCTCCCCGCTCTGCATGTCAAGCATCCACCTCCCACGCATGCCGCTCATCGGCAGCCTCATCGACTACCACGACGACGACGACGAGCGCAAGCTTGCGCTCGACCTCAGCCTCGACCTCGACCGCTGCCTCGCGCCTCTCGGCCCTCACGGCGGCGACGCGGAGCTCATCTTTTCCTACTGCCCCTTGCCCGCCGCCGAGTGCCCTCGACTCACTGGAATCCTTGAGCTCACGCACTCGCCCTTGCCTGCGACCCACATTCGCTTACGCGCGACTCCTCCAGCTCACGCACGTACGTCCGACTTCTCGTCAACCCCTCCATCCACTCTTCATCCTGTATCATCGCCGACACTGCACGCGCACCTGACCCCGCATCCCCACACCCTCACCTCACCTCGTCCTGTGGACGATGCGACCGTTCGACCCCGTGCACGCTCGATCCCCCATTCCTCGGCCGTCCCGCGCTCGTGGCTGAGGAAGTTGAGGAAGGGCGGCGGTGGAGGAGGAGGGGGAGCGGGAGCTCATATGAGCATTGACGACGAGAATGTCGTGATGGATGCCCCTTTGCTGAGCAGGACAGACGTCATGAAGGTGCGTCGTCGTCCCTCCTTACGCCAGTTCCTCTCCGCACACGCGTGTATCCCGGTCTCAACTTTCTGCCCGCCCCTCCTTCGACCTGCGCCCCCTCAATTTCCTCGACGGCGACGTTCCGCCCTTGACGCCGCGCCGGGTTGTCCGTTCAGCCCATGCAACCCTGCCACCCAGTGCCCTCGCGCTCATCCCCTCGGCGGTTTACATCCCCACCCCTTCCTCGTGCTGCGTCGCCGCCAAAACCCTGCGCACGCTCACCCCTATGCACGCTCGCGCCCAGAATCCTCGTGCTCTCCGCTGTCGATGTTCCCACTGTTGAGGTCGCCATCTTCATCAGTGTCGGCACCAACCACTTCCTCAACACCACCGCCCCCGCTTCCGCCAGGGAGCGCGACGTTCTCGTCGAGTTTCTGACCCTCCTCGCCGTCTGCCACACCGTCATCCCCGAGCTTAAGGACGGCAAGACGCAGTATCAGGCCAGCAGCCCCGACAAGGCCGCCCTCGTCGCCGGCGCGGAGCTCCTCGGCCTCCAGTTTCGCGTGCGTGCCCCCGTCCCTTCCTGCGTCCCGTCTGACCTCCTCCCCGCTCCCAGACCCGCAAGCCCAAGTCCGTCTTTGTCGATGTCCTTGGAGCGTCCCAAGAGTACCAGATCCTCAACGTGTGCGAGTTCAACTCGACCCGCAAGCGCATGTCCACCGTCGTCCGCGCCCCCGACGGCCGCATCAAGCTCTGCAAGGGCGCCGACGCCGTCATCTTTGAGCGCCTCAGCAAGATCCAACCATACAGCAAAAACACCCTCGTGCACCTCGAAGTGAGAGCCCCGCCATACCTCGACGACCGACTGCTGATGCTGACGCGCCCTCCCCAGGACTACGCGACCGAGGGCCTGCGTACGCTCTGCATCGCCTACCGCGACATCCCAGAGTCCAAGTACAAGCAGTGGTCCGCCCATGGCCACGGCCGCCCTCGCTCTCGCACGCCCTTGCACACAAACAGCCACCGCTCGTGCTCGCGCTCCTCTTTGCTCTCGCTCGACGAGATACTCCTCCGGGTAGCCATCAACGACCGCTCTCGTGCCGGCTCGCTCATCAACGCCCCCTCGCGCCCTCGGCCTTCGCCGGCGCACTAGGCGGCTACGCACCCTTCTACCGGACACCCTCCCCCGACTACCCGTCCCCCAGCCTGCGTAGGCGTGGAAGCGTGCACCCATCCACCGCGCACCCGGCCCCGCCACTGTACCATCCGCACCCGTCGCTGCCGTCGGCGCAGCACAGCTCTGCCCTGCCCGGGGCCTAGTAGTATTACCGACACTTTTGAGTCCATCGATATCCGAAACTACTGTGTTGCCAATTAAATGCATTTATAAATACAAAAAAATATTTTCTAAAATCTTCATACCCTGCTTCAACTTTGAGGCCCAGAAGCAGTGAGATTGAATCAGGGGTTCAATAGATATAGATTTAAACAGTCTACCCCCTAAAACCAGACTGTGTGAAGCACAGTCTGGGTTTTGGGAACCAAATCTGAAGTTGCACACAATTCTGTCTGATTCAATAGGCTTAAAATGTATTTGTCATGGTACCCTAATATTTTCATTAGTAGACATGGAGCACTGAAGATGTTACAGGCAAAATACAGAATTGAGGGAAAACCTCAAAAAACCGAGTCTCCAGTCCACAATTGTCCTTGGATTTCCATTGCAAAACTAATAAAATGCTCCTACATACACTACCTTTCAAATCATCGCCTAATTTTATCATTTGGATAAGGGGATCGAGAGATATGTAATTGTTTGTGATGTTGAGGGTATTCTGCAACCCGGAGACACAGTTTAGTCAGCATCGGGAAAGGGCGGCACACAGTCGGGAGATTGCGGACCCACAGTCGTCACACTGTTGTCACACCACGCACAGTCTCTCTGTTGCGCCACACAGTCCGGCCGAGACCGCACACAGTCCGGATTTTGGCGCTGGTTCAGCGCCACACAGTCCGGATTCTCGGTGACAGTCCGAGATTTGGCGGTGAATCTGCGCCACACAGTCCGGCCGTGCCGCACACAGTCCGTTGATTGTCGCGCCACACAGTCCGACTGTGTCGGCACACAGTCCGACTGTGTCGGAACACAGTCCGACTGTGTCGGACACAGTCGGAGTTTTCCCTCCGACTGTGTCGGCACATAGTGCCCTCCAACGTCTCGTGATCAAGCACGCCGCCACGTCGCGTCGCGTCGACCCTCCCCACACATTTGAACATCGAGCATAACATGCTTCCTCAGCCAAGGTCTCTTTGCTCTCTCAGGGCATTTTGGATTTCATTAGTGAGCTTTTTCTTCTTCTGAACCCTTCCTCTGCATGCTCTCGACGACGCCAGCAGACAACAGATGCTCAGAGAAAGTGCGCACTGCTGATAGCATTTTTTCTTACAGTTTGCAGCTGCAATACTCCGGGCACCCACTCCACGCTCTTTCCACACCCTCTTCCATCTCCACGGCTTTCTCTTTTCTCATCAACATCCACGACATCCGTGTCAGCGCCATTCTCTTTAAACAACTGCTCTGCGCCCATTCTGTCTCACGGCGCATGGAGCAAAGTGACTATCTTATCACGCGAGGTTGAGCACGTTGAAGAGAAGAACAAGGAGCAGATGGTGATAGAGGCAGAGGAGAGACAGCGGCTGTCGAGAGACGAGGGTGGAGCGACGGGACGATGGTGACGGACACACGCTCATCGAGCAGGCAGAACGGTACGACGGTACATACCTTCTGTCATCGTCCTTTCCGCCTGCCCCTCCCTCGACATCCACACCTCGAACCCCCACGCATTCGTCTTCTCAGCCCCCTGGCTCCTCCTCACATGTGTGGACTGACTACTCCTCCCATCTGCCCGCCCCTCCCTCGACTTGTGTACCCTCGACTGTTCGCACTCCCACCCTCGATGCCACGCACACCCGCCACCCAGTGCGCTCGACCGCCACCTGTCGCACCACGACAAGAGGCCCAAATTCGCCTCTCGCACGCTCCAACACCTCCGCGCTGATGCTCTTCGCCTTCCCAGTCCTCCACCACGCTTAGCCCTGTGGACCATCCCACTTCTCCATCCACCCACAACTCGATTGAAACAATGCCGGATCAGCTCAATGTCGACGCTTGGTTGCAGAACAAAGCAGGACGAGAATCGGCGGCGCTGCCCCTCCCCACTATGCCTCCCTTTCCCCCCTTTCTGACCGTAATCTGTCACCATCCCAGACTACTTTCCCGTCAATGAGCCACCGTCATATATCGACCATTCTTGATGGAGCAACAGCTTGAATTTCAACATGCGACCCTCGCACGCATCACCCAGCCGAACCCCATTGTCGACGCAGCGCTCCTTGAGTCGCGCTTTGTCGCGCCCCCGACGCCCTCCGCGTCTCCAGCAGCCCGCGAGCCCGCGACTTCCGCGGGATGCTGCACGCATGGGCCCGCAGCGCCGCTCGAAGACGCCGCGCACGCCGAGCTGTATAGTATGACGTCTGAAGAGGAGCATGCCACACTGCGTGTCGCGCACGAGCGGATTATGGACGAGTAGCCGGGGTACTGCGCATTCTTTGTGGAGTGGATCGATCGGCGACGGCGGTTGCTCGACGCGAAGCCCGTGCTGATCCAAGGTGAGCGCACCGCGCGCGTGTTCGATTCTCCAGCGCACAAGTTGACGGCGCGCACATGCATACACTCGCTCTCCCACTTGCACGCGCACGCGCGCGAGAAAGAGCACCTCGCGTCCGACGTGTGGCGCATGCTTGTCGCTGTCACGCTGCTGAACAAGACCGCGGGCACGCACGCGCTGCCCATCTTCTGGCACCTCGTGGACAAATGGCCCTCCCCCTCCGCACTCGCTCGAGGTCTGTGTCTCTTTTTGCTCCCCTCCCCACCCCAATCATACACGCTCGAAATGAAACGAAACGGATGCCTTTGGGGACGGTTGATTGCTCACGCGCATTCGGGCAGCAGCTGACGTCACCGAGGTTGTCGACGCGATCAGGTCGCTGGGCCTCCAAGCGACGCGCGGCGCGCGCCTCGTTGCGATGTCCCGCGCGTACTAGTAGTATTACCGACACTTTTGAGTCCACCGATATCCGAAACTACTGTGTTGCCAATTAAATGCAAATATAAATACAAAAAAATATTTTCTGTAATCTTCATACCCTGCTTCAACTTTGAGGCCCAGAAGCAGTGAGATTGAATCAGGGGTTCAATAGATATGGATTTAAACAGTCTACCCCCTAAAACCAGACTGTTTGAAGCACAGTCTGGGTTTTGGGAACCAAATCTGAGGTTGCACACAATTCTGTCTGATTCAGTAGGCTTGAAAGGGATTTGTCATGGTACCCTAATATTTTCATTAGTAGACATGGAGTACTGAAGATGTTACAGGCGAAATACAGAATTGAGGGAAAACCTCAAAAAACCGAGTCTCCAGTCCACAATTGTCCTTGGATTTCCATTGCAAAACTAATAAAATGCTCCTACATACACTACCTTTCAAATTATGCCCTAATTTTATCATTTGGATGAGAGGATCCAGAGATATGTAATTGTTTGTGATGTTGAGGGTATTCTGCAACCGGGAGACACAGTTTAGTCAGCATCGGGAAAGGGCGGCACACAGTCGGGAGATTGCGGGCGCACAGCTGTCACACTGTTGTCACACTGTTGTCACACTGTGCACAGTCTCTCTGTTGCGCCACACAGTCCGGCCGAGACCGCACACAGTCCGGATTTTGGCGCTGGTTCAGCGCCACACAGTCCGGATTCTCGGTGACAGTCCGAGATTTGGCGGTGAATCTGCGCCACACAGTCCGGCCGTGCCGCACACAGTCCGTTGATTGTCGCGCCACACAGTCCGACTGTGTCGGAACACAGTCCGACTGTGTCGGAACACAGTCCGACTGTGTCGGAACACAGTCCGACTGTGTCGGAACACAGTCCGACTGTGTCGGAACACAGTCCGACTGTGTCGGAACACAGTCCGACTGTGTCGGAACACAGTCCGACTGTGTCGGAACACAGTCCGACTGTGTCGGAACACAGTCCGACTGTGTCGGACACAGTCGGAGTTTTCCCTCTGACTTTGTCGGCACACAGTGCCCTCCAACGTCTCGTGATCAAGCACACTGCTACGTCGCGTCGCGTCGACCCTCCCCGCACCTTTGAACATCAAGCGCCCTCAATTGACATCCCCTCGATATATTAACACCACTCTCTCAGGGAATATCAAGGAAATTGGTAAGATTTTTCTTGATCTCAACTGCTCACTCTGCATGCTCTCGACGATGCAAGCGGACGATGGGCCATCGCCGAGGCCTTGTGAAAGCACACATCGCTGAGAGCGTGTTACTATACTAACTCTTCCTATTGTTAGCTGCTGACCCCGCATCGACTGAGGACTCCATTTTCACCGTCGACATCCACCCTCCGCTCTCTGCACTTTTGCTGCTTCTCCACACACCCTCGCTCCTGCCGCACATACACTCCGCGCCCGTGTACAGAACATCGCCAGGGAAGGTCGAAGGTACGTACCGCTGGTTCTTTCCTTCCCCCCAGCCCCTCCTTCGAACCAAGTTTCCTTGATGCATTCAATCATTGACGCTTCAGCCCTCGACGCTGTGCATGCTCGCCTGTTTGTTCCCTCAAACTCTTCGAACCTTGATCCCCCTCGCCTACCCAACTGTGCCTATACCCATCTGTGGCACCCACTACCCAGGCCCACACTTGCCTCCCCTTAATCCGCTCAAGGCTCCCGTCAACCAGTGCCCTCCACTATTTCTGCAGCACCAGTATCACGCTCTCTCAATGCCTCCGCGCTCGCGCTGCCCCACAACATGTGAAGCATTGCGGCCGTTCAAACGTCAACAAGGACGACGAGGTCTAGCTGGCGGCAGAGGATAAGGACGAGGACAAGCAATGGCAGCGGCGGAGAATGGGCATAGACGATGAGGACATCCACGATGGATGCAGGTACGTTGTCTCTCGTGCCTGTCCGTCCCCGCGTGCGTGTCTTGTTCTCATCCTTTCCGCCGGCCCCTCCTTCAGCCTGCGTCCCATCTCCCTGTCGACCGTTCACGCCCCCACCCTCAACATCATGCACGCCTTCAATGCTATGAATCACATTGACCGTCAATCGCGCCCTCAAGCCCACGTGCGCACGATTGTCCCTTCAAGCTCATGCATGTGCCCTCGCCTGTGACCGACATCTGCGGGCATCCGCTCGACCTCACGCACGCGCACCCGTCTCCGCGACGCCACGCACCGCCGCTACCGAGTGCCCTGACATCCGTTCCCTTCTTGCGTCACCGCCCAGACCCCACATATACTTGTCCCCTCGAGTGTATTCCTGCTCACCATTTGCTCTCTCGCTCGTCTCCTCAACCCCACGCAAGCTTGTCCCTTCAATCCCTCCTCACGGATCCCTCCCCATGTCCATCAACCTCCCGCCATCCTCGCTTGCGCGTTGAAGACACCCAACTCCCGGCACTCCACAGCAGATGAGTCGCACAGGACGCACGGCAAGCGCTAGTATTGGAGAAGCCTGATGTTGAAAGTTCTGCAACGGTGAAGTTCGCAAGATGTGAAACAATGGCGCGCTGTCTGCGCGCTGCCGCCGCCGCTGCATTCTACGTGCGTCGACGACCCCTTCTCCCACTAAGGCCACTCTCATTCCCTTTCCTTGACAACCCTCGTTCCGTCTGTCATTCTGCCTCTGACCAGTGTTTTGCAGGAACGTTACGTCTTCGCCACTGTCAACATGGACGAGAGCCTCGTATCTGCGAGAGTAAGCGACGCACACAGCTCGCGCGTACGAAGGTTAGGTTAGGCCATCTATTGCAGGACTTAGGACATGAAACGGCGGCGGGCTGTCCAGGGCGTCCAGTCGCTCCACGCGGCATAAAAGTGCCGGTGGACAAGTCATGTTGCAGAAACGGCCGCGTGCTGTCTGCGGCAGCCAGGCTCCCCACAGCCCAAATTCGCCGAAGGTGAATTTGGGAGCCTGGCTGCCGCAGACAGCACGCGGCCGCCGACTTCGTCGGCCTCATTTCCTTCCTTCCTCCTCTCCCTCTCCTCCTCTCTCATGCTCCTGATGCTGACATTTGACATCATGAACAGCCTTCTCGGCAGAACGTTGTCGGACACAGGACACTAGAGGGCCTCAAGCGAGCTTCAGACGAGTGTACGATAGCAGCAGAACACGCGCTATCACTGTTCCAGCAGTCTCGAGAGTACGGTCGTGCGACATGCCCAGCCTCGCAGCCTCATTCTCCCCTTGCATCTTCTATTTGTCGGCTAATACCATATGCATGTAGTCCGCGCGACTCGTTCTATGTACTTTGCGTGCATATACACCTCCCTCGAAGCTACTTTCTTAGGTGCTCCTCTGTAGCTACAGCCTGTATTATTTTTCTTGTTGTATCTATATCTATATTTTGAACTCAGGCCCGTTCACCCACACGATTTGTGGGCGAAATTTTTCGCCCGAAGTGGAAGGAGGACCACTCTACCTCGATCGTAATGAACAGCTCTCAATCCAACTCTTCGCTCGTCTCTCAGTACCTCTTCCTTCTCCGCGATCCCTCGTCCATGCCCTGTCCGTGCCAATGTCGACATCCTCTGCTAGCCTGCAAGCCAGAGACTTCTCGACAGGCCATCGGCCACATCCTCTTCTTCTACAGGACGATCGGTTGAGAAACCAGCGCAGACACTGGTCCAGATGAGCGAAATGAGCACTTTAAACCTTTCGTTGTGAGTTATCTTTTGTTCCTTTTACTTCTCGACTTCTCGACACCCGCTTCCTTTGCGCTCTCTTTCCTTTGCGCTCTCAATGATGCAAGCGGACGATGGGCCTCCGCCGAGGCCCTGATAAAGCTAGCATCGTTGAGGACGTGTACTGATGTTTCCTTCTCTTTTCCTCTACTTCTACTATCTACAGATCCTCGAGGGACTAACCTTTCCCTTCCCGACCCCGTCTCTGTCCTCGTCCACGCCTACGCCCCCGCTCACCGCCGTCTCTTTCCCCTGCGCCACCACGATGTCGGCCGCGGAGGCGTTCTGCTCTACCAACGCCCCCACGCCCACGCTGCCTGATCATGCTCCAAGCATCGTGACCATCTGAGCGTCAAAGACGACGACAATGAGGACCACACTGACAATCATGACGCGTGGTCACGGGCCTCCGGGAGGAGCTCAAGGTGCACGCGCGCGCGTGGGGGTCTGTCTTCGCAGACCTAGGTTTGTTTTTATTGCGCCTATCTCTCTGTCTGCTCTCCTCATCGCTCTCGACGTGCGCGCTAGAATATTGACTCAGAGCCCGTAAACTCTCGCTCGACTGCTCGTCAGAAGCTCACTCACATCACTCGCCAACAGTTCCAGGAGCTTTCCGCCTAACCTAACGACCAGCTCGTCCGCCGCAAGAACAATGCGGACACCAATGAAATTAAGTTTATCTCTTTCCATTCTCCCACGATCCGTCTCACGCCCTCTCACAGTTCCCTTTCTTCCCGTCCGCGACGACTTTAAATCCAAGCGCAACCAAGCGCGCCCAAAGCTCGCCACTCTACGCACCTCTCACTTCAAAGATCTCTCCAGCGACGTCTGCTACAAGCTTGCGCAGTGATACCCAGAGTTAAAGGACAGGTTGTGTTCCACCTCTTTTCACGTCCCATCCCTGCCTCCCGCGCTTACTCCATCGTCAGGCAGCAGATTCACCCAACTAGACGCCCGGATCCACCTACGACGACTTCCCATCTCCCGACTTTGCCGTGTCCCCCCGCTCAAGGCGCCCCACTCCGCCCCCTAACCGCCGCCTCACCCGCACTTCTGGCAACTGCGATTGCTCCGGCAGCACCGGCATTCGCCGCAAATCCTAGCAAAGACAATTTCGCTCATCTGGACGCCGCAGCGAAGACGCCTATGGCGGTGTCGGCAACAACGTGCCCTTCTCCCTGTCATCGCGTCGACGGCCCTCCGAGGACCTTCGCCAGGACTCTGTCGGCTACCACCCGAGCACCGCTAGCGCGAGCAACTCAACTAGCACGACCAACGCTTGGAGCACGACTGCCAAGAGCTAGATGATGATCCCCAATAAGAGCACCATCGCAAAGCAGGACACCGAGATCCCTTACGGTTATGACACCCGCGAGAGCAGCAGCACCGCAGGCGAGGAGCCCGACCCGGACGAGATGGAGGGTGGCCTCGGCACTTTCACCTGCCGCCTCGACAGCATCGACGAGAACGCGGGCGCGCGCCGCGGCGGCGACAACTATTCCAACAAGATGTCATTGGAGTGTGTTCGTCGTGTCCAATCGCTCGCTGAAGGATGGCCGCATAAGTATTGGTGCGGGCGAGGAATACGAGAAGATGAACCGCGACTACGAGTTCAAGAACGCGACCATGCAAAGCTGCATCGCCGGCCCCGAGAAAACCAAAACGTGCAATGCGTCACAACCAAGACAGATGCGTCCCGTTTTTCAAGTCGACTACCAACACGAGTTGCTCCACGTCTGCGTTGTACGTCCATCCGCCCCGCGCCGCCTCCTGCCCGCCGACGAACACGCTCCCAGGCGCGCTCGGCACTCCGAGCACCGTGACACGCGCAAGCGGCTGTTCCACGCGGAACGTACCTGTGCTCTCAATCGTGAGCGCGCCCGCGTGCACGATGAACCGCACCGTCCGGTTCGCGATTGGGGAGTCCGGTAGCGGGAGCGAGGTCCCGTCGTCGAGATACGCCGTGCCGTATGCTGCGCCGTCGGCACCGAGTGCAACGAGCAACGCGTACGGCCCCGCTCGCGTCTCGCGTGTCGTGTACGCCGGCTGCGCGTGTGTGAGGAGTGCGGCGCCCGCACGGATGTGCACATTGATGTGCCCGAGGGGCGCGGAAAGTGTGGTCGGCGCGCCCATGGTCGCGTTTACTGCAGTGTGGGTGTACCAGTCGCGCCAGGTTATCTGCCCGCGGCCAAGGAAGATGCCTGACATGACACAATGGGGATGAGCAATCGAACGGGTATGAATTCCATGTCGACCTACCGTCGACAGTAGACACATTGGGCTCGAGCACAGGCGTGACGAGAATGTCGCTCCCGACCATGAACTGGCGGTCCACCGCAAACAGCTCCGGCTCGTCGGGGAACTCAAAAAAGAGCGCGCGCACAGGAAGTGTGCCGTTCGTCGAGGCGTTGGCAAACAGTGTGTACTGCCCGATCCCGTCCGCGGTCAACGATGAATCGCGGATTTGGATCTCTAGCATACGAAGAGGCTCACCTAGTACGGCAGGAGCGCGTAGCGTATTGAGATCGCGGTATTGCTCGCGTTGGCGACACTATCCCATCTGTAAGGCTCCTGGGACAGCGCGTCGCGCTGGTTGTGATTTCTATAGAACGGCGTGAACGCGGATAGCTGCATCCAGCGATTGCACAACTCCTCGTCCGTGTTGCCGACTGCTCCGCGTATGCACAATATAACCCACGGTTAGGCTCAAGCAAGCAGGTGGATCGACGGCAAGGACTACGCACAGAAGCCGCACGTGTCGGCGCCGACCATCGGGATTTGGAACAGCTGGAACTGGAGCACGCCTGCGATGCTGTGCGCCATGTACGCCCACTTGCTGTAGTTATCCCCAAGCTGATAGGTACATCCGCAAATCAGTACCGCTTGGCGAAACGCTGGTACGGCGGAAGGAAGGACGACGACGACATATCCAGTGTCCTGTCCAGTGCCCCGAACCCGGGAATGTCGAGCGCGCAATGATGAAAGGTCGCTCGCCGGGGTGCACCGCGCGCAGTGCGAGGTTCGTCGCGCGGCCCTCCATATACCCAAATATGTTATGTGTATCGAGCTCGACGTACCCACCCGCGTGCGTTGCATTTGGTGCGAGCGTGTGCGTTAGCAGCGCGCCGAACCCTGTAATGCGTTAGCCGAGAGCCTAAGATGAGCAGGCGGCAGGTATACCGTTGTGAATGGCGTAGGGCGGTGCGCTCAGGTCCACATTCGACTCGTTCGCAGCGCCCAAACCGCGCTTGACAAGGGTATATTGCCTCGAAGCTGCCGACATCGTGCCGGCATCTCCAGCGCTGAATGTGAGTGTGCCGTTCACAGTGATGTTCCCGCTCAACCCCGACACAGTAGAGTCGTATCTGCCGCACACGGAGACGCGTCAGGCGAGGAACGAAGAGACCATGGCAGGGTGATGAACTTGCCCTTCGGGGTAGTCTATGACAAGGTCGTCAGGATCGCCGGGTAACGACACGGGGACGGACGTATTCGACAAGTCCGCGCCCGTTCCGCTGCATCGACAAACAAACAAAGCGTGAACATGAGCAGACGGCGATGCATCCCGATACAGTGAAGTTCACAAGTGCGGGTAAAAGAATATTTGAAAAAAAGGACGGACCAGGACCCGTCGCAAAACGAGCTCGCCTCGTTCATGTCGAGCCATATACCGGAGTACTCGACGCCCGCCGCGCTCCAATTACGCCGCGCATCGGCCCACCACGCCTCTGTGCCGTTCGCGAGCCAGTCCGGGAAGACCTACGCATGCGAAGAGGGGTCAGATGAAGCAAGCAGCCCTGATGGTCAGTATGCAGTGAGGGCGGGGGCCTTAAGGATCACGCACAGTGTACCCCGGCCAGACTTGTCCGATGTATATTGACCCGTCTGGGTTCTTAATGAACACGTCCCTAAGCACACCTCGCATCAGCCCCGCACACACACATACATACGACAGAACGACACGCACTGCTCAACTCCTCGTGTGTACGGGTCGTACTGCACGAACATGCGGGCGGCACGTTGGTATCAGTGATAAGAGAAGTGCAAAGGGGAAAACGCACGACATCAGTGGCATTCGTGACGTGTCCGATAGCAGCGTCTACGATCGGGATATCTGCAGGGTCGGCATTGGCATCATGAGTGCACGGTGCATGATGGAAAAGAGACAAGGACAGAGGCATTGTACGCACAGTGCTGTCCGTTCGCAGCCTATGGGTGGTCGAGGACAGACAAGCAAACGTGCACACAAGTCCGTTGATAAGTACCAGAACAAGGTCAAGCTGCAGGACGTACCAACTCGCGCGTGAACGCACGCATCTCCTCCGGGGGATAGCTTATAGGGTCAGATGTGAAATCGCGCAGCGAACGGTAGAGATCTATATCGTTCCACATAACTGTGCGCCCCCAATAAACCGACCTATCACGAGCACAAGACACCGCAGACGCACCTTTGAGAGGCACCCCCGCCCCGCGCATCGCGCTTACCTGCTCTCGCACTTCTGACAAGTTCGAGTAGCCCCACCGACACAGGTGGAACCCAAATGCCCACATCGGCTGCCACGCGGGCGCACCAACCGCGCCCGCGTACTGTGCAATAACGGCATTCGGGTCCGGGCCAGAGAAGAAGGAGAGGTCGAGGGTGCCACCGAGAAGGCGGTATTGAATGAGGGATGCGTTAGAGGAGGAAGGGGTGGAGAGGATGATATCGGCACCGGCAGTACTAAGGCGGGTGGTTGGGGGCACGGTGAAGACGATAGCTAGGCAGAGGCAGCAGGGACATACTTGGACAGAAAGACGCCATGCGACTGGGAAGAGTTGGTAGACGTGTTGAAGCGATGTTCGAGGTAGAATGCGTGTGAGCCGTATCTACACCCACGCGGTCATCAGGACGCCGCCAGAAGAAGAGAGGAATCGTGTGTGCACGCACATGTTCTCGTCGAGCGGGTCCGCGGCATCGCGCGCTCATAGCGTCTGCAGCGTGCCGTTCTGCGCGACGTCGCGCCTGAAGCCCGCGCTCGCAACAACCTCGCCGAGGCCGTAAACATTCGCATCACGCGGGAGCGCCGAAGTGAGCTTCACCCGAGGCGCATCGCACCATTAGCAGCGTGATGGAGGAAGGGGAACACTCACGTACCTGTATATACTGCTTCTCGAACACGAGCGGGAACGCGTCGAGCGCCACAGGAATGTGCAAGGGACCCACTGTTGCGTTGGAGCGCGACGAGGTGGGGAGTGAGACGAGGCGGGTATCAAAGAGCGGGGGCGCGCCTGGATCCTGGCGGCGCGAGATCCAGAACGCGAAGGGGACTTGTTCGTAGTTGAATACAAGGTCTGAGGAGTTGAGAATTGAGGCTGGACCGGGGGCAGACGGAGTACGAGGCGGAAAATATTCGCGTGGAGGCGTGAACTGCAGATTGTCGGCGTCGAAAATATGGACACGGAGCCTGTCCTCAAAGACATAGAGCATGAATATGTGACGAATGATAGTAGTGAAGAATTAACAGAAGGGAGGCACGGACCTAGACTGCGACTCATAGGAGACTTCAAGGGTGAGTAGGGGGAAATCATCGCTGAAGGCATTGCAAGCGGGACCAGCGAGGGCAAGGGCAGCGGTAAGGCCATACGGAGTGTCCTAGTAGTATTACTGACACTTTTGAGTCCACCGATATCCGAAACTACTGTGTTGCCAATTAAATGTAAATGTAAATATGAAAAAATCCTTTCTGTAATCTTCATACCCTGCTTCAACTTTGAGGCCTAGAAGCAGTGAGATTGAATCAGGGGTTCAATAGATATGGATTTAAACAGTCTACCCCCTAAAAGCAGACTGTGTGAAGCACAGTCTGGGTTTTGGGAGCCAAATCCGAAGTTGCACACAATTCTGTCTGATTCAATAGGCTTGAAAGGGATTTGTCATGGTACCCTAATATTTTCATTAGTAGACATGGAGTACTGAAGATGTTACAGACAAAATACAGAATTGAGGGAAAACCTCAAAAAACCGAGTCTCCAGTCCACAATTGTCCTTGGATTTCCATTGCAAAACTAACAAAATGCTCCTACATACACTACCTTTTAGATTATACCCTAATTTTATTATTTGGATGAGGGGATCCAGAGATATGTAATTGTTTGTGATGTTGAGGGTATTCTGCAACCCGGAGACACAGTTTAGTCAGCATCGGGAAAGGGCGGCACACAGTCGGGAGATTGCGGGCGCACAGTCGTCACACTGTTGTCACCCCACGCACAGTCTCTCTGTTGCGCCACACAGTCCGGCCGAGACCGCACACAGTCCGGATTTTGGCGCTAGTTCAGCGCCACACAGTCCGGATTCTCGGTGACAGTCCGAGATTTGGCGGTGAATCTGCGCCACACAGTCCGGCCGTGCCGCACACAGTCCGATGATTGTCGCGCCACACAGTCCGACTGTGTCGGAGACAGTCCGAGTTTTCCCTCCGACTGTGTCGGCACACAGTCCGACTGTGTCGGACACAGTCGGAGTTTTCCCTCCGACTGTGTCGGCACACAGTGCCCTCCAACGTCTCGTGATCAAGCACACCGCCACGTCGCGTCGCGTCGCGTCGACCCTCCCCGCACCTTTGAACATCGAGCGCAACATGCTTCCTCAGCCGAGGTCTCCTTGCTCTTTCAGGACATTTTAGACTTCATTAGTGAGCTTTTTCTTCTTCTGAACCCTTCCTCTGCATGCTCTCGACGACGCCAGCAGACAACAGATGCTCAGAGAAAGTGCGCACTGCTGATAGTATTTTTTCTTACAGTTTGCAGCTGCAATACTCCGGGCACCCACTCCACGCTCTCTCCACACCCTCTTCCATCTCCACGGCTTTCTCTTTTCTCATCAACATCCACGACATCCGTGTCAGCGCCATTCTCTTTAAACGACTGCTCTGCGCCCATCCTGTCTCACGGCGCATGGAGCAAACCGACTATCTTATCACGCGAGGTTGAGCACGTTGAAGAGAAGAACAAGGAGCAGATGGTGATAGAGGCAGAGGAGGGACAGCGGCTGTCGAGAGACGAGGGTGGAGCGACGGGACGATGGTGACGGACACACGCTCATCGAGCAGGCAGAGCGGTACGACGGTACGTACCTCCTGTTATCGTCCTTTCCGCCTGCCCCTCCCTCGACATCCACGCCTCGAACCCCCACGCATTCGTCTTCTCAGCCCCCTGGCTCCTCCTCGCATGTGTGGACCGACTACTCCTCCCATCCGCCCGCCCCTCCCTCGACTTGCGTACCCTCGACTGTTCGCACTCCCGCCCTCGATGCCCGCTCGACCGCCACCTGTTGCACCACGACAAGAGGCCCAAATTCGCCTCTCGCGCGCTCCCACACCTCCGCGCTCACACCCTTCGCCTGCCCGGTCCTCCAGCACACCAAACCTCGTGGACCGTCGCACTTCTCCATCCACCCCACACCTTGCTTGAAACAATGCTGGAGCACCTCGATGTCGACACCTCGTTGCAGGGCTAACCAGGACGAGAATCGGCGGCGCGCTGTCCAGGGCAACCAGTCGCGCCACGCAGCGTGAAAGTGCTGCTCGATGTTGAGCGCTCCTCAGCGGATGAGTTGCGTAGGGTGCGTGGCCCAATTATGTGTCAGAGAATCCCCCCGTTAAGCGACATGAATCCCCTGGCTTGAAAAATAGCGGCGCGCTGTGTAGGGCACCGTGTCGCGCATCACACCCCAAATGTGCCGCGCGACACGCTGCCTTACACAGCACGCCGCTGCTGGCTTCACTGGGGACACCAGCCACTACCACCCCCCTCACCTTCGTACTGTCTCCGACGACGACCCTTCCGCCAGCCCTCCGTGGCACTTTCACGCCGCGTGGCACGTCAGGGATGCCCACGGTTGACCACTTTCCAGCAGACTGAGTGCGCAGAGTGTAAAAATGACGGCGCGCTGTGTGGGGCAGGCTTTCGCACCTCACTGCCAAAATGTGCCGCGAGGCACATTTTGGAAGTGAGGTGCGAAAGCCTGCCCCACACAGCGCGCCGCCGCCGGCTTTGCCGGCGGCACCCCACTATACTTATCCTCTCATCTACCCCCGCTCTTCTTCCTTGTTATATAAAACTAGTCTAGTTATTCCACTTACCTAACCCTTTAATATCCAATGCGAGGCTTATGGTGCTAACTGACTCATGAACGCAGCACTGCGCTGAAGGTTGCCGAACTCGACCTGGCGCATGCACAAGGCCATGTGCAGCAGTTCCAAGAGATCAGCCAGGCGAATGAAGTGGTGCTAGCAGGCTTTAATGCGACCTACGATGACTACAAGTCATCCACGGAGTCGCAGCTTGTGAAGCACGAGGTACGTTTCGTTGGATGCTGGACATTTGCGTCGATGGCTGACTTGGGTTGCAGTCCGATTATAACGCTCTGTCAGAGAACTTGCACGTCGTCCAGCAGGAGCTGACGGCGTCTCGGGAGGTGATGGCGGAGACGAAGCGCACGTTTGACAAGGAGTGGGAGTCGTGGGCGAATGATAAGCGGACACTTGAGGATACCCTCATCGAGCTGACCATGTCGGAGAAGCATATCGCGGAAGACAGGACATCGCACAATGCGAGAGGAGTGTGCCGAGGTACGTACAGGACATTCTAGTTCTCATCTTCTGGCACTCATATTCTGGATGCCGGTTCAAAGTCTGCGAAGGCCAAGTACAAGACCAAAGTCATCGCTCACGGCGAGTCGCTTCGGGACCTCAAAGGCTTAAAGCTGCAGTTGTCGAAGCTTCAGATCGAGGCGAGGACACACCTGACCGCTGCGGAGACTACCCAAGCCAAGTTGGCGTCGTCTGAGTCTAGCTGGGGTCAGCAGAGGGAGGCCCTCGACAAGGAGATCGCTAATTTGACTGCTAGGCAAGTCATTCCTGTTGGTCCCGCGCGCGATAGGGTTCTAAACTTCTGATTCTAGGTTAGAGAAGTTGGTGGAGCAGAACAAGGTGCTCCATCAACACTCGGACTCGATCAGTTCGCAGGCTGCATCCGGCAAGGTTAGGATGCAGGCTCTGCACCGCCTGCAGAGACCGAGCCCGCTGGCGACGTGGACGAGATGTTTGCGCCAGGTGATCTCGTACTTGTGGAGGTAGAAGAATTTCATCGACATGCAGCTTGCGATGAGCAAGCAAGAGGACACTCGCTTGAAGCTTCAGGCAATCCGCTTTAGCCAAAACCTCAAATACACCAGGGCCACCTAGGGCCACGCTTTCCGAGGTGTGCACTTTTTTATGCCATCGAATTCACATCGTCTGATAATCTGATCTTGTCCTGTTCAGGCACGTGAATGTGCCGTTGCAACGGTCGCCACCGATACACAGCATGGAGAACTTGTGGAAAAAATTATTCAACTGACTATCTTCCGGGAGAACAACGCGACGCTGCGTGCGGATGCCGAATCTCAAGGGAAACGCGCTCGGGCGCTGGACTCCAAGCTCACGACCTTGAGTGGCTCGACGCCGCAAACGGTTTCACCGTGCGCAAGCAGAGCCGGAAGTGGTCGAATCGCGCGCAGCTGCGGATGGTGCGCGGGGAGGGCTCGGTGTCATCACCCTAGGGCCTCGACGACCCCGGCGAGAGGCCAGACAGGGGCTTGGACGAGCTATAAGGAGATCGGTGTGCTCAAGGACCGTGCGGCTAAGGTCGGAGAGACGAAAGAGTGGGCGCGCATGCTGCTGGCGGCGAGCCCAACCAAGGAAGAGTGGGACGTGCACCTGAAAGAATGCCAGCGCTTGCTGATGGAGGGGTCGTCGAACAATGTTTACTTGGACTAATTGACGGACCTAGATAGGTTGGTCGCTCACGGGCAGCTGCTAGACGAGCTCAATCATGATGTGGATGACGCAGTCATGACCCTCGAAGAGGCTTCACAGCACCTGGTCCACGCGCGCGCCTGCTATCTCTCGCTCGACAACAAGCACCGGAAGAAGCTCGAGGCCCGTCAGCATGCCAGGCATGTGCGTTTGCAGTCGTACGAGGCCGTCGAGGGGCTGGACGAGTTCCGGAACCCCACACCCATGCACTTAGCTCTGCCCTTCCTCAACGTGTTCCACGGTCTCTATGGCGGCAGCGTTCCGCTCCACCAAGGTCCACGCACCCATGCTGCTCCACGACGCGGACAATCACGACAACGGAGCGGAGGACGAGGAAGAGGATCGGCCACGTGGAGATGGGAGGTAATGGACGACGAGGCCATCTACATAGGTACATCGTCAGTCGTCCCAATTCCTCCTCTCCTGCTCTCCCTCCTGCTCTTCCAGCTGTCCCCCCGCTGGTCCCATGCCCACTGGCCCACTGGCCTGCTCGCGCGCATCGTCCACGCCCCCTCGCGCATCGTCTGCGTTGCCCAGACCCCCGCTCGACACGCCCGCATCTATCACTCGACGCCACTCACCTGCTCATCCCGCTCTTCTATCACGACCTCAATCCCCTCATTCGACCTGCGTCCCCTCGACCCTTTCGATGGCGACATTCCTGCCCTTGACCCCGCGCCCTGTCGTCCGCTCAGCCCGCGCCACCCTGCCACCCAGCACCCTCGCACGCTTGCGCCCAGAACCCTCGTGCTCATCTCCTCTGCTGTCGACGTCCCCACTCTCGACATCGTAAACGCTCACCACCCAGAGCCCCCAGGGGCCCCGATCCCATCAAATGTCGCCCATCTCCTCGATCCCATGTGTTCGTTCTCGCCTGCGTCCTGTCACGCACAACCACGCACATTCGTTCCCTTAGATACTCACACAGCCTCCACCCGGCGCCCTCCTGCTCGTCTCATCGATCCTGTACGCATTCATCCCCACACCCCCGACACCCCCGCGATACAGCGCCCTCGACATCTTCAATCACTGAGGGCTGAATTGCGAAGCTGCTCCGTCGACACCTCCGCGCGCGTACTACACGCAAAGCATCGCGACTATTCTAGTGTCGACGAGGAGGATGAGACCCAGCTGGCAACGGAGGACGAGGAACGAGTGCGTCGGAGAGACGAGCTGAGAAGAGTGGGCACGGATGACGAGGCTATCCACAAGGGATGTAGGTATGTCGTCGTCTCTTACTCCCGTTCTTCTCCCGCACACGTACCTCTTGTGTTCGACTTATCTGCCCGCCCCCGCACGGCATCACGCCCACTCTTCCTCTCATTCAGTCCTGCTCTCGACCTGCTCGCCCAACCCTCTCGACCCGCTTGCCTGACCCTCTCAGCCCGCTTGCTTGCTCGCTTGCTCTCGTGCTTGACCCGCTCGACATCATGCCCACTTGCTTGTGTCGTCCATGTCCCCTCCGCACATCGTCTGCATTGTCCAGACTCCTACTCGACACACCCGGACTTCCTGCTTGACGCCATGGGCACTCGTGTGCTCGAGTGCTAGCCCAGCTTGACTGTCGATCCCACATCTGCCCTCGTCCCCTCAGGTTCAAGCGCCCGCTTTTGCCTGCGACTAATATCCTCCTACCCCGCCCAGCCAATTCGTACCGCACGCGCGACCAGCCCTGGTACACTTTCGGGCACGGGCTTGTTCTGATGTACATCGAGCTCGGTGTCATCACCTCGATTACGTACTATACCTTTCTGTGGTGCGAGAACGCGCGGCGGGACCACGGTGAGCAGTTAGAGGTCGTCGGCGGCGTGGACGGGAAGGAAGGCGTGGTGGGAGTAGAGAAGGAGGGGCTGGGGGGGTGGAGGTGCACGCACGCCGTAACGGGCGGTTTGCGAGTGTTGCAGGGGCGACGCTTGTCTCCTCGACACCACTCCTGCCCTCCTACTCGTCCTCTCAAAACCCTCGACCTTCACTCCCTCAAATTACCAACTATCGACTGCCCGCAGATCGCACCCAGACCCTACGTCGAGGATAAGGAACGGCTGCAGCGGAGAGACGCGCTGGGAAGAGGGTTGAAACGGATAACGAGGACATCCACGATGGATGCAAACTCGTTGAGCAGGCCAGTACGTCGCCATCTCTCGCGCCAGTTTCTCCCTCTCCCGGACATCCGTATCCCCCACACTCATCTTGTCTATCTGCCACACCCACTCACCTGTTCTCCACCACACCTGCCAGCCTGCTCGATGCGCTCCGACACCACACCCTCGTTCTCCTTGACGAATCTCATTTCGCCTCTTCCATCATTAACCATGAGCAGTCCATATAGTACGGTTCCACCAGTGCCCACTAGTAAAGCGGCGACGACCATACACACAACCCCTTCAACACTCGACCTTCCTTCCCTCGTGCCACACATGCCCGCTACCTAGCTCCAAGATTCGACCTCCTTCAACGTCCTCAACGGCATGCACGCACGCACGCTCCCTCGATCCCTCGACGGTCCGCACCAACTCCTCACTCCTTCCCTCAGCCCCTTGCACACGCGCCCCTTCGACCCCACGCCTACGCCTATCACTGTCTCGTTTGGCGTGCTGCACGGTTTCCATGGCGATGGCGTCCCGCTCCACCAGCGCCTGCGTACTCGCGCGGCTCGACGACGCGGACAACCACGACAACGAAGAGGAGCACAAGGAGGAGCACAGAAGAGGCAAGGAAACGGTCGACGAGGAGATCTGCAAAGGTACGTCGTCACTAGCTCCAGTTCCTCCCCCGTACACGTACACCTCCCGCCTTCTACCTAACTCTCCATGTCGCCTTCAACGATCTACCCCTCGACTTTACCCGCCCCCTCCTCTCGTCCGCTCAACCTCTTCCACGTCCGACCCGCTCTCCCGTCCGACCTGCTCTCTCGTCCGGCCCTCTCGACCCCATCGCTCGCTGTACTGCCCTCCCCGCTCTCCTCGCACGATCTCATGCCCACTGGCCCACCGGCCGGCTCGCCTGCATCGTCCACATCGCCTCGCGCATCGCATGCGTTGCCCGGACCCACGCTCGACTCACCCGCATCTCCCACTCGACGTCGCGCTCGCCTGCTTGCTACAGCTCGACACCACCCACCATTCTAGCATATCCTCCACCTCCTCCACCTTCGTCAACGCTTCTGCCTCCGACGCCTCGTCCGCCGTCACCACCATCACCACCCACATCACCACCACCACCACCACCACCACCACCTCCTCCTCCTCCTCCTCCTCACGCCGCTCCTCCGAGTCCTTGCGCACCATGCCCAGCGCCAACCGCCGTGACCGCAACCGCACCCCGCAGGACCGCTCCAAGTCCATGTCCGCGGTGAGCACCGCTCACATACACGCTGCCCTCCTCGACCAGGTCGCCGCTGCCGCATCCGCATCCTCGCGCACTGGCCGGCCTTCTCTTCTCCCGGTGTCACGCCCCCCTCCACCCCTGGCTGCTGTATGAACGGTAAAGGACGGAGAAGCTCCTCGCGCGGCGGGCGACGCAGAAGATCGGCGAGGAGGAGACGCGGCATCTGACGCACCCCTATCGTCTACCCTGCACTCCTCTCCCGCGTCGCCGAGGCCTTCCGCGTTCGCATCTCCCTCACGGAGCGCATCAAGGACAGCCTTGCCTGCCCGACTCCGCCACCGACGTGTACGGGCCCAGGATCCGCGTCCTGAGCCCGTTCTTGAGCGGCGATATCCCCTGCCTTTGCGCCCGCGCTCAGCAAGTTCATCCTACCCCTGCGCCCCGACTCGGCGTCCATGCAGGAGAGCGGCTCCTCGCCCTCGCACGACCCCTCCTCCACCGACTCGCCGTTGCCGTCGCTTGTTCGATATGTATTAGTTTACATGAGTGACGCACGTTGTCCTGACCCTGCAGCCTCATTCTGGGGATGATGGTCTTCAGCCCGACGGTCACGACAGCGAGCTGATTACATTGTTGTGGTAAATGCCTTGGTGAGTCGATTCAAATCCCTTTTTCGTTCAGATCATTCAGCTCATTTTTTTTGTCTATATTCCCCCAAGCAGCGGCATCACAGAAGCGGCACGCTTATGTCCTCCGGGCGCCTTGGCCACTCATCAATCAGGCCCTCCTATACCTCGATGCGCTCGTAGCGCATTGACGCTGGAGCGCGGTATGAGGAAGCCTGCCCTGATGGAAGATGCGAGCCATGAGTGCACGCGCCGTGAGCGCGGTGGCGTCGTTTGCGAGGACCTCGACGGCCGAGTCATTGACGACGCGGATGAAGTTGAGGGTCCGACGCGTCGAGGTGGATATGTTAGAGGACCGGAGCTTAGCCACCTTGGTCTCGGCGCCTTCTGTGGGGGGAGAGCATGCACGTCGCGCGGCCAGTCGCCGACGGGTTGCTTCGTATATGCGAGGCAGACTCACGAGTTCTAATCAGTGCGCTGTTCTAGCGCTCGACAGCGAGCGCTTCCAACTTTGGGACAATATTAACGCCCGTCCACCCCTCGGCACTCGCGCGCACCCGGAAGCAGGCCTTGAGGAGGTCGCCTTCACGCCCTCTGCACGCGAGGGTCGCCTGAATGATGTAGTGTGATGTGGCGGGCTGCCGCGCAAACGGCATGCCCACACCCACGCTCACTGCCATCTCTTTGCTCGGCGCCATCCACAGTCTCTGTGGCGGCGGCGCCCTGCTCCGACAACGACCCCGCGCCCACGCTGCCCTACGACGCCCAAAGCATCGCAACCGGTCGAGTGTCGAGGAGGCGGATGAGACCCAGCTGGCGGCGGAGGACAAGGAATGTGTGCGGCGGAGAGACGAGCTGAGAAGAGAGTGAGCACGGACGATGAGGCCATCCACGAGAGATGTAGGTACGTCGTCTCTCACTCCAGTCTTCTCCGCACACCCGAACGAGTACATATTGTATCCGACCTGGCTGCCCGGCTCCTTGAAAACCCCAGCCCGACGCCACGCCCACCCATCGTATCCCTCTCATCCACTCCTGCTCTCGACCTACTCGACACCACGCCCACTTGCTCGCATCGTCCATGCCTCCTCTGCACATTGTCTGCATTGCCCGGACTCCCGATTGAAACGCCCGGACCCCTTGCTCGACGCCATGGGCACTCGCGAGCGCAAGTGCTCGGCCCGCTCGACTGTCGATCCCGCATCCGCCCTCGTCCCCTTAGGTCCACATGCCCGCTTTTGCCTGCGACTCATATCCACCCACACTCGTCTCCTCGACACGCCCATCCACTCATCCACTTCATCTCCTCGGTCTTTTACCCTCAAACCTCAACTATCAACTGCCCACGGATCTCCCTCGAGAACGAGGAACGGCTGCAGCAGAGAGACAAGCTGGGAAGAGGGCGGGTTAGGGGCAACGAGGACATCTACAACGCAAACTTGTTGAGCAAGTCGGTACGTTGTCATCTCTCGCAATCGACGACATCATGACCAGGCAGGAGATTTCCCAGTTCAGGTTCACAAAGAGGTGCTTCGAGCAGGTCATCCTGCGCTGGGAGATGAACACTGCGCCCGAGCCCCCAAAAGAGGTTCAGCCGCCCCCACCACAAAAAGTTCTCTTGCGCTCTTCAGTTCATGCTCATGCTCACACTGACGCACGGACGTGTGCACAGCCTCAGCCAGCCGCTCGAGCTCCGCCGCCAGGGGGCCGAGGAGGAGTCGTACTTCAACATGGATGACGACGACGACGACGATGACGGCTCGCTGCCGCTCCCTAGCACGCCGCTGCTCACGCGTCACTAGTCCACGGACCAGAACCGTAAGCGCCAGCGCGTGCCCGGCGTACCGATGCCCCCGCTCCGCATGCCAAGCATCCACCTCCCACACGCGCCGCTCAGCGGCAGCCTCATCGACCACCACGACTCCTCCTCGCGCGAGCTTGCGCTCGACCTCAGCCTCAACCTCGACCGCCGCCTCGTGCCTCTCGGCCCTCACGGCGGCGACACGGAGGCGGGGGCGGACGCCGCGCACACCGTCGCGCCCATGCTGACCCCTACGCGCCTCCGACGCTGCGCCTCTCTCATCGACTGATCGTGGGCGCACGCCCAACGCCGACGATGCCGGCAGTGGCGGCGGTGACGAGCAGCCGAACACGGGCGGTGGCGGCGATGGTGGCGGGAGGTTCATACCGCTATCACATGTACGCGCATCCCCTCGTCCTGTATGACCAAATGGAGGTGGTTGGCTTCCATGTATCCTGGGTCGAACACAAATTGGTAACTTGGGCTTTCCTTTCGGTGAGATCTCTATTTGGATGATATATCTCGTGTCTCACGCTTAGTTCCATAGCTATTGACATGCATTCGACTGTTCAGCAGTATTGAGCACGGCGTGAGGTAGCGTGAGGTGAATAGGAGAAGCCTCGGAGAGTCGTGATTACTCACTGAAGGACGCCTGTTCCCGAGTTCAACTTCGACAGTTCGCCGCAGGGCCATATCTGTGAAGACGTACCGAAGGCCGAAGGCCCTGCCCGTTTATGCATCCAAGCGGCATGCAACATCTTTTGTATATAAAATTGATAAGATGTGTCGGCGGCGGTTGTTAGCAGGCCGGTATAAAAGCTGCAGCAGACTGGCGGACCTCCTTCACCTCTTTCATTCCTCACGATCTTCGAACGTCTAGCTATACTCTTCAAAAACACCCGTGTATCCTATGCCCTCTTCTCTCTGACGTCGCGTTCTTCGCATGCATCCCTCCGCGGAATGGCAGTTGTTGCGACGACTAGAAAGCCGAAAGCAGAAGGGTATATCGCCTCTGTATTTACTACCTTATTTGGCGGCGCGGGTACCGTCCTTCCTCCTAGTAGTATTACCGACACTTTTGAGTCCACCGATATCCGAAACTACTGTGTTGCCAATTCTAACCTGAAAAGCTAGAAGGTTCAGGGTAGGACAGGGGTATGGCAGGGCTAAAGAGGCCATTCTAACCTGAAAAGCTAGAAGGTTCAGGGTAGGACAGGGGTATGGCAGGGCTAAGAAGGTTAGGTTAGGTTAGGTTAGGTTAGGTTAGGTTAGGTTAGGTTAGGTTAGGTTAGGTTAGGTTAGGTTAGGTTAGGTTAGGTTAGGTTAGGTTAGGTTAGGTTAGGTTAGGTTAGGTTAGGTTAGGTTAGGTTAG